>NC_135896.1:32072857-33446607 GCF_964194155.1 Cetorhinus maximus | reverse complement strand
CTCTGGGGCGGGAAACACTCCCATTTCCCGCCCCCCCGATACGGGACTTAGGCCCGGAATGGAAAATCTCAGCCTCTGTTTTCAAAAATTCTCACAGAATTCTTCTTTTTCCATCTTACTCTCTGCTCTGAGAGCTACTGGCAATAGCCTGGCTCCATGATTCATTTTCAGTGTAGTCAGTTAGATCAACATGTACCAATCTCTGAAAGAATAAAATCCATATTAGTGATTTCAGTTCTGGTTTAGAATGATTGAAGAAATGCATTCCTAACGTATCATTATGAATCTTGCAGAAATTTGTTATAGAATCATGATCAGGTTTATCTGTCATGCTTTTACAATATCTCCTTTGCTCAATTCTTTTATTTCTAAGTACCCTGTACCACCTGGCAGCTAGTGTTCTGTGATATGGATGGGCTCCACACCTTCATTATAAGTTTTTCGGAACAAAGGTTCCTGTTCTCCCAGGGACAGTGAATCCTGGAATGGATCTTTGACAGACTGCTTCTCCGAGTTTGGACCTTTAGCAGCCTGGATCTATAGACTAATCCCTGTTTGGGCCAGTTCTGATAGCTCTCCTGTATTGCTGTCATGAGGGAGAGCAGGTTCTTGGAGCATTCTCTTGCTGTTCCATTGAAAGCAGTATTAAGATATTAGACCCCACCACTGAACATCAAGCCATTGTTTCCAGGACTGTCACTGACCTCATCTCCTCTGGAGATCTTCCTCCCACAGCTTCCAAACTGATAGTCGCCCAACCTCGGACAGCCCGCTTCTACCTCCTACCCAAAATCCACAAACAGAACTGTCCCGGCAGACCGATCGTGTCAGCCTGTTCCTGCCCCACGGAACTCATTTCTCGTTATCTTGACTCCCTTCTCTCTCCCCTTGTCCAGTCCCTTCCCACCTGCATCCGTGATTCCTCTGACACCTTACGTCACATCAACAATTTCCAGTTCCCTGGCCCCAACCGCTTCCTCTTCACCATGGACGTCCAATCCCTCTACACATCCATCCCCCACCAGGATGGTCTGAGGGCCCTTAGCTTCTTCCTTGAACAGAGGCCCGAACAATCCCCATCCACCACTACTCTCCTCCGTCTGGCTGAACTTGTTCTCACACTGAACAATTTCTCCTTTAACTCCTCTCACTTCCTCCAAATAAAAGGTGTGGCTATGGGTACCCGCATGGGCCCCAGCTATGCCTGTCTCTTTATGGGGTATGTGGAACATTCCTTGTTCCAGTCCTACTCCGGCCCCTTCCCACAACTCTTTCTCCGGTACATCGATGATTACTTCGGTGCGGCTTCATGCTCTCATCGGGACCTGGAAAAATTTATTAATTTTGCTTCCAATCTCCACCCCTCCATCATTTTCACATGGTCCATCTCTGACACTTCCCTTCCCTTCCTTGACCTCTCTGTCTCAATTTCTGATGATAGACTGTCCACTAATATCCATTACAAGCCTACCGACTCCCACAGCTACCTCGACTACAGCTCCTCACACCCCGCTTCCTGTAAAGACTCCATCCCATTCTCTCAGTTCCTTCACCTCCATCGCATCTATTCTGATGATGCTACCTTCAAAAACAGTTCCTCTGACATGTCCTCCTTCTTCCTTAACCGAGGTTTTCCACCCACGGTCGTTGACAGGGCCCTCAACCGTCCAGCCCATCTCCTGCGCATCCGCCCTCACGCCTTCTCCTCCCTCCCAGAAACATGATAGGGTCCCCCTTGTCCTCACTTATCACCCCACCAGCCTCCGCATTCAAAGGATCATCCTCCGCCATTTCCGCCAACTCCAGCATGATGCCACCACCAAACACATCTTCCCTTCATCACCCCTGGCGGCATTCCGTAGGGATCGTTCCCACCGGGACACTCTGGTCCACTCCTCCATCACCCCCTACTCCTCAACCCCCACCTATGGCACCTGCCCCTTCAGTTCCTCTCTCCTCACCGTCCAAGGGCCCAAACACTCCTTTCAAGTGAAGCAGCATTTCACTTGTATTTCCCCTAACTTAGTCTGCATTCGTTGCTCCCAATGCGGTCTCCTCTACATTGGTGAGACCAAACGCAAACTGGGCGACCGCTTTGCAGAACACCTGCGGTCTGTCCGCAAGAAAGACCCAAACCTCCCTGTCGCTTGCCATTTTAACACTCCACCCTGCTGTCTTGCCCACATGTCTGTCCTTGGCTGCTGCATTGTTCCAGTGAAGCCCAACGCAAACTGGAGGAACAGCACCTCATCTTCCGACTAGGCACTTTACAGCCTTCCAGACTGAATATTGAATTCAACAACTTTAGATCTTGAACTCCCTCCCCCATCCCCACCCCCTTTCCATTTCTTCCCCCTCCCTTTTGTTTTTTCCAATAATTTATATAGATTTTTTCTTTTCCCACCTATTTCCATTATTTTTAAATCTATAACTGTAATACCCTGTCAGTCTTTCCACCCCACCCCCACTAGAGCTGTACCTTGAGTATCCTGCCATCCATTCTTAATTAGCACATTTTCTTGGATAATATCACCACCTTTAACGCCTCTTTGTTCCTTTTGTCTGTGACATCTTTTGATTATCTGCTCCTATCACTGCTTGCTTGTCCCTACAACCACCCCCCCCGCCAACTTCTGTCCCCCCACCCCACCTTAAACCAGCTTATATTTCACCCCTCTCCTAACTATACTCAGTTCTGTTGAAGGGTCATGAGGACTCGAAACGTCAACTCTTTTCTTCTCCGCCGATGCTGCCAGACCTGCTGAGTTTTTCCAGGTAATTCTGTTTTGGTTTAAGATATTAGTGATTTGATTTACTGGTGATTGCTGATTTGTGGGAGAATGTATTTAATAAGATTTTTAAGATCTCTAAGCTTCTAAGGAAGAAGAGTGTACCAACCTCTGAGATGCCAGAGAGCTGGAGAGACGCCCCAATTGCCTGTTTTTCTCTTTTTTCTCATTTGCTGGTTCCAACTCCACATTCTAGTCACTGATATTTATCTGTAAAGGCAGGATGCCTTTAATCACAACGCACTCTGCCTACTCCACCCTTCTCCCACATAGTTTCTGGGGAAATCTGAACTTGATCCTCATCATCTGGTGTTCCCAGGGCTTGAAGGTAATTAGTAAGTGTTTTTTTTCAGCAGAGGCACTTAGTGAGCTGGAAGCCCCCCCTGTTTTGTGAGAGATTTGCAGATGTTCCTCCAATGCCACTCACCGCATTAATAAATATCCATTCTTCTGCTGCCATAGAGGATGGCATTAGACTTTGCTACGGTCAAAGCCATCTGCCATATATGGCCTGAGGTTTTATTCAGAGTCTCCATAAGTATCTCCCTCTTCATGGCTGGATGTCCCAGAACTATCTGTTCTAGAGCCAGGGTTTGGTGCTTTCTGCTGAGGGACATCAAGTTCCTCTTCCACATCCTCTGGCTTCTTTGTGCACTGTAACTCACCAATGACAATTCTTCATCTACGCTATCTATTTCACTTTTAGCGCGATGGAGGCAACAGGGGTCTTGCCCACTGAATGGAGAGACAGCGAGAGCCCCACCCACCTCCTTTCGGGAAAGCTCACCAAAATAAATGCCAATCAGGACCTTAACTGGGTAGCGATGGGCCTTACCTGGGATCAAGGCCCCCAGGGGCAGAAGTCCTGCTGGCCAATCAGAGACTGGCAGCTCTTCATTGCTTGGCAGCACCACTGGGAAGGCGGTGGCTGCTGCCAGTGCCACATCCACCCAAGGCCCAGGATCGCCAACGAATCTGGCACAGGTGAGTGATGGCAGGAGGAGGGGTGGGGTGTCGTGGGTTAAGGATCTTTGGGGTGGGTGGAGAGCGGGGTCGGCAGAAAGGGCAGGGATCAGCTCTCAGCAGGCCTCTCTCTTCCTCGTGCCGAGTCTCTCGATCAGGCATTGAGTGCCTTTGAATGAGGGAACCCCACCCCCACCCGCCAAAACTCTGGGAGCCCGCAAGCAAACATGCCAGGGTTTATTTTTAGGCTTTGTGCAAGCCCAGTGCCATGACTGCCACTGAGTGAATAACAGTGGTGGGAGGACGAGGCCCTTAAGTGGGAATTAATTGCACACTTAAGAGCCTTAATTAGCAGCGGGAAGGCCATCTATGTGCCTTGCCACCACGACTTAATCGGGGAAGCGGCAGGAAGGGGGTGGGGTCACCAACCGCCACCCTCCCCTGATTAAATGCCCCCTGCCACCAAACTCACCACTGGGAAAGGGGGGGGGGGTGCATTCAATTCCACCCTTTGTGTCTCTTTCTGGGCTGCTGGATGCTTGCGATGGGGTGAACAGGTGGGGAAATTTTCTGTCGTGTAAGTTTGGAAATGCTTTGCCATCTTCCATTGAATTTTGACTTCTTGCTTCTGTGAACTGTAAATAATTACTGATATGATACACACAAATTTTTTTTAATTTACAAAAATTCAGGTGGCCTGCTAAACTCTCCAGGATTGCGGGGCCTTTACTTTCCTGTCTTCTACTGCTGGTGAGAATTTGCTCCCAACGACCTCGATGGCCTCTTAGATGTTAACACCTTGATGTCTAATGGCCCTCTGCCTGACATACTCAGTTATTATGAACAATTGTCCCCTGCATGAAGAGGGAACTGGTTTTCAGGTTCTGCAACGTTCTCAGAACCTTTACTTTTCCTTGTTATTATCTTTCAAAATTTCAAAGGGAATATTGAAGGCTGCGTGAGAACATCGACATGAAAGGTGGTGTTTCACAAGACATGTATGCATGGATACACATGAGGGAAGGTGACTCGGAGAGATCCAGGTGATAGAGTAACTGCAGCTTTTAATTTTGTGATCACTGTGACACCCCATGGAATAGTGCTGGTGCACGGATGGCGTGCAGAGAACACTTGTCTCTGTGTTTCTCTGACATTAATCAGTCTTGACATAAAGCTGCTGTTGCACCTCCCTGTGCTGCTCTTGTCAGATCATTGAACTTTCTGCGACATTGCAGGGGTGTCCTGCTGGTTTGAGATATTCAGTTGTTGGCAGTGCCACTTGCTTCTAAAGATCTTGCAGCACTCGCAGGCATTTCAGATCTAATACCACAAAATTGTGCCTCTGCCTTATTTCACTTGAGATGTTTGTTGTGAGACAGCCTTTTGGTAAAGCTGAGTTATTTAAAAATCCAAGAGGGAAACTTTAAACAACTGTCATAACCTATATCTTAAGTGGTATGTTTGAGATGCAATTCTAAATTCAAGAATCAGACCACCAGTTGTTGAGAGTTTTATATTAAATTAAATGAAACATTTTATTAATTTACACAAGTTAAATATATACATGGCTACAAATTACTACTATCGTAACTTTTATCAAATTCCCAAACTAATCTCCATTAAGGCAACAGCAACCCATAGACTTAACCAGACACACGGCAAAGCATTTTCACTTTATGAATTCAAAATGAGGTTCCTGTCACTTTGGTTTCTGTGGAGGCAGTTGTAAACTCACAGCTACTTTCATCTTACATTGCCTCTGCCCTGCACATACAAAAACTGCTATCGGTTATATCCAGCACATCTCACTTAATGTAAATGCTCATTGTATCACCAGCCTCTTTGAACTCCACCTCTTCTAACAATAAAACTCCTTTCATTGTACCAATTTTATTAGTAATATAAACATATTGCTTGGTCTCTGCTAGCTAGGTGCCAGATTTCACTCCACTTCTTGAATGCTCTATTCAAAAAATGCAACTGCACCTCTACCTCTCTTACATCTCAAAACTAGTACACATCAAAGCACCCAGACCAGCTGGCTTTAATCCAATTAAGACACACCCACAGAATAAACCTCTATTTTAAAAGAAAAATATTTTCCAATAATATTCATATACATTAATAGCTTCATGACATATTCCAAATCAGTCTTACTAAAATTTCCTGCTGTTCTTTTCCTTTCACTTGCTGTTGCCATCTCCATTTACTGTCGCTGTCATCTTTAAGGGCAGGGTGCCTTTAATTCACAACTTGCTCTGCCTTTTTCACCCACCTCCCACAATTTTGCCAGGCCTCTTAAGACATTTCAGGCCTATTATTGGTAGAGTTGATGACTACAACTCACTCAATATCATTCTAATCAGAGAAGGATGTAGGGATGAAGAAGGATGAGGCATTTCCCCGAGGGTTACCCTTCCTTTATATCCTATCCTATTCAGTCACAATGTCACCAGGATGCAGCCCCATGCTAGAAATTATGCAAAGGCTGCTTGTCAACCAGCTGTTATGAGGACTTCCTGTTCACACTTTGGATCTTTCTATCCTTGGTGGCATTGCAAAAACAGCAAGGGCCTTATAATGGGGACTGTCCCATCAACTCAAGTGATAAATGAGACCATCAACAATTGAAGCAGGAGAACATGTAAGAATGTGTTGGGAAACCTTAAATACATGTAACTGGATGCACCAACCTGTAAAAATAAAGTGGATTTACTTTTAGTGTGTGATACCTTTGCAATATGTCACAATTTCATTGTGAAGAAAAGAAAACATTCATTGTCTAAACTTAGGCAATTGCCTGACTCTTATATAGCTCCTGTGGATGCTTGGAAGGAACCTGTGACACTGAAGCTGAACACAGCGGTGATCTCACTGCCACTGGGAGTGCATGGCAGATGGTTGGCTGGTGCAAGTGGCTCACCTTGATCTTTGAGTTTTCCTCTCATACACTGCTCCTCTAACATTACCATGTAGCTGACTGCTCCCCTGGCATTTCCCTAACTGGCTTTGTTGTACTGTACCCACTGAGTTGGCTGGTACTAGAAACAAATCCAAAAAGAAAATGAGGCAAAAAACTGGGTTGCTGATTTGCTTCCAAACCATTTTTCCTCTTGCAATAAAAGTTAATATAATCCACCCCATGAGCGAAATGGCTTCCTTCTGTTACAAATATCTAAAGGTCAATGGAAAATGAAATCTCACAGAATGTAAAATGCTCCAGCGGCTCGCCATCACCTGCTTTGAATTATTATCCAGGATGGATTTCAATCCCCATAGTCTGTTGGCCAATAGCAAAATGTTTAATAAGTGTGAATTTAGTTCAAAATGGCCTTACTCTTTACTTTTATCCAATCATTAAATTAAAGATATCCTAATTAGGAAAGGATATAATTGCATTAGCTCAGAGACGGTCCACTTGACTGATTCCTGGGATGAAGGGGTTAATACCTTACGAGGAAAGGTTGAATAGGTTCGGCCGATGTCAATTGGAATTTAGAAGATTGAGAGGTGAGCTTATTGATAGATGTAAGATCCTGAGGGGACTTGACAGGGTGGAAACTGAGAGGATGTTTCTCCTTGTGAAAGAGACTAGAACTCAGGGGCACAGTTTAAAAATAAGGGGCCTCCCATTTAAGACGATAATGAGAGAGCGACAGAGAGTTGTTAATGTGTGGAATTCTCTTCTGCAGAGTGCAATGGAGGCTGGATCATTGCATACTTTTAAGGCTGAGTTAGATTGATTCTTGATTGATTAGGAAGTCAAAAGGTGTAGGGGGTAGACAGGAGAGTAGAATTGAGGCCACAAGCAGATCAGCCATGACCTTACCAAATGGCAGAGTAGGCTTGAGAAGCTGAACAGGCTACTCTTGGTCCTAATTTATATGTTTGAATGTATGTTCATATGTTAAATGTTCTTTAGATATCCTTGTTAAGGAATGTGAAGACTTTGCATCTTTCCCTTGCCAGTGAAAATTAACGGAGTTGCCCAGGGAAGTACATATAGGCCTGAGTTTTCAGCTCGGCAGGCAGGTGCAATCGGCAGGCACGGGAGTGGTTGGGAAATGGATCACTGACCGCGATCGGCTCCTGACCACAATTTCACGCTGGCTGGCCAATGAACAGTTAGTGCTGCCTGGGTTGGGGGTGTGAGGAGGGCCAGTGCTAAAACCTGTGTGGGCGCTAGGGAGCAAGGAATGAAAGCTCCCTGAAGCTGCTTCGGGGAGCTGAAGAATTTAAAGACAAAAAATGAAGATTTTTAAAACCGGGAAAAAAATGCCCATGCATCAGAAACAGTCACCTGAACATATACAACACGAAAATTCTGCCCAAACACTTTTACTTTTTAAAAACAAAATACTGCGGATGCTGGAAATCTGAAATCTCTGAAGAAGAGTCATATGGGTTCGAAACGTTAACTCTATCTTCCTCTCCACAGATGCTGTCAGACCTGCTGAGTTTTTCCAGCAATTTTTGTTTTTGTTTCATTTTTATTTTTTGTTTATTTAAGGATGGAAACCTCATCCCGTCCTTGGATGAGGATCCCTGAAAAATGCAATGGCCGCCTGGCCGATTCTCCTGCCCACCAGCCATAAGGTTGGATGGGCAGTGAAAAATCCCAGTTAATTGCGCCAGTAACGGGCTTAATAGCCATCTTAATTGTCGGCGGGCATGCTTTAGTGTGCGGCCCGCCAACCAAAATATTGTGCAAGTGCGTGATGACTAAAGGACGCTTGAACAATGTCATCGCCCGCTACTTTATGCCAAGCGTGTTGGATGCGCGCCCGCATACTGATCAAAAAATCCTGCCCATAGAAATTTTATCCAATGCTTCCAGTCTGAAAAGGCATTAATCAGAGAAAAGAAGGGAAAGTTTTTCCTGTTCACAACTTATAAGGTAAGAAATTATTTCAGACTAATTTTCATTCCCATGAATGTAGTGCCTATTACATTTTATTAGATGGAGCAACAAGGCATGGAGGAGAGGACAACCCATGACTGCAAAGCCATAGAAGGTGCACCACAGTAAGAACCAATTACTCTGATACAGTGCCCCAGGTGAGAAGTCTGACCTGATGCTGACACTAGTTCACATCCTGCCATTTGCACAGCAAGGCCTTGTTGGACCAGTCCACCATCAACATAGGGATAACAATGGCAGTGAAGATCACCACTGTCATCTTTATGACACTGGGTGCTTCTGGGCACCCACAGTGGCATCGGACAGGCGTAAGTTACATCATGGAAGTCAGTCACATACAGTCCATTGCTGCATTAGGATCGTGACAGAAGCCCTTTATCATAGGCACTCAGATCATATGGTTCAACAAACACCCTTAACAATAGCAGAAGCATCAGCTTCTTCTTAATTGCAATGGCTAATGAATTATTAACCTGCCCAAAAGGCAGGGCACCAATTGCTGCCCACATATAGGCCGGGATTTTCCGGTCCCGTTGCGGGTGAGGCGGCGCCCCAGGCAGACGTCCATTGACTTGCGGCGGGACTGGAAGATCCTGGTGGCAGGCAGGTGAGGAAAATCCGACCCATAGACATTTGAGAGAGGTACAGAAGGCAGTGGGGAGCTGGCGTGACAGTGAAGTGAAGAAGGAGGGTAGTGGGAGGCGGTGGTGGGGGGCGGGGAGGTGGGGGGGGGGTGGTCGGGGGGGGTGGGGGTGGGAGGGCTAGTCGGGGGTGGTGGTGGGGGGGGGGGTGTGATGGTGGTGGTGGGGGGGCTGGTGGTGGTGGGGTGGGGGGGTGGTGGTGGTGGGGTGGGGGGGTGGTGGGATGGCGTGGGAGTTGTGAGGAAGAGAAACGATGGCCTGAATTTTCAGCTTGGCGGGTGGGCGGGAGCGGTTGGGAAATGGACTCCCGACCGTGATTGGCCCCCGACTGCGATTTCATGCTGGCTGGCCAATTGATGGCCAGCCAGTGTGAAGCACGCGCTGAAATACTCAGCACTGCTAGGGTGGGGGCGGGCAATGATGTCGATGTAGGCGTGGTCGAGCACTGACAGAAAGCTCCCTGAAGGCAAAGAGCTGCCTCAGGGAGCTGAAGACCCGAAACCCAGGGAATAAAGTTTTTAAAATCAGGAAGGAAATGTCCAAGCATCACAATCAGGCACCTGAACATATAGATTATAAAAATGGTGCCCACAGATTCTTATTTTATTTTATTTAATAAGGGAAACCTCATCCCGCCCTTGGATGAGGTTTGTTGAAAGGCTGCCTGGCCAATTTGCTCGTCTGCCAAATGTATGGTTGGACGGGCCAGGTAAAATGACAGACAATTGCGCCGTTAATGGGCTTAATTGCCCTCTTGATTGTCGGCAGGTGCGCTTCCGACTTTTGCACGCACCCGCCAACTGAAATATTGCGTGAGCGCGGGATGATTTTGGGACACTTTCCTGACGTCATCTCATGCGGTTTCACGCCCAATCGGGTTGGGCGCACGCCTGCCCGATCAACGTAAAAGTCAGCCCTGAGTTTCTTAGACAGAGGAGGCTTTAGACAAAAACAACAAATGTGACTTTTTTTTGCAGACTTGCCAGTATCACTTGTAGTATAAAGGGTTGACAGAATGGAAGCGCTAATCAATGAGGAAGGTGTTGATGTAGCACTGACATCAGGCAGCCATGTGCTGGGTAGTCTAGGCAGCAGGCAGGTAGTCCCGTATGGAGATGTGCCTTCCCTGTAACCTACTATGTACACACTGTAAATGGTGTAAGTAAACTGGTCTTAAGTAGTAAATATTCTGAAACGCCTACAGCTCTTCCTTGTTAGAATCCTGGCCTAGCGCATTTTGCAACATCAGTAACCTTGCCTTGAGCAGCGTGGGAGACTTTGGGGGCTTATGGTTGAGGGAAATGTGGAAAGTAAAAGCTGTGGTGTTGGGGACCCAACCCAGAATATTTTAATTAGCATCAGTCTAGTGTATTGTGTCAGGGTGGCATGTAAAACGACTTGTGTTTCCTTTATATATGATTCAGAGACCAGAGTGAGAGGATAAGCCGCCAAATATTTTGAATATTGGTTTTGTCATTTCTTATTTCACAAGAGCAACATGTGTGCGCACCAATTCTTTCAATGGCATAGTGTCACACTGTGGTATCATGAGATTTTTATTTTGCCTCCTATCACTCAGCCCATTTTATCTACTCTTCAGTGGCATCTTCACCTTATAATCTAAGTGGCAATCGAAGTGGAACAATCGCAATTTGATTTTGATGAGCATAAGTTCCTCAACACGCTGCTGCTGCTGTGCACATAATCTTTGCAGTTCAATGACACAACATTAAATGTATGCCATGAAGGAATGTGAATAGAAGGCGCACAAGGTATATGACAGGCATCAGAGTCACTGTCAGCTCTTTAGATTGTTCAGGCTTGTAATGTGGAGGTGTCAGGCGTTGGGGGTCTTCGTTCAAGTTTTTGGGTAACTGATGAATACCTTTCCTGTTGTGATAGTCCTTAAGTTTGTCACTACTACTGGAGATTAGGTTGAATTTAAATGCGCAGCATTAACTGCACTGCCAACATTGTCATCTGATCTTTCCATAATGAACTATCCAAATGATGACATTGAAACATTGGGAAGCTCAGGAGGGAATCCACCTGCCTTGGTGTCATTCTCAAAGCTTTCAATAATGCCTTTGAAGGACTGAAGGTCAAGCATGGCAGCTGGCTCTGCAGCTCAATAACGTGTTAACAAAAAAAAAAAATCCTCGAGGGTGTTTTGACTTCACGTGCTGTGTATAGGGGAATATATTTGTCTCACAGACGTACTGATTTGGCATTGAGAGATTGCACTGACACTTAATTTGCCAGTGATTTGTTCAAGAGGCTACAAATATGCCACCAGTGTCTCTTATCAACACTGGCCACTCTTTGGTGAAAACCGAACTTTGCTCCACTCTCCACCTCAATGTGAAAATAATTAAGATACATTAATGCAATATATTCTGCAAATACAGCACCCTGTTAATTTCCTCCAGGAGAAATGTTTCATTGTTTTGGCAAGTTGTGCAAAAGGAGGAAAATACAAGTTAATGTTTAGAGGTGGAGATGTGATCATTGTACAACACAAAGGTTGGAAATTCACTGGGCTTTTTCCAATGTATTCAGAGGCTGATGAAGGAGGGGGTGGGGGGAGCGGAACATGTTTGGCTGAAAGTCTGATTTTTTTACATTGCTTCCGGCTTTTACTGATGGCGACAACCATGAAGCACGAATTTCTCACATTGACACAGCGAGACCGCAATTAAGGCCTTTGAAAGGCCAATTAACTGGAATTTTATGGCACACTTCTGATCTTACCAATGGTGCACAGAAACCACAGAGCTTCAGAGCCTTGCCTGGTTAAAGGAGGTGGCAAGGAAGTGGGAGCTAAGTGCTGGCTCTCTCAACCAGCCATCGAGAGAGCCAGCACGCTATGTCAGGGAGGCTGGTGCACAGGGGGCATTTCCAAATGATAGCAGAAGGGGGAAAAGGTGCCAGCACAGCAAGGGTGCGTTGCCAAGGCGACAAAGGGGCAGGGGCACTTGCTCCCAAGGAATGAATCAGGGAAAGGAAGGGTACGGGTGCACCTGGATAGAACTGCCCACAGCCGCTGGTATTACCCAGCCACAGGCAGGGTGGGGGGTGGGGGGCTTTCAATGATGCCCAATCAAGGTACCTGGCATTGGGAAGGGCCACCTCCTACCCTTCTTGCCATCCCTCCCCCACCCCTGCAACCCCCAACCCATGACCACCCATCCTGCCTGACTCACCTCTGCCTGGGTCCCTCCTTGATCTGAGGCCTCAGTTGGGTGTAGTATTGGCAGCAACCACTACTTCCCTGGTAGCGCTGCTAAGTGCAGAAGAGCTGCTGGCCTTGGATTGGCCGGCAGCTGTTGGTGGACTGGACTTCTGCCCCTGTGGTCCTTGGTTCTGGGGGAAGGCCTGCTGTTGGTCTGTTAAGTGCCTGAGTGGCTCTCCAGCCAGAGGGCAAGACCCCCATCACCTCCATTAAATCCAGCCCAAGGAATTTCCTATTTAAGATGGAGGTGAGGTGGGATTTCTTCTCTTGGTGGGTCGTTAGTGTCTGGAATCCTCTTCCACAGAGAGCAATGGAGGCTGGGTCATTGAATTTATTCAAGGCTGAGTTAGAAAGAATTTTGATCTACAAAGGAGTCAAGGGTTATGGGGGACAGGCAGGAAAGTGGAGCTAAAGCCAAAATCAGATAAGCCATAATCTTGTTGAATGTGGGATAGACTCGATGGGCTAAATGGCTTCCTCCTGCTCCTATTTCTTATGATCTAAGGTTGAATATGAGATCTCAAAGGGCAGCAAAAATTGGAAGGAGAAGCAACAACAGTGCATGAACACTTTATTGAGATGTCAGAACAGAAGCAAAGCTTTAGATGTATAAATTCTAATCATCCATAAACTCCAAGTGCAGCTAGGTGCTCTTTTTAATTCTTACTAGCATTCCTACATGGTGTACCCCCTTCGCTGCCAGCTGGAATGGAAGCAGGTTGCCCATGACTTGAGATGGCCTTGGTGGCCACCCTCTGGCTGCCTGAGGCCTGGAGGGCCCTAGAATGCTGAGGGGGTCCTGCATAGGTGCAGGAGCCTCCTCTGTTTCTGTGGCTACTTCAAATCCTGGAGTCGCTTGCAGGAGGGCTGCGCGCACTCAAAGTGCCATAAGAGGAGACCCAGATGCGGAAGGCAGCTGCTCCTCCTCCCTTGCAAGGCACACTTGTACCTCTCTGCTGATCTGAGACGGATGAGGCACTGGTATAAACTCCAGGAACTTCACCCTCCACCCCTTGCCTTTCCATGGTTGCAAATAGAGTTCATGGACAAGGTGATGGCATGCAGGTCTGCATCAATATCCAGAATCCACTGACTGGTTCGCTGGATCTACCTCTCCATGAGGATTGCCAATCTCGCAATGGAGGAAGCCAAGCAAGCATCCATCGGAGGCAAGGCAACACTCATGGCCTGGATGGACTCCTCCATTGTCCACTAATGGCTGTGCATAGCCCCTGGAATCTTCACTAGATGTTCCTGACCTTTCGCGGCAGCTGCAGCAGGTGTCATGTTGCCAATTATATCAAACGTCTGTCATCAGTCTGTTGGTCAGCATGTTCCGACTGTCAATGGCCTTGGCTATCACGGCCTTCGTCAGCTGCTCAAGCATTTCTGTGATGTGCTCGCCAGCTTGTGACCCTGAATCCAATCGCAAACGCATACTCACTGAACTGAGAGTATCTATGCTGGTGACTCTGCACACTCTGAGGATCCGTCCTCCTCCTTAGAGGTGGATGGCTGGTCCCAGCCTCTCAATGTTCTGTGCCCTTGGCTTGACCCTGAATCTTCATGAGAGAACATAAACATGTAAAGATTAAGGGCTTCCCATTTTGTCATCCCAAATATGCCTGATGTGGAGCTCCATGTGTCCAGTGGTGGACACGAGCCCTATGCCTTTTGTGTTCCAGATGCTTCCTTATGACCCTGCACTCTTTTACTTACTCTCTTGGGTTGGCACTCCTATTTTGCCATCAGCAATAGTGCAGCAGCCCTGGTGCCCTCCTACATGGGGGTGAGAATGTGAAGTAAAGGCACCCCCATGCTGGTCTTGACCCTCTGATTGTTGTTATTTGCTGTCTTCTCCTGCAAGCACACAAGAGAACACCGTTAGGTTCTCCAAGGCCACAAGCACAATACCTATGTTGGTGGGGCCCAGTAGTCCATGATGGGGGCATACAAATACCTCCAGCATAGGGCCACTCTCGAGGCCCTTGTGGGTGTCATAAATGACTGATGGACCCTTCTGTCTGAGGTGCAGCCATGCTGCTGACAATATTCGCTACTTCCTGACCCTTTGCCACTGGCTGGGTGGCCATTCCCTTTCTATCTAACACGACCTCTTGTGTTACCATATACAAGCTCCAAAGGGAAAAGAGGTGTTGAGTAATCACTTTGGCAGACCAAAGGAGGTCATTGACCCCAGCCCACCCCCCTCCTCCCCTCCCCCCACCCCACCCCCACAAGGGCCACCTGTCACTTCATGTTCTTTTCAGAGTGCTTACCCTTGTCCTGTTATTATCACATTCTGCTTTCTTACCTTAATGCCACTATCAGCACCTCCTTTAGACCTTACCACCACCATTAATACCCCCTTTGTCCTTTTGTTCATGACATCTTTGTCAATCTCTCCTTTGCCCCCACCTATCACTGGCCTTCTATCCAGCTTCACTTGCTCCACCCCCCTTAAACAGTATGAATTTCATTTTTACTTCTCTTTAGCTCTGAAGAAGAGTCATACGGACTCAAAACATTAACTCTGTTTTTCTCTCCACAGATGCTGTTAGACCTGCTGAGTTTTTCCAGCATTTTCTGCTTAGGTTGAGGTCACTGACATGCTGGTGAGACTGGATCCAGATTCTGAGGATGACCCCATGGCTGTTCAACCCCCCCTGCAATCTCCGTCCAGGCTTGCTGTCAGGCGGGCTAGCCTCCTCTTCCTATCCCTGGGGAAGACACCTTCTACCTTGTCCTTGCTGTCTGGAGGAGAACGTGCAGGGAGCCATCAGTGAACTGTGGAGCCAGCCGGGACCTTCCTTCTGCTATTCCTGCTGCAGGCTTCCAGTGAGCTGCTTGATTGAAGGCAGCGATCAGGCAGAGGCAGTTTCTGAGCAGGCAGCAGTGGATGCCATGCTGGCAACCCTTTGGTGCCAGCACCTGCTGGGCTCCCGCATCTGTCTTGAGTTAATTGGCCAGCTGCCATGAGATTGATGTGGCCAGCTGCTGAATGCCTGAGTGGAAATGGTACCCACTTCCAGTGCCATTGCTGGGACCTGCAGCCTTGCTGCAAATTCCAGTCCAGGTTTTGGGACTCCACTGAAAAAGTATGCTTTCAA
This sequence comes from Cetorhinus maximus, assembly GCF_964194155.1. Classification (NCBI taxonomy): domain Eukaryota; kingdom Metazoa; phylum Chordata; class Chondrichthyes; order Lamniformes; family Cetorhinidae; genus Cetorhinus; species Cetorhinus maximus. The sequence continues at coordinate 33,430,951 of NC_135896.1, read as the reverse complement.
GACAGTACATTCACTCATAACCTTCATTTGTTATGATTGGCACCCCATCCATCCCCTTAAACATTCACTCCCTCCACCATCGACGCACAGTAGCAGCAGTGTGTACCATCTACAAGATGCACTGCAGCAATTCACCAAGGCTCCTTTGACAGTTCCTTCCAAACACGTGACTTCCACCAAGTAGAAGGCCAAGGGCAGCAGATGCATGGGAACACCACCACTTGCAAGAGTGGGTCGGGGCCGAAGCCCCCGTCTACCTGACCGCTGTCCTCGAGTACCTGACAGCTGAGATCCTCCAGCTGCCGGCAACGCGGCCCGGGACAACAAGAAGACCCACTTCACCCCTGCCACCTGCAGCTCACCATCCACAATGACGAGGAGCTCAACAAGCTGCTGGGAGGGGTCACCATAGCCCAGCGTGGGGTCCTGCCCAACATCCAGGCTGTGCTACTGCCCAAGCAAACCGGCCACCCCAGCTAGGTTTATGCCTGAAGGGGCAAGATCAGAAAAAGATCCAAGTCACACGCCATCCTGATTTGGAAATATATCACCGTACCTTCACTGTCGTTGGGTCAAAATCCTAGAATTCCCTGCCTAACAGCACTGTTGGTGTACCTACACCACATGGACTTTAGCAGTTCAAGAAGGTGGCTCACCACCACAATCTCAGGAGCAATTAGGGATGGGCAATAAATGCTGGCCCAGCCAATGGTGCCCACACCCTCTGAAAGAATTTTTAAAAATCCCTCCAGCAAACATCTTAACTACCGTATGATCTGATTGTCATTGACCATCATAATGCTATTCATCATTTTTGTACCAGAAAAATTATTCCAACATTTCTTATTGATAATAAATGGAATATTGGAACAGCATAATGTTTATTCAGTCCATAAATTGAATAGTATGTTCTGAAAAATGATGTAACAATGGGCAGGAATCAATATTGCATAATGGCTGTACAGAATCTTTTTTTTATTCATTTATGGGATGTGGGCTTTGCTGGCTGGGCCAGCATTTATTGCCCATCCCTAGTTGCCCTTGAGAAGGTGGTGGTGAGCTGCCTCCTTGAACTGCTGCAGTCTGTGGTGTAGGTACACCCACAGTGCTGTTAGGAAAGGAGTTCCAGGATTTTGACCCAGCGACAGTGAAGGGACGGCGATATAGTTCCAAGTCAGAATGGTGAGTGTGGTGGTGGTGTTCCCATGTATCTGCTGCCCTTGTCCTTCTAGGTGGCAGTGGTCGTAGGTTTGGAAGGCACTGTCTAAGGAGCCTTGGTGAATTCCTGCAGTGCATATTGTAGATGATACACACTGCTGCTACTGTGCGTCAGTGGTGGAGGGAGTGAATGTTTGTGGATGTAGTGCCAATCAAGTGAACTGCTTTGTCCTGGATGGTGTCCAGCTTCTTCAGTGTTGTAGGAGCTGCATTAATCCAACAAGTGGGAAGTATTCCATCACACTCCTGACTTGTGCCTTGTAGATGGTAGACAGGCTTTGGGGAGTCAGGAGGTGAGTTACTCGTCGCACGATTCATAGCCTCTGACCTGCTCATGTAACCACAGGATATATATGGCTAGTCCAGTTCAGTTTCTGGTCAATGGTAACCCACAGGATGTTGATAGTTGGGGATTCAGTGATGGTAATGCCATTGAACATCAAGGGGCGATGGTTGGATTCTCTCTTGTTGGAGATGGTCATTGCCTGACACTTGTGTGGTGTGAATGTTACTTGCCACTTGTCAGCCCAAGGCTGGACATTGTCCAGGTCTTGCTGCATTTGGACATGGACTGCTTCACTATCTGAGGAGTCACGAATGGTGCTGAACATTGTGCAATCATCAGCGAACATCCCCACTTTTGACCTTATAATGGAAGGAAGGTCATTGATGAAGCAGCTGAAGATGGTTGGGCCTAGGACACTTCCCTGAGGAACTCCTGCAGTGATGTCTTGGAGCTGAGATGACTGACTCCAACAACCACAACCATCTTCATTTGTGCTCCAACCAGCGGAGAATTTTCCCCCTGATTCCCATTGACTCCAGTTTTGCTAGGGCTCCTTGATGCCACACTCGGTCAAATGCTGCCTTGATGCCAAGGGCAATCACTCTCACCTCACTTTGGGAGTTCAGCTCTTTTGTCCATGTTTGAACCAAGGCTGTAACGAGGTCAGGAGCTGAGTGGCCCTGGCAGAACCCAAACTGGGCATCAGTGAGCAGGTTATTGCTAAGCATGTCCCGCTTGATAGCACTGTTGATGTCCCCTTCTGTTACTTTACTAATGATGGAGAATAGACTGCTGGGGTGGTAATTTGCTGGGTTGGATTTGTCCTGCTTTTTGTGTACAGGACATACCTGGACAATTTTTCACATAGCCGGGTAGATGCCAGTGTTGTAGCTGTGCTGGAACAGCTTGGCTAGGGGCTCAGAAAGTTCTGGAGCACAAGTCTTCAGTACTATTGCTGGAATGTTGTCAGGGCCCATAGCCTTCGCAGTATCCAATGCCTTCAGCTGTTTCTTGATGTCACGTAGAGTGAATTGAATTGGCTGGAGACTGGCATCTGTGATGCTGGAGACCTCTGGAGAAGGCCGAGATGGATCATCCACTCGGCACTTCTGGCTGAAGATTTATGCGAACGCTTCAGCCTTATCTTTTGCACTGCTGTGCTGGGCTTGTCCATCATTGAGGATGGGGATATTTGTGGAACCACCTCCTCCGGTGAGTTGTTTAATTGTCTACCACCTTCACGACTGAATGTGGCAAGATTGCAGAGCTTAGATCTGATCCATTGGTTGTGGGATCGCTTAGCTCTGTCTATCACTTGCTGCTTATGCTGTTTGGCACGCAAGTAGTCCTGTTTCTTGCTTCACCAGTTGACACCTCATTTTTAGGTGTGCCTGGTGCTGCTCCTGGCATGCCCTCCTGCACTCTCCATTGAACCAGGGTTGATCCCCTGGCTTGATGGTAATAGTAGAGTGGGAGATATGGCGGGCCATGAGGTTACAGATTGTGTTTGAGTACAATTCTGCTGCTGCTGATGGCTCACAGTGCCTTATGGATGCCCAGTCTTGACTTGCTAGATCTGTTCGAAATCTATCCCATTTAGCACGGTGGTAGTGCCACACAACACGATGGAGGGTATCCTCAATGTGAAGGTGGGATTTCGTGTCCACAATGATTGTGCAGTGGTCACTCCTACCGATACTGTGATGGACAGGTGCATCTGCGAGAGGCAGGTTGGCGAGGATGAGGTCAAGTATGTTTTTCCCTCTTGTTGGTTCCCTCACCACCTACCACAGACCCAGTCTAGCAGCTATGTCATTTAGGACACGGCCAGCTTCGGTCAGTAGTGGTGCTACCGAGCCACTCTTGGTGATGGACATTGAAGTCCCCCACCCAGAGAACATTCTGCGCCCTTTCCACCCTCAGTGCTTCCTCCAAGCGATGTTCAACATAGAGGAGCATTGATTCATCAGCTGAGGGAGGGCGGTACATGGTAATTAGCAGGAGGTTTCCTCGTCCATGTTTGACCTGACGCCATGAGACTTCATGGGGTCCGGAGTCGATGTTGAGAACTCCCAGGGCAACTCCCTTCTGACTGTATACTGTGCCACAGATACCACTGGGTATCCCAGGCCTTACCCAGGGATGGTGATGGTGGAGTCTGAGGCATTATCTATAAGGTATGATTCCGTGAGGATGACCAATGCTCCTTAAGCAGCACCATCCAAACCCACAACCACTACCATCTAGAAGGACAAGGGCAGCAGATACATGGGCACACCATCATCTGGAAATTCCCCTCCAAGCCACTCACCTTCCTCATTTAGAAATATATCATCATTCTTTCACTGTCACTTGGTCAAAATCCTGGAACTCCCTCCCTAGCAGCACTATGGGTATACCTGCACCATGTGAACATCAGCGGTTCAGGAAGGCAGCTCACCACCACCTTCTCAAGGGCAATTAGGAATGGGCATTAAATTCTTGCCTAGCCAGTGATGCTCACATCCCCGTAAATGAATATGGAAGGTTTAATAGGAATGTGCAATTGTATTATCCACAAATGACTCACTATAGAGCTTGGATGGATTGCCATGTTACTGAGGATGTCCAAATAAATCATAAAGGCAATGTCCTAGCACACAGGGTGACTGCTGGGCAAGTGGCAGAAAGCTCATCAGTGCACTGTGTGGGAGAGACCCATGGCTATTTCTGGTTGAACTCCAGCTGTATCTTTGTGCACCCATGAGCATTAGCTTCCCCAACTTCTGCCCAAGAACAGAAAATGTTAGAAACATTCAGCATGTCTGGCAGCCTCTGTGGAGAGGGCATTTTCTTCATTTCTTGCTTCCCCTTGCTCTGTTCCCTTTTCAAAGTTGATCACCTTTAATATCTTCGAATGAAAGGCCTGCATCTGAAATGATAACTCTTCAGTTCTCTCCATGGATGCTGCCTGACCTGCTGAATGTTTCCAGAATTTTTCACGTCTGTTTTGAGATTTCCAGCGTCTGCAGCATTCTTCTTTATGTTGTGCATCCAAGATCTTCAAACTTATTTAAGTGGGGGTGTTCCAATGGGAGATGTGTTCATTCTATATCGGGCAAACACAAGTTCTACCGTTGGAATTTCTTAGTAGCTTGCTCTGAAAATTCTTAAACGAGGCACTGGGTTGAATGTTTGCGAGACAGGCAGCTGACCAAAGAAAAATATGTGCACACTGCAAATTTCATTTTGATGGATTGCAGAGAGGAGGATGGGACTAATCTTTTTCAAAGGGCCAACATAGGAACAATGGGCCAAAAGGCCTCCATCTGTGCTGTATCATTCTATGATTCTACAACTCAGTAATGATGAGCTGGTAGAATGTTGAATGTTGGACTTAAGTTTAAGGGTTTAAGTGACAGCCTTAACTGGCATTCAAGTTTTGTTATCTTAATGGTAAGGACATTGACATCTGTTTGGACAGGATTTTTCCCTTGTCGGGCGGGCTCTCTGGGAGCGGGCGGGGGCAGTTGGGAAGCCGGCCGCCGCCCGCAATCGGGGCCAGACCGTGATTTCATGCTGGCGGGCCAATTGAGTGCTGGGAACTTCACACATGTGAGCGAGTGAGCACTTGAAAATCCCCCTGAGGCACAGAGCTGCTTCTATGAATGATATTATGATAAAAGCTGATATCTCAGGCAGCATTTTCATTCCCCAGGGCAGCATGTGAATTTGCGCTGTTAACTGGGGTGCTAGTTTACTGGCACCATCCCCCCCCCCACCCCCCACCCCGGCATGCAAGTAACAGGCGGCGAATTAAGGCAGATGATCATAGGCTGACTGGAACTTTACAGTCAGCCTGCAGGCCCCCTGCAGTGTCAGGAACAGGCCAGAGGCCTTGAGGCCTTCTGGTGGCAGACCAGGGGACCAGTGCTCCAGGCAGGTTTTGAGACTCTCCCCATCTGCCTGGCCACAGCATCAGCTCCAGGCTGCCCTATGGAAGGTGTTACGAAGCCATTCTTTATAAAAAAAGTGACTTTGCGCATTTACTGACGGAAAATCACTGACAAAGTTTCAAAAGACCTAAAACAGATGGTCAGGTAACTTTTGTAATTTCTGCACAGTCACAGAATTACCTCAAGTCTCTGGAAAGTTCTTAATTTAACGACCTTGGGTGGGGTGCCTTCCCTTGAGTGGACACGCTGAGACAAAATCATTTGTGGAATTCAACCTCCTATTGTCTATGCACTTTCCAAAACTCAAAGTCCAGACCCCATAGCCTGAATCGTGCGCTCATCGGGCGCACGCGATCAGCGGGCCCGGAAGCAGACGTGAAATACGCTTCTGACCGTGATCGGCACACCCCCCCCCACAACCGCAATTTCACTCTGGCTGGCCAATTAACGGGCAGCCAGCATGAAACGTGCGCTGAGAAAGGGTTGGCACTGCCAGGGTGGCACTGACAAAAGTGAGGGTGTGGGTGGGGGCTTCAAGCGAACTCCCTGAAGGCAGACAGCTGCTGCGGAGCTGCCTCAGGGAGCTGCAGACCTGGACAGATTAAATGAGAAGAAAAAAATGGTGCAAAATGTGTCAATGCAGCACATTCAAGCACCTGACAGCAAAACTCAAAATACATCAGCCATCAAACATCTTCACAAAATCACAGAATTGTTACAATGCAGAAGGAGGCCATTTGGCCCATCGTATCTGCACCGGCTCTCTGAGCATCTTTTAAAATTATATTTCACACTGGACATTTCATCCCACCCTGGATTGAGGTTGTAGCAAAAATGTGAAGCCCGCCAGGCTGATTGGCCCATCCACTGACTGTCAAAGTGAATGGGCAATGTAAAATTGCAGCCAAAGGCTTTTAATGACCTTAATTGGATCTTTAATTGTCGGTGGGTGCAGCTCTGACTCTTGCGTGCACCGGCCGACCTCAATATTCTGCAATGAAGTCGGGAGACACACCCGACATCATTTCACACAATTTTACGTGTGTTCGGGGTCAAGCACATGCTTGACCTTAGAACACAAAATTCAGGCCCATGTCTTCAAGCTCAACATTTAACAAAGAGAGCTGCAGACAAACCAGTTCATCATAAGTAGGTGTTAACAGTCACCATGCATTCCACTTTGTGTAGCAAAGGCTTCTAACTTCAAATCATTTATGTGGAAAATCTGAGTATTGATCATGCGGTCACATGATTGAAACTGATTTCAGAGAACAAATCTTATGTACTCCAAGAACCAGGGAGAAGCAAACCAGTCTGGAAACTAACAGCACAGAAGAGCCAGGGGACAGAAGGTCCTGAGTGGACACCCTCTCTCTCCACCCAACTTGAAAGCTCAAACCCTGCCTGCTGTTTGCCTATCCACATGCTGCAGGCAGAGATTTTAAAGAACTCAGCCCAGCAGCTGCTATCTCTGGACGACAATGCCAATATCTTTATGTTGCCTCATCTCGAATCCTGAACGACCACTGAACCAGCCTTTAACAATTCAAGTCATCAATCTACAAGACCCATAAATTTTTAACTTTTATCAGATTCTAAGAAGCCTACTTAATCTATCCCCCCCTCTACTCTGTAACTTATTTGTGTGTGTGTGTGCGTGCACGCAAACTCAAACTTCAAGTGTATGTATGTGCATGAAAGTTGGAGCATTTTCACTATTTTATTTAGACTGGGTTAAGTACAATAAATACTATTCTGCTTTCTTCTTGAAAAACTCAAGAAGACCTGCCTGTCTTGCAGTCACAGGACTTATACAGTTAAACACTCACCAATTTGGAAAGCATATCCTTTAAAAGAATGTTTTGCAGTCAAACGAGGATTGAGAAAAGAGGGGAGCCGTCCTACCCCTCCTCAGCTGATTGTAATGAGGGCCTCCCCATCTACGATTGTGGCCCAGCCATTTTTTGCTGTGGCCATTTCTTAAATAAAAAGTTTTAAAATTGCTGAGAGGATGGCTTCTCTCTCTCTTGAAATGACAAGTTGCAGCTCCTTCCATGCTGGTGAGCCTTCTATTGGCCCTCTGTGAACTAATTGGCCAATTCATGGAAAATCAGTGCTGGGTTAATTTATCCCTCGCAATGTAGGGTCGGGACCCCAATTTGACCCTGATATTGGGGTCTTGACCCATACCCAAATCCTGCTTTTCATTAGCGTCACTTCAACAGAAAATGATAACATAAACCTCAAATTTGACCATGATGGGTGCTTGGAGAAGAGTAACTGTAACTTTACTAAACTGGAATACATGATACTTGGGAAAATACCAGTTCAGCAAATGAATGTCTATAATTATTTCCAGAGATGAGAGCCCTGATATTTCAACCCTTCTTTTCCTTTGCATTCAATATGTGTGGCCTACTCAAAGTGTGTTGTATCTGCTGTTCAGGCATCAGAATCCCTGAATTTGGTGGACTGGGTCAATTGCCTGGCTTTGTGCAGAAACCGAGGTGAAAACATAGTGCTAGGACTGGCTGTCAAACTCAGGATCCTCCTGCTGCAAGATGGCCCCTGAGTCCAAAATTCATAGGCAGGGTTGCAAAAGAAGGTAAGACTTCTTATGCTTTCCATATGCCTAGCACCTTAAGTCCTTCCAATGAGATAGGGCGCCAACTGGAAAGCTAACGTAAGCTTTTTTAGGTGCCCCTTAAAATAGGTGCCCTTCAATTGCATGGAGAGGAAACAGAGGCTGGGCAAAAATGCCCAATGACACTTCAATTTCATGGCTGCCCTCGCCTGCTTTGGTGGGTCCAGCTTAAGCACTGGCCATTCATGCGATGCTACTTCAGTCATTTCTGAGGCTGTGGAAGATAGACTCTGGTAATGGTAGGGGCTATCATCAAATTCACTTGACTGCTGAGGCTTTTGATCTGCACTGTATCTGGAAATAAGAGACAGTTTTGTAGCAGATTGCAAATATTGCGTCTTTTTGGAGAAATATAGGCTTTGTGGAAGACAAAAATTGTTAATCGTGACAAGTAAAGCCAAGCTTTCTTGAAGATTCCTGTTCCTTTATTCATCTTTCCAGCTATATTTCGTCCCGTTTAGATCAAATTGTGATTACCATGGCTAAGATTTGAATATAAGTCACTGAAGAAAGTTTGCAACCTTCAAGAGCTGGGTAGGCAACATCATAGTAATCTTTATTGATGGTTATTGATCTTTTTTTTGGAGTACTGTACTGAAGATAACTACTTGTCCAATTACTGTCCAAATCTTCCTTTAGTGATTTGATTTATGGCTGTCTTCCAGATGGGGAATTAAGCATTTCACAGATGGTAGTGATATCAACAAGGAGAACAATATTCCTTTTGATGACATTTACTAGGTGTTTAATGAAGACAAGAAACTAAAAGCTAGGACATGCATGTGGGTAATGTAATAAGAAATGTTCATTTTTCATAATTTGTCTTTACCTTCTCTGAGGAAGTCCTGTATTCAATTCTTCATAACAGGCAAGAACGCTTGGATTAAAAACAGAAAATGCTGGGTAAACTCAGCAGGTCTGGCAGCATCTGTGGAGAGAGAAACAGAGTTAACGTTTCGAATCTGTATGACTTCTTCAGAACTGAAGAGAGGTAGAAATGTGAACACTTGGATTGATGCTCAAATAAATATTTACCAAAGCTGCTGACAAATCCTTAAACCCTTTGCTCAATCACTTATCAAAAACCGTATGGGATTTACAAACCAGTCCATGTCTAGGAGCACATGATGCTAACATTTGGCTTGCCAAACTCCTTACATTAAACATTTCAGATTATATTTACATTTGTCTTACCAAACTCCAATTATGATACACACAAGCTGTTCAGTGAATGAAATAACACTTTCTTGCCAAAGCATCAAAGAGTCAGAAAACAAATCATGCACTAGCAATTGTTTATCCACGTCAGAATCGTAATTAGCAGCAACTAACTTAAATATTGCGTATTTGGTGGACTGGGTTATATAATTAATAGATAAACTAATGAAATGAATAATAGGGTCCAAAAAACAGTAATTCAGCATGAATGAGTTGTTAATTATCAATTTATAGTCATGACCTGTGTCTCAGATGGATATGAATTGGTGAGACTACATAATTAAGGATTAGACTCCTTAGACAGTTGACAGATTAACTATTTAGGAAGGCAGTCTCTTGGATGATCAGTGTGTACATGCTGGTGGTTTGTGCTGACAACCCAAATTTATCTACCACCATCTCTCTCAACCCATCCACTGTCTCTACATTATCAGATGGTTTATTCACCTGAATGGTGGATAATGTAAGAGGCCATATGATCTACTCTTGCTCCTTTTTCTTATGTTCTTCCTTTAAGACACTCCTTAAAACCTACCTCATTGACCAAGTTTTTGGTCATCTGTCCTAATATCTCTTTATGTCAAATTTTGTAAAATAATATCTTAGTGAAGTGCCTTGGGACATTTTATTATGTTAAAGGAGCTACATAAATATGAGTTGTTGTTGCAGTTAGCAATTTTCTAGAATTTATATAACCTTGTCTCTAGGAGCTATGATCTTAAACTGATTGTCTCTCCTGCCCTGAGGTTAGATTCTGGGATTTTCAATTGCCTTGGTTTGAAATTATGAAGGTACACACTTATCTCTCCCGTCAAAATATCTCTGAGTCTATGGTCTTGATGGCTGATGCTTCTCTAGTTTCTATGAGAATGCCTTGTTCTTACGAAGGTCTATAGATTTTTTAGTCCTCCGTATTGCATCGTTTTTGGGGCATTGTTCCTATAATTACCAGATATAAAACACAAAGTCTAACTGTAGAAAGAATGCAAGTGTATTGAAGACATTAAAATATGAAGTCTTAAGCTGGCATCAAGACATGAATTTTGTTCTTCGGCCGTGAGATTGAAAATCTCAACAAGTCAATCAATGGCCATAAATATAAAATTAACTTTTCATGGCCAGTGAGGGTAATTAGCAGTAATTATGAAGTTTGTACACCATTAAAAACCCAGCTACACCTCATTTACGAGCTGTAATGTTTCCAAGGGTGCTTGCAACGAGACTAATAGCATATGAATAGAAGCTCTCAGCAGTTTAAAGATTTCCCATTGATTGCACTTCGTGGGTACGTCAACAGCACACCCTGTGAAGAAGCATAGAATCACTGACAGCAAATTCTGATTTTCTGCATTTAACTGCACGTGTGTGGACTCCCAACGCTGCTTTCAGTGGTCAGTTTCAGTGGAGTAATGATGATGAACACTGACATAGTCACCATCATTGCCACTGCAAAATATGGCTGGTATGATTTAGTGGTTAAGAAAACAAATTTGATGATTGACCTATTGTAACCACTCACTGTGGTTTTCTATGAACTCTCATGCTTAATAGATATTGTTGGTTTTTTGATTTTGTGATTTGTATTGTGATTTTTGATGTTTTTCACCTTCTAACGAATAGGTTCAATGTTTGCTGCTTTCCTTTCACTTAGGACATCACTGGTTAACAAAGAAATTAAACCAAAGCAGCTAGTTACTTGCAATCTTGAACACTTGAGCATCTATGTCAAAGGAGACTAGTTTAACAGGGATAAGGCTTTCGAAGGAGCTGTTAACTTTCTTGCGCTTGATCTTCCTTCAGCTGAATGGTAAGGTTTAAAAGGGATTTCCAGTAACTGATCTGGGGTTTCAAATTTTTTATTTTGCAAAAATCATGCTGAACCATTTATTGCTAAAGGTTTTCTATGTAATTCTGCTCGTCACAAAAGTAGAGTTGGGCCTAATGCTGAAATAGAATTTAAGTAATGTGGAATTGCTTTAAAACTATAATGTAGTAACTGAAGGTATAGCCTCTCCTGCTGACTATCAGGGGTCACTGATGTTCTGGGAGGCTCCGACCAATGAGCCCTAAGCATGGGCAATCCAGGGGGTGGGGCTTCCTGACGAGAGTCCTGATCGAGCATGTAGCACCTGAATAGCTCTCTGTAATAAAGTTTATCTGTTTCTTATTGAAACCTGTCCGCTCTGTTGAGTCATTACATATAAAAAGTGATTTAAAGCCAATAGTAACTGGGACATCAATTATTTTGTGGTGAAAATCTTGCAAAAACAACCAATTATCATGAATTAGGGTCCAATTTATCATTTAGGAACATGCACCACATATTTGATAGGTCTCTTTCTATTCTTAGATAGTGCTAATTAAATGACATGAAATTCAGTAACCATTCTGCAAGCACGTTTTGTGGAACACAGGGCAGAAATTTTCGTCCCTCTGGTGGGAGTGCGCCAGACCCGGACGGGAGTTAAATAATGCGCGATGACGTCGGGCGAGCGTCCTGATGTCATTGCGCACTCTCGCGATATTTCGCTCGGCGGGTGTGCGGAGAGGCGGCTGTGCGCCCACTGACAATTAAGAGGCCTATTAAGACCCTTAATCAATTAATTAAGTGGAATTTTTCGCTGCCCGTCCAACCGTTCGATTTGCGGGCGAATAGGCCAGACGGCCTTTGCATTTTTAACGAAATAAAAAATAAAAGAACAATAAAAAATTTTAAAACTCATTTTTAACATGTCCCTGTTCATGTGACAGAGTCACAAGAGGGTACATGTTTTCCTTATTTTTGAAATCTTTATTTTTAATGCTAAAAGTCTTCAGTTTCTGAGGCAGCTCTGTGCCTTCGGGGAGCTTTCACTGAGTGCACCCCTGCACATGCGCACCTCCTGACCCCGCACCGGCAGCACTGAGGCTCTGAGCTCACCTTTCACCGTTAATTGGCCAGCCAGGGTGAAACTGCAGTTGGGACCCGATCAGGGCTGGCGACCACCCAACAAGGGAAAAATTCTGCCCATAGCCTTTGAAATGTAAAACAATGTCTTGTGAAATATAACATTTGCACTTTGCGCTCTGAAGCAGTCATTTGTTAACTTCACACAAGTCCCAGATAAGCTGTTTAATCTGCAAAATTGACCATTGAAGCAGATGGCTTTCAGGGTGAGGGTGTACTTGTGCCTTGTTTCAGAGGAAGCAAAATATAGGGTTGGATTTTCACCTCGACGTGCGGGCCTGCACCCGACAGGCACGAGCGTGTAATAGCGCGCGATGATGTAGGGCGAGCGTCCTGACGTCATTGTGCACTCGCATGTTATTTCGGTCAGCGGGCGTGTAGGAGTTGGCAGTGCGCCCGCCGACAATTAAGAGGGCCGTTAAGCCCATTAAACAATTAATTAAACTGAACTTTTCCCTGCCCATCCAATCTTATGGTTCACGGTGGGGGGTGGAGTGGGGGAGGTGGTGGTGGTGGTGGATAGGCCAAGCGGCTTTGGATTTTTGAGGAAACCTCATCCACGGGCAGGATGAGGTTTCTAATGTTAATTAAAAATGAAATAAAAGCTTTTAGAGCTCATTTTCAACATGTCCCTGCTCATGTGACAGAGTGACAGAGGGGACATGTTTTCCTTCTGCTTGGAAGCTTTATTTTCAAAAAATAAAGTGAAAAATCTTCAGTTCCCTGAGACAGTCCTGTGCCTTCAGGGACATTTCTGTGAGCGCTCCCACGCGCATGTGCTGACTTCCACCCTTGCCCTCCTCCCACCCCCACCCAGGCAGCACTGAGCGTTTCAGCGCGCGATTCACTCTGGCTGGCCGTTAATTAGCCGGCCAGTGCGAAATCGCAGTCGGGTCTCAATCGCGGGCAGTGGACCACTGCGCGGCCGCTCCAAGGCCCGCCCACCACGCCTGCACGATGAGGGGAAAATCCTCTCCATAAAATACTGTTGAAAGGCATTGAAACAATGGCAGCCATTTGCAGTTAACTCTTTTTACACCTACTCTACCGCTATCAAAATCTGGTGCAGGGCTGTGAATTGAATTGCGTATAAAATTCATAAGAGTTTGGCCAGGTTGAAAATTCATGAACACTTAAGCCATAGAAAGAGATTAACTCCTTGGGAGCTGACTCTCCTGGGAATTTTTCCCACCCTCATTTATACATAGAGATTTAGGCAAAGTAAAACATAAAAGAAAGAAAACTTGGATTGCAGTATTATAATTGTAAGCTTGTCTAAACTATTGGGGTACAATTTTCCTCTCTCTGCTGGGAAGTCTTCTGTCAAATAATTTTGTTGTCCCAATTTTATGCCAAGTTGAGCGGCATGCATATGTTGGTTGGGTGGTTAAAATGATAGGAAACGGGATCCTGATGCATTCCAGCCCCACACAATTTAATGTCCTTGAAAATGGAGTTGGGAGGAGAGTCTACCCTTGTCAGGCAGAGGCCTACTTTAAATGGAAAGGTTGTGGTCTATTGACGTCATCGATGTGCAATTTTAACTCACTGAAATGGGATCCTGCCCAACTTGGAACCCAAGAGTAAAACCTGGCGTGATTTGAAGCCTGACTGACCAGTGACATAGTATAAAAGGTGCACTATATTTTCCCATCTTTTGTATTATCCTGGTGGATCTACATTTTCAATGAATTTAATGTCCTTTCTCTGATAAACTTAAAAGTATAGTATGATTAGAACAACTCCACATGGTTTTACAAAAGGGAAATCCTGTTTGACAAATCTGAGTTTTTGAGGATGTAACGAGTTGGAGAGATAAAGGGGGATCAGGGACGGAATTTTATGGCCCTGTTGCGGTGGGGGCAAGTCCGTAAAATGTAGCGAGTCATTCAAAAGTCCATTGACTTCAGCGGGACTGTAAAATTCCGCTGGTGTAAAATTCTGCCTTGGTAGATATAGTACACCTGGATTTCCAAAATACATTTGATAAGGTGCCACACAAAAGATTAATAGGAAAGATAACGGCTTATGGTTTTGGGGGTAACATTATCATGGATAGAGGATTGGTTAACAGACAGGAAACAGAGAGTAGGAATAAATGGGGCATTTTCAAGTTGGAAGGCTGTGACTAGTGGAGTGCTGCACGGATCAGTGCTGGGCCCTCAGCTATTTACAATCTATATTAATGACTTAGATGAAGAGACAGAATAAAGTAGCTAAGTTTGTAGACTACAGAAAGCTAGGTGGAAAGGTAAGTTGTGGGGATGACGCAGAGAGGCTGCAAAGAGACTTAGAGGGGTTAGCTGAGTGGACAACAAGATGGCAGATGGAATATAACGCGAGGAAGTCTGAAGTTATTCACTTTGATCGTAAGAATAGAAAAACAGAATATTTTCTGAAAGGTATGAAACTTGTAACTGTTGGTGTTCAGAGAGACTTAAGTGTGCTCATATAAGGAACACAGAAAGCTCACCTGCACGTGCAGCAAGTTATTACGAAGGCAAATGGCATGTTGCCCTATATTGTAAGATGGTTGGAGTACAAGAATAAAAAAGTCTTGCTACAATTGTACAGGGCTTTGGTGAGACCACACTGTGAATACTGTTTGCAGCTTTGGTTTCCATATTTAAGAAAATATTTATTAGAATCAGTACAGCGAAAGTTCACCAAATTGATAGCTGGGATGAGAGGATTGTGCCACGATAAGAGGCTGAGTAAGTTGGGTCTATATTCCCTGGAGTTGAGAAGAATGAGAGGTGATCTCATTGAAATATACAAGATTCTAAAGGGGTTTGACAGGGTGGATGCTGAGAGATTGTTTCCGCTGCTCAGGGAATCTAAAATGTGGGGGCACCATCTCAGGATAAAGGGCTGATCATTTAGGACTAAGATGAGCAGAAATTACTTCACTCAAGGGGTTGTGAATCTTTAGAATTCTCTACCCCAGAGGGTTGTGGATACTCCATCTTTGAATACATTTAAGGCTGGGATCGGCAGATTTTTGGTCTCTCGGGGAATCAAGGGATATGAAGAAAGTGGAGTTGAAGGCCAAGATCAGCCATGATCGTATTGAATGGCGGAGCGGGCTCGATGGGCCGTATGGTCTTTTCCTGCTTCTATTTCTTGTATTCTTGAGTATAATGGGGCACTCAAAAACTGCACACTATACACTAAAGGTGGCTTAACTAAAGTTTTGTACAAATTTATTTTACTTTACTTTTGCATTCTGTGCCCTTTGTCATGGTTTTGGAATAGTCTACTTGGACAACCCAATGCATGGGCAGACAAGAGATTACCTGAAATGCAGGATATTTTGTATAAATTCCAAACAATGGCCCATTTGTTAGCAGTATCTGGTCATTCAGGAGACATATGCCACGCTAGCATTGACATATTTCTTTGATACCTTACAGTTTTTTAAAGGAAGACTACTTAAGAATCAACACAGACATCAGAAAACAGCCAAAGTAGCAGAAAGACTGCAAAATCAGTAAAGCATCAGGAAGATTTGAAGGGAACAGTAACCTCCACCTTTTTCGTAGGACAGATCAAACTCTTCTTTCTACATGAAATAATTCCCACCAAGTGATCCAATGTACCTGTGGTTTTACTTTTATAATGGGTGAAGTGAATTTAAAGTGGCTACTCTAAGCCATTTTCACCGCAATTGTTCTCTGCTTTGACTAATGTGGAATAACAGAGGCTTATAACTGAACCAAGCAGTGTCTTACTGAGTGTTAACTCTGTCCATCTTCAGAGAAATTAAAAGAGGACTTGTGCTTACAATGTGGAGATCTGCTTCAGATCACAAGGGAGCTTCATTATTACACTCCAAGGTCCGCTGCTGTGCAAGCACATGCAGGGCTGTGGGAGTCAACTTCCTTTGAAAAACAGGAAACAAAATCACTTAAGCGACTGAGGCTACCCCAGCAGACCTGAATTTATAACAACCTTATTTATAAAACTCAAAATGCGGTTGTCCTTATACTCAACTCACCCATTAATGTAATGAAGCTTTCTTTGGGATGTCCTAAAATGTGAGATTGTGCTACTTAAATGCGCCATCTTTCGCACCCCCCTCCATCTATATGCTCTGTTTGACATTTAATGCAGTACTTTACTGAATGCCCTTTACTGCATTGAAGATGATTTATCTGTCAGGATCCTTCAGTAATGATTTTCGGCAAGACTCTTAAGTATTAGTGTAACGAGAGAATTATTTAGAACCAGATTGGATTCAGAATTAAATTAATTTACCAAAAGAAGATTAAGTGCAGACTATCACATTGTCATAGTGTGAACCTAGTTTAGACTAAATAGAATCTCTAAATCAGTTGGGTTAATTTTTATTTCTCCACCATCTCCTACACAATCATTAGGCAGTAATGGTACGTGAGAAGGGTTAAAATTCACCAGAGTCTACACAATCATTAGGCAGTAATGGTACGTGAGAAGGGTTAAAATTCACCAGAGTCCCTTATAGTCCCAAAATTGCTCCAGGCCCCTTACTCCTAGTTCATCTTTGCCAAATTTTAAGCCTTCTGAGGCTTCTGCTGCAGGCAGGGGCCGAATTAAAACCTAACAGCTGTAACCCACACTATTTCGACTGCAACTTGGTGTGGGGGTGGGGGAGGGGGCAACTGGTGGGATACAGCAGAGAAGCCAAAAGAAGCCAACACTTTTTACTGTTCAGGAGGAAACCTCGATGGGGTAGGAGGAGGAATCTTTGGGGCTCCTCTGCTCCTGTTTTCTCTCTCCCTCTCCATTCTATGGGCTGGATTTTACAGCCCCCACTGCCCGGGCCTGTTTTCAGCAGGGGACATGTAAAATATGAGGGGTGGCAAGCCCAGCACTGGTGGTGGAGGCGGTGGTGTAGTGGTATTGTCAATGTACTGGTAATCCTAAGACCCAGGGTAATGCTCTGGGAACCCAGGTTTGAATCCCACCATGGCACCATGGTTGAATTCAACAAAAATCTGAAATTAAAAGTCTAATTAAAAGTCCATGAAATCATTGTCGTAAAAACCCATCTGGATCACTAATATCCTTTAGGGAAACCTGCTGTCCTCACCTGGTCTGATCGGCAGATCCAGATGCGCAGACTTTTAAATGCCCTCTGAAATGGCCTAGCAAGCCACTCAGTTGTATCAAACTGCTACAAAGAAATGAAACTGGGCGGACCACCCGGCATCGCGTTGGCACCAGAAACGACAACGGTCAAACCCAGCAACAGAGCAAGTCAACAGAGACTTGCAAAGTCCTCTTTACTAACAGCTGGGAGCTTGTGCTAAAATTGGGAGAACTGTCTCACATCCTAGTCTGACATAGTCATACTCAAGGAATCATACCTTACAGATCATGTCCCAGATATCACCATCCCTGTGTATGTCCTGTCTCGTCGGCAGGGCTAGACCCAGAGCAGGTGGCAGCACAGTGGTAAAAAGTGGAGAGGGAGTTGCCCTGGAAGTTCTCAACATCGACTCTGACCCCCATGAAGTCTAGTGGCATCAGGTCAAACATGGGCAAGGAAACCTCCTGTTGATTACCAAGTACTGCCCCTCTTCAGCTGATGAGCCTGTGCTCCTCCATGTTGAACACCACTTGGAGGAAGCACTGACGGTGGCAAGGGCAAATAATGTACTCTGGGTGTGGGACTTCAATGTCCATCACTGAGAGTGGCTCAGTAGCACCACTACTGACCGAGCTGGCTGAGCCCTAAAGGACATAACTGCTAGACTAGGTCTGCAGCAGGTGATGAGGGAACCAACAAGAGGGAAAAACATACTTGACCTCATCCTCAACAACCTGACTGCCGCAGATGCATCTGTCCATGACAGTATTGGTAAGAACACCCTGAGCCAAGCTACGACACAGGCATCTACCCGGCGATGTGGAAAATTGCCCAGGTATGTCCTGTACACCAAAAGAAGGCAAATTGAACCTGGTCAATTGCCGCCCCATCAATCTACTCTCTATTATCAGTAAAGTAATGGAAGGGGACATCTACAGTGCTATCAAGCTGCACTTGCTTAGCAATAACCTGCTCAATGATGCTCAGTTTGGGTTCCACCAGGGTCACTCAGCTTCTGACCCCATCACAGCCTTGGTTCAAACATGGACAAAAGAGCTGAACTCCCGAGGTGAGGTCAGAGTGACTGCCCTTGACATCAAGGCCGCATTTGACTGGGTGTGGCATCAAGGAGCCCGAGCAAAACTGGAGTCAATGAGAATCAGGGGAAAACTCTCCGCTGGTTGAAGTCATACCTAGCACAAAGGAAAATGGTTGTGGCGGTTGGAGGTCAGTCACCATCACTGTAGGAGTTCCTCAGGGTAGTTTCCTCGGCCCAACCATCTTCAGCTGCTTCATCAATGACCTTCCTTCCATCATAAGGTCAGAAGTGGGGATGTTCGGTGATGATTGCACCATGTTCAGCACATTTTTGACTCCTCAAATACTGAAGCAGTCCATGTCCAAATGCAACAAGACTTGGACAATATCCAGGCTTGGGCTGACAAGTGGCAAGTAACATTCGCACCACACAAGTGTTAGGCAATGACCGTCTCCAACGAGAGAGAATCTGACCATCGCCTCTTGACATTCATTGGCATTGCCATTACTGAATCCCCCACTATCAATATCCTGGAGTTACCACTGACCAAAAACTGAACTGGACTAGCTGTATAAATACTGTGGCTATAAGAGCATGTCAGAGGCTAGGAATACTGCAGTGAGTAGATCAGCTCCTGACTCCCAAAAGCCTGTCCACCATCTACAAGGCACAAGTTAGGAGTGTGAAGAAGCTTGACACCATCCACGACAAAGCAGCCCATTTGATTGGCACCCCTTCCACAAACATTCACTCCCTCCACCATCGACAAACAGTGGCAGCAGTGTGTACCATCTACAAGATGCACTGCAGAAACTCACCAAGGCTCCTTAGGCAGCACCTTCCAAACCCATGGCCACTACCATCTAGAAGGACAAGGGCAGCGGATACATGGGATCACCACCACCTGGAAGTTTCCCTCCAAGCCACACACCATCCTGACTTGGAAATATATCACCTTTCCTTCACTGTCGCTGGGTCAAAATCCTGAAACTCCCTCCCTAACAGCACTGTGGGTGTACCTACACCACATGGACCGCAGCGGTTCAAGAAGGCAGCTCACCACCACCTTCTCAAGGGCAATTAGTGATGGGCTATAAATGCTGGCCTAGCTAGCGATGCCCATATTCTATAAATGAATTTTCAAAATCCTGACATGGTCCCCATAATATTGTGGGTGGGCGAGCTCCAAAATCGGCAACCAGCCTGCCATTTTAAAAAATATAATTAACAGTCAATTGAGCTTGTTCCCAAGTGAATTGACCCATATTTCATGCTGCCCACACCATAAAATGCTTGGCGTGGGCAGGTAGGTAGGAGAGGGGAGCCTGCTTTTGAAAAAAATGTTTGGAAAGGTGGGAAGGAAGGGGGCCACAGCATTTGGGGGTTGCCCTTTGCGTATTGGGAGCTCCTCTCCCAAGATGTTACCCCTTTCAAGTGAAGCAGCACTTCACTTGCGCTTCCCTCAATTTAGTCTACTGCATTCGCTGCTCCCAATGCGGTTTCCTCTACATTGGAGAGACCAAATGCAGACTGGGTGACCGCTTTGCGGAACACCTTTGGTCTGTCCGCAAGTATGACCCAGACCTCCCTGTTGCTTGCCATTTCAACACACCACCCTGCTGTCATGCCCACATGTCCGTCCTTGGCTTGCTGCTATGTTCCAGTGAAGCTCAACGCAAACTGGAGGAACAGCACCTCATCTTCCGACTAGGCACTTTACAACCTTCCGGACTTAACATTTAGTTCAACAACTTCAGATCATGAACTCTCTCCTCCATTCCCATCCCCTTTCCGATCCCCCTTTTTTCTAATAATTTATATATTTTTTTAATATATTTTTCTTTTCCCACCTATTTCTATTATTATTTTAAAATTTATTTCCATCCATTGTTTTATCTCCACCTTTTAGCCTATTTCAATCCCTTCCTCCTCCCCCACCCCCACCAGGGCTATCTGTTACTTGCTCATCCTGCTTTCCACCCTTAATGTCACCATTAGCACATCCTTTAGCTAATATCACCACCGTCAACACCGCTTTGTCTTTTTGTCTCTGACATCTTTGGCAATCTCTTCTTTGCGTCCACCTATCACTGGCCCTCTATCCAACTCTACCTGTCCCAACCCCCTCTAACAGCTTATATTTCACCTCATTTCTATTTTTCTTTAGTTCTCATGAAGAGTCATACGGACTCGAAACGTTAGCTCTGTCTTCCTCTCCGCAGATGCTGTCAGACCTGCTGAGTTTTTCCAGCTATTTTTGTTTTTGTTTTTGTTTCAGATTTCCAGCATCCGCAGTATTTTGCTTTTATTTATGTTACCCCATCTTAGTTCTTTCATGCTTTGGCTCCAAAACTCAGCCCCCACCATTCTCTCGCTCCACTCCCTAGGCTGCCTGATCTCTTCCCACACTATAAGCTCCAGACTTACCTGGCTCTGGGATTGATCAAAGTCCACTACACTGACACTGCTGGGACTGCTGGAGCTGTTGGCCAATCAGATTGGCCTGCAGCTCTTGTGGGTGGGGCTTCCTTTCACTGAGGGGTGCAAGTCCTATCTCATCCTGTTTAGCCCGCTGGTAGCATGTTATCTGTTGTAGGGTGGTCGAGTCATGCTATTAATGATAGAGTTGATCTGCAGACACTACTTGGGCGGAAGCTTAAAGTTTATTTACAATGTACTCAACAGCAACTACACGTGTGTTTTCAACTTCAACTCTACCTCTGCACTGACTGCTGAGGTAGCCCTAGCTACTCTACTATTGCTTACCACAGATTGTGTGATCTTGCCTAACAAGTATTATCCTTAAAGGTACATTATGCACTAAATAAAACCATAATTACTACATTTCCCCCCCTTTAACTTGGCTATACATATATTTATAAGTACATATTTTTCAAGACAACAAAATATTTACACTGGTTACAAATTCAGTCTTTCAGGTGGTTTTCTGGTACGTGTGGAACTTTTGTAAGGAACCGCCTTTTCGGGAGTTGCCTAAACATCAGGTGCTTCGGTGGGCACTTGCAGTTCCGTATCCTCAGCTCTTCCAGGAACATCAGACATGTCAGTCCTGGGTTAAGTATCCTCAGCAGGAAACACAGACCCGGTCATGGTCACTTGTGGAACCAAATGTTGGTGAGTTGTCTCTCTCTTTCTTAAATGGTCCATGTGTTTACGAATGATCCGGCTTTACATCCCCACGTGGTAAGATAGAGGCCCAGTCGCTGCACTTAATTCACCCGGTAACCACTTTGGTCCTTCCTCGAAGTTTTTCACATATACCAGCTCTCCCACGGTAAATGTCTTCTCACGACTATGCCATTCGTGTCTAGTTTCCTGGCTTCCCTGACCCCTTTCCACCTTCCCCTCTAAATTTGGCATTATTAAGCTCAATCTCGTCCTGAGACGGCGTTTCAACAATAACTCCGCAGATGTGACACCTGTTGTTGTGTGAGGGTAATCCTATAATGAAAAAGAAAGCATGTTAGCTTGGTTGCCAAGGAATCACCAGTTAGCTTTTTCATGCCCTTCCTTGAACGTTTGAACCACCCCTTTGGCCAGTCCATTTGAGGAAGGGTGGTATGGTGCAGTTTTCACATGAGTGATACCATTGAGGCTGATAAACCGTTGAGACTCAGCACTCGTAAATGCTGTGCCATTATCGGAAATGACTACTTCTGGTAGCCTGTGAATGGCAAAACTTTGACGTAGTTTTTCAATTGTAGCAGCCGACGTTGGTGACTTCATCTCATATACGTCCAACCATTTTGAATGGGCATCGACAATGAGCAGAAAATTATTCCCAGGAAAGGTCCAACGTAGTCAATGTGGAACTGCACCCAGGGTCTACCTGGCCACTCCCATGGGTGTAATGGAGCTGTCACTGGTAACTTTTGCAGCTGCTGACATTGCACACAGTGCTTTACTAAACTCTCTGTTGCACCATCCATCCCAGGCCACCATAGCTAGCTGCGTGCTATGGTCTTCATTTGGGGAATTCCTGAATGGGCACTGTGTAGTTCAATTAAAAATAGCTCCCTTCCCTTTGGAGAAACTATCACTTGTGCTCCTTACAATAAGATGCCATCCTGGCTGGTTATTTCATGTCTCCTGCTGAAGTATGGTTTCATTTCATCAGTTACTGGCTCCCATGACCAACCATGTGGCGCTCGATTTCATACGTGTGATAGGACTGGGTCCCAACTTGCCCAGTCTCTGATCTGTCGAGCACATACCGGCGAGGAATCTAAGAAATTTAACAGTAAAACAAGTTCCTGGGACATGCTCATCATTTTCTTGTAAAGGCAAATGACTAAGGGTGCCGGCGTTTGTAGTTTGATTGCCAGGTCTATGTACGAAAGTGTATTTGTATGCTGCCAGAATTAAAGCCCATTGTTGTGTTCTTGCTGAGGCTATGGTGGTATAGCCTTGTCCTCACTAAACAATCCTAGCAATGGTTTGTGCTCTGAAACGATTGTAAAATGGCGGTTGTGTAAGCACTGGTGAAATTTCTTGACACCAAAGATGATGGACAGGTGTTCTATTTCTATCTGTGAGTATCCCTTTTCTGCTGTGCTGAGCGTTCTTGATACGTAACCTATTGGCCATTCCGTGTCATTGTCCATCCGATGAGAGAGCACTGCTCCCACTCCGTAGGGAAATGCGTCATGTGTCAGCACCAATTCTTTCGTCTTGTCATAATGCACTAATAGATTGGACGAGTGCAACAATTGTTTCACCTTTATGAAAGCTTCTTTCTGGAGCGCCTCCCAAGACCAACTTTGGTTCTTTTTGAGTAGAGAATGCAGGTGGGCCAGCACTGCAGACAAATTATGTAAGAACCGCCCATAATAGTTGATTATTCCTCAGAATGATTTGAGCTGTGAGGCATTCTTTGGTGCAGATGCCTGTCTTATGGCTCTCACTTTCTCCTCAACTGGGTGGAGGCCCTGTGATTCTACCTTTGACCCAAATAGATTACCTCCCTCGCTTGGAACATGCACTTTTTTTTTAAAAGCACTCCAGCTTGCAAGAAACATTTTAAGACTTCCAAGTTTGACAAATGCACTTTTTCGGTGAATCCTGTCACCAATACATCATCTAAATAGACTACAACCTGGGGCAATCCCTGCAGTAGGTTCTCCATTGTTCCCTGAAAGATGGCACAAGCAGATGAGACACCGAAAAGCAGTCATGTATATTGGTACAACCCTTTGTGGGTATTAATTGTGACAAATTCCCAGGAGGCATTATCCAACTCTAGTTGTTGATAAACATGACTCATGCCAAGCTTTGTGTACGTTATCCATGCTGCCAGTTTGGCATACAGGTCTTCAATTTTTGGAATGGGGTGCTTGTCTAGCTCAACTACTTATTATTAACCGTCAGTTTGTAGTCTCCACAAATGCGGACGCTTTGGTCAGGTTTAAGGATGGGGACTATGAGTTCTGCCCATTCTGGGAACTGAACAGGCTGTATAACGCCCAGTTTCTCTAGTCTGTTCAGTTCAACATGGCCTTTTCCTCGCAGGGCATATAGTACCACTCTCACCTTCATGAAGCAAGGGGTTGCTTCTGGATCCACATGAATCTTGGCCTGCAGGCCCTAGATTTTCCCCAATTCGTCCTTGAAGACAGTGGGGTACTTTCTAAGTGGCTCTGCTGGCCCACTTACTCTCAACTGGAAAATTTCAGACCATTCTAACTTAATCTCCTTTAACCAATTTCACCTCAGGAGGCTTGGCCCTTCACCTGCTACCACCATCAAGAGTAGCTTTGGCGATTGGCTTCCATGATGGACGGTTACTCTGCTTATGCCTATTACTTGAATCTCTTCACCTGTATATGTTTTTAGCTTGGCGGCTGTTTCTTCTAAACTTAATTGATGTTCACCATTATTCAAATATCTGAGGGTATGTTCGCCAGTTACTGTAGTGGAACCTATGTGTCCACTTCCACTGCCTGATGTGGAGAGCTGTACCATTTTGCACACCCTGTATTGCTTTTGAATCTCGTACTGCACTTTCCATGGCCAGCGCTAACTCTAGCGCCTTCTTGAAATCCAGATTCACTTCTGACAATAACCTTTTCTGAACAGTGTCCTCTTTCACACCACACACTAAACGATCTCTGAACATGTCGTTTAGAGTCGCACCGAACTCACAATGTTCCGTTACCTACTTCAAATTTGCTACGTAGCAGGCAATTGTCTCACCTGGGGCTCTATTTCGTGAATTAAACCTGAAGCTCTGAATCATGACTGAGGGCTTGGGTTGAAATTGACCCTTCACGAGGTCACAGAATCACAGAATCATAGAATCTCACAGTGCAGAAGAGGCCCTTCGGCCTATCGAGTCTGCACTGACACATGAGAAATACCTAACCTACCTACCTAATCCCATTTACCAGCATTTGGCCCATAGTCTTGAATGTTATGACATGCCAAGTGCTCATCCAGGTACTTTTTCAAGGATGTGAGGCAACCCGCCTCCACCACCCTCCCAAGCAATGCATTCCAGACCATCACCACCCTCTGGGTAAAAAAGTATTTCCTCCCAGCGCCCCTAAACCTCCTGCCCCTCACTTTGAACTTGTGTCCCCTTGTGACTGACCCTTCAACTAAGGGGAACAGCTGCTCCCTACCCATCCTGTCCAGGCCCCTCATAATCTAATCAGGTCCACCAATTCGTTGAAATTCTTCGAATCTGGGGCACTGGGTGACAACAAACTTTGAATCAGACTGTAGGTTTTGCTCCTACAAGTACTCAGAAGGATAGCTTGCCTTTCCTCTTCCCCCGTAACCTCGTTTGCTTGAAAAAACGTGAAGCATTCTATATATTGAGACCAATCATCTGTGGCTGGTTCAAAAGGGTCAATTCTCCCAAATTATGGCATTTTGAGAAGGGATAACTTCTTTAATTCTAACAGAGCTTGCTACTTACAATCACTGGATGTGATACAGTGCTGATTTCTTTCTAACTTGATTTCTTCTGTTCAATCATGTTTTATCCTTGTCGCCAGTTTTTTGTAGGGTGGCCGAGTTGTACTATTAATGATTGAGTTGATCAGCAGACACTTCGTGGGTGGAAACTTTTCAGTTTATTTACAGTATACTCAGCAGCAACTACACATGTGCTTTCAACTCCAACTCTACCTCTACATTGACTGCGCTACTCTCCTATTAGTTACTACAGATCATGTGATCTTGCCTAACAAGTATTATTCTTAAAGGTACATTACATACTAAATAAAACCATAATTACTACACTCTCGTTGTGGTGCAGGCTTTTCTTAGGCCCATCAGCTTCCGGCCAACTGTTACAATGGAGGCGGGGGGGGTGGGGTGTGCTGTGTGGTGGTGAGCAGTATTCTCCCCCCGGGCCTTGTGTGTTTGACCTAGATCCTACCCACATCAACCCTCACCATCAGCTAGTACTTATGTCGGAGACGAATCCCTTAGATTCTGGGTAGCGTTTGCCTCCCATCCTAATTCTTGCTCACACCTGTTGCCTGCAGCATTATTCCTGGGGAGGAGACAGGTTTGAAAAATGTAAATGTGGACTAGAAGCTAAAATTGTTCAAGCTTCACTTTTGGGCATTCAATCTGGTCTGGGCCCCTGTGCACTGATCCTGTCTTGGGTTATAATCAATCGCAATATTTCATAGAAAATGCTGGAAAAACTCAGCAGATCTGACAGCATCTGTGGAGAGAGAAACAGAGTTAACGTTTTGTGTCCATATGACTCTTCTTCAAGAAATGTTAACTCTGTTTCTATCTCCACAGATGCTGTCAGACCTGTTGGGTTTTTCAAGCATTTTCTGTTTTTATTTGAGATTTCCAGCATCCGCAGTATTTTACTTTTACCCAATATTTCACAGTTCACCTATTCCCATGTATTTTGGTATATGTTTTGAATCAAATTACTCATTGCAATATAAGTGCAATCCTTGCATTCTCATAGTTTCCTACTTCCACCCTTTCCAGGACTTCAAAATTGAGGAATTTTTGCTTTACTCAGTCCTCCCTTCCTCTTGCAAAGTAGAGGCTTTTAGACAGTACAGACACCAGTTTCTAGTTTTAATTGCCTTGCATCCTGTTCTTCCCTGCCTTGGTCATCTTCTGCATTATGGTTCTCAGTCTTCTACCTAGTTTTTTTGAATTTAAGTAAAAATATCATGAATATATTTGATGCTTTATGGTACACCGTGACACATAAGAAGCTTTTCAGAATTTTGTGCCATGTCTTTGAAATAACTAGAGTTGCGTTGGAAGATATCTTTCTTGCCTGACTGCAAAATAGAGATCCAATTGGTTGTGTATGTTCACTTATGGAGGCCATGGAAACAGCCAAATTCAGCAAAAATGTGTCTGTGGAACAGGTACATCTCAGTTGCTGTATTTAATGACCTAAGGGGGCTTTTGTGACTTGTTGCAGAAAAATCTAGGAAAGTCTGACAAGAACCACTTGGTAACAGTTGAGTACCAAAAATTGAGTCAGGCAGGTCCAGTGCAGAAAACAACAAACTAACCCTAAGAAGCAAAGTTGAGTCTCACTCAGATTGTGTTCAGGGAATTGTATTCTATCTGCACACTTATTATAAGATGTTTTGTCTTTGTTACTCTACCCCTCTACTATGCACCTTGCATGAGGTTTAGGATTATTTTAGAACTGATACCTGTTGATCGGCATGCATTAACATATATAAGCTGTTTCCCTGTATAGAGGACAATGGAATGTTACCATTAGTGGTACCTAGGGCAGGTGACATTCATGTGCCCAAAGGTTATCTCAGTCCAAGCTGTGAGTCTTTTGACACCCCTTTGCCAACCCCTGCTATTTTTGACAAACTGCTCGTTGCGTACCCATGTCTGGTCTCTGATGTGAGTTTCTGTGAGATGCATTTTCATCGCCAAGGCTATCGTCACAGCCGTGCACTTATCTCTTCATGGGAAGAAATAGTTTGCCTTGTTTCCATGTCCTTTACTCGAGCTTCAAAAACCTTTTATTAAAAAAAAATTATGCTGCCAAGCTAAAAGCGTATTCAAACTACCTTCTTGATTATGGCCCGTAACTTCCGTGCTCCCCAGTGTCGGATTTGGGGGGTACCCCAAAGATGTGCTGGGGAATCCCTCTGGCAAGCTCCCAGGCAAGGGTTTGCACGGCAATTGCCCAGAAGTACTGAATTCCTTTGGACAATTGCACTGCGCTGGGAACCATCCGAAAATGTGATTTAAATCGCAAACTTTGGATGGTTCCATCGGGATTATACCAATAGTTACCCTGAAAACGTTAGGAGAATTAAAACCTCTTCTAACTTCTGGGTAACTATTGTAAAGACCCATACTGACCCCACAGGACTCCTCTCATCACCACCCCGACCTCCAACAACCCAACCTCATCCCCACACCAACCTCACCAGCCCCCCTGACCTTGGGCCCCTCCCACCCCCCCCCCCCACCCCCCCCCCCCACCCCCCCCCACCAACCCCTGGACTCCCCAACCCCCCCGGACATCTGAACACCCCTAACCCCCAAATCCTATCTACTTACCTTAGACACTTGCCTCCCCCGGCCTGTCAATTTCCCTGGCCCTTTAAATTTACCTGCTTTATGGCTGAAAGTGCTGTGAAAAAGGAGCTGTGGCCTCCTTGATTATGCTGGAACTAGACTTCGCTGGGGCCTGCGATGATTCCTTCAATGCAGGTCCCAAGCAGCTCTGGCGGACGGAAGTGGCAACGCAATTTTCAGCACCTGGTAAGTGTGCATTTAATGCTTCTAATTTCTGACACTAGTGTGTCTAGGTTTAATGACATGTTGCTAACTATATAATTGTCTGGTTAACTGAATAGAAAATTTGATTAATTAAGCAAAGTAAATGTTTCGAGATGGTCTTTTCAAAGCGGAGGAGCTGATTGGATGGGCGTAGTGGTCTTGTCACTGGACTGGTAATCGAGAGATCCAGGGTAATACTCTGGGGACCTGGGTTTGAATCCCATCATGGCAGATTCAGTAAGAATCTGGAATTAATGATGACCATGAAACCATTGTTGATTGTCATTAAAAACCCATCTGGTTCACTAATGTCCTTTAGGGAAGGGAAATCTGCTGTCCTTGGTGACTCCAAATCCACAGCAATGTTGTTGACTCTTAACTGCCCTCTGAATTAGATCCTACGAATGAATTTTTAAAAAATGAGTGCTGGATATCTCAAATCCCTCACAGCTATGGGGCCAGGTAAGGTTATTTGATTTGTAGTTTCAGAAGCTCTGCTTTAGGTTCCAATTTGGTTGTTAAAAAATGAATGAGCTCTGTATAAACAGTGGGGGTAATGTTAACTCTTGGTGATAGTGTGATAGTGTGAAATAAGTGATATTGGATCAGCCACACCCCAATTTTCAGTGGTGCATTAGAAGATGTATATAACCAAAAGTTATAAAATATCTCCAATGTGTGATCCTCCACTTGCCAGCCTTTGTGTTTTTGAGCTAGTTTGAGGGATGGCTGTCTCCTTCGGGCCTTTGGCCTGAAACATACATGGGCAACTTCTCTGGATACCTTCCATTTGACCTAGAAATCTGGGCTGGGATTTTCCGGTCCTGATTCCTGCCAAAAGTCAATGGATGTTTCACTGGGTCACCAGATTTTCCACCCCACCTGTGATGGGTCCTGCTGTGGGCTGGACCGGAAAATCCCGGCCCTGGTATCTAGGTTAATAATTTACAAAAATACCATTTTAAGAAAGTATTTTAATTTATGGATTGGTTCTATCTTATTTTTTGTGAAGTGATTTAATGGGTACAATTTTACTGTCCCCTGCTCACAGGTTTGCAGGTAGGTGAGTCCATTAAGTTTCCCGGGTGGCCTTCCCGCCATCCTCACGCCCACATGTTCACAATTTTGTGTCGGGTGGGCAAGGCCCAGGGCCCACCTTCGGCTCAACTGAGGCTTTAAGTGGCCAAATTTGAGGCTGGTGGGAGAAGTCCAGGGACCGGGGGAAGCCCAGCAGGCTACCCTGCTCGGGCCTTAAGCAGGGAAGGCGGGGTGGTGGGGGGGTGGGGGAGGTGGGGGAGGTGGAGTGTATGTCCTTTGAGCCCTTTTCACATTGTGTGGCTGCCCCACAAGGTCTGCTCCTCGTGGGTACTTCCTCCTCCACTGGCTTCTCCTTGAAAACCCCCACCCACCTTTGCCTCGCCTACCTTTCCCGCAATGAGACACCCACACTTACCTGGTCTCTGGGCCTAATCTGGTGACTCCTTCTGGCCCCAGTCCTAGCCACTGCTGCCACTGGTGCTGCTGGGACTACAGAGCTGCTGGCTAGTCAGATTGGCTGACAGCTCTCTGAGATGTACTTCCTCCTGGGTGAGGGATGGTAGGCCCACCTCCAGCTAATTAACACTGCTCAGAGCATTAAATGGCTGTGGGGCTGTTGTGACCGGTGGGGATGTGTTCCCCACTAACTCTTCAGTTGGTAGGGCAAGAAACCCTGCCATTCGAAAAATCATGCCTAATATTTTTCTGTGTCTTACTGATCGCTTTGTGTTATTCTATTTGTAGGTAAGTTTATCCATTTTATTGTATATACATTGGTCTGTCAGTGTGGCTTTTGGCAAAGAGGAAAGCATAGGACAATTCCAGCTATCCCTGGTGGCTGATATTCCATAAAAGTGCGTATGTATGGTATCTTGGGCACAGCAGGGATAATTGTGACAGTTCTGACCATTGGAAACTCAGCCTACTTTTGCAAATTGTTGTGGACACAAGATAAAGGTGTTAGCAGGAAACTTGAACCACAACAGTTATCTTTGTTTCAAGCCTATATGCAGTTCTTAAATTTAAAATTGCAATTTTATTGTAAATTTTGGAAAATTGATTGGTATTTTCTCCTGATATTGCTGGAGAAACCCAGAACAAATATATAACGTTGAATAATAACACTAACTGCTTATATCACATTCTATTCTCCAAGGTGAAGCACTACAGTATGAAGATAAAGCCAAACTTATTAACCTGAGCCATTGGAAGGTGGAATGTTACTGCCAATAATCTTTAAATGATATGCATATTGGATATTATCTATAGGCAAGGAATGAGAACAATATTCAGAGCCTCATGTTAGCCTCATGATAAATGGATTAGCCTGGATGTAGTATGATCTACTCATTTTGATTAAACAGCCTTCGGTGTTGTTTACAGGGTCTGCAATCCTACACGTTTGCTTTAATGACAGACAATTATTCAGCTAGCATTTAAATGTTAAGTAGGGAAGGGCAACCAGATATTGCAGTTGCATATCTTAACTTAGGCGAGCTAAATCCATACCACAAATCACACTCAATCGTTTCTCCTTTTCTATCTAGTTAGTTCATTATTTTTTAAAGCAAAGGGCCTCTAATTAAAGGATGACACAATTTCTAAATAGTGATAGTTGAACAGCATAATTATATATATTTGTTATTGGCATTAAATTGCTTCTGTGGTTAGGACCTAAATGAGTGGTAAAACCTATATTATGTGGCGACACCACCACCTGGAAGTTCCCCTCCAAGCCACTCACCATCCTTACTTAGAACTATATGTTCCTTCACTGTCGCTGGGTCAAAATCCTGGAACTCCCTTCCTAACAGCACTCCCTACCTACACTACAGCGACTGCAGCAGTTCAAGAAGGCAGCTCACCACCACCTTCTCAAGGGCAATTAGGGAAGGGCAATAAATGCTGGCCCAGGCAGCGGCGCCCACATCCCATGAATGAATAAAAAAAAATGACAAGCTGAAATCTTGCTAATACTGCTTTATTGGATGAGAAATTCATAGTGTAATTTTTTTCAACAGTTACTTTAAGCCTATAGTTCTTATACAGAATTTTCCTTCAAGGAACAGTTATTGTTTTTGACGGTTTCTCAGATTCTCATCAGAAACGAGTTTTTAATGTTTGCCTCATTTAGCTGAAGGGAGAAATATACCAGCCCCTTCCCTTTACTTCATCAGTCTGGGTAAGAGCGATATTAATTCCTTAGTTCAGGATGCTGTTTTTTTTACGTTTCACTGTTGCTTTAGAACTCTCATTACAGTTTTAAATGGTAAATCAAAAATATGTATGTAATTCAATAATAGCAAAATCCCTTTTCACGGTTTATATGTGCTGTTACACCTTGTCGATATTGCCATATGCTGGAACTCATTGAGCTACAAATGCTTTTACAGGAGGTGGAATTTAAGGTGGCCCTCAGGAGTGCATCGTGAGGTGAGGGTGGCTGCTGTCAAATTGAAATGTGATGCGCTGGAGTGGAACCCCGATAGTGCGATGTCGGGTCCGCATTCAATCAACGGCGAGAAACCTTCAAGGTGGCGTTGCTGCTCTGACGGGGCAGAAAGCCCCGTGCTCATTGTGCAGGCAGTGAAGTCTTATTTAAATGTTGCCAAATGCAATTTAATACAGTGTTTTAAATTAAACTAGCCGTGCATGGGACCCTGTGCAGATCCCTGACTATTTAAAAAAACTGGTGGCACCCAGGTGTGAGGACTCAGGTTTACCTCTGGAAGATAGCCATATTAGAGTTGACTCCTGTTGTCCTTCATGTTGTTGGAAGAAAGGGTAGGGGAGGCCATTGCCAGAGTGAGGCCTTTAACTGAGTGTCAGGATCCTATAGTTAGGCTCTAAGGAGCTGAGGGGGCAGATTGTAGTTGTGGCCTCTCAGCAGGGCATGCAGGGGGTCATTACTGCTGATTCCAAGGGGAGTGATGAGATCAGGACCTCGAGAACTTTCCTCCAAAGGCAGTGAATGATGAAGAGAGAGACCAACAACCATGGGACTGATCCACCAATCGCCCTGGGCCCCCGGGCAGAAGAGGAGTGGTGCAGAGAGAGAGAGAGAGAGAGAACTAGACTCTGGGAGCACCACTGCAACAGCAGTGGTAAGGGGCCAGTCTCTGGCTGGGCAAGTCACAAAAGGGCACAGAGCGGACTGGCAGCAGGAGGCTGTGCTAAGATATGCCAAGAGTCTCCTGGACTTGCCTGAACTACCTCCAGATGTTGGAGCTCCAGTGCCAACCAAGACTGAGGCTGTCAAGGGAAGCTGTCATTGACCTGTGCGTCATTCAGGCCTTGCAGAGGATTTAGATGAGTGTCACTCCTCATCTGCTGAAGAGGATTTGGTGTAGGGGCAGAGCAGGCGGAACAGGATGATGAGCTTCCTGTATTGGAAGCAAGAGGCGTTGAGAGATGTGCAAGGGAGGCTCATGACAATCTAATTAAGACCCACTTCCTGCAACCATGATACCCTAGAAATGCTTGTTTAATGAAAGCTCAACCTCATTTTGGCATGATATTGCCTTCCTTATATTATTCACCATTGTCCAGAGCCCAACCTCTTCACACACGCTGACATATCTGAGGAGATTAGCAGACTCATCTGCCCCTACACTGGCTGAGGGATCAAGGGTGTAGATGAAATCTAACAAAGCGGCATTCACTCCAGAAATGACCCACATCTCAAAATCTGTCAGCAATTTATTGACATAACACTATCAATTCTTAATATCTGCAAAGTCTTAACACCCATGAGGTCTTGGTGCATCAAAGTGCTCTTCTTAACACTCTTAAAAATGCTTTTATGAGGTGTGACCTCTGCACTTGCAGTGTTAGTGGAAGCAGGCTGCTGATCGGGCTGCTCAGGGGTCTGGGATGACCTTGGCAGTTGTCCTTTGGCCGCCTGAGGCCTGGCAGGCCCTGGCATGCTGAGGCACCCCTGCACAAATGCAGGAACCCCCTCTGTCACCGTGGCCACTGGAGGCATTGGGATCACTGGCAAAGGGGTTGAGGTACCATCCACACTCACGACATCCTGACAGGAGCCCCCAGATGGTGTTGGCAAATGCCCCTCCTCCAGAGATTGAGGGGCACTTGGATGAGACTCCAGGCACCTCCTACCCCTCTCACCTTGTTATTGCTGCATAGGGTTCATGGGCAAGATGATGGAATGGTCAGCATGCATCTCCAGTGCAGCCAGAGGGTTTCAGCACTGTTGGGGTTTATTGCATAGCCAGAGAGTTCTTCAGCGCTATTTCTGAGTGATCCTACAGAGCAAGTGAGCACTGCATGCAGGTCTGGGGGCCCTTTAAAGATAGCATCAGCACTTGCCTTTCAGTCAAATGTTGCAGTGATTGGAGCTTCATTCCCCATCTCTGCAAGAGCGTTGGATGGGCCCCGCACCTCCATGACTTTAATTAGCCAGCTTCCACGTGATTGTGGTTGGTGGAAGCATTTCTTCCATTTGGTGACGGAGCCCATTTCTGGGTTGGCTGCTGAGATCCGCAAGGCTCAGCAAAGCCACAATCAAAAAGGAAATAAGATAGCTTCTTCAACTAATCTGTAGAACCAAGTGTCTCCAAATCAACTGCTAAACTGCCAAAATCAGCTCTACCGGAATCACCCAACTTAACGGCTGCAACCTTTCGCCATCTACGCTGCACGGACAAGCCAAAGACTGATTTGTATAGCTTTTAAAATTCTTATTTGGACTCTTAGCTTCTTATTTCTGATCTGCGTGCCAGTGTTGCACTTTTATTATTTTTCTCAGGGTTTTAGTAACTAATAAGCTGACTCTTTCTTTGACTCGAGAAAGCCTGGTTAAATTGGCTCTTTCTAAAAAATAAACATATTTGGACTGAGAAGAGGTATCCACGTGGGAAGGGATCCCATTTAAATTAACCTTGTTGTGACCACCTGAGGGGCTGTTGAATAAAGAAGAGGAGCCAGCTCATTCCTCCTCACCTGGGAGCATGACAAAATTGAGGTCCCATTCGGGATGTTAACAAGTCAGGGGACCTTGCCCAGGGACTGGTTGTAACAACATGCATCATTGCTGAAAACACAGGTTTGCTATTTTGGATCACAATGAACACAAATTCTCTGTAAATAATACAACAGGTGGTCTATGAATGAATTTTGTGGGGTTAGAAGAAAAGTGCTGCCAAAGGTTTTTGAGTTCCAAGTTGGTAAATCATGTGCTACTTTTCTACCACTCAGAATTCTAGCCACATTGCACTGAACAACTGAAATTTCAGACAACGATAGACAATTAACTCTTCAGACCAATGTACAAGGAGTGAATAATCTTCATAATTGGTGAGTTCATTTTAAAATATTTCTGTATTAGCAGATAATGCTTTCTAGAAGATTGGCTACCTAATTTAATTCCTTGCAACCCTGGTTTGTTTATTAGTGAAAATCAATCCTTTTCTTGGAGCAGGACTGTTTTGGAAAGGGAAGTTATCACCGGTATACTGATAAGGTGTCACAAAGAGCATCCTTGCCTCAAAGTAGAATGATCTATTGATAGTAAGACTGAAGTCAGCACCTGATTTAATTCTATGATGGATTTACTCTTTCTCAAACTGACTCTTGGTATTAGGGAAATGTGCCTTAGTTAGTGCTTTAATTTTTAATAAACTTTGTCAGCAATTTGTTCAATGGTATAAAGGAACTGTGAAAGAAGGTGATGATGCATGATTGCCTTATCATAAGAAATGCAGGCAGCACAATGTGCAGGACTAGCATACACAATTTTTGTTCTCCACAATCCTCCAGCTCTTGCAATGGAGCTCAAAATGATTAAATGCAACCAACTCTAAATGATCTGCCCTGAACCTGACAGTACCTTCATTTGTAGAAATATATTTTGATTCAGTATTTGCAGTTTGCAAAAATTCTGCATTCATTTAAAGTGAATACAGGTTTTCCACAACTTGCATTTACATAGTACCTTTAACAAAGTTATAGGTCCCAAGGTATTTCACAGGGGTAATATGAAATACAATTTGACATTGAACCACATTAAGGAGATATTAAGAAAGTTGACCAAAAGCTTGGTCAAAGTAGCAGGTTTTAAAGAGTGTCTTAAAGGAGGATAGAGAGGTATCAAGAAGTAACCCTTCCAGGGGTCAATTGTTTGACAATTCTTGACTGACAGTTTGATTAACCAGGGAATATGACAAGTTCCAATTGTGAAACTAATGTTTCATTCTTTGTATTCAGTAAAAAACATTCTGCTTCTGACAGTTTCTTGCAGCACACTTCAACTTAAATGGTAATCACTTCCTTCTTCATGGTGTCAGCCAGATATGAAGAAACTGATGGAGTACTTTGAGCAGGGGTGTGAGGGGGGGCGGGGGTGCTGGTGTAGTGGGGTGAAGCAAAATTGTGTGGACGAAATTAGCCTTTTAGTGAGAAATGAGCTCATGTTGACTCAGAAGTCTGCTTAACACTGTGCCTGTTATCCTTTTCCATCAAAGAGAAAGTCTTTGGAAAGTAAAATTCAGTTTGGTATAAAGCGAGCTGCTGATTGTGAGCTCATTTCATGCTCGTGGCAAAAACCAATTTCACCCCCATGATCTTTATATTACAGATACTTCCTGTAACTAAAGCCATGCTTTTTAAGGAGTCCTGTAAATGTTTGTCCCAAAATCTATTCCTCTGCTTCTTAATTAAATGAGTAAAAATTACTTTCAGTGCAGGGTTACCACTTTCATTTTAAGAAAGGTTATTCCATTTGCAATATGGGCATTGAATATATTTTTCATTAACAATGTTTTAACTTGTAAGTAAATTCGGTGCTGTGAAGCAATGTAGTCTCTGCAATCTTTTGTGAAAATTGCTGCTTGTTTGAGATCAGGCAAGACTCGATGCAATAAAATGTAAATAACTATCTGCTAAGTTGAACTTGTTTCTTCTATTACACTTTACTACCTAAGACAGGGGTTGGCAACTTTAATAACAAGAAAAGCCATGTTAAAAAATTTAGTCAAAAACGCAATATCTTAAGAGCTGCAATGCTGTTGTTCAAATGTCCATAATAATGAAAAACAAGACATATTTCAATAACATTTTAAAGTTTTCACAAAACAGTTGTTAATTGAATGATACTTTCTCACAAATACAATGCTAGTAAAAGTTTTTTAAAACATGAAACAAGCCACTTACTTATCATCAAAGTGAGTTTGATCAGAATAGGAATTGTCATGAGTCCTTAATGAGCTGCATGAGGGTCTGAAACTGGAGGTTGCAGACCCCTGTCGTAAAGGTTTACAGTTATTTATATAACTTTCAGTAAAGGTGGCACTGGCAAGGTATGACTTAATGGTCATTCTTAGTTGCCCTGAGGGCAATGGGTCAACCATATCATATGGGACTGGAGTCACGTGTAGGTCAAAGCAGGTAAGGGAGTGACAGGTTACCTTCTCTGAAAAACGGTTGTTTACCAGATATGCTTCCTGGCAGCGTTTAAATGGTATTGCTAGCCCATAAATTACCATATTTATTGAATTCATTTTCGTAACTCACAGTTTGGGCTCACAGGTTATATTACTAGTCTGGCAGCATAGCCACACAGCCACTATGGCAGCCACTATGGGGGTTTTAGTTTTGTTTCAAAGGGTCAGGGTATTAATTACAGAAACATTGTAATCCCTTTAGACCAGACATGTCCAACACATGGCCTATGGGCCCCTGATGTCATTCTATGTGGCCCCTAGAACCATTGTTCAAAACGCCAGTAAGACAGCATAATGACTGTATTGAGCAGACTGCTTTTGTCAACAAACAGTTAAACTTTGTTACAGAGACATCTTCAGTGCTTGTACACCCAACCTGATCTCTCATCGGAAAAGCCCAGCCCCGCGACTGCCTGGGCTAAGAGTTCACTGGTCGAAGCCCCCACAGTACATCACATGATCTGTGATTGGCAGGAGGGAGTGACTATACATCCAGTTACCACATTTCCTCCCCCTTTAGTTTTTTACAATTACTCTTTACACAAAAACATTTAAACAATCTAACAAACATATATGCAATTTCAGGTAATTATATATCAAGTCTCTGAGGTGCTCTTCTTAGAGCGGTGTAGCTCGATTACTGGAGGTTCCTGAACGGGATCAACAGGATCTGGATCTGCAGAATGAGACACATCATCAGAACTGGGCAGCTCAGGATTTGGCAACTCTTCTGAAACATCTGGAATGTCTGTTCCAGGTCAATTACACACTTCAGAAGCTGACGGTTCAACATTAATCACAGGTTGATCAGATAATTGTTGGGATGTCTCTCGGGCACGGTTGTGATCTATGTGCTTACGGATGATTCAATCTCCCATTTGTACTTGGAAAGGGAATGGACCAGTCTCAATGGCTCCCAGAGCCCAGCAGGGTCCACTGCCGAAATTTTGCACGTATACCGTGTCACCTACACTGATCGTGTGAACTTTACTGTGTATGTCACGGGTAAATTTCTGATTACTCTGGTTCTGCGCTACCTTCCCCTCTAAATTTGGAATCACCAAGTGTAAATGTGTAAGCAGACGGCGTTTCATTACTAACTCCGACGGTGTTGCTTGTTTGACAGGGAGAGTGAGTGTGTGTGTGCGTGTGTGTCTGTGTGAAAGAGGGAGAGAGTGAGTGGGTGTGTGAGGGAGTGAGCAAGTATGTGTGTGTGAGGGAGAGAGTGTGTGTGAGAGAGGGGGAGAGTGTGTTTGTGTCTGTGTGAGGGAGAGAGTGAGTGTGTGTGTGTGTGAGGGAGAGAGTGAGTGAGTGTATGTGAGAGAGGAAGAGTGTGTGTGAGTGACTGACTGTGTGTGCGTGTGGGTGTGAGTGAATGTGTGTGAGAGGGAGAGAGTGAGTGAGAGTGTGTGTGTGTGTGTGAGAGAGACTGAGAGGGTGAGTGAGTGTGTATGTGTGTGTCTGACAGGCAGAGAGTGAGTGAGTGAGGGTGTGTGAGAGGGATAGTGTGAATGGGTGTGTGTGTGTCTGTTTGTGAGGGAGTGAGCGAGTATGTGTGTGTTAGGGAGAGAGTGAGTGAGTATATTTGTGTGTGTGTGAGAGGGAGAGCGTGTGAGTGTGTATGAGAGGAAGAGGGTGTGAGTGAGTGTGTGTGAGAAAGAGGGGTAGAGAGGGTGTGAGTGAGTGTGTGTGTGTGTGTGTGTGTGAGAGAGGGAGAGGGTGAGTGTGTGTGAGAGAGAGAGAGTATGAGTGGCTGTGTGTGGGTCTATGTGTGAAAGAGTGGAGGAATATGTGTGTGAGAGAGGGAGAGATGGAGTGAGTGTGTGTGTATGTGTGTGAGAGGGAGAGAGAGTATGTGTGTGTGAGGGAGGGAGAGTGTGAGTGAGTGCGTTTGTGAGAGAGGGAGAGAGTGTGAGCTAGTGAGTGTGTGAGAGGGATAGAGTATGAGTGAGTGTGTTTATGTATATGTATGTGAGAGGGAGAGTATGGGCAGAATTTTACGTCCGATGGGAGGGCCCGTGCCTGACCCGCTCGGGTGTAAAATCGTGCGAGACGACGTTGGGCGAGCATCCTGAAGTCATCGTGCACTCGTGTGATATTTCGCTTGGCGGGCATGCGCAAAAGTCGGAAGCGCGCCTACTGACAATTAAGAGGGCAACCAAGCTCATTAATGGCGCAACTGTCTCCGATGTTTTGTGGCCGTCCAACCTTACAGTTGGTGGACAGACGAATCGAGCAGGTGGCCTTTTGATTTTTCATCAAACCTCATCCAAGGACGTGATGAAATCTCCTTCATGAAATAAAATAAAGATAAGTACCTGTGGACAGCAGTGTGTTTGTGTGTGTGTGTGTGTGTGTGTGTGCCTGGCTCATCCCAGCTGCAGGATTCTCAGTCACCCCCACCCACACACACCTACACCTACTCTCACCCACTCTCACGGTGGCTGGGGGTGAGTGAGTAAATGCCCTGAGACTGGGAGTGACCCGGACAGACACACTCTCTCACCCTTTTGCGCTCTAATGGTCATTTTTATTAGTTACTCTTTTTTTAAAATCATCAATTTATGGCTTTGACATTGCTTTATTCTTGCTCAGCAAGTAGTTTCTTTTCTTCATACTCAACCATTTTTGAAATTGATGTATCTTTCCGAAATCTGCTCTTCGGCCCTTTGAGTGAGAAAAAAATGGAAATGTACCCCTGCCACCACCTCCCCACCCACCCCCCCACCCCCCAGCCCCCTTCACCACGCAAAAAGGCTGGACAAGCCTGCTTTAGACACTTAAGTGCTATATATGATGAGCAATACACATAGAAAATAAAATCTATTGAAAATGGGAGAACAATAGACTTCAAAGCTCCAATAAAATAACAGTTTCTGCAGTATCAGATTTGGTCTAAAGCACTGATCAACCAAACAACATTGGCTGCAGATTTCTTCTAATTCTTGTTATCAGCACAGTGTTTGCTGCTGTATCATATTCTAAAATCAATTTCCATCCTAAAGCCATGGAATACAATTCCAATTATAACAGCTCCGAACTTAATACTCGCCAATGACAGAACAGCATTCCGTGCACCACAATTCTTACATGTATCTGAAATCCTATGTGGATTTATGCTCTGCAATATTCACATCACTGAGCTAGACCTATAAAAAACAGAATTGTACTGAAACTGGGAACAGCAGCCCTTATTGTTCTCACTCTCCCCCCAACTCTCTGGTGGGGGGGTGGGAAATGGTGGTGTTGTGGTAACATCACTGCCCTATTAATCCAGAGACCCAGGCTAATGCTCTGGAGACAAGGGTTCAAATCCCACCACAGCAGCATTTAAATTGAATTGAAAGTTAGTCTCAGTAATGGTGACCGTTGTTGATTGTCATAAAAGCCCATCTGGTTCACTATGCCCTTACCTGGTCTAGATTATATGTGACTCCAGCAATATGATTGATTCTTAACAGCTCTCTGAAGTGGTGTGGCAAGCTACTCAGTTCAAGGGCAATTTGGGATGGGTAGCCTTGGCAGCAATGCCCACATCCTGTGAAAGGAAAAAAAAAGAGTTTAAACTATAAAAATATTTCTTTGTAGTACAAATTCCCATTTGTCACAATTATCAAGATTCTTACATGAATATTTCCGAATTATGAGCTGAACCCAAGAGGCGAGGTGAGAGTGGCTGCCCTTGACATCAAGGCACCATTTGACTGAATGTGGCATCAAGGAGCCCATGTTTGGGCCAAGGCTGTAATGAGGGCCTGAATGGCCACTGGTGTCGGACATGCTCGGCCACATGAGCGGACAATATGGCACGTTGGCATCTTTGCACACTAGTGCAGAACATGTCTTGACAAGTGTGACGTGCAGAAGCCGGGACTTACCACTAGGGCCTTGCTCACATCGTGGACATCCGAGGAGCAGAAGATGCTGGAGCCCGACAGCAAGGGCACACTGGAGGAATGTCCATGGCATGTTGGGTGGATTCTCAGGGACATGGCTCTGCTGCAAAGCAGCTTATGGTAGTTGGAAAGTTATTGTTGAGGGTCTGCTCACAATGGATGATGGTCGAGGGGGTGGAGAGGAAGATTACTGGGGGGCGGTGGGAGAGAAAGGTCTAGTATCAGCTGGGAGAGGAAGAGGTGTCAGGGGGATGAGGTTCGGAGGGGGGAATGAAGGTGTGGGGGAGGGGTGAACAAAGGTGTGGGGGAGGTTGGGAGGGGGTGAGCGAAGGTGTAGGTGGGGAGGGAGTATGGGGTAATGGGGGAGAATATGGCAAATGGGGAGGTGTAAGGGGGGGGAGAAAGGTGTAAGGGAAGGAGTTCAAAGGGTTAAGGAGTCCAGGGGAGGAAGGAATGCAGAGAGGGGAGGGAGTCCAGGGGGAGGAACGAGTACAGAGAAGGGAGGGAGTAAAGAAGGAGTAAGGCAGGAAGAAGGAGTGAGGCTGGAGGAAAGAGTTGGGGAGGGGAATACTAAGGGTGGCAGAAAAGTAGGGGTGCCTGAAGGAGTCAGGATGGGGGAAGGACTAAGCAGAGTGAGAGTCTGAGGTAGGGGGGGTACTAAGGAGGGGGGACTCTGGGGGTGGGGGAAGGGGTTCCAAGGGGGAAGGAGATGTCCAGGTGAACGTGCAAGGGAGGGCTCCGATGAATCCATGACTGCTACCTGGGGAGTGAGCTGTTAACTTGGACGTCCCCGAAGGTAAAGGGCTGTTGTTGGTGGGTCATGGAGGGGACGTGGAAGGTGATGCCTGGGGGAACAACTGTGATGGGGGAAAGGAAATGGGTGATTGGGGGAGGAAAAGGACGGGGGAGCGCATGAAGAACTGAATCACCACTTTCTAAGTCGAAAGCGAAGCAAGAGCTGTGGAGGGTGAGATCAGGTGCTGCATGGGAGTGCGATCAGTGGGTGGGCGGAGATGCAGGTCAGCTCAGATGGACAACTGAAAGCAAATACCAGCAGACAGCATTGAATATGCTCAGGACATTGAGGTGAGTGTGATACATGAAGAATCTGCGTGCGTGGGAGAGTGCTTACACGAGGCTCCGAAAGGCCCTGCCACACACACCTCCTGCCAAAATCATTTGTTGTCCAGCTGCTCCCTCTGTGGTGACAGAGGACGAGGCTGAGGGGCTCACAGGCAAAGGGGACTCGGAGGGATAGGACAGCCTTTAAGATTACTGAATGGATGACCCAGGGGGTGTCCTGCTGCTCGGGGGCCCCGGCCTGACTCCTTGAGGGGAAGGAGCACTTGGAGGAATGTCGAGGTGCCCTGTTTCCCTCTCGTGTTGCCACTTGTAGGGGGTGGTGGTGTGTGTCAGCTTCACCTCTGACTTCTGAGTGGTCCGAATCACACCCACTCCCTGAGTTCTAGACCTTGGACTTATTTGGGGGTTGTGACAAAGTGCAGCAGACAACTGGTTTTGGTGCAAGAAAAAAAAACTGGGTTTATTGAAGTCACAAATGAACTTATAACATTAGGATTACACTGAGATTATACAGACCTACAAAGTACACTTAGTTAAGAATGGGGGACACGCGGCATAACGAGGGAAAATCACGCTACTAGTCCCCTTACCCTTGTCCCACCCCCAAAACCTAACTAAATTGAACTAGGAGAGGTCAGGGATCATGCTCACCAACCAGGGTTCCTTGACAGTGCGAAATCCAGCCAGGTAAGCCGGTTGCAGCTTTGGGGTATGCTCTTTGTGTCCTCGGGGGCCTGCCGTCCCCAAGTGGTCCTGGTCTGTGGAATCTGTGAAGGTTCTTCAGTTGGGTGGAGGACGCGGTTGTGGGTGGTTGATCTTCGTGGAGGGCTGCGGTTGCGGCCTTGCTGTCTTTGGTTGAGCCTGCCACCCCATGCCTCTTGCTGTGATGTTGCCTGCGGGCCTGCAAACCTCCAGATCTCCTCCCTCCGCTTGGCTCAGCTCCCTCTCCCTGCTTAAACTCTGCTTCAACCACTCCAAAACTGCTTACCCTCTTCCCCTTCGTAACTGGTGGCCCAGTTATACTGTTTCTTGAATTTCTAATCTGAATCCAAATCAAAGTTAGTTCTTTGTCTGATTTTGGTGGGCTTCTTCAGGTGATTGTTGTCTCGTTGTTTTTAATGGGCTCACATGATGTTTATCGTTGTCTTCCTGTCCCCGTCACTAGTCTTGAACTTCAAACCATTGTATATGTGGAGTATTGATAGGTTTGCATAATTGCATTGATTGCTGCCTTCCTGCCTTAGTAGTTATTAGCGATTATTTATGCAAGATTTTGATGGGCTTTAGTTTCATGTAAGATGAAGTCTTTCTCTGGGTTGATTGTTTTAAAGGGAGGAATGCATATTCTGTCTCCTCTCATTGTCTGGTTTCAGGCAACAATCCACACTGCACTCAACAAGCCCAGGCATGTCCAGTCCCAGGCCTTTATGGGCCTAGCCTCCTGTCTGCAGGGTTCTACACTTAACTCAGCAGTTGGGTCCTCTGCCATAAAAGTCCAAAAGTCATATCCTTGTTGATGATATGAAAAATGTGGGAATTTTGAGAACCCTTCACACTGCAGGAACTCACTCATGGCTCCCGCAATGGAGTGCAGGTCTACACACACCTCCGCATTCTGCTGGACCAGGGTCTCCATGGCATCTGCCATCCTCCCCATGGAGACCTCCATATATGCACATGTGGGCACCAGGTCATCAGAGAGCAGGCAGGTGCACTCCTCCGACTCATGTCCCACTCTGTTGAAGGCTCCCAACAGCTCTGCGTGAGGTTTCCCTGCCTTCTGCTGACTCTCCAAGATGAGTTGGAAGGCCAAATCCAAGACGTGCATCATCTGATTCGGACCTCACGGATGCCTCTTCCCCAGCAGTCCTCCGAGTACCAGGGAGATTGGCTGAACCTGCCTCCCCTGCTGCAGACTTGTGTCTGTGTGGTGACCACCAGATTGTGAACCCGA
Source organism: Cetorhinus maximus (assembly GCF_964194155.1). Classification (NCBI taxonomy): domain Eukaryota; kingdom Metazoa; phylum Chordata; class Chondrichthyes; order Lamniformes; family Cetorhinidae; genus Cetorhinus; species Cetorhinus maximus. Next base: position 33,387,391 of record NC_135896.1, on the reverse strand, counting down.
GCCTGCTCTACATCTAGGTCCCACCGAGGTGTGTGTCCCTGCGCTGGTGAAGAGCATGGGTAAGTGCTGTGACGGATCTTCCAGGCTGCTGATTTCCAGTTCTTCAATGGAGGAGGTGTCCTCTTGGCTGGAGGTGAGGACCTGGATGGAGCTGAGGGACTGGCTGATCTCATCCGACGCCTTAACAAAAACATTTTCTCTTCCTTTCGGGTGCTAAGGAACCCAGCTCTGACGAAGTCATACGGACTCGAAACGCTAACTCTGTTTCTCTTTGCACAGATGCTGCTCAACTTGATGAGTTTTTCCAGCATTTTCTGTTTTCCTTTCATATGTCCAGCATCTGCGCTATTTTGCTTATATCTACAGATTTAAGGTAATTGGCAAAACTGGGGTGAGGTGAGGTGAGGTCAGAGTTTTTCACGCAGCAAGTTGGCATGACCCGGAATTCACTGTCTGCAAGAGTGATGGGAGCATGTTCTATGGTAACTTTCAAATGCAAATTGGTTAAATACTTGGAAGGGAAAAATTTACAGGGCTGCAGAAATGGGCAGACAAGTGGGGGCTAATTGGGGAGCTTTTTCAAAGGACCAGCACATGCATGACAGGTCGAATGACCTCTTCCTGTGGTGTATGATTCTATGATAACATTTGAAGAACCTGGTAGATTGAATTCAGAAATTCAGGATGCTTACTGCAATTCAAAACTATGGAGAAGCGTAAAAACAGAAGCTATAAAAAAAAAATCAAAATTCTATTTTCTCGTCATTTTACTGGAGTTTGTCTTGTTCTTAACTTTTGCTGCATATCTTTGTCTGGAGCGAAAGATTTTCTTGAGATTAAACTTTCATTTTTAAGTAATAAATTGAAATCTCGGTGGAAATATCTGTCCTGTGTTCTGTTTTGCAGAATTCTATTTGAAGGCCATTTCTCATTCAGTTTACATTATCTTCTGCATGATATCAAAATAGCAAAAAAACCTTTAAGGAAAAGTCTAGCCTCAAAGCAAAATAAATGCTCCAATACTGCGGTAAGTGCTGCGGAACTATTGGAAGCACAAAAGGAGACAGTAGGAAGTAGACTCATAGAATGGTTATAGCACAGGAGGCCATTTGGCCCATTGTGTCTGTGCTGGCTCTCCGCAAGAGCAATTCACCTAGTTGCACCCCTCCACCTTTTCCATTATGGCACTCATTATGAACAACTGCCAGGCTCTGCTCATAGGCCTACTTCGATAATAGGTTCATTTTTAGAACAGGAGGCGGCTTAAAAATGAGTCAAATGTGCTGCCTGTGGTTGTAAACCAGTTAAGAGAATTATAATTTATAAAGATGCAAGGCTGGTGATAGGGAGCATAAAAGGCAAGGTGGGTGCACTGGAGAAGCCTGTCATGCATACAAAGTCAAGTTCTCTACTTCTGCTTCTCTCTGTCCATGAAGAAGGAAGAGATGCATGTATTCTTCCTGATTTCAAGGGCCTCTGTGAGACAGCAGTGGACTGCCAACTGAGAACTCTTGCTGGTGTCGCCTGGTCACCTGTTGTAGCCTGGAATGAGATCGTGGCATAAAAGTTAATGACCATGGTGACCTTGAGAGCCTTACACTATTAAAAAGGTTGCAGGAACAGTGAGACTGAAGGATAGGAAGGCACTAGTCTTTGGTGGTAGAACAATATAAGAAATCAGTTAAAAAGACATCCAGGATCCTTGGATTTATTACTCAAAGCACAGGCACCTATATGTGCATGCAGGGATCGGGAGACTGTGTCAGCGATTGTAAAGCCTGGAAATGCAGAGTTTAACGGCAGGAAATCATTAAAATTTTATTTACTCTGTTTCCTGTCCAGCATCCAGTCAGACTGAAGGCTAGCAGGCTGCCAGGAGGGAAAGCCTGCACTCCAAGGCAGCAGCTGGGGACCATTGGTGAATACCCCAGGCAGCAGAGAAGATTATGGTTTGGTGGTGGGGCCTTGGAGTGCAGCAAAGTGAATAGGGCAGATTGTGGAGAAGGAGGGATAGATCCTGGAGTGAGAATTAACAGAGAGAGGGGGGCAGATATTGGGCAAGGGCAGAGAGATCGCAGTAATGGAGAGAGCGAGATTGAGGGGAAGAAGAGATCACAAGGTTGTGAGAGGGAGGAAGAGATTGTAGGGAGAGTTTGCGGAGAAGGAGGGAGAGATTGTTAAGTGGGAGGGAGAGATTGCGGAGAGGAAGGGAGAGACCACGGAGAAGGAGGGAGAGATCACGGGGAGGAGGGGTGAGGTTGCGGAGAGGGAGGGTGAGATAGTGGAGAAGGAAGAAGAGATCGTGAAGAGGGAGGGAGAGATCACCAAGGAGGAGGGATTGTAGGGGAGAGGTCAAGGGGAGGGAGAGGGAGATCATACAGAGGGAGGGAAATATCTTGTGGGGGAGAGAAAGGGATTGTAGAGAGGGAGGGAAAGATTACTGAGAAGGAGGGATTGCAGGGGAGAGATCAAACAGACCGGGGTGGGGGGAGATCACAGAGAGGGAGATATCCTGGGGGAGAGGCTGAGAGATCATGGAGAGGGGGAGAGAGAGATTGTGGAGATGGAAGGAAATATCGTGGAGAGGAAGTGGGAATGAGGGACACATTTGTTACAATCCCCATAGAGACAGAACTTTTGAAAAGATATTTGAATTCCCAGTGACCAACTTAAAGGAATTGCCAACAAGATTTCAAGTTTTAAGAATGTTACTGTAACAAATTAAAAGCAACATTGACTAAACAATACTTAGGAGGAAACTAATACACTAAACTGCGGAAAAGATAACCCCCATTTAACTTTTAACACAACTGAAAACTCAATGCCACAGCTATACTTTAACTCTGTTTTGTGCAGAATAACAGTTTTCAAAATGTAATGCACACTGAACACCTGAATGAATATTCCAGTTCAGTGATTCTTTATTCCATTGACATTAAACATATTAAGTAAAGAAAGAGTTATCTAAAGGATACAAAAATTCAAACAGTTCAGAGCCCAACTTCCAAACCAAAGTTCAGAGCCAACCGTGCCTGTGGCATTAGCCCCATGAGTCTCTCATTTGCTCCACCAAAGTCCGGGTTGCGGCATGAGCCTCGTTGTACCATCGCTCTGCTGCAGTCTGAAGCTGCCGCACGGGCATCATCAGCCATGTTCTCTGTGGGTAGCCCTTGTCCCTGAGGAGCCAACCCTGTAACCTCTGTGGACCCTGGAAAATGTCAGGGACCTGAGACGTGTTAAGGATGTAGGAGTTGTGGATGCTCCCTGGGAATCATGCACAGACATGTAGGATGTGTTTGTGGTGGTTGCACACCAGCTGAACATTCAGCGAGTGGAAGCCCTTGTGGTTGACGTAATTGACTGCTTGTTGCCACGGAGATCTAAGCACCAGTTGATGGCACCCTGCACCTGCAGAAAACCAGAGATCTGTGAAATCCCAGTGCTCTTGCTTCCTGGTTTGTATGATCCTGGTTAAAATGCATAAAGTTCTGCGCCTTTGCGAAGATGATGCCTATGACCTCCTGGATACATTTGTGCATGGAGGCTTATGAGATCCTGCACAGGTCATCTATTGTGCTCTAGAAGGAGCCACTGGCGTAAAAATTGAGCATTATGGTCACTTTCATGGCCATTGGTAGTTGGTTCCCAGTGGCATATGTGACTGACCAGTTTCCTAGACATGTGCAATCTTTGGTGACACTGTTTCTCAGTCATCTGCAGGAATGACACATGCCATCTATAGACTCTGGGTTAGCGAGGCACCTACATGCAACGGATCACTGTGGATCTTCCGCTGCGTGTGCAGGAGGCCCTGCCGCACTTTCATCTTGAGGTTGGTGCTCCTCCAATTGGTGAGTTAAGTGTTGCTGTTGCACTCTTCTTCTTCTTCTCTGCACACTGTAAGCTACGAGGCATACCACTAGTTCACCAGGCTCCATGATCCTGATATTCTCCTCCTGCAGAATCAAAGAGAGAGACACGTTGATTAGCATATGTGTCCAATGGACCTCTCTTGGTTAAGTCTCAAGGTCCCTTCACACATGCCATAGGGTGGTGGCCAACACTTGGATGGCCAGTGTGTAGTGCGCTTTATGGCTGTCCGAATTCCCACCCACCTTCACCCTGCTCTACCTGACCGATTGGCAGCAGCTTCGGCCACTGGGCTGCATGCTGTGCTCTCAGCTCAGGCGTAGGCATTCTCCTAACCCACAATGCAAGGCTGCGCTGTTAGCTTCAACTGTGAGGGATGCAGGCCCAAAACTGGACAAAGACATTGCAAGGGGCTCTGAGCACCTCCACCAGTGACTGCACCATGACCACCTTTCGCAAGGGGATTTTACAACTTGCCCAGTTGGCCAATTGTTCTGCTGTCCCCTAAAACACACATTAACTTGCAGTCCGCGCCCAAGGGGTGAAAAGCTCTGGAGCATTAGGAGGCACTTTCATGCTTTTGCGTTGTTTGAGTGGGCAGAAATGCTTCAGAGGCCCCACTCCAAGCATGTGAATGGAGCTGCTGCTGAATGGTCTCAGCTGCAAAAGAATGCTCACTTTTGCCTGTGCCACCCACTCCCCCTCCTCCGCCCCCACCCCTGCCGAATGCACAATGCCTTTTCCTTGATATCCTGCGGGCGATCCTTGTGAGCGCTGCGCAAGGTTGTGTGCACTCACCTCCGAGGTCCCTTCAAAGTTCAGCTCACTAGGTGCATGCCTTTAAAAGGCAGTCGTAAATCATGCCATTCTGAAGTCACACCGACATGGGAGGCAAATTTGACGTGAGGGGTGTTTCCAGCACGCAGGCACAATGATGAGATGCAAATGGATTAAAATTAAGTTCCTGACGTTGGACGGCGGGAAACGTGGTCTGGTGCGAACGATCGCAAACTGGTTTCGTGACGGTGGAAAACTGATTTTTGTCCTTCTTCCCATTCTGTCCGCTCATGCCTGCCGCCAATGGGAGTGGAAAATTCCAGCCATAGAGTCCAGAAACAGGGTCTAGCAAGTGAAACTACTGTAGGCAGCTATATCTGCAATGTACTGAAACCTTTCCATGGAAGAAAGCAGGAAAGCTTTGTCCTACCTAGGAAATCACAGAAAATCCCAGGAATGTCAGCGAGATGTCGGGTAAAATTCATGTGTATGCATTGGAAAACAGCAGATACTCTTTTTGAATTCAAACTTTGCAAACAAAGAATAGAGCCGAGCTTCCTTGATTTGGCCGTATCAGAATCAGGTAAACAAGCAGTCAAAATTAAAAGGTCTTCACAGGCCGAGTACCTCAGCTTATCTGAAGATGATCAAAAAGATCCTAAGAAAATATGGATCACAGTAGGAGACTAAATATGTGTGAAAATCAATTTCAGGATACATCAGTCTGAATTTATGTCATACAGGCAGCAACTGAAAGAGTCAATTGACCACTTTAGCACTCACTGCAGGGACTGCAACTTTTCCGAAGCTGAGTTTCTGAAAGAATTGCAGAGCTGGTAATGGCATTGACACCCATTGAAGCTTTTCTAAAGGACCTCCTAGAAAAGCCAAAAGGTCTCAACACTGAAGCTTTATTAAAAGCCAGGAGTAAATACTAATCTATCCTTGCAGGCTGACGGCTAGCTTGCAAGCATTAGGTGTGGCTTCAACTATTGGCACAGTAGCTAAGATGGCGAAACCAAACAAGACGTGTGGAAGATGTGGACGTCTTCATCCATCAAGAAGATGTCCAGCAGACCAGGATCACTGTAAGGCGAATGGTATCAAAGGGCATTGGGCACGGCAATGTAAGAAACCCAGTTCAGAACTTGAGGCAAGAAGTCATGACAAGCCACAACCAAGTAGAAAACATATGCAGCACACTGGCAGCAACAGAGAGCATGCCAGGCATAGGAGTGAGCACATACACAAAGTCGTGAGCAAAGCAGGCAGACTGGAAAATGATGATGGCCATGTTCTTACAAAGAAGAGTGAGTAAGCATTTCACGTTGTAAACATTACTAGGTCCATAGCTGCAATCACACTACTGGAAATATTTGCAACTATTAATATTGAGTGTCCTAGGAAGATTGGAAAGAGGCCCAGAACTGACACCAGGATGAGTGCCAGTATTCTTTCCCTGAGGATACTGAAGGATATGTACCTGCAACATTGGAAGGCAATGTTACAACCAGCCACAGCTAATTTAACTGCATAAAATGGTTTGGTGATTCATTGCATTAGTGCGATAACACAGAAACACATTTACAATCAATCAGCATGGTTGTCACAAGTCTTTTATCTTGTTGATACACAACGTCCAGCTATAGCAGGCCTACCAGCATGCGGAGACCTCATCAAGCTACCAGTGGGGAAGCCAGATATCAAGAGCAGCCCCATTGAATCAGTTCTTGACTTGGAATCTAATTACTCGGTTGATACAATTGGCAGTTTTAAAGGGGACGCAGAAAGGATGCAATTCTGTGAATAGACCCGCTGAGAAATTGCAGCTTTAATATCCAAGACAAATTAAAAGTCAAACTGGACAAAATGGAACAGCACGGCATTATCCATAAAGTCCGACAGCAGATGGACGAGTGCAGTTCGATTGTGATGAGGCGGTGGCGTAGTGGTATTGTTGCTGGACTAGTAATCCAGAGACCCAGGGTAATGCTCTGGGGACCCAGGTTTGAATCTCCCCATGGCAAATGGTAGAATTTGAATTCAATAGAAAATCTGGAATTAAGTCTAATGATGACCATGAAACCATTGTCGATTGCTGTAAAAACCCATCACTAATGCCATTTAGGGAAGGAAATCTGCCATCCTCACCTGGTCTGGCCCATATGTGACTCCAGACCCACAGCAATGTGGTTTACTCTTAAATGCCCTCTGAAATAGCCTAGCAAGCCACTCAGTTGTATCAAACCGCTAAAAAGTCTCAAAGAAGGAATGAAACTGGATGGACCACCGGGCATTGATCTAGGCACCGGAAACAGCAATGGCAAACTCAGCTCTGTCGACCTTGCAAAGTTCTCCTTACTAACATCTAGGAGCTAGTACCAAAATTGGGAGAACCGTCTCACAGACTAATCAAGGTACGGGCTGACATAGTCATCCTCACAGAACCATACCTGAAAGATAATGTCCCAGGCACCACCATCACCATCCCTGGGTATGTCCTGTTTCGCGAGCAGGGTGGACCCAGCAGAGGTGGCAGCACAGTGGTATACAGTTGGGAGGGAGTTGCCCTGGAAGTCCTCAACATCGACTCCGGACCCCATGAAGTCTCATGGCATCAAACAAGGGCAAGGAAGCCTCACACTGATTACCACGTACTGCCCGCCCTCAGCTGATGAATCAGCATGTTGAACACCACTTGGAGGACATACTGAGGGTGGCAAGGGTGCTGACTGTACTCCAGGTGACGGACTTCAATGCCCATCATCAAGAGTGGCTCAGCAGCACCACTACTGATGAGCTGGCCAAATCCTAAAGGACATAGCTGCTAGACTGGGTCTGCGGCAGGTGGTGAGAGAACCAACAAGAGGGAAAAACATACTTGAACTCATTGTCACCAACTTGCCTGCTGCAGATGCACCTGTCCATGACATCATCGGTAGGAGTGACCACTGCACAGTCAAGGTGGAGACGAAGTTCCACTTTCAGCTTGAGGATACCCTCCATTGTGTTGTGTGGCACTACCACAGTGTTAAATGGGATAGATTTTGAACAGGTCTAGCAACTGAGGAATAGGCATCCATGAGGCGTTGTGGGCCATCAGCAGCAGAGAATTATACTCGAACACAACCTGTAGCCTCATGGTCTGGCATATCCCCCACTCTACCATTACCATCAAACCAGGGGATCAACCCTGGTTCAATGAATAGTGCAGGGGGGCATGCCTGGAGCAGTACCAAGCATTCCTAAAAATGGGGTGTCAACCTGGTGAAGCTACAACACAGGACTACACGTGTGTCAAACAGCATAAGCAGCAAGTGACAGATGGAGCTAAGCGATCCCACAACCAACGGATCAGATCTAAGCTCTGCAGTCCTGCCACATCCAGTTGTGAATGATGGTGGACAATTAAACAACTCATTGGAGGAGGAGGCTCCACAATTATCCCCATCCTCAATGGTGGGGGAGCCCAGAATATCAGTGCAAAAGTTAAGGCTGAAGCATTTGCTACAATCTTCAGCCAGAAGTACCTAGTGGATCATCCATCTCAGCCTCCTCTGGAGGTTCCCACCATCATAGCTAATTCACTTCACTCCACGTGATATCAAGAAATGGCTGAAGGCACTGGATACTTCAAAGGGCATGGGCCCTGGCAATATTCCGGCAATAGTACTGAAGACTTGTGCTCCAGAACTTGCCACGCCCCTAGCCAAGCTGTTCCAGTACAGCTACAACACTGGCATCTACCCGGCTGTGTGTAAAATTGCCCAGGTATGTTCTGTACACAAAAAGCAGGACAAATCCAACCCGGCCAATTTCTGCCCCATCAGTCTACTCTCAATCACCAGTAAAGTAATGGAAGGGATCATCAACAATGCTATCAAGCAGCACTTGCTTAGCAATAACCTGCTCACTGACGCCCAGTTTGGGTCCCGCCAGGGCCACTCAGCTCCTGACCTCATGACAGCCTTGATTCAAACATGGACAAAAGAGCTGAACTCCCGAGGTGAGGTCAGAGTGACTGCCCTTGACATCAAGGCCACACTTAACCGAATGTGGCATGAAGAAACCCCAGCAAAACTGGAGTCAATGGGAATCAGGGGGAAATCTCTCTGCTGGTTGGAGTCATACCTAGCACAAAGGAAGATGGTTGTGGTTGTTGGAGGTCAGTCATCTCAGTTCCAGGACATCACTGCAGGCGTTTCTCAGGGTAGTGTCCTCAAGCCAACCATCTTCAGCGTTTGATCAATGACCTACCTTTCATCATAAAGTTAGAAGTGGAGATGTTTGCTGATGATTGCACAATGTTCAATGGCATTACCATCATTGAATCCCCCACTATCAACATCCTAAGGATTACCATTAACCAGAAACTGAACTGGACTAGCTGTATAAATACTGTGGCTACAAAAGCAGGTCAGGGGCTAGGAATCCTTACCTCCGGACTCCCCACCTGTCCACCATCTATAAGGCACAAGTCAGGAGTGTGATGGAATACTTTCCACTTGCCTGGATGAGTGCAGCTCCCACAACACTCAAGAAGCTCGCCACCATCCGGGACAAAGCAGCCCGCTTGATTGGCACCACATCTGCAAACATTCACTCCCTCCACCACCGATGCACATTAGCAGCAGTGTATACCATCTACAAGATGTACTGCAGGAAATCACCAAGGTTCCTTAGACAGTACCTTCCAAACCCATGACCATTACCATCTGGGAGTGCATGTGGAGCAGAAAGATGGGAACACCATCACCTCGAAGTTCCCCTCTAGGTCACTCACCATCCTGACTTGGAACTATATCACCGTTCCTTCACTGTCGCTGGGTCAAAATCCTGGAGCCCCCTCCCTAACAGCACTATGGGTGTACCTACACCATATGGACTGCAGTGGTTCAAGAAGGCAGCTCACCACCATTTTCTCAAGGGCAACTATGGATGGGCAACAAATGCTGGCCCAGTCAGCGAAGCCTAAATCCCATGAATGAATAAAAAGAAGTGTGTGATAAAGAGACGATATGGGTATGTCTAGACCTGAGACATCTTAGCTGAGCATTGAAAAGATGCCCACACAAGATTCCAAGGTTAGAGAAGCTGACCCAAAGTTCGCAAGTATGAAATCCTTCTCCAATTTGGATGCTAAAAACTGTTACTGGTCTGACTATCCGGCAGAAGGCTCACTGGAGTTGACGACTTTTTGGACATCTTTTGGAAAGTACTGTTTTCAAAGATTGCCTTTTGGATTATCAATCAGCCAGAACTTGTTCCAAGAGTGCATGGACCAAATCATTCGAGAGGTGCCAGGATGCATTTGCGTTACCGATGAAATTGCTGTGGTTGGCAAGACGAATAGAAACGTAGAAAATAGGAGCAGGAATAGGCCATTCGGCCCTTCGAGCCTGCTCCACCATTCATTATGATTATGGCTGATCATCCAACTCAATAGCCTGCTCCTGCTTTCTCCCCATATCGTTTGATTCCTTTCACCCCAAGAGTTATATCTAACTCCTTCTTGGAAACATACAATGTTTTGGCCTCAACTACTTTCTGTGGTAGCGAATTCTCTGGGTGAAGAAATTTCCCATCATCTCAGTCCTAAATGGTCTACCCCGTATTCTTAGACTCTGACCCCTGGTTCTGGTCTCCTCCACCATCGGGAACATCCTTCCTGCATCTACCCTATCTAGTCCTGTTAGAATTTTATAGGTTTCTATGAGATCCCTCTTCATTCTTCTGAACTCCACCGAATATGATCCTAAACGACTCAATCTCTCTTCATGGGCAGGATTTTCCTGTCGGCGAGTGGGGGATGGGGCCCGCTCGCTGATGCATAAAATGACCCGCGGTGACGTTGGGTGGAACTCCTGATGTCACCGCGCCCCAATTAAATTTTCTGGTTGGCGGGGTCACAGCAAAATCAGCTGTGTGTCCGCCGACTTGTCAATGACCAATTGAGGCCATTGACAGAGTCATTTAGCTAATTAATGGACCTGCCCATCCAACCTTAAAGTTGGTGGGCAGGCCAGGAGCCCCACCGGGAGTTAGAAAAAGCATGAATCCACATCCATGGGCGGGATGAGGTTTAATGTAGGTTCTTAAAAAATTTTAGTAAAGTTTTTGTAAAAATTATGGCCATGTCCCAACTCATGTGGCAGTGTCACATGAGGGAACATGTCAGGAATTTCTTTTTTTCTATTTTTAATTTTTGTCACAGAACAGCCGATCTCCCTGAGGCAGCACTTAGCCTCAGGGAGATGTGCGCTCTTTCATGCAACTGCGCGAAAGAGCGCACTCTCGATTTAGGGAATCCCCCCCCCTCCCCCCCCCCCCGCCTGCACAGGGAGCGCGTAGCATTTCCATGCGGATGTTGTGCTGGGTGGGCCTTAATTAGCCCGCCCACGTAAAATGGCGGTGTGCCCCCGATCGGAGGCGCTGATCGGAGGCCCGTCTGTGCACGCCCGCCATTCAACTTCACCCCCGACGGGGGGAAAATCCTACCCCATATGTCAGTCCCGCCATCCCAGGAATCAGTTGGGTAAGCCTTCGCTACACTCGCTTTACAGCAAGAACATCCTTCCTCAGATAAGGAGACCAAAACTGCACACAATATTCCAAGTGGTCTCACCAAGGCCCTGTACAATTGCAGCAAGACATCCCTGCTCCTGTACTCGAATCCTCTCGCTATGAAGGCCAACATACCATTTGCCTTCTTTACCGTCTGCTGCACCTGCATGCTTACCTTCAGCGACTGGTGTATGATGACACCCAGGTCTCGTTGCACATTCCCCTCTCTCAATTTATAGCCATTCAGATAATAATCTGCCTTCCTGTTTTTGCTACCAAAGTGGATAATCTCACATTTATCCATATTATACTGCATCTGCCATGCATTTGCCCACTCACTCAGCTTGTCCAAATCGCACTGAAGCATCTCTGCATCCCCCTCACAGCTCACCCTCCCACCCAGCTTTGTGTCATCTGCAAATTTGGAGTTATTACACTTAGTTCACTCATCTAAATCATTAATATATATTGTGAATAGCTGTGAAGAACACAAGCTCAATTTATGCCTCTTAATGGAGGCAACAGGTCATGAAGGCCTTGTTTTCAATAGTCAAAAATATTAGGTGAATGTGCATCACATTAGCTTTTATGGTTCTATATATTCGAGCAATGGCATTCATCTGCATCCAAGCAAATTTGAGGACATACACTTCTGGCCTACCCCGCAGGGCATGGAGGATCTACAGTGCTATCTGTAATTATTTAACTTCGTAACACCATACATTCCCAACTTTACTCAGAAGACATTATTGCTCAGGGAGATATTGAGGAAGGAAGTACGACTTGTATGGCAAGAGGATCACCAGCACATATTTAAGGCGTTAAAAAAGTCACTGTCAGGGGAAATGTCCTCACTCTAGTTTTATGACCAAAGGAAAGAAACCACCTCGGAGGTAGATGCAGTGCAGAAGGGGCTCAGAGCTTGCATTCTGCAGGATGGGAAACCCATTGTGTTTAGAGCGAAGAGTTTTACTCCTGCGCAAGTGAACTATTCAAATGTAGAACGGGCTACGCAAGCTCAAGTATTTAGTATAACATCATTTCATTTTGGCAAGAGGTTCATTGTGGAAACAGACCACAAGCCCCTTGAAATAATATGGTGAAAACCATTGGCAAGTGCACTGCTTAGGTTGTAACGATTGTTGATCAAATTCAAGGATACGATTGCGATGTTTGCTACAAGCCAGGCAACTTGGTGGTTACTTTGGACACCTTGAGCTGGTTACTGCACCCAACAAATAATGCAAATGTTTCATTGGATCTTCAAGTTGATTCACTAGATACAGAAGTCAAAGATGTGTTACAAGTCAATTTGCTGAGTTTTGGGCAACACAAATATCAGCAATTAAAGGAAGAGACATCCAGGCATAGTGCAGGCACTAAGGAAAACCATAATCAAAAGTTGGCCTGATGCATTACAAGAAGTCCAGGCAACCGTAAGACCATTTTGGGCTACTGAGATAATTTAGGAATATCCAGAAGCATAATATTCAAGGGTAGAGAGGTTCTAATTGAGTCACTCTGACCAGACATTCTGACACAATTATCCATGGGCATTGAGTGGACTAGATGTCTGGTGAGAGAAACCATATACTGACCAGGGATCTGCAGTGATACAGAGAAGGCTGTGAGGGTGTGCAAGGCAGGTCAGATACACCAGCCAAGCTAACATAAGGAGCTATTGATTTTTCATGCAATTCCATCACGCTCATAAGCCAGGATTGTTGGAGACCTATTTAGCATTCGTGATGATGATTTTCTACTAGTGATAGACTATTTTTCCAAGTTACTGATAATTTGACAACTACATGATATGTCGAGTGCAGCTGTTGCCAATTCCTTGTATTCTATTTTCAGTTTGTTTGGGACACCACAAGAAATTTTCTCAGACAATAGTCCTTAGGACGTGGGCTAGCCATTTAGAGACATGTGTGCAAAGTGGGGCATTGATTACATTACGTCAAGGCCACGTTATCCTCAATCAAACAGCCTAGCAGAACGAATGGTTCGTACTGTTAAGTCCTTGAATATTAAGTACCAGGGAACAAAGCCGGATTTCCAGGTCACACTGCTCTATCTAAGGACAACACCATTGACTGCAAGTTTACCCTCACCAGGTGAACTTATGTTTGGGAGGCAAGTCTGAATGACTCCTCCAAACCATCACCTTTCCAAGTTTCCAGTTGTACGAGACAGGGTACTCAAAATATAGAGAGGATGAAGGATATGCATGACCAACATGCAGGCAAAGGATTGCTAAGTTTGAGTTAGGATAAAATGTGTGTGTTCTACATCTGACAGAGGGAACCTGGTTTTCAGCTGAAATAGTTAAGATTTGTTGAGAGCCGAGATCATGAAGTAGTGACACCAAATGGAACAATATTGCACAGAAATTGATGTCAACTCAGGGAGACGTTCACTCATGCAACACCCAGCAATCCCATCAGCAAATAGAAAACATTCAAAGGTTAGATCTGAACATGGCATTGTGGAAGATCATGGTGAAGACTGCCAGCCTGATGTCATTGTGTAAGGAAGTAACAAACCTACGAATCAAGACCTCTGTGATAACAGTCAATGATCTCAAAGAAGTTTCAGTGTGACCAGATTGGTTTGTATTAGCAAACCATCTTTACGTTTTAGAGACTCATAAAGTTGTAAACTCACAATGCATGAAAGCTTGTTGTAATCTAAATAGTATTATGACATCCTTGTTATTATCTTTATTTATCATGTGTATAATCTTAACTTTAGAAAAAAAGGGGGATGTTGTAGTATGTCTTTATGTGGGTATGTCCATAACCTGTATACATCATCAGACAGGATATGATGTCATCTGTTGCATGACACTGTAGTTGGAATGTATTAGTTGACCAAGCAAGATGTACTAGTAAAAGCTCTCCAGCAACATGTATTTACTACTTTAATTTTTGAATAAAAAACTCACAATATAGGTGACCAGTCCTACTTGAGTGATTACTGAGTTTGTGTTTGAAGGATAGAAGAAAACACAGCAAAACTATCAATCAATATTCACTATAAGCCCACTGATTCCCACAGCTATCTTGACTATGCTTCTTCACACCCCATTTCCTGTAAGCACTCTATTCCATTCTCACAGTTTCTCTATCTCCATCTCATCTGTTTGAACAATGCAGCCTTCCATACTAGCACTTCCAATATGTCTTCTCTTTTCTTCAACAATGTCCCTTCTACGTCATGCACAAATGCTCTTACCCTCTGCCCTCCTTCCCAGAATGATGGTCAGGTTCCCCTTGTCCACACCTTACACTCCACCAGCCTCCATATTCAATGGACCAGCCTCCACCATTTCTGTCACCCCCATTATGGTGCCACCACCAAACACACCTTCCCCTTCCCTTCCAGTATTCTGAAGGGACCATTCCCTCTGCGATACCCAAATCCACTCACCAGTCATCCAAACACCCCACTCTTTCCTCTGGCACTGTTCCATACAAGCGCAGGAGGAGTTGTAACACCTGACCTTTTAGTTCCTCACTCCTCACTGTCACCAAACGCTTTTTCCAAGTGAAGCAATTATTTACTTGTACTTCTTTCAATTTAGTACGCTGTATTCGCTACTCACAATGTGGTCTCCTCTACATTGGAGAGCCCAAATGCAGACTGTTTTGTGGAATGCCTCCATACCATCTGCAAGCTTGACCCCAAGCTCCCAGTTGCTTGTTATTTTAATTCTCCACCTTGCTTCTACTCTGACCTTTCTGTTCTTGACCTGCTCCAGTGTTCCAATGAAGTTCAACGCCGGCTTGAGAAAGAGCAACTTGTCATTCGACTGGGTAGTTTCAACATTGAGTTCCCCCAGTTCCTCTTATTTCCTTTACATTACTCTTAGATGGCGGTTGTTAGGATCCTGCTATTCACACCTCCTCTAGATACACCTTTTGTTTCCTTCCTTGTCCCATTGCTACACTCTTTGGCCTTGTGCCATGAAATGTCATTTAATCTCTCCAGTCCTCCACCCTATCACAGGTTTTCCCACCCTTCCCCCTTTCACTTCTTCAAAATCTATTACATTTCTAACTTTTCCCAGTCCTGATGAAAGATCACAGACCTGAAACGGTGGGGTGGATTTTATGCAAAGATAATTGGCCCTGCTCACAAGCTGAAAAGTTGGGGTCAAACCTGCCTCTGCCAGCCCAGGAAGCCAGAACTGGACTTTAGGGTTGTCAGATAGTTGATTGCCTGCGCTCGTGGTTCCTGCCCCTTGTAGGAGGATATCCCACCTCCGAGAGCTGCTGGTCAATCAGACGTGGTGGGCACTGCTGGGACTGCAGCCAGGCCCCAACGAGGACCATAGTTGAGGCTGGTAAATGTGGCAGCCTTGCGGGGGCCAGTCAGGCAGACTCTGGCAAGGGGAGGTGGTGGAGAGTGGTGGTTGGGAGGATATAGGGAAGGGGTGGGTTTAAGTGGTAATACCCTTTTCCATTGGAGGGACCCTCTGTTGAGCACAGATGCTGCCGGACGTGCTGAGTATTTCCAGCATTTTTTTTGCCTTTATTTCAGGTTTCCAGCATCAGCAGTATTTTGCCTTTGCACTGAGATTTATTTTCTGCTAGATGCTGGGTATCTCTCCCTCTGTCTCTGCATAGCATCGGTCCATTAACCCGTGGTGCCCTTTGCCATTGTCCTCTTGTTGTTGTCATGGTCACCTGCCAGAGGGACTGAAAAACATTATCAAGGGATTTAATTTTAAAACCAGCCAAGAGCACCTACTTTCCAAGGGCTGATATCAGTCAGGGAAACATTTAAAAAAATTAATGAAAATCTTCAGGCACCTTTTAATTTGGGTGGTTTAGCATTATCAGGAGCAACCAGAACACTCTTCATCCTCCTGGAACCTTAGGGCTCGTAGACAATGATCCTGCAGCAGTTCCTTCAATTCTGCCTCCTGTTGCCTCTATGTCCCTTTGATTAGCCTCCCTGCACCCCCTGCTACCTGGGCACTCTAAATATGTGTCTCCACATGTGCATAAAAACTGAACTCTGTTTTCAAGTGGAAGTATGCAATTACTGTGGCTTTCGTCCTATTACTGTTGTTACGACTGAGATGCACTGTTTGTCTATCGTTCCACTACTTCACAGTCACAGCAGATATTGAAATGGTTTTTCCCGCTATCTGTATGGCCAAATATGTACTTTACCTATTAGTCTCAGAATGACCACTCAACGGCCAGGACCTGAATTTTACCTTTGGTGGGCGCGCGTGATTGGCAGGCCTGGGAGTGGCTGGGAAACGGACTGCCTACCGCGATTGGCCCCCGACCGCTATTTCACGCTGGCTGGCCAATTACCGGCCAGCCAACGTGAAACACGCGCTGAAAAGCTCAGCACTGCCAGGGTGGGGGCGGGAAGAGGACGGGTGATGATGTCACCGTGGGCATGATGCCCTGAAAATGTACCTCATAAAAATGCTGTCCACGGATATTTATTTTAATCTTATTTCATAACGGAGATTTCAACGGAGGTTTGATGAAAAATGTGAAGGCTGATTCGCCTGTCCGCCAACCATAAGGTTGGAAGGGCCATAAAAAATCGGAGACAATCGCGCTGTTAATAGGCTTAATTGTCCTCCTAATTGTCAGTGGGTGGGCTTCGAACTTCAGTGCGTGCCCGCCAAGTGAAATATCGTATGAGTGCGCAATGTCATCTCGCGTAACTTTACGTCCGATCAGGTTGGGTGTGCGCCCACCCGTGGGATGTAAAATTCTGTCACAGGTTTCTTCAATAGACAACAAAATTATTAATTTATTATAAAAGAAAATTGTCAAGTAGAGGGAAAAGTTTATCAGAATACAGTATTAACATGCAGTATGAAATATGAAAGTATGATTACTCTTTTTAAATACCCTAATTCTCACATACACACAAATACACACACACAGACACACACACAAATACACACACACCCACCCCAAAAAAAAGGAATTCTGCCAAAAGGTTAAAAGTCAATGGTTCGAAGGAAAATAATAGATGGTGGAGTCTTTGAAATGGCATCTGGGTTATATGATGTCTTAGTTTCTTAGCACTGGTGTGTGAAACAATCTTGTGCTACTTTTCAGGCAGACTCAAGGAAAACTTACAGACAGTCGCTTTCAGAATGTAGAGCGACTTTGGTGCAAATTCCATTTACTCTCTGCTTTGGAACTGGGTCTGGAGCTTAGGAAGCTGATGTGTTCTTTACCTAAGCAGTAGATCTTTTTTTCTCCTCCAAAGCAAAACCAAAACCAGCTTTTAAACACAGTTTGCCAAGCATGGTTTTTTTCAAAGCCATAAACCACCATGTGACCCCTTTGTAAACAGCCCACCAAGGTCAAGAGGTTCCCAGCTTCTTTAAAACTGCTTAATTACCTTTTCTTGTAAAATTTGCCAGGAACAACAGCAACTGGAGTCCTTGCATTAACCCTTTAAGGGACAACGTCTTTTAAAAAACACAAATTCTTCCAGAATGTTCTCAGTCCTTGAAGATTAACTGTTTTCTGTGGTTAAAGCATTTATGATATTTCCCACCTTGGAGAAATGAAATGCTACATTTATATGCGTTTCATTACAGAGTGTAAAAAAAGTAAACAAAAATACTAAAACACATCCACACACTCATTCATTCACTTTTTATGCAAAACTAATGCAGTTATTCTGGGTATCATTTTGGCCTTTAGACAATTTGAAGCAAAGTTAAATTCTAGACAAAGGATGGCAATTACAATGTCTTTCTCCGCAATGTGGACAATCTTTAAATGAGAAATAAGGCTGTAATAATAGACTCCATCAAAATAGCCTGGCATTCTGGTTTTTAAAATTTTCCACAAAGGCTAAGGGATTATGATCAGTATATACCAGTGTCTTCCTGTATCCATAGCGGACATACACGCCAAAATGGTTAAGAGCTAATAGCAAGCCCAGGGTTTCCTTTTCCACTGTAGAGTATCTTTTTTGGTGTCATTTTTAGCTTTTTGGAAAAATATCCCACTGGCCTTTCAATGCCCGATTTGTCTTCTTGTAACGACTGCACCTATCCCCAGGCTACTAACATCAATTGCTACTTTGGAGGGTTTAGTGAAATTTGGAGCAGTCAACACTGGTTCATTGATCAAAAATGTTTTCAGCCTTTCAAAAGATGCCTGGCACTCCCCCGTCCACTCTACCTTGGCTTTCTTTTGTAGCAAGTCCACAAATGGAGCACCAATAGTGCTAACATTTGGTTACAAATTTGCGTAAAACCCACACATCCCTAAAAATCTCATGATCCCTTGCTTAGTTTTAGGGGCATGGAACTCCTCCAATGCCGGGACTTGTGCTGTTCTTGGCAGCACTTGCTCTTGCCCTACTGTATGCCCTAGGTATGTTACCCGCGCTTTCACAAACTCACTTTTGGCAAGGTTTATTCCCAAAGCAGATGATTGTAATTTTCTAAACAGGACTTCTAGTTGTTTTAAGTGGTCCATCCAAGAGTCACTAAATATCAGTACATCATCAAGATAAACCACACAGCTAGGAACACTGGCTACCACTTGGTTCATTGGTCTCTGAAAAGTTGCTGGGGCGTTTTTTAGTCCAAATGGCATCACTCAGCCTGGTGTGACAAAGGCCGATATTTCTTTAGCTCAGGGTGTTAAAGGGACCTGCCAATATCCCTTTAACAGATATATTTTGGTAAGAAACATGGCACTGCCAACTCTGTCAATACAGCTTTAGCGAGGAATTGGGTACAAATCTGCTTTTGTTACTGCATTGACTTTTCTCTAGTCTAAACTGAATCTGGTCAAATCACCTGGTTTCAGCATTAACACAACAGGGGAACTCCAGCTGCTTTGGCTGGGTTCTATTAGGTCATTTTGCAACATGTATTGGGTCTCTGCTTTCACCTGAGCCTGTTTCTGTGGACCTAAGCGATAAGGATGCCGTTTTATAGGATAGGATTCTCCTACATCCACATCATGTATGGCTAAGGTTGTACATCCTGATTTGTCCCTACAGACTTCTCTAAATGGTCTAAGAGGCCTTGTTAGGTCTTCTTGTTAATTTGCATTTAAATATGAAAGCATGGTGTCTAATCTCTCTAATAGTTCAGTATTAGCTCATGGGATGATAGAAAGTTCAATTTGAGAATTGTCTAGGCCTCCCTCTGCCTCATCCTCACTATCTATTTCTTCTTCCACTGTCCTTACCATGGAATATGGGCATCACTGACTCGGCCAGCATTTATTGCCCATCCCTAATTGCCCTTGAGAAGGTGGTGGTGAGCTGCCTTCTTGAACCGCTGCAGCTCATGTGGTGTAGGTACACCCACAGTGCTGTTAGGGAGAGAGTTCCAGGATTTTGACCCAGCAACAGTGAAGGAACAGCGATATATTTCCAAGTCAGGATGGTGAGTGGCTTGGAGGGGAACGTCGAGGTGGTGGTGTTCCCATGTGTCTGCTGCCCTGTCCTTCTAGATGGTAGTGGTCGTGGGTTTGGAAGGTGCTGTCTAAGGAGGCTTGGTGAGTTCCTGCAGTGTATCTTGCAGATGGTATACACTGCTACCGCTGTGGATCGGTGGTGGAGGGAGTGAATGTTTGTGGATGGGGTGCCAATCAAGTGGGCTGTTTTGTCCTGGATGGTGTCATGCTTCTTGCGTATTGTTGGAGCTGAACTCATCCAGGCAAATGGAGAGTATTCCATCACACTCCTGACTTGTGCCTTGTAGGTGGTGGGCAGGCTTTGGGGAGTCGGGAGGTGAGTTACTCTCCATAGGATTTCTAGCCTCTGAGCTACTCTAGTGGCCACAGTATTTATATGGCTAGTTCAGTTCAGTTTCTGGTCAATGGAAACCCCCAGGATGTTAGGGGGATTCAGAGATGGTAATGCCATTGAACGTCAAGGGGCGATGGTTAGATTCTCTTGTTGTAGATGGTCTTGCCTGGCACTTGTGCGGCACAAATGTTACTTACCACTTGTCATCCCAAGCCTATATATTGTCCAGGTCTTGCTGCATTTAGACATAGACTGCTTCAGTATCTGAGGAGTTGCGAATGTTGCTGAATATTCTGCAATCATCAGCGAAAATCCCCACTTCTGATCTTATGATGGAAGGAAGGTCATTGATGAAGCAGCTGAAGGTGGTTGGGCCGAGGACACTACCCTGAGGAACTCCTGCAGTGATGTCCTGGAACTGAGAAGATTGACCTCCAACAACCACAATTATCTTCCTTTGTGCTAGGTATATACATACTTGTGCTTGCTCATCCTCCTCCAGGCGGTGATATTTTTTCAACATATTCATGAGACATAGCCGATTCTTTTCCCTGAAACCTGGGGTGTCAATCAAATAATTAGCTGTATCAATCCTTTTGACTATATGGACCACTGAACCATGCTTTTATTGGTTCACCCTGTAAAACCAGTAATACTGACACATCATCCCCTGGTTGAAAGGTTGGGATCCTGGCATGCCTGTCAGCCCATTTCTTCATGCTTGTTTGGGAAGCTTTAAGGCATTTCTGAGCCACATTACAGACACTTGTGAACTGCTCCTTGAACCTAGATATGTTATCTACCATGGAATGTTCTAAAAATGTTTCTTTGATTAGTTTCAGAGGACCTCTCACCTCATGTCCATAAGCTAACTCAAAAGGACTAAAACCGCTAGGCTCATTAGCTGCATCCCTAGTGGCAAACAAAATAAATCCTTGTCCCAATCATGGGGATAGTCTGGCAGTGTGCCCTAGTCATTGTTTTGAGGATCTGATGGCATCATTCCAAAGCCCCTTGAGTTTGTGGGTGGTATGCTGAGGACTTTAGCTGTTTTATACCCAGACTTCCTGAAAAATTGTAGACATGAAATTGGAACCTTGATCCGACTGGATCTCAATCGGTAATCCATATCAAGTAAAGAATTGGGTTAATTTCTCCATCACTACCTTGGCAGAAATTGTTCTGAATGGGATGGCTTCTGGGAACTGAGTAGCCATACCCAAATTAGTGAGCATATATTGGTGTCCTGCTTTTGTTTTTGATAAGGGTCCCAAACAGTCTACCAATGCCCTGCTAAATGGTTCTGCGAAAACTGGCATGGGAATTAGCAGTGCTGGTTTGATTGCAGGTTGCAGTTTTCCCACAATCTGTCATGTATGACACATTTTACAAAACTGTACCACCTCCTTGTGAAGACCTGGCCAGTAAAAATGCCAACTTATATGTGCTTGGATCTTTGGATTCCAACATGTCCTGCCATAGGAATCTCATGAGCTATCCTTAATAGTTTCTGTACCTATTTGGGCAGTACCACTACCAGAAAAACCAGTGTCCACTCTTTGTTTGCAGGTCTGTGAGGAGGTCTCCTCATCAAAATCCAATTTTTAACATAGCGGGACTCGGAAACTTCTGTGCTTCAACTTCACTTTGAGACGATTGTGCCACTTTACTTAACCCTGGATCAGGTTGCTGACCCTTAATCAGAGAAAATTTACTGAACATTTCCTTTGGATTATTCAAACCCCCAAAGAAAGTTTCAGATAACCAAATATCTGTTTGTGGTGCCAATTTTACCCCTGACGATGGAACTTGTTTAGTCATTGCTTGGGTCACGACAGAAGGAGGTAAAGTTCCTGGAACCTTGTCCTGCAATTGCTCTGTCTCATTGACTTCACTTGGTCTTTCCATAACTGCTGGAGAAGCTACTACTTTTGCTGCAGCCAGATTATTTCCGAGGAGTAAGTTAACTCTGTCTACAGGCAGACTATGAACTACTCCTACCCTTACCATTCCAGACATTAGGTCACACTCCAGGTGCACCTGATACAAAGGTACGGATATATACTCCCCGCCAATACAATTCACTAAAACTTCACCTTTGGACACCACTACCACCCTCAGAACTTTCCTTTCTGGTCTGAGGAGGAGATTCTGGGTACATTCCCAGCTGTCCCTCTTGCCCCTGGCTACTTGCCTTCCTGTCACTCTCCCACCTTCTATCTTTCTCGGGTTTGTGGGGATGATGGAAAAAGGTTTGGGCTTGAGGACAAGCTTGTAATCGTCAGTCATCTTAACTGCCTGTGTAGCTATTGAAACCTGCTGGTTCTCTACATAGGATCTTACTAATGGAGGGAGTGAATTTTTAAATTCCTTCAAGAAAATTATTTCCCTAAGGGTCTCATATGTGGCCTCTACCTTTACTACCCGTCTCCAATGATCAAAATTAGTTTGCTTTACCAACTTAAATTCTATATAAGTCTACCCAGGTTGTTTCTGGAGATTCTGAAATTTCTGCCTGTAAACATCAGGAACTAACTCATAAGCAGCGAGAATATCCTTGTTTTGCCATCTCATAATCTGTAGAGGACTCATCAGATAGCAAAGCATAAACTTCATGAGCTCTGCCAGTCAATCTGCTTTGCATAAGCAACGTCCAGTTTTCTTTTTGCCACCCCATCTGCTTAGCTATTTTTTCAACAGGAATGAAAAATGCCTTTATGTTCCTTTCCTCAAACTTCAGGAGGGCTTGCACAATTTTAAACAGCTCCCCACTGGGTCTTGGGTTAGAGTCAGGATCTTCCTCATCAACATTTTCCCCAGAGTCAAGGCCACCATTTTGTCTTAGTTCTAGCATTTTAAGCTGGTAGTCCCTTTCTTTGTCCTTTTCTTCGTGTTATTTTTCATATCCTCTTGCCCTTCCTCTCTCCTGCCTTTCTGCTTGCTCCCTTTGAAATGTTCTCTCTTTTTCCTTTACCTCTCATTCTCTTGCCTTTTTCTTCACCAGAAATTCTAGTTCCAACTTCTTCTGTTCTAACTGAAACTGTGCTCATGTAAACTTGTCTCCTTCTGATTCTGAAGGTTCCTCTGGTTCCTTCACTTCCATATTCAGCTTATTGGCCACTAGCTTTTGAAGCTCTGCTTTCTTAGCTCTCGCTCTAACTTCTATCTGTAACTCTTTCACCAGACTTGCCAATTGTAAAACAGCTAATATCATTAAAGGATCATAATTTAACCCAGGTTGCTTCAAAAACTCACTTGCATCAGAAGTAGCCATTCCGCTAATATAAACTTTACTGTAGATGGCTGGGTTTTCCAGCCTTGGGGAAATCCGGCAACAAAATGCAATGAGGACTGTCAGGTCCTGTAGGTGAGTCCCTTTTCACTT
This sequence comes from Cetorhinus maximus, assembly GCF_964194155.1. Taxonomy (NCBI): domain Eukaryota; kingdom Metazoa; phylum Chordata; class Chondrichthyes; order Lamniformes; family Cetorhinidae; genus Cetorhinus; species Cetorhinus maximus. The sequence goes on along the minus strand of NC_135896.1, from coordinate 33,364,023 downwards.
TCCTGCTGGATCCAGCTTGAGCAACCCCTTGCATTCCGACACCCTCCATACCCTTGCAAGCTACCCCAACCTTCCCTAAAAAGCCTCTGCATTACCATCCCACCTAGTCCTCCAACCCCTGAGACCCTGAGACCTCCTCAACCACCGCAGGCTGCTGAACCTCCTCCCGGGCCTCCAATCTCCCCAGACCTCCGATCCGTCCTCGGACCCAGGTTTGTACCACCCGGCCCCCGTGAGTACCTGGGATTGCCCTCCCCACTACCCCCGCCCCCACCTGGATCAACTCAATTTCAATTTAGTATGCTGTATTTACTGCTCATGATGCAGTCTCCTCTACAATGGGGAGAGCAAACGCAGATTGGGCGATCACTTTGTGGAACGCCTCCAATTGTCGTGCAAGGATGACCTTGAGCTTCCTGGCAGCTGCCAATTTAATTCTCTGCCCACTCCCACTCTGACCTTTCTGCCTTTAGATTCTTGAACTGTCTTAATGAAGCTCAACAGAACCTCAAGAAACAGCGCACATCTTTCGATCAGGCACTTTGCAGCCTTCTGGACTCAATATTGAGTTCAACAATTTCAGATCATAACTGCTTCTTCCAGCTTTTATGGATGTAATGGTTTTCAGGCCTTCTGTGTGGAAACTGCCCCTCCCGCAGATGGTTGAATGCCTGCTCGGGTTTGTGGGGATGATGGAAAACCATAAACCTTAAATGGGCATTAATTGGATGATTTGGTGATGAGTCTCCAGCTGCTGCTTCACATCCTAGACAGCCTCTATTGCTTTGCATCATGGTTCTAGTTTGTCACAATCTTTTCTGCCTTCCACCCTATCATAGACTTTCCCTTTAGTGTATTCCTCCACTTCCCTCAATTCCTACACTTACTTAAAACCTGTTACATCTCCAACTTTTTCCAGTTCTGGTGAAAAGTCATTTGCCCGAAACATTAACTTTGATTCTCCCATCACAGAAACAGCCTGACCTGCTGAATATTCCCATCAGTTTCAGAGATAATGCAAAGGTAGAATGTAACAAGCTACAGAAAGACATTAATAAGCTTGTTGAATGGCTGCCTAACTGGCAAATGAATCTTAATGTAGATAAGTGTGATGTGATGCATTTTGATAGGAAGAATAAGGAGGCCACATACTGCTTGGATAATAAGGGTCTGAGTAAGGTGGTGGAGCAAAGGCAGTGAGGGATGTAGGTATATAAATCACTACGCTAGTGGTGCAGGTTAACAAGACCATTATAAACACAAACAATGCACTGGAGTTCATTTCTAGAGGAAGATAACTGAAAAGCAGAGAATTTATGTTAAACTTGTATCAAACCTTCGTACTTGGAGTACTGTGCGAAGTTTATGGGCAGAATTTAGTGCCCACCCCCAAGGCAAATTTGGAGGCATTTAATCAGTTGGGAGGGTTGCTGGGTGGGGTTCCTGCCACCTCCCCACCTCTCCCCTGATTAAGTCTGTGTAGAAAGGCTCATGGGTGGCCTTCCCGCCCCGCCACCAGTTGAGGTTCTTAAGTGGGCAATTCATGTCCATTCAGGGGCCTCCTGCTGCCGCAGGTATTCAACCAGCTGTGGGTAGGGCAGTCACCAGGCAGAAGGCCCGAAAAGCAAAGCCTGTAGGTGTTGCCTGCAGGCCCCCAGGGGGCCTTCATTCAAAGACACTCAGTGCCTGATTGAGAGACCTGGCATCGGAAGGAGGGGGGCCCGCTCAGAGCCACCCCCACCCTTTATTCTCACTCCCTCACTCACCTGTGGCCTGGGTCCCTCGGCGATCCTAGACCTCTCCCTGGGTGCATTACTGGTAGTTACCACCTCTCCTGCTGGCGCTGCCTTCAGTGGAGAGCTGTGACTTCTGATTGACCGGCAGTTCTCATGGGGATTTCTCCTCTGGGGTCCTTAATCTTGGGGAAGACTATTCCATGTTTGGCACTTAATTCAGCTGGCCTTCCCAAAAGGAGGCTAACACAGGGCTCCTGTCAGCTCTCTAGCCATTAACCCTGTTAACTGGATTAAATACTGCACTCTGTCTTCATATTATAAAAAGGATACAGAGGCATTGGATAAGGTGTAGAAAAGATTCACAAGGATGTTACAAGAACCGAGAGGATACATTTGTCAGGAAAAGCTGAACAGGCTGGGCTCTATCCTTTACAAAAGAGAATGCTGATGGGTGATCTGATAGAGGTCTTTAAAATAATGACAGGGTTTGATGGGGTAGTGGCAGAGGAAATGTTTTCACTTGTGGGGAAGTCCATAACTAGATGCTATAAATATAAGATAGTCACTAATAAAACCAATAGGTAATTCAGGAAAAACCCCTTTACCTGAAGAGTGATAAGAATGTTGAATGTGCTAACATGCTACCACAGGTAGTAGTTGAAGTAAAAAGCATTGATGCATCTAAGGGGAAACTAGATAAGCACATGAGGGAGAAAAAAATAGAAACTTATGCTGATATGATTAGTTGAAGTAAGTGATTGTGCGCAGCACAAACTCCAGTTTAGACCATATATAAAAGCAGTAAATGCTGGAAATGCTCAGGAGGTCAAGCAGCATCTGTCTGGAGAGGCAGATCTATCTGAAATGTTAATTCTGTTTCTCTCTCCAAAGATACTGTTTTAATTTCAGATTTCCAGCATCCTAAGTGTTTTGCTTCTGTATTCATGTCTGGCATAGACTGGTTGGGCTGATTGGTCAATTAATACATGTTAACCACCTCGAGCAACTGGGGCTCTGGTATATCAGTTTAAGTCTTTACCCACCAACAGAGGCTCTGCATTATTGAAGTAATAAAGGGAAGTATTGTCTCTATGGTCCCAAACCAAGCAACAATTTCTCACGAGTTCTTATTGTCACCATCAGCCAGATAATGTCCAGACAGTCCCATGGGATTCAGATTGGATCTCCCCTCTTACTGTAACAATGTTACTTACCCATTGTAACTTACCTATTTCTATAATGATATTTTGCACCTACATGGCACATGAAGACAAGAAATAGGGGCAGGAATAGACCATATGGCCCACTGAGATGCTTTGCCATTCAATAAAGTCATAGCTAAACTTCTGCCTCAACTCCACATTCCTGTTCCCATGGGCAGAATTTTTAGCTCAGCGGGTGGTGCGTGCCTGACTCGATGGGATATGAGATTGCGCAAGGTGACGTTGGGCAAGCGTCCCGACATCATCCTGCACTCGCACGATATTTTGGTCGGCAAGTGCGCTTCTGACTTTTGCGCGCGCCCTCCGACAATTAAGAGGCCAATTAAGGTAATTAAAGGTGCAATTGTCTCCAGTTTTTTGTGGTCTGTCCAACCTTACGATTGGTGGATGGGCGAATCGGCCAGGCGGGCTTAGCATTTCTCATGAAACCTCATCCAATGGCGGGATGAGGTTTCCGTTATTAAATGAAAGAAGAATAAAAACCAATGGATAGCATTTTTATCATGTATATGTTCAGGTGACTGATTGTGATGCTTGCACATTTTTTTCCTGATTTTAAAAACTTTATTTATTGCTTTTCAGGTCTTCAGCTCCCTGAGGCAGCTCTCTGCCTTCAAGGAGGTTTCTGCCAGCGCTCGCCTGTGCTGACGCCAGTGCCCGCCTCTTCCTGCCCCCACCCCGGCAGCGCTGAGCTTTTCAGCATGTGTTTCATGCTGGCTGGCTGTTAATTGGCCGGCCAGTGTGAAATCGCAGTCGGGGGCCGATCGCAGTCGGGGGCCGATCACAGTCGGCGCTCCATTTCCCAGCCAGTCTCTGGCCCACCGATTGCACCTGCCCACCCAGGCCTATCTCCTGATTCCAAAAATGATTAGTAGCAGCCTTGAATGTACCCCTGGACTGCGTATCCACAGACCTCTGGGGTAGAGAATTCCAACAATTTATAATTAACCCTCTGAGTGAAAGAATGTCCTCTTATCTCAGTTCCAAATGGCCAACTCCTCATCCTGAGACTATGATCCCTTGTTCTAAACTTTCCATCCAGTGGAAAGGGCCGTTCAGGACCTATCCCGTCAAGCCCTCTATGCTTCAATGAGATCACCTCTCATTCTTCTAATGAGAACTCCAGAGAATAAAGAGCCATTCCATTCAATTTCTCTTCATTGGGGTGCACTCACATTCCAGGAATCAATCTGATGAATTTACATTGCACTCTTTACAAGGCAAATATATCTCTCCTTAGATAAGAGATTAAAACTGTACAGAGTACTCTGGGTTTGGTCTCACCAAAGACCCATGTAGTTTTTCTTTACTAATATTAATTGGCTTAAGTTCCTCACTCTGATTATATCCTTGGTTTTCCTTGTTGTTTGTATCTATTACATTGAAGGCAGGCACAAGATATGTGTTTAATGTCCCTGTTATTTCCTTATTTGTCATTATAATTCCTCCTGTTTCTACCTCTAAGGGACCCACATTTATCATCACTAATCTCTTCCTTTCTACTTACTTGTAAAAGTTCTTCCAATCTGTTTTATATTCCTTGCTAGTTTACTCCTTTATTTTATTTTCTCTCTATTAATCAATTTCTTGGTAATCTTTTGCTGCTTTTTAAAACCATTCCTATCCTGAATCTTTATTCTTTTTGGCAACATTGCTTGCCTTTTCTTTTATCCAATATTATCTTTAACTTCTCTCGTGCGCCATGGTTGCAGCACTTCTCCAATAGCATTTTTATTTCTCAAGGTTATAGGCTGAATCTTCCCAAGACTGGCAGTCACCGTCAGATTGCCACTCCACTGCTTATTTTTTGCTGGAACTCTGCATTTCTGGTCTGGATTTCTGAACCGGGCCTGTTCAGAAATGTGGAGTGTACCTCTTCTCAGAATCCTTCTCTTTAGAGCAGGATCAGTGGGGGATGCCAAGCCACGTCCCTTTTTAACAGCAGGTGGGGAGTCAGAGGGCTGGGGGGCGGTTGGAGGGTCTGGAGGTCAGAGTGTGGAGCAGGGAGTTGGAGGTCGGGGTGGAGTCGGAGGGTCAGGGTTGTGGTGTTGGAGGGTCAATGTGGGAGTTGGAGGTTCTGGGGAGGAGTCAGCGGGGGTCAGTTGTACTGTAATTCAGGAGTTAGACATGGGTTTTTTCTGTCTATCCAGAGAATAGACAGAGTGTGGTGGAAGCAGATTCAAACATGGCTTTCGAAAGGGGATTAGATAATTATCTGAAGAGATAATGAAGAGGTAACTATCCAGATACGTGGATCAGAGCCCTCCAAGGTCGGCGGGTTCTAGACGCAGGGGAATTGCCCATCGCAAGTTGAAATATCCCAGGCAATTCCTGTGAAATCCTTGCATTTGTTCTTTCAAGGGGCCCCGTAGCGCATCTTCCAGGATATGTCCAGGTCTCCAACAATCCCAAGGCCAGAAGATCTGGGCCAATGTTGAGAATTATGAATTATTTCATCAAATGTTTGCCACTGCTTAACTACAATTCTATCTGTTAGTTAATTTGTATCGGCTCTGGCTTGGTTGAGAGCACTCTTGCCATTGAGTTAAGAGGCCCTAATTTCAAGTCCCACTCCAGGAACTTAAGCACAAAAGTCTAAGCTGATTGTACTGTAGTACTAAGGGAGTGCTGCACAGTCGGATGTTCCTTTCTTTAGGTGACATATTAAACTGAGGCCTTCACTGGCCTCTCAGATGGATGCATAAGTTCCCATAGCCCTCTTTCAAAGAAAAGTAGAGAATTTATCCCTGGTGCCCTGGTCAATGTCTATCCCTAAATCAACATCACAAAAACAGATTATCTGGTCTTTATCACATTGCTCTTTTTGGGAGCTTGCTGTATGCAAATTGACTGCTGTGTTTCCCATATTACAACAGTGACTGTATTTCAAAAGTACTTCATGAGCTGTAAAGTGCGAAGGTATTCGCTTCGGCATGAAAAACAGAATGGCGGAGTATTATTTAAATGGTGATAGATTGGAAAATGTTGATGTACAAAGGGACCTGTGTGTCCTTGTACACCAATTGCTGAAAGTGAGCATGCAGGTGCAGCAAGCAGTTAAGAAGGCAAATGGTATGTTGGCCTTCATTGCGAGAGGACTTGAGTACAGAAGCAAGGGTGTCTTACTGCAGCTGCACAAGGCCTTGGTGAGATCACACCTGGGGCAGAAATTTTCACTCAGTGGGTGGGAATGTGCCAGACCCGCTCGAGCGTGAAATAACGCGTCTTGACGTCTGCCGAGCGTGCCGATGTCAATGTGCAGTTGCACGATAGTTCGGTCGGCGGGAAAGTGCCGGAGTCAGCAACACGGCCGCCGACAACTAAATGGCCTGTTAAGGCCATTAAGTAATCAATTAAGAAAGCTAAATTTTTCACTGCCCATTCAACCTAATGGTGGGCAGGCGAAAGGCCAAGTAGCCTTTACATTTTTTTGGAAACCTCATCCATGAGCGGGTGAGGTTTCCAAAAGCAAATAAAATTAAAATGAAAGTTTTACAATTGTATTAACAACATGTCCCTGCTCATGTGACAGAGTCACATGAGGGGACATGTTTTATTACATTTTTATTTTCTTTTTTTTTATATCTGTTCATCTCCCTGAGGCAGCTCTGTGCCTCAGGGCGATTATGAAACGCTCATTCCCGCACATGTGCGAAGTTTGCTCTTGGCCTGCTCGGCCTCCTCACAGCCAGCACTATGCGCTGCCGCTCACGTTTCACGCTGGATGGGCCTTAAATGGCCCGCCAGAGTGAAATTGTGGCGCAGTGCCGATTGCTGGCGGTGGTCGGCTCCCGACCACCCCCACTGAGCCCGCCCACCAAGGGGATAATTCTGCCCCTGGAGTATTATGTGCAGTTTTGGTCTCCTTACCTAAGAAAGGATATACTTGCCATGGTGGGAGTGCAGCAAAGGTTCACCAGACTGATTTCTGGGGTGGCAGGATTGTCGTATGAGGAGAGATTGAGCCGACTAGGCCTTTATTCACTGGAGTTTGGAAGAATGAAAGGGATCTAATTGAAACGTATAAAATTCTGACAGTCTGGACATACTGGATGCAGGGATTATATGTCCTCTGGCTGGGGGGTGGGGGGCATCTAGAACAAGGGGTCACAGTCTCAGGATATGGGGTAGGCCATTTAGGACTAAGATGAGGAGAAATTTCTTCACTCAGAAGCTGGTGAATCTGTGGAATTCTCTACCTCAGAAGACTGTGGAGGCCAAGTTGTTGAGTATATTTAAGAAGGAAATAGATAGATTTCTAGACTCTAAATGAGCCCAGGGGTATGGGAAGAGAGCGGGAGTATGGTGTTGACATGGAGAATCAGCCACAATCATATTGAATGGCGGAGCAGGTTCGAGGGGCTGAATGGCCTATTCCTGCTCCTATTTTCTATGGGAAGTATTTTCCGGTCGGCCCCAACCCGCTCGCCAACGTGTAAACTGACGTGCAGTGCCCTCAGGCGGGCGTCCTGACATCACCGCGCTGAGTCGGCTGCACGCCCGCCGAACTGTCAAAGGCCTATTAAGGCCTGTTAAAAACTAATTAAAATAGTTAAATGAGCTGCCCATCCAACCTTAAGGTTGGCGGCAGGCGAAGAGCCCAGGCGGCCTTTGCATTTTTCATGAAACCTCATCCACGGGCGGGATGAGGTTTCACGAAGTTTTTATAAATTAAATAAATTTTTTCATTCATGTTCCTTGACATGTCCGAGCTCATGTGACACTGTCACATGAGGGGACATGTCTTATAATATTTTCTTTTCTGTATTTAGCTTTTAAAAACTTTAACTAATCTCCCTGAGGCACCTCCACGCCTCAGGGAGATTTCTGCGCTCTTTTGGGGAATCCCCCACTCCCCCTGCCTGCATAGGGAGAGCTCAGCGCTTCCGGGCGAGCGTCACGTTGGGCGGGCCTTAATTGGCCCCGCCCACGTAAAATGGTGGCGTGCGCCTGATCGGGGGCACCGATCGGGTTCACGCTCGCTCCTGCCCGCCCCCAACATAATCCCCCCCGACAGGTGGAATATTCAGCCCCATGTTTCTAAAGTGCTTTGGAGTATCTTGAGGTCATGAAAGATGTTATATATTCAAGTTTTTGCTTTCCTATCATTTACATTCCAAATCTACCTTAGTCAAATTACCCCTCATGCTTTCCTAATTGACTTTGTTTTAATTTAAGGCCTTAGTCTCAGACTTAAATACATCACTCTCAAACTTAATATAAACTACGTCATATTATGGTCACTCTTCCCCAGAGATTTCGACTCATGGTTTGCTTTGTGTTTCTTGAAAACTGCGATTTTTATTCTTCATTGCTGAGGAACTTACATCCCTTCCACTTATGAATCTGATAAAGAAGATTGTGGGGGTGGATGTTCTGGAGGCGTTAAGGGTCTTGCCTGCTGGCTGGAAAGCCAGTGAGGGACCCACATTACCTCCTCCGGGCAAGCTTGCCAAGTGGTCACTGATGGGCCTTTCTCAGGGTCAAGGACCCCAGGGTCAGAAATCCCACCACTGAGAGCTGCCAGCCAATCAGAGGCTGGCAGCTATTTTGCTCACCATCATCATCAAGGAAGCTGCTACAGGAATGACAGACGCTGGAGGCCCAGCATCGAAGAGCGACCCAGGCCTGAGGTTTTGCTGAGTGGGAGTTTCAGGGGAGGGGGTTTGGTCAGCAGCAAGGGCCCCCCCCTTCCTGATGCCAGGTTCCTTGGTCAGGCACTGACTGCCTTTGATTTTAAAACAAGATTTGCTTGTTGCGCTCCCTGAGTGGTGACAGGCCTGCCCGCCATTGCGTTTTATCAGCGGTCATGGGATGAGACCTTTTAGTGGTCATTAATTGCCCACTTAAGGGCCTCAATTGACGGCAGGGTGGCAAGTCCAACCACAGGCCTTTGCACCATGGACTTAATTTTGGCAGAGTAGGGTAGCGAGGTGTTCCTGCCTGATTAAATGCCCGCTCCGCCTCCAAACATGCCACGAGAGAGGGCATAGAATTCCTCCCTATGAAATCTGCATCACTTTCTAATGGTACAGTGCTCAAGCTTCTGGTGGATTTTGTTCTGACTGGAGAGCAAAACTTGTGATGAATCTGATTTACCCAGAAGATCCTGCTTTTTTCAACTAAAAGGTTGTGTTAAAATTGTTTGCAGCAGAACGTTTTGCTGTCCATTTGATCAAACTTTTTATTGGCTCCAATGTACACATTCACCAACTCCTGGAACAGGTCAGTCATTTTCACAGAGCTGTGAAACACAAACTACATTTCATGCACCATGCTCTTTGGCACTACATTATAGAGGACAATTCCATTCAGTTGTACCCTTGAGATTGGATATGTTTTAAATGCATGGATGGAACTCATATTTTCTACTGATCTGCAATTACTGTAAGTAATAATAAAGTGACAAAGTGCACAAGTACTTGAATGGAACATGCAGTTCAAAGGGACTAACTGTACTTTTTGCTTTGCCTTTTATTCCAAATCATTGTCAAGCCACATGGAACCACTTTGCAATTGTTTGGGAGTCACAATAAAATAAAATTTATCGCTTGCAATTGTAAACTGTGTCTTATTAATCTGCATAGCTTCACACTGATTTAATGTCCCAGCATCAACTGCAGCAGCAGCATCTTGTATTTATATGGTGGCTTCTCTGCAATAAAACAGTCCAGGGCATTTCACAGGAGTTTTATAAAACAAAACTGGACACCGAGCCACATAAAGCGATATTAGAGCAGATGGCCAAAACCTTGGTCAAAGAGGTAGGTTTTAAGGAACATCGTAAAGGACTAAAGTGAGATAGAAGGCAGGAGAGGTTTAAATTCTAGAGCTTGTGGTCTGGGCAACTGAAGGCAAAACCATCAGTGATGGGGTAATTAAAATCAGGGTTACTCAAGAAGCCATGAGTACAGATATCTCAGAAGGTTGTGGGGCTGGAGGAGATTATAGAGATAGGGAGGTGAGGAGGCCATGGAGGGATTTAAAAACAAGGATGAGAATTTTAAAATCAAAGTGTTACTTAACTGGGAGCCAATGTAGGTCATCAAGTAGAGGGGTGATCAGTAAATGAGAGTTGGTGAGTGTAAGGACCCGGGCAGCAGACTTTTGGAAGGCCTCAAATTTACAGAGAGTGGAATTTTGGACACCAATTGGGAGCACTTTGAATTAGCCAAGTCTAGAGGTAACAAAGACATAGATGAATGTTTCATTAGCAGATGAGCTGCGGCAGGGGAGGAGTCAGGTTACACTATAGAGGTGGACATGGGTGGTCTTAGTGATGGATTGAATTGGATATGTGATTGCTTATCTCAGAGTTAAATATGACACCAGTATTGCAAGCAGTCTGGTTTAGACTATGACAGATGCCAGGGAAAGGGATGGACTTGGCAGCTAGCTACCATAGAACTACTATAAATAGAACAGCATAGAGTCAGAGAGCCATTTACTGCACAAAAGGAGGCCTTCAGCCCATCGAGTCCATGCCAGCTCACAGCGGAGCAATCCAGTCAGTGTTACTCCCTCGTTTGATCCCAGTCGCCCTGTAGGTTTATTTCCTTCAAGTGCCCATCCAGTTTCCTTTTCAAGTTATTGATTATTTCTACTTCCACCTCCCTCTAGTGAATTACAGGTCATTACCACTCACTGCATAAAAAGTTCTCCCTCACACTTCCCCCTGCATTTCTTGCTGAAGTATGAAGTTAACATATTGTTGTTTAAGACCTAAGACATGATGGCCCTGATTTTGGGCTCCATACTGCCCCCAGATCTCAGAGGGGTAGAATGGTAGCAAGACTGCTGACTTGCCACTCAAGTCCTGCTGCTCTCCTTTACCAAGAGGCCTGGATTAAGACAATGTGTGCTTCTACCAGAAACAAATGGCAATCCTCATTGTATATCACAAATTGAGTTCCTATGATGTTGTTTGGACTCTGATGTCATTTTGGTGCAGGACTGCAGGGAGCTTGCTGAGTGCTGGTCTGGCTCATTAATCATTGTTGACACAGGCCTGAAGTAGCCATTTCCAGAACTATTTAAAGTGACTGCACAGAAGAGCGACTGCTTTTGCAGGTATTTCTAACATTAATCTGAGCAGTGCAGCAGGAGATTCGCTAGTGATATATTAAAATTCTTGTACCTAGCTGCAATTGTTAAGCTCCAAAATACAGTTACAGCCAGCTTCAGTTTGCATGAAGAACTGCTACAGGCAACCGTGAAGAAAGGGTTCTGATACCATAATGATACCCACTGTTTTATAGTCAGGACGTCATGTGAAACATAGGAGAAGCTGATTAGAGCTATAAGTAACAGTTCTGTTCCATCATGCAACTCTGCATTAGTAACAGTTGGCAGTACCATGGATACATATCAAACATCAGCATTTGATACTGACGAGCAGTATTTCCCTAGATCTGTGAGGATCTGTAGAATAAAATCAGCATCATTACTGCCTCTGGAAAGTCAACCCAGAACATCCTGCACTTACTTGTGTTCATGCTTGAGGTCCCATTGGCTCTCTTTGGCATTCGATGGTAAATGGCTCATAAATTCTTCCTGTGAGTTGTTTTCATGCCCTGTGCTGCCTACTGTAAAATGTTGTCTGGTCCAAGTGAAACAGTTTGCAGGAGAACTTTGCCCTATTTTTCATAATGGAAGCTTGATAACACAATGTTAAATGTGTTGAAGCATGAGTTGCTGCAAGCTGCAATGTGTGAGAAGGCATGTATTATTGTGTTGACCTTTCATCCCTGAGGACATTATCCAACAGCAGCAAATTGTTTTAGTACATCTTTGTAATTAGTACAAAGTACTAGCTTCCACTTTTGCGGATGGTTTATTTATCTAATTCTACATGGAATTTGAAATTGAGCTAGCTAGTTAACCTAATAACCTGGCTGTGAATTCCTTCACTGTCTTTATATAAATGATCACGCTGATTTTTTTTGATGGTGGCAGTAGAAGGTTGCTGTTGTTTTGAATTACTGCATTGAATGCTGCAACATAGTTAACTACAATTCATTAAGAATGAAAACTGTTTTAAAGGGTAGATTGTGCAAAGTGTATAGCAAGGTTTATCCAATGATTCACAGTTCATTCAAACGTGGACCAAAAAAGGTGTTCAAAATCAAATCTTCCTGGAAGGGAGTGACCCCCATCCCCCAGGACTTCAGTGCTCATTTCCCAAACATGTACTTCTAGATCAGCCACTGTCAGAAATAGACTCATAGACATTTACAGCACAGAAGGAGGCCATTCAGCCCATCGTGTCTGCACTGGTCAACAAAGATCTGACTAATCCCATTTTCTAGTGTTGGAGGCTTTGGCAACGCATGTGAATATCTAAATACTTCTTAAATGTTACAAGAGTTTCTGACTCAACCACCCTTTCAGGCAGTGAATTCCAGACTCCTACCACCCTCTGGGTGAAAAACTTTCTCCTCAACTTCCCTCTTAGCCTTCTACCTCTTACCTTAAATCCATGCCCCCTGGTTATTGATCCCTCTAACAATGGAAAAAGTGCCTTCCTATCCACCCTAACCATGCCCTTCATATTCTTAAACACCTCCATCAGGTCTCCTTTCAACCTTTGCTGCTCCAAGGAAAACAGCCCCAGCCTATCCAGTCTTTCCTCGTACTCAGACCCTCCAGCCCAGGCAGCTTCTTGGTAAATCTCCTCTGAACCCTCTCCAGTGCAATCACATCCTTCCTATAATGTGGTGGCCAGAACTGCACGCAGTACTCCAGTTGTGGCCTAACCAGCATTTTATACAGTTCCAGCATAACCTCCTTGCTCTTGTATTCTATGCCTTGGCAAATAAAGGCAAGTATCCCATATACCTTCTTAACCACCTTATCTATCTGCCCTGCTACCTTCAGGGATCTGTGGATTTGCACACCAAGGCCCCTCTGATCTTCAGTACTTTCTAGGGTCCTACATTCATTGTGTAATCCCTTGCCTTTTTAGCCCTCCCCAAGTGCATTACCTCACACTTTTCCGTGCTGAATTCCATTTGCCACTGCTCTGCCCATCTCACCAGTCCATTGATATCCTTCTGTAGTTTACGGCTATCCTCCTCACTATTTACCAACCTACCAATTTTTGTGTCATCCATGAACTTCTTGGTCATACCCCCTACATTTAAGGCCAAATCACATATGTACACAACAAACGGTGCCCCAGCACCGAGCCCTGTGGAACCTCACTGGAAAGAGACTTCCAGTTACAGAAACATTCCTCTACCATCACCTTCAGCTCCCTGCCTCTCAGTCAATTTTGGATCCAATGTGCCACTTTGCCTTGGATCCCATGGGCTCTTACTTTCTTGAGCAGTCTGCCAAGAGGGACCTTATCAAAAGCCTTGCTAAAGTCCACATAGACCATATCAAATGCATTACCCTCATCAACACTCCTGGTTACCCCCTCAAAAAATTCACTCAAATTTGTCAAACACAACCTCCCCTTAACAAATCCATGCTGACTATCCCTGATTAATCTGTGTCTCTCCAAGTGCAGATATGTTCTCCCCCTCAGAATTCTTTCTAGTAACTTCCCCACCACCGAGCTTAGGCTGACTGGCCTGTAATTTCCTAGTCTATCCCTTCCTCCCTTTTTTAATAATGGGACACTGCTACCAGTCCTCAAGTCCTCTGGCACCTCACCGTGGCTAGAGAGGATTTGAAGATTACTGCCAGGGTTCCTGATATCTCTTCCCTTGCCTCCTCAACAGCCTGGGATACATCTCATCTGGGCCTGCGGATTTATCCACTTTTAAGACCATGAAAACTTCTAGTACCTCCTCTCTCTATGTAAATTTCCTCTAATATTTCACAGTACTCCACCCTGATATCTATACCTGCGTCATCCTTTTCCATTGTGAAGATCAATGGAAAGTATTCACTGAGTACTGTGCCCACGGCTTCTGGGTCCACTTACAGATTACCTCTATTGTCCCTAATTGGCCCTACTCTTTCCCTAGTTATTCTCTTTCTCTTTATATATTTAAAAACCCTTTGGCTTTTCCTTTATTCTACCCATGAATGCTTTCTCATGCACTCGCTTAGCTTTCCTAATTTCCTTTTTAAGTTCCCCTCTGCACTTTTTATACTCCTCTAGGGACTCTGTTGTATTGTGCCCTCAATATCTGCCATAAGCTTCTCTTTTTTTTTCTTAATCTTAACCTTTATGTCTCTTGATATCCAGGGTTCTCTGGACTTGGTCCCTCCATTTGTTTTTACGAGATCATATTTGCCCTGTAATCTTGCTATTCCCTCCTTGAATGCCTCCCATGGCTCTGACACAGTTTTATCTGCAAACAGGTAAGCTGCTCCCAGTCCACTTGGGCAAAATTGCATCTCATCTTAGTAAAATTAGCCTCTATGTCATAGAGTCATAGACTTGAATTTTTGTAAAGACAGAGATGATGTCCAGCTTAGCCAAAATGGCACCACAGCCCCAATTCCAGAAGTCCCATCCCTGACTCTGGCACCTACCCTTTTTGCTGGTGACTGGGGGCAATGAGGACTGGATCATGGAAGCAGCTGCACATGTAAAAGTGCTGTTGTCTTCAAACAGAGCCAATTTTCATTCATGGGATGTCCAAGACATGATTTGCGGGCTTTAGACATTTCAGGAGGAGGTCTAAAGCTCCTGGATTTCTTTGGAGAGGGAGGGTTCCCTTTTGGATAGGTCCAAGGACACCTTTGGAAGATGTCAGGTGCCATTTGAGAGGGGTCAAGTGCCCTTTGGGAGAGGTCAAATGCCCTTTGGGATTGTGAAAAGTAGACATGAATGTGTGTAAAAAGTGGATAAACTCATTGGAACTTCCAAGCTGAAGGGAATTGTCAAGCTGTTTGGAACTGTCAAACTCATTGGAACTGGCAAGCTAGCAAGGGAACTGGCAAACAGTCAAGACATTTAAATTTCATTGGAACTGTCAAATTATTAGAACTCTCAAGTTGTTTGGAAGTATCAAACACATTGGGGCTGTAAAGGTGTTTGGAACTGCCAAACTCACTGGGATTGTCGAACTGTCAAGGGGACTGTCAAGCTGTCAAAGCATTAAAATCTCCTGGCCTTTAAATGTTTAAAAAAAGCCTTCTAAAGTGTAAAAAAATCAGTACTTGCTATTTCACTCTGTATGTTGACATATGTCGGGCATCTGTTGGGCTTTCATTATGGGATTTGAGTTGCATGACTGATTTCACAACCTATCATTATCACAGTGGGGTGCTTGTCAGTTCACAGTTTTATTGACATCTCCAAGTAGTTATAAAGTTTATGATGTGGGCTATGGATACAAATACATGTTTTATTAGGGGATTAAGCACTTGAATGAAATTCTGTTTTAAGGGATTAAGCCTTGAATGAAATGTTTGTTTTTAATAATTGATTATGTAGTTGAAGGAATGTAAATGTAGTGAATGGGTTTCTATGAATAAGAGTTTTTTTTAATAATAATAGTCTGCAATAGACACTTGGGACTGGATTTTTGCTGAATTGGGATGACTCAGGAGCCCTTTAAAAATGGTAGGCGAGGCCAGGTTCTGGGATTCCAGACCCTGGGGTTTCTGATCTTCAGGTGTGCCTTTTAAGGGTGTGGGCAGGTTTAGGTTGCGGCCGCACATCCTGCACTCCTGAACTGGCTGGCTCCATTGTGAGAATAGGTATGTTCTAGTCCTCTGCAATTTTCATGGAGTCAGGCCAGCTTTTCAAAGCACCATGTTTCACAGCACTTCAGAGATGTCATGAACCATAGGGTGGAATCATTCATGCCTACTGGCATCGGGCGAAGTTGGTGGCGTGAACAGACAATATGGTGCGAAGGCCAAAAATCGTGTTTTCCGCCATTGGACGTTGGGAACCTCATTGTAATGCATCAGCATATCGTTAGAAGGCTAGCCCGCTGGACACATACCCCGCTGCTGCATATAAAAGGCATGCACTTGGCGGGCTGCACTTTGAAGGGAATTTGGAGGTGAGTCCACAGAAACATTGCAGAGAAGTCACAAGCCCTGTTGGGCTTCAAGGTTGAGGCACATTGGGGGGGTTTGGGGGCAAAGGCTGCCCTGTGGTTGAAGGTAGCACACAAGCATGTGTGGGGTGAACGGGGGTGGTGGGTGGGAAAGCGGCCATGCAATTGGGAAACCTTGTATAAAGTGACCATTCCTTTGCAGCTGAGACAGTTCAGGCCCAGCCACATTGGCATGATTGGAGTCTGGCATCGAGGTTATCTGCCAACTGAAGCAACACAGAGGTATCAAAGTGCCAAGTGCTCCAGAACCTTTTGCCCCTCAGGCACAGACTGCAAACTAATGAGCGTTTTAGTGGACTGCAGAACAGTTGGATGACTGGGCACGTTGTACAATCTCCTCGCTACAGCTGACTGTGGAGCAGTCACTGGTGGAGGCGTTCACAGCCCCTTACAATGTCATCATCCTGGTTTGGACCAGTTTCTCCCATGGTTCAAGCTAACAGTGCAGCCTTGCAATGTGGGTTAGGAGAATGCCTGTGCCTGAGCTGAGAACACAGCATGCAGTCCAATGGCAAAAGCTGCTGCCAATCGGTCAAGTGGAGTGGGGAGGAGGAAGGTGGAGTTTTGGGCAGCCATGCAGTGCACAACTCTCTGACCATCCAAGTGGTGGCCAGCGCTCTCTGGGATGCATGCAGGGGCCTTCAGACTTAACCAAGGCAGGTTCTTAGTATATCCATGCTAACCCATGCTTCTCTCTCTTTTATCCTGCAGGAGGAGTACATCAGGATTGTGGAGCCTGGTAAACTAGCTGTATGCCTCGGGGGTACAGAGAGCAAAGATGATGGAGAAGAGAGTGACTGAGGCACCTGGCTGCACAGAGGGAGGAGGAGCACCCTCTGGAAGAAGGGGCGGCTGGGTTTCCCACACACATCGCTGAAGAACCACAGCGAACCATTGCTGGTTGGCACCTAGGTAGACCCAGGGTCCAAAGATGCCACCTTTCATTCCTGCAGATGACCAAGAACCAATGTCACCGAAGGCTGCGCATGTCTAGGAAACTGGTCGCTCACATCTGTCAGCTAGCGTAGGATTTGGAACCAGGTGGACATGGTGGGCATTCACTGCCAGTGACCATGAAAGTCACTGCGGCGCTCAATTTCTATGCCAGTGGCTCCTTTCAGGGCTCCACAGGTGACCTCTGTGGGCTATCACAAGCCTCACCCACAAATGCATCCATGAGGTCACGGGTGCCATCTTCACAAGGGCACACAACTTTGTGCAATTTGCTGGGACCAGGGGAGCCAGGATGCAAGAGTGATTGGATTTGCCCAGATCTCAGGTTTCCCACAGGTGCAGGGTGCCATCAACTGTGCTCATGTGGCACTCAGATCTCCGTCGCAACAGGCGGTCAGCTATGTCAACCACAAGGGATTCCATTTGTTGAATGTGCAACTGGTGTGCGACCACCATAAATACATCCTGCAGGTCTGCGCACGGTTTCCAGGGAGTGTGCATGACTCCTACATCCTCAGTCGGTCACAGGTTCCTGACATCTTCCAGGGTCCACAGAGGATGCAGGGATGGCTTCTCAGGGACAAGGGCTACCCACAGTGGACATGGCTGATGACGCCCTTGTGGCCGCCTCAGACTGCAGCAGAGTGACGGTATAACGAGGTTCATGCGGCAACTCGCAACTTGGTGAAGCAGATCATCGGGATGCTGAAGGTGAGGTTTCGGTGCCTGGACCGGCCTGGTGGAGCCCTGCAATACAGTCCACAGAGGGTTTCACACATCGTCATCACCTGCTGCGCCCTTTCCAACCTGGCACTGCAACGGGGAGAGGAGCTGGCTGTCGAGGAGATGCAAGAGCTGGAGGTCTCCTCCGATGAGGAGGATGTTGATGGTGATGAGGGTGGGGAGGTCCTCGAAGGCGATGATGATGGCGACAAGGCCCTTGCCCTGGCCAGATGAGGCAGGCATGCTCAGGAGGCCCTCATAGCTGCTAGATTTGTGAAGGATAATGATGACATGCAGTGAGGAGACACCATAGATCCTCACATTGCACTTGTGAATGTTTGACTCCAGTCTGGCTTATGGCAGCGCACATACCCTCTGTGATAATGCTCCTGTCATGGAGATGCAGTGGAGGCCCTAATAGTCACTCAATTGTAGGAGGATCATGATGATATGCAGTGAGGACACTCCATAGATCTTCACATAGACTCTGAGAATGTCTGACTCCTGTCTGCCCGAGGGCAGCTCGCTTGCGCTCTGTGATCAGGGTCACATCATGGAGACGCAGCCATGAAACTTTAACAGCACCCAATCCTTTGTCCGCCTTCTGCCCTAAACCCCTTCAGGAGCACAGCACCACTGATCACAGTTGCTGAAGAGATTGGGGCTGGCCCTACCCTAAAGGTGCTGAGAGCACACAGAGAGAATGACGGAACTCTGTGGTGCCTGCCCACGACATTCTGGCAGCAATGACAAGCACCGTTGAGGTGCAGGCATCAGTAATGTGCCCAGAGAGTGTGAGGCCGGACCATCACTTTGGTCTGAAGGCTGCACAAAACACAGGGAAGAGGCCCTGGACTGAGACACCTGCCTTTATCTTGTGCAGAAAGGCTTCACATCTGAGTGACATGAACACTGCTCATCAGAACAAGGAGCCATTGGCAGGGAGACATTCTTGGGAGTTTACTGACAATGGTGAACATTATGTACGAGTGATTAACACCCATACCTAGGCTGTGCAACTACATCTTCTTAACTTTCTTAACTCTGCCGCTACGTCTTGGCGCTCCCCCAACATCCACAGTGGAGGTGGAAGCAGCCTGCTGATTGCTATGCCCTGTCTGTGATGACTTGGCGGGCGTCCTAGGGAGGGTTGAAATCTTGAGTGCCTGGCCTGCTTTCGGGATCCTGCTGTGTGGCAGTGGCACTCTCCTCTGCCTCTGGAGCTGGATCTGTGGAGGTCACAGGAAGAGGGGATACAGATGGGCTGGACGGTCTCTGAGTCCCCTAGATGGATGGCCCCGGGGTTAACACCTGTTGATCCTCCTCCCTATGGGTGCCTGGGGGCCCCTGGCTGACCATTTGAAGAGGAGTAGCTGGAGTGAGATCGAGCTGCCCTGCAACCCTCTTGCATACAGACTGTTGGAGGACAACTATGGTGTAAGTGATGGAGTTCAGCCTGCGCAGCAGTGCAGGAGCAACATCCTGGACCAAGGCCTCCATGGCAGCTGCCTCCTGACCTGTGTTGACCTCGGTGCATTGGCATGCCGGTACTATCAACACAGCCTGGAGGTGGACGGAGCCCTCCATTGTGCCTTGCAATCTGAGGAGTGCAGCAGAAATCCCTTCCTGATGTTCCCGAGCTTGTCTTTGCAGCTCCAGCAACTGTGACATGACTGAGTCCAGAGGCTCCTCATCTGACTTGGACTCAGCAGATTTCTGGCCTCCAGCAGCCGTCCGAGTGCCGGACATCTGCCACCGCCTGCTTTAGATCAGAAAATGCGATGTGCTCACCAGATTGTCATCCCATCGGATCACTACTCCAGACTACCGGAACAAAGTCCCACCGAAGTGTGTGTCTCTGCACTGGTGGAGGGTGTGGGTGAGCGCTGTGACGGGGCTTCAAGGAAGGTGCCTTCAGATTCCTCTGCAGAGGTTTCTTCGGAGCTTGATTGGAGGCCCTGGATCATGGACTCTGTCAGCTGTTCGCCAGATGTGCCTGCGAATGCAAGGGGAGATAATTAGTGCATGGCAGTGAGCAGTGAAACAGGACACATCAGTCACAGCATTGTTCTCTGATGGATGTTGCACTGCTGGATCCTCACTTGGTAGAGTAGCGCCGACCTCACTGTCAGCACAGGAATGGTCCAGATCCTCGCCGGCCAGCTGGATGGCTCTGTTTTCAAAGTTTGTCAGAGTGCTGATTTGAAGGTTGTGAGTCAGGTCCAAGCAGCTGGTATGCGTTTTGACATATTGCAGATCACACAGGCAAGTATCAGTAACTATGAAAAATCAACATTTGACAGAGAACACTCACAACCCTACTGAGCCCTCTTACCCAGCCCGTGGGTGAGGTTTATACAAATGTGCCCTACCTGCCTGCCTGTTGCACCCGTGCGCTGACCCGAAGATCACATGGGCATGAAAAATCGCAGTTGATTGGTGCCTCAAGGGCCTTAAGTGACCCGTTAATTAATGGTGGGTGCGCATCAGATATCATCACGTGCCCCTCAACGAAATATTGCAATGGCGCGCAGTGACGTCGGGACGCTCGCCTGACATCACTGTGCGTAATTTTACGCTTTGGCGTGCGGGTCCTGGGAAAATTCTGCCCTGTGTATTCTTGGTTGAGGGCCCAGAGATCCACTGGTCTCTTGAAACACCTGAGTCCCAGACAAAACATCGCTTGATTGACAGCTCTGGCTCTCTGATCTATCTAACCATGTTTATTCCTATAAGATAAAGCGGGTTCAAGTGCTTGCAGTTTCTGTTATTGATACTTTAAATGGTCTGAGTGATCGACACTTTTATTAGGCTGTAATGAAATGTAGTTTTTTTTAAGGGAGTGGAAAATTATTAATGGATTACTTTTTTAAAGCTTCCTTTCCACATCCTACTGTCACCATATGGTTCATTTCTTCTATATAGTGTATAGTGGTTGAATGGGCATGTAAATGCCATAGCTTGGCATGGGGGCAATAGTGGTTATTTGGGGGCACAGCTTGGCATGGGGGCATGAAGGGCTATGGGGTGTGGTTGGACGGCATGAGGTGGATGGATGGAGCATGGGGAGTGTGTGGGGGTGAGGGGGTGTGAGGGATGAGGGCTGGAGGGCTTTTGTTTTTTATTATAACTGGGACAAAGGCCCACAGCACTGAGGCAAGCCTTTTAAATAGCCTGTCTCAGCAACTGGCAGCCGCAGTGGCTGCCTCCGAACTTTTTCCTGCGTCAACTGGTTCGACAGCAGCCAGCACCCACACCCCCACAATGAAAACCCCATCCTTGGGCACTTTCTTCTGAAGTAGGTGGGCCAAGCTGGGGATTTCCCCGACTCCCACTACCCACCTCAAGAATTAAAATCCAGCACTTAGAACTTTATTTTATTTCACTTCAGCATGAGTCCCTAGGCCTGTCCATGGTGGATCTGGGTGAGGGGCTTGGGTTGGCATAGGAGCTATAAAGGGCCATGGGGTTGGGTGGAGGGGCATGAGGTGCCATGGGTTGGTATGGATGGGACATGGGGAATGTGTGGAGGGGTGAGGGGTGAATGCTGGAGGGCTGTTTTTTGTTTTATTGTCTTTTTCCAGCTAGATGAAGTCCCAGAACACCGGTGGGCCTTTTGCACAACCCGCCTCTGCACCTGACAGCTCCTGTGACTGCCTCTAAGTTCTTTCAGGGGGTGGCAGGTCCAATTCCCATGAACACCCGCTACCCTCCCCCTGCTTCCACCGCCCCCACCCACCCAACACTCGGAATGAAAAATCAGACCATCCGGGTCACTTTCTCCTGAGTCAGATTTGCGGAGCCGGGACTTTTCCTGATGTACGCTCCCAACTCTTGAGTGAAAATGCAGGCCATGGGTTATTCATTTACGGCACAGAAGGAGGCCCATCGAATCCATACAGGCTCCCTGCGGAGCAATCCAGTCAGTCCCATTCCCCTGCCCAATGCCCGTAACCCTGGAAGTTTATTTCCTTTAAGTGCCCATCCAATTTTCTTTTGAAATCATCGATTGTTTCCACTTCCCCTATCACACTCGTGGGCAGTGAATTCCAGATTATTATCACTCACTGTGTAAAAAAAGCTCTTCGTCACATTCACCCCGCATCTCTTGCCCAAAATCTTAAATCTGTGTCCCTGCATCCTTGTACTGTGTTAATGGAAATGTTCTTTCCTTGTCTACCTTATCTAAACTTGTCATAATCTTGTACATCGGTTTCATATCTTTCCTCAATCTCCTTTGCTCCAAGCAGCATAACCTCAGCCTTTCTAACCTAACCTTGTATCTAAAATCCTCAGTCCTGGAGCCATTTTGGTAAATCTTCTCTGCACCCTCAACCCTCTTGCAGACATTCGCATTTTTCCTAAAGTCCGTTGACCAGAACTGGACACAAACTCTAGTTGGGGCCTAATCAGAGTTTTAGAAAGGTTCAGCATAATTCCCTGCTTTTGTGCTCGATGCCTCTATTCATGAAGCCCAAAGTCCCATATGCTTTCCTAACCAACCTCTCAATATGTCCTGCCACCTTCAAAGATTGATGAATATGCACCCCTAGGTCCCTCTGTTCCTGTACACTCTTTAGAATTGTGCCATTAAGCCTATATTGCCTCTCCCGATCTCTTCTGATAAAATGAATCACCTCATGCTTGCCATCTGTCACTTGTCTGCCCTTTCTGTTAGTCTTTTTATCTCTTGTTGCAGGCAATTCATATCGTCCTCACTGATTGCCACGCACCAAGTTTGGTATCACCAGCAAATTTTGAAATTTTATCCCGTATGCCAAGATTTGAGTAATTTATAAATAGCAAAAAAAAAAGCAGTGGTCCTAGCACTGACCCTCTACCATCCTCCAGTCTGAAGAACAACCATCCACCATGACTTGCTGCTTTCTATCCTTAAGCCATTTTAAAAAATCCAATTGAGCACCGACTCTATCCCACAATTTTGTTAATCAACCTTTTATGTAGTACAAAACAAAAACAGAATTACCTGGAAAAACTCAGCAGGTCTGGCAGTATGCTGTCATGTGGTACTTTTGGGGACTTTTTCCCTCCAGATTGAAATACGGAAAGCTGTTGTCCTATTCCACTCTCAGTGTAATCACTTGTTTTCCTTACATAAGCAAGGCCTTTAAGTTTATATCTTCTGAGAAAAAAGGACAAAATTGTGAAATATGATCCCAAAGCAACAATTAAAAATTTTAGAATCCTATGTAATAAAACAAATTTTAACATATTCATTGCAAATCTGTGCTCTTGGCCATAAGCCCACATTCAGTTAATATTTGAATTGTCATTTTTTCTTTAGGCTGTGCCAGCTTTTTAATGAAGATGTTCATCAGCTTTTGTGTTGCCTAGGTTGGTATGTGCTCCTCAAAAGCAATGAGCCCAAAGAGACTCTACAGTGACTGCAGCAGATGAGTTGCAGATGCATGGAGCAGCCATCAGCCGTCAGCGCTGATCCTTAAGCTAGGGGATTTAGTGTTGGTGCACGTGGACATCCAGCAGAGAAATTTACCAGATGCAAGAGGGAAATGTACAAGCAAAGCACATCAAGCTCATAAATCACTGCACAATTTATTAAAATGAATTCATTTCTAAGTTGCAATCTGTAGTTCTTTTATTGAATGCATCAGTTTTGTGGTGGTCTTCATTGTCACCAATGAAGGTGGTGAATTGCAGATTGTCGACTGTCATTATAGCTTTTTTGTTTACCAGATGTTATACTATAAGGAAGCAAAGAGCAAAGTCGCACAAGCAGCCATGAGATAAATGATCAGGTAATTTGTTATAGTGATGTTGGTTGAGTGATAAATATTGGCCAAGACACTGGGAGAACTCCTCTGCTCTTCTTCAAGTAGTGCCATGGGAATCTTTTACCTGAGAGGATAGATGGAGCCACAGTTAAACGTCTCATCTGAAGGACAGCATCTTCAAACAGTGCCGGCATCTCTCAGTACTACACTGAAGTCTCAGCCTGGATTACTATGCTTAAGTTACTGGAGCAGGACTTGAACCTATATCCTTATGATTCAGAAGTGGGAGTGTTACCACCAAACCAAAGCTGACACCTGAAGTTGATACAATGTATATTATACAGTTTTGTACATGGATACCTCCTACTTCATCTCCTAACGGGAGTTTATCAAATTTATTCCATCAAATACAATTGCTTTGGCCAAGGCAATGATAAGAGAAGTTTGATAAATAGATAAGTTTGATTTGGATAAACTGAGAATATCTCATTGATAAGGCTCAACATGATCGAATGTTCATCAAAACGCTACACTTCAATCAAATGCCCAAATTATGGTTCTTTTCTATTAATAGATGGAAATTATTCTGTGACACAATGAACAGGATTCAGGATTTTAAATATGATAAACAATTAACTGTATGAAAAGAATGATATCTATTATAACTTTTGCATTGAACTTCTGAATGTCTACAGGATTGTTTGAAAATGTAATATCTGAATTATATTCTTTACAGCAAAGCTTGCCTGCTTACCTTTTGTATTGATAATGGAAGCACTTAGTATCCAATTGCTGGCCACAAACATGAGATTCACAGTTTGAGCTTCTGATAACAAAAAAATCAATCTCTCATATGAAGTTCTGCAGGTGCACAGATAGCCTAGGTTTTCAGTTACTAATGGCTGCCTCTCAGTTTGAATCCACTCTGCAAATGAGTCCTGGTAATGAATAATTATTGAAATAATTCAGATAGTCAAGATTTCAGCATCAGGAGGTGATGATCCTACATGTGAGGATGACTTTTGTTGTAATTCATCAAATTTTATGTAAAACTGTGCAAATAACAAAAATGTCGCTCTGACTGTGGTCAAGGGTTCTGGAGTGAACAAAGACTCATGACACACGCAGTTAAGAACTGTATTGTTTGAAATGTATTGCTGAAAATATTGCAACAAGAATTGGACCTTGGGTTTCATTTCAATATATTCAGTGAGCTCCACCTCCACAAGGCAGCTTGCCTCATTTCAGTTTTTTGAATTTTGCGCCATTTGTCTCAATGATAGCAGCCCTAAGGTAAGTTCCAGAGTGGGGCTGGTACGACTGTAATGGTTGGGGAGGGAGGTGATCACTGTACTTTGAAGATGGTGGGAGGACTTCTGCTCCTTATGGCTCCATAGGAACAATATTTAAAAGCTCGATAAACATAGTGGGTGCTGAAGAGTCATGAGGGGAGCAGGAATGGCCCCTCTGCACTCATCCCAATACAATGTAAGGTTAAATGATTTTCAGGCCTCTTTTGGCTATGTGGGGCTGGATTTTACCAGCCTTCCAGAGATAGGTGGGAGGTGTCATAAAATGGCAGTGGGAGTTGTTGGATGGGGAGCCTAATATCTCCCTGCCTCCATGGGATATTCTTAGGGGAGGGAAGCTCAGCAGTGCGACCACCCGCTGATTGGAGACAGGCAGACAACTAAACCAATTAAGTTGCCAATTAAGGTCACTGGTTGGTCTGGCAGCTCTGAGAGGTGTGCAGTCATCCTCAATTGGATGCGGGACTCAGTGGCAGCCTCTTAATTGGCAAATGGGTGCAGTTTGGAACTGAGTGTATACTTGGGAGTTTGGTGAGTGGGAGAGTTGAAAGTGTTAATCTTGTTCTTGAATAATCTAGCCTTGTCTGTAATTAGCAGTGACTGGAAAGTATTGAGTAAGTAAGTAGAGTAAGTTTCTGTCAGTCTTAGGCAGGGAAAACACATGTTACTGAAAGGGCTGAGTAGTTAATTAGCTAACTGGCTTAATCTGGTTCCTGTAATTGCAGTTCAGTTTAGTATAAATTCAGGGGTCTTTAGTACAGCTTGGAACTGAATGTTTACTTGGGGAGTTTGCTGAAGAAGGGAAGGCGAGATCCTTCTCCCTTCCCCCGCAGTTAAAGTCTATCCTATTCCTTAAATTTAAAGTAGTACAGGAACTGGTAGAAAGTTAAATAAAATATATACAAAAAAGATTGAATAATATAATTAAGTAGTGAATTAAAACACATTAAGGATGGCAGGACAGGTGATATTTCATGGCTGTAGCATGTGGGAACTCCTGGATGCCAGTGTGATACAGGGAAAACACGTCTGCAGCAAGTGTTTGCAGATTGAGGAGCTTTGGCTCAGAGTCATTGAGCTGGAGGCTGAGCTGCAGACACTGCGACACATCAGGAAGGGGGAAGTTACCTGGATGCTTTGTACCAGGATGCAGTCACACCCCTGAGGATAGGGTCTTCTGATTTAGTCAGTGGTCAGGGACAGGAGAGTGTGACTATGAGTGAGGCATGTAAGGGGACCCAGAGGGTAGGAGTGCAGGGGCCTTAACCTTTGCAATTGCCCAATAGGTTTGAGGTTCTCTCAGCTTGTTTGGATGACAGTAGAGGCTGCAGGTTAGTCTGTTGCACAGAATAGCCAAGTGACAACCTGACATAGTCATGCTCATGGAATCATACCTTACAAACAATGTCCAATACACTAGCATCATCATCCCTGGGTATGTCCTGTCCCACTGACATGTCAGACCTACCAGAGGTGACGGCACAGTGGTATACAGTCAGGTGGGAGTTGCCCTGGGAGTCCTCAACATTGACTCTGGCCCCCATGAACTCTCATGGCATCAGGTCAAACATGGGCAAGGAAACCTCCTGCTGATTGCCCCCTACTGCTCCCCACCCCCCCTCAGCTAATGAATCAGTGCTCCTCCATGTTGAACACCGATTGGAAGAAGCACTGAGGGTGGCAAGGGCACAGAATGTACTTTTGGGTGGGGGGGGTGTACTTCAATGCCCCATCACTAAGAATGGCTTGGTAGCACCACTACTGACCAGACTGGCTGAGTCCTAAAGGACACAGCTGCTAGACTGGATCTACCTGTTGCAGGTGCATCTCTCCATGACAGTCTTGGCAGGAGTGACCATTGCACAGACCTTGTGAAGACAAAGTCCTGTCTTCACTTTGAGGATACCCTCCATTGTGTTGTGTGGCACTATCCTGACTTTGAACTATATCGCTATTCCTTCACTGTCCCTGGGTCCAAATCCTGGAACTCCCTTCCGAACAGCCCTGTGGGTGTACCTACACCACATGGACTGCAGCGTTTCAAGAAGGCAGCTCACCGCCACCTACTCAAGGGCAATCAGGGATGGGAAATAAATGCTGACCTAGTCAGCAATACCCAAATCCTATGAAAGAATAAAGAAAAAAAAAACCTATAGTCTGCCTCATCAAAGTGGTCAACTGATTTTCTGAACAGAACTGGTATGTGGCGTCACCCTCTGGTGAGCTGGCACCTGCACTATCCTTGTCCCTGCACCTGGCTGCAGGTCAGTCATGGCCAGTGCATATCCTTTCTCCAAGCTATCCTCTAAATTACATGCAGTGGCAGTGACTGAGATGGTGACTGTTGTGTGTGACAGAGCGATGGTGTTCCTTCTCCATCACTGCCATATTGTCAATAGCAGGAAGATGTCAGGCACCCCTCTTGGTACCTTTTGCCACCATTTTTCCAGCCCTCTCACCTCCTAGCCCATCAACAATGGGTCAGGAAAATTTAGCCTAATGTGTTTGAGTGATGTTGCTGCCATAGTTGAATAGCTGACAGTGTGCACAATTTGCGAGATGTGGGTGTGAGGCTTGCAGCGGTGCAAAGTGTGTGAGCATGAGTTGAAGCTATGCAGTTAGATGTGAGTTATGATTGATAGAGATCATTGGTAGGTTTGTGACGGGGTTCTGGTGCATTGAATAGTGAATGAGACTAGTGGCTTAGTTGGTGGGATTTGGCATTTAAAGATCCATTCGTTGACCTTGACCTCTCTTAAAAGGTGAATGAATTTCTTGTGCCACTTTATGCAGGTCCTCGGAGCTAAGTGCCTGGCATTGAGTGTCACGGCTCTATGCTCCCATTTTCTTTGCAAACTTTGGTTGGAGGGCCTGTGAATACATTTCATCTCTTCTCCTTGACACCTCCTGCACAAAACTGTCCAGTGCAGCTTCAGAGAACCTTGGAGCCAATTTGTCTTGCACCTCACTCACCTTCAGCTGCACTTCCCAGCTACCAGCCTTCACCAGGCATGGGAGCAGCTTTTGCAGCTATACCTTGCACTTCTGATGAGAAACAGCAACACCAACATCAGCACCGACAGCAGTTGTCTTCTCCTCACATACCTCCACAGGACAGAGGAATTGAACACAGAGATCCAGCTCCAAATAGGCGAGACTCCCAACAAGGGTTTACAGACAGAGGATCAG
Organism: Cetorhinus maximus; assembly: GCF_964194155.1. NCBI lineage: Eukaryota > Metazoa > Chordata > Chondrichthyes > Lamniformes > Cetorhinidae > Cetorhinus > Cetorhinus maximus. The sequence continues at coordinate 33,336,104 of NC_135896.1, read as the reverse complement.
CTCTCTCCACATCTCTGAGCACCAGCATCTCCAGAGGCACTTCAAGACCTCCTTCCCAGTGGCCATCAAGCTGACTCCCCTCCACTCCTGGTTGGCCTCCTACATTTGACCCTCTGTAAATTTGAGGTCATTCAAACTTAGCTGTCCATCTCCTCACCTGCACCAAAGTCCTGTTCACCCATTGCCCCTGCGCTCACTGATCCACAGTTGGCTCCCAGTTAAGCGACACCTCAATTTTAAGATACTCATCCTTGTTTTCAAATCCCTCCATGACCTTTCCCCTCTCGCTTTCTCTAATTTGTCCCAGCCTCACAACTTCCCAAGATATCTGTACTCCTCTAATTTTGGCCTCCTGAGCGTCCCTGATTTTAAATGGGGCCATGCCTTCAGCTGCCAAGGCTCTAAATTATGGAATTATCTTCCTCCCGAAACCTCTCCGCCTCTCTCCACCTTGCTTTCCTCCTTTAAGATGCTCCTTAAAAGTTGCCTCTCTGACCAAGGTTTTGGCCATTTGCTGTAACGTCTCCTCATGTAGCTCAGTTTCAAATTTAGCTTTATTATGCTCCTGTGAAGTGCCTTGGGATGTTTTATTTTGTTAAAGGTGCTATAGCAACAAAAAACTTGTGCTTATGTTTTGTGATTCGACAGTTGATGATTCACCATATGGGCCCTGAAAACAAGATTCTAACAAAAGATGAATAAAACTAAAGTAGTAAGATTATAGACTAGCAAGTTAAATATTAAGGCTGCAATCTAACAAAGTTTAATACTGACAAAGTTAAAAGGGGTTATACCTGATTGCAGAAGTTCTTGATGCATCCCCACAGTCAGCGAAGAGGGAGAAGAGAAACTACTAAGGACAGCTTCCAATCTCAAACTGTTTTCCCCTCCCTCCTAATAATAAAAACTAGGTTTTACAATAATGAGGATAATTTGTGATTATACATCTTGCACCTAATAAAAGGTCATCTTAAACTTAAACACAGTTTAATTTGCAGATTAGCAGCTCCAACCAGAGCTTGGAGTCATTTAACTCTTTTGAGCCTAAACCCCCTAAACACTCTTATAAGCCTGTCTTTCTTACAATATCCATCCAGATACACTACAGAGTCATATGCCCTGTTCCTCTACATATTTCTATGTTCATACCAGGACTTTCCTTGAGGCCTTTCCTTAATGGCTATTATAACTTTGAGTTGGATCGGTGGAAACCTTGCCTGCTGTTATGGCTTATACCAATCTTCCACTGAATTTACGGTGCCTATTCGGGAGATCAAGGAAATTCCTCATGTCTAACTGTAATGTAAAGGTCTTGTCAGTGTGAACTTATAATTTAAGATACATTACTGTAGTAATGTCTAAATGTTTAAAATGTGAAGTAAGTACAATTAATCAGGACATCTCCTGATTTCTTCTAGAAGGGATTGATGTAATTTAATTGCTTGTGTAGATTTGTCAAAAATATATATTAAAATAAGACATTCCCATATTTTACATTCACCATTTCTAGCAATAGATGATGGGAGTTCTTGTGACTCGGTAGGTAGTGCCCCTGCTTCTGGACCAGAAGCTCTGGGTTCAAGTCCTACTTCAGGACTTGATGGCCACAGGGGGTGTATTCATAATGTGGTCAACCAGGTTGATTATCAGCCTGTAAATCCTTCCAATATGCCTGATGACAGACGGTAAGAGCAGGAGAGTTTCTTGGTCAGCCATACTGTAAAAGGCACTGGCAAACCACTGCAGTACTTTGCCAAGCATAATCATGGACGAATCCAACGATGTCTATGGTTGCCAAATCTGAAGGAGGAGGAGTTATGGAAATGAACTTGGGTAATTGTAATTGCTTACTTTTATCTGGGTGGTTCAAAAACATAACTTCTTTACTAGAAGTGACTTCACAAGTGACTGAAGAGGGACTTGAACCTGGAGCTTCTGGTCCAGAAGCAGGGGCACTACCTACTGAGTCACAAGAACTCCCATCATCTATAGCTAGAAATGGTGAATGTAAAATATGGGAACGTCTTATTTTAATATATATTTTTGACAAATCTACACAAGCAATTGAATTACATCAATCACCTTCTAAAAGAAATCAGGAGATTCCTGTGGAGCAGCAGGCCCTGAAAATTTCAATTTTAACATGAACACTGACTTCCACTGATTCTGCCTTTGAAGACAGTTCCAATGTATGCGATTTCTCACTGTTAGCACCAAAACTAAGTGCAATTTTCAATCAATTAGCTTTCAAAAAGTCAGAATTAAGCAGAGATAGTGGCAAGATTACTGTACTAGTAATCCAGTAGCCCAGGTTAATGAAATGGGTTCAAATCTTAACATGGCAGCTGGTGGAATTTGAACCTGAAACATAAAATTAGTCTCAGTAAAGTTGATCGCAAAACTATCATCACATTAAGAATTAAACACATGTTGATAGGTTCTCTATTTTTAGTTGATGTCATTAGCATTACATAAATGATTTTGATGGACCATTTGTCAGAAATGAATGTTATGTTAAAAATTCTCCACTTGTTGCATTCATGGCACAGCAAGAAATGTCAAAGTTGTTGTTCTCAGGCTGTGGATAGTCAGTGTTGATGGTAATACCTCCATGATATCATACCTCACATTTGAACCATCTCTTTGGCTCACATCCAAGCATCATCAAATAATCCATCTCTGGGACAATGTCTTGTGTCAGCCCTTCATAACACTTTTGGGAATTTAGCAAACAGACTCAGTCAGGTATAGATATATCACAGAGCTGCTCTAGGCCAGTTCCTAATACGGTTTGTTTATCTCCTGACTTGACAGTTTTGGTTCTAGCCTGAAGAAATATTTTGTGTTATAAATATCGGATTTTGTGTCAGCTGAAATGACAGAAATTCTTTCCTTATCATCTGTCTGTCAAGGAGATGCTATGTTGACTTGTCACAATTGAACACGTTTGAGGAATGCATAAAATAATTATCAGTGTTTGATACGTAGAATAGGATTTTTACGTGAAATTAGTCACAGTTACAACCTTAAAGACTATTGAAAACCTTCACACATACAGCTTTACTAGGTAAACAGTCAATATCCTATCAGTTTGATTAGAAACACTAAATCCTCGTGCATAATGAAAGGAATAGAACAGACATGGCAAAAATGTGACAGTAAATATATTAAGTGCACAATATATAGCACAAAATCTGAGATACTGTAATAAAAATACAATTTCATATCTGCTCACTGCACCGCCAACCTTAGCCCACAACCAACAATTACCTGTTGTTGGATTTCATCATTCTGTCTTTTAGGAAGTAGGCACGGACAAGGTCAACATTTTTCATGCTGCACGTCAGGCTAATATTCAGCCTGAAAAATTCTATTTCTTCCTTCACATAGCCCTCAGCCTAGCAGCACTAATATCACTGTTCTGGTGCCTTCATGCAGGAGTTTTGCCTCTTTTGAAATGAATTTATGCAGGAATTCTTTGCTTCAACTCTTAATTACCACGGTTCGTGGGCGAGCCTTCTCTCCTGCTGCAAAGTAAAATCCAGTGTGACAAGCAGAGCTGTGTGGAGCAGCAGGCCCTGAAAATTTCAAATTTAATATGAATCCTGACTTCCACTGATTCTGCCTTTGAAGACAGTTCCAATGTACGAGATTTCTCACTGTTAGCACCAAATAAGTGCAATTTTCAATCAGACTCGTTATTACCTTTCAAAAAGTCAGAATAAGGCAGAGATACTATCGTAGTGGCAAGATTACTGTATTAGTAATCCAGAGGCCCAGGCTAATGCTCTGGGGACATGGGTTCAAATCTCACCATGACAGCTGGTGGGATTTGAATTCAATTATTAAATCTGAAATATAAAATTAGTCTCAGTAAAGTTGACCGCAAAACTATCATCACTTGTTGCAAAAACCTCTCTGGTTCACTCATGTCTGTAATATAAGGGTCTGGCACATATAAAGTTAAGTACAGTACCTCCCATACATTGATGTAAGAAGGCACATGGACCAGACCCAGGGTCAGTGTGATGTTGAGCAGAAACGTGCATAGACCTAAGCATGGTGACAGCTCCTAGCTTGTAACCCTTTACTGTAGAAGTGTAAATAATTCTAGTTGTTAATAAAGGCTTAAAGTTAACCTGCAGAAGACTATGGAGACTTCTTTAAGACATACCTTTCCGTAACCAATACCCTCCTAACATGGTGGCAGCAAGTGGAAAAAATACAGAACCTCACTAAAGTGCAGAGACAAACCGAAATCTGGAAGACTGAGAAAAATTTAACAAAGCATTCTGACCTGAAAAGAAGCTCCTAAAGAAGCCGAGTCACGGAGGAAAAATCGCCAGAAAGGCCTGGAAGCTGAAGGGAGAGATTTAAACTTCCTTATTGCAACAAAAGACTCCATTGAATCACTTTTGGAAGTACAACTTCAGAGTGCAGAGTCGGCAGAACCTGCAAAGGTGAGCTAAATCTTTAAAAATTCAAGGCTGCAGCAAGTCCTGAGAACCCCTTAAAATAATTCAGTGTCAGAAGTGCCCTTTGTAAGAAACCCACTGCTAAAACCTGCTCCCCGAGTCAGAGATGAACACGTGGCCTCTGAACTCATCTGAAAAACAAGACAACAAATTAATTAAATATTTCGGGGACGTCGCGACTGTCCAGTTCAGCAGAAAACAAGCAGAAGCTCCAATTCGGCCAAGTTGACAGTTTAAAAAATAAACAGCTGAGCAAAGAAGTCGGCAAGCAGTTTATCCAGGTAGCTATTATTAAAATTTATTTTTCAAGAAGAGTGCCATTGCCATTTTGCAGAGCCAGCCAAAACCAGCAAGCACAAGAAATCCCTTTGTCTCTGAGTAAATGGCGACGCCATCTTGAAATTCATATAGCTCTTAAAGCTCCACATACACTTTGAATTTTTTTTAACATGGATCACAATTCTGCACTTCCAGGTCAATTTGGACTAATCCAAGGCCCAGGCCAATCACAAAACTGGGAATCATTAGAGGAAAAGATTCTTAAGATATAGCATCGCTTCAGGTTTAAATAAAAAAGTGGAGCTGGTGAGCACACTGCTTTACTCTTTAGGCCCGATTGCAGATGACATAATTGTAAGACAGGCAATTAATGAATCATCTGCAAAATTCAAAGAGATACTAAAATCATTCAACATTTATTTCAATCTATGAAGCAATAAAATGCTTGATAGAGCAAAATTCAATTATAGAGTCTAAATGCCAGGAGCACCAGTCAATTCATTCATCAATTATCTGTACAGGATGTCAGAAGGTTGTGAATGTGGACATTTAAAGTCTGAACTCATCAGAGACAGAATAGTGGTGGGAGTAACAGACGATGTGCTCTCTGACCTACTACAAGCAAAGGCAGATTAAACCCTGGAAAAGGCAATCCAGATAGGTACATAGTCATAACTTCATGAGCAGCACAGGACAATCTTAAGGGGAGAGAATAAAACATGGTGCAGAGGCCAACCCTCAGTCCAGCTTGTCAGGTCACAAAGACACAGGCACACTCTAAGGCAGGGAAAGCAATTCCAGAACCAGCCAGCAGAATGACCATGCCAGCACTGCAGAGTGAAATTCCCTCACAGGCAAGATCAATATCTTGCAAGTGCAGCCCAATGCTTCCTATGCAACAGGATTGGACACTATGGTAAACTGTACAAGGCAAGAACTCTGAAATGTGTGGAAAGCCCAAAGATGATCCACAAGGTCAAGACTGCAAACCCAGAAGACACAAGTCATGTTTCTTTGGTGAAGTCAAAGATCTTGCTCTCTCATTTTGGAATGCGAATATTTCTGTCAATGGCCATTTAACAGATTTTAAATTAGATAAAGGAGACAGCATGGCAGTTCTGTTGGACAAAGAACCGTGGCTGAAAGGCCTCTGGCTTCAAACAATGGACACACCACTTTACGGGCCAGGATGACTTCCAGTCATTGGTGATCCTGAAACCACTGAGCTATGGTGGAAAACAGTTCTACGAGCTGATGTATGTCATCCGTAACCAGCCTTTCTCTCTCCTGAGCAGGGCTGCCTGTGTAGCCTTGGACCTTTTCAAGACAGCAGATGATGTCAAGACAACCACTACTGCTAACCAAACAGAACTGCGTATGAATTAGGGGCAGGAGTAGGCCACGTGGCTCCTCGAGCCTGCTTCGCCATTCAATAACATCATGGCTGATCTGAACTGCACAGCCCCAAGTAAAAAAAAAAAGAGTATCCTGACTGGCACTTCAGCTCTGAACTGTCTTCTCTCTTTGCAAAGCAGGTTTGTCCATTCTCGTTACAGGTCCCAGAAAACCCTCAATGATCAGACCAGCCAACCACCCAGGGGATAACTATGATGCCTCTAGTGGAAGAGGTGAAAGAGAGTGATCAGCAGTCTGAGAAGCTTCTACCTTTGGCCCCAGTGACGGTACAGCAGGTCAACACTGCAGTCACTGTGCGCACACTGCAATTCCTAGCCAGCATGCCAAATCCACAAGAGTTGTTGGAACTGGTAGCAGCTGTCCATGGTCAACTACAGAAAGCAGAGATGAGCATACCACTAAACCTTTATCTTGCCACAGGAATGCTTTTTCCCAGCCACAGAGGACATTGAGACGACCCACACGACAATGGAAAAAGCAAAAGAAGCGACAAGGAGATGAACACAATGTTCGTTCGCTTCACAAGAAACGAGTTAGAGTAGCAGCGACCACCGATCAATGGAACAGCTGGAATGACCAAGTGTGGTTCAACACAAAGGAATGGAAAAAAGGAATGAAAACACACCCAGATGCCAGCTCAGCCTCCAGGCCAACAGGAAGAACCAGCATCAACAGCCTACCACTCCTCCGACAGATCTACGTATGAGATATGGAAGGATTATAAGGCCTTCAGACTGGCCCAGTACGCTGACGTGTAAAATGACGCGCGGTGATGTCGGGCGTGTGTTATGACGTCACCGTGCATCATTCCGATCTTTCGTTCGGCGGGCGAGCACCGGAGTCGGCTGTGCTTCTGCCGAACTGTCAAAGCCCTGTTAAGGCCATTAATAAACCAATTAACCAAATTTACAGGGCTGCCCATCCAACCTTAAGGTTGGTGGATAGGCGAAGAGCCCAGGCGGCTTTCGCATTTTTCATGAAACCTCATCCACAGGCGGTGTGAGGTTTCATGAAGGGTTTATTAAATTAAAAATATTTTTCGAACATTTCATAAGCATGTCCCAGCTCATGTGATGCTGTCACATGAGGGGACATGTGTAAATGATTTTTAACTTTCTTTATTTTGAAGTTTCATTTTGAACTTAATCTCCCTGTGGCAGCTCCGTGCCTTAGTGAGATTTCTGTGCTCTTTTGCGCGCAAGTGCCAAAGAGCCCAGGTCCCAACTCTCCCTCCTCCCCCCGCCTGCCCAGGTAGCACTGTGCGCGTCAACCTGGGTGGGCCAATTAAGGGCCACGTAAAATGGTGCGCAGCCTATTGCGGGTGGCAATTGGCTCTGTGCCCGCCTGCACCCGCTCACGACCGGTCTGCCCGACAGGCAGAAGATTCTGCCCAATCATGGAGACAGCTCCTAGCTTGTACCCTTTACTGAACATGTGTAAATTGTTCTAGTAGTTTATAAAGACTTAGTTAACCTACAGAGACTTCTTTATGATATACCCTTCTGTAGCCAACACCCTCCCAACAATGTACTTTAGGGAAGGAAATCTGCCATCCTAACCTAGTCTGGCCTACATGTGAGTCCAGACCCATAACAATGTGGTTGACTATTAACTGCCCTCTGCATTGACCTAGCAAGCCACTCAGTGCGAGGGCAATTAGAGTTGAGGTAACAAATGCTGGCCTTGTCAGAAACACCCACATCTCATCAAAGAATAAAGAAAAGAAAATAATGTCGACATCATTTATTGATCTCCTGCTTTGAAGTTACATTTTTATAAGTCAATTGATTCTAACAATAGTCATTCTTTTGCTATCTGACACTGCCAAAAATGGATCCTGCATTGGAATTATTATTGTTTCTAAGTGTTACTGAATGTTCCACCTGTTTGATTTAAGAATGCTGTTTCTTTAAGGCTAATCTGATGGAAAATTTAATGCTCATGATAGTATTAGCGCATGCCAAGCTGTCAGTACAGCAGTTGTCATAGTAACAATGCAACATCTTGGCAACCATTGAATCCAGCTGTCCTCAGTCTTTTTCTAAAACAGCCTCATCACTTAGTGTTTAGATTCCTCATGGACAGCACAGCTGGGTTGTGGTAGACACGTAATGCTTATGATGAGATCTCATTCGGTGACCTGTTGGGACACGTTCCTTCACTGTTGCTATCTGTAGTTGTGTGATTTTATTTCAGCACCTTTGCCTTGTTTTGAGATTCATAAGTGATGAATTCATAAATGGTAATGCTTGCTTAGTCACAATGAGCCTGGAAATCTCATCTTTTGATAGGTGCTGTCTGCTCTTTTGTTTGCTTGATTACTCAGGCATATGGCAAAAATCTCCAGTGGACCATGAGAGAACAGGTAGAATACTTGTTCAAGCACTTGTGAGACCAAAGAAAATATATTCACATTTTGTGGTCTGCTAGAGTCTTAAAGGGACACTGCCCTTGCATGCGCTGACATCAATACCGACAACGACAACAGCAATTTAACTTTAACAAACGCCTTCAACCTGCAAGAAATTTCAATGACGTTTCATAGATTGGAGTCTGGAAAATGGATATTGAGTAAGGAAAGGAGAAATTGACATAAAGCTTTGGCAAAGAAATGGTTTCTCAGGGGTTTTTTTTTAAAGACAGAGAGTTAGAAAGGCAGAGAGGTTTAGAGAGCGAATTCCAGAGAGTAGGAACAGTGAGGGTTGGTGGGGGGAGCTGGAGTAGATTCCAGGAAAACGTATGCACGTGGACAAGGATTACAGATCAAGGTGATAATCGTGATGTGTACCATAGAGATTTGAACTAGTCAAAATTAATTCAGGATGAAGAATTCAAAACCAGCAAGAGGGACATTTAGATGAATCTGAAGGTGACAAAAGCATGTTTAAGAGTTTCAGCAATTCAGCAAGCTGAGTGGAATCAGGCAATATTATGGAGGTAGGGCTGGAAATAGGTGGAGTTTGTGATTAAAAACGTGCAAGATTTTTAAACGTTTCACTGAATCTGAGAGAATGGAAGAAGCGATGTAATCAGTGGCAAGGGAGTAAATTTTTTGTGCTGTTTAATGTTGCAGCAAAGCAGCAAAGTCACAGGGGGGAATTATCTGGTCCTGTTGGCGGTGGGTGTCATTGGGGGGTGGAGGGGGAAGACCAAATCAGCGGGAGGGGCAGCAATCAGTTTCACACCAGGATCATATGGACTGTGAATCCCACTGGAGGCCAGCATGAAGCCAATTTACATCCCAGTAAAGGGATACAAAGTAAGGCATGACCGGAATCATTACCCCATGCCCAATATACAGTTACGCTGGCCCAGAACATGTCTGGACAAGTGTCATGCCCAGAAGTCAGGACTTACCATTAGGGCCTTGCTCAGATTGTGGAGAAGATGCTGGAGCCCTACATCTACTGGACCCTGGAGGAACATGTGCATCGCATGTTGGGTGGATTGTCATGGACATGGCTCCACCGCAAAGCAGCTCGTGGGAGATGGGTGGTCTCTGTCGATGTTTCGGGTCTGCTTCGGAACATCACCGTCTTGGCCATGGGCTGTACAGATGATCGGTGAGGCGGGGAGACAAAGGCCTAGGCTCTGAAAGGCCCTGCCACACACACACACACACACACACACACACTTCTCCCTCCAGAATCACTCATGGTCCGACTGTGTGCAGCTGAATTGCTAGTTGGACAGATGCAGTGGAAGGACTCGCGAAGAGGAGAGGAAGATGTTGGGAGTGGTGGGGGGGCATTGAATGTGTCAGGGGATAAGGTTGCTGGGGGGGGGATGAAGGTGTTGGGGGGGTGAGGTTGGGAGCTGGGGAGGAGGGCATAGCGGGTGGCAATGCAGTAAGGGGGGAGGAAGGTGTAAGGGAGGGGGTTTGGAGGGGGGAAGATGTCTGGGGGGAAGGAGTTAGTTCGGAGAGGAGAGGGCCTCCGTGGGGAGCAAGGTGTCTGGTGGGGTGGGGGGAGGGAGTTTGGAGGAGGGAAGGTGTCTGGGGGAGGAGGGAGTAAAGTTGGAGGAAGGGGTAAGGGTGGAGGAGACAGTAAGGCTGGGGGGGCGGGCGGGGGTGGGGGTGGATGTCCAGGTGAACATGCAAGGGAGGGTTCTGTGGATTCAATGACTACCTCCTGGGGAGTGAAATGAGGGTGGTCGTGATGGGAAGGAATGATTAGTATGAGATGGGGCAGAGGGATCCAGAAGGGTGGGAGGGTGAGGGTGTGTTGGTAGCAGTAGAAGGGACGGTGAGGGTGGTTGGTGGGGTCTCCAGAGGCAGATACGGACCCTGAGGGTGGAAGTAGGTCAGGTGAGGTCAGTGTGGATGGGGATGGGATTCTCAGGAGGGTAGGGAATGTACACGTTCACCTGGACATTCTGGAAAGACAAGGGTTCAGGTTGTTGGTGACGGTGGGGAGGTGGATGGTGATGCCAGGGGAGTCGACAGCGATAGGGGAAAGGGCATGGATGACTGGGGGAGGGGAAAGGATGGGGGAGCTAACAATATGCTTGACCATGACTTGAAATCGAAAGTGAGTGGACCCTCACGTTGGATGGGCACAGGTGTTGCATGGGAGTGCGATCAGTGGGTGGAGATGCAGGTCAACTCAGATCGACACCTGAAAGGGAACCCCAGCAGGTAGCACTGAAAATGCTTGGGACAGTGAGATGAGTATGATGGATGAAGGCTCCATGTGCATGGGAGAGTGCTTACACGAGGCTCTGAAAGGCCCTGCCACACACACACACACACACACACACACTTCTTCCTCCAGAATCACCCGTGGTCTGACTGCGTGCAGCTGAATTACTTGTTGGGCAGATGCAGTGGAAGGACTCGTGAAGCCTGTCAACAAAGCTGAAAGGCAACATTAAACATTACTCAATGAAAATGAATATATTTTCCGATTAAAAAGTGACAAAATATTTTTACCCATGCAACTGCTTGTGATCAGAATTTTTGAACTTTTCTAGGCCTACCACTTCTTCCAGGTGCTGCCCTGACATCTGCAGCAGGGGTGGAGACAACCTGTGAAATGGTTGGCCCTGTTGCATCTGATGACTTCAATGTGCGTCCCCTGGACAGCTGATGCCTTGAGGGCCCCGGCTTGCTTTGGCTGTCCTCTTGTGGGCCAGCTGCTCCCTTTGTGGTGACAGAGGATGAGGAGTAGGGAGTCACAGGCAAAGGGGACTTGGAGGGAGAGGGCAGGTTTTGAGATTCCTGAGTGGATGACCCAGGGGTGTCCAGCTGCCACTCCTCCTCCCTTCGGGTGCCCGGAGGCCCTGGCCTGACTTTTTGAAGGGAAGGAGCACCTGGAGGAATGTCGAGGTGCCCCATTTCCCTCTCACGTTGCCACTGCAGGAACTCACCCATGGCTACCACCATGGAGTGCAGGTCTGCGCGCATCTCCGCATTGTGCTGGACCAGGGTCTCCATGGCGTCTGCCATCCTCCCCATGGAGACCTCCATGCGAGCACATGTAGGCAACACTTCATCAGAGAGCAGGCGGACGCACTCCTCCAACTCATGTGCCGCTCTGTTGAGAGCTTCCAACGGCTCTGCATTTTGTTTACTCGCCTTCAGGTAATTCTCCACAATGAGTTGGAAAGCTGAATCTAGAAGCTTGTCACCTGACTCGGACCTCACAGATGCCTTTTCCCCAGCAGTCCTCTGAGTGCCAGGGAGCTCGGCTGAACCTGCCTCCTCCAGCTGCAGACATGTGTCCGTGCGGTGACCACCAGATTGTGAACCCGAGCCTGCTCTAGATCTAGGCCCCACTGAGGTTTATGTATCTACATTGGTGGAGGGTGTGGGTAAGCGCTGTGATGGGTCTTCCAGGCTGCTTATTTCCAGCTCTTCAATGGAGGAGGTGTCCTCTTGGCTGGAGGTGAGGACGGTGTTGAGGATGGAGTTGAGGGACTGTCTGGCTGAGGGTGTTATTCACTTGGCAGAGGTCCCTGTGAACCAAGGTAGAGATAATTAGTGCATGGCAGCAGAGTCAAAAGCAGGAGAGAGAGCATTCACAGTTGTGTTGAGAGAGGGATGATGTGGTGCAGGGTGTTCGTCGCCAAGCTTTGTATATGCGTTTATGGAGTAAGGGCGTTGCTGGCTAGGCCAGCTTTTATTTCCCATCTTTAATTGTCCTTGAGAAGGTGGTGGTGAGCTGCCTTTTTGAACTGCTGCAGTCCATGTGGTGTAGGTACACTCACAGTGCTGTTAGGGAGGGAGTTCCAGGATTGTGACCCAGCGACAATGAAGGTATGGCAACATATTTCCAAGTCAGGATGGCGAGTTTCTTGGAGGTGCTGGTGTCCCTCACCATCACCGCAGGTGTGGTCCACATCCTCACCAGTCAGTGTGCTCCTCAAAGTGAATGAGAGGCCTAATGTGGGCCACTCCACCCCCATCTGGACCTCTCCCTGTTGCTGTGAGCCAGCTTCTCCTGCATGAAAATATATGGAGAGAGTGTGAGCAGGACGTGTGGCACTGCGTGGAATGTTTGTGTGGTGAGGACGTGAGCTCCAAAGGATATGGGCCTGATGGACATATGAGGGTGTGTGTGAGAGTTAGTGGTGTTGTCCCTTGAGGCGTGAGATCCCTGTGGATGTGAGATGGTTTTGTGAGTGCGTGAGTTGAGAGTGATGAGGTGATTGACTTACTCTGGCAGAACGGATGAGAGCATTCATCCTCTTCCTGCACTGGATGGCTAACCTTCTCTGCACTGTTACTATACATCTGAGTGTAGATGCAGGCAAAGTCTTGAAACCAGGGCCTGATCTGACCTAAATGAAAGAGTGACTGACTGCAGCTACAGTTAACTGAAGAAGTGCTGAATGAAAGTGGTTAGATTTATGTTGCTATACGGTGACTGATTCAATGGGGCTGAGGTATAATTAACTGTTGTCAATTGAACAGGGAAATATTTCAGATAACTTGTGTAGTATATTACAGCTGCCACTCTGCTGTGCTCTCTGTTTCTGTTGGAGAGGTGTAAATAAAGTTAGTTCAACAATGGCTGCTTGCAATTGAACATTTGCGAGTCTTTTCCCGGTGGAGCACACACCAGACAGACGACAAGATCGAATGGAATTCCTTTCATTTGAGAAATTAAGGACTGAAGAACATTGTGACACTCTTTTTGTGATTCTAAAATTGAATTTGAGTGGTTTGAAAGATTGCTTGGTGTATATTTCTGGTGTTCAGGTACAGCTCAGTGAGTTAACTCGGTACATAACTGAAGGGGAGAAATGGCACTGAAGGCATATTTGGGGAGAATGGGAGGCTTCAATCCTAACAAAAACGGCTGATGTAATTATGAATGAAGGTTATACATTTGTCTGTCAGTGAATATAATAGGGGGTGAGGACAAAGTGAATGTTTTCCTCACCATGATGGGGCCAGGTGCTTTTGATGTGGCGTCTAACCAGTATTGTCCGAGGGACCCCAGTGCTATGGACAATGCTGAAATGAATGGTTTCAGATTACATTCTTGAGTTGAAGAAACTCCCTCTTGCCACTGTGGGCATGGTGTGAACTAAGAAATCAACCTTAGAGAAACGTTTGTAGGAGGCCTAGAGAGCAATAAATTCCAGGGCAAGCTTTTGAGTAAAGGCTGACGTGGAAGGAGGCCTGCAATATGGGCCACAGCCTTGGAAATGACAGAAAGAGATACCCAGAAGACAAAAAACAGTTCGGACCAGCAGTCTTATTTCCCAGTTTTTACTGTTTTTTCCTTCTGGGTAGTTGTAAATTGCAAGGGTGTTTTTTACCTGAGCCAAAGAGGGAGGTCCACCGGATTTCAGCAAGATCCAGGCTACGGCAGCCAAGTTCGCAGCCTCAGAGTCAGAAATTTAGATGTTACTATCGCCATGGTAGCCCTCAACCATCTAAATGCACCTATTTAGAGTCAAAGTGCTATGCCTGTGGGAAATTCAGTCATACCCAGGTGGCGTGCAGGAGTAGAGGAAACAGTAATGTTCCAGGTCACAGTAAAGCTCCAGATCACAGTCAAGCACCAGGTAGCAGTGATGTACCTGGTTGAGGTTGTGGTAGGTTTAAAGCTAGTTCAGGAGCCTGGACATCCTCGAATGCACCTACAATAGATACAGAAACAGAAGTTGATGTTACCGAGCAGGAGGATTAAGAGTTGTACTCAGTCAGAGAGCAAAAAAAAAAAACACTTGGATGATGAGATTAATAGGGTTGTAGACAAAATTGCAGCACCCACAGTAGAAATGAAAGTTGAAATTCACAATTTACTTTCATCATTGGTACAGCTGCAGCAGTGTCTGTTATCTCAGGAGAGTACAAGAAATCCCTAAGTCACATTCCTTTACACAAAACTGGTGTGGAACTGACTATTTCAATACCAGCATTCCGTGTTAGATCAAATTAGTGTTATAATGGAATATGACGATACATTCTTTGGCAATGGCAGGAGGGAAAAAAGTCACCTCGATGGGAAGAAATTGGTTTAAGAAGATATGGTAAACTGGGCTGAGTTATTTACAGTAGGTTACGTCTGACATTGAGGAAATGCTAAGAGAGAACAATGTGGTCTTCAAGCAAGGAGGACCAAATGACAAAATTAGGCATCACAATGCTGAAGTCATGATAAAGGACAATGCACAGTTAGAAGTAGAAAGTAAACAACTGGATAGATTAGAAAGAATAGGGACAATTAAGAAGGTGAAAAGTTGTGAAGTGTGTCTCAGATTGAGAAATGATCCAGCCAAGGTTCCTTTCATGCCATGGTCAAACACAAGAAAACTATGGGATGAGTACATGTCAATTTCTTTGAAATAGAAAGGAAAGAATACCTTTTGGTCAATAGCTACAGCAATGTTGAGTCTATGTCCAATACCACACGTGGCAAAACTATTTGAGAAGTTGGTTTGCAACTTATGGGTTTTCAGAGGTATTGGTGTCAGATAATGGTCCATAGTTTACACCAGAAGAGTTTGAAATATTTCTGAGCAAACTCTCTAATCTCACCATATCACCCAGTATCGAATGGTGCTACAGAAAGAAGTGTACCAGTTGTGAAGAGGATTTTTCATAAGTATTTGCTCGGTGACAAGCTAGGCATTAATTTCCATGTTTCTCTTCAATGCAGGTAAGAACATTTTCTGTTCCCTTACAGAATAACCCCACAACAGGCCTGGCTCCTGTTTCCCAAAGTCCACTTTCTTGCCTGCTTCCCATAATCCATTGATTCCCTAAGAGACCAAATAGTTACCTATCTTAGCCTTACATATATTCAACAATAGAGTATCCACAACCCTTTGGGGTAGAGAATTCTAAAGATTCACAATGCTTTAATTAAAGAAATTTCTTCTCATCTCCGTCCTAAATGATCAGTCCCTTATTCTGAGACTGTGCCCTTGTTCTAGATTCCCCAGCCAAGTGAAACAACGTCTCTACCCCATCAAACCCCTTCAGAATCTTCATCTCACCCTGACTCCATTCTGGCCCTGGGACATTTCCCTTGAGGCAGGATTGTTGGTGGAGGTGGGGAGGTTGGGATACCCACCTGCAAGTGTCAGAAAGCTGTTTCAGCTAATCAATGGCTACTTAAGACCAATTGTTGGAGGTTAATTGGGAATTTCCAGTAGGCCTCCAGGTTCTAGAGGTAGCAAGGGACATATTAATTGCCTGGAGGAGACCCCCTGTTGGCAGACAGTGGTTGAGGAGTGGGGAAACGATCCAGCCAGGCTTAGATTCCCTACCTGCCAGCCTGGGTTCAGCAGCTGCCCCAGGCCATGTTATGGAGGTGCTTCCCCTCCCCTCCACCATAATCATGGCCAGGCTGCTGAATCTATTTATTTCTTCAACTGATAAAGTGGAGAGAGGGCACCTCCATTTTGAAATGCTCCATCTCTCTCTCACTTACCTCTCATGGGCATCATGCTGCCACTTTCAAGCTGGGAGGGCTCTGATTGCCCTTCCAGCTTTGAGAGCCCGCATGCCTTCCTTAATTGGATGGTGATCTCACCCTCTGCCCATTAATTGGCCGCTCCAGGGAAAATCACACTGGGCGACTGTTTCCCACTCTGAGGTACTGTTGCCCCCATTTGATCCTGATGGTCAGGTTCAGAAGCCCACAGGGAAAATCCTGCCCATGACAGTGTGCACTGACAGTTTTGCCATCATCACTATCACAAAACTGGTCCCATATCACACTCATTGTTTTCTCACCTGAGGAGGCGTAAGTTAAAGGGGGAATTTTCCTGGCCCTGCGGAGATGGGGACTGGGCGAAGCCATGTTGGGATGGTTCCCAAACGCCTTTCTACCTCCAGGAGAATTTCTCAGGGGATGACTGAGAACAAAATCCCCCACCTCCATGAAAGGTGGCAGCCAATTAAACAAATTAAGGCCCCACTTAGAGGTAATTTTCTGAAAGCAACAGCAGTTTCCGCCATTTGAGTGCACCCCCACCCCCCACTGAGTGCATGGTTGGCAGCTCCTTGGTGGCGGCCTCCTGGTAGCAGGCCAGGGGATATTAGAACCAGAGGCTCCGTGCCCCTGGACTGGGGCAGCCAAGCTGAAAGGCCGCAGTCATGGCCAAAACCCCAATCCTGTGGATGGGTACCCCCTCCACACTGAAGGCCCTGCCAACTGTGGCCCTCTTTATTCTGAAATTTTCAGAAGCTGTCCATGTTGAGGAGCCCTCGCATTTGCCTTTCTGCCTCAGCACCTCTCCTGGCAGAACTGCTGGCCAACCTGTATTGCTTGCCCTCTGATTGGGCCCCTCAGTTTAGGAACCTGTTTGTCATCCTTAATAGGAAGGCAAACATGGAGGCAGCAGATTAGGAGGCAACCTCCTGGAAAACTGCACCAGCGAGTGCCCAGTTGAGCCACACCCACTCCCCATTTGGTCACAAAGTTGGGGCCCTGCTGCCTGTTCTATTCTGGAAAGCCAGTTGGTGAAGGATGATACTGGAGTCAATGTTTACTCAGTCTTACATTTATTTACAGAGTGCAACATTACAACCATATATCTCCTAATTGAACCACATCCCCAGTTTTATAAGTATCTCTTTATATATGCTCAAGTGAACCCCATTTAAGACCCGATGGATCTTTTAAGTTTTGCTATCTGAAGGATGGTAGACTGTGAGAGGGCTGAGATCATTCCAGTGAACTGATTGGAGTAAAATAACTTCAATTTGATGCTTGGGAACCACAGAACGATTACCTGGCTGAAAATCACAGTATGTCCCCTTTTCTCTGTATCTGCTGATGAAGTGGTCTTTGGATTCTGTAGGCTGTTTTCGGAATTACATGAACTCTAGTTGATGAATATGGAAGTTTAACCTGATCCTGAACCAGTCTTCCAAAGCAGTCCAGATCTTTTGGGGGATCCTTTAGCTCTTCTTCTGTTAATCCTGGCGTGTTCTGCCAGTGTAGATCTTCACTGCCAATTGGCACGTGAATTTTTATTGCTTGCTTGTCTGGTTCAGATACACCTGAATGAAGAAACCATAGCTCTGTACACTGTTTAAAACATTTCGAATTCAGATAGTAGTTTAGCTGCACCCCAAGTCAAACTGGGGAATTTTGTGGACATTCTGACAATATCCCATTGACCTTCCTTCTTCTGTATTACGTGGGATGAGTGTTGCTGTAGCTGCTTTCATGTGCTTTTCCAAAGCTCCGCCCATGAAGATGAGTTGTGGGTGGAACGGACCACGGAGTAACGGCGTCTTTGCCTTTTATTCAATTTATTGTTCATCAACCCCTGGAGCTGTGTGTTATAATCGCAGCCTTCTCTGGCCCCATTTTTATCACATTTTTTTGTTTGACTCCCCCTTGCTCACTATTGATCTGGCCCACACCCTGGTTACTCGCCTTTTCTGACTGAGTTAACCTGGTGCTGGTCCTCTTGTCATGCTATCCCACTCACGAAACTGACAGACTATGCGCTGCAATCTCACCACGCGCTGATCCATCTGCTTACCAGATGTTTCTTTGAGCACTAGCTCGGCGCTGTGTCTGCAAGGCTTCTCTTCACAGTCACCATGCTGTGTTTTCAACATTCTTCAATGCTGCGACTTTGTTGTGGTTTGATCAAAACATCAAGGGGTGTCTTATGCCATGTGGCACAATTCAAGGCTGTTCACCATGTCATGGCTGTACTTAATCTTGCTGCCACCTGTCTTACCACCGCTGATCACCATGTCATGTTATTACAATGGTATAAGACCTTGGGTTTATTTACTGTACGAGACACAAGGCACTAATTGCTCAGAAGGGATTGCGTAAACATGTTGTGGGTTCATTTATTAAGATTAGGCACATGAGACATTATACATAGGTATAAAGCATGAAGGCATCAGAGCTGTGTGTGTGCTCTGCTCAAGGCAAAAGTGAAACTAGGACAGGACCACATGACACATTTTCCTTCAAGTGATGTCATGCTGATCTCCCGTAAAGGCATATTATAACAGGATGTGCTAGATTTTATTTGTCATGTGAGAAGTACTTGGCACAACAAAGGCTCTCTGATGCTTTCATAACATAAACTATTCTCCTTGACTAATAAAGAATATCAATAATCATTCACACATTGCTGAACAGTCAGCCTCTAACAATTGTATAATAGGATGGATAGACTGAAAAGAGCATTGATCAAAACCTGCAATGGCATAAACATGTCATAAACTATGCATATATTCTATCTATTGTCAAAATTCTCAATAAAAATCCAGAATTCAAATGCAAAGTATATAATTCTTTAGTAATGAGTAAAGATTATGTGTTCCTTCCCATCTTAATGAGGTTCAGAAAAAGTTAAAAACTCAATCAGCTCTGCAATTTTATATTGATGTGCCAGAGGGTTTCCGATTTTACCATCTTGTTCCCCCTGAGCTCTACACTCCTGCTCTACTTAAAATATAATCATTATCTTACATTAAAATAGCTTAAAGTGAACTCAATTAATTTCAGCTTGCATAAGTTGTATTACCTAAAAGATACAGAAAATCTATACTGTTGAACCGGAGGAGTTTACAGCACAGAAGGAGAGGGATGAGCCCTCGTGTCTTTGCGGGCTCCATGAGAAACTTAAAAACTTATTCCACCATTCTGTTCTCTGTGTGTAGCCTATCAACTGCCTCAGCTTCAATTGTTTATCCAATTTTCCCTTCAAGAATGCAACAGTCTCTGCCTCAAACACTCCATGTGGCATTCTATGCTCCAACAACCCTCCGCCTAAAATTTCCCTCATTCCCCTCTTTTCCTTCTAAGTGACACTTTTAAAATGATAACTCTTCTTTAACTCTGACAGCAGAAAACAAGTCTGCCCTATTCACTCTATCTAAGCTCTCCGTAATTTTGAACATATACACTAAATCTCCTCTTAGGCTCTTCTGCCCTGGTGGAAATAATCCAGTTATCTCAATTATCCATATACCATGCATGATTTTCATGTCCTTTTTATAATAGAGTGCTCAAAGTTGTGCTAACTAGCCTATTTATTGCTGTATACACATCTTTCATTTACTCTGGTGCTCTATGCTCCTATTTATAAAACCCAACATGCCTTATTTTTCTGCATTTATATTTTCTAGGAAATATATACTTGAACTCCTTGAGCATCTCAATTCATCCATACCCATTAGTTTCTTTCCATTGAATGAATACTTGCACTCCGTGCTTTTTACTCCAAAATGTTTTACCCCATACTGCTCCACGTTAAATTGTTTCTCCCAACTGTCTGCCCATTCCAAAAACCTGTTGATGTCCTCCTGAAATCTTTTATCACACTTCTTACCTTTAGCCTAACCCTTTACTTTTGTGTAATCAGCGTATTTCAAGATGTGCTCCACATTTCCAAATCATTTCTATGTATTGAGAATGACAGTGGACCCAGCACTAACCCCTGTGGTTTACCACTCCAATCCAAGCAATGGTCAATAATCAGAAATGTCTGTTTATTACATGTACACCCACTTTTATCCATGCTGCTGCACTTCCTTGTAAATCTGATTTTCCTAACAAATCCCCAGTGAGATACCTTATCAAACACCTTCAAAATACGTGTGTAAACCACATCTGCTGCACCCCCTTCATTGACCAAAATGTCACTTCTTCAAAAAGCTTTATTAAGTTTATGAAACATGATTTGTCTTTCACAAAGCAGTGTTGGTGGTCCTCATTTAGTGCACGCATTTCTAAATACTTATTCATTTATCTTGAAGTATGAGTTCTTGGGTTAAAAATTCATCTTGGGATTGAATATTAGGCAGGGTGTGTAACTGGCAGCCAATGCAGTACACAGCTGCCCTAGACAAATTTATGCCCCTGTGAGTTTGGCCACAGCTAATGTTAGACTAACTGGTCCATATTCATCCACTTTATCCCTCTTCACCTTCTTGAACAGAGGTATTACATTGGCCACCCTCCTTTTGCACAGAACAAGTTGCATTTCTAAGGAAGATTTAAAAATTGTGGCCAGGCCTTCCATTATCCCCCCATTAAGTCCCTTCAGCACTGATGCTGTGTGCCATATTGACCTATGATTTTTTTTTACCATGAGTTTTGCATTCTTCTTAAGATATCATTTACTGTTTTACAATTAGCTTTATCACCTTTTCTATTTCCTCATCTACAGCAACTATGTCATTTGTAAATAAAACCCTTAAAATATTCATAATTCACAACCAAATTTCACTCTTTATCCTTGAGTGGCTCTATATTTCTGATTATTTTTTGCTCTTTATATGCTTTACCCATCCCTCCATCCTTGCTAATCACTGCCCCATCTCCAGTCACCTTTTCCAGTCCAAAGTCCTTGAACCTCTCCCAAATCCGTTCCCAAATTTCCCAGAACTTTATGTTTGAATCCCTCCAATCAGGTTTCTCCCTCTGCCACACTACACATGACATGCTGTGTGACTGTAATAGAGGTAAATGATCCCCCCTTGTCCTTCTTGACCTGCCTGCCATCATTCACACAGTTGATCATGCCATCCTCCTCCAATGACACTTCACCACATCCATCTGGATGGCATTCACTTGGTTTCATTCTTAACTATCCACTCATAGCTAGAAAATCACCTGCTTACCATTACATCTGGTGCCCCCAGTTCTTTATCTTTGGCTGCTTCCTATTTCTTATCTGCACCCTGTCCCTGGGCGAAATCATCCGAAAACATAGCTTGAGTTTCCACCTGTACGACCAGTTCTACCTCCCCAACATCTCTCTCGGCCCCTCCACTGTCCCGGTCTTAATTGTATATTAATTTTATTTAATTGTATACAAGTGCTGGGCATTAACTGGGGTTTCATTGAAGCCCCTTAAAAAAGGAACAGACTGAAACAGTGATGGTGGATTGAGGAGGTGCGTGTTTATAATATGGTTCTCCATAAATAAATGCTTATAAAAGTGTGTAAAAATTATCTGTAGTGCTATCCTTCACCACCTAGATTTCTGGAATATAACATGGTAACAGAGAATGGTTGCCTAAAAGTGAAGGTTGGAAAGGAAGAAAAAAAATCATACAGAAAGCTACAATCCTAGTCATCATTGTGGAAAATGGCAGAATACAAGTGTAAATCATTGGTCTATGATTACCCTCTAATATTCTTGGAAGGCTATAGAGGGAGCTCTTACACATATTATTCAGCTTCATTCAACTGATTCAAACCAGGTGAATCTGGTTCTGCTCATTTAGTTGAGATTGTTTGGAAGAAAATTATTGCTTTATTATGTAGAATCTTTTTGTATTGTAAAGAACCGTTAAAATAAATAACATAATTTTCTTTACAGATGCAATGAGCAACCACCAATAAGAAACATAATGAAAGTATCAAAAATTATCTGAGATTACTCTAGCTTTGAACAGAAACTTAGAGTATGAATATATTTTTTTCTTCTTCATAGGCTGTCCCGTGGGATTAAGGTTGGCTTGCTTCCCCACCAGTTCAATGAGTTCTGAGATGGCTGATAAGTCCAACGTGTGATCTGCAGATTTGTCACATGTGGAGCAGGTGGTTCTTGAAGGGTTGGGTAGACGGGTTGTTTTGCGCTTCTTCTAATGACTTGACTTCACCTCTGCACGTTCCTGACGTAGTCTCTTGATGTGTTCAGTGCCTTCAGAGATGAGCTTTCTCCATTTTGGTCAGTCACAAGTCAAGGTCTCCCATGAGTTGGCAGGGGTGTTTGACCTCTTCAGGGATGCCTTGAGGACATTCCTAAGTTGTTTCCATAGGAGTCTCCTGCCATGCTTGAGTTCTGAGTAGAGCAGATGCTTTGAGAGTCTGGTGTCAGGCATGTGAACTACTTGTGCAACCCACTGGAGCTGGTTTTGAGTATTAAACGCCTCGATGCTACGCAAGTTGGCTTGGGAGAGGACGTTGCTGTTGGATCACCTTTCTTGCCAATGGATGTGGAGGATCTTGCGAAGGCACCTCTGATGGTACTGCTCCAGTGCTTTGAGATGTCTGCTGTAGGTTGTCCAATACTCCAAAGCATATAGGAGCACAGGGATCACCTCTGCCCGGTAAACCAGGACCTTAGTCTTGGGTTTGAGATCCTGGTCCTCAAGTATTCTTTGATTAAGATCAGCAATGAAATCCTGGAAAATGTGGACCATTTTCCATATCTTGGGAGCCTCCTCTCGAAGAAGGCAGATGGTGAAGATGAAATTCATCATGGCCAGCTCAGCCTTCGACCAGCAGGTAGACACTGGCAACCTCCCTTTGCACTTGGGTTGGGGGAGCTGGGGCTGTCAAATAACTTTTAGCTGATGTTTCAGGCAGACACCCAACCATGCAGTCAGCCTCAAGCTCATGCAGTCTTGAAGCAAAATTGGTTTTAAATGAATTCCTGTTTCTTTTGAAACCTCGTGCTCAAACCTTACATATCATTATTATCAATAATAGATCATTTTACATTCAGTGTGAGATAAATGATTTCCAGGTGGAGCTGAAAAGTTAGGCTATATTGGTTTGAATTTGCTGTAAGTGAATAAAAGTAGTCGAAGCTGAAAACCAATTTTCAGCCTACAAAGTTTCAGTTTGAGATTCAGACTCCAACACAATATTTATTGTTGGAGAATTTTAGTGAATTGAATAGTAAGTTATTTTATGTGGTGATACATCTAGTCAATAAGTGATGCCAGTTTCATACTTAAGTTTGAATGACAGTGGATCTTTGATGTGTTTACGCATTTTCAGGCCGTTATCCATGATACAGCAGCTTAATTTGTCTTGCATATATATGCAGGCATGGGGAATTGTCATCTTCTGGTTTAATTGTGCTTTTATTTTATAAACGGAAGTTTTATTGGTAGAGCTTGTTCAGAATTTCACCAAAATTGTGAGCACAGATGACAAGGCAGTGAGTATTCTGAGTATTGTTACGACATTTCAGTGCCAATGCAAAACCCATAAACCTAAATCTGAAATGACACATGCATATTGCAGTACCGCCAGAGTAAACATAGGGTGGATTGTCTGTGCCCGCTGGCGTCGGGCGCGTTCGGCAGCATGAGCGGACAATATGGCGAGAAGTCCAAAAATTGGTTTCATGATGGTGTGAAACCTGTTTGCAATCACCTGCTCTGCCCGCTGATGGCTGGCTGTGTTTCCTGCTGTCAGACATCGGGAACCTCATCTGCACATCATTATAAGGCCAGCCCACCAGAATCATCCCCCAATGCTGGATCGTCTGCCTACCTTGGTGGGAAAGCACGCTGATGCAGAACACGGCTTGACAAGTGTGACGTGCAGAAGTCGGGCCTTACCACCAGGGCCTTGTTCACATTGCGGACGTCAGAGGAGCAGAAGATGCTGGAGCCTGACAGTCATGCCACACTGGAGGAACGTCCATTGCAAGCTGGGTGGATTCTCATGGACATGGCTCCGCCGCGAAGCAACTCATGGAAGGTGGAAAGTCACTGTCGAGGGACTGCTCACAATGGATGATGGTCAAGGGGGTGGAGAGGAAGACCCAGTTGTGTTTGGGAGAGAAAGATGTACGGGGTAGGGTGGGGTGGGAGAGGAAGGTCTGGAGAGGAAGAGGCGTTGGAGAGGGGTGAGGTTGAGTGGGGGTTAGTGGGAAACAAAGGTGTTTGGGCAGGTGAGGTTGGGAGGGGGGCACGAAGGTGTTGAGGGGGTTAGGTTGGGAGGGGGGAATGAAGGTGTCAGGGGGAGTGAGGTTGGGAGGGGAGGAATGAAGGTGTCAGGTTGGAGGGACTACGGGGGCAGGAGAGGGTAATGGGGGAGATGATGGCAACTGGGGAGGTAGATGTAAGGGGGGAGTGGAAGGTGCAAGGGAAGGAGTTTGGATGGGGGAAGGAGTGTGGAGAGGGGAAGGAATCCAGGGTGGGAAGGAGTCCAGGGGTATGAAGGAGTGCCAGGAGGGGAATGAGACCATGAGGAGGAAGGAGTCCGGTGGGAGGAAGGAGTGCAGAGAGGGGTAGGTGTCCAGGTGGAGGAAGGAATGTGGAGAGGAGAGGAGAGGGAGTCCAGGGGGAGGAAGGAGTGGGGAGAGGAGAGGGAATCCAGGGGAGGAAGGAGTCCAGGGGGATGAAGGAGTCCAGGGGGATGAAGGAGTCTGGGGGGAGGAAGGAGTCCGAGGGGAGGAAGGAGTGAGGAGAGGGGAGGGAGTAATGGTGGATGAAGAAGTATGGGTGGAGGAAGGAGTTTGGAAGGGAGGAGTAAGGACGGCAGAAGAAGTCAGGAAGGGGGAAGGACTGGGCTGGGGGGGTGGGATCCGCAAGGGGGAGTCCGTAGAGGGGTGGGAGGGGCAGTGGTGTAGAAGGACTGAGTTGGGGGGGTAGAATCCGGTGGGGTGGAAGGAGTTCCAAGGTTGGGGGGGGTGGGTAGGAATTCCAAGGGGCAAAGGAGTCCCAGTGAACGTGCAAGGGAGGGCTCTGATGAGTCCATGACTGCCCCCTGGGGAGCGAACTGTGGGTGGGTGTGGTATGAGGGAATGGTGAGACTGACCAGGGGCAGAGTGAAGCGGTAGGGTAAGGGTTCAATGGTATCTGTAGAAGGAATGGCAAAGGCGGTTGTTGGGGACTCAGAGGCAGACACAGACCCTGGGGGTGGGAAGGTGGAGGTTGGGGAGGTTAATGTGGATGGGGGTGGGATTTTCGGGAAGGAAGGGAACGTGCGCGTTCAACTGGACATCCTCGAGAGAAAAGGGTTGTGGCTGGTAGCTCATGGAGGGGAGGAGGAAGGTGATGCTAGGGGGGTTGACAGTGATGGGGGAAAGGAAATGGGTGGCTGGGGGAGGGGAAAGGACGGGGGAGCGAAAGAAAAACTGTAGCACTACCATTCTGGCTAAATCAAAAGTGAAACGGGGAGATCAGGTGCTGCATGGGAGTGTGATCAGGGGGTGGGTGGAGATGCAGGTCAGCTCAGATGGACAACTGAAGGAGAACCCCAGCAGATAGCATTGAAAATGCTCAGGACATTTAGATGAGTGTGACACAGGAAGGATCTCGGTGCACAGGAGAGTGCTTGCATGAGGCTCCGAAAGGTCCTGCCACACACACATTCTCCCTCCAGAATCACTCGTGGGCCAGCTGTGTGCAACTTAACTGCTAGTGGTGGGGATGCAGTGGGAGGACTCGCGAAGCCTGTCAATGAAGCTGAAAGACATCATTACACGTTATTCTGTGAAAGTGAATATATTTCCAGATTGTAAAGTGACAAATTGTGTTCACCCTTGTGAACCAACTGTGATCAGATTTCTTAACTTTTGAACGCCTTAGATTTCTGGGTTGCTGCCCTGACATCTGTAGCAGGATTGGTGACAGCCTGTGCAATGGTTGGTCCTGTTGTCTCTGGTGACTTTGGTGTGGGTCTTCTGGAGAGTCGAGGCCTTGGGGGCTCTTGCTTGCTTTGGCTGGCCTCCCGTGGGCCAGTTGCTCCCTCTGTGGTGACATAGGATGAGGTTGAGTAGGTCACAGGCAAAGAGCCTCTGAGATTCCTGAGTGGATGACCCAGAGGTGTCCAGCTGCCGCTCCTCCTCCCTTTGGGTGCCCGAGGGCTGCAACCTGACTCCTTGAGGGGAAGGAGCACCTGGAGGGAACGTCAAGGTGCCCCGTTTCCCCTTGTGTCACCACTGCAGGAACTCACCCATGGCTACTGCGATGGAGTGCAGGTCTGCACACATCTCCGCTTTCTGCTGGACCAGGGTCTCCAAGGCATCTGCCATCCTCCCCATGGAGACCTCCATGTGAGCACATGTGGGTGCCATTTCTTCAGATAGCAGGTGGGTGCACTCCTCCTATTCGCGTGCCACTCTGTTGAGGGCTTCCAACAGCTCTGCGTGATGTCCCCTCACCTTCTGCTGACTCTCCAGGATGAGTTGGAAGGCCAAATCCAGAGGCTCATCATCTGACTCGGACCTGACAGATGCCTCTTCCCCAGCAGCCCTCCGAGTGCCAGGGAGCTCGGCTGAACCTGCTGCCTCTTGCTGCCTGTTCTAGATCTAGGTCCCACTGAGGTGTGTGTCTCTACACCGGTGGAGGGCGCTGTGACAGGTCTCCCAGGCTGCTCATTTCCACCTCTTCAATGGAGGAGGTGTCCTCTTGGCTGGAGGTGAGGACCTGGATGGAGCTGAGGGACTGGCTGGTTGAGGGTGTCAGTCAGTTGGCAGAACTCCCTGCGATCCTAAGTAGAGAGAGTTAGTGCAAGGCAGCAGAGTCAAAAGCAGGAGAGAGAGCCCTCACAGTTGTCTTGAAAGAGGGATGATGTGGTGCGGGATTCTCACCAGGGTGTTTGCCGCCAACCTCACTGTCGCCACAGGCACGGTCCACATCCTCACCAGTCAGCGCGATGGCACACTCCTCAAAGTGAGTGAGGGGCCTAATGTGGGCCACTCTACCCCTGGTCTGGGACTTCTCCCTGCTGATGTGAGCAGGCTTCTCCTGTATGAAAACAGATGGAGAGAGTGTGAGCAGGACACATGGCACATGGACACATGGAAGGTTTGTGTGGTGAGCAGAGCCATGGACAGGATGAGAACACAAGCTCCAGAGGATATGAGCTGAGGAAAATGTGAGGATGTGTGAGAGTTAGTGGTGTTGTTCCTTGAGGTGTGAGATCCCTGAGGATGTGTGATGGGTTTGTGAGTGTGTGAGTTGAGAGTGATGAGAAGAGTGACTCACCCTGGTGGAACAGATGAGACCATTCACCCTGTTGTGGCACTGGGTGGCTTTCTTCTTTTGCAGGGCATTGGTGCTGACCACCGTTGCCACCGCCTCCCATGCTGGATTGATGATGCTGCTGCCCCTCCTGTGGCCAGAGTGGGGGTAGATGACATCAGAGCAGGCATCCACTGCATCCAAAAGATGCTCAAGGGGTGCATCATTAAGTTGGGGGCTGCAGTCTTCTTGCCTTTCGGGGCCATGTCTTCTTTGGGCTGGATGCCCTGAGAGGTGTGTGCACGGCTGCACTTTCTTCTAAATCATTTATGGGATGTGGGCTTCATTGGCTAGGCCAGCATTTCTTGCCTATCCCTAATTGCCCTTGAGAAGGTGGTGGTGAACTGCCTTCTTGAACCGCTACAGTCCCTGTGGTGTAGGTTCACCACAGTGCTGTTAGAGAGGAATGTCCAGGACTTTGACCCAGCAACAGTGAAGGAATGGCAATACATTTCCAAGTCATGATGGTGAGTGGCTTGGGGGGGCTCTTCCAGGTGGTGGTGTTTCCATGTGCCTGCTGTCCTTGTCTTTCTAGATGGTAGTGGTCGTGGATTTGGAAGGTGCTACCTGAGGAGCATTGGTGAGTTCCTGCAGTGCATCTTGTAGATGGTACACACTGCTGTCACTGTTCGTCGGTGGTGGAGGGAGTGAATGTTTGTGGAAGACGTGCCAATCAAGCGGGCTGCTTTGTCCTGGATGTTGTCAAGCTTCTTGAATGTTGTTGGAGCTGCACTTATCCAGGCAAGTGGAGCGTATTCCATGCCACTCCTGACTTGTGCCTTGTAGATGGTGGACAGGCTTTGGGGAGTCAGGAGGTGAGTTACTCGCCACAGGATTCCTAGCATCTGACCTGCTCTTGTAGCCACAGTATTTATATGGCTAGACCAGTTTAGTTTCTGATGATTATGATAACTCCCAGGATGTTGACAGTGGGGGATTCAGTGATGGTAATGCCATTGAATGTCAAGGGGCGATGGTTAGATTCTCTCTTGTTGGAGATGGTCATTAGCTGGCACTTGTGTGGCACGAATGTTATTTGCCATTTGTCAGCCCAAGCCTGGATATTATCCAGGTCTATCTGCATTTGGACTTGGACTGCTTCAGTATCTGAGGAGTCACGAAAGCTGCTGAACATTGTGCAATCATCAGTGAACATCCCCACTTCTGACCTTGTGATGGAAGGGAGGTCATTGATGATGTAGCTGAGAGTGCTTGGACCCAGGACATTACCCTGAGGAACTCCTGCAGTGATATAATAAAACTGAGATGATTGACCTCCAGCCACTACAATCATCTTTGTGCTAGGCATGACACTAATCAGTGGAGATTTTTCCCCTGTTTCCCATTGACTCCAGTTTTGCTTGTGCTCCTTAATGCCACACTCTGTCAAATGCTACCTTGAGATCAAAGGCAGTCACTCTCACCTCACCTCTGTTGTTCAGCTCTTTTGTCCACGTTTGAAACAAGGACGCAATGAGGTAAGAAGCTGAGTGACCCTGGCGGAACCCAAACTGAGCGTCAGTGAGCAGGTCATTGCTAAGCAAGTGCTGCTCGACAGCACTGTTGATGACCCCTTCCATCACTTTACTGATGATGGAGAGTAGACTGATGGGGCGGTAATTGGTCGGGTTGGATTTGTCCTGCTTTTTGTGTACAGGACATATCTGGGAAATTCTCCACATTGCTGGGCAGATGTCAGTGTTGTAGCTGTACTGGCACAGCTTGGCTAGGGGCGCGGCAAGTTCTGGAGCACAAGTCTTCAGTACTATTGCCGGAATATTGTCTGGGCTCATAGCCTTTGCAGTATCCAGTGCCTTCAGCCGTTTTTTGATATCACGTGGAGTGAATCGAATTGGCCCGGCGTGATGAAGTGGCGAGGTGATGGTGTGGTGGGCGAATGAGAGTTTGCTCGCCATCGAAACGGCATGTTTCCCCGGAATACATGATTAATGCGGTGGGCATTAGAGTCTGAGTGGTTGCTACTGTTTTCATTTGGATCTCTCTCTGACTCCAGTGGCTTCAGCCATGTGTTGTTAGATTCAGAAATGTGAAGCAACAAACAACAGAATCTCAATAACACAGAAATGAGAACATTCCAGTCCCCTCCACCATCATGCCTGTTTGCTTATAAAGATTACAACTTCCTTCGACTTTCTGAACATGCATTATTATAGCCCTGTAGCCGAGGTCACACCAACTCATTTTCTCTTTATTTGAAAGACAATTGAAATAAACAGTTCATCATCTTTCTATTTGAACCTAAACTTCTTTCCAGCTTTCTAAAATTGAATGGGATGGAAATTTGTTTCAGTTCTTTCATGTTCTGAATTAAAGTCACACACTCAGGGCTAGAAATTTGTCTCAGGTGAGACGAAGAGACGGGTGGTATTGGAGTGGCTGCCCATCGTACACAGTGCCTGATTTTTAATTCCATTGCAGTCAACTGAGTGTCAGACGCTGTGTGTAACAGGCGGTCGAACCCATATCGCTTATTTTGCACCAGCATCTTCATGTGTCTGGGACTAATTGGTTCTCTCTTTTTCCAAATGGGGGGGGCTTCCTCTCCTGCTCACTTCTCCCTTTTCCCAATTGCCCCTTCCTTACCGATTGATTCCCATCTCTCCCAGGGCCTAGCTGAGGGCCACTGCTGAAATTTCTGTTATCATCCATGTGGATCTTAGATGAAGTTGTCCATGGTTGGGACCGATAGAGACCACTGGAGGCAAGGCTGTGGTACACTTTAACTTTCATTGAGCATTTTACTAACTCTGTACAGTACAAGGCTTAGCAAGGGGCTTCACAAAGAACTATCCCTCAGTATTCATGTGACTTAGATCACGGATGATCTAGACTGTCTATTTAAATATTTAACAGTAACCCTTTACACTACATCTCCTGCAAGTCTCTGCCCCTATTAAATACATTATTTACATTATCCTACATCTCCCCTTGAAATCTCTGCCTTCATCTCTGGTTCACAGAGATAAGCATTGTTGTGGTTTCACCAATTTCCCCAAACTTGATCTCAGCTCTCTCGGAGGACGTATAGGATTCATGTTCTCCATATTGTCTCTTCAACTCGGTAAAATAGCATGTGAGTTATCAGAAACTATTGGCTCTCTGTTCAGGTTGTCTTCCTGACCATCTGGTTATTTGTTCTATTCCATTTATGGGCCTGGATTTTCCACACAATTGATGCGTGACACCCTCTCTGGACTATATTGCAGGGCTCCACCACACCGGTTCCAGGCACCGGAACCTCATTTTCAGCATCCCGATGGCCTATCCACCAAGTTGTGAGTTGCAGCATGAGCCTCGTTATACCTTTGCTGTGCTGTAGTCTGAGGCCGCCGCAAGGGTTTCATCAGTGATGTCCTCTGTGGGTAGCCCTTGTCCCTGAGGAGCCATCCCTACAGCGCCTGTGGGCCCTGGAAGACACTAGGGATCTCTGACTGACTGAGAATGTAGGAGTTGTGCACACTCCCTAGAAACCATGCGCAGACTTGCAGGATGCGTTTGTGGTGGTCGCACACCAGCTGCACATTCAGCGAATGGATTCTCTTGCGGTTGACATAATTGACCGCCTGCTGCGACAGAGATCTGTGCGCCATGCGAGTGCAGCCAATGGCACCATGTGCCTATGGGAAACCTGACACCTAGGCAAATCCAATTGCTCTTTCATCCTGACTTGCCTGGTCCTGGGCAAAATGCACAAAGTTGTGTGCCCTTGTGAAGATGGCATCCGTGGCCTCATGGATGTATTTGTGGGTGGCGGTTTGTGATATCCCACAGAGGTCACCTGTGGAGCCCTGAAAGGAGCCACTGGTGTAGAAATTGAGCGCTGCTGTCACATTCACAGCCACTGGCAGTGGATGCCCTCCATATCCACGTGGTGCCAAATCCTGCAGTAGCTGGCAGATATGACTGACCATTACCTTAGACATGCGCAGTCTTCAGTGACACTGGTTCTCGGTCATCTGCAGGAATAAAAGACGGCATCTATAGACCCTGGGTCTAGCTAGGTGCCAACAAGCGACGGCTCACTGTGGCTCTTCAGTGGCATGTGTGGGAGCCCCAGCTGCCCCTTCTTCCTGAGTGTGCTGCTCCTCCATCTGCGCAGCCAGGCGCCCCAGCCATTCTCTTCTCCATCATCTTCGCTCTTTGTGCACTACGAGGCAAACAGCTAGTTCACCAGGCTCCATGATCCTGATGTACTCTACCTGCAAGCCGCATAGGATAGCATGAATGTACTAAGAACCTCTCTTGGTTAAGTCTGAAGGCTCCTTAACACCACTTGGATGGCCAGAGAGTCATTCGCTGCATGGCTGCCCGAAACCCCACCTTTCTTCTCCCCACTCTGACCAATTGGCGGCAGCTTTGCCCACTGGACTACACGCTGTGCTCTCAGCTCAGGCACAGGCATTCTCCTAACCTGCACTGCAAGGCTGCACTGTTAGCTTGAACCATGGGAGAAACTGGTCCAAACCGGGATGCTGACATTGCAAGGGGCTGTGAGCGTCTCCAACAATGACTGCTCCATGGCTAGCTTTAGCGAGGAGATTGTACAATGTGTCCAGTTGTCCAATTGTTCTGCAGTCCACTAAAATGCTCATTAGTTTTCAGTCTGTGCCCAAGGGGTGAAAAGCCCTGGAGCACTTGGTGGCTCTTTCATGCCTCAGTGTTGCTTGAGGGGCAGATAAGCTACAGACCCGACTCCAATCATATTAATGTGGCTGCGCCTGAACTGTCTCAGCTGCAGAGGAATGGTCACTTTATACAAGGTTTTCCTAATGTGTGGCTGCTTCCCTCTCCCATCCCGCATATGCTTATGCGCTACCTTCAATCGCAGGGCAGCCTTTGGCCACCCCCACCAAGTCGCCTCAACCCCAGGGCAGCCTTTGCCCCCAATGTGGCTCAACCTTGAAGTCCAACAGCTGTCCCTCATGAGTGCCTCACAACGTTACTGTGCATTCACCTCCGAGTTCCCCTCAAAGTGCAGCCCGCCAAGTGCATGCCTTTTACATGCTGTTGTGAAACACATTGGTGTGCAATCACGCCATTGTGGGTGGATGATCCAACAGCAGGATGGGGGGACGATTCCAGCGGGCTGCCATTATAATGATATGTTGATGTATTACAATGAGGTTCCCGACATCCGATAGCAGGAAACGTGGCCCACCATCGACGGGCTGAGTGGACGATTGCAAACTGGTTTCACAATGTTGTGAATCCGATTTTTTGACCTCTCGCCATATTTCCGCTTATGCCACCGAATGTGCCTAATGCCAGCGGGCATGGACGTTTCCGCCCGTAGTGTTTTTTTCAAAACCTGACCTTTGTGATTCTGGTCATGAATCCATACTGATTCCTCTGGGGAGAGTTCTGGTAATGTACTCTATGGCATTGATTGTAGTTTCTGGTTTGATTTACACCATACTTATCCTCCTTCTCCCTTCTGTCTCTATATCTGCTGTTTTGAGATATGGCATAAGCATGTGTGGAAGATGAGGAAGTTGAGTCCGTAGTTGTTCTTCTTGCTGCTTTTTCCAGTTGCTGCGCTCTTTACTTGGTACTTTTTCTGTTGTCTTTTCTGTTGCCACCATCTGTTATCATCCTTGTGGATCTTAGATAAAGATGTCCATGGTCAGGATTAATCGAAACTGCTCGGGGCAAGGCTGTGGTGAACTTTACCTTTCATTGAATGTCCTACTAACTTTGTGCAGTACAAGGCACGAGGCTTCACATAGAACTATTGCTCAGCACACTCTGTTGTCATGTGATCTTACATCACTGATAATCAAGACTGTCTATTTAAATATTTAACATCCCCCCTTTACAGTACAAAATTGAAATCATCTTTTATGGCCTGTTTCTGGGGATCCCCAATAGATGCCTGGAGCTCACTGGTCTCGTGCAAAGTCTGAAGGTCCAATAGTGGGTGCACCTCGAGCCTGGCTATTCTTGCTTGAACCAATTTCCAGGTTTTTGACTCATGCAAATCCTGTCACGTCAGGATCACAAACACAACACTTGTACTTTGACCAGTATTCACAATTTAGAAGTGATTTGACCAAAGCTGGAAGTTTCTGCTCAACGAGCTTTTGGGCAAGGTAAACCTGACTTTTGACTAGGGGACTGTGTAGGCAAAGTTGAATCTGTTTGGGTATCACCAGCAACATTGGCACGAACCATATTAACTTCCATGCTGCTTCCTAGGCTGACCTCAGTGGTACTATAAACCATGATACTGTGTTTGACCCAGTGTTGTACCTGCTTCCAGAAATGGCCTGTCTCAAAGACTAGCTTCATCCAATCCAAAGACTACCTTGTCCACTAAATCTGTCCATCATTGGAGCTCTTGTTTACACCTTCATCACGGTGATGACTGATTTTTCTAATGCTAACACTACCAGACTCCACGCCTTCATCAAGTGTCCAGTAAGAACATACTGGTGATATTCTGTGAGGAGATGTGTTTCATGCTGAAATCAGAGGATTAGAAAACAAGCTGTCTGCACTTGAAAACTATAATAGATTCAATCTGCCATTAGAAGGGAAAGGCTATAATTTCATGCCTCATATGTTGTGCTTTGTAAACTAATTTGAGCATAATAAAGTGGAATAAGGATAAGGAATGCAGCAGTAAAATATCATATTTTTATCAACAATATTGAAAAAAATCAGCGCAGGACTGGCACAGTGGGTGCAAACTGCAAATGCCCTCTGATAAAATAGAAAATATTTCAATCTTTTTAAATCTATAGAACAGCTTGTACATTGTATAACACACAATAACCAGGAAACTAAAGAAAGCACACACGACATTATGCTGAGCCTTTGCCTGCAGTGTGGGCAAGTACCAAAGCTGTGAAGGACTCCTACTTCACTACCTATTTCAGATTCAAAAGTAGACTGAAAGGAATTTCCACCACATTGTTCTTTGACAAATTTTGGAAAGTCAGTGTGACATTTGAACTGATCAGTGTGGTTTCTTAATGGTTTGTAACTCATTTTTTAAAATGAATGGATGTTTGAACCAAACATGAGTTTTTTTCCAAATGAATACTTTTGATATGCAACGGAGGAAACTGAGTGCAGACTTGGAGTTTGGTGAGTGGGGGAGTTTAAAGAGTTAAATTTGATCTTAAAGTTTTCTCTTGAAATCTAATCTAGTCTGTAATTAGCAATAAATGGAAAGTACTGTGTAAGCGGGCTAAGTTATTTTTTTCTTGCAGCTTAGACAGGATAAACTCACTCTCTGTTGTGAGAGATAAGTAGTCACTTAGCTAACTGGTTGAATCTGGTTTCTCTAGCCTCAGTTCAGTTGGCTATAAATTCAGGCGTCTTTAGTGCAGTTAAGGCAAATGAGTGCAGCTGAGGAAACTGAGTGCAGACTTGGGGTTTGGTGAGTGGGGGGAGTTTGGTGAAGGGCGGAAGGAATTGTTTATTTCCTCTTTCTTTCTTGCCCTATAGAAACTGGTTCTTTCTCTACTACAGGGGAAGGAGCTCACTGTTTGGTAAATATCCGGTACGTAGTTAAGATCTATTTTATCCCTAAGGTTTAACATAGTACACAAATTGGTGGTAAAGTTAATAAAATATATAAAAACAGCAACATAAATAAATGGATAATATAATTAAGTAATTATTTAAAATACATTAAGGATGGCAGGACAGGTGATGTGTCAAGACTGCAGCATGTGGGAGCTCCTAGATAACATTGTGATCTGGGGAAAACACGTCTGCAGTAAGTGTTTGCGGCTTGAGGAACTTTGGCTCAGAGTCATTGAGCTGGAGGCTGAGCTGCAGACACTGCGACACATCAGGGAGGGGGAAAGTTACCTGGATGCTTTGTACCAGGAAGCACACTTAGGATAGGGTCTTCTGATTTGGTCAGTGGTCAGGGACAAGAGGGTATGACTGTGAGTGAGGCAGGTAAGGGGACCCAGCGGGCAGGAGTGCAGGAGTGTGAGCCTCTGAAATTGTCCAATAGGTTTGAGATTCTCTCAGCTTGTTTGGATGAGAGTGGGGGCTGCAGGGTGGATGAGCAATTGACCATGGCACCATGGTACAGGAAATCATTCAAGTGGGCAGAGCAAAAAGGAATGAAGTGGTAGTATGGGAAAGTATAGTGAGGGGGATTGACACTGTTCTCTGCAGCAAAGAGTGAGAGTTCAGACTACTGTGTTGCCTGCCTGGTGCCAGGGTTCGGGACATCTGCTCAGGGCTGGAGAGGAACTTGCAGTAGGAGGGGGAGGATCTGGTTGTCGTGGTCCATGTAGGTATCAACGACATGGGTAGAACTAGGAAAGAGGTTCAGCATAGAGAGTATGAGGAGCTTGACACTAAATTGTAAAAACAGAAGCTCAAAGGTTATAATCTCTGGGGTATTACCTGAGCCATGTGCAAATTTTTATAGGGTACATAAAATTGGCTTGTGGGGCACTGGCACCAGTACTGGGGAAAGTGGGGACTGTACCATTGGGACAGCCTACTCCTGAACAGTGTTGGAGCTGCTCTTCTTGTGAACCACATAACTAGGTAAGAAGATAGGGTTTTAAACTGCATAGTGGGGCAAGGAATCAAATGTGGAAAGATGTGGTATATCAAAGAGTAGAGACAAAGTAAGAGAGGAAAATAGTGATATGGGAAATGAGGGTCAGAGAATGGCAGGTAGGGACAGAGAGAAAAAGCCTAAGAATGCACCAAGAACCAAAGCTAGCTATTACAAAGATAACAAAAAGACTAAACTAAAGGCTCTGTATCGGCACGTGACATTCATAACAAAGTAAGTGAATTGATAGCGTACATTGAAGAAAATAAATATGATCTGATAGCCATCACAGAGACCTGGCTGCAGGATGACAAGGATTGGGCCCTGAATATTGAAGGGTATATGACATTCAAGAAGAATTGGAAGCTAGGTAAAGGTGGAGGGGTGGCACTGTTAATCAAGGATGGCATTTGTGCAATAGCTAGAGATGACCTTGGTTCAGGAGATCCTGATATAGAATTGGTATGGGTGGAGATGAGGAATAGTATGGGAAAGAAGTCTCTAGTGGGAGTGGTCTACAGGCCCCCTAACAGTAACCACAATGTAGGACAAAGTATACAAGAAGAAATATAGGGAGCTTGTGATAAAGGGATGGCAATAATCATGGGCGACTTTAATCTACATATTAACTGGAAAAACCATATTGGCAGTAGTAGTCTGGATGAGGAGTTCATAGAATGCTTTCAGATAGTTTCTTACAGCAGCACATTCTGGAACCAACTAGAGAGCAGGTTATATTAGACTTGGTTTTGTGTAATGTGACAGGATTAATTAATGACTTCAGGGTAAAGGCACCCCTAGGTAGTAGTGATCACAATATGATTGAATTTCACATCCAGTATAAAAGGGAGAAGAATAGGTCTAGAACTAGTATTTCAAATTTAAATAAAGGCAACTATGTGGGCATGAAAGCTGAGCTAGCTGAAGTTAACTGGGATACTAGGCTAGGGGATAGGTTAATAGAGAAGCAGTGGCAGACATTTAAGGGGATATTTCAGAATATTTAGAATAAGTATATTCCTACTGTAAAGAAATTCTAAAGGGAGGACCCATCATTTATGGTTAACTAAAAAAGTTAGGGAAAGCATCAAATTTAAGGAAAAAGCATATAACTGCACAAAGATGAGTGGCAGGTCAGATGATTGGTCAGAATATAAAGAACGGCAGAGAAAGACTAAAAGGTTAATCAGGAGAAAGAAATTAGAGTATGAGAGGAAGCTAGCTAGAAATGTAAAAACAGTTAGAAAGAGTTTCTACAGATATTTAAACAGGGAAAGAATAGGCAAAGTGAGTGTTGGTCCTTTAGAGAGTAAGAACGGGGAGTTAATAGTAGATAATAAGGAAATGGCGGGTGAAATTGTTAGGATATAGAGATAGTTTAATTAAGTTATATTTGTATTTCTGGGTGTTAGGATTGAGTTTTAGCTTTAACATTTAAGTTTGATTTGTATTTCTGTATTAGTGTGTCAAGAAAAAATTAAATTGAGCTTTAGTTTCACTTTAAAAGGTGCCTGCATTTCTAATGAGAGTTTTATAACTGTTGCAGCTAAGTTAAACAAACAAGGGTAGAGAAACTGGGCTTTTGCCTAGGAACAAGGGTCCAGAGAGGCAGATCCCTCCCATAGACACACACACAAGAAACTAGAAATAGCAGTTTGGTTTGGAAGCTGCTTGAGTTCAGTTGGTTTTGAAATTAGCTGCCAGGAGAGACTGGAGCAAACAGGACAGATGGCAAGCCCCAAGCTAAAGAATAGACTCCAAAATCCAGGGGAGTGGAACAGGAGAAAATCCCAAGCAGACCTTCTAGTCAAAGAAAGAACAGGAACCTGTAAAAGGCCCTGTTAAGTGAAGTTAAGAGTGAGGGGCAGAGAGAAAGGCTTCAAGCTTCAGATTTAAAGAGACAAAAGCTGCAGATATCAGATTTAAAGTGAGAGCAGCTTACAAGAGGCCAGAAGGTCAAAAGAGACAACTGAAGGTCTGTAACTCTTTGCTATGGGCATGTGAAGCAGTGGTGTGCTATTGGCTGCTGAGTTGTTGAGAGAGAGAGTCCATAGAAGACAGCTTGGCCACATGTGGTGACTCAGATGAGAGGAACATCAGAAGGAGAGTTCGAAACTCTGAAGGTGAACGTTTTGGAGAAGATTCCAAGGCGAGTCCTTGGAGAATGGAGATTAGAAACCCTTGTGTGAAAAATGGAGTTCAGTGAGACTTGTTGGCCCAAGGTGACAAGAGTCTGAGGGGATTTGATGAGAGATCCATAGCATCTAGTTGAGGTGGTATCTGTCACTTGGTTTTCGAGTGTGGGGTGTTTGACCACAGGTCACCTTACTTACGGCGTACTTACTGTCAACATTAAAGTATAAGTTTTTGCTACTTGTGTTATCTTTACAAATCTGTATATATTTGTAAAGGTATTCTTGTGAGTGAAGGAGTATTGTAATATAGTTAATCTTTTCTTGTTTAATAAATGTTTTATTCTTGTGTTATAAGTTCATTAGCTGACTCCCGTGACTCTGTTCAGTAGCCCCTCTCCACGTTTCTAAACAAACAAATAAAAGTTAGGATCTATCGAGCTGGGTTCCACCCTGGGATTAGACTTGTCCAGTGGTAGTCTCAACTGGGGATCATAACAAAATGAACAAATATTCTGCTTCTGTCTTTACTGCAGAGGACATAAATACATTCCAGTAATTGCTGTAAGCCAGGAGGTGGAGGGGAGAGAGCAACCTTGTGAAATTACAATCACCAGGGAAACACTACTGAGCAACCTGATGGAGCTGCAGGCTGACAAGTCTCTGGGTCCAGATGGGCTTCATCCTAGGTCTTAAAAGAGATGGCAAATGAGGCAGTAGATGCATTGGTGCTAATTTTCCAAAACTTCCTAGATTTTGGAAAGATTCCACCAGACTGGAAGGGAGGGAGGCAGAAAGCAGGAAACTATAGGCCAGTTAACTTGAGGACTGTCATGGGGAAAGTGTTAGAGTCAATCATTAAAGACGTTATGTCTGGGCACTTAGAGAAACACAAGATAATTGGGAAGAGTAAGCATGGTTTTGTGAAAGGGAAATCATGTTTAACCAAGTTATTATAGTTCCTTTAAGGAGTAACATATGTCGTGGATAAAGGGGAGCCTGTAGATGTACTGCCCATGGATTTCCAGAAGGCATTTGATAAGGCACCACATCAAAGGTTATTGTGGAAAATAAAAGCTCATGGTGTAGGGGGTAATATTTTAACCTGGATAGAAGATTGATCTCATCTTCCGACTAGGCACTTTACAGCCTTCCGGACTGAATATTGAATTCAACAACTTTAGATCTTGAACTCCCTCCCCTATCCCCACCCGCTTTCCGTTTCTTCCCCCTCCCTTTTGTTTTTTCCAATAATTTATATAGATTTTTCTTTTATAACCTATTTCCATTATTTTTAAATCTATAACTGTAATGCCCTGTCAGTCTTTCCACCCCACCCCCACTAGAGCTGTACCTTGAGTGTCCTGCCATCCATTCTTAATTAGCACATTCTCTTAGATAATATCACCACCTTTTACACGTCTTTGTTCCTTTGTCTGTGACATCTTTTGATTATCTGCTCCTATCACTGCTTGCTTGTCCCTACAACCACCCTCCACCACCGCCCCCCACCCCCCCCAACTTCTCTCCCCACCCCCCTACCCACCTTAAACCAGCTTATATTTCACCCGTCTCCTAACTTTACTCAGTTCTGCTGAAGGGTCATGAGGACTCGAAACGTCAGCTCTTTTCTTCTCTGCCAATGCTGCCAGACCTGCTGAGTTTTTCCAGGTAATTCTGTTTTTGTTGTAGAAGATTGACTGGCTGGCAGAGAACAGAGAGTTCATAAATGGGTCTTTGTCTGATTGGCAGGATGTGATTAGTGGTGTCCTGCAGGGGTCTGTGCTGGGACTCAACTTCTCACAATTTACATCAATAACTTAGATGAGGGGAGTGAAGGCGTGGTAGCTAAATTTGCAGATGACACAAAGATAGGCAGGAAAGTTTGTTGTGAAGAAGATATAAGGAGTTTGCAGACCGATATAGATAGGTTGAGCGAGTGGTCAAAAATCTGGCAGATGGAGTATAATGTGGGAAAATGTGAAGTTGTTCACAATGGCAGGAAGACTAAAAAAGCAGAGTATTATTCAAACAGAGAACAACAGCAGAATTCTGAGGTGCAGAGGGGTCTAAGTGTTCGCGTGCATGGGTCACAATAAGTTATTATGCAGGTACAGCATGTAATCAAGAAGGCTAATGGAATGCTATCCTTTATTGAGAGAGGAATTGAACATAAAAGCTTCAATTTTACGGGGTATTGGTGAGACCGCATCTCGAATAGTGTGTGGAGTTTTGGTCTCGTTATTTAAGGAATGATATAAATGCATTGGGGCCGGTTCAGAGGTGGTTTACTACATTGATGCCTGGAATGAATGGGTTGTCGTATGAGGATGGTTGGACAAACTGGGCTTGTTTCCACTGGAGTTTAGAAGAGTGACTTTACTGAAGCATATGAGAGCCTGAGTGGTCTTGACAAGGCGGATGTGGAAAAGATGTTTCCTCTGTTAGTGGGTGCAGAACTAGAAGGCAGTGTTTGAAAATTAGGGGTCGCCCTTATAGGACAGAGATTATGGGAACTTTTTTCTCTTAGAGGATTGTGTGACTTTGGAACTCTCTGCCTCAGAAGGCTGTGGAAGTGGGGTCACTGAATATCTTTAAGGCAGAGGTAGATAGATTCTTGTTAGGCAAGGGAATCAAAGATTATTGGGGAGGTAGATGGGAATGTAGAACTTGAAACACAAACAGATCAGTGACAATCTTATTGAATGGAGGTGCTGGCTTGAGGGGCCGAATGGCCTACCTCTGCTCCTATTTGGATGTTCGTAAATATGGTGAGCTGTAAGATTTTTAATTATATTGATTTTTTTTTTTAGAATTCTTACAATTAGGGTATTCTATGCAATTGTTCCTCATTATGTTAGTCTGAGGATATTGAAAAATAAATATTAGGGGCCTTGTGCTTATTTTATTAGGCCAGATTTGGATCTTTAGAAATGACCCCTGTTGAACTGTATAAACATGTAAATGTACTCTAGACATCATCTGCAGTACATATGGAAATGACGACAGCACAAAGAACAAGACCCTTAAATTTAAAAATCTCAAGTGGCATTGCAGAAACGTAATGAGATAAAAATAGATGCTGATCCAAAGAAAGAATTACAAGAAAGGTTAGAACATAGAACATAGAAGCTAGGAGCAGGAGTAGGCCATTTGGCCCTTTGAGCCTGCTCCGCCATTCATTATGATCATGGTTGATCATCCAACTCAATAGCCTGCTCCTGCTTTCTCCCCATTTCCTTTGATCCCTTTCACCCCAAGAGCTTTATCTAACTCCTTCTTGAAAAAAAAATGCTTGACCAAAAGAGGTAGGTTTAAGGAGGGACATAATATAGAAGATAAAGAAATGGAGCAGTTTGGGGAGATTATTTCAGAGTGTGGGATTGAGGCGGTTGACAGCGCGTCACTGATGTTGGCTTGGTATGTATGGGGTGGGGGGGTGGGGGGGGGGTGGTGGGGTGCAAGCATAAGAGGCCAGAATTGGAGTAACAGAGTTTATTAAGCTGCCATGCCCAACTGTGTTATATAA
Organism: Cetorhinus maximus; assembly: GCF_964194155.1. Classification (NCBI taxonomy): domain Eukaryota; kingdom Metazoa; phylum Chordata; class Chondrichthyes; order Lamniformes; family Cetorhinidae; genus Cetorhinus; species Cetorhinus maximus. The sequence continues at coordinate 33,294,556 of NC_135896.1, read as the reverse complement.
GAGCTCAATCCTTTCCATGTAGAATCCAGAAGCTGAATTCGAATTTCACTTAATTTTGTCATCAGGAGCAGTAAAAACTAATATTGAAATTTCTTCGCTATGCTCCCACATTGGCTCCCATTGTATTTTAACATCTTTAGAGAAGCAGTCAACACAAATTAAATGACAATCCTATTAGGAGATTACTTGCTAAGCAACCTGAAATTATGAATTTCATAACTTCTTTGGCAACAAGCATGATCTATTATATAACAAGCAGCCCAGATTTACTGTAAACTTCCACTAGGAAGTCATTTTTTTTGTAGAAGGATAACTTCTCAATCAGATTTCCAGTGTTCCAACTGAGGCCTGAGTGGTTAAAAACTCATACAAAAGAACTGTGAGCACAACGCCCAATGCCAGATTTTCAGTTGGATTAGAATGCAGAATTAGGTGGAACTTATTCTAGATGATTCATAAATATTGTAACAAATTTTGTCTCTCAGGAAATCTTCATAATGCATGCACTTTAACTCAGATTGCAGTTGCAGTTCTTAATATGTTAATAGCATATTGCATGAAATGTCCTTCAGGTTTTAAGTTCTTGATACAGTGAATGCTTTAATGCCTATTATGATGACAACATTTCTGAAGCCTTGAAATTACTCTATGTAATAATATTTCAGATAAAATAGTCAACATAGGAGTCTGATTTGTTAAACATTGATACATTCATTTTATACAACAAATTTTCCAGTACTAGTGTGGAATATGGAAGGAATATTGGGATGCAAGCTATTACTACACTTGCAGCCAGAGACAATGAACCTATACCACTCAAACAGCAACAAATTTAGGTGGGTATGATGCAGAGGAACTGTCTCAATAGGAACATCATAGACAATATCTTGCAAAGAATGATCATCTAATAGTTAAATACATTTCTTAAGAAAGTGAAAACTTTGACATCAATTTTTCTTCTCCATATCCGTAAATATGTAGTTAGAAGCTTCTGTGAAAGGTCATTGTTTAGAAATGCTTTTGAACATTGTTGAATGTGCATTCACTCTCTTCAAATGATTAGCATCTGTAAGTTGTGCTGCAGGATAAATGGCTTTGTTGTTGCAATAATGATATTCTATTCAAACAGGATTTCATGGGTTTATGAGAATTTGAACGTTGACAAATTTCTAAAGACTAACAACTTCTTCCAGGCTCCCCTAACCAGACACATTACTTGTTGATTCAGTCAGCATGAAAAGTCTACAAATTCTGCAGGGAGAAGAGAAGGGGATTTATTGGGATGAATATAGGGACTTGAAAAAATGTGTTAAAACAGTGATCAGAGAGACAGGAGATCTGGAAAAAAAGCATAGCTACAGACATAGAATATTTACCATCTGCAAGGTGCAAGTCAGGGTGTGTTGAAAGACTTTCCACTTGCTGGGTGATTGCAGTTCCTACAACACTCAAGACGCTCCACACCATCCACCATCTTAAACATTCACTCCCTCCACCACTGACACAGTGTACCATCTACAAGATGCACTGCAGCAGCTTGTCAAGCCTCCTTAGACAGCACCTTCAAAAACCCATGACCTTTACCACCTAGAAGGACAAGGGCAGGAGATGCATGGGAACACCACCACCTGCAAGTTCCCCTCTAAGCTACACACCACCATGACCTGGAACTATATAGCTGTTCCTTCACTGTCGCTAGGTCAAAATCCTGGAACTCCCTAACAGCACTGTGGGTGTACCTACACCACATGGACTGCAGCGGTTCAAGAAGGCATCTCACCACCATCTTCTCCAGTGTAATTAGGGATGGACAACAAATAATGGCAACACCCACATTTCATGGAAGAATAATTTAAAAAAACTTTCAGCTCTTCCTGAAGAGATCGTTCATAAAAGAGATCATAAAAGAAGAAAATACAACTGAAACAATCAATGTTCTATATTATTATTATTACCTCCAAATGTTCACAAGGAATGGCATGAATACCATGCCTCCCCTGGACAATAATAAACTAAGCTCAAATCATTGGTGTCAATGAGATGGAAGCTTTAAGCAGTCTAACAGGTTTCAAAACAAATACACGTCCTCATATTTATCCAGAGTTATAAGCGGCACTTGGGAGGAGATTAGTGAGGCATTGATAGCTGTTATGAGGAAGTCACTGGATACTGGAGCAGTATCAGTAGATGTGGAATATTGTGATATGGATGGTGCTCTTTTTAAAAAAGGGCGACAACACTGATGGACAACTGTAGATCTGTTGAAGTAATGTTAACTTTGGCCAATAATGTAAAATGAAAATAAAATTGAATTAAGCAGCCATTGTAAAACATGCTCAATCTTCCTTTCTAATGAAGTCAATGGAAGACAATATCAAGTAGGATGTATAATTGGCTCCTAATTGGACATTACCTATAAAACACTGTCATCCAAAGTTAAAATAACCCCTGTTAGTCTTAATTCAATGCTACCTATTGTAACAAAATTGATTATTATGGTAAAATTGAGGATTACCTGTCCAATGACAACTGAGTAAACAACAGCCAACATGGACTCAAACGAGAAAGACCCTGTCTGAGAAAGACCAATATCCTTAACTTTCATGGGGAAGTGATATCCCAAGCAAATTGTAGAAAACCCCAAGAAAGCTATACCTAGACTTCTGAAAGTCATTTGACAAAGTTCAATTTTAAACAATATCAAATCAAGCTCAAAACTGCAGTGTGCCAAGGATTGAATAAAAAAACAAGTTGCTTGGAAGGTAGAAAACAGTAGGTACTTGGAAAGGAGATGTGTCGGGGTAAGGAGAAGTGGGTGCTCCAAAGATAAGTATATTGTGCCCATTTTTGGTCACCAAGATGCAGGAGATACATCCAAGTGCTGGAAACAGTATAGAAAAAGGCCACAAAGCGAATCACAAGAATTAAGAATCCCTTTTATGAGGAAAATTGGGAAAAACTGGGACCCTGCTTAAATGTGTCAGTAGGACACCAATTTCCATGGGAAAGAGATCAGTCAACTGCATGTTCCTGTTAGGTGCTTCGACCTGCCAGCAGTGAAATTTAAAGCAGGCTGGTCATCTGGGTTAATGGAGTGGTAAGGCAACCCATGCCATTTTTAGGACCTTACCACCCATTACTGACCATTTTCCTCAGAGTAAAAAGTAAAGAGTAGATGGGCTGGTTAGATGGGCTGATCAGTGGCAAATGGAATTTAATCTGGATAAGTGTGAGGTGATGCACTTGGTCAGGACAAACAAGGCACAGGAATACACGATGAATAGTAGGACTCTGGGAAGTACCGAGGATCAGAGGGGCCTTGGTGTGCATGTCCACCAGTCCCTTAAGGTAGCAGGACAGGTAGATAAGGTGGTTAAAAAGGCATATGGGATACTTGCCTTTCTTAGCCAAGGCATGGAATATAAGAGCAGGGAGGTTATGCTGGAACTGTATAAAACACTGGTTAGGCCACAGCTAGAGTATTGTGTGCAGCTCTGGAATCCGCATTATAGGAAGGATATGATTGCACTAGAAAGAGTGCAGAGGAAATTTACCAGGATGTTGCCTGGGCTGGAGAGTTTTAGTTATGAGGAGAGATTGGATAGACTGGGGTTATTTTCCCTGAAGCAGAGGAGATTGAGGGGGGGGCATGATTGAGGTGTATAAAATTATGAGGGGCATAGATAGGGTAGACAGGAAGGAACTTTTCCCCTTGGTGGAGGGATCAATAACCAGGAGGCATAGATTTAAGGTAAGGGGCAGGAGGTTTAGAGGGGATGTGAGGAAGAATTTTTTCACCCAGAGGGTGGTGGGAATCTGGAACTCACTGCCTGAAAGGGTGGTAGAGGCAGAAACCCTCATAACATTTAAGAAGTATTTGGATATGTACTTGCGATGCCATGGTTATGGGCCTAGTGCTGGAAAATGGGATTAGAATAGTTAGGTACTTGTTTGACTGGCGCAGACTCGATGAGCTGAAGGGCCTTTTTCTGTGCTGTAGATCTCTACGACTCTAAATCAATCCCTGAAGCTTCCTAAATGGAGTTGATTTAAAATTGGTAAGGGATGTGTAACTTCTTGCCACGTTGGTGAGAAACCTCTGTTGGTAACAGTTAGGACTGTTCCATGCTATTACCATAAATGTTCACTTCTCCACCTTTCCCAACATAGTGACAGTTTCCCCTTTAAATATAGCATGACAGTACATCAAATATCGGCTTTTTCTGTAAGTGGGATATACCGAAGAAAATGTAACAAACCTTTTAAAGGTGAAACAGTTAGTCGAGGATAACGCTTCGAACTGGTGCCAGTGCACAAAGAGGTGGAAGAGTAGAACACAGTATGAAACAGAATTAAATGCCTGCATCAGAACTTAATAGCCTCTCTATTACTATTAATGCACCCCTCGGGATAATAAAAAGTCAGTCAGTAGTCACGTCGCAGCACAAGGACAGAGACTATTTAAATTGCAGTTAAACATTAATCACTAAATGCTGCTTCACTTGAAGACTGGCACTGGAATAGAACTCATTTGTGAACTCTGAAGACAACTACTCTCTTTGGTTGAACCTCATTTTCAGATCAAGATTCCTCATTGAAGGGTAACTGGTTGGAATATATTTGAATTTTTATTTCATGCAATTTAATGGCTTTGTTTTTGCACAATAATTTCCTTGGATTAAGAGCTACTTTTGCAAACTATTCAAGTGCTTGCAGTGAACAATTGCCATCCATTACAATATATGGAGTGTGATCACAGAGTTTTTGTTTTAACTGATGATATCATTTCGGTTCTGAAAATGAATGTCATAAGAAGATAAGACGTTTCAGGGATTCCACAGGATGAAAAATTCCCTAAGGCTTTAGCCACTAGAGGGCAGAGAATGTAAAGATTACAAACTGCAAACTGTCTGGCCTGGTTCTGAGAAATGAAACCCTGGGGAAAAATGGAGGAAAAGAGGCTTATCAGAAATCAATAACATAAAACAACAGGCTCACTTCACTCCCTATAACATAGACATGGACGCAATACAAAGTCTAATGTTGCATTTGGGATGGCATCAGCAAATAGCTAGAAGACACAGATTTAAGAGAAATTTATTTATGCAACAAATTGCTATGATCTGGAATGTACTGCATTATAAGGGTAGTGGAAGCAGATAGAGTCGAAACTTTCAGGACAAAATTGGATTTATACTTAAAGAAACAAATTGCAGGGCTACGGGCTAAGGTGAGTGAGACTAATTTGAGAATTCTTTTCAAAGAATTGGTGCAGGCACAATGGGCTGAATGATCTCCTTTTGTGCTGCATGATTCTAGGATTCTCTGAAAAGGTAAGTGCAGTCAGTCTCATCTCTTATCTAGCAATGTGCACTGTAACTCCTCCCCCAAAAGTCTTGTATGTAGTATGCATTTCCTGCACTTTCCTTCTGTAACAATCTCCCCCACCACACTTTGTTAATTGGTTCAAGGATTAACAGCAGCAAATCAGAACTGAAGAGGCAGGGAGATTGAGTAAGAGATCAGCTGGTAACAGATCATTTATGTTCTGTCCGCAGGGTCGCTCGCCAGCATTTCTTACATTTGCTGGATGTGATTAACTATAGCGTGTATTCTTTCATTAGGGGCCTGGATTTTCATTCAATCAGTTGACTATAAAGTAGCTTTCCTATAGTTTAGTAATTTTTCCTATTTTTATTCATTGTTAGTAATTAGTATTGCTGGAAACTGTCAGAGGAAAAAATGATTACCTGGTGACATTCTAATAGTTTTTCACACTGACATATGGCAGCCTTGGCTCAGTGGGTCACACTCTTGCTTCTGAGTCAGAAGGTTGTGGTTTCAACTCCCACTCCAGACAATTGAATCTATAACAAAAACAGAATTACCTGGAAAAACTCAGCAGGTCTGGCAGCATTGGTGGAGAAGAAATCAGTTAACGTTTCGGGTCTTCAAGACCCTTCGGCAGAATCTATAATCCTGGCTGACGCTTCAGTGCCATACTGAGGGAGTACTGCATGGTGGAGGCTCTGTCTTGCAGATGAGACTGTGGTATTGTCTGCCCTGTTGGTGAGTGTGAAAGATACCAATGCAATATTTTGATGAATAGCAGGGTGGTTCATCCCAGGTCCCTGCCCAATATTTATTCGTCAACCAACATCACTAAACAGGTTATTTAATTATCACATTGCTATCTGTGGGATCTTGCAGTGCGCAAGATGGCTGCAGCACTTCCTATGTCACAACAGTGACTTCACTTCAAAACGTGCTTCATTGGCTGTAAAGCACTTTAGGACACCCTGAGGTCATGAAATTCACTATGTAAATCTTTATTTTGCTGATGGAAGTCTGGCTGAATTTGGAGCTGAGTTCCAGTAAGTGTTTTTTTTGTGCTACTTTTTGCTGTCCTTCTTTCTCAGTGTCGTGTGAACAGGTGAATGGAGGCTTAACCTATCAATGAAATTGGGAGGTTGTTACATCATTTCTTCTGATGTACTGTAAAACGAGTATTCAATAGTAATTAATCTATTAGATGCCTTAGTCAGTGTCAGGGCGCACTTTAGCACAGTTTGGATAAACACCTTTGTACGCTGTGGCTTATCATACTCATGTGATCTCTGATGTCATTTTTATGTAAATAGAGGTCGTGGGCAATAGCCAATTTACAGATCACATGGAACACGGTGTCGGAAGTATATAGCTGAGATCGAATGTATTTTGATAGCTGTACTTGAGCCAGCAGCTGTGAAAAATAGCAGGGAATTATTAAAATTTCAATCTGCCACTTTGTATAGGGCATCGACTGCTGGGTGAGTCATTATGGCTTTAAATAATCCAGTATCTGTTCCTATGAAGATGAAGGGAGATTTGAGAGTGAATTGGAAATTCTTCCAGTCTCAATGGCAGAATTATGAGATTGCCACAGAGTTGAACAAGAATCCTGAACAAATAAGAGTAGTATATCTGTTATCAGTGCTGGGGAAAGAGTGCTACAAGTTGTATTGCACCCTAGACCTTACTCAGGAGCAGAAAAGCCAGGTTTGTGAAATTTGAGGCCTTGGAGACCCACGTTAAACCCTTTGCTAATGTTATTTATGAATGCAATGCGTAGGACTCAGGTTCAAGAAGAGAGGAAGAATATTGATCGGTATGTACTGATAGTCTAGATGAATCTTGTGAGTTTGGACAACTGAAGGGTGATCTCATCAGAGAAAGGATTGCCTTAAGAACAAGAAATCCTGCTGTGAGAGCACATCTACTGGGAGAAGAGAAAATTACCCTCAAGAAAACTATTGACACATGCAGAAGCTCTGAGGTGGCTAATCATCAATTGGAAGAATATTGATGGGAGAACTGATGAGGTTTTGCACTATATTGAGAGGCATTCCAAGCCTTCCAAGCACAAGACGATGATTGAAAGGAAGGACAATTTATAGAAAGGCCAACAGAAAGATGAAGACCAGAGTACAGGATGTAAATACTGTGGAGGACACCACGAAAGAAAAGAGACCTTGTTCAGTATGGGGAAAGTAGTGCTCTAAGTGCAAGAAGCTGAACCACTTTGCATGCAAATGCCTTGCTGGAAAGAAGAAAAGCAAGCCAATAAAGATGGTTGCTGGTGCGATGTTGAATGGTGGTTTAATGAACCACTTAACATGCTAGAACAGGTCGGTGTTTTCAAGTCAGGAGGTAAAAAATGGGTTGTGACCGTTGAAATGATGACAGCAGAAGGACAGCATCAAGTTAATGTGAAATGCCAGATAGACCCTGGTGTGATGTGCAACATCATGAGCTTTGCAGATTGGTGTGAGGTTGCTCAAATGGTGACCTGAAAATAAAGCTGTCAAAGGTAAAGATAGAACAATGGTCACCACAGAAGGACAAGCTAAGTTGAGAGTCCAATCCAATGGAAGGAAAGAAGGTCTTCAGTTCCAGATAGTGGACACTCAGCAAAATCCTTCATCTCAGCTGAAACAAGCCAAATCTTGGACTGATAACCCTTCATGTACCAGCAGAGATTTACAGTGTTTTGCATGACGCTAAGCCATTAACTGCTGAGCAGATTCTGACAGGTTTGTTACAATCTGGTTAGGGACCAGCAACTTTTTGTTGAAAGTAGAAAGTTTGAAATCCCAGGTACTTACCAAGCGAATAAAGCCAAATAATTCCACAGTTTTAAACAGATAAAATAAAGTTTACTAAACAAAATCAGCAAAATAAAATAATCTTCAATATCCATCTTATACACTAACATTCAGAATTAACATGAGATAAATGTGAATTAACAGGCAACCTGTGGTTGAACACACCGCACTGCACATTAAATGGCATATGTGACCAAGACAGATCCCATGGATTTCTTAGCAACCTGTTCACATGTCACTGACCACTGCGAGTCACAAAATCTCATTAAAACTGGCTCCCTCACAAGGGATTTCAACTCATCATTTTTGAAGGTCTAGCCCCTGAATTCCCTCAAAAACTGCACCAACTCGGACTACCTCAACGACTGCACGGTTACTGATGGTTCAATCTCTTCTCCTGAGAATGTGTTCCATGGGATTCACGAAGCTGCACTCCCTCCTTTAATTATCTGCAAAATTTGCAGACCTCTGGCTTCACTAAGCTGCCATCCCACCTGGGTTTTTCCGAATTTCAATCATCTGGTTGCACCAAGCTATAAATGGCTCCCAGGTCTTCTCTGAGCCCTAACTGCCTCCAGCAGGGAACCAATGACCTTCTCAGCTGCCCAGGACACCTCCTGAGCCCTAACTGCGCAAAACATCTCCTAGGGTTTCTCTGTGAGCTACAAACCCCAAGAGGGCCAAACTGTAACTAACAGCTGCAGCAAACAGCTCCCAGAGCTTCTCCAAGCCCTAACTGCCTGCAGCCTGCTAAAAGCAGAACTTTCAGTATCCAGCCTCTTCCCCTGCTGCAGAACACTCAGATTAATTGAAACCAGAGCGCCATCTTAAATTCCATCCATCTCCATGACGATGCTGCCTTTCAGGTTTCACTGAATAATTTAAACTAACTTAAATTTAACTCCCAAAACAAAACATTTCTTTGGACTGTAAGCAGTGTAGACATCACATCTCCAGTTCTCCAGCTAAGTAAGCCCTCCTGTTGTTCTATGTCTCTCTCTTGTAGTCTGAGTCTATTAAAAAAACATGGGTAGCCTTCTGACCTGCCATTTTCTTTTAGGTGCTCTGGCAATCTCCTCAGTCCAGCATTTTAGTTACCTTACCTTCACAACAACAATTTTTCCAGAACTAAACATTACCTCTAAAATATTAACATGAATTATGAATTAGATATTTGTCACTGATTGCATAAATGTTTTCACAGGCCTTGGATGTCTTTCTGGTGAATATCATCTCCAAGTCAATGAGAGTGTGAAACCGGCTCAAAATCTTCCGAGGAGAGTTCCAGCTTCCCTCAAGTCCAATCTGAAAGACAAGATAGAGGAGCTTGAAAAGATGGGAGTAATCAAGAAAGTGACAACTCCTACAGACTGGATTAGCAGCACGGTAGCAGTGAAACAATCTGGAAAGCTGAGAGTGTGCAGAGATCCAAAGGACCTTAATGAAGCTTTGAAGAGATCTCACTACCTCATGCCAAACATTGAAGAAATTCTGCCACGATTTGCCAAGGCAAAGGTCTTTACAACTCTTGATGCAAAGATGGCTACTGGCAAATGAAGTTGGATAAGAGCAATTTTCTGACTACATTCTGGATGCTATTTGGGAGGTACAGATGGTTGTGCATGCTGTTTAGCATTTCTACTGCTCTGGAAGAGTATCAACACAGGTGGCATAAAATACTTAATGATCTTCCAGGAGCGGAAGCAACTATGGATGATGTGCTCGTCTATGGTTGCAGAGATATGATAGTCTGAATGGCTTCTTCTATGATCAGAAATTAATGAGGTTGCTTGAGGGAGCTTGCCAAATGAACCTAAGGCTGAACAAGAAAAAAACCTCAGCTGAGATTGACTGAAGTCAAGTTTAGGTCATGTGCTGACAGTGAAAGGACTTTGCCCTGATCCTGATGAGATGTGAGCTGTAGCAGAGATGCAGCAACCAAAAGGTCTTTTGCAGACCTCTGGCTTCACTAAGCTGCCACCCCGCCTGGGTTTTTCCAAATTTCAGTCATGTGGTTGCACCAAGCTATAAATGGCTCCTGGGTCTTCTCTGAGCCCTAAATGCCTCCAACAGGGAACCAATGACCTTCCATCACCTTCTCAGCTGCCCAGGACTTCTCCTGAGCTCTAACTGCACAAAACATCTCCTAGGGCTTCTCTGTCAGCTGCAAACCTCATGAGGTCCAAACTGTAACTAACAGCTGTACCAAACAGCTCCCAGAGCTTCTCCGAGCCCTAACTGCCTGCAGCCTGCTAAAAGCCAAAAGATGCAAAGGTGGTTCAATGATTTCTAGGATTTGTGAATTACCTAGCAAAGCTCTTTCCCAATTTGTCATCAGAGCGTGAACCTCCACACAAGCTCACTGAAAAGGACGTTCAGTGGTATTCGGGCACAAAACAAGGAAAGCAGCTTTCACTGGCATCAAACGACTAGTGACGACAATGCCAATGCTGAGGTACTAAGGTGTCAACAACAAGTCACCCTGCAGTGTAATGCCAGTGAGACTAGATTTGGAGCAACCCTAATGCAGCATTGACAACCAGTTACTTTTGTATCCAAAGCGTTGCCATAATCGGAACAACACTGTGCACAGATTGAGAAAGAGTGCCGTCTGTTGTCATTGCTTGTGAGCAATTGAACCAGTACCTGTTTGGGAGAGACAAAGTGACAGCAGAGTCTGACCACAAGCCACTTCAAAGCATCTTTTCAAACTTCTTCTACCTGCTCCAAAGTGTCTGCAGAGGACGTTACTTTATTTGCAGAGATATCATTTGGAAGTGAAGTACAAGCAAAGGAAACAGATGTACATTGTCGACATGCTGTCAAGAGCCACATTCCCTTTGAATGAAGTTGATGATTTTTGTAGAGTGAGAAATCTTCCAGATTCAATGAGATGCAACAGTACAACATGTTCTGGGGCCATCAACCTAACAGAGACATTGGGTGGAATCGTCCCAGATTTTCACTAAGAGCGGTAGCACGCGGGTAAAAGGACGTTTCACCCGTCGGCTGCAATGGCGGTTTTTCATGCTGTATCATCTCAAACCTGTCGCATTAATTATGCATTTCCAGAAAACATGCCATTTCCATGGTGGGCGGGCTCTCATCAACCCACCATGCCATCACCTTGCCGCGTGCCATATTTAGAGTGCAGCCGTGCGCACACCTCTCAGGGCTTTCAGCCTACGACTGCTGCAAAGAAGACATGGCCCTGAAAGGCAAGAAGACTGCAGCCCCCAGGCTCAGTGACATGTCCCTCAAGCACCTTTTGGATGCAGTGGAGGCTTGCTATGGTTTCCTCTATGCTGTACTCTCAGCTCAGGCACAGGCATTCTCCTAACTCACACTGCCAGGCTGCACTGTTAGCTTAAACCATCGGGGAGACTGTTCCAAACCGGGATGCTGACAACACAAGGGGCTGTGAGCGTCTCCATCAGTCACTACTGCACACTAGCTTTAGCAAGGGGATTGAACAATGTGCGCAGTCGTCCAACTGTTCTGCAGTCCACTAAAATGCTCATTAGTTCGCAGTCTGTGCCGAGGGGTGAAAAGCTCTGGAGCACTTGGCACTTTGACGCCTCTGTTGCTTGAGTGGGCGGATAAGCTAGAGGCCCGACTCCAATCATATCAGTGTGGCTGCACCTGAACTCTTCAGCTTCAGAGGAATGGTCACTTTATACAAGGTGTCCCTAATGCATGGCCACTTCCCTCCCCCACAACACCTCCCCCCACCCTGACTGTGCGCTACCTTCAACTGCAGGGCAGCCAGCCTTTGTCCATCATCCCCCCCACAAAGTCACCTCAACTGCAGGGCAGCCTTTGCCCCCGCTGATCCCCATGCCTCAACCACAGGGCAGTCTTTGCCCCCCACCCCACCCCATGAGCCTCAACCTTGAAGTCCAACAGGCCACCTGGATGAGTGCTCAACGTTATTGTCCGAGTTCCCCTCAAAGTGCAGCCACCAAGTGCACGCCTTTTATGTGCTGTTGTGAAAGACGTCAGTGTGCGATCACGCCAATGTGGTTGGATGAGCCAGTGTGCCGGCGGGAGGGGGGGGATTCTAGCGGGCTGGCCTTATAATGATATGCTGATGTATTACAATGAGGTTCCCGACGTCGGATGGCGGGAAACACGGCCCGTCATCGATGGCTGAGCGGATTATCGCAAACTGGTTTCACATTTCTCGCCATATTGTCTGCTCACACCACCAAGCACGCCTGATACCAGCGGGCACGGAAAATTCCGCCCATTGATCCTGACAGACAAGGTTTTGCTTAGATTAAGCAAACTATGCAACGAGATGCAACTCACTACATGAAGTTGTGATGCAAGGATGGCCTGAAACCTTCAAGGACACACCTGTTGCTATAAGGGAGTATTGGATATACAGAGATGAAGTGATTGTTCAAGGTGGCATTTTGTACAAAGGGACCAGGATTATTATTGCTCAGATGAATAAAAGAGGTGCTGAAATGCATCCATGCAAGCCATCAAGGAACTGAGTCCAGTCCGAGGAAGGGAAGTGCTCTACTGGCCAAACATGAGCAATGAGATTAAGGACCACATCAGCCAGTGCAGTGCTTGTAATGAACATTGGGCTAAGCCATGACATCCCGGACAAACCATGAAGAAGCTTGGAGTAGACCTCTTCATTCTCAATGGAACTGATCATCTTATCACAGTCGACCACTAAGTTAGACCAGTTGACGCCAATGGCTATCAATGAGATACCACTTGTTACCACGTATAAACAGTCGATGATATCCTGCACCAGTTCACCAGAGCTGTAGACCTGAGTGTTCACTCATTTTGACTGGCATCATGAGCGGCAAAGTATACATAATTGCCTGACCTGGAAAACATGGCAGACATTAGCATTATGCATTTGCGGGCAGTTGACTGTGATACCCTGAAAGTATCTCCAGCAGAGCCCTGGATGGATTGAGAAGCAAAGTTGAGGGTGGTAGTGACTTTGACAGCCATTGGTAAAGATTGGGCAGCAGGTCCTTCTTGCAGCAGATAGCCACCACTTGATGCCAATACTGTGTGCCTCCTGAGACACTGAGGTGCTCCGACATGTTGATTGTCTGCCTGTAGACCCAGTGTGCCTGGCGTGGCCTCCTGCGAGCTGCACCTCTCTCTGCTGATCCCCTCTCTGCTGTGGAGTTGCAGGTCTCTGGCCAGTTGGCTTGTGCAGCTCCTGCTCCTGGTGCCGGCCACCTTAGTCCTCCTCTGGTCCAAAATAACACAGCATAAACAGCACCCATGCTGATGTGGTAGATCAGGGCTCTAAAGTGCTGTTCAAACATACAAACCTCAAAAGCGCAGATGACATCTCCAAAGTTGTAAGAGTAAATTTTCAACACAGGCAAGGTGAACAAAGCCTTTTAGACAAGGAGGCAAGAAAGCACCTGTAAGATGTCAGATTATTGGCTTGTCATGAACTCCGTCCCCTCAATTGCCATTGTGTTCTCACTTTACTTTCACTAGCGAGATCCAGGAAGCCCAGGATACCCATGAACCCACAGTATATCGCTGTACTTCAGTGATTAACATATTGAAATTGATTAACTCTCTGAAGGAGGTTGCGCGTAAGCAGTGGAGTGCACTGGCGTTAAATGCGGAACTTGGCAGGCTGAAGCCAGCTTCATGACCAACTCTTTTTTTAAACACAGGTGCTCACCTTTGTTAAAATTCAACCCAAAGCTTCAGGTCAATGAACTTTCATTATTAACAGCAACTTGCAGTTATATAATGCTTTTAACATGATACAACACCCCAAGGCACTTCAGAGAAGCTCATCAGTCTGAAAATTTTACTCTGTTTCTCCCTCTCCACAGATACTACTTGACCTGCTGAATATTTCCAGAATTTTCTGTTTTTCCAATAAAATTGTTAGGTTGGAATCAATTAATGAAGAAAAACTAGCCAGCAATACCAACCGAGTAATAATTGCACAGTAATAAGGGAAACTGAGGGCTGCATTTTACATGTCCCTGTCGGGCATGTTTCCAGAGGGTGGGCGGGGGGGGGCATGTAAAATAGTGTGGGTGCCCGCTCCACCCCCTCCCCACTCACCCCTGAACTTGCCCCCATAACACAGCGGGGTGGATGGGCGCTGAAATCGGCAGCCCGCCCGCCATATTTAAATTGGTAATCCAGGGTCAATGAGGCTTCATACCAAGCCAATTGACCCTGATAATACACTGCCCACATCACCAAACGTTTGGCGGAGCAGCCGGGCTGGAGCGGTCATCCTGATTTTTTAAACACAGCCTTCAAAGGGTGGGTAGGAATGGGGGTTCAGTCTTCGGGGGCTGCTCTTTGTGGATTAGGGAGTGGCCCTCCTTAAAATGGAATTACCCTTTCTACCTATGCTCCGCAGTCTTAAACCCAACCCCTCCCACCCCCACGGCCTTCCTCGCTGACCAACCCTCCCTGCCTGAGACTCCGGATTTACTGGCTTTGGGGAGCCGTGGGCTGCCTTCACCATCTTCTCGCGGTCCCGGCAGCAGCCGTGATTACGCTCTTGTTGCTGTTAGGACTGATGGATTGGCTGGCACTTCCCAAGGGAGGGGGTTCCTCCGCCGTGAGTGGTGGAAGTCCTATTTGGCCCTTGTTTAGCCCACCCACAGTGCATAATGGCTGCAGGGTGGGCCGGCGTGGAGTGGGTTAGCTCCATGCTGACTTTGCTTCCTGAGGGGCGGGGGCTGGTAGGGGCAGCTGCCTGCCTCCCTGTATTATTAGCTCTGAGTTTTGTCATTGAAGAGAAAGTAGGCAGACAGTAATAATTCTCTACTTCCATAAAGATAAACGCTGAATAGAAAGGATCTCCAGAACTGAGTTAATCAACAACAATATGGTTGGTATGAATATTAGCAGGGTAATGGTCACCAGTAATTTAATTTGAAAGGATATTTTGCTCGTCTAAGAAAGTAAAAGAGGACAAGTAGCCAGGGACAAAATAATGAAGGTGAATTGTTCTAAATTGTAGCAATATGTCAGTCAGTACATAAATCTCTAAATATGATAAATATGTAATTAAGGTGAATTAATCAGGTGAACTAAAAAGGGGAGGTGGTAGTGCAGTGCTAATGTCACTGGACTAGCAGTTCAGAGGCCCAGGCTAATGCTCTGGGGACAGGGGTGCAAATCCCACCATGGCAGCTGGTGGAATTTAAGTTCAGTTAATAAATCTGGAAATAAGAGCTAGCCTTGGTAATAATGACCAAGAAACCATTATCGATTGACATAAAAGAAACTCAGGTTCAGTAATGCACCTTTAGGGGAGGAAAACTGCTGTCCTTACCTGGTCTGGCCTACATGTGACTCCAGATCCACAGCAATGTGGTTGACTCTTAAATGGCCTAGTAAGTCGCTCGGTTATATCAAACCGCTACAAAGTCGAAAAGGAATGAAATCTGACAGATTGCCCAGCATCAACCTAGGCACCGGATGCGGCATGCCCAGACCTGTCAAGCCTGCAAAGTCCTCCTTGCTAACGCCTGTGAGCTTGTGCCAAAATTGGGAGAGCTGTCTCACAGGCTAGTCATGTAATAGCCTGACATAGTCATCCTCATGGAATCATACCTTACAGACGATGTCCCAGACACCACCATCACCATCCCTAGTTATGTCCCGTCCCAACAACTGGGCACACCCAGCAGAGGTGGCAGCACAGTGGTATACAGTTGGGAGGAAGGTATCTTGGGAGTCCTCAACAACACCTCTGGACCCCATGAAGTCTCATAGCATCAGGTCAAAGATGGCCTCCTACGTGTTACCACCTACTGTACCCCCCTCAGCTGATGAAACAGTACTCCATGTTGAAAGCCATTTGGAAGAAGCACCAATGGTGGCAAGGACACAGAATGTGCTCTGGTTGAGGCACTTCAATGTCCATCACCAAGAGTGGCTTGGTAGCTCCACTACTGACTGAGCTGGCTGAGTCCTAAAGGACATAGGCTGTGTCTGTGGCAGGTGGTGAGGGAACCAACAAGAGAGAGAAAAACCTACTTGACCTTGTCCTCACCAATCTACCTGTCGCAAATGCATCTGTCCACGACAGTATTGGTAGGGCTGACCACTGCACAGTCCCTATGGAGACGAAGTTCTGTCTTCACATACCCTCCATGGTGTTGTATGAAACTACCACCACGCTAAACGAGATAAATTTCAAACAGATCTACCAACTCAAAACTGGGCATCCATGAGGCACTGTGGGCTATCAGCAGCAGAAAAATTGCATGCAACCACAATCTGTAACCTCATGACCTGGCATATCCCCCACTCTACCATTATCATCAATCCAGGGGATCAACCCTGGTTCAAAGAAGAGTGCAGAGGGTATGCGAGGAGCAACACCAGGCATACCTAAAAATGAGGTGTCAACTTGGTGAAGCTGCAACACAGGACTACTTGCGTGCCAAACAGTGAGAGTAGCATACGATGGACGCTAAGCACTCCCAAAACCAATGGATCAGATTTAAGCTCTCCAGTCCTGCCACATCCAGTCATGAATGGTGGTGGACAATTAAACAACTCACTGGAGGAGGCTGCACAAATATCCCCATCCTCAATGATGGGGGAGCCCAGCACATCAGTGCAAAAGAAAAGGCTGAACCATTTGCAACAATCTTCAGCCAGAAGTGCCGAGTGGATGATCCATCTTGGCCTCCTCCTGAGGTCTCCAGCATCACAGATGCCAGTCTTCAATCAATTTGATTCACTCCACATGATATCAAGAAATGGCTGAAGGCACCGGATACTTCAAAGGCTATGAGCCCTGACAATTCTGACAATAGTACTGAAGATTTGTGCTCCAGAACTAGCTGCGCCCTTAGTCAAGCTGTTCCAGTACAGCTACAACACCGGAATCTATCCAGCACTGTGGGAAATTACCCAGTACGTCCTGTCCACAAAAAGCTGGACAAATCCAACCCGGCCAATTACCATCCATAAGTTTATTCTCAATCATCAGCGAATTGATGGACGGAGTCGACGTTGCTATTAAGCGGCATTTAATCAGCAATAACCTGCTCACTGCTGCCCAGTTTGGGTTCTGCCAGGGCCACTCAGCTCCTGACCTCATTACAGCTTTGGTCCAAGCATGGACAAAATAGCTGAACTCCAGAGGGGAGGTGAGTGTGACTGCCCTTGGCATCAAGGAGCACTAGCAAAAACTGGAGTCAATGGGTTTCAGGGGGAAAACTCTCCACTGGTCAGAGCCATACCTAGCGCAAAGGAAGATGGTTGTGGTTGTTGGGGGTCAGTCAACTCAGCTCCAGGACATCACTGCAGGAGTTCCTCAGGGTAGTGTCCTAGGCCCAACCATCTTCAGCTGCTTCATCAATGACCTTCCCTCCATCATAAGGTCAGAAGTAGGAATGTTTGCTGATGATTGCACAATGTTAAACAACATTCGTGATGCTTCAGACACTGAAACAGTCCATGTCTAAATGCAGCAGGATCTGGACAATATCCAGGTTTGGGCTGATAAGTGGCAAGAAACATTCATGCCACGCAAGTGTCAGGCAATTATCATCTCCAACAAGAGAGAATCCAACCATTTCTTAACATTCAATGGCATTACCATTGCTGAACTCGGGTGGAGCCATGCAGTGCACCAATCTCTGGCCATCCAAGTGGTGGCCAGCACTCTCCGGGATGTGTTAAGGGGCCTTCAGATTTAACTAAGAGAGGTTCTTAGTATACCCATGCTAACTCACACATCTCTCTCTTTCATCCTGCAGGAGGAGTACATCAGGATCATGGAGCCTGGTGACCGAGCTGTATGCCTCGTGGCGTGGGTGCTTATTATAGACTCCCGGTTAGTCAGCGGGAAATTGAGGAGCAAATATGTGCACAATTCGCAGAAGTGTGTAAAAACAATAACAATAGGGTAATTATATTAGGTGATTTCAACTTTCCCAACATTAATTAGGATAGACGTAGTGTTAAGGGCTTGGGTGGAGTGGATTTCTTGAAATGTGTACAGGAGAACTTTTTAGGTCAATATGTAGAGGGTCCAACAAGGGACGCGCAGTGCTGGACCTAATTCTGGGGAATGAAGCCGGACAGGTGGCTGAGGTGGTGGTGGGGGAGCATTTTAGTGATAGCGACCACAACATGGTACAATTTAACCTTGTTACAGACAAAGAAATAGACAAGTTGCAAAAAAATGTTTTAGATTGGGGAAGAGCAGATTTTAGTTATAATAAGGCAGGATCTGGCCAAGGTAGACTGGGAACAGCTACTTGTGGGGAAATCTACAGAAGAGCAGTGGGGGGCATTCAAAAAGGAAATGGGGAGGGTACAGGCTCAACATGTTCCCTCTAGGGTGATAGGAAGGAGTAACAAGCCCAGAGAACCATGGATGACCAGAGATATTCAGGATACGATGAGGGAGAAAAGAGAAGCTTTTAGCAAGTACAAGGGGAGCAAATCAGCAGAAGCATTAGTGGAGTACAGAAAGTGCAGGGTGGAGCTTAAGAAAGCAATTAGGAGAGCAAAGAGGGGATATAAGAAAGCTCTGGCTGGTAAAAGTAGGGAAAATCCCAAGATATTCTACAAGTATATCAATGGGAAGAAGATAACCAGGGAAAGAGTAGGGCCCATTAGGGACCAAGGGTCAATCTATGGGTGGAGCCAGAAGACATCGGTAGAGTGTTGAACAAATACTTCACATCCGTCTTCACCCAAGAGAATGAGGATGAAGGTATGGAACTTGGGGAGAGAGACTGCGAGGTTCTTGAGCAAATTGATATAGGGAGTGACAAGGTATTGGAGGTGTTGGTGGGCTTAAAAGAGGACAAATCTCCAGGTCTGGATAATTTGTGTCCCAGACTGAGGGAGGCAAGGGAGGAGATCGCAGGGGTTCTGATCTAAATTTTTAATTCCTCTCTGGCCACGGGGGAGGTGCCAGAGGACTGGAGAACAGCTAATGTGGTTCCACTATTTAAGAAGGGTTGTAGAGATAAGCCAGGGAACTACAGACCAGTGAGTTTCACGTCAGTGGTAGGGAAACTATTGGAGAAAATTCTGAAGGAGAGATTCTATCTCCACTTGGAGAGGCAAGGTTTGATCAGGGATTGTCAGCATGGCTTTGTCAGAGGGAGGTCATGCCTAACAAATTTGATTGAATTTTTTGAGGAGGTGACCAGGTGTGTAGATGAGGGTAGTGTATTTGATGTAGTTTATATGGATTTCAACAAAGCCTTTGACAAGATCCCACATGGGAGCCTTATAAAGAAGGCAATTGCACATGGGATTCAGGGTAATTTGATAAGGTGGATTCAATATTGGCTTAGTTGTAGGAGACAAAGGGTGATGACAGAGGCTGCTTTAGTGACTGGAAGCCAGTGTCCAGTGGCGTACCACAGGGATCTGTGCTAGGTCCCCTATTATTCGTCTTTTATATAAACGACATAGATGACTATGTCGGGGTAGGATTAGCAAGTTTGCGGATGACACAGAGATTGGCCGGGTGGTTAACAGTGAGGTTGTGTGTCTTGGGATACAGGAAGATAGAGATGGGATGGTCAAATGGGCAGATAAGTGGCAGATGGAAATTAACCCTGAAAAGTGAGAGATGATACACTTTGGAAGGAGTCATTTGACAAGGAAGTATTCAATGAACGGCATGACACTAGGAAGTTCTGAAGAACAAAGGGGCCTTGGCGTGTGTGTCCATAGATCTCTGAAGGCAGAGGGGCATGTTACTGGGGTGGTGAAAAAGGCATATGGGACACTTGCCTTTATCAACTGAGGCATAGATTACAAAAGTAGGGAGGTCATGTTGGAGTTGTATAGAACTTGGTTTGCAGTTCTGGTCACCACATTATAGGAAGGATGTGAGTGCACTGGAGGGGATGCAGAGGAGATTCACCAGGATGTTGCCTGGGATGAAACATTTAAGTTATGAAGAGAGGTTGAATAGACTTGGGTTGTTTTCATCAGAGCAGAGAAGACTGAGGGGTGATCTGATCGAGGTGTACAAGATTATGAGGGGCATGGACAGGGTGGATAGGGAGCAGCTGTTCCCCTTAGTTGAAGGGTGAGTCACAAGGGGACACAAGTTCAAGGTGAGGGGCAGGAGGTTTAGGAGGGATGTGAGGAAAAACTTTTTTTACCCAGAGGGTGGTGACGGTCTGGAATGCACTGCCTGGGAGGGTGGTGGAGGCGGGTTGCCTCACATCCTTTAAAAAGTACCCGGATGAGCACTTGGCACGTCATAACATTCAAAGCTATGGGCCAAGTGCTGGTAAATGGGATTAGGTAGGTAGGTAGGTCAGGTGTTTCACGTGTCGGTGCAGACTCGATGGGCTGAAAGGCCTCTTCTGCACTGTGTGATTCTGCGATATAAATACTGCGGCTACAAGAACAGGTCAGATGCTGGGAATTCTGTGGTAACTCACCTCCTGACTCCCCAAAGCTTGTTCACTATCTATAAGGCACAAGTCAGGAATGTGATGGAATACTCCCCACTTATCTGGATGAGTGCAGCTCCAACAACACTCAAGAAGCTCAACACCAAACAGGACAAAGTAGCCACTTGATTGGCACCCCATCTGCCACCTTCAACATTCATTCACTCCCTCCACCATTGATGCATAGTAGCAGCAGTGTGTACCATCTACAAGATGCACTGCTGCCACCCACCAAGGCTCCTCTGACAGCACCTTTCAAACCCGCAACCTCTACCACCTCGAAGGACAAGGGCAGCAGATCCATGGGAACACCTTCACCTGTAAGTTCCCCATCAAGCCACATCCTGACTTGGAATTATATGGCCGTTCCTTCACTGTCACTGGTTCGAAATCCTGGAACTGCCTGTTTAATAGGTGGATGTCCATTTACTAAATCAGGCAGCAGAAGACTTTCTGTGAATCACAACTATTTTATTGGTAAACTATAGTTCAGTACAAATACCAGTTTTCAACCTTCCCTTCCAGATCCTTTCCCTGTCCAGAAGCAAAAACCCCCTTCCTGGGGATAAACCCAGCTCTTAAGTACAGGTTTCAATGAGCATCACCTGCTCTCAATTCACTCTGAAACTTGTCCTGGTTTACTCTTAAAGGGACCTGTATTCTAATAGTGTCACTCCCTTCCTAACCGCTCTGTGGGTATACCTACACCACATGGACTGCAGGGGATCAAGAAGATGGCTCACCACCACCTTCTCAAGGGCAGTCAGGGCTGGGCAATAAATGCTGGCCAAGCCAGTGATGCCCACATCCTGTGAAAGAATAAAAACCAAATAATTGAATGGGAATGTTAACAGTTAAAATGTGATGTATGAAAAAAATATGGCGTTGAAATGTATTTTTCTGTCAGCTAACATTTTATTTGAATGTGTGAATGTAATTTGAGTTGATGGTATTAGCTCACCATCTGGAGTAACCATAAGAACACAAGAAATAGAAGCTGGAGAAGGCTATTCGATTTGTCGAGCCTCCTCTGCATTCAATAAGATCAAGGTTGATCTTCTCTCTTAATTCTAACTTCCTTAATGTTCCAATGAGATGCTGAAAAGTATACGTAGAAATACATATACCAGTCAGATAGTGTTTGATGACATACCACAGAAAACTATACACTGCAGCATTGCAATCCCATAAATGGTGCATATATTTCACATACAGGATAGAGCGCTTCTCAATATTAAAATGCCACTTGTGCTTCCTGTATCTTCGAAAGTTGGCTGCACTACCATTATATAATATTTGGACTTATTTTAACTGAATGCTTAACGTACTTTTTGTATGTTCTGTTGGTGGCTTATAATGTACTTTATATTTATACATTATACACTTTATATAACCACTAATGTAGCCAATTAAAGCAATTGACTTGTCTTGGCACAGTCAGTACTTGTGCTTTTGACAGATAAATGGTTCTTGAACATGCTGAAACTATCTTAGGTGGGGTAGTCTGCTCTCTTCTGAATCACTTATTCTGCCTTCTTAACTATTTTTTGAATGGGCTTATTCAGATGTTTACATTTGAATAATAATTGGTTTCCTTTGATAAAAAGAAATTCCATCGACTGTTCTGGCTACGACTTCTAAATGTAAACTGAAATACTGCTACTCATCTTGCTGAATAAGCACTCTAGTGTGAAAGCAGCACAGTCACCCGAATGACTGGCAGCTGCATTTGTCACTTAGATTTGCAAAGTGCAATAAACAGGAGCAGAGTGACATATGAGTATAAATTTGAAAACCTTGCGCTAGATGTAACTTAATGACAGCCATTTCATGCTCACACATGGAGTAGATTAATATTGACCACAGTGAAGGAAGCAGGTGGAAAAAGAAAGGTTTAAGCTGTAATAAAAACAGAAAATTCTGGAAATACTCAGCAGGTCAGGCAGCATCTGTGAAGAAAGAAACAGAGTTAACGTTTCAGGTCAATGACCTTTCCCCAGACGGGGAAAAGTTAGAAATGTAATAAGGTTTAAAGCAAGGGGTGGGTGGTACAAAGGCAAGAGGAAGACCAGTGATCGGGCAAAAGACAGGAGAGACATAATGACAGGAGAGTTACAGGGCCAAAGGGAATGGTGATGGGGAAAATAAAGAAACAAGTGGTATGGCTAGAGCAGGCCTGCTACTGTCTTAAAATAAGAGAAAAACCAAAATATGGAAAGAAGAGAAAACAAATTAGGGAGATAGAGTTTACTGTCTGAAATTGTTTTCTCCATTAGGCACTTTATAGCCTTTTGGACTCAACATTGCATTCAACAATTTCAAACTTTAAACTCTGTTCCCCTATTTTGGAGAATCATTGATTTTACAGATAGGATCTATTGCAGACACAAGGATGTGAGTTTTCTGGCTGACATACACATAACAAACAAATTCAATGCTTAATTCCCAGCTGCAATGCCTGACTGGTGTAAGCACATTGACAAGTGCCTCCAATATAGATTGTTGTACAGATGTGTCGAATGCATTGCCCAATGGCAATCCATGGTCATCAATTTCTGCTTTATAAAATATCAACTAACATAAAAAAGTGGAGATCCACAAGTTACTTCATGCTGTATAGTATTATCCCTTCCTAAAAATGAAATTTATTTGTTGATAGCATACTTGCATTTGAATATTCCTGAATAAATTTATATTTGTAGTAATTCCAAGAAGACAGCAGTCAAGTGTCCATAGTTGATCTAAATAGTCTAGATTTCAATCATGTCAAATTCCACACGCAGCTTGCTCATCCTCAGTGTAGTAAATGATATACCTGAATATTGGGTAATCCAATACATCATTCATAAACAATACAAGATCAAAAGAATTCAATGCTGAGAAGGCATAACAATCAGATCCGCCAAGCATTCTTGTTGATGTAAATTAAGTTGTGCACAAATGGTGTTTTTGCATCATAGAGATTGCAAACCAGAAAAAAAGTGGCTTGTCGAGGTAGTGGGCAGAATTTTACGAGTTGGCGAGTGGGGGCGGGGCCCGCTCGCT
Organism: Cetorhinus maximus; assembly: GCF_964194155.1. Taxonomy (NCBI): domain Eukaryota; kingdom Metazoa; phylum Chordata; class Chondrichthyes; order Lamniformes; family Cetorhinidae; genus Cetorhinus; species Cetorhinus maximus. The sequence continues at coordinate 33,270,939 of NC_135896.1, read as the reverse complement.
GACGCGTAAAATGACACATGGTGACGTCAGGGGGAACTCCCGATGTCACCGCGCCCAGTTTAAATTTTCAGGAAGGCGGGGTTGCAGCAAAATCAGCGGCAGGCCCGCCGACCAGTCAATGGCCAATTGAGGCCATTGACAGAGTCAGTTATGTAATTAAAGGACCTGCCCGCCCAACCTTAAGGTTGGCGGGCAGGCCAGGAGCCCCGGCGTGAACCAGAAGAGACGTGAAATCTCATCCACGGGCGGGATGAGGTTTCATGTAGGCTTTAAAAAATTTTAATAAAGATTTTGTAAAAAATTGTGGACATGTCCCAACTCATGTGACATTGTCACATGAGGGGACATGTAAAGGAAATTTTATTTTTCTATTTTTGTCTTCTTTACATTTACAGACGATCTCCCTAAGGCTGCATTTAGCCTCAGGGAGGTGAGTGCGCTCTTTTGTGCGCATGCACGAAAGAGCGCATTCTTGATTTTGGGATTCACCCCCCCGCCCGCACAGGGAGCACATAGCGCTTCCGTGCAGATGTCATGCTGGGCCTTAATTGGCCAACCCATGTAAAATGGCACCGTGCCTCCTATCGGGGGCGCCAATTGGAAGCGCGCCCGTACGCGCTCGCCCATCAACTTCCCCCCCAACGGGGGGAAAATTCAGCCCAGTGAGTTTGATTTTCACTGTCCGTCTGCCATTAATGAGGGGGTGGGAGCTGGGTGGTCATAATGGCTCAAGATGCGTCTGGTAGATTTACTGCCCCATTAACACCAGCAATAAGCCTGGCTCCATTTTGAAAGGCCTACCATTGGGTGTCCAAAGTTTATGGACACTGCCTTATAATATTGGGGTCCACAATGTAAATGGAACCACAATTGCCAATTTAAATTGGAGCTAATTGGACCTGGCGCTGTGCTCATGCCAACCTGTCCGATGGGAGATGCAGTCATAGGGCTTCACAAAATGTAACTCTCAAATTATTTTTGAGGGCCCTGGATGGACAGTTTCCTAGGGCCACAAAAATAATTTAGGTCACTGTCACATTGGGATCCCACCCTCCTCAATCTGCAACTAAGGATCTTGGCGCCTGCCCCGCCTGATCTTATAATCTCACTCTAGTGAGCTGCATTATGGCACTTGTTTGGCACCTCACAACTCAACTTCCTCAAAGTTGTGATGGTGAAGAATAGGTGACCAACTAAAGTCAAAATTGACCCCAGTACTTTATTTGTGTTGCATGTATGATTGGAATCATTTCACCTATTCACCCTAATCCCTCGACACACTTAATCAAACATCCAGGATATTTCAAAACCTGGTCTAACCCATTTCTGGCTGAATATTTTCAGTCAAACAGCACACACTGACCAGGATTTTGCCCTTGTCGGGCGAGCTCAGTGGGAGCAAGTGGGTGTGGTCGGGAAGCCGCCCACGATTGGGGCCTGACAGCGATTTCATGCTGGTGGGCCAATTAAGCCCCGCCCAGAGTGAAACATGTGCTGCAGCGCTTAGCGCTGCCTGTGAGGGGGTGGGGGGGTGGTGGGGAGGAGGGCGAGCGGGGAACTTTGCACATGCGCGCGGGTGTGCAGAGGAAAAGCTCCCTGAGGCACAGAGCTGCCTCAGGGAGCTGAAGATTTTGAAAAATAAAAAATAAAGAGTTTAACAATGTTAAAAACATGTCCCCCGCATGTGACCGTGTCACATTTTCTGCTCGTCATGTGACTCTCACATGAGCAGGGACATGTTAGAAATTAGTTTGAAATTTTTTTATTTTGTTTTAATGGCAGATCGAAACCTCATCCCACCCGTGGATGAGGTTTCACGTAAAAAATCCAAAGGCTGCCTGGCCTTTTCACCAAAAAGTTTAGTTCAATTAGATTTTTAATGGCCTTGATTGGCCTGTTAATTTTCGGTGGGTGCGCTGCCAACCCTTGTGCCCGCCCGCTGACCGAAATATCATGCACGTGCGCAATGACATCGGGACGCTCGCCTGACACCATTGCGCATCATTTTACGCTCGTTCGGGTCGGGTGCGCGCCCACCTGATGAGCAAAAAAATTCTGCCCATGAAAACTTCCATGAGTCACAGTATGATCCTATCTCCAGTCAATTAGTTTTGAGTCTCGGAGCCTGATTTCAACGCTATGTAGGTAAGTTAAAATCCCAGCCAACAGAGATATGATAGTCAGTTGGTCTTGCTCTTCAAGCAGAAAAAATACTGACTTCATCGTTCACCACATGGAATGTGGGTGGGGCTCAATTGTGACGAAAGTATAATGATTTTCATAATATTTTTCTGGTTTAGTGTTAAGCAGGTTTATGGGGGCCAGCATAGCGAGTCTGTCTATATGATTAAATTACATTTGGAGTCAAGTAGACTGCAAGTTTGAATTGATCAAAAGAAGCTCGATGCTCGACATGCTAATGAGTAACATGGCTGCTGGCTTAGCATGTAAAGTGTGAAGGGAATTTGCACTTTTAGATTAATGAAAGGATTTGGATTTCAAAGGGATCTTAGTCTGTTTACAACTAGCCAGATAAGCAAGGCTAAGGAGTATGTTTGTTTTTTCTAAAGGTTACTGACAATATTGGCAACATGAAAGTTTTTATATTATGAGGAAGATACAGTTTCAAAGACATATGGAACAATAGAGTTTACATATTAAAAAGAGAGAAACACATATAAATGAGAATGAAAGCCTATGTGGGGTAAGATCTAACAGGAGCGTATATAATAGCCCTAAGAAAGCCTCCAGCCATTTATGCATTAGACTGCTATGCAACAAAACTGAAGTTGGGGAAACACCATTTGGAATTCCAATGTCAAGCGGGTATTGTGTTAACTTGCTGGTTCTGTTTTAAATCCAAAATCTATTTTGAACTGTTGCCTTAGAGGGGCTGTAACTGGGGGTCAGGTTAACTAGGAATTTTAGGAGTTATTATAGTAGTAAGTAACTGTAGTTTTGTGTATGTGCTTGAAATCTTTTATTTTGATAATAAATGTTTTAATTTAATTTTTAAAATCTCTAAAGGTCTTGGTGAACTTATTACTTCTGAATTCAGTGCACATGTCTTCTTGTAATAAATACAAATTGCAAAATGGTTGTGATAGTGGGCCAAGGTTCCCTTGTGGATTTGGTCTGCCTGGCACACATCACATGCTGCGTCATAACAAATTGGGGGCTTTTTGCAGGATATTTAAAATTCCTTGATTGGTTTGGAGTTGGTGAATCTTAATGCTACAAGTACATGAAGCACATTGAGTTCAGGAGTTGGTGCAAGGGATTTTAAGGTAGTGAGACTGCAAAAATGGCTGTATCCATGGTTAAACTTTTTTGGAAGTAAAAGACATAACTCTGATTGGGTTCCAAAAAGTATCAATCAGTGATAGCACTGGGCTACCGGTGGATGAACAGTCACAAGTCAATCAGTGACAACACTGTGATACCAGTGGAGGAATGATAACATATCAATCAGTGATAACACTGGGATACCAGTGGATATAGAGTCACACGTCAATCAGGGATAACACTGGGACACCAGTGGATGTGCAGTCACATGTCAATCAGTGATAACACTGGGACACCAGTGGATGTGCAGTCACACATCAATCTGTGATAACACTGGGATACCAGTGGAGGAACAGTGACACAGCAATCAGTGATAACACTGGAATACCAGTGGATGTACAGTCACATGTCAATCAGTGATAACACTGGGATACCAGTGGATGTGCAGTCACACGTCACTCAATGATAACACTGGGATACCAGTGGATGTAGAGTTACACATCAATCAGGGATAACACTGGGAAACCAGTGGATGTGCAGTCACACATCAATCTGTGATAACACTGGGATACCAGTGGAGGAACAGTGACACAGCAATCAGTGATAATGCTGGAATACCAGTGGATGTACAGTCACATGTCAATCAGTGATAACGCTGGGAAAGCAGTGGATGTAGAGTCACAGGTCAATCAGTGATAACACTGGGATACTAGTGGAGGAACAGTCACACGTCAATCAGTGATAACACTGGAATACCAGTGGATGTGCAGTCACATGTCAGTCAGTGATAACACTGGGATACCAGTGGAGGACCAGTGACAAATCAGTTATAACACTGGGATACCAGTGGATCTACAGTCACACATCAATCTGTAATAACACTGGGATGCCACTGGAGGACCAATTACACATCAATCTATGATAACACTGGGATACCAACGAATGCCAAAATACCTGTGTGTGAATAGGCCATGTGACACCAGTTAATAAAAGCCAGCAATCTTGCCCAAGGTTATTTATGCTCACCTGTTTGTCTACAGTTCCTGTCTATTACTTTGGAGGTGGTTGCACATGAAGAACAATATCAGACAATATCTATTTGTATCCCATACAGTAATTTCAGGGCCTTCAGTATAAAGCTTGCTGAACTGTTCTAAATAGATATTTAGCATTTCCAACAATATTTTAAATATATTTTTCAATGTTGCAGCCCTGTCTTATTGTTAAGTAAGATTAACTTACCTTTCCAAAGAATAATTTAATCCTGGTCTGCTAGGCTATGCAGGGCGTCAGGAGATTTTTACACAATTAACAATCGCTCTCCAAATTTTCCTGTCCCACCTGTGACTATGCCCTCCACTGGTGGGACCAGAAAATCCCAGCCAATGTTTCTATTTTGACATTATTTACTTGCAAACTCCTGCTCTGGGGAAACCCGGTGCCAAAATATAATTAAAAAGTAAATATAAACGTTTTGTGTTCAATTAGTTTAATTTTTTTGCCTCACTTGGTAGTAGCACTCTCACCTCTGAGTCATAAGTTTGTAAGTTCAAGTCCCACTCCAAAACAAGAGAACAAAAATCAAAGTTCACATTTCAGTGCAGTACTGAGGGAGTGCTCCGCTGTTGGTAATGCTTCTTTTGGATGAGGTGTTAAACCAAGGTCTTGTCTGCCCTTTCAGGTGGATGTACGAATTCATGGTGCTATTTCAAAGAACAGCAGGGGAGATATATCCTACATCCTGCTCAATATTTACCCCTCAATCATCATTACAGAAGAACAGATTATCTGGCGATCATCACATTGTTGTTTGTGGGAGCTTCCTGTATGCAAATTTGCCGCTGTGGTACATGTATCGCAACAGTGACCACACTTCAAAAGTACATCATTGACTATAAATCACATTCTATGGGCATGAAAGGTGCTGTATAAATGCAAGTATTATTTACTTAATGAACAGAAATCCGTAACACATTAACTTGGGACTAAATATTCAAATATTATTGGTAGGCCTGATGGAGGAACTGGAGTGCTTCCCACTGCCCCCAGCCCATGCCAAAAAGCCAACCCATTGTCAACCAATTTGAGGACTCCCCAACCCCTATATTTCCTCTCTCCATTAGACTCAAGGTGGTGGGCAACGCTGCATGGGAGCCAACTGATACCCTGCCCTCCCACACCCAGTGAGCTACAGTGAGGCATCTGCTTGCAACTCACTGTTTGCTGGCTTCCAAAATGAAGCTGGATTCCAAAATGGCTTGGGCCTGACATTAACACCAAAGGGTGGGCTGTGCGCTACTTGAAAATCACATCCACCCCCTCCCATCCCAATTATGTGAATACATCATCTCGCACAGCCGGATAAGTGATAGAATTGGAGGCACATTTAGTAACGTAAATGAACAAGGACAGCTATTATGCGTTGTGTTGAAGAGCCAGATGTAGGAACAAATTTAATTAAGCAGCTCATATCAAAGATCACTTCATACAGATGCATTCTGAAGAGACATCAGTGATTTCCAGTTAAAAACAACTGTATAATGTCCTGTGGTCTTTGTCATGTGCCTACAAGATTCCTAAGTAATTTGTAATAGAACTCTAAAATATCAAACTCTTTTATAAATTTTCTAGGTTATTTGATGAATGTGCTTAGCTTTATAGTTTTTATAACCTTGAATTTATTAACTTAAGAATCATTCAGATATAACCTCCAGGATATGTCAGCAGATGCATAACTCCATCAAGCTTTTGGAAATATTTTTTGCAAAGCTCTTTCATGAAATTCTTGTTTGAATCCTTTAGAATATAGTTAACATTCTTCTTTATTACAATTGCATTCCTTTCCATTCTAAAGGAATGATGCATTTTTGATTCAGATTTAATGAATTCACAGTATGTAGGTAACCTCAATCACTCGCTTTTCTAGAACCACTTCATCCAATTCAGGGTCGTGGGGAGTATCCTGACAGGCAATGGGCACTAGGCAGGGTACAACCAGGAGAGGATGCAGTCCATCACAGGTCACACACAAGGGGGCAATTTACCACCGCCAATCTACCTAACCAGTACGTCTCTGGATGGTGGACGGAAACTGGAGCACCCAGCGGAAACCCACGCAGACATGGGGAGAATGCGCACAGACACCCGAGGCCAGGATCAAACCCAGGTCCCTGGAGCTGTGAGGCAGCAGCGCTAACCATATAGGTAACCTACGTCCTCTAATTGTCCGGTGACAGTGGCATCTGTTTGCTAAGTTACTAGTAAGTAGAATCATAGAACCTTAGAAAAGTTACAGCACAGAAGGAGGCTATTTGGCCCATCTCATCCAGGCCAGCCCAAGGACACCCAGGTGCCCTTTCTGATCCCTCCTTCCTGCACCCGGCCCATAGCCCTGCAGCTTACAACACTTAAGGTGCAGATCCAAGTACTTTTTAAAAGAGTTTAGAGTTTCTGCCTCTACCACCAACTTGGGCAGCGAATTCCAGACACTCACTACCCTCTGCGTAAAACCATTCTTCCTCATGTCCCCCCTACACCTTCTGCTCCTTCTGCTACTTATCTTGAATCTATGTCCCCTGGTTCTAGAATTCTCCATCAAGGGAAACAATTTTCTCCTGTCCACTCTATCTATTCCCCTCACAATTTTGTACACCGCAATCAAGTCACCTCTCAGCCTTCTTTGTTCTAGGGAAAATAACCCCAACCTATCCAATCTCTCCTCGTAGCTACACTTTTTTAACCCTGGCAACATTCTTGTAAACCTCCTCTGCACTCTCTCCAGAGCTATTACGTCCTTCCTGTAATGTGGTGACCAGAACTGCACACAATACTCCATTTTCTGGCCTCACCAGTGTTTTATACAATTCCAACATTATATCCTTACTTTTATATTCTATACCTCTGCCAAAGAAGGACAGCATTCCATATGCCTTCTTTACAACCTTGTCTACTTGAACTGCTGCCTTCAGGGACCTGTGTACTAGTACGCCAAGATCTTTCACTTCATCCATCCCTCTTAGTATATTCCCATTTATTGTGCAATCCCTGTAACTGTTTGACCTCCCTAAATATATGACCTCATACTTCTCTATGTTAAAATCCATCTGCCACTTTACTGCCCACTCCACCAACCCATCTATATCGTTTTGGAGATTATGGTTATCCTCTACACTATCCACTACTCGGCCAATCTTTGTGTCATCTGCAAGTTTCCCAATCGTGCCCCCCACATTCATGTCCAAATTGTTAATATATAACACAAACAGCGAGGGTCCCAACACCGAGCCCGGTGGAACACCACTTGAGACAACTTTGCATTTGCAAGGGTATCCATCGACCATTACCCTTTGTTTCCTGTTACAAAGCCAACCTTTTATCCAGTTTGCCACATTACCCTGAATCCCATGGGCTTTTACTTTCCTGACCAATCTGCCATGTGGGACCTTGTCAAATGCCTTGCTAAAATCCATGTACACAACATCCACTGCACTACCTTCATCAACCCTTCTTGTCACTTCCTCAAAGAATTCAATCAAATTTGTGAGGCAAGACCTTGCTTTAACAAATCCATGCTGACCATCGCTGACTAGTCCATGCCTTTCCACAAGACAGTTAATCCTATCTCTCAGGATTGATTCTATTAATTTGCTCACCACCGATGTAAGACTAACTGGCCTATAATTGTTTGGCATTTCCTTTGAACCCTTTTTAAATAATGGAACTACGTTTGCATTTCTCCAGTCCTCCGGTACCTGTATCTAGTGAAGATTGGAAAATCATCCTCAGAGCATCTGCTATCTCCTCCCTGACTTCCTTCAGCAGCCTCAGAAACAATCCATCTGGCCCTGGTGACTTATCAACTTTCAAGGATTTCAACCCTTCTAGTACTTCCTCTCCCTTAATGACTATCCTGTCCAATATCTCGCAGTGTTCCTCCTAGACTACTATATCTACATCCTCCCTTTCCTTTGTAAAGACGGAGACAAAATATTAATTCAAAACCCTTCCCCCAGCCTCTGCATCTACATACAAGTTTCCATCTTCATCTCTGATAGGTCCCACTTTTTCCTTAACTAACCTTTTAGCATTAATGTATTGGTATAACACCTTTGGGTTATCTTTAACTTTACTTGCTAATCTTATTTCATGCCCTCTCTTTGATTTCCTTATTTCCTTTTTTACTTCATCCCTGCACTTCCTATATTCCTGTAGGCTATCTGCAGTGCTTAGTTCTTTGTGCCTATCGTATGCTTTCTTTTTCTCTTTCCTCAAGACAACCATGGGGGTCTAGATTTGGTAGTACCACTGTTATTTTTGTATGGGACATGTCTACTTTGTACAATTAGGATCTCGCTTTTTAGTGCTGCCCACTGGTTTTCCAGTTTTATCCTACAGCAGTGCTGTCCAGTCCACCTCAGTCAAGTCCCTTCTCATTTCTGCAAAATTTGCCTTCCCCCAGTTCAAGACTTTTACTCCTGCCTTATCTCTGTCCTTTTCCATGGTAATGCTAAATCTAACTGAATTGTGATCACTGTCCACGATAGGGTCGCCAACTGTCACTTCACCCACTTGCCCTTCTTCGTTCCCCAAGCCTGGGTCTAGAATTGCATCTCCTCTCATTGGGTTTGTCACTAATTGGTTGAAAAAATTTTCCTGGACACACTGCATGAATTTTTCTCTCTCAGTGCCCCTTATATTGTTTGAATCCCAGTTGATATTAGGATAGTTGAAGTATCCTACTATTATTGCCCTCTTGTTCTTACAAGCAGAAATTTGCCTATATATTTGTTCTTCTATCTCCCTTTCACTATTTGGGGGTCTGTAGTATACTCCCAGAAGTGTGACTGCCCCTTTTTAATTTCTAAGTTCAATCCATAAAGCCTTGTTTGTTGACCCATTTAGTATACCATCCCTTCTCACAACTGGAATTGATTCTTTAACCATTAGTGCTACCCCCCTCCTTTTTTATCTCCTACTCTATTGTGTCTGAAGACTATATAACCAGGGATATTTAGCTGCCAGTTTTGTCTCTCCTTTAGCCAGGTATCCGTTATAGCAATGACATCCTGTTGCCATGTGTCTACCTGTGCCCTTAACTCATCTACCTTGTTTGTAATACTCCTTGCATTGAAGTATAAACAGTTTAACCCCATCAATTTCCCTTGCTGGACACTTTGTAAACTTTGCTTCTCCTGTAACTCCATGTCTATCACAACGTCCCTAGCTAATGTTCTACTCCATTTTTCTGATCTGAATCTGACCTATCTGATCCTACTCCTGGGATCCTATCCCCCTGCCACACTAGTTTAAATACTCCCCAACAGAACTAGCAAAAGCCTCCGCAAGGACACTGGTCCCAACTCTGCCTGGGTGCAGCCCGTCCAGTTTGTACAGGTCCCATCTTCCCCAGAACCGGTCCCAGTGCCTCAAGAATCTGAATCCCTCCTGGCTACACCATCTCTCCAGCCACATGTTTATTTGGTTTATCCTCTTATTCCTGCTCTTGCTAGCACGTGGAACTGGGAGTAATCCTGAGATGACTACATTTGAGGTCCTTCATTTTAATTTATCTCCTAACTTCCTGTACTGAGCTTGCAGGTCCTCATCCCTTAGTTTACCTATGTTGTTGGTACCAATGTGTACCATGACCAATGGCTGTTTACCTTCCCTCCCCAGAATGTCCTGCAGCCGTTCTGTGACATCCTGGACCCTGGCACCAGGGAGGCAACATACCATCTTTGATTCACGTTTGCGGCCACAGAAGCGTCTGTCTGTGCCCCTAACTATTGAATCCCCTATCACTATAGCCCTGCCACTTGTTTTCCTCCCACTCCTCTGAGCAGCAGAGCCACCCACAGTGCTGTGAATTTGGTTGTTGCTGCTTTCCCCTGAGAGGCCATCCCCTACAACAGTATCCAAAGTGGTACATCTGTTAGAGAGGGGGTTGACCACAGGGTACTCCTGCACTACCTTCCTGAGTCTTTTACTGTTCCTGATGGTCACTCATTCCCTTTCTGCCTGTGTAATCTTCACCTGCAGTGTGACCACCTCGCTAAACGTGCTATCCACAACTTACTCAGCATCGCGGACGCTCCACAATGAGTCCACCCGCAGCTCCAGCTCCGAAATCTGGTTAGCTAGAAGCTGAATTTGGACACACCTTCAGCACACATGGTCACCAGGGACGCTGCTAAGTTAGACCGTGCTAAGTTACTAGGTTACTAAGGTTACTAAGTTACCAGGACAGAGTAAAATTCTCCTAAGCAAATTTAGGATTTCCAGTGTGAGTACTAATCATTTAAAGACTTAACACCTAATTCTCTGCTGTTATTTATAGAACTCACAATCTATACCTGTAAAGGGAGTAACACTGTTTCCCCGATTCAATCTCCCTTTCATTAAATCAACAAAAAATACATTTCTCCTATTTGTGAATAAAAGCTTTCTTGCCATGCAATATATATATATATATATATAGTTATGTAATATATTAAGAGCTGTGTGCTTAGTGTACATTTCCTGTGTTTTACTATGTTGTCAAACTACATTTATCATGATTTCTCTCATGATTTTCGGCAATGCTTTAATTTTCTCATTCATTGCATAGAGCTATGATTCTATCTGAGCTTCTGAGCAAGGTGGTTTATGGCCTTACTGCTAACTTTTATTTAGAAGTGGTTTAGCCACTATTCTAAAGCTTAACATTCCTCCTGGTGAAACATCAACCAGATTTCGTGCTTAAATTCTTCTGTGACACATGAACCCCCCCAGCCTTCTGAATCAGATGTGAAAAAGTACAGGAGCACCAGCAACAAGAGAAGGCCATTCAGCCCCTTGAACCTGTCTCCTGTACTCTATTTACCTGTATTTTCTTCATATCCTTAATACCCTTACCTGACGAAAGTCCATCAATCTCAGTCTTGAAAATTTCATTGATCTGGAACCAAACCCTTTTGATAAACAAGCTCTGATGTTCCAATAAACCTTTTATGTGAAAAATGTACTTCTTAATTTTACTCCCAAATAGCCTATCTCTAATTTCAAGGTTAAACCCTCTTCCTTTGGATTCCTCCGCTAGAGGAAATCATTTCACTGTATATACATTATGAATCATTTACCGGATATACTTGCCATAAAAGTCATGTTTTTGAGACCAAATCTTTGGGCAAAAAGCTGGGGTTGACTTATACATGACTAACATTTTTGAGGGGTTGAAGTTGTTTTGTGCTGGGGCAGATGGAGTATGCATGACCCGATTGGCACCATTTTGGAGCAGCTTCTCCCACTCCCTGAGACTATCATCCACCTGCCGACTCTCACCACTGCCTTGCCCAACACCCCCGCTCACCGCTCCCTGCCGACTCTCATCACTGCCCTGCCCAACCCCACCCCTGCTCACCGCTTCCTGCCGACTCTCATCACTGCCCTGCCCAACCCCACCCCTGCTCACCGCTTCCTGCCGACTCTCATCACTGCCCTGCCCAACACACCCCTGCTCACCGCTTCCTGGCTCGGTTCTCTCTCTTGCTGCTTCCCTGCCTGACTCTCCCACTTGCAGCTCTTTTTGATCGTTTCCTCCCTCTCACTGCCCCTCTCCTGAGAACTCGTTCACAGCGGGGGTTTGGGAGAGAAAATGGCAAGTGGGAGAGTCGGGGATGGAAATTTCTTTCATTCATCCACAGGATGTGAGTGTCACTGGCTGGGCCAGCACTTATTGCCCATCCCTAGTTGCCCTTGAGAAGGTGGTGGTAAGCTGCCTTCTTGAACTGCTGCAGTCCATGTGGTGTAGGTACATCCACAGTGCTGTTAGGGAGGGAGTTCCAGGATTTTGACCCAGCGACAGTGAAGGAACGGTGATATATTTTCAAGTCAGGATGGTGAGTGACTTGGAGGGGTACTTCCAGGTGGTGTTGTACCCATGTGTCTGCTGCCCTTGTCCTTCTAGATGGTAGCGGTCATGGGTTTGGAAGGTGCTGTCTAAAGAGCCTTGGTGAATATTTGCAGTGCATCTTGTAGATGGTACACACTGCAGCTACTGTGCGTCGGTGGTGGGTGGAGTGAATGTTCGTGAACGTGGTGCCAATCACGCGGGCTGCTTTGTCCTGGACGGTGTCAAGCTTCTTGAGTGTTGTGGGAGCTGCACTCATCGAGGTGTGAGACTGGTGAGACAGAGAGTTGGGGAGGGAAGTGGCGAGTGGGAGAGTAGGGGAGGGAAACGGCGAGAGACAGAGCCTGCCTGCGGGAGAGATGGCGAGTGGATGGTAAGTAGAAAGAGTTGGGATTTTTTGACTAAAAGGCGGAGGTCGACTTTTATACGAGATCAACTATTCCTCAAGTACATCTTAAAAATTGTCCTTCAACCTTCTAAATAAACTCAAGGGAATATAAGCCAAATTTATTCAACCTATCCTCCTGATTTAACCCGTTAAGTTCTGGTACAATTCTAGCAAATCTGTGCTGTTTCCGAAGCCAATATATCTTTTCTGAGATTTGATGTCCAAAACTGTATCCAGTACTCCAGCTGGGCCCAGCCGAGGCTATATGCAACCAAAGCATCACTTCCTTACTTTTGAATTCAAACCCTTTGAAACAAACACCAACATTCCATTAGCCTTTTTATTTACTTTTCATTCCTCTGCAATCGCCTTTAGTGATATTTGTGTTTTGGACACCTAAATCTCTCCTTCCTCCACATTCCTAGTCCCTCTTCATTAAGAAAACATTCCCATTTGTCTTTCTTGGATCCGAAGTGGATGATCTTACATTAAGTTCCATTTGCCACAGTTTTGTCTATTTATGTCGTCTGTGTTCCTTTGTAACTTGCTGCTGCCATCTACACAAACCTCTTTATCCCCACTCTCTGTCTTCTCCCGACCAATTACCAACCTATGTCACAAGGTTACCTTCAAGTTTGTGAGCTCTCATTTTTGCTGAGAAAATTTTGTGTAGAACTGTATCAAATGTCTTCTGGGCATCCATGTGGAGAGGACCACTCGACCTCCCTCTATCCGCCATGCTAGTGACTTCCTCAAAAACTTCAACTGGATTAGTCAGATGTGACTTACCCTTCACTAACTCATGCTGACAGGTTTTGAACAGCTGATACTTTACAAATGCTCAGCCGTTCGGATTCCTTTAATAGATTCTAGTCACTCCGCCACAATTGATGTTCAACTGATAGCTCTGTAGTTATGTGCTTTCCCTCTTCTCAGCTAACGGATTGAGATTTGCAATTTTCCAAACTTTCCAATCCAAGAGCACAGTTCTTGAATTTAGAGAGCTTTGTAAAATTATGACTGATATATCTGCAATTTGCTCACTAGTACTATTTATACCCTGGGGTGGAAACCATCAGGTCTTGGTGATTTATGTATCTTAAAATCCCATTATTTTCTCTCTTACCATTTAAAAAAAAAACTTATGTCAAATCCTCTACGATCCTCTTCTTGTTTTATTTTTGGCCTCCCATGTGCCATTGGCATTTTGTCTTCTTTCTCTATTGTGATAACTGATATGAAGTATTTGTTTAACAAGTTTGCCATTACCTTATTATCCATTATAGTCTTACTTGTATCCAGCTTTAATATGCCCAGATTCTACTTGACCACTCTCGATTACAAACGTTTGCTGTTAGCTCTGATATCCTTTGCATTTTTTTATTTTGTACCTCTCATTTTTTGTATCCTTTACCATTTTTGATATCAAGTGAAGCTGACATTCTCTAATGCATAATTCAAAATGTCAAAAGTCTTAAAAAAGAGCTTCTTCTGCCCTGCCAGTTGATAGATTTTTTTCATCTACAGCATTTCATTGGTAATTGACCCCTGGATTTACAACAAGCAGGCTTTGTGGCCTTAAAGGGACAGACCATCATTAACATTGGACTGGATTTGATGGGGTGCCATGGTTCCCAGAATCCACCCTACATCTACTCCCCCCCGAACCCTGTGGAGGAGGCCACCCATGATCTTGGTGTCTGCCCTGCAGTAATTTAAAACTGGGAGCAGCAGTAATTGCTTTAAGGTGAGACTTCCGCCCCTTTCTTTGGAGGAAGTGTTGCGTTAGAGCGCTGCTGGCCAATCAGATAACTGGCAGCTTAGTAGTCTCACTGCTCCGAGGAGCCCAGGTAAGTCCGGGGTTGGGGGTCTCGGCTAGGGGCCGAATTCAAGAGGTCAGGGTGGCGGGTTAAAGAGAGCGATGACCAGGGGTTGGCGGGGAGAGGGGTGGGGAGGGGAGGCAATGTGGCGTTACCTACAATGAGCCCGGGGGCCCGCAAAGGAGGTCTCCCCACCCTTGCTTGCTGCCTGCCTGCGCAGCTAAAGCTGCTGGGCTTCCCACATGCTGTGGGCCTCCCCTCGCCATGGGTAAGACACCAGCTGCAATGGGATAAGGTCCTTAAGTGGTCATCAGTTGGCCACTTAAGGGCCTCAATAGGCCCAAGGGTGACCGGGCCACCCAACACCTCCCCCACACCCCAGAAAATTTCAGACATGTGACAGGTGGGTGAAAATGCAGCGGGAATGCTTCAAAGCCAGTGGCGGGGGAGTGTAAAATCCAGCCCATTGTTCCACCCAGGCACATGGCAATACGTGATACAATGTTTCTGCCATTTTAAAACACTGTATCATCTGACTTACTGTGAGAAACATATGCAGTAGATTAAAAATATTGCGTATAGCACACTCCTCCTGTAAGTAACACACTTAACTCCTGTAAAGGTTTTCTGCCACAAAATTTCCAACATATCATTCTGCCAGATTTGAAGTTTAGGGTGGCATTTTGAGTTAGCCCAACTGACTGCTCGACATTTAACACTATGGCACGGTTCTCCTTTCTGTTACTTCCCTGAGGTCCTTAAATATTAAGGCTGCTGCCCGCCACCGTCTCTCCTACCTCTCCCCATTCTCTCTTGGAAATTCTTCAGCTGACTTGCGGGGGCCTTTTATTCCCTCACTGCTGCTTCCCCATCCCCTCCTAACCTAACCGCCTCTCAGTTTTCCATCTGCTCTACATCGGCACTGTTACCCCTGTGCAGCTGTGCAACAATGGCGTGGCAACACCTGTATCCCAGTCACGCTTGGGGAGCAGCTTCAAGTAGCCTGAGCACTTACTTTAGTAAAAGCACACTAAATACTTTTGAAAAAAAAACTTACAGTTCAGGCCACAGTAATGAATATTGTTTTCACAGCTATATGCTCCAATCAGCTTCTCATTATTCCCAACACCTGCCAGGATTCCTCTGCAAATAGTCCCCTATCCAGAAAAACTTATTCACTGCTGCCAAATGCCAGCACCCACACCCACCATTTCCACATCCCTGGTACACCACTCAGACCTTGGACCTGCTTCTCTATTTCTCCAAACTCTGTGGACACTTTCCCAATAAAGCCCAGTGCAATCCATTATCTCTCACTGTTCCTGTACCCCATGACCACAAGGTGGGTGTAGTTATAGCACGGCAAGTTTACATAGGCAATTTCTATTATAAAAATGGGCATCCGAATTCGTAATGAGAATACACAAATAAGGAGAGAATGTACGATTCTAAAATTGGGACTGAATTTTGTCTGTGTGCTGTGTTTCCAATATCTCCTGGCCTCCAGCTTGGTTTTGATTCCCTGTATACAATACCATGGGCAATCAAATCTTAGAAGATAATTCACATATGTTGGGGCTGATGGGGACTTTGAAATGTCAGAGTTCTTGCACTCTAAGCCTGATCTGGACTTGGTATATGGTCAATGCATACAAAAGCTAATACAGTTACCCCAAGGGGTAGTCGACCAACATTTGAGTTTGTGGTTTGGACCTCCACCTGTTTTAGATTTCCTGTCGGAATTTGATCATTACCTTTAGTAAAAACCATTAACAGTCGACTGATAAATTTCCTTTAAAGTTCAGCCTTTTTTTTGACATAGCCCCCTTTATAACTATGCAAGGAAGCAGCTAAGAGTTGCTTTCAGGGAAAAGCTGCCACCTCACCCCAGTGGCCATGCTGGACTTTCTGGTCTGTTGCCCTAGGGGGAGCAGGAGGTGCCGTAAGATAAGCCCCTGGCCTGCTGAAGAAGTTCAAATCGTGGAACTTCACCTGACCTATGAACTTTGTGGCAGGGTTAGTGGGTGAGATTTAGGGTATATTGCATCTTGGTATCTACACCAAGGTGCAACACCCATAGATTTTTGGAGCTTATAATTTTATCTCTAGCTGTGATGCTGTGAACTCAGTGTTGTCTATGCAGCCTAAGTATGTGCAGTGAACTAATTTTGTAGGATGCATGAGAACCACTCACTCAGATGTGTTCATTAAATATGATTCCAGTAGTTGCTGTTCAGTTGATTTCCTAAAATTATTTGCAGTGAAGATAGAAAATAAATTTCAATTTTTCAGACTTTGGCCTTATATATTTTTCCCCACCTTTTCCCCAAGGCCATGATTTGAGCCATTTAGACCCCATAATCCAATACCCCCACCCCCCACCCCGCCCCAACAAACCCCTCTACCTCATTACCCCTCTTTCTTGTTTGAATCCCAGCTCTAACCAAGCATTTGGTCAGGGCTCCTCCATTGGCATGGCAATTATTGCTGTCTGATCACAGCTCTGTGAAGTGTCTCGAGATGATTTTTTTCCTACATTAAAGGGGTAGAGAAATATTTGTTGCTATTGTTGTACCCAATACCCGACAGCTATACCTGTCTACGCAGTATGACAATTTTCAGTTCTTCGAGAAGGTGGCATTCCCCTTTAAGTTTACACTATTACATCAATGTCTGCTAATACAACACTATGAACCTCACTGAAAAAGGATTCATCACAATGTGGACTGGGTACAGTTTCTCGGATTTAGGTTTGTCAGAATACCAATAATTGCTGTCTCCCAACATTCACTTGGATGGACTTTTCCGTGATCCATCAGCTTTCAGGACATTCCATTGATGAGTAAGCATCTTACTTGTTGATGGCAAAGGTTAATTGGCTTGTTTTTAGTTTACTGTAGGAGTCTCTTAATTACCTGCAGGAAGATCCAATAACAGTCGACTGATGAATTTCTCCCCAAACTATGATCAATCACATTACTTGAATTGCAATAGCAGATTTCCAGCTTGTAGTAGTCACTTCATTTGTTGTTTAGTAGGAATTTGACATTAAGACTTAATTATGGAATGGAGGAATATCTCTCGTGAACTGAATCCTATTTTATGCCTATGGTAGTTTGTTACCATGGGTGGGATCTTGTGGAGGCAGCGGGGGACTCGGTCGTTAGCTGGAGAGCCGGTGAGAGCCCCAGTTGTCTCTTTTTGAGAAGGCCTGCCATACTATGCCATTCATGCACTTAACAGGCCAGTGGAGGGCCTTCCCCTGGGATCAAGCACCTCGGGGTGGGGGGCGGGGCACTCCCGCCTGCTGACAGCTACTGGCTAATCAGAGGATGGCAGTTCTTCTGTGCTTAGCAGTGCCAATAGGTCACCAGTTACACCTGCCCAAGGCCTTGGATCAAGGAGGGATTCAGGCACAGGCGAGCGATGGTGGGAGGGGTTCACATGGTGAGGGCCGCAGGGGAGTGACGAGCAGTGGGGTTGGCAGAAAGGGCAGGGGTTTGGCTCTCACTGAGCCCCCCTCTTCCTGATGCCGAGTCCCTCAACCAGGCACTGAGTGTCTTTGAACAAGGGACCCCCTACCCCCACACACCAGAGTTTGCTTGTCATGTTCCCCGGATAAGCCCCCCACCCGCTGCTGGGTTAATTACAGGGACGACGGCATGAGGCTCTTAGGTGGGCATTAATTGGTCAGTAATAGGTCAATGCTCTGGCTGCTGAGGGGTGGGGGAGGAGTGGTGAGGACCTCCATTGGGCACTAGGTGCCCGAACAGTAGGTTCCCCCAAGACCACGTGGCATGGGCAGCCTTCCCACCAGCCCTCCACCAGCAGTAAAATACCAGCAGTGGCGGGAGGAGACACTTACGTGGCCTTTAATTGTCCATTTAAGTGCCTTATTTGGTCTAATGACTGGTCGCCTGACACATATCCTGCTGCTGCTAAAATCCCAGCGGAGATGGGTAGGTGATGGACACGGCCACTCGATTTCATTCCCCGTCCCTACCCCACCTGCCAGCCTGCTCTTAGAGTGGGGTGTAAAATTCCAACCAACCTTTGACACCAAGCCAGATCATGAGGTATTAGGTCAGATGACTGAAAGCTTGGTCAAAGAGATAGGTTTTAAGGAGTGTCTTAATGGAAGAAAGCATGATAGAGAAGCACATTGGTGTAGGGAAGGGTATTCCAGGATTTGGGGCCTAGCGAACTGAAGGCACGACCGCTAATGGTGAAGCGATTAAAATTGGGGACGCTCAAGAGTCCAGAATTAGAGGATCGTATGCATCTCGGAGGTTGTGGGGCCGAAGGAAATTACAGAGATAGAGGGAGTGAAGGATTTGAAATCAAGAGTAAGAATTTTAAAATTAAAATGTTGCTTGATTGGGAGCCAATGTAAGTCAGCAAGCACTGGGATAAGAGGAGAACGAGACATGCTGCGAGTTACGATCGGGACAGCAGAGTTTTGGATGACTTCAAATTTATGGAGGGTTGAATGTGGGAGACCAGCCAGGAGTGAGTTGGAATAGATGAGTCCAGAGATAACAAAGGAATGAACGAGGGCTTCAGCAGCAGCTGAACTAAAACGGGGTGAATTTGGTTGATATTACATTGGTGGAAATTGACAGTCTTATTAATGATACAAATAAGGTCATCTCGAGATTGGATGTAATATCAAGGTTGCAAGCAGCATGGCTTAATCTCTGACTCTTGCCAGGGAGTGGCATGAAGTCAATAGTTAGGAATCGAGTTTGGGCTTGGGACCAAAACAATGACTTCAGTGTTCCCAATATTTAATAGGTGGAAATTTCTGCTCATCCACTACTGAATGTCAGATAAGCAATCTGATAATTTAGCAACAGTGGAGGAGTCAAGAGAACTGGTGGTAAGGTAGAGATGGGTGTCGACAGTGTACATGTGAAAACTAACGCTGTGCTTTTAAATTATGTTGCTGAGGGGCAGCATGTGGATGATGAATAGGAAGGGGCCAATCCTTAGGGATTCCCGAGGTAACAGTGCAAGAACAGGAAGGGAAACCACTGCTAGTGATTCTCTGACTATGATTAGATAGACAGGCACGGAACCAACTGGGCGACAGTGGAGAGGCATCAGAGGAGACCTTGGCAAAGACTACAGAGAGGTTGAGAAGGACGAGAGGGAAAAGTTACCTTTGTCACAGTTACATAGGATGTCATTTGTGGCTTTAAAGAACTGTTCCAGTACGGTTGCAGAGAGAATACATAGAGCATATGTACATAGAGTATA
This sequence comes from Cetorhinus maximus, assembly GCF_964194155.1. Taxonomy (NCBI): domain Eukaryota; kingdom Metazoa; phylum Chordata; class Chondrichthyes; order Lamniformes; family Cetorhinidae; genus Cetorhinus; species Cetorhinus maximus. The sequence goes on along the minus strand of NC_135896.1, from coordinate 33,251,300 downwards.
AAACATAGAGCGGGATTTTATGGGTAACTGTGGTCCCCGAGGCCTAGCTAAAAAGTAGATGGCAAGCCTGCCACTTAATGCTGGGAGCAGCATTAATTACCTTAAGATGAGACTTCTGCCCCTCAAGGATAGGAAGTTCTGCCTCAGAGAGCTGCTGGTCATCTGATGGACAGCAGCTCTGTAGTCCCAGCAGTGCCAGGTGGGAGTGGTGGCCACTGCTGGGACTACAGGCAGTGCTGACCAAGAGGAGCCTGAACTTAAGGCGAATCCGGAGTATCATCAAGGCCCTGCTGGCAGGCCCCTGTCGAGGGGGCTGGGGGGACTGGGTTTCAGATGCCAGTGGGGGAGGGTAAAGGGGGAAGTATGATCTGGGGTGGGCAGGGGGCCTCCGATGGGCATAGGGGAACCACAAAGGAGATCCCTCGCTTGCCCAACACCAGCCCATGCAACTAAAACTGCCAGGCTTCCCACATGACATGGGCCTTCCCGCACTGCAGGTAAAATAGCAATGGGGGCGGGATGAGGCCCTTAACTGTCCATTAATTGGGCACTTAAGGGCCTCAATAGGCTCAAGAGTGGGTGGCTGCCCAGCACCTCCACCACTCTCTGTGAAATTTCAGACAAGTCGGGGGTGGGCGTGTAGGTGATGGATTTGACAGGACCCCTCCTGCCTTCAAACCTGCCAGTGGGGGAGGGTAAAATCCAGCCCATTGAGTTCTGGGAGCGATGGGAATGGATTTCTGAGGCAAAAACATGTTCAAGGACTTTGGAAAGAAAAGGGAGGCTGGAGATGGGATAGGAGTTTGCAAGGACAATGAGGTAATGTTGTTGTTATTTTGAGTAGGGAGATGATGATGACAGTTTTGAAAGAAAGAGGGAAAACACCTGACGAGAGGGAGCCATTTGTAATGTCAGCTGTCATGGGAACCAGGGTGGGGGGTGGAGGGTGAAGTTGGGTGGTCAGCAGTTTAGTGGGAATAGGATTGGCGGAATAAGAGATGGGTCTCATGGACAAGATGAGCTCAGAGAAGATATGAAGGGTATAGGCGAAAACTGAAGGAAGGGGGAAATTCAGGACTAAGGCAGGGGGAGCTTTAGAGGAAGTTTGGCCAGGTGGGCTAATGGAAGGGAAAGATGTGGCAGAGGCAGCTAATGGGATGGCCTCAATCTTAGTGACAAAGAAGTCCATGATTTCCTCACACTTATTGTTGGAGGTGAGTGTGGAGGTGATGGGGCAAAGGGTTTAAGAAGACTGTCTGCAGTAGAGGAAAGCAGCTGGGGATGATTCTGGAATGGTGAGCAGTATTAGCAGGATAGAGCAGGAGAGTGTTTTAAGTAGTCCTGCCTGATGGTGGTGGATGGTCCAATCAATTGTTCCCATATCCTTTCAAGTCTGCATTCCTTGGACATAAGGGAGCAGAGCTGAGGGCTGTACCAGGGAAATGGCCAAAGTGAAAGAGAGAGAGAGTAATGGTTTTATTGGGGACTGAGGCATCAAAGGTGGAGGTGAGTGTGCAGTTGAGCAAGTCAGTAACTGGATAGAGAATAGGTGTCACAGTGGAGGCTGGGAAAGTCCAGCAACCCATTAATGTACCATGACTCTTGCTATGAAAGCAGGAGAAGGAGACCAGGCAGGAGAAGGAGCTGGTATCAGATTTTGTGGAAAGGGTAAAGGTTGGGGTGGGTGCTGGAGGGACAGAAGAATTTATGAGAGATTTATGAAGGATATTTGGTTTTGAAGTATGAAGTGGAAGAAAGGTCATGTGGAATAAACTTAAAACTGTCTAATTGTTTTTACTTCCTCTTGCTCCAATTCAAGCTCTGACTTCCTGAAGATAATGCTGTGCCTGGGGCAGATTTACAATGAAACACATTGTAATGTGGCACGGGGACCCCAGACAACAAGGGGGAACCCAAAATGAATGAGTTTCAAAACATTCAAACTGGGTGTGTGATCTGATGCTGCATTTGCAAAGTTAAAAAGGGAAGCGCCGAGTAAATGAATTATTTTTGGGTCCGAGTCCTGTGTGTGACGGGAATGACAGGCACCCAGAGTGGTCTCGGCAACATCTCTGCCTCTGATCAGCTACAAAGAAGGAAACATCTTCCAGATGCACTGGCTTCCCTGACAAATGATCATTTCGTAAAGCAGGTCAGTCTTAGCCTCTATCAAACCTACACGAAGTAAACAGTAAGACTCCACTACTCCACCAGGAAAGTGATGCTTAGGAAAGTAAGTTTGAAAGGGGATTGAAATGTTCAGGAATGATATTAACAGATAGTTAGGACTTGCTCCTCTTCTAACCAGGTTACCACAGCAATTGTACTTCCATCTTTTGTTTTGATAAATCCCTCTCCTCCCACATACACTCTCTCTCTCTGATACAAGGCGTGCCACTTGCTAACAAGCCTAGAGCAGACCACTAGGGGCACACGGTGAGCCAACGCGCTTTACCCAACAATAGTGAAGTCTGCCCGCTCCCCTCAGCCCACAATCGCCAATGCAAGTAGGGAGCACACTCACTGGTTGTTTGAATGAATAGCCAGGGCCACAGGTTAAAGGTGTCAGCAATGACTCCAGTGCCAGCAGTCTGGTCTCTGGTCCGATGGTTGTGGTTTCAAGTCCCATTCCTGTCTAGAGAGACACTCCAGGAAAATGCTGACCTGTCAGAGGTGCCAACTTTGGATGTAAAAGATGCCATGAGGCTGTTTTGAAGAAGATCTAGTGAGTTAGCCTTGGTTTCCTGACCAATATTTGTTCCTCAATCAACATCGCACAAAACAGATTCTGGTCATTGTCATGTTGTTTGCGGGAGCTCACGGGGTACAAACTGGCTGTGGCATTTCCTACTTTCCCACTTCAAAAGTACTTCATTGGATATACAGCTTTGGGACTTCTGGTGGTCGTGAAAGGCGCTATATAATTGCAAGTCTTTAAATTTTGGTATGGCTATGAGGTGGTTTTAAAAGTACTGGCCCACCATGCTGGGATGGGGGAATTGTAGTCCACATGCATGCTTACAGCTAGCTTCTTACCTCAATAATGCCAAGTTAGATTCAATGACAGGAAATAAATAGAGGCTGATTCGCCTGGCACTGCTCTAGACTACATCCTATCAGCTGGTTTCATAGCCACATATTCAGAATCATTTCTTGGTCCTCAATCCAGACATTGTGTCCAGTGCAGAGAAACACCAGAAACTAGGTTGGAAAACAGACTGTGATGGAATATTAGAGGGAAGGTGCTGGGCAGTCCCAGAGACTCACTCCACACATTCTCATTCTCTCTTAAAAATCAGCTAGCTTTGAAGGGGAGAGGAATTTCAGTAAAACCTCAGCCAGTTTGGTCAGAGGTTGAAACATTGACCTCGAGCCAAGTTTTAGTCTGATTTTAATTTAAATGATTGTAACGCAGGCGGGTCTGAAACCACAACAGCAGCTCATGCTCTTCCACTGAGCGACACTGTTGTGAGATTTTCCAGTGAGTAATGAGATCTCAGTAAACTGCAATGTTTTTCGGGTCTCCTAGGTAACAGATGCGTTGTCAGTGCTGTTTTGCCTCAGTAAACTGTTGGCACCAGAGCAGGGCTCCAGTCTGCTGTCTCCTTCTCTGAACAAAATTATACAAACAGACTCAAACATATTGATGTTCCAGTGGGCATCTAGTCAGCTTCTCTCTCCTACTTGCAGACACTCTCTCTCTTTCTCTCTATGTATAATCTGTCCTTGGTTTTTGGCTTTTTTCATCAGCAAATTCCATTTTGTTTGCTCTCCTCGCACCGCAATATTTACCATCTTTACGAACACACGAACAAGGAGCAGGAGTAGGCCATTTGGCCCCTCAAGCTTGCTCTGCCATTTAATGAGATCATGGCTGATCTGATAGTAACTTCAAATCTGCATCCCGCCTACCCCCGATAACCTATCACCTCTTTGCTTATCAATAATCGATCCACCTCTGCCTTAAAAATATTCAAAGGCTCTGTTTCCACCGACTTTTCAGGAAGAGAGTTCCAAAGACTCACGACCATCTGAGTGAAAAAATTGCACGTCATCTCCGTTTTAAATGGCCGACCCCATATTTTTAAACAGTGACCCCTAGTCCTAGATTCTCCCACAAGAGGAAACATCCTCTCCACATCCAACCTGTCAAGACTCCTCAGGATCTTATATGTTTCAATCAAATCGCCTCTTAAACTCCAGCGATACAAGCCTAGTCTGTCCAACCTTTCCTTATAAGACAACCTATCCATTCCAGGTATTAGTCCGGTAAACCTTCTCTGAACTGTCTCCAACGCATTTACAACCTTCCTTAAATAAGGTGAGCAATACTATATACAGTACTCCAAATGTGGTCTCACTAGTGCTCTGTATAACTGAAGAATAACCTCCCTACTTTTGTATTCAATTCCCCTCGCAATAAATGATAATATTCTATTAGCTTTCCTAATTACTTGCTGTATCTGCACACTAACCTTTTGTGATTCATGCACTAAGATACCCAGATCTCTCTGCATCTCAGAGCTCTGCAATCTCTCTCCATTTAGATTTTATTTTTATTTTTCCTGCCAAAATGGACAATTTCACATTTGCCCGCATTATACTCCATTTGCCAGATCTTTTCCCACTCACTTAACCTATCTATGGGGAGGATTTTTCCCTCGTCTGGCAGGCTCAGCAGGGGTGGGAGGGGGTGGTCAGGAAGCCGACCGCTGCCCGTGATTGAGGCTGGACTATGATTTCACGCTGGTGGTCCAATCAAGGCCTGTCCAGCGTGAAAAGCGAGTGGCCGCGCTCAGCGCTGCCTGTGTCTGGGGGAAGGAGGGCGAGTGCGAACCTTGCGCATGCGCACGGGTTTTCAAAATAAAAAAATAAAGATTTCTGAAATGTTATAGAACATGTCACCAAGCAGGGACATGTTATAAATGAAATTTAAAATTTTTTATTTGCGATTGGAAACCTCATCGTGGATGAGGTTTCCTCAAAAATGCAAAGACTACTTGGCTTTTTCGCATGCCTGCCGACCGTAAGGTTGGAAGGGCAACAAAAAATTTCTTTCAATTACCTTTTTAATGGCCTTAATAGGGCTTTTAATTGTCAGCGGGCATGCTGCCAACTTCGACACGCACCCACCAACTGAAACATCGCGCCAGTGCGCCATGATTTCAGGATGCTCGCTTGACATCATCGTGCATCATTTTATGCTCAGCCAAGTCAGGCACTCACCCGCCCAACGAGCTAAAACTTCTCCCCTATATCTTTTTGTAGCCTCCTTATGCTCTCTTCAAAACTTACTTTCCTACCTATCTTTGTGTTAACAGCAAATTTGGCAACCATCCCGTCCATTCCTTCAACCAAGTCATTTATATAAATTGTAAACAGTTGGGGTCCCAGCATTGATCCCTGTGGCACACTACTCCTTACATCTTGGCAACCTGAAAAAGACCCATTTAAATCTACTCTATGCTTCCTGTTGGCCAGCCAATCTTCTATCCATGCCAATATGTTACCCTAATACCATGATCTTTTATTTTCCACAATAACTTTTGATGTGGCACTTTATCAAATCCTTCTGGAAATTTAAGTACTGTACATCCACTCTTCCCCTTTATCCACAGCACATGTTACTTCTTCTAGGAACTCCCACAAGTTGGTTAAACATGTTTTCCATTTCACTAAACCATTTTGACTCTGCCTGATTACCTTGAACTTATCCAAGTACCCTGCTTTAGCTTCTTTAATGAGAGCTTCCTTATGACAGATGTTAAGCTAACTGACACGTAGCTTCCCACTTTCTGTCTCCTTCCCTTTTTGAATAATGGAGTTACATTTGTTATCTTCCAAACTAATGGGACCTTCCCCGAACCTAGGGAGTTACAGAAAATTAAAACCAATGCATCGATTATCTCACTAGGCACTTCTCTTAAGGCCCTAGGATGAAGTCTATCAGGATCCGGGCACTTGTCAGCTTGCGGCTCCAACAATTTACTCAGTACCACTTCCCTGGCGATTGTAATTTTCCTGAGTTCCTCCCTACCTTCCATTTCCTGATTTACAGCTACCTCTGGGATGTTACTTGTATCCTCTATAGTGAAGACTGATGCAAAACACCTGTTCAATTCATCTGATATTTCCTTGTTTGCTATTATCAATTCTCCAGACTCGATTTCTATAGGAACAACGTTCAATTTGTTAACTCGTTTCTTTTTAACATATTCATAGAAATTCTTACTATCTGTTTTTCTATCTGTTTTTATATTTCTGGCTTTCTCTTGTACTCTAATTTTTCCCCTCTTATTAATCTTTTAGTCATCATTTGCTGTTCCTTATATTCTGTCCAATCTTCTGGCCTTCCACCTCTCTTTGTACAATTATATACTTTTTCTTTAAGTTTGATATTAGCTTTAACCTTTCTAGTTAACCACAGATAGTGTGTCTGTCCCTTCGGCTTTTTCTTACTCGTTGGAATGTATTTATTCTGTGTATTCTGAAATATCCCGTTAAATGTTTGCTACTGCGTCTGTATTGACCTATCCCTTAACCTAATTTTCCAATTCACTTTCGCCAGCTTTGCTTTCATGCCCTCATAATTTCTCTTATTTAAGTTTAAAAACATAGGGCAGAATCATCCCAGATTTGCACTAAGTGCGGTAGCGGGCGGGTAAAACGATGTTTTACCCAACAGCAGCAATGGCGGGTTTTCTCGTCGTATCATCCCAAACTTGCCACAGTAGTTATGCATTCCCGGGAAACACGCTGTTTCCACGGTGGGCGGGCTCTCATTCACCCGCCCGCCATCACCTCACCCCTTCATCAAGCCAGGTGCCATATTTAAAGTCCAGCCATGCGCACACACCTCAATGCTTCCAGCCCACGACTCCTGCAGGGAAGATGTCCACAAAAGACAAAAGGACTGCAGCCCCCAGGTTTAGTGATGCGTCACTGGAACGCCTTTTAGATCCCATGGAGGCCCGCAGCGATGTCCTCTACCCCTGCTCTGGGCCACAGGATGGGCAGTGACATGACCAACCAGGATTTGGAGGTGGTGGCAGTGGTGATCAGTGCCAATGCTCCACAGAAGAGCTTTGCCATCCAATGCAGATAGAGGATGAATGATCTCATCCATGCAGCCAGCGTATGACATCAATCTCATCACTCTAAACTCACACACTCAAGCCCATCACACATTCACTGGCATCTCACTCACTGCCAGCTCAAGGGACATCACCACCCAAACTAATAACACCAGTTACTGGTTTACCTGCTTCTGCTGCACCAAAGTGAAAATCAAATACTGGAGGCTGGAAAGGAATAGAAGAAAAATACCTCCTCCCCACCCTTCACCATACTCCTCACTCAGCACACTTTACTTTTTGCTGTAAACCTTACCTAAAGCACCTCTTTCCCCCTATGCATCAAATTCCCACTTTGAACCAAATCCCCAAATATACTCACTTGGTCTCTGTCTCACTCAGGCCGAAGTCTCTCCTCTCTGACTATGCAACTCTTACTGACCGTACGCATTAAAAGTCCCTTTCTTATATAGAGTTGTGATGAGTCACTCTCTAGCTTAGCTTCTTGCTACAGTAATCAACACCTATTTAGGCACCTATTCAGGCAAGAGCTTTCAGATGATTGACAGTTACCGGCCACTAAGGCAGTTGCCTGTTTAACTAGGCTATTTAACTTACTTAAAGGCTTCTAGTTCTAAGTCAGAATTTGACTCTTACTCTAAAATAGAGCTTGAAAAAGATTTACTCAATTGAATTTCCACTTTAAACTAAATTCCCACATATACTCACTCAGTCTCGGTCTCACACAGGCCGAAGTCTCCCCTCTCTGGCCATGCGCCTCTTACTGACCATCATTCAGACGAGAGGTAATCTTGGACATCGACAAGACAATTATTCATACAGGCATGTTTTTACAAGTGAAGAAGTACTGATCAATTTGTGTGTTTTCTTGACTTCGCTTTTTGCTTCCGAGGGGTTGGGGTGAGCAAAAACAAAACTGAGCACAGGGCCCCACTAACTGGAAATCCGCCACTGCTTTGCACATTATGTTTTGACACATAAGAACTCTGTTCTTACTACAAATTGTAATGTTTAAAAAGTTGCAGATGGGAATGTTCACATTCTCAAAACAATTAAGCCTTCCCTCTAGGTTTGGAAAGCTCCCAAGTGGGTTTAATGAGCACCCTGAGCAGCTCTAAAATATATTTAAAAAAAACCAAATGCTGGAAATACTCAGTAGGTTTGGCAGCATCTGTGAAGGGAGAAACAGAATTTGCGAACTGAATTTTTGGCTCCCTCCAGGGCCAGGTCTGGAGGTCGGTGGGAGCTAAAACTAGCCCTGCCAGCCAGTGAGATTGTTCTCTGGCTTCATCCAGTTTCTGGGGCAATTTTGTAGATGTGGGATTGGGGGCCAGCAGGGTTACCTGCCCAAACGTGGCGCGAAGCCTATCGGATTCATTAAGAATCTCTTGGGGCCAATTAAAGGAGCAGACTGGCTGGGGGTGCCCAGGCAGGTCTAGAGCCCTCCATGCCTATCTAGGTGCAGGGCTAGCCAGCCCAGGCCACCCTATAGAGTGGCTCATTGTCCCCCAGCCCATCACAGTGGTAGCTTGGCTGCAAAAATCAATTTTAATTTAAATTGAAAAAAGTTGGAGAGAAGAAACCGCCATCTTGAAGCGCCTCTCTCTTACTTACCTTCCATTGCAGGCTTCTGCTCCTTTCAAGCTGGAAGGCCTCTGATTGACTCTCCAGCTCTGAGAGCTCACCCGCCATCCTTAATCGGACAGCGAACCTATCTCATGCCAAATAAGGGTCACCCCCCCACCCCCGTGAAAATCACAGCAAATGATTGTTTCCTCATGTGGGCAGGTTCGGCATCTGGAAACTGTCCCAATTTCTGTTTCCCACTCCTAGAGGGAAAATCCTAGCCAATGTTTCAGGTCAATGAGCTTTCATCAGAGCAATTTTAATCCTGGTGTGAACGCTACACTGAGGTTATACTACATACTGTGCCGAGTCCAATGGATGGGCGTCAGCTCCTCTGATGAACTCTCATAATATTACACAGCCGGAATAGGTTTGGAGCTGATTTTGGAGTTATATGGAAATGATTGTAAATCAAAGACAAGTTCTAAAAATACAGTTGGAAGTTATCTCTTGTCTACTGAAATATGCAACTGAAGACTAATGTGCAAGACCGCTCCTTTTATATTGATGAAGTGCTTTTCAAATTATTTTTTGTAAGTTGAATTGCTTCCCCAAGAGTCACTTTTACTGTTAATCTGGTTTTCTGTCAAACAGATCCTTTAGTACTTCCATTACCAAATCCCCGCACAAAATGTTTCCAGTCTTATTTCAGATAAGGCTGCAGTACTTCAATTTCACTGTCTAACTGCATTAACTACACCAGGTGCTTTCATAAGCTTTTCCACTATTGTTAATTATTATTTCTTTGAGTTGGTTGCTTTTCCACCAAAGGTTAACTTGTGATAAAATAGGAATTACTTATCTATAGGGCCATTAGCTTGATTTCATGAATCAGTAAAATACTTGAAAATATCATTATAGATGTCCTATATTGTTGGCAAATATCTAGTCTGTGATTCATTTATTTTGGAATATAACTTTAGGTTTTGGAAATTGATGTTTTAACTGAGTTAAAATGAGGGCATCTGATTCAGGAACTGATAAGGAACCCTGTAGTAACAGCAATTCAAATAAGCTTGGAGTTATTTACAGTTAATAGCTAACCTATGTTTATCTTCCAAGGTCAGAGTTGATAGTGAAAAATGTTGACCTAGATGTAGGCAATGGAAGAATGATTTTAATGTTTGTGAACAATCTAAGTTGTGTTTGAGTGGCTTGAGTACTCCAGGTAAATCTCGATGGTCAGGGTTTTGTAAGGTTGATTGGGGTCTTTCCCACCGGTCGGAGAAATGGTGGCAGGGGGCTGGGGGGAGCACCCATCAGTTCCATAGGGGAGGTCTGACAGAATAATGTGTCTTTCAGGCACTTAAGTGGTCATTATTGGGCCTTCTGCATGATTGAAGAAGTCATGGCAGAAGTCCCGTTCACCTAGAGATGCTATCCAATCACAGACTGGCAACTCATGCTGTTAGGACCAGTGGAAGTGGTGGCAGCTGGTGACACTGCATCCAGCAGAGGCCCAGGATCACTGTGGGGTCCATGATCAAAAGTGAGTGAAGGCCGGAAGGGGGTCGCAGGAGAAGGGGGTCAGGGGGTTGGAGGTAAGGTCGGGGTTGGCTTTCAGCAGCTCCCCTGCCTCCTGCTGCCCTGGGTCCCTTGATCGGGCATAGAGCACCTGAAATTGAGGTAACCCCCCCAGGAAATCCATGAGGCCTCCATTTAATCCCTACTAAATTGTGGTGGTCCCGGGGATAATGGGTATAAATTGTCTCAATAATGACCCTAATTGACATTGCGCCGCTGGCAGCCAGGAATCCTGCACCAGCCCCTACCACCCTCCGACTTAATCGGGGGAGGCGTTGCCACTGCCGGGAGACTGATGTGGGGCCTCCCCTTCGGTTAAGTGGCCCCAGCTGCAATGTTTCCTGCCTTGACGGACTGCATAAAATCCAGACTGATATTTTGGGGAATGGGCCCATATTTGACAAACTTAACTGTACTGCTCTGCACAGCGACAGGTCTAATGCTAAGTACTCAGATAAAACCTTTATGGGCAGAATTTTACACTGATCACGCGGGTGAGCGCCTGGTCCGATCGGATGTGAAATTGTGTGAGATGATGTCGGGCAAGCGTCCTGGCGTCATCCTGCGCTCGCGTGATATTTCAGTTGGCGGTCACGCGCCTGCCGACATTTAAGAGGGCAACTAAGCCCATTAACACAGCAATTGACTCCGATTTTTAGTGGTCTGTCCAACCTTGCGGTTGGCGGATGGGCGAATCGGCCAGGTGACCGTTACCTTTTTCATGAAACCTCATCCAAGGGCGGGATGAGGTTTCCGTCATGAAATGAAATAAAAATAAAAACCTGTGGGCAGCATTTTTATCATCTATATTTTCAGGTGCCTGATTCTGATGCTTAGATATTTCCTTCCGGCTTTTTGAAACTTTATTTGATGGTTTTCGAGTCTGCAGCTCCCTGAGGCAGCTCTCTGCCTTCCGGAGCTTTCTCTCACCGCTCGCTCGTGCCCACGTTGACGTCACCGCCCGCCCTCTTCCTGCCCCCACTCCGGCAGCGCTGAGCTTTTCAGCGTGCGCTTCACGCTGGTTGGCCGTTAATTGGCCAGCCAGCATGAAATCACAGTCGGGGGGGCTGATCGTGGTCGGCGGTCAATTTCCCGGCCAATCCCGTGCCCACCGCTCGCACCTGCCTGCTGAGCTTAAAAATTAAGGCCTATGGAACAGAATTGAAGAGAGTGGTGAAATTCCCAGCCTAGAATGCATAATTACCCAGATAGGCGCAAAGAAATCGATCTGTGTACTTTAAAAAAGGGGGTAATTTAATCAAAATTTTGAGTTTAACGAAGGACTGGATTATGTTCATGTGGACTAATTATTTCAACCGGATATGTTGGGGAGGACCAGGTATCTTGCTTACAAGTTATACCAGGGCAAATCTAGTTTGGATGTTAGTTGACCTGCTTTACATAGAGAGCAGTATACCCGTGGAATCGGCTGCTGCCTCATGCTGATTTACTGTATGTTGCATTGATCATGATTTCTGGCCGCCAGCGGCGGGATGTCAATAGGCTCATTAATGAGCCAATTGATACCCAATATCCCTGAGCCCACCACAATTTAGAGGTGGCTCAGGGATTAAATGGAGCCCACATAGGCCTTGCACGACCTCTGAAGGCCTGTCGAGTTGGCCAGTGCCCTCCTGGAGGGAGTACCTGACTGTCAGTCTCAAAAGAGAGCTCTGGCTGGGGCGGAGACCATCTCGTACAGGATATAACTGTTCTGTAATATAAGTCATGGACTTAGTTTTAATCATGCAAAGGGGTCAGAAAGAAATTTTTTTGATTTATTTCCCTCATTGGGATTTTTACCTGGTTCTTTGCCTTATCCATGAGATTACATGACTCAGGGTGGTTAGAACCTGTATTGTGATTCTTGCTGTATCTCAACTGTGTGGGTCAGGCTAAACAGACCAATCAGCCTTTTACTCTATTATCTTTCTATGTATTTAATTAGTTTATATAAAGCAACTGCTACCTTATGAGGTGATGTATACATCTGCAAGAGAGATTATTTGAAGCAATTTTGTCTTAGCATTTCTCAAATATCAGGATATTATATGATTGTTTACGCAAACAATTTGTTGTATTTTAATTAAATGAGATGATATTCTTCTAAAATTTCTCATATATTATTTAATTTAATTAGTACACTTGGACAACCCTCAACTCTATGATTGGATTTACAATCACCATGTTTGTTGAATTGTGTCCAGCCACATATATCTTTTCACAACTGCAATTTTTCCCTAGATACCTCATCACTTTTAGAAACATGTCTTATTCAGCTCTCAGAAGCTTCTGGAAGTTTGTCAAATGCATTTCTGTTTTTAAATTGTAGTCTTTGCTGCAAATCTAGATGAATTTATTGTTGAACATAATGAGCATAAGATCAGAAATGGAGACACAAATTTTTGGGGGAAGAATGAATTATGCTGTTTTCTGTGGGCATTGCACAAGCAGAGAAAATGTAACAGTGTCACAAGAATTCCAGCACTGGTACTGGCTTTCATCCCTGATAGCTATTTATTTCTATTTCAGACATTACTACCAAGGATTTGACGACTATGGCCTTCTGTTCTGTAGGCTGCTTCAGAATCTCTGTTACCCACTGTTAATTTTCCATAGAGCATCTTCCATGATGTTGCTATTCTCAAACTAATTTTTTTATGAAACTCTGCTCTACTGATATGAATGTGAAGTTTTATAAGATTTTTTTGTTTAAATCATTTCTTTAACTTAAGGTAAAATAGAGAACTGAAGAGGGTCATCTGACCTGTTATGAGCTCTGCCTGACAACAAGCTTGTGTGGTTTGGTTACTGTGGAAACCAGGGCCCAGGTTGACACTTACTGAGTGCAAGGTACAAAATGTTCACACACAAAAGCAAAGGCAAGAGCAGCTAGGCTGGCTGTGAACAGACTTTCTGTCTCTGAAGTTTTGGACAGAGAGAGAGAGAGCAAGAGACAGAGAGAGGTCTCCCAGGGACATAAGGCTGCAGCTGGTGTGGTCAGTGAGAGAAGGCTGTGAGTTTGCTGCTAGCTACCAGGCAGAATGCAGGAGGGAGGACCATCCATTGTTGAAGAGATGCATCCCGTGGCAATCTAAAGACTCTGGAAGATTTGCCTTTTCAAGACCAGGAGGAGAAATCTCAGGAGAGAATCTTACTGCAGTTAGTTGGTTTGGAAATTCCCTAAAAACTGAGGGAAGCACCTTTTGATGGTTACTCAATGGTACCACTTGATGAAACAGGGAAACATGAATGTATTGGAAGATGGGAGTGACTGTGAACTGTTTCCCATTAAAATTTAATCCTGTAGAGAGCGTGTTTTAAAGTATGTTTTTGCAGTGTGGGGTTATTGGTCATGTTAAAGCATTAATAAGGATTATTTTTTCTGTAGTTTAGAGTATTAGTTGCCTCCTAAGTAATGTTTACTTAACATTGCTTTTAGTTTGTTTGCTACAGTAAAAATCTTAAAAGTTGAAATCTTGTTGTGCAATTCCTTTACGTTGGTCACTGGGGATACAAATATTTTTTTTGTTATCGGGCCTTACAGGGTTTGTAACGCTGCTCACTGGATTATTGCTGGAAAACATCACCCTGTTTTTATCAGAAGTTGCTGAGTTCTGTTTGCTGCAGTTTGTAAATATTCTTTTTACATTGATTAGATTTTCTTTGCTGTAAAATTCACTGTTTTCTGTAAGTCCTGCCGGAAGTCCCAACCCATTCATTGACATAGTGGTGTCAACAGACACACTGCATAATTTTTCCATAGCCTTGCTTCCAAACCTTACAACTACTGTGTGGATCCTAGTTGTATGGATGTACACGTATGCCAGGCACTGCTTGCGTACAGTTATGCACCACAATTGTGCTGACTGCTGTTTTCGAGGATTAAGTAACTTTGGTACACGTGTAATTGTTGCATGTGGCTAATTGAATGTGTAAGGGCTACTTGCTGCCCTTTCAATCAATTTGTGCTTGTGTATCAGTTTACCTGCTCTGTGGCAATCAATCCATTGCCAATCCACCAGTCTAGCCCAGCAGCTAAAAGGAGTGAGAACAGGAACAGTTTAAGGAGACCTTGGACAGTTAACCACCCCAGAGAGCAAGGTCATAATCAGCACAAGTGAGGAGGGGTGGACGCTTGTGGAAATTGAGTCAAATATTTAATTTACTTTTCTTCTAACTTAACTATAAATAAAAAGTTAAAGAAGAATTCAGAGCAATGAATGTCAAAATTAGTTTAAAAAGTAGTGGGAGACCAGCAGTGAGCTGAACCAATTAAAAAGACTGGATAGTGAAACTGATGCAAGGGAAAATCTGAAAAAAGTGACATGACCGTGAGTGCAGAGCAAAAGCTCCAAAGATGAGTAAAGAGTAAACAGTAAGTAATGAACTATTTTTAACAAAATGTCTGCCTAACTTTAGTTCAGGATATCACTGGAAGTAAAGAAGTAAATAGAAACAGAGGCCGGCCTCTGTGTCAGGACTGGCAGTTTGTGGCTAGCAAGACTCTCCTGAATTTCTGCACCTGCAGGAAATGTCTCTGCCTTCAGTCACTCCAGCTCAGAGGCAAAGAACTGGAGCGCGAGTTAGAGACCTGTCAAAACTTAAATGAAGCGGGAGGAATTTTTGGATAATTTTAACCAGGACACAGTCACAACCCAGGGGAAAGCAAAGGTTCAGAAAAGAGAGGGCGAGGCTGTCGGGGAGCCGGGTAACGGCGATGCAGGAGAGGCTGAAAAGGAGGCACGATAGACACTGGTCCTGTCGAACAGGTACAATGTACTGACTACCTGTGAGGACAAGGAGAAAGACTGCTGGGAGGACAGTGCCCAGGCATCCAAGGCACCGTGGGTCAGAAGTCAACCTAGGTGTTGAGGAAAGCAGAATTGAAATGTGTTAGTGATAGGGGATTCTATAATCAGCGGATTAGATAGTGCCCTCTGTAATCACGAACAAGAATCCTGGAAAATGTGGCACCTACCCAATGCCAGTTAAGGGATATCTTGAGGCAGCTGGGGAGGAATTCGGAAAGAGAGGGGAAAAACTCAGTTGTCATGGTCCATGTTGGAACAAACAACATAGGTAGGAAGAGGGAGGAGGTCTGCAGAGGGAGTATTGAGAGTTAGAGATTAAATCTGGACCTTGATGGTAATAACTTCTGGATTATTGACTGCGAAAAATGCAATTTGGCATAGTGACAGCTAGATCAGGTGAGTCACCATGTGGCTAAAGGGCTGGTATAGGAAAGTGGGGTTGATTTTCAGGGGACACTGACACCAGTACTGGGGATAGGGAGGAGCTGTACCGATGGGATAGGCTCCACCTGAACTGAGTTGAGACCAGGGCCCTAAAAGGAAAGGGTAAATGGGGAGGTGGCAAAGGCTTTCAGCTAAGGGGGAGGAATCTACAAAAAAGGAAACAAGCTTAAATATTCACGAAATAGGAAAGGAGACCAAAGGACAGAATAAACAAAGGGAGGTGTAAATGGCCAAAGAATGAATGGAGCTATGGAACAGAAGTGTGAGAGGATGGTTAAAAAAAAAGGCTCCCAGTCAACCAATGCCTTAATTTTAAACTTCTCATCCTTGTTTTCAAATCTGTCCATGGCCTTGCTCTTCGCTGTCTCTTCAATCTGTTGCAACCCCAAGAACATCGGAGATATCTGCACTCGTCTAATTCAGGCCTCCTGAGAATCCCTGATTTTAATTGTTTCAGCGTTGGTAGCTGTGCCTTCAGCTGCCTAGGTGCCCCTAAGCTAAGCCCCTCCCTAAACCACTCCATCTCTCTACCTCTCTTTCTTTCTTTAAGATGCTCCTTAAAACAGACATCTTTGACCAAGCTTTTGGCCATCTGCCCGACTATTGCCTTCTGTGGCTTGCTGTCTAATTTATAGCACTCCTGTGAAGTGCCTTGGGATGCTTCATTATGTTTATAAACATAAGTTGTTGTTGCTAAAAATAAAGTGAGAGGTATGGCTATTAAAAATGAGTTAAGCTGTCTGTACAGCAATATACACAGTGTTTGTAATAAAATAGGGGAACCTGAGGCAATAATATATTGTGAGAAAACTAACATAAATCCAGGACTACTGAAACATGGCTATAGAAAAATCAAGACTAGAAGTTAAACTTTGCAGAGTATAACATATTTAGAAAAGACAGAATGGGAAAAAGGTGGGGTGGAATTATAAATTCCTCATTAGGTCCTAATTAGAGATTACATAATTGTAATAGAAAAAAAGTAACACAACTATCAGTGAGACAGATATAGAATCCATGCGTATAGCGATAAGAGATTATAATAAGGCTCCACTTGAGCCTCCTCCGATCTTTCCTTATCTATCACCTCTATTGTCTTTTCCCTCACATGATTATCTAGCTCTTCTTTAAATGGATCTATACTATTTACTTCAGTTACTCCCAGGGCTGGCGACTTACACGTTCTCACCACCCTCATGGTAAAGAAGTTTCTTTTGAATTCCCTGTTGGATTTCTTGGTGACTATCCCATATTGATGGACTCTAGTTTTGCCCTTGCCCACAAAAGGAAATGCACCCTCTTTGTCTACTCTATCAAAACCTTTCCTACCTTTAAAGACCTCGATCAGCTTACATCTTCGCCTCCTCTTTCTCTTAGATGGGTATCATCTCATGGTTCTCATACCATCCTTGTAAATCTTTTTGCAACCTCTCCAGGACCTTAATATCCTTTTTATATTCTGACAATCAAAACTGCACACAGTGGCCAGAATTTTGCCCTCGTTGGGCGGGCTTGGCGGAAGTGGGCGAGGGCGGTCGGGAAGCCGGCAGCCGCCCGCGATCAGCTCTGCACCACGATTTCACGCGGGCGGGCCAAGTAAAGCCGTCCTGTGTGGATCACGCGTGGCAGCGCTGAGTGCTGCCTGTGCAGGCGGGGGGAGGAGGGAGAGCGGGCCTGGCACACAGTTTGCGTATGCGCGCAAAAGAGCGCTTCAATCTCCCTGAGGCATGGAGCTGCCTCAGGGAGATTGAAGCGCTTTTTAAAAAAATTAATAAAGACAATAAAATTTAATGAAACATGTCCCCTCATGTGACTGTGTCACATGAGGTGGGAAATAGTTTTTAATTTCAAAATATGCTTTTATTTTATTTGTAATAGCTTTAGGAAACCTCATCCTGCTGGTGGATGAGGTTTCCTAAAAAATGTAAAGGCCACTTGGCTTTTTCTCCTGTCTGCCAACATTAGGTTGGACGGCAGCGTAAATTTCAAGTTAATGAGCTTGTTAATGGCCTTAATAGACCTTTCAATTGTCGGTGGGCACGCAGCCGACCCTGGCGCCCGCCCACCAAACAAAATATCACACGAGTGCACAATGATGTCAGGACGCACACCCAACGTCATCGCGCATCATATTACGTTCGTGCATGTCGGGAATGCGACCACACACTGAGCGTAAAATCCTGGCTAGTATTTCCAAATGTAGCCTAAGCAAGATTGGATACAAGTGCAACATAACTTCTCCACTTTTCAATTCTATTCGTCTAGAAATACTCTCTAGTTCTTGGTTGGCTTTCGTTTTGGCCTTATTGGACTGCACCACAACATTTTGTGAGTTGTGTGTTTGTATTCCCAGATCCCTTTGCTCCTCTACTATATTTAAATTCTTATTTTCTAAGCAATATGTGATCTTCTTATTATTCTTACCAAAATGTAATACCTCACACTTATGCTGACATTCATTTGCCAATTATGTGCCAATTTTGTAAGTTTATTAATGTCTCTTGTAATTGTTCCTTCTCAGTGGTGACTATTCTTCTCAATTTGGTGAAATCTGAATTATGTTTCTGATTTCAAGTTCTAGATTGTTAATATGAATTGTGAACAGTGGTGGCCTCAGTACCTTTCCTTGTGGGATCCCACTTATGCAACTCTAAATAGCTATCCTTTACCCCTACTCTCTGTTTTCACTGTTCAGACAGCTGGGTATCCAATCTGCTATTTGCCCCCTGGCTCCACAGGCTCTGAGCTTATTCATCGGTCTACCATGTGGCACCTTATCAAATGTTTTTTTGAAATTCTAATATTTTCTGTCAACTACATTAGCCTTGTGAATTCTGTTCATTTCCTCTTCAAAGAATTCAGTGAAGTTGGTTAGTCATTGAAGGGGTTGTCCTTTGATGAGAGGCTGAGTAAATTTGGCTTATATTCTCAGGTGTTTAGAAGAATGAGAGGCGATCTTATTGAAACCTACAACATTCTGAAGGGGCTTGTTAGGGTGGATGCTTAGAGATTGTTTCCATTGGTTGCGGAATCTAAAACACAGGGACACATTCTCAGGATAAGGACTGATCATTTAAGACTGAGATGAGGAGAAGTTTCTTCACTCAAAGGGTTGTGAATCTTTGGAATTCTCTACCACAGAGGGTTGTGGAAGCTCCATTTCGGGCTGATAGATTTTTGGTCTCGAGGGAAATTAAGGGATATTGGGAGGGGCGGGAAAAAGGAGTTGAAGCCCAAAATTAGCCATGATCATGTTGAATGGTGGAGCAGGCTTGGTGGGCTGTGTGGTCTACTCCTGCTCCTATTTCTTAGGTTGTTATGTTCTTAATCAAGACTTCTCCTTTCGAAAACCACCTTCATTATTATATGATGATTCATTATTATATTTTTGGTTTCCATTTCCTCCTTGTGTAGGAATTTCACTGTGGGCAGAGTTTTCTGGTAGGCGTGCGGGGGCGTGCGTTCTGACGTCATCACGCGCCATCGCGATATTTTGTTCGGCAGGCCCGCCGAAATGTAAACAGCCTATTAAGGCCATTAAGAAATCAATCGAGCCATTTGAGAATGCTGCCCGTCCAACCTTAAGCAGCCTTCGTGTTTTTCAGGAAACCTCATCTACGAGTGGGATGAGGTTTCCTGAAGCTTTTATTAAATAAATAAATACATTTTCATAAATATAAAAACGTGACCCACATGTCACATGAGTGTTTAAATAATTTGAAAAATCAATTCTTTAATTATTTTAATGTCCATTCAATCCCCCTGAGGCAGCTCCGTGCCTCAGGGAGATTGTTGCGCTCTTTCGTGCCCATGCTGACCCAGTCTCTCCCCCCTCTCCCCACCCGCACAGATAGTGCTGAGGGCTATCGGCCACGTATTACGCTGGGCGGGCCTTAATTGGCCCACCCACGTAAAATGGCAGCGCAGAGCTGATCGTGGGCGGCGATTGGTTCCAAGCCTGCCCCCGCCTGCTCCCGCCCAGCCTGCCCGCCATAGGAATATTCCTGGCCTATATTTCCTTCTACGCTTTGTTATGCAGACTGGCCTATAGTTTCCTGGACAAGTTCTATCTACCTTCTTAAATATCAGTATTATGTTATCTATCAACCAGTCATTTGGTTGTATACTTTCTCTAATGAATAACTTAAGTATGTGAAATAGTGTGTCTCTGCTATTTCTTCCCTAGAACCTTTTGGAAATTGCAGATGCAATCTCCTGGATCAGGAATTTTATTCTCTTTGAGTTTGAATGGATTATTTAATATTTCTCCTTTTCTCATCTTCTGATGTCATATAAATTGATTCACCTTCCTGAAACAAAATAATTATTCAATATTTCTGCCATTCTGCTATCACTGCCTGTCACTTTATCCTGTTCATCCCCTTGTGGCCCCATTCATATCCCGACTTTCTTATTTTTATTTATGTGCATATAGGATATTTTATTACTTTGTTTATGTTCCTTGATAATTTAATTTCATTGTTCCTTTTTGCTTTCCTAGTTTCCTTCTCTCCTTAGTCTCTTCATGTTTTCCCTTGTCTTGCTCTCTCCTCAGTAGTTAGCAGGTAATCCATGTAGTTGGGAGAGTGGACTTAGAGAGGAGGGCTTTTTTGACTTTGGTACAACATAAGATTCCATAAGATTTGATCAAGGTGTTTAAAGACATAAAAATATTACACTCAGTCGAATTTAGGGAACACCAGTCTATGTACAAGTTATGAAAGCAAAGAACTAGGTTAGATAGTAGGAGGTATTCCTTTTCACAGGGAGTCGTTGTCCTCTTGAATAAGTTGTGCAGTAAACACCAATTTGCTGCAAGCATTCAAAAGGGAAAGGGACAGGTTCCTGAGACTGGTTCCTGAGACTGGCAAACATGTAGGAGGTTGATGGATCATCCATTGCATGTTATGCCCAATCACTGTGGTGGATTGCTTAATCACCTTTGGGCTCAGAAAGAAATTCCCCAAAGCCTTTATATCTAAATGACTGTAATCTTTCCAATGTTTGCCTTGCTGCTTCCAGGACATTGCATAGCTGGTCTGACGGTAGTGGGGAAAAGGGGGAGTGAGTGGGTTTCTATAGTGTACAATCTTTTGCTGTTTTTTCTTTTGGCTGCTGGCATTTGCCTTGCGCAAAATGTACCAGATGAATTGATGGAATTGCATTCTCCTGCAAGTGTAATGTTTCAGCTCACTTGAAGCTGCCAATTTTGTTGAAACATTCTGGATATTTTGATGTTACGTCATGAACAGAGGTGATAGCAGTAGTTTCTGAGGTTGGTCTGCTGTTATGAGGTCTTGACTAATTCAGTGGATTGTCATTCGTGTGAGGTCGGAGCATGCCAGTGGACCTACAATTGCTGGGCCTTTAGTTTCTATGATGTAGAACATCTGTGAGACTGAGGACGATTGATTGTACTTGCACTCCAGGACTATGGATCCTGCACATGGAATTAACGAACTGTTGTACACTGAGAGTTTCACAGCAGTAGGTTTTTCCGTGGCCTTCCACATCTGTGGATACTTGTCTTTTAGGGTTCAAAGGGGTAGTATGTTGGCACTTGACCCTGTGTAAATCTTGGCCAATAACAAGTAGTTACCCATTTTCTTAGGATAGATAATTCGAATCTTGGCAAACTTCAGATGGTGAGATGGCATCTAATGTTTCCACGAGATTGATAGTGTGAAACCTATGTTCACTGCCTTTCGCCTCATCGTGTACATCATCGTCATCTTATGGTTTGTCAATCACCTCATGTGTGTGTTTCTAATGGGTTATTTGATGGTCATTCTTACTGCTTGAAGATGGCCGTTGTGTATGGTGTGTTTGGATCAGTGCATGGCTCTTTGCAACTGCATCAGCCTTTGCTCTAGTGCACTGCTGCTGAAGAAACCCTTTTCTGCCACATGCTTTGCAGAATAGATGGAAAGCTCGGCAATTCCTTGATGCATGCAGATGGCCATGTCTTCCACATGCTTTGCTAAGTTTAGATGTTCGAGAAGTGGGTCAACAATTGGGATTATACTTAGGATCTGTAAACTTCATCTGTCTACAAGGATTGCTTCATACTTACATCCATCCTTGAGTAGCTCTTCGATGCTATCTGTTTTGCCTAGCAGATCTTTCTGGAATGATTCCATGGGCAGAAATTTTTGCTTGGCGGGTGGGTGTGCGCCCGATCCGCTCGAGCGTTAAATGACGCGCATTGACATCAGCCGAGGCTGCTGACGTCAACGCGCAGTCCCACGATAGTTCAGTCGCCGGAGCCGGCAGCACATCCACCGACAATTAAAAGGCCTGTTAAGGCCATTAAGTAATCAATTAGATTAAAATTTTCATTGCCCGTCCAACCTAATGGCTGACGGGCAGGCGAAAAGGCCAAGCGGCCTTTGCATTTTTTTGGAAACCTCATCCATGGGCGGGATGAGGTTTCCAAAAGCAAATAAAAATAAAATAAAAGCTTTAATTTTTCATTAATAACATGTCCCTGCTCATGTGACAGAATCACATGAGGGAACATGTTTCACTACATTTTTATTTTTTTTTATTATTCTTTTTCATATCCCTTCACCTCCCTGAGGCAGCTCTGTGCCTCAGGGAGATTATGCAGCGCTCACTCGCGCGCATGTGCGAAGTTCGCCTCCGGCCGGCTCGGCCTCCTCCCCCCCACCAGTGCTCAGCGCTGCTGCTCGCGTTTCTTGCTGGGCGGGCCTTAATTTGCCCGCCAGCGTGAAATCGTGGTGCGGTGCCGATTGCGGGCGGCGGTCTGCTTCTCCACCGCCCCTGCTGAGCCCACCCGCCAAGGCCAAAATTCTGCCCATGTGATTGGATGCAATCACCAACTCAACAATTCTGTCTGCTAGTTCATGCTTTTGAAAAATCACCGTACGTACCGTTTTCTCTGCATCTGTTGAAGAAGTGGCCTATGGATTCTGGAGGCTATTGTTGAAATGGCATGAACTCTAGTTGATGAATATGGAAATTTAACTTGATTCCGAACCAGTCTTCCAATGTCATCCAGATCTTTTGGGGGATCCTTTAGCTCTTCTTCTGTTAATCGAACACTTCAATGCCTTTTACCCACACTATCCCCATAACCCTTTCTGTTATTGTTAATCAGAAACCTATCAATCTCTACCTTAAACATACTCAATGATTGGGCTTCCACGGCCCTCTGGGGTAGAGAATTCCCAAGATTCACAACCCTTTGAATGAAGAAATTTCTCCTCATCTTGTTCCGAAGTAGCTTCCCCCTTATTTTGAAATTGTCCCCTGGTTCCAGACTCCCCAGCCAGGGGAAACATCTTACCTGCATCTACCCTGTCTATTCCTTTAAGTATATTGTAGGTTTTAGGAATATAAGAATATAAGAACATAAGAACTAGGAGCAGGAGTAGGCATTTCAGCCCCTCAAGCCTGCCCCGCCATTCAATACGATCATGGCTGATCTCATTTCGGCCTCAATTCCAATTTCCCGCCCTCTCCCCATAACCTTTCAACCCATTGCTAATTAAAAATCTGTCTATCTCCTCAAATTTATTCAGCGTCCTGGCATCCACTGCACTCTGAGGTAGTGAATTCCACAGATTCACGACCCTTTGAGAAAAGTAATTCCTTCTCATCTTTGATTTAAATCTACCAACCCTTAGCCTAAAACTATGGCCTCTCGTTCTAGAATGCCCCACAAGGGGAAACATCCGCTCCACGTCTATTTTGTCCCTTTAGCATCATGTATACCTCAATTAGATCTCCTCTTGCCCTTCTAAACTCTAGTGAATATAGGCCTAAACTGCTCAATCTCTCCTCATAAGACAACCCCGCATCTCTGGAATCAATCTAGTGAACCTCCTCTGAACCACTTCCAATGCAACTACATCCTTCCTCAAGTAAGGGGACCAAAACTGTGCACAGTACTCCAGGTGTGATCTCACCAATGCCTTGTACAGTCACAGCAACACTTTCCTATTTTTATACACTATTCCTTTAGCAATAAATGCCAAAATCCCAATTGCCTTCCTTATTACCTGCTGTACCTGCATACTAGCTTTCAACAATTCATGCACGAGGACACCCAGATCCCTCTGCACTGAGGCATTCTGAAGTTTCTCTCCATTTAAATAATAAGTTGCCTTTTTATTCTTCCGACCCAAATGGATAACCTCACACTTATCCACATTAAACCCCATCTGCCAGATTTTGGCCCATTCACCTAACCTGTCCATATTCATTTGTAAATTTCTTATTTCTTCATTGCAACTTACTTTCCCACCTATTTTGGTGTCATCTGCAAATTTAGCTATAGTACCTTCTACCCCTGAATCCAAGTCATTAATATAGATTGCAAATAGTTGGGGCCCAAGGACCGAACTCAGTGGCACCCCTTTAGTT
Source organism: Cetorhinus maximus (assembly GCF_964194155.1). Classification (NCBI taxonomy): domain Eukaryota; kingdom Metazoa; phylum Chordata; class Chondrichthyes; order Lamniformes; family Cetorhinidae; genus Cetorhinus; species Cetorhinus maximus. Next base: position 33,227,410 of record NC_135896.1, on the reverse strand, counting down.
ACAGCTTGCCATCCAGAAAAAGACCCATTTATCACAACTCTCTGCTTACTGTTGGTTAGCCAATCCTCTATCCAAGCTAATATATTACCCCTAACTCCATGTGATCTAATCTTGTGTATTAATTTTCTGTGCAGCACCTTATCAAAGGTCTTTTGGAAGTCCAGGTATACTACATCTACAGGATCCTCATTATCCACTTTGCTTGTCACATCTTCAAAGAACTCTAGCAAATTAGTCAAACACAATTTACTCTTCATAAAACTATGCTGACTCTGATGGATTGCATTTTGACTTTCCAAATGCCCCATTACTAGTTCCTTAATAATGGATTCCAACAATTTCCCAACGACAGACGTTAAACTAACTGGTCTATAGTTTCCTACTTTCTGCCTCCCCGACTTTTTGAATAAGGGTGTTATATTAGCATTTTTCCAATCCGCAGGAACCTTTCCAGAATATAGGGAATTCTGGAATATTATAGCCAATGCTTCCACTATCTCTGCTGCTACTTCCTTTAAGACTCTGGGATGTAGGCCATCAGGTCCTGGGGACTTGTCATCCTTTAATCTCAATAGTTTGCTCAGTACTTTTTCTCTAGCGATGGTGATTGTTCTAAGTTCCTCCATCTCTATACCCTCTGCACTACCTGTTTTAATGAGATCATCTCTCATTCTTCGAAACTCTATAGAATACAGGCCCAGTTTGCCTAATCTCTCTTCATAAAATAGTCCTGCCAGCCCTGGAACATACCTGGCGAACCTTTGTTGCACTCCCTCTATGGTAATGATATCCTTTCAGAGGTAAGGGGACCAAAACTGCACTCAGTACTCCAGGTGTGGTCTAACCAAGCTTCTATACAATTGAAGCAAGACTTCACTACTCCTGTACTCAAATCCTCTTGCGATAAAGGCTAACATTCCATTAGCCTTCCTAATTGCCTGCTGAACCTGCATGCTAGTCTTCAGTGACTTATGGTCAAGGACACCCAGGTCCCTTTGTACATCTACACTTTCTAATCTCTTACCATTTAGAAAAAACTCTACACACCTGTTCCTTCTACCAAAGTGGGTAACTGTTATGACATAGCCAATGGTAAATGCTGAGTTGTTCAAATCCCAAAGGGAAACTTGAAACAACTGCCACAACTCGTTTTGCAGTTTGTATAAGTTTTAAGATGCGTGACTTGAATTCAGTAGTAATAAGACCACCAAGTCTTATAGGTTTTCCAAAACTAGATTAAACATTTATTAATAAGAGAAATAGTTTTTAAATACATACACAGATCTACAAATTACTACTATGATAACTTCTAAATTCCCCTAATCAATCTAACTCCCAGCTACACTTTTGTTAAGACAACAGTAAGACACATAGATTTTAACAGATCCAGGCAAAGAAACATGATACCCTGAATAAGTCGAATTCAAAGTGAGTTTTCTTAGCTTCAGTCCTTTGCAGACAGCAACTTGAGACATAGATGCTGAAGGATTTTCACACTTGTAAGATCTTAAAAAAATGCCTTCCCATACAAATAACCTTCTCTCCTTCATACATATTTCCCTCTTTGAAAGCAAACACCCATTGTTTCACTATGTTTTTGGACTTTATCTTCCTGATAATAAAACCCTTTCATAGCATTAAGTTTTACCAGTAATCATTGGGAAAAATAAGCACGGTCTTTCCAAACTTCACCTGGCTAGGTGACACATTTCACTCCCTCTTTTAAAAAAACAATCTAGTCTGGTTTACTTAAAAATGCAGCTATGTTTACCTAATTAATGTTTCAAACCTAACTTCTCTTCTTATATCAAAGCACCCAGACTAACTCAATTAAGTCACACACAGACACATATAGACACATCCCACAATTACTCTATTTTACAATAAATTCCAAAAATATAATGAGAATTATTATATCCTCCTGACAATATCCTCACATTTTTCCACATTATATTCCATCTGCCTTGTTCTTGCCCATTCACTAAATCTATCCAAATCCTTCTGTAGCCGCTTTACATCTTCCTCAAAACGTACATTCTCGTCTAGCTTTGTATCATCTGCAAACTTGGAAATATTGCATTTGGTCAGCACATCCAAATCATGATATATATTGTGAACAGCTGGGGCCCAAGGGATCCTTGTGGTACCCCACTAGTCACAGCCTGACAACAAGAGAATGAACCATTTATTCCTACTCCCTGCTTTCTGCCTGTTAGCCAATCCTTAAGCCATGCCTGTATATTGCCTCCTACCCCATATGCTTTTATTTTGCTAATCAACCTCCTGTGAGGGACTTTATCAAAAGCCTTCTGAAAATCCAAGTAAACTACATCCATCGACTCTCGTTTATCAATTTTGTTAGTTACATCCTCAAAAAACTCCTACAAGTTCATCAAACATGATTTCCCATTTACAAATCCATGCTGACTATGCCCAAGCAGATCATGATTATCCAAGTATCCTTTTATCACATCCTTTGTAAAAGATTCCAGCATTTTCCCTACTACTGATGTAAGGCTAACAGGTCTGTAGTTCCCTGTTTTCTCTCTCCCTCCCTTCTTAAAAAGTTAAGTGACACTTGCTAACTTCCAATCTTCAGCAACCATTACAGGATCCATGGGCAGGATCTCCCCCCCGTTGGGGGGTGTGGGGGCGGGCCCAAGTGGGCGGGTTCCCGATTGGCGCCCCCAGTCAGGGGTGCGCTGCCATTTTACGTGGGTGGGCCAATTAAAGCCCGCTCTGCGTGACGTCCGCCAGGAAGTGCTATGCGCTCCCTATGCGGGCGGGCGGGATTCCCTGAGCCGGGAGTGTGCTCTTTCGTGAATGCGTGCGGAAGAGTGCACAGATCTCCCTGAGGCAAAGCGCTCCCTCAGGGAGATCGGCTCAGGTGTGAAAGGTTCAATAAAGAAGGGGAAAGAAATTACTGACATGTCCACTCACGTGCCACTGTCGCATGAGCTAAGACATGTCAATTTCTTTTATTTAAACATTTTCTAAAAATTTTAACACCCTCATGAAACCTCATCCCACCTGTGGATGAGGTTTCATGCTTTTTTACAAGCCCGCCTGGGCTCCCGGCCTGCCTGCCAACCTTAAGGTTGGACGGGCAGGTCTATTAATCATGTTAATTACTTTTTTAATGGCCTTTATAGGCCTTTGACAGTTCGGTGAGCACACAGCCGATTCGGCTGCGCGCCCACTGAACTGAAAATCTAAATGACGTGGGGTGACGTCGGGACGCATGCCTGACATCACCCTGCATCAGTTTACGCGTCGGTGAGCGGGCCCCACCCCCTGCTCGCCGAACAGAAGATTCTGCCCTATAGAATTTTGGAAAATGATCACCAATGCATCCACTATCTCTATAGTAACCTCTCTCAACGCTCTGGGATGCAGAATATCAGGTCCTGGGGACTTATCAACTTTCAGTCCCATTAATTTCTCCAATACAACTTTCTTACTTATATTAGTTTCCTTCAACTCCTTATTCTCCCTAGTCCCTTGGATCTCTAAATCTGGGAGATTTCCTGTATCTTCCTCAGTGAAAACAGACACAAAGCAATCATTTAGCTTCTCTGCCATTTCTCTATTCCCCATTAAGAATTCTCCTGACACTGCCTTAATGGACCCACATTTGTTTCAGCCAATCGCTTCCCTTTTGCATACCTATAGAATCTTTTACAGTCCATTTTTATGTTTTTTGCTAGATTGCATTCATATTCTATTCTGTCTTTCTTTGCCAGTTTCTTGGTCTTCCTTTGCTGTATTCTAAAAAATCACAATCCTCAGCTTTACTACTATTTCTGGCAACTTTATATGCCTTTTCTTTTAATCTTACACAATCCTTAACTTCCTTTGTCAGCTACGGTTGACTGACTTTTTTGGGTTTTTGCGCCTTGAAGGAATGTATAGGTGCTGTAAGTAATAGTTCTTTGAAGACTATCCATTGCCTACATACAGTCATACATTTTAATGTACTTTCCCATCCACCTCAGCCAATTTGTCCCTCATGCCTTCATAATTTCCTTTGTTCACTTCAACACCCTTGCTTCAGTGAACTATCTCACTTCCAAACATAATGTTAAATTCTATCATATTGTGGTCACTCATCCCTCATGGTTGTTTTACAACAAGATTATTAATTAGCCCTTTCTCATTACATAGTACTAGATCTAAAATAGCCTGTGTCCTCTAGTCAGCTCAACATACTGCTGTAGAAAACCATCCCTAACACACTCCAGAAACTCGTCTTCCACAGCATCAGTGCTCAATTGGTTTACCCAGTCTATATGCAGATTGAAGTCACCCATGATTACTGTATTGCCCATGCTAAATGCTTCTCTCATCTCCTAACTAACACCATGCCCCACATTACCATTACTACTTGGTGGCCTATAAACAACTCCAACCAATGTCTGCTGCCCTTTGCTGTTTCTTAGCTCCATCCAAACAGATTCCACACATTGTTCTTCCGATCTGAGATCCTCCCTTACTAATGCACTGATCCCATTGCTTATTATCAGCGCAACTCTGCCTCCTTTCCCTTCTTGTCTGACCTTCCCAAATGTTGAATATCCTTGAATATTCAGTACCCAGTCTTGTACAGGGCTGTGTCTGCTGTGTTCTGCTCCAGACCAGAGTGAAACTGAGGTTGGAGCACATGACATACTTCCCTTAAAGTGATGGCACGCTGCTATCCCTTAAAGGCATATTACAACAGTTAGGAAAGGACAAAGGAACATTTTGGCCCAAATTTTCTGGTCCCTGGATCATCAGAAACTGGATATACTACAGACTATATGCATTGGGACTCTGTGGAACCTGACACATGGACCTACCTAGGAATTGCGGGGAAGTTTAAACGTCTGATTGGAAACTTCCCTGCTGCCCGGGACCCCAGTGATTGTCTTTTTTAAATTCATTTACAGGATGTAGGCCAACATTTATTGCTCATCCCTAGTTGCCCTTGAGAAGGTGGTAGTGAGCTGCCTTCTGGAACCGCTGCAGTCTCTGTGGTGTAGGCACACCCACAGTGCTGTTAGGGAGGGAGTCCAGGATTTTGACCCAGCCACAGTGAAGGAACGGCAATATATTTCCAAATCATGTTGGTGAGTGGCTTGGCGAGGAACTTTCAGGTGGTGGTGTTCCCATGTGTCTGCTGCCCTTGTCCTTCTAGATGGTCGCAGTCATGGGTTTGGAAGTGTTGCCTAAGGAACCTTGGCGAGTTGCTGCAGTTCATCTTGTAGATGGTACACACTGCTGCCACTGCATGTCGGTGGCGGAGGGAGTGAATACTTATGGATGGGGTGCCAATCCAGGGGGCTGGTTTGTCCTGGATGGTGTCAAGCTTCCTGAGTGTTGTGGGAGCTGTACTCATCCAGGCAAATGGAGAGTATTCCCATCACATTCCTGACTTGTGCCGTGTAGATGGTGGATAGGCTTTGGGGAGTTAGGCGGTAAGTTATTCGTTGCACGATTCCTAGCCTCTGACCTGATCTTGCAGCGACAGTGTTTAAATTGCTAGTCCAATTCAATTTCTGGTTAATGGTAACCCTCAGGATGTTGATAGTGGGGTACTCAACGATGGTAATACCATTGAATGTCAAGGGGTGACAGTTAGATTCTCTCTTGTTGGAGATGGTCATTGCCTGGTACTTGTGTGGCATGAATGTTACTTGCCACTTGTCAGCCCAAGCCTGGATATTGTCCAGGTCTTGCTGCATTTGAACATAGACTGCTTCAGTATCTGAGGAGTCATCAGTGAACATCCCCACTTCTGACCTTATGGTGGAAGGAAGGTCATTGATGAATCAACTAAAGATAGTTGGGCCTAGGACACTACCCTGAAGAACTCCTGCAGTGAGCTAGTGTCAGAGACTTGGGACAGATATGGGGACTTACCTGAATAGTTCCCCAGGAAATGTTAGACAGCTTAAAACCTAGTCTGACACCTGGATAACTTTACAACCAGCCCTCCCAATCACCCGCCCCCCTTGACTACCGGATTACCCTCCTGACCACTCGACTATTTCCCCCATTCTGACCTTACTAGCCCCCATCACCTGACTAACAACACCCATCCCCCAACCAGATCTGGCTGACGCTGAATACTTGACTATGCCCCCAACTACCCGACTACCCATGACCCAATCTGACTACATCCCACCTGAATACCCCATCCCAACCTGACTACCCCCTAATCACCTAACTACCCCCTGACTGACCCAAGTACCCAACAACCACCTGACTACCCCCCAATCACCTGACTACCCCCTGACTGAACCAAGTACCTAACAACCACCTGACTACCCTCCCAATCCAACCTGACTATGCCCAGACCTGACACCCTCCACAAACCCGACCCGACTAACCCTTTACCACCTTACTACGGCTTCTGACCCAACCTGATTGCAACCCTCTGAACTGACCTGACTATCCCCCGACCCAACCCAACTACTTCTATCCACCCGACTACCCCCTAACCTGACTCGACTACCCCCAAACACTCAACTAGACCCCTGACTTGACCCAACCAACACCCCACCTTCCTGACCTGACTAAATTTGAACTGGACTCATCTGCCCTCCCTACCACCTGACTATCCCTCCTACTCCTCTAACATGACCCAACTACCCACCCTGACATCACTATGACCCAAAGCGGATCTGATTTCCCCCTGAACACTCGACTACCTTTCCTGAGACAACCCGACTACCCACTCACACACCGGCCCACCTCACCTCTACCCACCTACCCACCTGCCCACCTCACCCACTGACCAACTTTGTCCCCTACCCACTCACCCACCTACCCACCTCACCCACTTACCCACTCACCCATTTCATCCATCTACCCTTTCACTCATCCATTCACTAACATTCATTAAAAGACTGGACCTTTAAATGCTTGACAGAATACAGCAGCTACTGAGGGTGTGGCCTCTCATGCCACTGCTTCTTCTCTGCTCCGACAGAGTTCTCCGGGCAACATTGTGGTGCACCTTTCCTTGATAATCAGGATTGGATGATCCTGGAAGAAATGTGCAGTAGCACATGTGCGGTAATCGGGTTTGGAAAATCTTCACACACAATGTCAAAGCTGCTTAAGATTCGGGCCTTTATGTCTTGAAGTAAGGTGGAGATCTGCTGAATCAGGCTAGCTAACCAGCAGCATTCAAATGAGTCACAGCAGTTAAAAATTGCTGGGCCTTGTACTCAAACTCCTGCATAGGGTTGCCATCCACTCCTATCTGTTGACCATTAAAATCAGTTCTTTCGTTGTTGGCTATCACCTATCTTGGCAGATTATTCCAAACATTTAGTCTTCTCCTGCTATCTGTTTTAAACTAACATAAACTTTTCCCTGAATGTGTTTTCTTTTGTCCTCATAGCTCAACATTTTTACACTTTGGCCTTCTCTGCATTGCTTCCAATATATACGGCTTTTTCATAGTGTGAGGGTGGAATTATATTCACCATGTTGTGCAAAGTAAAGGGCCTAGTACAACCACAGGGCTTCATTCCTAAGTCAGATCAGCGTCCTTTTTTTCAGCAGTTGTCATGTAAATACTATTATTTGCTTAATTTCTGTGCCACGCAAATTTCACAGTTGCTACCACTTTAATTGCAGGAAGGTGTTGATTTTAATTATTCTAAATTGTTATGAGAAAATAAGTTTGCTGTGATGTTCTTGAGTGCACACAACAGCTTGTATTTTACTGGAAGCACCTCTCTGTAAGAGTAATTTTGGGCCATTGGCATTAATTGCCAAGTAGTTTCAAAGTTAAATGCGATTTTGCCGTTATTATATTTAGTCAACTTTTGTATTTTGAATTAATAAGATGTATGACAGTCCTGTCCAATAGAAAATTGATCATAAGGCTTCAAGGTCTCTTTAGGTCCCTCAGCCTTGCTAATGTTCGCATTTCCTTCAAAGTAATCCTCAAAATATCCCTCTTCATCTCTGCTCTCAGCCACCTCATTTAGCTTTTTCCTTCTTTGGCCATCCATTTTTGCCTTAGTGAAGCGTCTGTTTAAACCTTGTGTAATAGGTTAAACAATAATCGTATTTATGAATTAGTTTGTGTAATGCAAAAAGCCTTCTACAGCTATTTACTAAAGAGATAAGGATCCAGGGACCATTTTTATAAATGCAAGTAATTATTGTTCTGTCAGGAAACAGATTGTATAGCCCAATGATGATTTTCCATAATTTTGGGTTGATAACTTTTTTTTATTTATAAGCATGTTTTGCGTGGGATTTAGTACTTGCTGGATTTTATGGGGTATCATGGTATTCACCACACCACCCACCCCAACTAAAGAATCGATGGTGACCCCACCCACAATCCTGATGGCTGCCTGCATCAATTTAATGCTGGGAGCAGCGTTAATTGCTTTAAAGTGAGACTTCCACCCCATCTTAAGAGGAGGCCCTGCCTTAGTGTGTGGTGCTTTACAATCCTAGTCCCTTTTGGGACTATTCTAGATTGGGAGTTCCTCCCACTTGACCCCTTTCAAGTTCAGGTAGAGAAAGCCTGATCTTGAAGACGCTTAAATGGGCCTGAACAATTGATTGATCTTTCCCCAAAGGAAAAAAATACAGCCGATATTATTGCCTTCCTCCAGATAGCCTTTTTAATAAATTAAAGCCAGATTCTAATTTTCCAGAAATTATAAGAATCCGAGTAAAAAACTCCTCAGTAAGGTATTCCCCCACCAAACAGAGTACAGAACTGGATTCTTTGATATATTGATACAGAAAACTATATGAGACAATATCATTTTAAAAATATATAAAAGTTTATTAAAGAACTGAAAATGCAATTCAATGTCTAGGTGGAAATTGCAACACTGGATAGATCTATGAAAAATAGAAATAGTAAAGTCTTATTTCTAATAGAGAATCCAGGTTTGAAAGTTAATTGTTGCAGAGAGAATAGTTTAAGAAGGATATCCATCAAATATTAAAATAATGTTACCTTAATCCTCAAGTAAATGAGATTCACTCAGCTCGTGAAACAAATCTGCCCTTTACCTAATCTGACTCGTTCTAAAACACTTAGAGTAATTTTTGAGATTGTATAATTAACTTCTTAGGTAGTGAGGTTTTTTTTTAATTGTAATAAGGCCACCCCTGTTAATCTCCCACTTGGTTTTATTTCCTATGAAAAGACAACCCGTTACAATTCTAAAGAAATTGATATAGTTATTCATTTTCATGTAATGCAAGGCCTCACATGTCCCAGGAAAGTGAACCCTGCTCAATGGTCATGCTGGTTATTTTTTTTTCCTTAAAGGCTGCTTTATATGATATAATATGACTTTGGACTCTAGAGTTTATATATGTGAATGTGATTTGAATTATTATTCAAAATCTACATCAGCTTTTCATGCTGATGTAAAAAGAAATACAGCGTGTGCCCTTTTTTGGGTACAGGTGCTCTTATCAGTGAATTTGCATTATTGTGAAGAGGATTAAGCCTTAACTTGCCTTTGTGAGCTATTTTGGATTTTTTTTTAAAGAAATAAATCTTCCATAAGTTTTGCATAGAAATAACTCTTTTAACCTCATATCCCTGCATATGCCCATGTTTCTTTACACAGATTCCAATCAGTTGGCTGGCAGCTCTGTAGTCTCAGTAGTGCCAGGCGAGAGTGGTGGCCACTGCTGGGACTACAGGCAGTCCCGACGAAGAGAAGTCCCAACTTGGAGGTAAATCTGGAGTATCGTTGGGGCCAGGCTGGCAGGCCCCAGTGAGAGGGGTCGGGGACCTGGTTAGAGAGGCTCGGGGGAGGGTAGAGGGGAAGTATGACCTGGGATTTGGGTGGGGAGAGTTCCCTCTGATGGGCCTGGGGGACCCGCAAAGGAGGTACCCCACCCACCCTCTACTTGCCTGACCGCAGCTTGTGCATCAGAAGTTGCTGTCTTCCCGGATGGCATGGGCCTCCCCTGCTGCCTGGTAAAATAGTGGTGGGGGCAGGATGTGGCCCTTAAGTGGCCATTAATTGGCCATTAATTGGCCACTTAAGGGTCTCAAAGGCTGAAGGGTAGACAGGCCACCTGAAGTCTCTCCCGTCCTCTGTAAAATTTCGGACAGTTTGGGGATTGGAAGGCCCCCAGCTGAATTTTACGAGCCCCTTGCCTTCAAATCCATTGACAGGGGACTGTAAAATCCAGCCTTATGGCCAGGATTTTATGGCCCCTCCCACCCAGTGGGATATTATGGCCCCGCCAAACTGAATAGAGATTTAAATGGCTCGCCGCATCTGCTGGGGGGAGACAAGCTGCGGCGGGGGCCGTAAAATCCTGGCCTATGTCTTGTTTGTAAGATAAGTGCTCAGCCACAAATCTGTTTTATATCTTCTGAACCATGTGAAACTATCATCCTTTATGGAATATTTAGAGTTTGTTGACAGTGATGCAACTGGAGTTTTGAATCTTTTAGGAATATACAATTTTTACCAAGTAACTACAATAATTAAGGTACATTACATTGTAATGTGCTTGTAATGTACTTTATACAATGAGACAGTAAGTCATATTACATAGTTGGAAACATGAAAGTTGTTATTCAGTACATCAAGATTCACCCCTTAAGTTCAATGATTCATTCATCTTTGCATTTCACTGTATTTCTAACATTTCAAATCTTTGGCATGCTACCTGACCTGGTAGATTATTCCAAGCGTTTAGTGCTCTCTTGAGTAAAAGTGGACTTCCTGATATCTGTTTTAAATTAACATATTGACTTTTCACTAAATTCTATTGATGTCCTTTGGTTCTGATTTCCTAGTTTACTGATGTTAATAGTTTATTGTTCCATTATGTCCAGCTTTAATTACATGCTCTCTAGACTGAAGAGCTTGAGCTTCTCTAATCTTTCCTCATAGCTCATTCTCCTCCACTTCAAACTTGTACTCCTCTGTATTTGTTCCACTGTGTATATAACCTGCTTATTGTGTGAGGAGTGAACTCTATTCACTGTTTTTATGAACTAAGTTGTGTCATGAAAAGAGCCTTATATAACTATTTAATGAAAAGATGAGGATTCCGGGACCAAAACCATAGCACAAATAACAGAATTTTCTGGAAAGTGTAAGTAACGGATAGAGAATCACTTCAGAGCTTTCTATGTAGAGTGTAAATTTGATATTGAGGTGATAATGTATTTTTCTGGATTTAAAAACAAAGAATCTGATTGCAAAAGTGATTTGTTCATTAATAGTAAGATTAAGACAGATCCTAAAGACACTTATATGGGTCTGAATACTGATCTATCCTACCCCAAAGGAAAGGAGCTAACCAAGATTATTAATGTCTTCTGAATAGTCTTCTTAGTAAATTAAAACCAGATTATAATTTCCCAGATATCAGACTCTGGGTAAAAACTTTTCAGTAATGTACTCCCTCACCACAGGGAATACAGAGTCTGGTTCTTGAGTCAGTGATACAGAAGGCCATGTGAGGCAATATAAATTCTAAAATATAAAAAAGCCTATTAAAGAACCAAACATGCAATTCAAAGTAATGGTGGAAACAGTAAATCACAACATTAACTAGGTGCTCGGAAAAAGAGAGATGGTACAATCTTATTTCTAGTAGAGAATCCAGTTTAAATTCCAATTGTCACAGTAAAAATATTTTAAGTAGGATATCCATCAAATATTAAAGTAACATTTACCTCAATCCCAAAATGACTGAGAGATGCCTGAGCTAGAGAAGCAAATCTAAAAATCTCATGTGTTCTCTCAATACTTATAGTGTGTCTTGGGCAGAATAGTTCATTTCTTACTATTGGGGGCGGCCTCTTAATTGTAATTAGGTTACTCCTATTTTATGTTACAGATTTTATTTTGATTACTAGTAATTTCTCTAGAAAGACAGCCCTCTTTTAGTCTGAGGAAGTTTATATGATTGTTAAATTCCACATAGGGCCTGGCCTTTATTGATTCTAAGGAAACCACTCTTGCCAGAACCTAAGGTGGTCAATTTTTTAATGAGTTAGGAGTCTATGTTTTAAGATTATGACATGGTTCTAGGTTGCAAAAATTCAAGTTGTGTATGGTCTCCTTACCAATTCCTGCAGTGTGCTGTCTTTCTGACTTTAGAAAAGATGTGACTGTGTGCAGTTTTTTGGGGGTTTGTCTTTTCTTATCAGCGGATCCTCATTGCTGTCAACTCCACAAGTCTGTGAATGCCAGGATGTGTAGCTAGACTTTTGTGAACTGTTTTTGATTTTAAAAAAAGAGGTACCCCTTTAAATTCTTTAAACTCTTATTTATAGCAAAATAACTCTTTTACTCTTCAGGACAATTGGCAAGAATATTTGCAAATTGTCCTGATGAGTGCAAGACAAAAAGCTTCAACAAAAATCTTTTTCTCAACTATACTCAATTCTGTACTACTAAATGTTTATCTTTTACTCTCATAACCCTTCATTATGGCTATGTTTCTTTACACAGGTTCCTTCACAGCTTCATACTATTTGGTCCAGTTTTCCATTTCCTGATTATTTTTCATTGTGGGATGAAGTCCAACCTAACATAGTAATGCTAGGCACAATACTTGCTTAATCCAGGGAATTTGGAGAGTGAGGAAATTTAGCGCAGGTGCTGTTCTCTCTTTTACAAAACAAAGAGTGCTCCGAGAGAGGGGTGAGTGACACCAAGACCTGAGACCTATGCTCTAGAGACACTAATTAAGTGAGTAGATTGCTGGGGATGTTTTAATGTTTCTTCTTTCTCTAAACTGAGGCAGTAGGTTAAATTAGTACCAGGGAGATGTAACAACTGTGTTAAATTTATGGTTCAACTAGTTTATCTATTTGATATAACTACAAATAATCACTGCGTGGTATTTCAAACTTGAAATGTGAATTAGTTATATAAATACAATAGAGATGGAAGGGTAGGTGTTGTAGCTGTAGCATGTGGGTGGACACAAAGAGGATCCCAATTGTTATGATCCCAGCTGATGTTACTGCTGGACAAACTGGATCACCACATGCATTCAAGCTTTCTTCCATGTGCTCTCTCTCTCACAGACACAGCTGTGCCAACAGAACACCATTGCTTCACATGCCCATAGTAAATAGTTACAGGCCTTCAGCTGTCTCCTTGGACATTCTGGCTTCTCCCACGCCTATATTGCTTTAAATCTGCGTCCTGCAGCTTTCATCTCTTTAAGCTTGAAGCTTGGAGCCTTCCTCCCTGCTCCTTAATTTAAATTCCACAGAACAGGGCCTTTTCCAGACTCCTGTTCTTCCTTTGACTAGAAGTTCTTCTTGGGACCCCTCCTTTCTGTCTCACACCTTGGCCTTGGGGCCTTTCAGTTCTTTAGGGAAATCTCTCTCTGCAGTTCCCTCTCCCAGTAGACTGCTAACAACTGATATCTCCCTTGAGATCCAGAACTCACTTGACATTCACTGTTACTTTAACTTTAGAGCAACTCATCTAAGATTCTTAGACTTACTTCCCTCGGCAGTCTGCTAGTAGGTCAGCTGGAGAGAGACTTAAACTGCTCCCTTCAACTTACAGCATAATGAACAATTGAACTCAAACTGCTTTTCAGTTTGTGTGTGTGTTTGTGAGTGGGTGGGTCCTCCCTCTCTGGACCCCTGTTGCTAGGCAACAGCAGTTTTTCTCTACTCTTGTTGGCTTTAACTCTTCTTCAAAATCTCATTAGACAAACAGTATACAATGGAGCTTTAGACCTGAAGTCTCCACTCAAAAATGAAACTAGATCCCAGCTTTCACCTTTTAACCCACAAATAGAAAAAATATAAATTGAACTTAAACTTAAAAGATATATCTTATTCCTCACATACCCAAACACATATAACTTACTTAAACTATCCCTATTTCTTAACGCAGTCATAATAGTAGAAATTCAGGGGGCAAAAGGGAGGGAGGAACTTAAAACATTCAAAACAAAAGAACTGGAAAAACTAATGGGACTAAAGGTTTGCCAAGTCTCCTGAACCCACTAGCCTTCACCCTATGGCCATTAAAAAAAAAAGTGGCTGCAGAGATAATGGATGCATTGGTTGTAATCTTCAAAAATTCCCTAGATCCTGATATTGTCCCAGCAGATTGGGGAAACACAAAAGTAATACCTCTAATCAAGAAAGGGGGGGTAGCAGAAAATAGGAAAATATAGGCCAGTTAGCCTAACATCAGTCATTGAGAAAATGCTGGAATCCATTATTGAGTAAGTGGTAGCAGGATATTTAGAGATTCAATGTGGTTTTATGAAAGGGAAATCATGTTTGACAAATTTATTAGGATATATTGAGGATATATCAAGTAGGGTGGATAAAGGGGAACCAGTGGATGCAGTTTATTTGGATTTCAAAAAGGCATTCATTAAGGTGCTACATGAAAAGTTACTACTCAAGATAAAAGCTCATGGTGTTGGGGGTAATATATTGGCATAGATAGAGGATTGGCTACAAGACAGGAAACAGAAAATCAGGATAAATTAGTCTTTTTCTGGTTGGCAAACTGTAGCTAGTGGGGTGCCACAGGGATCATTGCTGGGGCTTCAATTATCTTCACTCTATATTAGTGACTGGGATAAAGGAGCCAAGCGTATTGCAGCCAACTTTGCTGACATACAAAGATAGTTAGGAAAGCATGTTGTGAGGAGGACACAAAGAACCTGCAAAGAAATATAGATAGGTTAAATGAGTGGGCATAAAATTGGCAGATGGAGCATAATGTGGGAAATTGTGAACGTGTCCACTTTGGATGGGAGAGTAGGAAGGCAAAATATTATTTAAATGGAGAGAGACTGCAGAATGCTGCAGGACAGAAGGATCTGGGTGTCCTTGCACATGAACCACAAAATGTGAGCATGCAGGTACAGCAAGTAATTAGGAAAGCAAATGGAGCGTTGGCCTGTATTGCAAGGGGAATGGAGCATAAAAGAATGGAAGCCTTGCTATAAATGTACAACAATTGGCAAGACCGCACCGAGAGTACTCTGCACAGTGTTGGCCTCACTTGAGGAGGGATGTACTTGCTTTGGAGGCGGTTCAGAAAAGGTTCACTAGGTTGATTCCTGGGATGAAGGGGCTGTCTTCTGAGGAAAGATATAGTGGATTAGGCTTGTATTCACTGGTATTTAGAATAATTTTAAATTGTTCACAGGATCTGGGCATCACTGGCTAGCATTTATTGCCCATCCCTAATTGTCCTTGAGAAGGTGGTGGTGTGCAATCTTCTTGAACCTCTGCAGTCCATGTGTTATTGGTACACCAACAGTGCTTTTAGGAAGGGAGTCCCAGGATTTTAACTCAGCGACAGTGTAGGAATGGTGATATAGTTCCAAGTCAGGGAGGTGTGTGGCTTGGAGGGGAACTTAGTGGTGTTGACCAAGCTGGTGTTCCCATGCATCTGTTGCCCTTGTCTTTCAAGGTGGTAGAGGTCACAGGTTTGGAAGGTGCAGTCAAGGGAGCCTTGGTGAGTTGTTGCAGTGCATCTTTTAGATGGTACACACTGCTACTACTGTGCATTAGTGGTGGAGACAGTGAATGTTTAAGCTGGTGGATGGGGTGCCAATCAAGTGGGCTGCTTTGTCCTGGATGTGTTGAACTTCTTGAGTGTTGTTGGAGCTGCATTCATCCAGGCAAGTTGAAAATATTCCATCACATTCCTGACTTGTGCCTTGTAGATGGTGGATGGTCTTTGGAGAGTCAGGAGGTAAGTTACTCTCTGCAGAATTCCCAGCCTCTGACCTGCTCTTGTAGCCACAGTATTTATATGGCTGGGCCAATTCAGTTTCTGGTCAATGGTAACCCCCCAGGATGTTGATAGTGGGGGAATTAGTGATGTTAATGCCATTTACCGTCAAGGGGATAGTTAGATTCTCTCTTGTTGCAGATGGTCATTGCCTGGCACTTGTATGGCGCAAACAATACTTGCCACTTATCAGCCCAAGCCTGAATGTTGTCCAGATCTTGCTGCAAATGGACATGGACTGTTTTAGTATCTGAGGAGTTGTGAATGGTGCTGAACATTGTGCAATCATCAGCAAACATCCCCACTTCTGACCCTATGATGGACGGAAGGCCATTGATGAAGCAATGTTTGGGCCTAGGACACCACCTTGAGGAACTCCTGCAGCGATGTCCTAGGATTGAGACAATTGACCTCTAATAACCACAACCGTCTTTCTTTGTGCCAGGCATGAATCCAACGAGTGGAGAGTTTTTCCCCTGATTCCCATTGACTCCAGTTTTGCTGGGGCTCTTTGATGCCAAACTCAGTCAAATGCTGCCTTGATGTCATGGGCAGTCACTCTCACTTCACCTCTTGAGTTCAGCCCTTTGATTCATGTTTGGACCAAGGCTTTAAAGAGGTCAGGAGCTGGGTTGTTCCGGCAGAACCCAAACTGAGCGTCAGTGAGCAGGTTATTGCTGAGCAAGTACTGCTTGATAGCACTGTTGATGACACCTTACATCACTTTGCTGATGATCGAGAGGAGATTGAAGGAGCGTAATTGGCTGGTTGGATTTGTCCTGCTTTTTGTGGACAGGATATACCTGGGCAATTTTTCAAATTGCCAGGTAGATGTCAGTGTTGCAGCTGCAACAGCTTGTTTAGGGGCACGGCTAGTTCTGGAGCACAAGCCTTCAGTACTATTTCCAGAAAGTTGTCAGGGCCCATAGCCTTTGCTGTATCCAATGGCTTCAGCCATTTCCAGTTATCACATGGATTGAATCATATTGACTGAAGACTGGAATCTGTGATGTTGGGGACCTCAGGAGGAGGCCTAGATGGATCATCCACTAGGCACCTCTGGCTGAAGATGGTTGCAAATGCTTCAGCCTTATCTTTTGCACTGATGTACTGGGCTCCCCCTTCATTGAGGTTGGGGATATTTGTGGAGCCTCCTCCTCCAGTTAGCTGTTTCATTGTCCGCCATCATTCATGACTGAATGTGGCAGCACTGCAGATCTTAGATCTGACCTGTCCATTATGGGATCGCTTGATGACCTTGAATGAGAGTTGATTGTATTGAAACATATAAGATTGTGAGGGGGCTTGACAGGGTAGATGCTGAAAGAATGTTTCCCCTCATGGGGGAATCTAGAACTAGGGGGCACAGTTTCAAAATAAGGCGTTTTCCATTTAAGATGGAGTTGAGGAATTTCTTCTCTCAGAGAATCATTCATCTTTGGACTTCTCTAATCCTGAGAGCAATGGTCATTGAATACAGTCAAGGCTGAGTCGGACAGACTTCTGATCTACAAGACTGTCAAGGGTTGTGGCAGCCAGGAAAGTGGAGTTAAGGCCACAGTCAGATCAGTGATGATCTTATTGAATAATGGAGCAGGCTTGAGGGGCCAAAGCCCTACTCCTACCCTAATCCTCATGTTCTGATTTTCTTAAACTTTTTCCTTCAGCTGTTAAATGGTGTGATTTGAGCTGAGTTCAGTAGTCACTTGCATTAGCTTATTCCATGTTCTAATAATACATGAAAAAAATATTTTTGACCTTTTTATGTCTCTAATGCTACTTCTAAATATATATCCCATGTTATTAATTCATAAAGCAATGGAAGTAATATTTTACTTTAATGGTACCCCCTGGTCACTGTCTGAGACTGAACTAGACCGTTTGCAATCTTGGCACTGAGCTGAACTTCCGAACCCATGGGCTGAATTTAGTGGTGGTGGCTAGAGTACTGCTAATGGCCCCAAAAGCAGTGAATGTGACCCTGCTTTGGTGGTCAGCAGGACCCAGGGCCATATCTTGCCAGATGATTCAATCACGGTTGGCAGCTCAGCAGCGCCACCAGGAGCAGTGGCTATTGCTGGGGCTGCATCTGGAGGAGAAGGGCCTATCAATGGACGTTCACCCTTAAAACCAGGTAAGTGGGGTCTGGGGTACTGGGACCAGTGAAGAAGGGCCTGATGAGGGGTAGGGTTGATGAGGGCAGGCAGTGTCCATGCTGCTGGGATGGCAATTGCTTCTGTGGACCAAAGAGTATCCAGAAAGGTTCCCCTCTCCCAGGAGCCTTCTGGGAGGGCATCAGGTGGAAGAGGCCTTTAATTGGCCCCTTAAATGGCTCAAATGGCTACTGGGGCTGAGAACCATCTAACACCTTCTCCACCGCGGGAAAATTGGCGTAGTGGCTAGAAGATGATGGGCATGTCACCCCCCCTTACCTTCCCACGTCATTTTATGGGTACCACCCTACCTCCCAGCCCATTGCCAGAGTGCTGGTAAAATCCAGCCTCATCTCAATAACCAAGATGACTTATTTCCACCTCCATAGCATTGCATGCCTCTGTCACCTTCTTAGCTCAACTACTGCTGAACCCCTCAAGGGGAACAGGCTGCCCTCTCGTGTGGTGAATGTTGATTTGCTCAATTCCTTCAAGTGAGAGCTGCACCTGTTTCTGGCTGGGGTGGACATCACCTCATATGAAAGGTGGTACTACAGGTAAGTCAGTGTCAAAACGATCGCCTGGACTAGTTTGATCACCTTGATGGGCCGGAGATGCATTTTCCAGAGATTTTTTCCCCAGTTTGGCCTGGATTTTTAACAGGTTTTTCACTTTCTTCAGGAGTTCATATCAATTTTGGTGGGGTGGATGGGTCATATACCATGATATACAAGGTATCATAATTGTGTGGGATAGGCTTGATAGACCAGAGGGTCTTGACCTATGTGTCATTGTTCGTAGTTGTGTATCCATGCCTTTGTTACCTCTATACACTGTCTCTAGACCCTGGCTGTTTTCCCACCTTGTACCCTCTGTAAACTTGAGGTCATCCAATACTTTACTGCCTGCATCCTAAATCGCACCAGATCCCATTCATCCATCACCCCTGTGCATGTTAACCTTCATAGGCTCCGGCCTAGCTGTACCTTGAGTGCAAAACTGGGATTGTTTCCATTCTTTGGATGCAATGATGCCCTTAGAAAAGGCCCATAACAGTTGTGAAGGCTTTTGAGGTGAATTATGATGGATGACATTGGTGAGGATGATGCTCACACACACAGTGAATGACTGTCAGAAGTATGAAGAGTAAGCAGAACATGACATTCATCAGCGTGCAAAGCTGATTTGACACATGTGGTGCCATTTTGCAGCTCAACGCTCCAGCGAATGCCCTCTCTCACAGTTAAACAAGTGTCCAGCAGCAGAAAGGACCCCCCCACAACTGCTGCTATTTAAAGGGATCATCAACTCTTTCCAGATTAATTGCTGGTTGATTTCTTTTGGCTATTGCTTCAATTCTACAAGTGTTTGGTGTTTTCTATTGTTGTTTCAAATAACACAAGTCTACAGGAAGTGGTATGGCAGCTGCTGAAGGATTTTTTATTGACTACAAGGTTTCTGCATTGATCAGCTGCTCCCATACCTGTAGGCACCAGTAGACATTCCCCTTGGAATGCAGCATGACTCGGAGAATGAACAGTGTAAACTGCTGGAAGCGGGGAAGAGAAATGTTCTCACTGGAAGCCATACCCGCCTCAAGTGCTCGGGAAGCGATTCTACCTGACCCTCTGAGAGAAAAAAATATGTGAGGCATCTGTGTTTTTATAAGGATGTCCTCACCGAAAACTACCGCCTTCTGCAGCCAGAACTGCAACCTCAGAGCAGAGCAAGGACCATATTTCTAATGGCAAGGTGATGATGGCGATGAGTTTTTATGCACCTGGCTTGTTCCAGGCCGGAGCTGGAAATATTTGCAACATGTCCCAGTTTGCCATTCTCTGTTGTGTAAAGGGGAATCACTAAGGCTTTCTATTAATTGAAAGTTAACTACATTTCATTCTCTCTTGCCAGAGAGAATCAGACGGACTGAACACACAGCTTTACTAGGATTGCAGGCTTCCTAATGGCGCAGCGTGCTATCGAGTGCATACACATTGCTTTGCGGGCACTGTGTGCCAACTCTGCCCTATACTAGACCAGAAAGTGATTTCACTCACACAGTGTGCAGCTGGTGCCTGCCATAGGCAGTGAATCATGCAGGTCAATGCCTGGTATCCTGGCAGCAGTCATGATGCCTTCATTCTGCAGCAATCCGCTGTGCCAGCTGCATTTCAGATACCACAGCAAGCTGAAGGGTGGCCACTGGGAGATGAGACCTATCCATTGACCACATCCCCAATGACTCCCGTGTGCAACCCATGCACATGTATGCAGCATGTATACAATGGACGCCAAATTGTGATAGAGCAGACCATTGGAATACTGAAATGACATTTCCACTGCTTGGACAGTTCTGGAAGACCCCTGCAGTACTTGGTCAAGGAGGAGGTTAAGATTTACGGTGATGAATGCTGCACAGCACCGCTATCATCAGTGGACAGCACATGCCAACAACTGTATGGTGAGCAGCTGAAGAGCAGGAGCTTGGGAAGGAAGAGGAACAGAGGGGGTGATGTAGAAGCTCCTTTCTGCCTGGGTTGTCCATGAACAGCTCAAGTGAGTGCGATACCAGTAACCTCAAACCCAATCCCCCATTCACCAATAGTCCCATGTTGCCTTTCCTCTGTTACTGACCACCTCTTGGCCACAATGCAAAAATAAAAGCCACCACAAAATAAACATTCCAAGCTAAATTTAGAAATGAATTCAAACTATATTGTATAAACTATTCAACTAATTACCCTTGCGCATTCCCCTAGTGCCTATCCTAGTGCGTGTCCACAGTTCTACCCGAGTGGCTGCAGCATGGCTTGTGCTGCAGATGATCTTGGAGGTTAACCTTGAGTGGCCCTCCCCCTAGAGTGTCCAGTATTGAACTGCAACACCTCGACATGTGTACCTGCAGGCAGGGTTTGCTGGCTGACCGGCAACAACCAGGCCACTGGCACAGTGGCAGGGCTGGGAGGATGAATGTAGTCATTGTAAGAGAGAACAGCAGATTTGAGTTTCTTGGAGTCACTGCCACTTCCCTAGGGGTGGCACCCCAGCAATCCCAGTAATCTTTTAGAGGACAAATCACTGGACCATTGCAAGACCCATTGAGCGCTGTAATCCACAGCAATGATGGCAGCGGTCTGAGCTTACATGCAGCAAGCTGACCTGGCACGACAGGAATCTGAGCTTCCACTGCAGCACTCAGATGTTGTGTGGCTATTGCTTGTGCTGCAATGGAAGCTGAGCCATCAGTCATTAGACATTGCATCATGGTCAGGCTTGCGAGTGTTCTCATGGAGTTGGCCACCACGTCCATGCTATGCAAAATCCTATCCCAAGTTGGCACTGGATTCCTTCATGCTCCATGACATTGAACACAGGTTTGTGGCATATTCCCAAATGCACCAAATATTTTGCTGTTCATACCCATCGGCTGCCTTCTGTGTGCTGCTCTGTCAAAGTGCTCATCTGAGTCCTCTGAGGAAGAACCCGCGTGTGATCTCACTCTCTAGTAAGCAGGCACCTGTGCTAAACTCTCTCCTTGCCCTGATTGTGGGCCACTTGTGCCCGATGTCTCAGCACAAGCTGGTCCCACCTCTATGCTGTTTCCTTGCTGCTCCTTCGCTGCCTGGCCAGGTGGCACTTCTTAGGTATCTGAAAAGAGAAAGGCACAAGGATAATGTCCATTGTGGGGGTGGGTGGCAGGGGATAAGTGAGAGGTGCATGCTTATACTATATACTATTTTTGGATTGTAAATTAGAAGAGCGTGTGGGTTGAGGGGAGGTGGGATGTGTAAAGAGGATTAACTTTGTGGAAACCATCATCTTCAATGGTTTCAATCCTGCCTCAGGCCACAGCCTCAGCAATGGGTGTGCCAATAATGACCAGCACTGGTCAAGATTAGGTCCCCCTTTGGTTAACTCCTGCTGCTCCCAGTTGTACACCATATTGGCCTGTAAGAGTGGAAGTGAGGAACCTGTTTGGGCGATGTGGTAGACATGTTTGAATAGCTGGCAGTGTGTGCAAACTGTGCTATATGTGTTTATGACTTGCAGCAGTGCTAAATGTGTGAGGGCGAGGTGGAGTATATGAACATCACATGGACTGCAGCGGTGCAAGAAGGCAGCTCACCACCACCTTCTCAAGGGCAATTAGGGATGGGCAATAGATGTAGCCTAGCCAACGACGCACACATCCCACGAGTGAATAAAAAAAAGGAATGAGTCCTGATTGATAGAAATTGTTGATATGTGAGTGGTAAGGGTGTGGTGAATTGAGCAGGAGCTGAGCCTACTGGCGCAGTTGGTAGGATATGTGATTTGAAGATGCATTCATTGACATTGATCACTTGTGTGAGATCATTGAACTTCTTGTGGTACTACATCCAGGCCTTTGTGGCTTGACTCTTGGCAGTGACCTTCACAGCTATCTGTCTCCACTGCCTTCTGATCATGTGTCTAGAGGGCTTCTGGTCCATCTGTGCATACAGAAGCTCTCTTCCTTTACATGTTCTCTACCAAGGCCAACAGTGCAGTGTCCAACACCCTCAAGCCCATTCTCTCCCATGCTGTGCTATTCCTCAATGTTTCCCAGATCAGAGTCATGTCTTACATGAATGCCAGCACCCACTCCAGCCCGCAACACACCACGCCTTTAAGAAGTGCAGACTAGCTTTAGGCGGTGCTGCCTCGTGTTACTGGTACTATTTATTCATGATATTGGCTTCCTGCTGATACATTCAGCCAATCTGAAGCATGGTTAATTCTGGCTGGGTGTTGAAATCATTGAAATGAGCTGGTAGCATGAAGCTGGCATCACAATGTGTCTAGATTAATTGCACATCCCTGCACAATTCCAATTCTGACCATCTGTGCCATTCGTTATGTTTCATTAATTTGCAAAGCAAGGTGAACGCTAAAGTGCCAGTTTCCTGTTGAAGCCTAAAATAGGGATGCCTGAGTTTCCATGGGAGCCAGGAGGTGATCAGCAAAGGTGTTGGGAAGAACTGATGAAAATGAACTTGATGGCTGGGAAACATACATGATGATGTACAGAGAAAATGGCAGGTAGGCCAGAGCTGTTAAGTTTGGCGCTGGTCTGATGCCGTAGCAGCAAACAAAACTGAAATGGAAGAAGGAGGCTGAAACGGGAATGGAAGGCCTGGAAGCCCCAAATGTAAATTGTTCAAACTTTAAAACCTGAAGGCAAACTCTCAAACAGGAATACCTTTTTTAAAAAAGAGGGAAACAATATAAGGGATGAATGTGGCCAAATGTACCAGAGTGCCACCTACTGACCAGAAGCATGCAATTACACTGTGACAGGCAACTGCTTAAAACAAATTCCTATCATAAATGTTGACGTAAGATATTGTGGAAAAGTAGTGATGACAGGCATGAATGTTTGAAGACAGGGATTGCACAGTCTAAGTAAAATCTATTATTTGGACCATCTCAATAGAATAGAATTAGAATGGTGTTCATGATGTTTTTACTTTGTTTAAGTGTGGAGGAGCTACCTCTGACATGAGTCCAGCTGGCTAGAATAAAGAAACCCGGAAGTCACCTGAAGAGCTGCAGTTGGCAATATTGATTGACAAACATTGGGGGTTAGGTATTACAGTGTGGTGGACATAATGCTCAGTTTGTAATTAGCCATAGTCCACAAGGGACAATAAGCATCTCCTGTTATTACTGAGAAACAGTTATATAGCTTGAAGTACACCAGTCTGCATCAAGTTTAGGGTAAGTGAGTAAGCAGGTCCCAATTCTATTGCAGCCAGAGCAGAAATTGAACGAACACTATTAGTGTTCTTTTCTGAACCACACGCTACTTACCTAGCCAACTGACCTAACCAGCCCCCTCACTTTAAATACTTGACTAAGCTGTTGTTACTATTATTGCCCTGAAGAAATCCTGCATTCAAGTGTTTAATGTTCCTGTGAACAGCTGACAAATCTTGTGGAGATTAAGATGCCTAATAAGATAGACTATTTTTTAAAATTCCAATTTCTGTACTAGAATAGAATTGAATTATTAATACCTGCACTTACGACAGAGCAATTTAATAGGTTGCCTTCTGTGAATATTCATGGTTGGATTGGGTTACCAAAATAGTATAAGTAATGATCACCGTAATCATGATAATATCATTCATCTTGCTTCGAATGGCATTCTTGATCAATTTCCTTGTAATATTTTCATGCTTTCAGTTGCTCTTAAACCTCAAATTATTATCATAATAATTTCTTTGCTTCCCTGATTTTCATTTTCTCAAGATGTGCAGGAGATGATTCTCTAAATCTGAATGAAAGTAATTGAATAAAGACTAAAATCAGTGGGAGTCATGGTAAATTTTTAAGCTTACGTATTAAACTCCTGAATTGAAGGATATGCTCTGAGCATGAACTGTGTTTGCATTTTGGAATTAACATTTATCCGTAATTTCCAAACTTGTGAGCTTGTATGAAATACATATTCCCAATGAATCCCTTGACTTGTGCTCAGTTTGGGCGTTTGGTATGTTATTACAAGGTGATTTACTTTTTCTATAGTGAGATACATAATATAAGTGGTGCTTTGTGGGGCTTGTAAGAGCAGGAAAAGTGGTGGGTGGGGTGACTCAGGTGGGAGCCAAAAGTTTGGTTTCCTGACGGCAGGTTGAGATGCAAAGATTAAGGCAGTGATGTGGCAGTAGCTGGTTGGGTCTTATGGTGACCTGTCACAGGTTCCTACTTTTAATACATTCGCATGCCATGAATACTCATTATCTTATAGTTATTTGAAAATAAAACCTAACTTCAAGATTAAGTCAGCGGCACATGGGAATCTGGTGGTACCCAATTCATGTCCGTGTAAAGGTGGTGTGCACCAGTTGGCTTTTTGCAGTTGCGTCTGAGTTGAGTGGTTGTCTTTGTTGAACTCTGCAGTACAAGGGAGGGGAACAAGAGAATGGCAGCTTGGAATGGAAGCTTGGGACTGGCATGGGAAGTCAAGGATGAGGAGGGGCGTAAGGTAGGGTCAGGGTCATGGAGGAATGGAAGAGAGATCCAAGGGAGGTCAGAGGGTGCAGTTGGGGTAGAGGGGTGAGGTGGGATGGGCCTGGCATCCTGGTTGCAGTGGGGGGTTGGGGGTGGGGTTGGGGGGGGTGGGGTTGGTGGGGACAGTCAGTCAAGACAACAAAAATGAGGGCCTGAAGGGCGGGATCAGTACTGTACACATGTGGGTCCAACTCAGGGTGTAGGCTGGCAGAAGGAATATTCACAGTCACAGGGGAGTTCTATTTGATAAATGGGCAGGTCCAGTCTGTGATTAGGATTATCAAAGGATAGATCACAAGATCCAACCAAAACTCTAAGGATGATGTCGGGAGGGTACAGAAATCATAGGGGGATCATTGATGGGGACGGGTGTAGATTCATGGGGCTGAGATGGTATGTCCAATTGGAGGGTGACAGGGTTCAGGATAATGGGGAGAGGTTGGAGGGTTATGGAGCGAAGGTGCAAAATGATGTTGAGAGGATCAAGGATGATGGTGAAGGTGACAAGAGGATGGTGGAGGGTAATGGTTTTATCACAAACCTGATACATACCATTTTCTCAGTGTCTTCAATGTTCTTCTGTTCTATGTTCATTGTGTGATGCTCAGCATCATGTGCCTATGAACATATGAAGATGATGGACATTTTTTCCTTTGAATAAAAGAACAGGATGGAATATGGACAATTTACCTTGACTCAAGATGGAGTCCAGGGGGGTCAGGTGGCTCTTTGTGATTTCCACATACACAGGAACAAATTCATGTCTCTGGAAAGTAATTAAAATGTAAATGTCCAGGTAGAGGACCCTCCCCTGAAAAGACATTCAAAATGCAAGACCACTTGTGGAATTTACAGCTCCTAATGCCTCAGTGTTTATAGAAACTTGGATACAATGGTCCAACATACTTGGTGTCTGCAAATTTTAAACCTGACAAAGAGAGGTATGAGGAAACCAGTTTATCACAAACAGGTGTGAATGGCCACCTTTCATTCTCCATCGTGTGGCAGTGGCTTCTAACATCGTACCAGCATATGGATAATAGAAGTATTGAACATGTAGTCACATGATTGAAACTGACTTGAGATCACATATTATTCCAAGGACCATCTAAGAGCAGGTCAGTCTGGGAGAATCAACAAAACCACCCAGCAAGGAGTACAGAATCCTCCCTAACAACCAGTTAACTCAGGCAGTGAGAGAGGGGATAATTTGTTTCCATCTGCAAGATTATATTTCTTTTCTGCAGAAGCTGAGCTAAAAATCCAGAGATTTTCAACCTCCCCCTGTCTTTAAATAACCTAGAGAAAGAACCCATCAGGCCTGCAATTTCTATCTTAAGGGGAATGTCTTTATCTTAAGGGACTCATTAAGGATACATTAAGGATGCATGCATTATCTTTAGAACTTATCTTTTCTTTTGTGTATGAGTCTGGGTATTTAAGGTAGTGAGTGTTTTTGTTGTGTTTACATTTTGAGTGTTGTGTAAATAAATATTTATCCTTTCGTCTAATTTAAACACACTGGGCGGAATCGTCCCAGATTTGCACTAATTGCGGTAGCGGGCAGGAAAAATGGCGTTTTATCTGCCGCCTGCAATGGCAGCTTCTCACGTCATATCATCCCAATCCCACTGTATTAATTATGCATCCCTGGGAAACATGCTGTTTCAATGGTGAGCAGGCTCCAATTCGTCCGCCTCGCCGCTTCATCATGCCAGGCACCACATTTAAGGTACAGCTGAACGTGCACCTCTTAGTGCTTCCAGCTCAGGACTGCTGCAAAGTAGACATGGCCCCAAAAAGCAAGAGCTCTGCAGCCCCCAGGTTTAGTGACACTTTCCATGAGTACCTTTTGGACACCATGGAGGCCCGCTGTGATGTCCTCTACCCCTGCTCTGGCCGCAGGAGGGGCAGCAACATTACCACTCTTTGGCCTGGTAGGTGCTGGCAGTTGTGATCAGTACCAATGTTGCGCAGAAGAGGTTGGCCATCCAATGCAGATAGAGGATAAATGATCCCACCCGTGCTGCCAGGGTAAGGCAACAATCTCATCACTCTAAACTCACACACTCAAGCCCATCACTCAATCACTGACATCTCACTCACTGCCAGCTTGAGGAACATCACCACCCATTTTCTCACACATACCCTCACATGTCCATCTGGCCTTACCTCCTTTGGAGACTGCCTCCTCAGCCCTCACCATCTTGAGGCCACTTGCACAGATCAACACAGATCCACACACACCCTGGGATACCCCCTTCCCAAGTATAGCTCTTACCCTACAGCCTCTTCCCTTGCCTGAGGCCACTTCTTTCCCTTCCCCAAGCAAGCCCTAGCCCTGCAGCCGTTGAAAAGCCACCCACATATGGCTGATTTGGTAGGTAGAGACCTGCCCGGGAGCCCCCATAAAAGTGATGTGGTGCTGTCTGTGAAGCCTGGCGCTGATGACTGTGAGTGCTGCCCAAAGCAAGGTAGGCAAACAAACATCGAAGTCCTGAGTGAAGTGCAGCTCGCCAGGTGCACACCTTATATATGTTGATGTGAAACACGTTGACATGCAATCATGCCGACGGACTTGGATGATCCAGTGATCCGTCATCATGCTGGATGATTCCGGCAGACAGGGCTTATAATGATATGCAGATGTATTACAATGAAGTTCCCGATGTCCGATCACGGGAAATGCGGCCCGCCATTGACAGGCAGACCGGACGATTGCAAACTAGTTCCATGGTGTCATGAAACCAATTTTTGGCTTTCTCACCATATTGTCCACTCATGCTGCTGGACAGGCCTGACGCCAGAGGGCACGGAAAATTACACCCATTGTTTATGTCTATAATTTAAAGACACAACATGCAAAGGGTTTAAAACACTCCACTGAGAGGTGAGATCAAAGGGAAAATTTGTCCAACTACTTCTCCCTGCCTGTAAGAAATGCTGGGATTGGAGATTGAAATGGGAGCAGCCAGTGAGGGGTGGTTGGAGTTTTGCTTGTGGACAATGGAAGGAGTTGAAAATCTCACTGCTCATCAGTTCTGTGGGTGAAATCAATGGACACACAGGTCTGTCTTCTTCATACAGTTCAATTGCTGGAATACCTATGGGATTTCATGCACTCGATATTCCTGCAACCCCAGGAGCAGGAGGAGAGAATGAGACAAATGAGGGTTCTTGCTGGTGAACAGCTGAGGTTGCAATGCCAGCAGTAGGCAGCACCAGAGGGGGAGGCTGGATGCAGCCATCTATGGAAAGCATCATAGGAGATGGGCATTAGTGTGCCAACACACCCTCAGGACCAGAACTAACTATCTGCAGATGTCAGAGAGGCAATGCCAGAGGCAACTGGGTATATCCCAGGAAGTGGCCACTGAAATGTGTGAGATTGTGCAGCAAGACCTGCAGCCCCATCGATTTGGCAGGAATCCCATGTGGCTCTCAAGATCACTCGGCAGACATTTTCTTTTGCTGCTGGCGCTTTCCAGGGCTCTATATGTGGCATATCACAGGCTGCGACACAGGACTGCATAAGGGAGGTGACCAATGCCCTTTCCGTCATGTGAACGAATTCATCAATTACTCCACAGGTGAGTACAGCCAGGCAGCTGGGGCAATGGGCATCGGGGGCATTGCTTCTTTCCCTAGAGTACAAGGGATCATTGACTGAGCTCATATGTCCATTAGAGCTTCCTGGGAGCAGTCAATGGTATTTGTGAATTGCAAGGGCTTTCACTCTTTGAAAAAGTAATTGGTCTGCTACCACAGCTAAGGAATCATGCATGGCTATGCTTGTTCCCCAGGGAGCTCTCATGACTCATACATTTTGCACAACTCACAGGTCTCAGAGCCTTTTAAGGCCCCAGCCCAGGCTGATGGCTGGATCCTGGGTGACAAGGGCTCTGGATCTGGTTGATGACACCAGTAAGGCATTCCATTGCAGTGGAAAAGCACTACAATGCAGCTCACACCTCCACCAGAGCCATCCTTGAACAAATATTGGCTTGCTGAAAATGTGCTCCCACTGCCTTCAGTGGCAGGAGGGGCTTTGCAATATGCACCACAGGATGTGTCACAAACGGTTGTGGTCTGCTGTCTGCTACCCAATGTGGCCATGAAATGTGGGGAACCATTGTAACAGGACAAATGGGAGGAGCAGCACTCCTCCTTAGTTGAGGGTGAATTGGATGTGCCTGAGAAGGAGGCTATGAATGTGCATGAACCTTTACTGGATGCCAGGACCATTGAAAGAAGTGCACGGGATACCAGGGGCAACCTAACATACACCAGATTTGCCCAAGTGTGAGGCACCTACATGACCATGGACCCATCAATGGAATTCCATTGCCTGCCTGGGATGCAGACCAACCCTTGCCAGCCTCCCTGGCAGACCTACCCCTGAACCTGCATCTTCTACCACCCCGAAGAGCAAAGGGAGTGTAGCTTTGTCACACACACTCACTAATGAATACTGGTTCCGGCAACATCTCTGTCGCACTTGGGCATATGTCAGTCAGCCCAACATTACCAAGAAGTTTGATTCACTCCACGCGATATCAAGAAAAGACTTAAGGCAGCCTGGAGAGATGTCGCAAAGTGGGTAAGCAACAGTGGGGTCCATACAAGAACTTAGATCCATCGCAGAAAATGGGTCAACGACCCACTCCAATCCACCAGGTTAAGTGCCAGGATCGCATCTCAACAAAGGGTCTCTTGTGCGCTCATCAATTAATTTATACTTGTGGGTGGGCAGCTATCCAGACAGGTTGTGCGTTTATGTTCACTCTTTATTGAATGTTCTCATTAGTGTCCAGTGTTGTACTCGTCAGTCTGTGGGACGCGGCTGAACTTGCAGACTCAGCTGGCCCTCCCTACACAACATTGTCCGAGATCACTCTCAGCAGGGATCATTTAAATGCTGTAAGTGAACTCAAAGCCCTGTAGGGATGGTGCAGGATCTAACTTCCCCAGGCAGGATCACATTCTGTTGCCATCTGTGGAAATGAGCATCTCCCACCTTTCCCTGACGGCCTGGAGGAGAACCTACAGGAGGGCATCGCTAACCTGTGGGGCCAGTCTCTGTCTAGCCTCAGACATTAGGGGGCTTGGATATGATGTGGGGTAGTGAATAACAGGAAACAATAATAAGGTAGGGAGTGATTGGGGGGAGAAGCTTGAGATGGGGGTGAGGGTCATGATTTGTTGTACTAGAAAATTACAGAAATTACTTAGGCAGAGCTAAGTGATCCCACAACCAACAGATCAGATCTAAGCTCTGCAGTCCTGCCACATTCTATCATGAATGGTGGTGGACAATTGACAACTAACTGGAGAGGAAGCTCCACAAATATCCCCATCCTCAATGATAGGGCAGCCCAGCACATCAGTGCAAAACATAAGGCTGAAACATTTGCAACAATCTCCAGAGGTCCTGAGCATCACAGATGCCAGTCTCCAGCCAATTCAATTCACTCCACATGATATCAAGAAACGGCTGAAGACACAGGATATTGCAAAAGCTATGGGCCCTGACAATATTGCTGCAATAGTACTGAAGACTTGTGCTCCACAACTTACCGTGTCCCTAGCCAAGCTGTTCCAGTACAGCTACAACACTGGCATCTATCTGGCAATGTGGGAAATTGCTCATGGATGTCCTATACACAAAAAGCAGGACAAATCCAACTCGGCCAATTACTGCCCCATCGGTCTATTCCCAATCATCAGTAAAGTGATGGAAGGGGTCATTGTACTAATGGCAAGTTAAACCATTTCTTACTGTTATAGGGATCATGTGACTGTACAGATGAATCAGCCCTAAGCATTGGGTATCTTAGGGGCGGCGCTATTTAGCCTTGGTCTTGGAACAAGCATGTAGCCTCATCTGGAGTCTGTAAATAAAGTTTACTGTTTCTTACAATAAACCAGCCCTGCACTCCAAGTTTATTACAATTGGTGACGAGGATAAATACTGCCGATGAAGCACCTTACCTCGCGACTGTGAGTATTTCGATTTTTTAAGGGAAGAGAGAAAACAAGCATACTCACCAACAATGCCTCTCTTTGGCAGAATTAACCCGTACGACTCATCTGTCGAGGACTGGAGTCAATACATAGAGTAACTAGGTTTCTACTTGTAGCTAATGAAATAACGGAGGAGGAGAAACAGACGGCAATTCTCCTAAGTGTCTGCGGGAACAAAACCTGCAACATAATCTGTACTTTGATGGCTCCGAACGTGCCAAATTCCAGATCCTCCACCGAGTTAGTAGACCTCGTGGAAGGACATTTTCAGCTTAAACCCTCAGTGGTCATGCAAAGATTCTCGAGTAAGGGCCCCCGGTGAGTCAATCACAATGTACATCACGAAGTTAAAACAGTTAACGGAGCGCTATGACTTTTGTGATACTTAAAATGACATGTTGCGAGATCGTTTTGTTTGCAGCATAAATGCCGATGCCATTCAGTACCATTTACTTGCAGAAGTTGAGTTAGACCTGAAGCGCGCCATGGAGATAGCATGAGTAATGGAGAGTGCAGAGAGGGACTCGCAGGCTCGGCAGAGTGTGCAACGTGGCAGCATTTTGCAGCTAGGGCGGGAACCTGCCGCCGGGCATGGCGCAAAGATCAGGGAGGTTCCAGTGAAGCGGGACATAGTCCCTACCACTAGAAAAACAAAAAGAAATGCTGGAAGCAGCTCACCTGTAACCCAGAAGTTAAAGTGTTGCTGCTGTGGGGGAAATCATGCATATGAAGTCTGTAGATTTAAAGAGGCAGAATGCCACTACTGCCACAAAAAAGGGCATGTTGTTAAACAGTGCAGGACTAGATTAAGACAGTCATTCAGACAGCAGGTCAAGTTAAATGAAGTGCACGACATACATGAGCCAGAAGTTACTAAGGCTGATGTTTATACCCTGCACAACCTGAAGGCCAGGAAAACTGAACCAATCACTGTTACACTTCAAGTAAATGGAAAGCCTCTGCTCATAGAAGTTGACACAGGAGCATCGGCCACAGGTGGGAGAACACATCTTTGAATACCTCAGAGAAGGTATCCAGCCATTGAGTTTGTTGAAAACTGTTGCTTAGTGAAAAACATATACAGGAGAAGCGATACAGGTGAAAGGCATCACCTCTGCACCTGTATCATACAGGCAACAAACAGCTCAGCTGCCAGTAATTGTTGCAACAGGACAAGGGCCTAGCCTTCTGGGCCATGGTTGGTTGAAAGAAATTAAACTAAACTGGTCAGAAATTTTTCAGGTCAGGACAGGAGGAATTCCAGAGTTGCTGAAAAAGCATGACGAAGTATTCCGAGATGAGTTGGGAAAAATAAAAAGTCTACAAGCTAAAATATACGTGGATTCTGAAGCAAGATCCCGGTTTTTTAAGGCAAGACCTGTGCCTTACGCTTGAAAAGGAAAGATAGATGTGGAATTAGTGGTTTGGAGAAGTTAGGAATAATCCAGCCAGTCCAATTTTCAGATTGGGCAGCACCCATAGTCCCTGTGATGAAACCAGACCAAACCATTCGCATCTGCAGAGATTATAAATTAACTGTGAACAAGGCTGCAAAATTAGACAAATATCCAATCCTGAGGATTGAAGGTCTATAAACTAAACTTGCAGGAGGAAGATCCTACACTAAACTGGACATAAGCCATGCATTTCAACAACTTGAGCTGGACAAAGCGTCAAGAATTTATGTCACCATAAACGCACACAAGGGCCTGTACCAATATACACGCCTACCCTTTGGTGTGTTATCTGTGCGATTTTCCAAAGAACCATGGAAAGTTTACTACAAGGACTTCCCCGAGTTATAGTATACCTGGATGACGTCCTGATCACAGGATCCACGGAAGCAGAACATATGGCAAAGCTGGAAGAGGTTCTGAAGAGATTTTTAGAGGCTGGCATTCGTTCAAAAAAAGAAAAATGCACTTTCCAAGCAAAGGAAATTATGTATTTGGGTCATCGAGTGGATGCCCAAGTGTTGCATCCAGTAGAGGAGAAAGTCAGGGCAATCAAGGAAGCACCCTCTCCTACCAACGTCACTGAGCTCAAGTCTTTTTTGGGCATGGTAAACTATTAAGGTCGATTCTTGCCTAATCTGTCTACAGTATTAGCCCCTTTACACTTATTATTGAAGAAGAACCACAGATGGTCCTGGAAGGTACAGCATGAGGAAGCCTTCATAAAAGTCAAGAAGCTTTGACACTCTTCGTGTCTGCTAGTGCACTATGACCGCCCTAAAGAATTGATGCTCACTTATGATGCATCTCCCGACAGAGTGGGAGCCGTATTGTCACACAAGATGGAGGATGGATCTGAAAGACCAATAGGATATGTATCCAGAACCCTTTTTGCAGCCAAGGAAGGATATTCACAAATTGAAAAAGAAGGCTTATCGATCGTATTTGGAGTGAAAAATTTCCATCAATATTTGCACGGTTGACACTTCACTACAGTGTCAGATCACAGGCCACTGTTAGGTTTGTTTAGTGAAGATAAGGCAATCCCACCAATAACCTCAGCTAGAATTCAAAGATGGGCTTTAATTTTGTCGGCATATGAGTACACTTTTATGCATCGTCTGGGTGTGCATATAGCAAATGCAGACCCCTCAGTCGTCTTCCTTTGCCAGATGGTATTACACATATTCCAGTACCTCAAGATGTAGTACTTGTGTTGAATTTCCTGGACTCCTCACCAGTCTATGCGAGACAGATAAAGAATCGGACAAATCAGGAGCTCATGAACAGGTATTGCAAGGATGGTCAAATGCACAAGTCTCTGAAGAATTAAAACCATTCTTTGCAAGTAGATCTGAACTAAGTTGTCAAGCTGGTATCTTGTTGTGGGCAGCAAGAGTCATTATCCCTGTGCAAGGAAGGAAACCATTATTGGAAGAACTTCATAGTGCGCATCCTGGTATTTCGAAAATGAAGATGCTCGCACAAAGCTATATCTGGTGGCCAGGAATAGACAGTGATATAGAAAAAAATGGTGAAACACTGTCTCCAGTGCTTGCAAAAGCAGAAGTTACCCATTTCAGCTCCATTATATCTGTGGGAGTGGCCTGGTTGACCCTGAGTTAGATTATATATAGACTATGTATGTTCATTTTTAGGTATCATGTTTCTTGTGATTATCGACATTCAAAGTGGATGGATGTGTTCGAAGTGAGATCATTTACATTGCTTGCAACCATTGAAAAACTGCACCAGTGCTTCAGTGTTCATGGTTTACCTGAAGATATTGTGTCACTAGCACCGAATTCCAAAGATTTGTGAACCTAAATGAGATTAAACACATCAGAACAGCACTGTATCATCCCTCATCCAATGGGTTAGCAGAAAGAGCAGTACAAACCTTTAAAACAGGCATGAAGAAACTATCAGAGGGAATATTAGAAACATGAATTTCAAGGGGTGGAATTGTCCCAGATTTGGACTAAGTGCGGTGGCGAGCAGGTTAAACATTGTTTTACCCGCCTGCTGCAATGGCGGGTTTTCACGCTGTATCATCCCAAACCTGTCATGTTATTTATGCATTCCTGGGAAACACGTTGTTTCCATGGTGGGCAGGCTCTCATTCATCTGTCATGCTATCACCTCGCTGCTTCATCATGCCAGGCACCACATTTAAAATACAGCCTTGTTAAGTGCTTTCAGCCCAGGACTGCAGCAAAGACATGGCCCCGAAAGGCAAGATGACTGCAGCCCTTGAGCGCCTTTTGGACATCGTGGAGGCCTGCTGTGATGTCCTCTACCCCTGCACTGGCTGCAGGAGGGGCAGGTACATTACAACTCTGGCTTGGTGGGCAAAAGCCGGGGTGATCAGTACCAATGCTGCACAGAAGAGGCAAGCCATCTAATGCAGATAGAAGATGAATGACCTCATCTGTGCAGCCAGGGTATGGCAACCATTTCATCACTCAAGCCCATTACATATTCACTGGCATCTCACTCACTGCCAGCTCAAGGGACATCACCAACTATTCTCACACATAAACCCTCACATGTCCATCTGGCCTCATCTCCTCTGCAGACTGCCTCCTCAGCCCTCACCATTTTGAGGCCACTTGCACAGGTCAACATGTACCCTTCCCACACACCCTGGGATACCCTCCTTCCTCAGTACAGCTCTCATCCTGCAGCCTCTTCCCTTGCCTGAGGCCACTTTCCCCCCTTCCCCAAGCAAGACCTTGCCCTGCAGCCATTGAAAAGCCAGCCACATATGTCTGACTGGGTAGGTAGAGACCTACCCGTGAGCCCCCTAAAAGTGATGTGGTGCTGTTTGTGAAGCCTGGCGCTGATGACTGTAAGTGCTGACTGAAGCAAGGTAGGCAAACAAACCTTGAGTCACAAGCGAAATGCAGCCCGGCAGGTGCAAGTAGCTTATGTGCTGTTGGGTGGACGATCCAGCCGGAGGAGGTGGGCAGATGAATCCGGCTGGCTGGCCTTATAACGATATGCTGATGTATTACAATGAGGCTCCCGACATCCAATGGCGGGAAACGCGGCCCGCCATTGGTGGGCTGAGTGGACGGTCACAAACTGGCTTCACGCTGTTGTGAAACTGATTGCGCCATATTGCCCGCTCACGCCACTGAACATGCCCAACGCTGGTGGGCATGAAAATTCCCAACCAAGATTTCTGTTCAGCTATTGCACTACTCCTCATGTGACCATTGGTTTAACACCTTCAGAATTGCTAATGAAGCACCGACTTCATACAAGATTGAATCTAGGATTCCCTAATTTAGAGGGGAGAAAAACCAGAGTAGTCAGAAAGTGAATCATGATGTTCACAGTAAAGGTTGAGAATTTACTGTGGGAGGGACAGTTTTTGTATGAAATTTCGCAACTGGACCGAGATGGGTTCCTGGTACAATTGTCTCTGAAACAGGACCTTTATCATATCAGGTAAAAGTGGAAAACAGGATTATTAGGAAACACGTGGATCACCTCAGAAGCCGAGAAACCCTCCAACAACCAGTTAATCCACCTGAAATCAAAGTCAAAACTTCGACACCTGAGGCGCCAGATCAACAAAGAATAGACGTACCTGATGTCTCTGTTGAAGTGAATAATTCTGAACCACCATTGTCTCGGGATGTCCCTGAAGCTGCAGTTCCTGTGCAAGTGGATCCAATAGAAGAACCTCCAGTTGTAGAGTTGTGTCGCTATATCCGAATCCGAAAACCTCCTCAAAGGCTAAATTTATAATGGCATGAACTATATATTGTTGCATATAATATGGGTTAAGATGTTTTTGTAAATAAGAGAGTAAAACAAAATTAAAGGGGGGGAAATGTAATAATTGTAAGTTGAACCATTTCTCAATGTAATGGGATCATGTGACTGTACAGACGAATCAGCAGTAGATGCGGGGAGTCTCTAGGGGCGGAGCTTTTTAGCCTTGGTCTTGGGACAAGCATGTAGCCTCATCAAGAGTCTGTAAATGAAGCTTGCTGTTTCTAGAAACTAGCCCTGCATTCCAAGTTTATTACGGTCAGCAACAGTGCTAACGAGTAGCACTTGCTTAGCAATAACCATTGATGTTCAGTTTGGGTTCTGCCAGGGCCACTTAGCTCCTGACCTCATTACAGTCTCCGTTCAAATATGGACAAAGAAGCTGAACTCCAGAGGTGAGGTGAGAGTGGCTGCCCTTGACATCAAGTCAGCATTTGACTGAGTGTGGCATCAAGGAGCACTAGCAAAACTGGAGTCAATGGGAATCAGGGGGAAAACTCTCCGCTGGCTGGAGTCATTCCGAGCACACAGGAAGATGGGGATGTTCACTGCCGATTGCACAATGTTCAGCACTATTTGCGACTCCTCAGACACTGAAGCAGTCCATGTCCAAATCCAACAAAACCTGGACAATATTCAGGCTTGGGGTGACAAGTGGTAGGTAACATTCACGCCACACAAGTGCCAGGTAATGACCATCTCCAACAAGAGAAAATCTAACCATTACCTCTTGACATTCAATGGCATCACCATCACTGAATCCCCCACAATCAACATCCTGGGGGTTACCATTGACCAGAAACTGAACTGGACTAGTCATATAAATACTGTGCCTACAAGAGCAGGTCAGAGGCTAGGAATCCTGTGGTGAGTAACTCACCTCCTGACTCCCCAAAGCCTGCCCACCATCTTCAAGGCACAAACCAGGAGTGTGATGGAATACTCTTCAGTTGACTGGATGAGTGCAGCTCCAACAACACTCAAGAAGCATGACACCATCCAGGACAAATTTTAATTTTAATTAGAATCATGTGGGTGCCACTTGCTTGGCACCACATCCACAAATATTGACTCCCTCCACCACAGGTGCACAGTAGCAGCAGTGTGTACCATCTACAAGATGCACTGCAGGAATTCACCTTTGACAGCACCTTCTAAACTCACAACCACTACCATCTAGAAGGACAAGGGAAGCAGACATATGGGAACACCACCACCTGGAAGTTCCCCTCCAAGCCACTCACCATCCTGATTGGAAATATATCGCCATTCCTTCACTGTTGCTGGGTCAAAATCCTGGAACTCCCTCCCTAACAGCACTGTGGGTGTATCTACACCATATGGACTGCAACGGTTCAAGAAGGCAGCTCACCACCAATTTCTCAAGGGCAAGTAGGGAATGGGCAATAAATGCAAGCCTAGCCAGTGACACGCACATCCCATGAATAAAAAAAAATATAATTGGGTAGGAAAGTTGTGGCTGTGATGCAGAGCCTCCCAGTTTGTCCAGGAGGCTCTTTTATAGTCCACCCATACCTGCTGTAAGTTTTCAGATCGGAAGTTACTGACCACCCGAAATAGGCGGTTGAGAAATCATAAGTGATTTTAAGGTCACTTATTAAGTTTAACAAGCAACAGTTTGGATATGATGCATGAGCTAAGTGGATAGGAAAACCATGAGTAGTTTATTGATACCAGAGGACATAGTGACAGGGGTCACAGAGTGAGTGTTGCTCTCTGTAGCTTGTTGTGGCAGCCTTCTGCTCTTTAGCTGAAATGTTTAGAAACTCTTCTTCTTCCAAGTCTTCCTTCATCTTCTCATCTTGCCTGCTCTTCCTCCATCTGAAGAAGGCAGCTGCCTGACGAGGACTGCCCTCTGCTTTCGAGCACATGTTAATATACTTTCTTTCCAGGGGCTTCTTGTTTACCCTCTGTCAATAACTTGCTCAAACACTTCTGACTAATGAATATATGACAGGTAACCACGGTATCAGGAGTTAACCTCCGCCACTTGTTTATCACTTCAGTTCAAGGTCATCTTTTAGTTTACCTCATGCTGGGAGCCATGCTGTAGTCTTTACTAGACACTTGTATAGATTAGAGGGGACACAATACCATCGTTTTGAGTTAGGAATGTCAACATGGAAGCCTGAACCAGGAGAGCTTGACATTTCCAGCGACTGTTTATATACTTTTCCAGAGAGAGAAGAGAAACAGCCTTCTACCAGGTGGTCTCATGCTGTGCCTGCTAATTCTTTAAGAATTCTAGAATATTCTGAAAAGTACTATTTCTTACATTGCAGTATTGTCAGCTGTATTGGATTTCACCAACGATAAAGCTTCCCCCCGACCCCATGATCGCCTGTGTCTCCTGTGCCCACCAATAGGACTTTAAATTTTAATTAGAATCATGTGGGAGTCGGCTCCAACATGGGAACAGAAGTGGTGCGTGTGTGTGTAGTTGGCTTGTCTGGCATCTTAATTTGATGTTCATTTCTCTGTGGTCTTTTAATTCAAAAAACATTTCACCCAAAAATTGATCTTTGTTATGCTGTTCATGTAAAAAGGGGTGTGTTGTGATGTTATGTACATGTAGCTTTAATGAGGCATATCTTAAACTGCAGTCAATTACTACCCATCTTGAGACAGGAAGCAATGTATAAACCTATGATTCTGTACACAGAATACAGCAGCAGCTATAGAGGTCAGATGTCTATGTAGCATCCAAGTTAATATAGTATGTATATGTTGTTTCACTTTCAAACAAAGTACCCACATTATTGTTTTAGCAATCCTCGTTGTATGACTGATATGTTTGCCGACACATGGAAGAACACCAGAGGGTGCAGAATGCTTACTAAAGCTGAGCAGTTATTTGTAGTGTTGCATGCAATAGCTTACTGTAATATATTCAAGGCAACTGCTGGAAACACTATTATGATGGGCAAAGGAAAGTGAAGAAGAACTACTGTGAAATTAAACTAGCCTTCTAGCAGGATTGTAAATATTCAGGCAAACTCCCCTTGTTAAAGGACCCTTCAGAATTGGGAAGGAGTTGGCTGTGCAATGTATTAAGAAGGACAATTATGGGAAGGTTGAAATTTAACCTAATCCACCCCTTAGGAAACGAATAGTATTGCGTACATTTTAGATCTTAACCCAGTCAAATTTTACCCTCCATTGAAGGCAATGGCAGCAATATTGGCATGATGAAAAATTGGAGTTACACCTAATTCCATGGATTTCCTGTCTGGTGGATTTCTTGGTGACTATCTATACTGATGGCTTCTGGTAATGCCATTTCTGTATCCACTCTATAAACATTCTCTCTGTAACAAAAAAGAGACCATTTACTCTATCTAAACCTTTCATAATTTTTAAATAACTATTAAGTCACCCCTCGGCCTTCTTTGGC
Organism: Cetorhinus maximus; assembly: GCF_964194155.1. Taxonomy (NCBI): domain Eukaryota; kingdom Metazoa; phylum Chordata; class Chondrichthyes; order Lamniformes; family Cetorhinidae; genus Cetorhinus; species Cetorhinus maximus. The sequence continues at coordinate 33,187,800 of NC_135896.1, read as the reverse complement.
AAGAGAAAAGATACCCAGCCTTTCTTGATCTGTGTACCCACATTTTCTGATATCATTCTTGTAAATCTTCTTTGCACCCTCTCCAGTGCCCCTCTGGTGGGCCTCCTGCGGCCAGAGTGGGGGTAGAGGACTTTTCAGCGGGCTCCAGCAGTGTCCAGAAGGCATCCCAGGGATGCATCACTGATTCAGCGGAGGGGGGGATTGTGTGTGTGTGTGTGTGTGTGTGAGTAGGGGGGTGATGAGGGGGCTGTGGGGGCTGCAGTCTTCTTGCCTTTCAGGCTGGGAACACTGGGAGGTGTGTGTGCAGCTGCACTTTAAATATGGTGCCTGATGTGAGGAAGCAGTGAGGTAATGGCGTGGCAGGCGAATCAGAGACTGCCTGCCAGTGAAATGGCACGTTTCCCAGAAATGCAGATTAGTGAGGCGGGATTGGGATGATACAACGCGAAAACCCGCCAGTGGGTATAACGTTCTTTTTCCCGCCCACTACTGTAATTAGTGCAAATCTGGGTCAATTCCTCCCTCAGTGTGGTCCAACCAAGGTTCAATACTGGTTTATCATAACTTCTTCATTTTTCAATTCCATCTCTCAAGAAATAAATCCGAGTGCTTGCTTTGTTTTTTGCTTGGCATTGCTAACCTGTGGCAGACCTTTTAATGATTGGTGTACTTGTAATTTAAGATCCCTTTGTTCTTCTACCCCAATTAGACTTGCACCTTCCAAGTAATAGGTGACCTCCCTATTCTTCCTATCAAAACGCACCTCACATTTATCTGCATTGAACTTCATTTGCTAATTATTTTTCCATTCTGCAAGTTTATGAATGTCCTCCTGTAATTTGTTGCAGTTCTCCTCACTATTGACTAATCCCCGTAATTCGGTGTCAAATGCAAATTTAGAAATTGTGTTGTTGATTCCAAAGTCTAAATCATCGCTGTAAATTGTGAACAGCACTAATCCTTGTGGAACACTACATTCCACCTTCTGCCACTCTGAATAATCACTCTTTACTCCCACTCTCTGCTTTCTGTCTTCAAGCCAGCTCACAATCCAGTCTGCCACTTGTTCCCTGACTCCGCATTTCCTGATCTTATTCATTAGTCAATTACGGGGCACCTTTTTGAAAATCCAGATGAATTACACCTAATATATTACCATTGTCTACTGTCTCTATTACCTCCTCAAAAAATTCAATATCGTTGGTCAAGCAAGATTTTCCCTTTTGGAATCCATGTTGACTATTCATTATTATATTATTTGTGCTTCTTTAATACTTCTGACAGAAGATGTGGTGTGATAGAAACATAGAAACTAGGAGCAGGAGTAGGCCATTCGGCCCTTCGAGCCTGCCCTGCAATTCAATATGATCATGGCTGATCCTCTATCTCAACGCCATATTCCCGCTTTCTCTCCATACCCCTTGATGCTCCTAATATCCAAAAATTTATCAATTTCTTTCTTGTATATACTCAGTGACCCGGTCTCCACAGCCTTCTGTGGTAGAGAATTCCACAGGTTGACCACCCTCTGAGTGAAGAAAATTTTCCTTATCTCAGTCCTAAATGGCCTGCCCTCTATCCTGAGACTGTGGCCCCTGGTTCTAGACTCCCCAACCAGGGGAAACATCCTCCCTGCATCCAGTCTGTTTGTCCTGTTAGAATTTTATACGTTTTAATCAGATCCCCTCTCATTCTTCTAAACTCTAGTGAATGCAGGCCCAGTCGAACCAATCTCTCCTCATACGACAGTCCTGCCATCCCTGGTATCAGCCTAGTGAACCTTCGCTGCACTCCCTCTATGGCAAGTATATCCTTTCTTAGGTAGGGAGACCAAAACTGCATGCAATACTCCAGGTGTGGTCTCACCAAGGCCCTGTATAACTGCAGTAAGACATCCTTACTTTTGAGCTCAAATCCTCTTGCAATGAAGGCCAACATACCATTTGCCTTCCTAAATGCTTGCTGCACCTGCCTATTTACTTTAATTGACTGGTGTACAAGGACACCCAGATCTGTTTGTACATCCACATATCCCAATATATCACCATTTAAATAATACTCTGCTTTTCTGTTCTTCACACCGAAGCATATAACTTCACATTTATCCATGTTATACTGCAACTGCCATGTGTTTGCCCACACACACAACTTGTCTAAATCACTCTGAAGCCTCCTTGCATCTTCCTCACAACTCAGGGGGTGAGTTGGTTTCAACCAGTTTTGTGTCATCAGCAAACTTGGAAATATTGCATTTGGTTCCCTCATCCAAGTAATGTATACATATCATGAATAGCTGGAGCCCAAGCACTGATCCCTGTGGTACACCACTAGTCACTGCCTGCCACCCGGAAAAAGACCCATTTATTCCCACTCTCTGTTTCCGGTCTGTCAACCAATTCTCAATCCATGCCAGTATATTACCCTCAATCCCATGTGCTTTAATTTTGTCCACTAGCCTCTTATGTGGGACCTTATCAAAAACCTTCTTCAAATCCAAATGCACCCCATCCACTGGTTCTCCCTTATCTATTCCACTAGTTACATTCTCAAAAAACTCCAGTAGATTAGTTAAGCATGATTTCCCTTTCATAACCCCATGCTGACTTTGTCTAATCCCATTAATGCTTTCCAAGTGTTCTGTTACCACATCTTTTATAATAGACTCTAGCATTTTCCCCACTACTGATGTTAGGCTAACTGGTCTGTAATTCTCTGTTTTTTCTCTCCCTCCTTTTTTAAATAGTGAGGTTACATTTGCCATCCTCCAATCTGTAGGAACTGCTCCAGAGTCTATAGAATTTTGGAAGATGACCACCAATGCATCCAGTATTTCAGTGACAGAAAAAAAGATAGAGAGTACAGCATCACTAAGCTGAGCAAAGAGGGAGAGAGAGTCCATCAATAGAGTGAGCAGAAAGACTCAGAGAGATAGACAAAGAGAGTACTGCATCACCAGACTAAGCAGAGAGAGAGAGAGAAAGAGAGTCCATCACTAGAGTGAGCAGAAAAAGAGAGAGACAGGGAGATAGAGAAAGAGAGAACTGCATCACCAGACTGAGCAGAGAGAGAGAGAGAAAGAGAGTCCTTCACTAGAGTGAGCAGGAAAAGAGAGAGACAAAGAGATAGAGAAAGAGAGAGTGATGACAGGATCACCAGACTGAGCAGAGAGAGGAGAGGAGAGAGTCCATCACTAGAGTGGGCAGAAAAAGAGAAAGGTAGAAAGAGAGAGAGAGAGACGACAGCATCACCTGACAGAGCAGAGGGAGAGAGAATACATCACTATAGTGAGCAGAAAGAGAGAGAGAGGGGGAGAGAGCAAGAGTATAGCATCACTAGACTGAGCAAAAAGAAATACTGTTTTCTTGTGTAGAAATTTTTTGGATAACCTGAATGGACGGTTTCCTAGTTCAACTTGAATTGGAAGATGCAAGATTGATATCAAGACAAATTGGCAATGGGAATGGTGTGTGGGCAACAGCCTGAACATGTTTATTAATGATGTCAATGGCTGGAAGGACAAAATGTGCTTTCTCTCATTCCTGTCTTCTTATGTAAATGCGGTTCTTATTTCAAAATAGAACTGTCAAGTGTTTCTATCTCTAGCTCCTGAACTTGCTTCCTACTGCCCAGGATTTTGGGCCGTGGACCTCATCTCTGCACATGTTAATTGCCTAACGCCTGTTCCTGCCATGAGTAAACGACACCTCTGGCGTGGCCTTTACCAAAGTGGCGTTCAGCATGGCCTGCTCCAGAATTGTGTGCATATGCACCTCCGCCACTCTGGACACAAATGGCACTTGTGTAGGTGCCAAGGAGCCAAACTTGTAGCCCAATACCTGACCCAAAATTTCATTCTTCTATTGGGCGAGTGGCCTGTGGAGGCATGCATATGTAGATGAAATGGAGGAGTGATTCCTTGTGAGCCTTGATGCTTCATTAAGGTACCCTGCATCAACTTGGTGTTTTAACGATGGCCTATGTGGACTTTAAGTAATAAATGTTCCACTGTGTCATTTTCAGTTTAAATAAGAGCTTGTAGCTAATATTAATTGAACAAGAATTATCAATGGAATTAACTATCAGGAAAAAAAGATGATCCATTATCATTGTGCTCTGCTTAATTTCCTTTCTTTTTTAACTTTTGATACTTCTCAGAAGTGCAAGAACGATTTAAACTCACCTGCCTCACTGGCAGTGAGTCTTACACAAGTCCTGGTTATTGAGGTTGTAGGAGGACAACAGTCAGGGGTCTGATTGTAACCGTCAATGGGCATCAGGAATACTGTGTTGCAGGAGGAGCAGGCTCGAGGGGCTGAAAGGCCTACTCCAGCTCATAATTTGTATGTCCTTATGTATTCCTAAGAGCTACTCTTACTCCTCCTGGCTCCACAGCATTTTAAAAGAACAATTCACGTCCAGTAGCCAGTGGCTATTGGCTAGGCTGCATTATAGTGCAGAGAACCCGAGCTCTTGGCAGCTGTGGAAAGGGTCCTTAGACAGGTGCTGGATCCCTCAGCATATGCAAGGGGTCTAACGCCTGTTTTAAGCATCCACACCAAAGACCTAGAAAATGCATCAATGCAGTTTCAAGTTGGACAATGTTTAGACATCCATGGTGCTTTTTTTATGTTGTTTAATAGGTGCTAAAATAACCAATTTCTACCCCTATATTTTCAAGTATGGAGAGTCAATGCATCAGACTTTCCACTCAGACTGAATTTGCAACATTCTCCTCCACTACAACTTTACTTGAACCCACTAGAGTCTCCTTTATTGAGGCTATTGTAACCTATGGCTACTGTAGCATAAGGGTGTGGCACATATAGAGTTAATGTGGACTGAGTACTGTTCCACCCACACAGTGATGTAAGAGTGCACGTGACTCACACCCAGGGTCAGTGTGGTGTTGGACAGAGCCAAATGGACACAGCTCCTAGCTTGTGCCCTTTACTGTATATTTGTTAACAGTTCTAGTAGTTAATAAAGGCTTACAGTTAACCTGCTAAAGACTACAAGATTTCATCAAACCTACCAAGGTGTAATCAACACCCCACAACAGCTATCAAACTATGCACGTAAAGATCATTCTGAACATATTAATAGTTTTCCAATACCTATACATCCAACAATTATGACAGAGAAAATGTGTTTCTCCCCATATGTTAAACTGAACATGATTCAAGAATAAATTTTAGTCCTTGCCAATTCTCTAATCTTGCCTTGCTGTGCATGTGGCAAATGATACTGCACAGCATGCCAGACAATAAGAACCAGAAGTAAAGTTCCAGATGGCTCTCTCCACTGAGGAAATAAACTTTAGTTCTTTAAAGTCTGATGTGGATTTAATATGGGCTCCAGGATTTGGAGTTTTCTATACACAAACATTTATGTACAACTTGCAACCATTTGTTTTATGGTAAAAGAAAATCATACTTTTAGCGCAGGGTGATATATTTTAAGCACATTGCTTGTTTTGCACCACATTTACGTTTGATATATCCTATTTAAAAACAATTTGGGGAATATATTTCAATTTATAATTATTTCACTTTGGATGACTTTGAATTGGAACCAATTTCCATATCCTATAGAGCCTTCTCTATGACTCAGTGGCACCATTCAGCTCTGAGTCAGAAAGCCATGAGTTAGGCTCCACATAGGTCACAGGAGTACCAAATCTAGGCTGACATTTCAATGCTGCACTTTTAGAGGTGCCATCTTACTAATTAGAATTGAAACTGGGGTAGGCATAAAAAAATCCTACTGCAATATTTGAAGAAGAGAAGGTGAGTTATCCTGATATCCTGACAACTATTTATCACTCAACCAACATCACTAAAAACAATCTGATGAAAGCTCATTGACCTGAAACATTAAATCTTCTTCTCTCCACAGATGCTGCCTGAGCTGCTGAGTACTTCTAGCATTTTCAGCTTTTAATTCACCAAAGCAGATTATCTGGCTATTTATCTCTTTGCAGTGTGTGGGATCTTGCTGTGTGAAAATCAGCTTCCTACATTCACCCGTCAAATCAAAAATACCTGAGATTTGTAGGTCGCTACATTTGTCTCCTACGCTCCCAGTTTTTTGAGTGCTGTTTTGGCTCCAAGATGGTGCCCTTGGTGCTTTTAGTGCCCTTCTCTGCACAAAGTATTGGCTCCTGATGCAGTAGTCTACTTTCCCTTTGGACTACAGCATGACATGGAGAATGAGCAGAGGCAACACAGAGAAGGGCAAACAGCTAGAAGAAGCTTCTTAGACAGCATCTTCCAAACACATGACCACTACCATCTAGAAGACAAGGGCAGCAGACACATGGGAACACCACCACCTGAAAGCTCCCTGCCAAGCCACTCACCATTCTAACTTGGAACTATATGGCTGTTCCTGCACTGTCACTGGGTCAAAATCCTGGAACTCCCTTCTTAACAGCATTGTGGGTGTACCTACACCACAGGGACTGCAGCTGGTCAAGAAGGCAGCTCACCACCACTTTCTCAAGCGCAACTAAATGCTGGCCCAGTCAGTGAAGGCCGCATCCCGTGAATGAATAAATGAAAAAGGAGGGGGGGGAGGTGTAAGAGCTCGCGGCTAAAGGCAATTTCTGCCCAGGGTGCTCAGAGAGCGATTCTCCTATGTGAACCTCCTAGTGAGAAATAGTGGGCTGGATTTTCAAACAAGAGTTGGGAATTTCTGAATCATGACCCCAGGCACACGTGATGCAATAAAAAATGTATATGCCAAGGTCCTAATTGGGCCAGAGGTGTGTCTGGTGGATAATTGTCAGCACCCGGTACTGCCCGGAGGCGGAACCCGTTTCTGGAGGGTGGTTTACAAAGTCAGCTAACACCCATGACCGGGCTTGCTATTGCCTGGAAAATGGAGCAGGCAGGAGAGCAGAGGGTTAGCAGCCTCATGGTCCAAAAAAGTGCCCAAATATTCAATCATCAGGTATTTAATCCACTCTGCTCGAGTGATGCCCGCATTCTTCCGCCACATGTGCACCTCAGTTTCACTCTCCTTTTTTTTTCAGGATTTTAGATTAGCAGCCGCCATCAATAATAGCTCCTCGATTTGACTCCGACAGCTGTGCGCTAGCATGCCCAAGGCCATTCGCTCTTGCTGTTTTTATCTTTGAAAATTTGATACTGTCCCTCTGTAGCCCATTAAAACATTCTTCAATGAGCTTAACAGCAAGTTCATTGGAAGCGTGTGGGTTGCCGGCACCGCTCCTCCTGCTCTCCCTTTGAAAATTGCGGCATGTCACAGAGGAGTCAGAAAGCTGACACACCAACTGGGAGCGCAATTTTCAAACCATGGCCACACCCACACCCGCCTTCTTCCCCATGAGGGATTGAAAATCCAGTCCAATGTGTCAGATGTCTGCACTTCTGTAAGCCACAGCCTCAGCCTTAAAGCAGGACAAGGGCAGCAATGCCAATGGCTATGAAGGTGACCATGTTTATGAAACTTAACGTCGTTGAAACTATGCTATATTTTCTAAAATGTATTCATTCAGGGGATGTAGGCATCATTGGCTAGACCAGCATTTATTGCCCTTGTTATCATGCTCCTTCCATATTGGAGCAGATGCTATTTGCAACATCACTCAATTTGCTGTCCACATAAGGGATATCACTAAGGCTATGTATTCCAAGAGAGGTGAATACATTCATGCATACATTGCCTGTTTGCAGATTCTTGACAAGGGACTACCAGGCTCACAGCCCTGTCCCCATTGCTAATTCTCTACTGCCACAGGACTTGACAAATGGGCACTGGTAGAAGTCTGTGCATGTCTTTGTTTAATGTGGAGACCTTGGGCATCATTGTCCACATGATCTTGATGTTTTAGTGGTCAGATTACGGTGATGTGTCAAACCATGATGACCGGGACCACTTTGCCGCTGCAGCCTTCTTCCACCTTTGCAGCTGGTGAGATGCATAGCCTTTGTTCCCTGTTCTGCTGGTGTGGATTTACTGGGCTGCACTTTGTCTGGCATCTCCACTCGACCATGCTGCCATGGATGGCCCTATCAGGAGCAAGGAGCTCCTGGAGGCAATACTCAAGTCAAAGCACACAAGCCTCTCCACCAGCCCAAGGTGGTGAGCTACAGAGGCTGCAACATGGCTGATGGAAAGCTGTTAGGTGGAGGGGCCATCAAATGGCCTCGCAGATGAGCCTGAGCATATCTGGGCCCAAGAGGGCCCGACTTTGGATTGTACCATCTTGGCATGGGTAGCAGCAGTCTGGGCTGGCTGACTGACAGGCCACAGCGAGGAGACTGGTGGAATGGCAGGGGTAGGAGGATGAAGTCTGTCTTCCTGAGAGAGGGGACAGCAGGGTCATGCTTCAGGAGTCACTGCCACTCCCCCAGGGTGGCACCCAGCAATCCTAGCAATCTGTTGAAGGGCAGAGAAGTCCCTTTGAGCCCTAGCACCTGCAACCTCTCATGGAAGCAGTCTAAGCTTTCGTGGTAGCAAGCTGACCTTGCACTACAGAAGTCTGAACTTTCACTACAGCACCCACACTTTGAGTGAATTCTGCTTGTGCTACAATAGAAGCTGAAACATGACCTTCAGACCCTGCATCATGGTTAGGTTACAAGTATGCTAATGGACTTGCCCACTACTTCCATGATGGAAATGTTGTTCTCACTGCTGCACACAAAGCCCTGTGTCCAGTTGGTGTCAACTCCTTCCATGTTCCCTAACATTTCACGTAGGTAGCTTCCTCACGGGACTGCTCCCCAATGCACCAAACATTTCATTGTATGTTATTATCAGCCCACCGAAGTGCTCATCTGAGTCCTCTGCAGCAGAACCAGCGTGCAATCTCACCCTCTGGTGAGCTGACGTCTCCGCTATCTTTGTTCACCACCCTGCCTTCCCATTCATGCAGATATTTACTCCAAGCTAGCCACTTGAGTGTACTCTGTGTCATTGTCTGGGCGGGTGGTTGTGACTGTGAGGGTGAGTGATGGTGTTTTTTCTTCAACACTCTCTTCCTGCTCTTCCACTCTTTGCTCTTTTAGCCACCAGGTTTCAGTTCTTGGCCGTCTGAAAGGAGAAAGAAACAAGGGGCGCAATTTTACGCCAGTGGGATTTTACCGTCCCGCTGAAATCAATGGAGTCTAGAATGACTCACCACATTTTACGGCCTGCAGAGGAGATTTACCAGCATCTTGCCTGGGCTGGAGAGTTTTAGTTATGAGGAGAGATTGGATAGACTGGAGTTATTTTCCCTGGAGCAGAGGAGATGGAGGTGGGGGCATGATTGAGGTGTATAAAATTATGAGGGGCATAGATAGGGTAGACAGGAAGGAACTTTTCCCCTTGGTGGAGGGATCAATAACCAGGGGGCGTAAATTTAAGGTAAGGGGCAGGAGGTTTAGAGGGATGCGAGGAAGAATTTTTTCACTCAGAGGGTGGTGGGAATCTGGAACTCACTGCCTGAAAGGGTGGTACAGGCAGAAACCCTCATAACATTCAAGAAGTATTTGGATGTGCACTTGCAATGCCATGGCATACAAGACTATGGGCCTAGTGCTGGAAAATGGGATTAGAATAGTTAGGTACTTGTTTGACCGATGCAGACTCGATGGGCTGAAGGGCCTTTTTCTGTGCTGTATGACTCTATGACTCTATGACTATGACTATAACTGACCCCCTCCCCGCCGCGACAGGGCCGTAAAATTCCGGCCATGGGTAGGGTTGTGGTGAGGGGAGGTGATGCTTTCACCATCTGCAGCTTGTCAATCAGAAGAGACTGTGGATATGAGGGAGAAGTGGGATGTGAGGAGGAGGATTAGGTAGGGGAAATACCATCATCTTCAAAGTCTTCAACCGTGCTGCTGGCCACAGCCTCATTCGTGGCCACTCGAGTGATGGCAACCGCCATCTCCATCGGGGTAATGATATGTGAAGCCTGCCTGTACCATGAGGGTTAGCTCCTGCTGCCTTCAGTTACGCTTGAACTTTTCTTCAAGAGAGTGGGAATCGGATGCAAAAGATGTGAGGCTAATCACACATTGCGATTCCTGTGCCCTTTATTGAAAGCTATTGAACTATGCTCCTGTAGTGTTTAAAACCAATTGCCCCATTCCCAAAACAGAAAATCCTTTTCCGCTCCATAAATTATTATATTCCAGAGAAAGCATTATAGTTTATTTTTCATCAATCAACTAATTAATAATGTATTGGTGTGGGATAGAAGAACAGTAATTCCATGCAATGTTCCCAAAGTGTCAGAAGCGTTGTCATGAAAAATTCTGAATAAGTATCCAACATCAGTGGAAGAACCTCAAAGGAATCTTTCTCCCCAACCTTCACCAAGTATATACTTCAGTGCATCTTCAAAACTCAGAGTATTGGATCAGGATCTTTCATTTTATGTCTAGGATGTTAAACAAGATGTGTGAGTTGGCTTGACTTGGAATTTCCAACAAAACTTTGTGGAAGAGGAATCAATTATTGACAAGCAGCAGCAGCACACCACCGAATCAGATGCAATTTAACTCTTACTTGCTACAGGCATCACCACAAGAAGTGGCCATGGATGCATTATTTACACTATTTCATTTAGCCACGTTTGCAAGGATACCCTTAACCCAATTACAAGATTAATTGCAAAAGTAGGTTGTAAGTAAAAGTAAGGTGATCCTTAATAGAAATTGATAGAATCCAAATCACCATGGGCAGGATTTTCCATTCGTTGGGTGGGCTCAGCGAGAGCGGGCAGGGGCATTCGGGAAGCCGACCGCCACCTGCAATCGGCTCCGCACCGCAATTTTGTGCGGGTGGGCCACTTAAGGCCCACCCAGCGTGGATAGCGAACGGCGGCGCAGAGCACTACCTGTGTGGGCGGGGTGAGGAGGGAGAGTCGGGTCCAGCGCTCTTTCGCGCATGCACACGGAGCTGCCTCAGGGAGTTTGAAGCGCTTTTTAAAAAATAAAAATACATTAAAAATTTAATGAAACATGTCCCCTCACATGTGTCATATGAGATGGGACATGTTTTTATTTTTCAAAGAAAGTTTTCATTTAATTTGTAAAAACTTTAGGAAACGTCATCCCGCTCGTGGATGACTCCTGTGCGTGCCCGCTGAATGAAACACCATGCGACTTTGCGATGGTGTCGGGACGCACGCCCAACATCATCGAGCATCATTTAATGTCCTGGCGTGTTGGGCGCACGCCCACACACTGAATGGAAAATTCTGCCCCATAAGCACAACGGTAATTTAATGTTAAGTTTCACAGTCTCAGCATGGACTGAGTTTAAATTAGTGACAATACAATAGAGCTTTATTTGATGTCTAAAATTACAGTAGGCTTAATGATTTTCAGTTCACAGCCTATATTTGATGTATCACTATTAGATCTCCATGGTTAAAAGCTTCACATGGTAACATGGTAAAAACATAATCTCTCCTTGAGTAGTCAACCAGTGTCCCTGTCTTCAACAAGGCTCTGGGATCATCTCAGGAACATTTCTGTAGTAAGTTGTCATTATGTTTTTCTTTCTTCAATGTCTTCTTTTAGCCAATTTACCTAATTGCCTAATACTATAAATCAACTCTGTTGACTTTTTTTTTAGCTCAGAAACCCAGGTTATGAACACTATCACCACTTTCATTTGACAGGAATAGTTTATAATGCGATGTCTAGTTTGGCTATCCTTTTGACAGTTCCTGAGATGTCAAGTGGAGAAATCAGGTGCCTCCCACAACAGATCTTAATGGACAGGTTGATGTGATATGTTCCATTGTCATAAGAGTACACTGACAAATAAGGCCGGAGTAGGGAAAATTGGTAAAAAGACAGAATTAAAAGCTTTTTATCTGAATGGTCGCAGCATTTGGAACAAAATGGGTGAATTAATATCACAAATAGAAATAAATGAGGGTGATATGATAGCCATAACAGAGACATGGCTCCAAGATGACAAAGGCTGGGACTTGAATATTCAAGGATATTTGACATTTTAGAAAGACAGGAGGAAAGGAAAATGAGGTGGGGTAGCTCTGTTAATAAAAGGTGAGATCAGTACAGTAGTGAGAAATGATCTTAGTTTGGAAGACCAGTATGTAGTGGGTGGGGGGAGGTGGGAGGGAGGCCAGAGGGGACATGGATTTTATGGAGCTCGCAAGAACAGAAATCGTGACATGTGGGGCAACTGAATTAGGCGGGATGCAAAATTTTGATTTCCCGACAGCGGGTTGAGATACAGATATAAAGTCAGCAGCTGTCCTGTGGTGGGTTCGTAGTTAAAATACGTTTGTATGCCATGAATACTCATTAGGGTAACACTTTTAAAAATAAAATCCTACTTTTAAAATAAAGTCAATGGAGCATGAGAATCTTGTTGTAACCATTTCACTTTTGTTTAAACATGGCGTGCAACAATCGGCTTTGTGCAATTGTGTTTAAGGTCAGTGGTTTGTTTAATTCTATGGCACAAGAGAGGGGAGCAGGAGAATTACAGTTTGCTCAGGACTGGCAGAAGTGAGTCAGTGATGAGGAGGGAGGGTGAGAAGTGGAGTTGAAAGCACAGAGGAATGGAAGATGGAAGGGCCTGGCATCATGGGTATGGTGAGGCGGGGTGGGGGTGGTGGTTGTTGGTGGGGACAGTCAGTCAAGCTAAGAATGTGGAGAGTCTAAAGGCTAACTGTGTGGGATACTACTGATGGCCCGTACAGCAACAGGTCAATGTTACTAGGAGATGGCACTATTCTCTGGATTGTGTTCTCAACAATGCACATAAAGGTGGGCCGTGAAACCTTATGGAAGCTCCTTCTTGGTTTTGAGAACAAGACAACTTATTGGCACCTCATTCCATACATGTATGATGTTGCATCGTCGTTGTGAGTTGGAAAAGTTCTTAAGAATCTTTTGGGAGCAGGTGAGTGACTGCTCTTTGCTGTCACCAATCATGAAACAGAGGTTCAGTATTCCTTCTGCCAGCGCACAGAAGAAAAGGTTGTTTGGCATCATTGGCAAATAAATGGATATCAGAGGACAGTGCCCAATCTCCTGGTTGTTCACCCACTTGGTCTACTTCTTGGTAGCTCCATGTGTAGAAGTGTCTGTTGAAATCGCTGATGTAGATGGCTGGGTGATCAACAGTAGTTGGTAGGGTGATGGTTGGCTATGCCTTCTTAAAAGCTTGTAAAAATTCACGATGGTCAGCTTGCCCACTTTCATTATAATGGAAAACAGCGAGATTTCAACCTGCTGGATTTCTTCAGCTTTGGTTATCAGGTCAGCCTGGATGTATGTGACCATACCATGGTGCCAGTACACTATCATGTGGAATCCATGGATTGGCACCCGACATGGGTTGGGTTCAGGTACGTAGGTTTCTTGGAGGTCAAGAATGTCAATCAATTGTATTCTGGGTTTCCTTGATAAGATCTCACACAATGACCAAGACAGAACTTTAATGTTGAGTTGATAAATGCAGGGTGCTAGACTGATTAACTTGGGTGGTTAGTCCTGAAAGGGACCTTGGATTGACATGCTCAGTAATTTCATGCTTTTCAAGCCAGGAGGTCACTTTCTGGGCTTTTGACATTCTTCTTGATGGCATTAGCTGACAAGTTCTCAATGAGCTAGCACACACAGGGAGACCACATGCAGGTTGTCACTAACTTACTGCTATGAACACCTTACACCCTCAATCTCTCTCAATTTATGAAGACTTTCATTAAAAACCTCTAGGGCCTACAGAACCTGGAAATTTTCTCAAAATGCCTACAGACTTTTGACCTTTTTTTTAATTTTGTGAATGAATTCTCTCTTAAACTGCCATAAAGAGAATCTCATCTCAGGTGTCACACAGGTACAGGACTGAATGCATGCAGTTGTTGGGTAAGAAAGTCTAAAATTTTATTTTGTACAAACCTAATTTAGTTTGTAGTTTGTAGTTGGCATTAAACTGAAATCTACTGTTTAAATTCTGTTGTTGCCAGCCTTAAGCAGGGTTTTTCCAAGGATCCCAGTGAAAGAACAGCTTAATTAAGAACCAGCTGAAATGGGGTCCTCATTAAATGACTAAGATAGGACTTTTGTGTCAGGGGCATACATAAGTAGCCAACTTAGTGTGACTTAGCGCTTGAGTTTGACTTACAATAGAGTGCTGGAGTTGAGTGCTTCAGGGTGTTAAGCAGGGAAGTGAAAGAGGGGCCTGGTTGCTTTTGCTTAAACTTTTTCAGCCCCCAGGAATTGATTCTTGCTCTGCTGCAGGAGAAGGAACTGCTTAATTGGTGAGTATCTGGTAAGTTTTATTCTATTCCTAAGGCTCAAAATAGCATATTTTGAGTGAGAGGTGAGCGGGAGAGGATAAAAGTCATGGATCGAGAGGCCTTCCTGCAGTGAGACCAGCAGCAAAGTGATGTCACAAACCACAACGTGATGTAAATTCAGGGAAAGTAGATGATTGGTGAGTATGATTGGTAAGTATTTCTAATCTTTAAAGTAAAAGTAAGGTCTTTAGTTTGTGTTTAGGTCTCTAGTCTTTTTTTCTCTTTTTTTCTTAAAAATAGCTTATTAAGTATATTTTACTGGTGCAAAAAATAATTACAATAAAGTGTAAAAAGAGGGGATTCTTCAAGTGTAAAGAACAGGGATACTACAGCAATTAATTAATAAATTAAATAAAATACGATAGCGATGGCAGGGCGGGTGATGTGTTGCTGCTGCAGCATGTGGGAGCTGCTAGACACCAAGGTGATCCAGAGTGAACACATCTGTAGTAAATGTTTGTAGCTTGAGGAACTTCGGATCCGAGTTGAGGAGTTGGAGTCCGAGCTGCTGACATTGTGCCACATCAGGGAGGGGGAAAGCTACCTGGACACTTTGCTCCAGTAGGTGATCACACCCCTCAGATTAGGAAATTCAAATTTGGTCTGTGATCAGGGACAGGACGGTGTGACTGCAGGTGAGGCAGGTATGGGGACCCAGGGTAGGGTTCAAGGAGCCTCAGCCCTTGCAATTGTCCAACAGTTACGTGGTTCGTGCAAGCTGTGTGGGCGAGAGCGGGGACTACATGAGGATGAGTGAACTGACCATGGCATCATGGTACAGGGAGTCATTCAAGTGGGGGGAGGAAATAGGAATGTCGTCGTGGTAGGGGACAGTATAAATAGGGGGCTAGATATTGTTCTCTGCAACCATGAGCGTGAGTCCTGAAGGATGTGTTGTCTGCCCAGTGCCAGGGTTAAGGACATCTCCTCAGGGCTGGAGAGGAACTTGGAGTGGAAGGGGAGGGATCCAGTTGTCGTCACCCATGTTGGTACCAATGACATTGATAGGACTGGAAAAGAGCTTCTGCTGAAAGAATTTGAACAGTTGGGAGCTAAATTAAAACGCAGAACTTCCTAGGTAATAATCTCAGGAATACTACCTGAGCCACAGACAAACTGGCATAGGGTAAATAAAGTCAAAGAGTTAAATGTGTGGCTCAAAAATTGGTGTGGGAGGAATAGGTTTCAGTTCGGGGGCACTGGCACCAGTACTGGAGTAGAAGGGAGCTCTTTCCAGTGGGACGGGCTTCACTTGAACAGTGCTGGGACCAGTGTCCTGGCGAATCAAATAACTAGGGCTGTAGAGGGCTTTAAACTAAATAAAGGGGCAAAGGGTTCAGGAGATGAGATACGTAGGCTTACAAAGCAAAAGGATTTGGCAGCCTTGCAGGGCAGCTATTTAAGTAATGATACCCAGAGTGTGACAGGAAGGGACAGAGTGTACAAACATAAAAATACAGTGGAAAATAAGGTAACATTAATGGTTCTTTACTTAAAAGCACATAGTATTTGGAATAAAATAAATCAATTAATGGCACAAATAGAGGTTAATGGGTATGATCTTATAGCCATTATGGAGATATGGTTACAAGGAGGTCAAAGCTGGGAACTAAATATTCAGGGTATGTGACTTTTCAAAAGGATAGCCAAGAAGGAAAGGGCGTTGGGGTAGCTTTGTTAGTACGAGATGGAATAAATACAATAGCAAGAAATTATCTTGGATCGGAAGATGTAGAATCCATAGAACCATAGAACCATAGAAAAGCTACAACACAGGAGGAGACCATTCGGCCCGTCTTGTCCATGCCAGCCCGAGGACACCCAGGTGCCCTTTCTAATCCCACCTTCCTGCACCCGGCCCATTGCCCTGCAGTTTACCGCACTTTAGGTGCAGATCCAGGTACTTTTTAAAAGAGTTTAAAGTTTCTGCCTCTACCACCAACTTGGGCAGCGAATTCCAGACACCCACTACCCTCTGCGTAAAAAAGTTCTTCCTCATGTTCCACCTACACCTTCTGCTACTTATTTTGAATCTATGTCCCCTGGTTCTAGAAATCTCCATCAAGGGAAACAATTTTATCCTGTCCACTCAACTATTTCCCTCATAATTTTGTAGACCTCAATCAAGTCACCTCTCAGCCTTCTTTGTTCTAAGGAAAATAACCCCAACCTATCCAATCTCTCCTCGTAGCTACACTTTCCTAACCCTGGCAACATTCTTGTAAACCTCCTCTGCACTCTCTCCAGAGCTATTACGTCCTTCCTGTAATGTGGTGACCAGAACTGCACACAATACTCCAGTTGTGGCCTCACCAGTGTTTTATACAATTCCAACGTTATATCCTTACTTTTATATTCTATACCTCTGCCAGTGAAGGAGAGCATTCCATATGCCTTCTTTACAACCTTGTCTACTTGAACTGCTGCCTTCAGGGACCTGTGTACTTGTACGCCAAGATCTTTCACTTCATCTACCCCTCTTAGTATATCCCCATTTATTGTGTAATCCCTGTAACTGTTTGACCTCCCTAAATGTATGACCTCACACTTCTCTATGTTAAAATCCATCTGCCACTTTACCGCCCATTCCACCAACCCATCTATATTGTTGTGGAGATTATGGCTATCCTCTATACTATCCACTACTCGGCCAATCTTTGTGGGATCTGCAAATTTCCCAATCGTGCCCCCCATGTTCACATCCAAATCGTTAATATATAACACAAACAGCAAGGGTCCCAACACCGAGCCCTGTGGAACACGGCTTGAGACAAATTCCCATTCGCCAGGGCATCCATCGAACATTACCCTTTGTTTCCTGTTACAAAGCCAACCTTTTATCCAGATTGCCACATTACCCTGAATCCCATGGGCTTTTACTTTCCTGACCAATCTGCCATGTGGGATCTTGTCAAATGCCTTGCTAAAATCCATGTACACAACATCCACTGCACTACCTTCATCAACCCTTCTTGTCACTTCCTCAAAGAATTCAATCAAATTTGTGAGGCAAGACCTTCGTTTAACAAATCCATGCTGACCATCCCTGACTAGTCCATGCCTTTCCACATGACAGTTAATCCTATCTCTTAGGATTGATTCTACTAATTTGCTCACCACCGATATAAGACTAACTGGCCTATAATTGTTTGGCATTTCCTTTGATCCCTTTTTAAACAATGGAACTACATTTGCATTTCTCCAGTCCTCCGGTACCTCCCCTGTATCTAGTGAAGATTGGAAAATCAACCTCATAGCATCTGCTATCTCCTCCCTGACTTCCTTCAGCAGCCTCGGAAACAATCCATCTGGCCCTGGTGATTTATCAACTTTCAAGGATTTCAACCCTTCAAGTACTTCCTCTCTCTTTATGACTATCCCATCCAATATCTCGCAGTGTTCCTCCTGGACTACTATATCTACATCCTCCTTTTCCTTTGTAAACACGGAGACAAAATATTAATTCAAAATCCTTCCCCCAGCCTCTGCATCTACATACAAGTTTCCATCTTCATCTCTGATAGGTCCCACTTTTTCCTTAACTAACCTTTTAGCATTAATGTATTGGTAAAACATCTTTGGGTTATCTTTAACTTTACTTGCTAATCTTATTTCAAACCTTCTCTTTGATTTCCTTATTTCCTTTTTTACTTCATCCCTGCACTTCCTATATTCCTCTAGGCTATCTGCAGTGCTTAGTTCTTTGTGCCTATCGTACGCTTTCTTTTTCTGTTTGATCTTCCCCTGTATTCCTCTAGACAACCAGGGAGGTCTAGATTTGGCAGTACCACTCTTATTTTTGTATGGGACATGTCTACTTTGTACAATTAGGATCTCGCTTTTTAGTGCTTCCCACTGGTTTTCCACTGTTTTATCCTCCAGCAGTGCTGTCCAGTCCACCTCAGCCAAGTCCCTTCTCATTTCTGCAAAATTTGCCTTCCCCCAGTTCAAGACTTTTACTCCTGCCTTATCTCTGTCCTTTTTCATTGTAATGCTAAATCTAACTGAATTGTGATCACTGTCCACGATATGGTTACCAACTGTCACTTCACCCATTTGCCCTTCTTCGTTCCCCAAGTCTAGGTCTAGAATTGCATCTCCTCTCATTGGGTTTGTCACTAATTGGTTGAAAAAATTTTCCTGGACATACTGCATGAATTTTTCTCCCTCAGTGCCCCTTATATTGTTTGAATCCCAGTTGATATTAACATAGTTGAAGTCTCCTACTATTATTGCCCTCTTGTTCTTACAAGCAGAAATGTGCCTATATATTTGTTCTTCTATCTCCCTTTCACTATTTGGGGGTCTGTAGTATACTCCCAGTAGTGTGACTGCCCCTTTTTTATTTGTGAGCTCAATCCATAAAGCCTCGTTTGTTGACCCATTTAGTATATCATCCCTTCTTACAACCAGAATTGATTCTTTAACCATTAGTGCTACCCCCCATCCTTTTTTACCTCCTACTCTATCGTGTCTGAAGACTATAACCAGGGATATTAAGCTGCCAGTTTTGTCCCTCCTTTAGCCAGGTCTCTGTTACAGCAATGACATCCTGCTGCCATGTGTCTACATGTGCCCTTAACTCATCTACCTTGTTTGTAATACTCCTTGCATTGAAGTATAAACAGTTTAACTCCGTCAATTTCCCTTGCTGGACACTTGTTAAACTTTGCTTCCCCTGTAACTCCATGTCTATCACAACGTCCCTAGCTAATGTTCTACCTCCATTTTTCTGATCTGAATCTGACCTATCTGATCCTACTCCTGGGATTCCATCCCCCTGCCACACTAGTTTAAAGACTCCCCACAGAACTAGCAAAAGCCCCTGCAAGGACATGTGGGTGGAGGTAAGAAATAACAAGGGGAAGACGACAATGGTGGGAGTAGCCTATAGACCACCGAATAGTAGCTATACTGTAGGACAGAGAATAATTCAGGAGATAATGAAGGCATGTAAAAAAGGCAGTGCATTAATCATGGGTGACTTTAATCTTCATGTAGATTTGGAAAATCAAATTGGCAGTGGCAGCCACAAGCAAGAATTCATAGAGTGTATTCGGGACAGCTTCCCAGAACAATATGTTATGGATCCAACAAGGGATCAGGCTATTTTGGATCTGGTAACATGTCATGAGGCAGGTTTAATAAATAATTTCAAAGCAAAAGATCCCCCAGGAAACAGTAAGCATAACATGGTAGAATTTAGCATTCAGTTTGAGAGTGAGAAACTTGGGTTGGAAACAACTGTGCTAAACTTAAATAAGGGTAATTACAAAGGAATGAGGGCAGAGTTGACTGGAGTGGACTGGGAAAGGAGTTTAGCAGAAAAGACGAACAATGATGAACAATGGCAGGTGTTTAAGAAAATAACTAATGACTCGCAACAAAGATCTATCCCATTGAGGAAGAAGAATTCAAGGAAGGGAATAAACCAACCATGGTTAACCAAGGAAGTTAAGGATAGTATCAAATTGAAAGAAAAAACATATAATGTTGCCAAGATTAGTGGTGAGCCAGAGGATTGGGAAAGTTTCAAAAACCGGCAAAAGATGACCAAAAAAATAATTAAGAGGGAGAAAATAAACTTTGAGGGTATACTAGTAAATAATAAAATTCGACAGTAAGAGCTTCCTTAAATATATGAAAAGGAAGAGAGAGGCCAAAGTGAACATAGGCCCTTTAGAATATGAGGCTGGGGAAATAATAATGGGGAACTAAGAAATGGCAGAGAGTTGAAAAAATACTTTGCATCAGTCTTCATGGTAGAAGACACCTTGTTTTCAAAGATACTAAATAATCAAGAGGCAAAAGTGTCGTGGAGGGGAGGGGAGGAAATACATACAATAACTATCGCTAGAGGAAAAGTACCAGGGAAACTAATGGGGCTAAAGGCCGATACGTCCCCTCGACCTGATAGGTTGCATCCTAGGATAGGAAAGGAAGTAGCTACAGAGATAGTGGATGCACTGGTAGTAATCTTCCTAGAATCCTTAGATTCTGGAAAAGTCTCAGAGGATTGGAAAACTGCCAATGTCACACCCTTATTCAAAAAGGGAGGGAGGGAGACAAAAAAAACAGGTAACTATAGGCCAGTTAGCTTGACATCTGTCATTGGGAAAATGTTAGAGCCTATTATAAAGGATGTAATAGTAAAGCATTTGGAAATGCATAATATAACAAGCAGAGTCAGCATGGCTTCACGAAGGGGAAATCATGCTTGACAAATTTATTAGAATTCTTTGAGGAGGTAACAAGCAGGACAGATAAAGGGGAACCAGTAGATGTAAAATATTTGGATTTCCAAAAGGCGTACAATAAGGTACCCCACATAAGGCTACTTAACAAGGTAAGAGCCCATGTTGTAGGGTGTAATATATTTGCATGGATAGAGAATTGGCTAACTAATGAAGGCAGAGAGTTAGGATAAGGGGGACATTTTCAGGATGGCAACCTGTAACTAGTGGAGTGCCACAGGGATCAGTGTTGGGGCCACAGTTATTTACAATATATATTAATGACTTGGGTGAGGGGAGTGAATGTACAATCGCCAAGTTTGCGGATGGCACAAAAATAGGTTGGAAGGCAAGTGGTGAGGATGACACAAAGGGTCTGCAGAGGGATATAGACAGGTTAAGTGAGTGGGCATAAACTTGGCAGATGGAATATAATGTGGGAAAATGTGAGGTTATGCACTTTGGCAGGGAGAATGGAGGAGCTGAACATTATTTAAATGGAGAAAGACTGCAGAAAGTTGCAGCACAGAGGGATTTGGCGGTCCTCGTGCATGAATCACAAAAAGCTAGTGTACAAGTTCAGCTGCTAATCGGGAAGCCAAATGGAACAAAAACAAAAGGTGCTGGAGAAACTCAGCAAGTCTGACAGCATCTGTGGTGAGAAAGACAGAGTTAACGTTTCGAGTCCGTGTGACTCCTCTTCAGAACTCAGGCAAATGGAACGTTAGCCTTTATTTCAAAGGGAATGGAGTATAAAAATAGGGAAATCTTGCTAAAAGTATAGAAGGCACTAGTTAGACCACACCTAGAATACTGTGAACAGTTTTTGTCCCTTATCTAAGGAAAGATATACTGGCATTGGAGGCAGTGCAGAGAAGGTTCACTAGGTTGATGCTGGGTATGGAGTTTAGAAGAATGAGAGGTGACCTTATTGAAACATACAAGGTCTTAGGGGACTTGACAGGGTAGATGCTGAGAGGCTTTTTTTTAGGACAGTCTAGGACCAGAGGGCATAATCTCAGAGTAAGGGGTCACCCATTTAAGATGGAGATGAGGAGGCATTTCTTCTCTCAGAAGGTAGTGAATCTGTGGAATTCTTTACCTCAGAGGGCTGTAGAGGCTGGGTCTTTAAGTATATTCAAGGTTGAGATAGACAGATTTCTAATCAGTGAGGGTTATGGGGAAAAGACAGGAAAGTGGATTTGAGGATTATCAGATCAGCCATGATCTCACTGAATGGTGGAGCAGACTTGATGGGCCAAATGGTCTACTTCTGCTCCTACGACTTACGGTCTACACACATGACTCAGAAAACGTGAAGTGTCAGCCTGTAGTAAAGTAAAGAAATGGGGCAGAATGCCCTCAGTTTTGTGTCTGGGGAAGACTCATTTCTCAAACACAAAGCAGGGGATAAACTGGTCAGTCACTTATAACACCAGGTCCTGTCTCTTACTCTCTTTACACTGGGGATCCTTGGGAGCAGGGGCACAGGGAAGCAGAAACTATGCTCCGAGCAGATATATAAATGAGGTAGGAAAGGAAAAGAAAGAAGTTACATTTATATCCTGCTTTAGCACATCCTTGGAGTATCCCAAAATACTTTATAGGCAACTGTAGTAGCTGTTCTGCAGGCAAACCTATTGACAAGGAACCGCAAACAAAAATAGACGAAAACAAAAGTAGTCGAGCAATTATCCTACTTTTGGCGTTTGTTGAGAAATAAATGTTGATAAGGGCACCTCTCCTACTCTACTTCAAAACATGCCAGGAGATGCTTTATGTCTGCCTGAACAGGCAGGCTTCAGTTTGCCATCTCACCAGTAAGATGGAGTCTCAAACAGTGTAGCACTCACTCAGTACTCCACTAAAGGTTCAGCCTAGGTTATGTATTCAGATCTGTGAAGTGGGCTTGAATCCATGACCTTCTGAGTTAGAGGCAAGGGGCGCAATTTTGCGAGCCCGCTGGTGGCGGGCGTGATAGGTGGCGGTGTGGAAAATATGGAGGGACTCATTTCACGACTGCCGCTCAGCCTGCCGATGGCGGGCCGCGTTTCTTGCCAACGGTTGGCGGGGAGCTAATTGTAATACATTAGCATATAATTAAAAGGCCATCCCACCAGGCTCTTGGAACCCCAGTGTATCGTCCATCCACGTCAGCAGGAAAGTACACCAATGTGTTTCACAACAGCATACAGGTTAGGTGCACTTGACGGCCTTCACTTTGGGGGAGCTGAGGTGAGTGAGCAGCAGTGTTCACCACAGCTCACCTGTTGTTTACAGGCCTCAGGGGTGCCAGGGAGGTGGTGGTGGTGGCGGGGAGGGGGGAGGCTAGGGGAAACTGATGCCTGGACCCACAGGCGACTGCTGAGGGCTGGGGGGGGTCAAGTGCTGCCCTGGCGCTGCATCCCGCACACAGGCAATCGAGGTGGGGTGGGGGGCAGGGTAAGCGAGGGGAGTGGCCACGCACTAGGGACACCTGTATAAACTGACCATTCCTCTGCAACTAAGACTGTTCAGGCGCAGCCACAGTGATATGATTGGGGTTGGGCTCCTAGCCTGCCCGCCCACGCAAGCAGGGTGGAGGCACCAAAGAGCCACCAACTGCTCCATACCTTACCCCCTACCCCCCAGCCCCCCCACCCTCCCGCCACAGACTTGGAGTCCACCACCACTATATTGGACCGCAGAGCAGTTGGACTGCACACGTTGTACAATCTCCTCGCCAACGCTGGCCATGTAGCAGTCACTGCTGGAGGTCCTCACAGCCCCTTGCAATCTCAGCATCCTGGTTTGGACCAGTGTTCCCCATGTCGCAGGTTGACAGGGCAGCCATGCAGCACCCTCATCTCTGGCCATCCGAGGGGTGACCAGCACTCTCTGGGAAGGGTTAAGGAGCAGTCACACAGGGCCAGGAAAGGTGCTAAGTACAGCCATGATAACCACGTCTCACTCTCTTTCATGCTGCAGGAGGACCACGTCAGGATCATGGATCCTGGTGACCTACCTGTCTGCCTGATGGCCTACAGAGACCGTAGAAGATGGAGGAGAGAGCGACTGAGGCACCTGGCTGTGCAAAGGCAGGAGCAGCAACCTCATGAAGAAGGGGCAGCAGGGGCTCCTGCACATGCTGCCCAGGAGTGACAGTGAGCCATGGCTGGGCGCCTAGTGACACACAGGGTCTATAGGCACCGCCTGCCATTCCTGCAGATGACTGAGAACCAGTGTTGCTGACAACGCCACATGTCTAGGGACCTGGTGGCTCACACCTGCCACTTACTGCAGGACTTGGTGCCAAAGGGACATGGAGGGCATCCACTGCCAGTGACTGTGAAAGTGACTGCGGTGCTCAATTTCTATGCCAGTGGTTCCTTCAGGGCTCCACAGGTGACCTCTGTGGGATTTCACAAACCACCACCCACAAATGCATCCATGAGGTCATGGATGCCATCTTCTCCATGGCACACAACTTTGTACATTTCACCCAGGAAAGGGACAGCTAGGATGCAGGGGTCATTGGATTCGCCCTGATCTTGGGATTCCCACAGATGCAGGGTGTGATGACTGCACTCATGTGGCGCTCAGATCTCCATCGCTACACTCAGTGGACTTCATCAACTGCAAGGGCTTCCACTCACTGAATGTGCAGCTGGAATGCGACAACCAGAAACGTATCCTACAGGTATGCACATGGTTTCCAGAGAGTGTGCATGACGCCTACATCCTGAGTTGCTTGCAGATCCCTGCAGTCTTCCAGGTCCACAGAGGCTGCAGGGTTGGCTCCTCGGGGACAAGGGCTACCCGCAGAGGCCGTGGCTGATGACACCCGTGCAGTGGCCTCAGACTGCAGCAGAGCGACGGTATAATGAGGCTCATGCTGCAGCTCGCAACTTGGTGGAGCAAACCATCGGGATGCTGAAGATGCGGTTCCGGTGCCTGGACCGGTCTGGTGGAGCTCTGCAATACAGACCAGAGAGGGTGTCACGTATCGTTGTCATCTGCTGCCCCCTTTACAACCTGGCGCTTCAACGGGGAGAGGAGCTGGCTGAGGAGGAGATTGAGGAGCTGCATGTCTCCTCCGATGAGGAGGAAGCCGATGGGGATGAAGGTGAGGGGATCCTCGGTGGTGACGATGATGGGGATGAGTCTCTCACACTGGCTAGACGAGGCAGGCATGTTCGGGAGGCCCTCATAGCTGCCAGATTTGTGGAGGATGATGACAACATGCAGTGAGGTGTCCCTGTAGATCTTCACATCGCAGTTGTGAACATTTGACTCCAGTCTGGCTTATCGCAGAGTCAATACCCTCTGTGAGAATGCTCCTGTCATGGAGATGCAGTGGAGGCTCCAATAGTCACTCGATCGCAGGAGGATGATGACAACATGCAATGAGGACACTCCATGAATCTTCACATAGCCTCTGAGAATGTCTGACTCCTGTCTGACCGAGGGCACCTCGCTTGCGCTCCATGATCAGGGCCATCTCAGAGATGCAGCCATGAAACTTTAGATGCATCTGATTCTGTGTCCGCCTTCAGCACCTCAGCCCTTCAGGAGCTGGTGCACAGCATCACTGGTCGCAGATGCTGGTGTGATGGGGGCCAGCCCCATCTTAAATGTCCTGAGAGCACACAGAGAGAATGAGAGAACTTTGTGGTGCCTGCCCACTCCATTCTGGCAGCAATGACCAGCACTGCCAAGGAGCAGGCATCAGTAATGTGTCCAGGGAGTGTGAGGCCAGACCATCACTTTGGTCTGAAGGCTGCACAGAACACAGGGTAGAGAGGTCCTGGACTGAGACCCCTGCCTTTATCTTGTGCAGAAAGGTTTCATATCTGAGTGACAAAAACACTGCTCATCAGAACAAGGAGCCATAGGCAGGGAGCCATTCTTCGGAGTTTATTGACAATATTGAACTGTATGTAAAAGTGATCAACATCCATGGCCAGGCTGTGCAACTACTTTTACCTAACTTTCCTAACTCTGCCACTATGTCTTTGTGTTCCTCGAACATCCACAGCGGAGGTGGAGGCAGCCTGCTGACTGTGATGCCCTGTCCGTGATGACCTTGGCGGGTGTCCTCTGGAGGACCGGGACCTGGGGCCCCAGCCTGCTTTCGGGGTCCTGCTGTGTGGCAGTGGAACCCTCCTTGGCCTGTGAAGCTGGATCTGCGGAGGTCACAGGGAGGAGTCAGATGTGCCAGTGGCTCCCAGAGTGACCTTGGGTGGATGGCCCCAGAGCCTGCACCTGCTGATCCTCCTCCCTATGGGTGCCTGGGGGCCCGTGACTGACTCTGTGAGTGGAAGGGGTAGCTGGATTGAGATCGAGCTGCCCAGAACCCCTCTCGCGTACACACTGTTGGAGGCCAACTATGGCATCAGCGATGGAGTTCAGCCCGCGCAGCAGTGCAGGAGCGAAGTTCTGGACCAAGGTCTCCATGGCGGCTACCATCCTGCCAATGTTGATCTCTGTGCTTTGCAATGCCGGCGCTATTACCTCAGCCTGAAGATGGACGGACTCCTCCATCGTGCTTTGCAATCTGAGGAGTGCAGCAGACAGCCTTTCCTGTTGTTCCCGAGCTTGCCTTTGCAGCTCCAGCAGCTGTGACATGACCGACTCCTGAGGCTCATCATTTGACCTGGATTCAGCAACGTTCTGGCCTCCAGCAGTCCTCCGAGTGCCGGGGACCTGGGAAGTCCCTGTCTCCACCTGCTGTGGATCAGAAAGTGCGATGTGCTCACCAGACTTTAATCCCGAGGCTACTCTAAAGCTAGGTCCCACCGAGTTCTGTGTCTCTGCGCTGGTGGAGGGTGTGGGTGAGCGCTGTGATGGGGCTTCAAGGAGGGTGCCTCCAGATTCCCCTTCGGCGGTTTCTTCAGAGCTTGATTGGAGGTCCTGGGTCATGGATTTTGTCGGCTGTTTGGCAGATGTGCCTGCGGAAGCAAGGGGAGATAATTAGTGCATGGCCTGTGAAAGAGGACACATCACTCACAACATGGTTGTCTGATGGATGTTGCACTGCTGGATCCTCACTTGGTAGAGCAGCGCCAACCTCACCGTCAGCACAGGACCGGTCTCGGTCATCGCCGGCCAGCTGGATGGCTCTGTTTTCGAATTCTGTCAGAACTTTGATTTCCGGCATCCCTCCACCTGTCTGTGAGCTTTCCCTCCTGTTGTGAGCCAGTTTGTCCTGCATGGATAGAGATGGGGAGAGTGTATCAGGATGCCTTCCAGGCCTGATGATAAGTATGCCTGGCTTGTGTGGGCGGTGAGTGGTCCCATGGACGGGATGTGGACAATGACGGCATGTGTAAAAGAGTGAATGGTGATCTCCCTTGCGCTGGCAGTGAGTGAGGGCCCTGTGGATGTGTGATGGGTTTGTGAGTGTGTGAGTTGGGAGTGATGAAAAGAGTGACTCACTCTGGTGGAATGGAGGAGATCATTCACCCATTTGTGACACTGGGTGACTGTCCTCCTCTGCAGGGCGTTCGCGCTGAAACCACTGCCACCACCTCCCAAGCCAAGTTGGTGAGACTGCTACCCATCCTGCAGCCAGAGCAGGGATAGAGCATATCCTGTCGGGCCTCCACGGCAACTAGCAGTCGCTTGAGGGACCCGCCATTGAAACGGTGGAGGGGGGGGTGGTGCTGCAGTCTTTTTGTCTTTGCTGGCCATCTCTCCCAGGCAGCGGTGGTGAGCAGATGGCAATGAGTGCTTTGCTGGTGGCTGCCTTTTAAAGATGGCGGCCGTCGTGATGTAACAGCGGGGTGATGGCGAGCGGGCGAATGAGAGCCCACCTGCCATGGAAACGGTGTGTTTTGCGGGAGTGAATATATAATGAGGCGGTCTCAGGAAGATACGGCGTGAAAACTCGCCATTTTCATTGGCGGGTATGACTCCATTTTACCCACCTGCTACCGCACTTAGTGCAATTCTGGGAAAATTCTGCCCAAGGGAACTACTGAGCTAAACTGGCATCCCAAGGCTGCCCGATTCATTTCCCTCCATGAATGCCGGCGCTTGCTCTGGAGGCCGCCTAGCCACTTTTTTTTTGAATAGCCAGGGAGCCCTAAAACCAGGCTACAGCAGCAGTTGGATTTCCCATTCTGAATCTGTGTCTGGGGTCTTGGGCCTAACTAATAACTTTAACCTGCAAGCACTGATGGATTTGAGTTAGGTCAGGCAGAGTGAACTTTGGTTGCATTCTCTCTGATTGGCACCCAGGTGGGAGGTGGAGATCAAGGTAAGGAAGATTGGGATCAATACGTTATACAGATAAGAGTCAAAATAATTTATTAGATAACACACTCAGTCATAACATTGGTCAATTCCTTGTTCTGAAACAATATCCAAAGCCCCCTGATCTCTTGTTGTTCAACATACCGGCTGCTTAATGTAAAAACCTGCCTGAACATTGAACTCAGATAGAGGAATTAATTCCTTAGTTTGAAGTCCAGTTCCTCTACTTTGGGAACAATTGGAAGTGTTTATACATTAATGCAGTGAAGATAGATTGATGGAAGGAATACATTAGTAATTCTTGTATATGGAAGTACGGTTCATGTTATTTGCATATGTCAAAGAAGAATAAGAAAGTCTAGGATAATAAGAAGTTTGAATTTAAGAAACTACTGTTCCCATCAATATAGACATTTAAACGATCAAAGTTGTATGAAAGCAAAGATATATTACTGTGCACCAGCTTCATTTAAATTAGACTATTTACATTTGCAGCAGGGAGATATGAGCCAGGTGAACACAATGGAAGTATGCATTCAGGAGACTACAAAATTGATTTAATTTCTTGAAGATCACAACCATTACATTCAGATTGTCTGCTACAAAAACTGTCTGATCTTTCTTTGCCTCACTACTCCTGAAAAGAAGTGTGAGATAATGAAGACTCCCTTGCTTTCTTCAATTTTTTGATCTGAGACTAACTTGGCATTCACTGAACATAAACAGATGTGAGGGGAATGTATAATTATATAACTCCAGACTGCACCCTTCAGAGATAAAGACATATTTTTAAAAAAATGCTGTCATTGCAACTAACAGTTTTCATTTGATTGGAATATAATTTGGATGATGTACACCATCTCTGGTATTTAGTTTTGACCGATCTTACCTATGGTTGTCCTATGCCTACAGTAGTGCCTGCGAATGTAAATCTCTCACATGCCATGGCAAAGTCATAAAAACAGAAAATGCTGGAAATAGTCAGTAGATCTGGCAACGATCTGTAGAGAGAAACAGAGTAAATTGGGACTGATTTTAACTCTGTACAAGTGACTGGGATTTGAGTGAGTTAAAATTGAGCCCAATGTTTTAGGTCGATGATCTTTCCTCAGAACTGACAGGAATGTCACTTTGTTACTTTACATCTGAGATTCTGTTGTTGTACTCAATTGATGAACTAAATACACTGGCAGTAATTTTAACTTTGGGTAATGGTTTTAGAATAATAACTATACTTCAAAAGTATTTCACTGGCAGTAAAATTCTTTAGGATGTACTGAGGTTATGAAAAGTGCTATAAAATGCAAGTCTTTTTTAATAATTGTATGGAATGGATAATATTGATTCAGTTGTTCATTATATATCACTCCCTATTTTCACTTCTATTAAAATTAATGGAAATGAAAATTGTGAGATATATTTAATAAACTGAATCGAAATTGCTGGCTTTATCCTATCACCCAATATCAAACTACCCCACAGTGCTTGGCCAGGGCTGACTAATTAACAAATAACTAATTAATCCCACATTTTAATCTAATTGTCCTGTCTTTTGCTGTGGGTATC
Organism: Cetorhinus maximus; assembly: GCF_964194155.1. Taxonomy (NCBI): domain Eukaryota; kingdom Metazoa; phylum Chordata; class Chondrichthyes; order Lamniformes; family Cetorhinidae; genus Cetorhinus; species Cetorhinus maximus. The sequence continues at coordinate 33,158,460 of NC_135896.1, read as the reverse complement.
GGGTGAGCTAATATGATTGTTAGAAAAGAACACCATGATGATTTGATATAATTAGACAAACTACAAACAAAAACACTGCTGTGATTTGAACACAGATAGCTAAACATGGCATTTGTGTTCATAAGATGATACAACTCAGAAGGAAGCTTATTCAGCCCATTGTATCTGCACCAGGCCTTTGAAGAGCTATCCAATTAGTCCCATTCCCTTGCTCTTATCCCACAGCCCTGCAAACTCCTTCCTTTCAAGTATAAATCCAAGTCCCCTTTGAAAGTCCCTATTGAACCTGCTTCCACCACCATTTTAGCAGTGCATACAGATCTGAACAACTTGTTCCATAAAAAAATACTCTTCATCTCTCCTCTGGCTTTTTGCCAATTTCTGTGGCCTCTGGTTTCTGATCTTCAGGCCAATGGAAGCCGTTTCTCCCTATCTACTCCGTCAAGACTCCTCGTGATTTTGAATCAATGATGTTGCTGTTTTCCAGTCCGTTATTTTCTTTATAATTAAATGCAATCATCCCATTCAAGCAACCGCTTACTATGCTAATCAATTTAATAATTATTTACTCATTTATTTTTAAACTGACTGCATGAAATTCCTCTATTTGACTAGACTCCGTAGTTGCCTCAGGATTTGTACTGGCTGCAACTAAGAGGAAGGGATGACTGATTGTGTCCAGGACTGGATTTTCAAAGCGGGCTCGGGAACCCATTACCTGGATGAATTATGGGTCTCTACCCTGTGCCTCAACTGCGTTTGCCTCGTGATGTTATTTTTAAACGTAAATGCTTTAATTGGGCAGGCGGACACCTCCAGGAGGTAGGAACTCCTTGCCTGGTGCCAGCAGCAGCCACCACGTTCTGAGCTAGAGCAGGCAGCTCCTCAGAAGGGTAGGAGCTGAAACGCGGAGAATGGTGACAGTGGGCGTCAAGTTAAGGTACAGCACTTGACCTGACAGTAGTTGACCCATTAAAATTAACAAGTTTCTTAACAAAGGAGATTAATGGGCCGTTTATTGACGTCAAGTGGATTTCCCGTTCACCCCACCCCGCCAGCCTTTTGAAAATCCCAAACTGTCCCGGAGGCGTTGGGATTCTGAGATGATCTCTGGGACCGTGATTATGAAATCGCACCGGAACCGCATCCCCAACCCAGCGGCCCTTTGAAAATCCAGCCTCAAGTCTCTGAAGATGCCCAAGTGCAGAAAAAGGAAACAGTCTCCCTGATTTCCTCCCCTAGACACATGCTGAAGTCCTTGGCCTCTGTTTGATGCCTTCCCTTACCAACTATGTGTCTGAGATCAAAGATTTAGCAGAATGAGGAGGAAGTGGGGGATCAAACTAGCAACCCATTGTTCTATGCCATTATGCTACTCCACCACACAGATCTGGTGACTAAACAACTTTATAGATTAATATGATGTTATTGACTGTTATTTTTCAGATATGTATCCAAACATAACTATTTCTAAATCAGAAAAAAAAAGTCCTTTTCCAAATGCATTTCCACTTGGAACATTGACACTCCTTTGATCATTGTTTTCACTTTTAACACTTTCCAAGGGTTGAATGTAGAAGAATAAAACATAAGAAATACAATGGAAAAGTAAAATAAGTATTTTATTATTTAATACAATCTTATGAAAAAATTGTAAACAAATAATTGGTATGGCACAGGTTTGTTTACGATTATAAGCAGCTTTATGAACACCACATAAAATTAGATGCTATCCACAGTTTTGAGTTAAAATCATTTTGTTTCTGACTACACACTTGATGATGGATTTGACATTGCAACATTGTCTAACTTTAAATTACTTTCGTGTTGACCTGGCTAACAAGTAATTTGTTGCGATTTGTTTCACTTCCTGTGTACCAAAGAACTGATCTTCCTACATCCACAGGGCACTGAGGAAAGCATAAGGCTGAAATTAAAATCAACACCCATCCACGTTTAATCTCTTCACCATCAGTCCTTCAATAATCAGTTTGATGACAAACAATTACACAAATTTGACTTGATCAACCAACAAGTGTACAATTCCCAATTTAGTTCAAGTACTTTGCATTTTACACAGTGCTGTTATATTATAATTTAGCATTGGCATCATCACTGAGGCTGCATACTGAGTGTGATATAAGTGCAAACATTTTAAATTTCCCAACCGGTCAGAAATATTGTCCTTCTCGCCATGTTCCTGGTGTCAACGATTATTTTCAACATCCTACCTTTTTGAAGAATCAATCATATTTGGCTGAACATCATTGAGCTCATTTAGTGCGCAAGTAAATCAACTATCGAGGAACCAATTTCAGGTCATAATCTCCTTTAGAAATGCACTGGCTGCCGAATTAGAAGCTGGGGAATTCCAGTGTGCAGGTGTTGAGTATCTAGCATTTGCAAGTAAGGGCCCTGATACTAATTGGAGGAGCCCAATGCAAACTTTATTGTTAAATGGGTGGAACTTGTGCCCTGCAGGCTCCATTAGCCTCTTTGTTTTTGCCACTGCCAGGGTGCTTCTCCTGCTTCTGGGCCCCTTATTTCCCCCACCCCCATTTAACCGTCCCCCTCAATCATGTTATTTTTTTCCCCTTTCAAGGTTCACCAGTCAGTTCACCAAACGATCACAGAAAGGTCCTTGTAAAATAATATCATCCCTTGTTGACATAAAAATAAAAACAAAAAACTGTGGATGCTGGAAATCCAAAACAAAAACAGAAACAGAAATACCTGGAAAAACTCAGCAGGTCTGGCAGCATCGGCGGAGGAGAGCACAGTTGACGTTTCGAGTCCTCATGACCCTTCAACAGAACTAAGTAAAAATAGGAAAGGGGTGAAATATAAGCTGGTTTAAGGGTGGGGTGGGGTGGGGTGGGGTGGGGGGGGGGGTGGCAGAGGGAAGGGGGGGTTTTGTTGGGACAAGCAGCCAGTGATAGGAGGAGATAACAAAAAGATGTCACAGACAAAAGAACAAAGAGATGTTAAAGGTGGTGATATTATCTAAAGGAATGTGCTAATTAAGAGTGGAGAGCAGGACAAGCAACCTTGCCACAACCAGGACCTTGCTTGTCCTGCTCTCCACTCTTAATTAGCACATTCCTTTAGATAATATCACCACCTTCAACATCTCTTTGTTCTTTTGTCTGTGACATCTTTTGGTTATCTCCTCCTATCACTGGCTGCTTTCTCCCCTTTCCTATTTTTACTTAGTTCTGTTGAAGGGTCATGAGGACTCGAAACGTCAACTGTGTTCTTCTCCGCCGATGCTGCCAGACCTGCTGAGTTTTTCCAGGTATTTCTGTTTCTGTTTTTGTTTTGGATCCCTTGTTGACATCTGGTTTCAAATATTGTCCAACGTCTATGCAGCATTGGGCATTAATATTAAGAGCAGCAATATAATGCAATGGTAGTTTGCGTGGTGGGTAATCCCACCGCTACTATTAAACAAACAATAGAGTACATATTTTATTTTAACAGCATCATGTAATATGGTTTATTTGACAGAAAATTTCCCATTATTATTTATAACGCTGCAGATGATAACACTGATTTTGGTGACTGCCTTAGCCCCCATTAACATGTTCTGCACATTGCACCATATGTGCAATGTAAATTCATATTCAGGGGAAAGGTTCAGTACTTGTAACCCAGATTGCAAGAAAACCTTTCAGGTCTTGTTTTAGACATTTCAACTAACTGTTCTGTATAGAAAAGAAAGACCTGCTGTAGCTTGCATTGTTTCATTGTTGGAGAGTTGTAGAAGGTAAAGAGGGAGGGAGGAAGGGAAGGAGAAGAGGGAACAGTTTCATTCACTTGCTGCTACCTAAGCTCCCTCCTCTATCCCCAGACACACTGACACAGCACTCACAGCCACCTCATTCAAGATAACTCAGAACCATTAGAAGTGAAGTTCCAGTTCAAACACCAGGCCTGCTCCAGCCTCATTATCGGCAGAGACCCCCACCTGTCCTTTCATTTCCTGTTCCTTATGCTTGGCCTGCCTGAAAATGTTGTCACAAATCATTCAGTACAGCTGAAAAATCCCTGCATGGTGGCCAGCGCGAATGGCCAGAATAACCACTCCAGCTCCTCCAATCATAGGTTCCCTCTGCCCCGCCCTTGCTGCTCCTCCAATCATAGATTCTGTCTCTGGGGGAGCAGCAAGAGCAGCAGGAAGGGAACCTATGGTTGGAGGAGCTGGAGCAATGACTAACTTGACCACTGAATGCACAGTCCTCTATTGTCTCACTGGTTTCCCCAATAGATTGCATTCAAGGGGTATTAGCAAATTCAAGGAGAGATAACATGAGAGCTTCAAAAGAAAACTCTCAGCAGTATGTTCACATCTGCAGATCTGTCCATACATTGTAACTTGTTCATTTCCTTTCATACATAAAATAAAGTGCATTGTTAGATGGCCTTTATAGACCAATCAGCACGAGGGAGAGAGAAACAGACAGTACCACGCACAACCACTGGAAAAACAGCTTAATAAGCAAATCACCAGAAATCAAAGAACAAAAGGAAGGTTGCAGGGTCCTTTGCCCTAGCAAACTAGTAGACTCTGGTGACCAGGCCTGGCTTATGAAATGTAGATGGCCTTTGAACTTTGTCTCTGCAACCCACAGGGGTTGTTAGCATCTCTTTAGTGATAGCAAGGTGCAAATTTCTACGATACTGCCAGATTAGCTCCTATTGTTCCATGTCACAGCCAGACATGGCTTCAGTCATTTTAAAAGGTCATTGTTCAGTTTTTAAAATTTTAGGAATTAGCCATGATGATGTATATACTTATATTTCATAAAAATTATAGTGTGAAGTCTTAGCTATCTTCCGACCAGGAACAGCACCTCATCTTCCGACTAGGCACTTTACAGCCTTCCGTGCTGAATATTGAATTCAACAACTTTAGATCTTAAACTCCCCCTCCCCCCATCCCCACCCCGTTTCTTCCCCCTCCCCCTTTTTTTTCAATAATTTATATAGATTCTTCTTTTCCCACCAATTTCCATTATTTTTAAATCTAAAACTAAAACTTTGTTAGTCTTTCCACCCCACCCCCACTAGAGCTGTACCTTGAGTATCCTGGCTTCCATTCTTAATTAGCACTTTTCTTAGATAATATCACCACCTTCAACACCTCTTTGATCCTTTTGTTTGTGACATCTTTTGATTATCTTCTCCTATCACTGATTGCTTATCCCCACAACCACCCCACCCTCAACTTCTCTCTCCCCCCGCCCCCCACCTTAGACCAGCTTATATTTCACCTCTCTCCTAACTATACTTCAGTTCTGCCGAAGGGTCGTGAGGACTCGAAACGTCAACTGATTTCTTCTCCACTGATGCTGCCAGACCTGCTGAGTTTTTCCAGGTAATTCTGTTTTTGTAAAGGAGAGAGGAATAGGGTAAGAAGGCTGATAGCAGAAGCTGAGAGCTATCAGATAGGGAAAGGCTTATTTGGCATGAAGATTTCTTCTCCTATTCCCAAAGATTTTAATAATCTAATGTACATGTTGAATACTATATTATTTCAGTTGTTAATGAAGCCATAACTTTGAATATATTTGTAGTTTCTATATCAATAATTTTTCAGTTTATTAATGCTGTGTTGTTATGTAATTAATAATCAATCTCATTAAATATGCAAGGAAATTTTTAATGGTTGAAACAATCTTTTTTCTTTCATCGCTGAGCTAAATAGGTTTTGCCACCATAGAGCACATTAGACTCATTGACATTCATTACCTACAGTCCATGTTCAAAAAATGATTAAGAACAAAGTGAGGAGAATCACAAAAAGTGCAGATTACAGGGAACAAAAAAAGGTGTCAATGCGGCATTCATGATGTTCGTTTTTTTTTAAGGTCTTAAGGAATTTAAGAAACAAAAAATAAAGTAATGGAATAAATCACAAGAAGCTAGAAAAAAGTCAATCAGCATGTCTGGAGAGAATAGACAGTGTATATTTTGGGTGCAAATCCTTCATTAAAATGGAAAAGAGCTATTTCAATAGGATCAGAAAAACTGAGGGGTAATATGTAAGAAACAGCAAACTAACACAGAGAGGACTGCCATAATCGATCATCCTACTCAAGTAATAGCAGCATAAAATAAATAAAAGACATGAAAGAAACATAAAACGTGTGAATAGAAAAGAAAGTTAGAGGTCTAAGGAAAATTAAGCAATGGAAAAGAATGGAAAACATGGGAAATCTGAGGTAAATATATGCGAATATATCTGGGATGGTTCTTTGCAGCAAAATGTCCCAGAACCAACAAGGAGGCATGCCATATTAGAGTTAATAACGAGAAATGAACCAGATTTAATTAACCTCCTAACGTTGTGTGAACATTTATACAATGGTGATCATAATATGATTGAGCAAATATTTTGCTTCTGTGTTCACTATAGAGAATACAAAAAAACATTTCAGTAATAGCTGCAAATCAGGAGGTGAACGGGAGAAGGGAACTTGGTGAAATTGAAATCACTAGGAAAACAGTACTGAGCAAATTGATGGAGCTGTGGGCTGGCAAGTGTCTGGTCCTAATGCACTACAACCTAGGGTCTTAAAAGAAGTGGCTAATGAAGTAATGGATGCACTGATGTCAATTTTCCAAAATTCTCTAGATTCTGGAAAGCTTTCATCAGATTGGAAAGTAGCAAATATAACCCCTCTATTCAAGAAGTAGGGAGGCAGAAAACAGGAAACTATAGGCCATTTAGCTTGATGTCTGTCGTGGGGAAGTTATTAGTATTGATCATTGACGAGGTTATAGCTGGGCACTTAGAAGAGCTCAATCGGGAAGAGTCAGCATGTTTTGTGAAAGGAAAATCATGTTTAATAAATTTATTGGGTTTTTTCAAGGAGTAGCATGCACAGTGGATAAAGGGGAGTCTGTAGATGTACTGTTCTTGGATTTCCAGAAGGCATTTGATAAGGTGCCACATCAAAGATTATTATGGAAAATAGCGCATGGTGCAGGGGGTAACATATTAGCATGGATAGATGATTGGCTGGCTGGCAGAAAGCAGACAGTATGCATAAATGGGTCTTTTTTGGGTTGGCAGGATGTGACGAGTGGAGCCCCACAAGGGTCTGTACTGGGGCCTCAGCTTTTTATGATTTACATCAATGACTTAGATGAAGGGAGTGAAGACATGGTAGCTAAATTTGCAGATGACAGAAAGATAGGTAGGAAAGTGTGTTGTGAAGAGGATATGAGGAGGTTGCAGATGGATATAGGTAGGTTGAGTGAGTGGGCAAAGATCTGGCAAATGGAGTTTAATGTGGGAAAATGCGAAATGGCTCACTTTGACAGGAAGAACAAAAAAGCAAAGTACTACTTAAATGTAGAATGGCTGCATAATTCTGAGGTGCAGAGGGATCTAGGTGTTCTAGTACATGAGTCGCAAAAAGTTAGTATGCAGGTACAGCAAGTAATTAAGAAGGCTAATGGAATGCTATCCTTTATTATGAGAGGGATTGAACATAAAATTAAATCTTTATGCTTTAGTTATACCGGGCATTTGTGAGAACACACCTCAAATACTGTGTGCAGTTTTGGTCTCCTTATTTAAGGAAGGATGTAAATGCATTGGAGGCGGTTCAAAGGAGGTTTACTGGATTGATACCTGGAATGAGTGGGTAGTCTTATGAAGAAAGGTTGGACAGACTGGGCTTGTTTCCATTGGAGTTTAGAAGAGTGAGGGATGATTTAATTGAAGTATACAAGATCCTAAATGGCCTTGACAAGGTAGATGTCAAAAGGATGTTTCCTTTTGTGGGTGAGTCCAGAACTAGGGGGCACTGTTTTAAAATTAGGGGTCACCCTTTTAGGACAGAGATGAGGAGAATTTTTTTCTCTCAGAGGGTTGTGCAACTTTGGAATTCTCTGCCTCAGAAGGTGGTGGGGGCGGGGTCACTGAATATTTTTAAGGCAGAGGTACATAGATTCTTGTTAGGCAAAGGAATCAAAGGCTATCAGGGTTAGATGGGAATGTGGAAATCAAAACACAAGAAGATCAACCATGATTTTATTGAATGGCAGAGCAGGCTTGGGGGCCGAATGGTCTACTCCTGTTCCTATTTCTTATGTTCTTATGAGTTCAATGTAATGTTTGAAAGGGAGAAACGCAAAATAGCCACGAATATTCTAGATTCAGGTGGGAGACAGAGGGTAGAATTTATTGCCCTTGCTGGAGGTGAGTTTGGAGGTGGGGGCAGGGGGAGTTTAATTGGGAAAGAGGGTGGGGAGAATAATTACCTGGTCCCTTTGTTCCAGGAAGTAGTCACGCTCCTTAGGTTAGGTACTTCGGATTTGGTCCATGGTCAGGGACAGGAGGGTGCGACTGTAAATGAAGCTGATGTGAGGATTCAGATGATAGCAATGAAGTAACCTTAGCCTTGCACTTGTCCAACAAGTGCAATGTTCTTGCAGCTTGTGTAGCAAGAACAGGGACTGCAGGGTGGATGTGCAAACTGACCTATGCACCATGGTTTAGGGGGTCATTCAAGTGTGGGTGGGAATTAAAAGGATTGTGGCTGCAGTCAGGGATAGTACATGTCAGGGGATAGATTCCTGTGGAGATTGATCACTTTAAAAAAAATTGAATTCTCTGTGACAAACCTAAAGGAATCACACAACAAGATTTCAAGTTTTAAGGCTTTGATTGTAACAAACAAACTAAACATTATTTGGTAGGCAACAAAAAATCCAAACTACAGAAAAGATAATCCTTATTAGTGCCTTAACATGATTGATAATACCATACCGCATATATACCTTGCAACATGCTCTCTGCAGAATTGCAGCCTTTACAGGAAAGAGTCCAAAGTCACTCCCAGCTTCCAATGGGTTCACCTATCCCTATTTTGCTGAGTCATAACTTCCAGTGACTGTCGGAAAATGTTTCCTTCAGTCTTCTGTGAAATCCCAAACTGATCTCCAGCAGCATGGCTCATTTTGGTGATTCCCTCCCTCAGTCATGCCAGGATGAATTTTCCAGGGACCATCCATTTCCAAAGGTGTTGCCTGTTCAACCAGAGAAAATCTTCCCACCTGCATTCTGTCTGGTAGCTAACAGAGAAACAGCCCTTTTCCCTTTGCTGACTATAGCTGCTGTTGTTCCTCTCTCTCTCTGGGACTCTCCTTATCTCTGTGTCCAGTGTTTCTTTTAGTTACAATCTGAGAATCTATAAATCTTCCCATGGTAAAACCAGGCACTCTGTCCTTTGTTTTCAGGTGCCAAACCTGGCATGTGGACTTCAACAGAATTTGACCTGGGCCCTCTATTCCCCTGGTAACCATCCCCTGGCCTGTTGCTGCGCAGAGTCCAATGCAACTTCACAGCTTCCACCTTTTCCAAGACATTGTGTTTTACCTTAACATAAAAGATATCATACAAAACATAAGTATCTCATAAAATCTCACTTTGTTCTCTGCAGCCGAGAGCATGAGTTCTAAAGCCTGTGTTACCTACCCAGGGCCAGGGTTACTTGCCTCTCGTCAGGGCTGGAGAGGAATATGGAGTGGCAGGGAGGATCCAGTTTCTGTTTTCCATGTGCAGTCTAACAACATAGAAGAACCTTTTATTAACCCTACTTAAGGGAGTATGAGCTGTTAAGAGCTAAATTAAAAGCCCGAACTACAATTGTAATAATCTCTGGATTACTACCTGAGCTATGAACAAACTGGCATATGGTGAATAAGATTAGAGAGTTGAAAGATTGGTATGGGAGAAATGGGTTTTGATCCATGGGGCTCTGGCACCAATACTGGGGAAAGAAGGAGCTGTACCATTGGTACAGTCTTCACCTGAACTGTGCTGGGACCGGAGACCTAGAAAATTGTATAACTGGGGCTGTAAAGATGGCTTTAAACTAAATAGTGGGGGAGGGGAGGGTACACGTGAGAGGGGATTTGGAATGTTGAAGAGAAAGAACAAGACAATGGCATAGCAATATGGGGAATGATAACCAGAGTCACCATGAAAGCAGAGAGTGTACAAACATAAGCATGCACCAGTAAGTAAGGTTAGAGTAAGGAAAGTGGTAAAAATAATTATTTATTTTAATCTGAATGCATGCAGCGTTCCTAACAAGATGGATGAATTGATAGCACAAACAGAAGTAACTGTTTAAGATATGATTGCCTTTTCAGAGATTGCAAAGTGACCAAAGCTATTTGAGGGTATTTGACATATTGACATTCCAGAAGGATATGAAGAAAGGAAGAAAGAGGTGGGGTAGCTCTGTTAATAAAAGGGAATATCAGTACAGTTGTGAGAAATGATCTTGGTTTGGAGGATCAAAATGTCAAATCAGTTTGGCTGGAGACAGGAAATAACAAGGGAAATAAGTCACTGGTGGGAGTAGATTATAGCCCCCTAACAGTAGTATACTATTGGACAGAATATAAATAGAGAAATAATGGGGCCTGCAATAACAAGTGGGCAATATTAATCTTCATATAGATTGGATGAAACAAATTGGCAAAGGAAGCCTGGAGGATGAGTTCATAGATTATTTTTAGGATATTTTCTTGGAACAATACATTCTGGAAACAGCCAGGGAGCAGACTATTTTATACCTGCTAATGTGCAATGAGACAGCATTAATTAATGACCTCATAGTAAAGGATCCTCTAGGCATGATATAATTTCACATTAAGTTTGAAGGAGAGAAATTTGGGCCTGAAGCTAGTGTCTTAAATTTAAATAAAGGCAATTACAAGGGTATTAATGTGTTTTATGAAAGGTTAATGGGGCATTGGTTTAGTTATACTTTTAAAATTGTTTTTCTCTTGCTGTACTTTTCTACCACAAACATTGGCCTACTCATCTGGCTTGCTTATCTGTGTATACATAATAGATGAGCTTAAACAAATGAGGGTTGATATTGTCTCTGTTGAGGTTGATGCACACTGGATAAGATCGAGGTTATGGGTTAGGCAGCTGTGTTTGCTTCTCCCGAAACTGCTGTAACTAAGAAATTTTGAGAGGTTTCTGTTCACTGAAGGCTGTCCCCTGCACGTTTACAATAAAGATTTCCTACTTTCAGCTTACTCCAGACTCTGAGTGGTTTTTGTCCACAATAGTATGAAGAAAGAGTCCGCTCAGGAGGAATGGGAAAAGCAGTGGCAGACATTTAAGCAGATATTTCATAATTCTCAACAAAAATATATTCTATTGAGACAGAAAGAACCTATGAGAAGGATGCTCCCTGCACGGCTAACTAAGCAAGTTACAGATGGTATCAAATTGAAAGAAAAGGCGTACAATGCTGCGAAGATTAGTGGTAGGCCAGAAAATTGGGAGGTTTTTTAGAAACCAGCAAAGGCTGTCTATAAAAGAGTGAAGGGGGAGAAATCAGAGTATGAGAGAAAACTAGCAAGAAATATAAAAACAGAGTGTAAAAGTTCCAAAAAGTATATATAAGGAAAAAAGAATAGCTAAAGTAAGTGTTAACCCTTTAGAAGGTGAAACTGGGGAATTAATAATGGGAAAGAAGGAAATGGCAGAGATTTGGAACAGATATTATAGGCCGTAACTTCCAACTAGTGTTGGAAAGTGCTGGCCCACAGAAATTAGAAGAAATAAATACGTACTTACCTGGTCTTGAAAACTACGTTGCCATTTCTGTGTGCCGGAGCTGCTTGGGGCCTGCTTCGAAAGAAACCTTGCAGGTTCCAGCCAAGTGTCGATCCAGTGTATTCAATGAGGCCACGGACCCCGTTTTTACAGCGCTTGCTGCCGTAAAGCAGGTAAGTTTAAAGGGCCAGGGAAATTGACAGGCCAGGGGAAGGTGAGTGCCTAAGGTAAGTGGATAGGATTTGTGGGTGGGGGGGGGGGCGTTGGTGTCCAGAGGTCCAGGGGTCTCAGGTCAGGGGAGGAGGATGGGGGTTTCGAGGTCGGGAGGGGGTCGGAGGTTCTGAGGTGGAGGGGGGGGGTGGTGGGTGGGGGCGGGGGTTCCGAGCTCAGGGGGAAGGTGGGTTGGTGGTACCGAGGTTGGCGAGGAGTTTGGGATTCCGACATCGGGATGGGGGAGCTGGAGGTTCCGAGGTCATGGGGTTCCAAGCTCAGGGTGAGGGTGTCTGAAGTTGGGGGTCCATGGTTCAGGGTCGAGGGAGGTCCGGGGTCGGGTGGGGTACCGGGGTTGGGGGTGGGGGGGGCAGGGGTCCGAGGTCAGGGTGGGGTCTAGGGTCGTGGGGGGAATGGGGGACTCCCGTGGGTGTGGGGTGGGATCGGGGGTGTGGGGAAGTCCCGTGAGGTCGGCCTGGGCCTTTACAATAGTTACCTAGGAGTTAGAAGAGGTCTTAATTCTTCTAACCTTTTCTTGGTAACTATTGGTATAACCCGGCTGGAACTATCTGAAGCTTGCAATTTAAATGCATTTTCGGATGGTCCCCAGCACAGCGCAGTTGTCCAGAGGAAGTTTAGCACTTCTGGACAATTGTCATGCAAACCCTTACCTGGGAACCTGCCAGGGGGATTCCCCAGCGCATCTTTGGGGTACCCCCCAAATCTATCACTGGGGAACATGGAAGTTATGGGCCTTTGTATCTGACTTCATAATAGAGGTGTTATAGACAGGAGGGTGTTTAATTTAAACAACCCTGATTTTTCCTCTCACCACCCGTCTGTAAATGGAGAGGTGTTTTGATTTTGATTTCCCCCTTTATAAGCGGTGGCATATTTCCCAACTGCTCAGTTTTGGAGTGATCCAATTTCTATGAATAAGCCCACAGCAAACTTGAGATAAGATGAACTCAGAGCGTTAGTTTATTCACGCACACTCAAAACATGGGAGGGGAGGGGATGTCATCACGTAGCCCCCAATGAATTCGTACAATGAACAAGAAATAAAGAAAGATTTATTGGGCAAAGACCACAGAGCAAAGAGTTATTGTTTCACATGAGTTCAGAGACCAGAATCAAAGTCCAATGGTGTATTCTTTCACAGAGGTCGGCAGGCTGCAAACTGATGCTGGATAATTCACTTTTCCAGTAGAGATGATTTCCACGATGAGATGGGCACGTAGAGATGAATTCGTCTTGTAGGCGATGGTATAGAAGTTCAGAAGTTCCAGTAGAAACAGTGTAGATGTGGGTAGGCATTCAAACCTGGACAAGCCCCTTTTCTGTGCTGCTGCTTGGTAGATGGAAGATGTTGGACTGACAGGGGCGGCCTGATCGAGGTGTACAAGATTATGAGGGGCATGGACAGGGTGGATGGGAAGCAGCTGTTCCCCTTGCTTGAAGGGTCAGTCACAGGGACACAAGTTCAAGGTGAGAGGCAGGAGGTTTAGGGGGGAATGTGAGGAAAAACTTTTTTACCCAGAGGGTGGTGACGGACTGGAATGTGCTACCTGGGTGGGTGGCGGAGGCGGGTTACCTCACATCCTTTAAAAAGTACCTGGATGAGCACTTGGCATGTCATAACATTCAAGGCTATGGGCCAAGTGCTGGCAAATGGGATTAGGTAGGTAGGTCAGATGTTTCTCACGTGTTGGTGCAGACTCGATGGGCCAAAGGGCTTCTTCTGCACTGTGTGATTCTGTGATTCTGTGACTTGCACTACAGCAAGACAGTGTAACTGGTTCCCCCAGCTAATGGGGGCGTTGCGGGGTTGGAGAGATGGGGGATTCATGGCACATGACTCCCACCTCTCCACTATGGCTTTGACAAAGGGTATATTTTCCTTTGTCTGGGCTCCTGAGATGGTTAATGTTCCAACCATTTAAGAATTTGAAAGGAATGTTGCAGGGCTCTTTGTCCTAGTAGATGACTCGGCTCCAGTTGGCCAGGCTTGGCTTATGAAATAGAAATGGCCTTTGTATAATTCCCTTCGAATTTGGTCTCTGCAGCCCACAGGGATTGTTAGCGTCTCTTCAGAGATAATGAGACGCAAGTCTCTGTGATACTGCCCTAATAGCTAATTCTCGAGGTTCGAGAAAGGGCTCAGTGGATTGGAAAACTCACAAATGTAACATCTCTATTCAAGAAAGGACAGAGACAGAAAGCAGGAAAAGATAGGCCATTATTGGGAAAGTGCTAGAATCCATTATTAAGAAAGTAGTCAACGGACCTTTAGACAATCATAATACAATCAGGCCGAATCAACATGTTTTTGTGAAAGGGAAAACATGTTTGGCAAATTTATTGGAGTTCTTTGAGGATAGACTCATTGATGTTTACAGCACAGAAGGAGGCCATTCAGTCCATCTTGTCCACGCTGGTCAACAAAGATCTAACTTATCTAATCCCATTTTTCAGTGCTTGGCCCATAGCCCTGGGGGCTATGGCAATGCAAGTGAATATCTAAATACTTCTTAAATGTTATGAGAGTTTCTGACTCAACCACCCTTTCAGGCAGTGAGTTCCAGACTCCCACCACCCTCTGGGTGAAAAAATTTCTCCTTAACTCCCCTCTTAGCCTTCTACCTCTGACCTTAAATCTCTGCCCCCTGGTTGTTGACCCCTCTACTAATGGAAAAAGTGCCTTCCTATCCACCCTAGCTATGCCCCTCATAATCTTATACACCTCTATCAGGTCCCCTCTCAGCTTGTGCTGCTTCAAGGAAAACAACCCCAGCCTATCCAATCTTTCCTCATAGCTCAGACCTTTCAGTCCAGGCAGCATCTTGGAAAATCTCCTTTGCACCCTCTCCAGTGCAATCACATCCTTCCTATAATGTGGAGACCAGAACTGCATGCAGTACTCCAGTTGTGGCCTAACCAGCATTTTATACAGTTCCAGCATAACTTCCCTGCTCTTGTATTCTATGTCTTGGCTAATAAAGGCAAGTATCCCATATGCCTTCTTAACCACCTCATCTACCTGCCCTGCTACCTTCAGGGATCTGTGGATGTGCACACCAAGGTCCCTCTAATCTTCAGTACTTTCCAAGGTCCTACCATTCATAGTGTAATCCCTTGCCTTGTTAGCCCTCCCCAACTGCACTTTTCCGGGTTGAATTCCATTTGCCACTGCTCTGCCCACCTGACCAGACCATTGATATTCTCCTGCAGGTTATGGTTATCCTCCTCACTATTTACCACCCTACCAATTTTCGTGTCATCCGCGAACTTCTTGATCATACCCCCTTCATTTAAGTCCAAACCATTTATACACCACAAACAGCAAGGGCCCCAGCACTGAGCCCTGCGGAACCCCACTGGAAACAGACTTCCAGTCACAGAAACATCCCTCTACCTTTACCCTCTGCTTCCTGCCTCTCAGCCAATTTTAGATCCAACGTGCCACTTTGCCTTGAATCCCATGGGCTCTTACTTTCTTCACCAGTCTGCCATGAGGGACCTTATCAAAAGAGTTGCTAAAGTCCATGTAAACCACATCAAATGCATTACCTTCATCAACACCCCTGGTTCCCTCCTCAAAGAATTTGATCATATTTGTCAAACGCGACCTTCCCTCAACAAATCCATGCTGACTATCCCTAATTAATCCTTGTCTCTCCAAGTGCAGATATATTCTGTCCCCTCAGAATTCTTTCTAGTGACTTCCACACTACCGAGGTTAGACTGACTGGCCTGTAATTTCCTGGTCTATCCCTTGTCCCCTTTTATAATAATGGGACAACGTTAGCAGTCCTCCAGTCCTCTGGCATCTCACCTGTGGCCAGAGAGGATTTGAAAATTACTGCTAGGGCCCCTAATATCTCTTCCCGTGCCTCCCTCAACAGCCTGGGATACATCTCATCCGGGCCTGTGGATTTATCCACTTTTAAAGCCACTAAACCCGTTAGTACCTCCTCTCTCTCTCTCTCTCTATGTTAATTTCCTCTAATATTTCACAGTCCTCCACCTTGATTTCTATACCTGTGTCGCCCTTTTCCATTGTGAAGACCGACGCAAAGCATTCATTGAGGACTGTAACCATGTCTTCCGGGTCTACACACAGATTACCTCTATGGTCCCTAATTGGCCCTACTTTTTCCCTAGATATTTTCTTGCTCTTTATATATTTAAAAAAACCCTTTGGGTTTTGTTTTATCCTACCTACCAATGCTTTCTCATGCACTCTCTTAGCTTTCCTAATTTCCTTTTTAAGTTCCACTCTGCACTTTTTATACTTCTCTAAGGACTCTGCCATATTGAGCCCTTGGAATCTGCCATAAGTTTCTCTTTTTATCTTAATCCTAACCTTTATGTCCCTTGACATCCAGGATTCTTTGGATTTGGTCCCCACCAACATGTAACCCCTCCAGGATGTAATGAGCAAGGTGGATAAAGGGGAACCAGTGATGTAGTGCATTTGGATTTCTAAAAGGCATTTGATAAGGTGCCACAGAAAAGGTTACTACACAACGTTAAAGCTTATGGTGTTGGAGGCGATATATTAGTGTGGATGGAGGACTGGCTAGCTAACAGGAAACAGTTGGGATAAATGGGTCATTTTTAACTTGGCAAGCTGTAATTAGTGGGGTGCCACAGGGATCAGCGCTGAAAGACTTGGATGAGGGAATTAACTGTATTGTAGCCAAATTTGCTGATAATACACAGATAGGTAGGAAAGCAAGTTGTGAGAAAGATACAAAGAATCTGCAAGGTGAAATAGATAAGTTAATCAACTAGGGAAAAATTTGGCATAAGGAGTTTAATGATGGAAAATGTGAGGTTGTCCACTTTGGCAGGGTGAATAGAAAAGCAGAACATTATTTGAATGGAAGGATGCTGCAGTACAAAGGGATCCAGGTGTCCTCATATATGAATAACAACATTTTAGTGTGCAGGTACAGCAAGCAATTAGGTAGGAAAATGGAATGTTGGACTTGATTACAAGGGGGATGGAGTATAAAAGTAGGGAAGCCTTGCCATAACTGCACAGGGCATTGGTGAGACCACACCAAGAGTATGTGTGCAGTTTTGGTCTCCTTACTTAAGGAGGGATATACAAGCATTGGATGGAGCTCAGGAAAGGTTTGCTAGGCTAATTCCTGGGATGAAGAGGTTGTCTCATGAGGAAAGGTTGAGCAGGTTGGGCCTATACTCATTGGAGTTTAGAAGATTGAGAGGTGATCTTATTGAAGCATATAAGATTTTGAGGGGGCTTGACAGGGTAGATGCTGAGAGGTTGTTTCCTCTTGTGGGAGAATCTAGGAGTATGAATCACAATTTGAAAAAAAAGGTCTCCCATTTAAGATGGAGATGGAGAAGAATTTCCTCTCCCAGATAGTCATTAATCTTTGGAATTTTCTTCCTCAGAGCATAGTGGAGGTTGTTCACTGAATATACTTAAGGCTGAGTTAGACAGATTTTTGATCTACAGGGGAGTCAAGGGTTATGGGGGGCAGGCAGGGAAGTGGCGTTTAGGCCACAATCAGATCAGCCATGATCTTATTGAATGGCGGAGAAGGCTCGAAGGGCTGATTCATCTACTCCTGCTGCATTTTCTTATGTTCTTATGTTTCCTCAGTTTCCCATAGACTTAGGAAACTGTCAATTCTTTAGTACACAGAGAATGAACCAAGTTGTGGCAAATTACTTCTGGGATTACCTGTTAGCTGGCTCAACACAAAAAATAATTAAAATGAGTAGAGGCTTGCAATGTCAATTCCATAGTAAAGTGTGTAGTCATGTACAAAATGATTTTAATCAAAAATATGGATGATACCTAATTTTAAGTGTACCTATAAAGTTGAACAAAGCTCTATTAATCTGACAATTTGTTCATAAATTCCTAATAAGATTGTGTTAATAATAAAAAGGCAAACCACCATAATAATAAATTAACATTGCTTCATAAAGCTTCTAAATACTATAACCCATTTATAAATGTTTGATAGCATCGTGTACAACATTGTTACAATTCAGCATGCACTAGTTGCTGAATATTAAGAATGTTGGCAGGATTTTAACTTTATTCACCTGATGGAAATGGAAGGATGTTATGATCCCAGCTAAGATTACCCTCAGACAAGCCTAATCTCAGGGTTGAACCCTGGCTGATAGATCCAAACTTTTATTTGTTTGTTTAAATACATGGAGAATAGCTACTGAACAGAGTCACAGGAGTCAGCTGATGAACCTTTTTACAAAAGGATAAAACATTTATTCAACAAGGAAATATGAACTATATTGCAATACTCCTTCACCCACAACTATACCTTTACAGATATATACAGATTTGTAAGGATAACACAAGTCACAAAAGCTATCTTGTACTCTAATGTACACAGTAAGTGCCCAGTCCATGTAAACCTATGGCACCCTGTGGTCAGATGCACCACACTCTGAAACTAAATGACAGACATCACCTCAACCAGATGCTATGGATCTCTCCTCAACTCCCCCCAGATGCTTGTCACACCATGAACCAATTAGTCTCAATAAATTCCATCCTTCACACGAGAGTTTCAAATCTCCACACTCTAAGACCTTGCCTTAGAATCTTCTCCTAAACTGACGCTTTCTCTCAGATGCCTTCCACAAGGGTTCACCTCCTGGGTTTTGAACTCTCCTTCTGATGTTCCTCTTCCCTGGGCCACCACATGCATTCAAGCTGTCCTCCATGCATCTCTGTCACCAACTCAGCCTTAACAGTACACCACTGCTTCACATGCCCATAGCAAAGAACTACAGACCTTCAGTTGTCTCTTTGAACCTTCTTTCTTCTTACAAGCTGTTTTCACTTTAAATCTGAAGCTTGGAGCCTTTCTCTCTGCCCCTCACTCTTAACTTTACTTAACAGGACCTTTTCCCAGGTTTCTGTACTTCCTTTGACTATAAGGTCTCCTTTGGACCTTTCCCCCCTTCCACTCTCCTGGATTTTGGGGGTTTTTCTTCGCTTTGGACCTTTTTGTTCTTTTAGGAAATCTACAGTTCCCTCTCCAAGTGTCCAGTCTCTCTGGGGTCCTGGCTT
Source organism: Cetorhinus maximus (assembly GCF_964194155.1). Classification (NCBI taxonomy): domain Eukaryota; kingdom Metazoa; phylum Chordata; class Chondrichthyes; order Lamniformes; family Cetorhinidae; genus Cetorhinus; species Cetorhinus maximus. Next base: position 33,139,567 of record NC_135896.1, on the reverse strand, counting down.
CAAATGAACTTAAAACGGCTGTTTCTTTAGTTCTGTGTGTATGTCTGTGGGAGGAACCTGCCTATCTGCACTCCCCCCCCGCCATTGCTAGGCAACAGCATTATTCCTTCTACTCTTATGTATTTACTTTTACCTTATAGGAGTCAGAAACTCCTCATTAGAAATGCAAGCAGCCTTTTAAAGTGAAACAAACTCCATTTGACCTCTCTTAACACACAGATACAGAAATGCAAATCAAAGTTAAACTTTAAAACTAAAACTCATTCCTAACACCCACAAATACAACTATAACTTACTTAAACTATCTCTATTTCCTAAGAGAAGGTGATCCATTAAAATGTCTGGAAAGCCATCCAGATTCCATCATTTCCAATTTTAATGGATGCCATCTGCCCCAAAAACTGCAGAGCCCTCTCTCACAAAAGCTAATCTGGATCCAATGGCATCACTGGTGATATTACCTTTAAAGAGGGGAACAGGCACGTTTTGTTTTGCTGTCAGATGAAGAGGTTTGGGAAGCTGAAGAGGTCCCCAAGGTAAATTTACTACTTTCCTCTGTGGGACCAGATCCCTCCCCTAGGCACCATGAGGAGAGTTTAAAGAAAGTAAGATTTGCATTAATATAGCATCATTCATGACGCAGGACATTCCAAAACACTTTACAGCAAATTAAGCACATTGGAAGGGTTGTCACTATCATGTATGAGTATTAGTAGCTTACAACAAAATTCCCACAAATACCAGTATGGCAAATGACCAAATAATCTGTTTTTTTTCATGATATTGACTGAGGGATTGATAATGCTCAAGACACAAGGGATAACTCCCTGGCTCTTCTTCAAAATTGTACCATGTGACCTTTTATGTCCAGTTGCAGAGCAGATTGAGACTCAGTTTAGCACCTCATCTGAAAGACAGCACTTCAAACCCTGCAGCATTCCGCAGCACTGCACTGGAGGGTCTACCAGGGCTATGTGCTGAAGGGTCTGGAATGGAACTTCGAACCCGCAACCTTCTGACTCAGAGGAGAGAGTGGCTGACACCATGACAGTTTAAGCCTCCACAGCCATGATCTTCTCTCTCATTCCCTAACAGGAGACCGCTCCCCATGCTCCACCAAAATCCCCTACCCCATCCTTAACTGAATGCCTGATTCTCTGAAGGCATTCTTGTCCATTTCTCACCCACTAACATGTTAATGAAGCCCAGCAGCTAAAACCCACATGAACTCATACTGCCATGAAGGGACAGAAAACTATCTGAAACCAGCGGTTTCACGTGGGAAACCTGCTGGAAGCTAAAACCCCACCTAAAATGTCAGTTTCCTTCCCGAAATAAATTACCAAATTGAATTAAAATTAAAGAACTGCTCATGGAATCATTGGAGCATACACAATTGAACTGGGATTTGTGAGAATATTATCACAATGAGAAGAATATGATCTAGTCACAACACAGCTGCAGTGATGATCCTCAAGCAGCTGAGACACCATCAATCCATGAGAAATGATGAAAATATATTGGCCTGGTTTTGCATTGCACAATAGTCTTTGAAATGGGTTTCAACAGCAGCTGAGAAAATGTCACTTCAACAACAACTTACATTTTATACCGTCTTTAACACAGTAAAATGTCCCAAGATGCTTCACAAAAGCAATCATCAAACAAAATTTGACAATGGGATATATAGGAGAAAGTAGGACAGGTGACAAAAGAGATAGATTTTTAGGAGTGTGTTAGAAGGAGAGAGGGAGTTCAGGAGGTGGGGTGGTTTAGGGAGGGAATTCCAAAGCTTAGGGCCTTGACAGTGGAAGTTTGCCAATGATGGAACGATGAAAGCTGGGAATGTGCAAGAAGCCAAATTAGAGGAGCCTAGGGATCTTTGGGCTGGGAGAGGTTGCATTGATAGGGAAGGATAAAGCCATGAAGGGACCTGAAAACAAGGTTGAGAGTTTTACAATTGGCTCCCAAATGGCAATCCATCAATGTAGGTCAATGAATACAGGAGCTAATAAATGAATTGTGTGAGTTAGGATACGCGCAGCAGTGTTTTGGATGAGCTCAAGTTTATGGACTGCTGGCGAAGAGAGTTAATGATACTGATGGATTAGCAAAAGATCATCATAAGTGCATTGGGCAGGGCAGCCCCTGAATATGTCTGGTGAACATATCTCAATGGCAAGAAAGACATAAACAATAGTGAGCAGAAAGTTGCACAACTAAAAGAAAAGCAGAAGATTAAAGTAGCATCCCAGAACACGTACATAAATTAATTCCATAGAAAGCAATGCTACTAGCTCCTTTTGTGTTAGAAGGCAACAGCCAAGAATTATTTGGAAAACAATTTTCATCTCCATAATTATACTCCAAAATACATATTCATGAATAGGATGTGGGTGTCGCTGGCAGGGCCAGCATTTATTGCTCATCCCTAATTGCCCTTGAGAAGGTGGTGGTGAGTCACCTTCTTGAGTTGCTGAAGTCTGACGAGTGCAGGCACTCCACAGTACCAGTAGGCAGAGGTTCCTAGGATTTGATCACGAAACAGTGAAAGAGTGGCGGTATAGGCCAAGTCAGGATTGTGAGTCTCTTGTAGGTGGTGGTGTTCCTAAGAGGCAGCTGTGCTGTCCTTCTAGGTGGTAGAGGCCGCTCTTTTGGAAGGTGCTGTCAAAGGAGCTTTGGTGAGTGAGTTGCTGCACTGCATCTTGTAGATAGTGCACACTGCTGTCATTGTGCATTAGTGGTGGAGGGACTGAATGTTTTTTATGTTGGTGGATGGGGTGCCAATCAAATGGCTGCTTTGTCCTGAATGCTGTCAAGCTTCTTGGGTATTGTTGGAGTTGCACTCATCCAGGCAAGTCAAGAGTGTACTATTACACTCCTGACTTGTGCCTTGTAGATGGTGGGCAGATTTTGAGGAGTCAGGAGGTGAGTTACTCGCTACAGAATTCCCAGCCTCTTGTGGCCACAGTATTTATATAACTGGTCAGTTCTGTTTTTGGTCAATGGTAATCCCCAAGATGTTGGTAGTGGGGGATTGACGGATAGTAATGCCATTGAATGCCAAGGTGCAATGGTTAGATTCTCTTTTATTGGAGATAGTCTTTGCCTGGTGCTTGTGTGGTGTCAATATTACTTGCTGCTTATCAACCCAAGGCTGCATATTGGCATGGACTGCTTCAGTATCAGAGGATTTGTGAATGGTACTGAACAGTGTGCATTTATCAGGGAACATCCCTATTTCTGATCTTATGATGAAACGGCTGAAGATGGTTGGGCCTAGGACACTACCCTGAAGAACTGCTGCAGCAACGTCCTGGGATTGAGATGATTCCCCTCCAACAATCACAGCCATCTTCTTTTACGCTGCATATGACTCCAACCAGTGGAGAGTTTCCCTCCCCCGATTGCCATTGACTTCAATTTTGCCAGGGCTCCTTGATGCCACACTCGGTCAAATGCTGCCTTGATGTCAAGGGCAGTCATTCTCACCTCTTTTGTCCATGTGTGGACCAAGGATGTAATGAGGTCAGGAGTCAAGTGGCCCTGACAAAAGCCAAACTGAGCATCAGTAAGCTGGTTATTGCTGTGTTGGTGCCGCTTAATAGAAGTGTTAATGACACTTTCCATCACTTTGCTGATGATCGACATGAGATAGGGTGGTAATTGGCCAGATTAAATTTGTCCTGCTTTTTGTGGACAGAACATATCTGGGCAATTTTCCACATTATCAGCTAGATGCCAGTGTTGTAGCTGTACTTACACAGTCTGGCTAGGGGAATGGCTAATTCTGGAGCATTAGTTTTCAGTACTATTGTTGGGATGTTGTCAAGGCCCAAAATATTTGCAGTATCAGGGGCCTTCAGCTGTTTTTCATCATATGAATTGAACTGAATTGGCTGAAAATTGGAATCTATGATGCTGGGCGTTTCAGGAGGAGGCCGAGATGTATCATCCACTTGGCACTTCTGGCTGACAGTGGTTGCAAATGCTTCAGCCTTGTCTTTTGCACTGATGTGCTGATGGCTGCCCCATCATTGAGGATGGAGATATTTGTGGAGTTTCCTCCTCCTGTTAGTTGTTTAGTTTCCAAAGAATGATGGTGAATCAACAGTCCCAGTTGGTAACTGAGTGGAGTGCCAAAGGGGTCTCCAATTCTCTATCGCCAGCTTGTGCTATCGCCCAAGGACAAATTTCTATGCCAGTGAGCATCAGTGAGATCTAGTAAGTTTGTCAATGTGAAGTTTGGCTCCGTGTGGTGTGCACCCAGGTTCTCGGCTTACACTTTTGTAAGTTGTACTTACGTCACCACCTTTTCATATTTAATTTTTTGTTATATAGTAACAATATTTTATAAAATAACAATTTATAATAATATTATAAAAGATGATAATTCATCCAGCTTTCCTCTGGGTGAAAAGTTCTATAAAATAAAAACTAGAGGCGCTTCTTTATATTTCATATCCTATTTTCTATCTTTCCCTACAGTGTCAAAAAGAATTTCAGTCTGCAATGCAATTTTATTATTTGATTTAGATAGGATGTGTCAGTTCACTTTAATTCTTCTGCAATTTTTAATGAGCTTTTTTTTTCAAGCTGTCTAAACAAAGTGCTAGTGCTTTGGGGTGATACATTATTTTCAAATTAGATAAATGCAACATCCGCTGTTATACAAATTGGTGACCACAAAGTCACCTTATTAAGGTTCTGATCAAAATACCAGTTGAAGGCAGGTAAGTTCTTCAACCAAATTGAGTCTTCACATGACTATTCCCTATAGTTTCCAAATAATACCTTTTCAGCACCATGGTTAGTAAACGCTTTGGAGCATTGACTTCTGGACCATAAAGGTTTTTTGAGTAAAGTTTGAAGTTCTGAATGAATTCCAACATTTGGATGGATGCCTTTCTGCTTGGATTGTATATTTGTACCTTTTATGGCCAACTATTGACACCTTAAAAGCAACTCCATTAGTTTCAAGACCACAAGAGATCTTCATACACTTAATTTCCTTTAGGTTCTGAAGAATTTAAGGGAAATTCATGAAGGTGGAAAGGACCCAACTTGGAAAGTGAAGGATGGAGGTCCCTCAGGATTAATTACAGACTACAGCTACCATGTGAATTCAGGATTCCTACAGACTCAAACTGGTTCATGATCAAGCTGCCAAGAATAAACTACAAGCCTAAGAACTTATGACCACAAAATTGAGCTCAGAGCTCTCAGAAACAACTTAAAACCACCCAATTTTGGGGTTAAGAAACCTGAATTTCAACAAATGCAGGCACAGTTTAAACAATTGAAGAACAGAATACAATGCTAGAGGAGTAACAAAGAAACTTAGAAAATCATTCCAAAAGAAAGGAAAACACTTGGAAAGTGGTTTCTGGAGGCAAATTACCACGGCCTTTATGATTCTACCATTCTCAAAAGATAAAACAAAATAAAATGCTTCTTTCAGGAAGGAGTCCATTTTCACAATGCAATTATTAATGGATAGAGAAATGGATATAAAGATGCTAAGCAGAAGAACGGCATATTAATAGAATCCTTTTATGCTAAAGTATCCATGCCCTAAGACGGTGTTGGCAATCATGGACCTCCATGTTAATCTTGCTTTGGAGGCGTGGACCATATTCATTGGTCGTACATTCATCCAGATTGCAAGGCTCTTTAGAAAGATTGTTCTTTGTCTGCCTCGATCTCTTTTACCATCAATCTTTCCCAACAGCATCAGGCTTTTGAAGTCATGATCTCTTATTACATCTCCAAGAAATTCCAACTGCCTCTTTCTGAACCCGGTCAGCAAAGTTCTTTTGGTGTCAGATTTTACTCGCACCTCTTCTTTGGTACTGTGACTTTTCCAAGATATTTTCATTATTCATCTCAAAAACCATAACTCCGCAGCCTCAATCCTTCTCTGCATTGCTTCACTGGTCATCCAACACTAGCTCCAGTATGTCAAAATTGGTGTGATGTGGCATTCCAGGATTTTGAGCTTTGATTTCATGGCTAATTTTGAGTTGATCATAATCTTTTTCATTTTTTGACATGCGTCTTTGGCCTTTCCAATCCATAGCGATGATGCAACCTGATCCATTTCTCACATCCCCCTTCCCACTCATCCTATTATCCATTCTAATTTCCAAGCTGCAGATGGTGTAAGCATTATGCTCATGGGGTGAATTTTCGCATGTCAGGCGGGCCGGTCAAGAGCAGGCACGGAGCTGATCGCCGCCCGTGATCGGCTGCATGCCGCCATTTTATGTGGCCGGGCCAATTAAGGCCCGCCCAGCGTGACACACACCCCGGAGCACTCAGCGCTACCTCCTGTGAGTGGGGGGAGGAGAGAGAGTCGGGTCCTGCGCTGTTTTGTGCATGCGCGTGAAAGAGCGCAGAAATCTCCCTGAGGCATGGAGCTGCCTCGGGGAGATTGATTTCATTATCAAAAATTGAAAAAAATGAATAAATAAAATTATTCAGACATGTCCCCTCATGTGACATTGTCACATGAGCTGGGACATGTTTATGGATTTTCTTGAAACACTTCATTGAATTAATAGACCCTTCATTAAACCTCATCCTGCCCGTGGATGAGGTTCCATGAAAAATTCGAAGGCCGCCTTGGCTCTTCATCTGCCTGCCAACCTTAAGGTTGGATGGGCAGCCCTGACAATTACTTCAATTAGATTATTTACGGTCTTAACAGGTCTTTTGACAATTCGGCGGGTGCGCAGCTGACTCCGGTGCGCGCCCGCCAAACTGAAGATTGGAATGATGCACGGTGACGTCGGGACGCATGCCCGACATCACCGCACATCATTTTACGTGTTTACAGAAGATTCTGACCCACGTTTCCCTTTCCCACCCCCACCCCTCACCCCAACCCTACCCTTACTTCCAGATACCCAAAAACTGCCAACTGGTCAAATACTAGTGCAGGAAGCTGAAGTCCAAGAGGAACAAAAGACTGATGAAGGAGGAACACGGTCACTCAATCTCCCCCCTGCAGCCACCAGCAGAGACACAAACACTGTATGCACTTGAAAGAGTATTATAGAGGAAGGATCTGCATGTGGCAAATCACCGGGCATGAGTGCTCTACAGCCAGGGCAGGGAAAGGATACTGCAGCTGCCACCTCTCAAGGTGGCGAGGTCGCAAATGAGCTCTGTTGCAGTGAACTTAGATGAGGACTTTGGTGGGGCAGCATTGAGAAAAAAGCTGATGGACTTGCACATAGGAATGCACGGTACATTAGTAAGCCTGTCAGAAATCCCAAGGTCATTTGGAAGGAGCATCAAGGAGTCTGGCTCCAGCTTGACACAGGGTTTTATGCAAAGCTTGGAGTCTATCCTTTTCTAGTGTAGGCATGATGGCCAACTCCGTTGGAGGACCCAACCATGTGTGTCTGATGACTAATGTTTCAGCTTCCATTGCATTACAAGCAGAAGCCATCCAACATCTAAGTGCTGTAACGGAAGTTCAAAATGAGGTCATGAAATCTCTGCGTGTTCTCATGAAAAACGAGCTTGGTGCCATACCAGCTTAGACTGCTGCCCTCATGGCTGCGAATACCAATGTTCAAAAGTGGCTTGACCAGAACTCTTGAAGTTGGTCTTCCCCACATGCAGCACCATTCCCTGTCGACTTCACCACCTTTCACCATCTCTAGAAGCCACCAAACAAATCTACAAACTCAAACAGAGCAAATAAAGAATAATCAGCAACTAACCTGCAAGTTATTGATAATCCTTCTAAATAGCTGGTTGGGGGTGGGGTTGGATAGCTCCTTCCTGCTGCTGGCTGCATCTGATTGCATGTTCGGCTGTGCATTTTTAAGAGATGGCATGAGCTGGAGTGGCAAGGTCAAAAATGGCATCAAATCAGCATCACACACTGACTGACATCACTCTGCATACTTCTGGCACCTGCTCCTAACGCTCATGTTAATGTCCCCATCAAAATGGCATTTGGCGCATGCCACACTGTATTTGTGAGTATGAGATGCAAGGGCCATTTTGGTGCCAAAACATCAGCTGTAGCGCCAAAACCACGACTTTTACATAGCCCAGTTTGTGGCCAATTTCAGTGGAGCTACCCTATTGGATCTTTTTTTAACATTTTAACTGCCCCAATCGGATCACCTTTCAATCTTCTAAACTCAAGGGAATACAAGTCAAGATTATGCAAACTGTTTTCATCATTTAACCTACTATATCCCAGTATTATTTTGAGGACTCTGCACTGCACCCACTGCTATGGCTACTATATCTTTCTTAAGGCACGGTGTCCGAAACTAAACAGTACACCAGATGGGATCTGACCAAACCTCTATATGACTGAAGCATAACTTTCCCTCCTTTATATTCCTGCCAGCTTGAGATAAAGGTCAATTTTCCATTAGTCTTTTTGATTACTATTTGCATCTGTTCGCTAGCTTTAAATGGCTTGTGTACTTGAACTCTCAAATCACTTTGCTCCTCTCCAATTCTTAGTCTGACCATTTAGAAAATACTCCTAACTGAGTTCACGAAGGTCAGTCAGATGATTCTAATCTTTTATATGTCTTTATCAGTCAAAAAATAATAAGGCTTGAGAATCTATGATTGGTTCTTTGGGATTTTATTGATAGTTCAAGTTGAATCGATAGAGTAATAGTGATTTGATATGTCTGAAAAAAGTTGACAATTGCTCAAGTGTTGAAAGCAGTAAAAGAAAAATCAATGTGCTATTGTAGCTCAACTGTGGGCTGAATGTTTCGAGAAGGTAAAAATTTCTGTCACTGAACCAAAAGCAGAATCTGACAATGCACCAATGGATGGCAGAACACTGGGATGGCATTTTACTGTTGGTGACCAATTAACAGGTCACCGCTGGGACTGCTACCTTATTGAGGAGAACAGCCTTGGCAGTTCTATCATTAGAGTATTAGAGTTGACCGCTGCTGATGTTGCAGGTTGAAGGAGAGAGTGCCTCAATGCCACAGTACATTAGTAAGCCTGTCAGAAATCCCAAGATCACTAGGAAGGAGCGTTGAGGAGTCTGGCTCCAACTTGGCATAGGGCTTTGTGCAGAGCTTGGAATCTACTCTTTCCTAGTGTGGAAGCGGTGGCCAACTCCTTTAGCACACTGGAGGACCCAACCATGTGTGTCTGATGACTAATATTTCAGCTTCCATTGCATTACAAGCAGAGGCCATCCAACATCTAAGTGTTGCAATGGAAATTCAAACTGAGGTCATGAAATTTCTGCATGTTGTTGTGCAGATCGAGCTTGGTGCCATACAAGCTCAGACTGCTGCACCCTTGGACAGGCATGTTTGTTTTCTGACCTTGCCGGAGCCAGGCAGGCAGGACCTATTGATTAGGAGGGCGCATTCATTCAGCAGTGCTGCAGCTGCAGAGGCGGCCATTGATGTTGGGTGGGCCCTCCGTGATCCATGGAGTGTCCACAATGAAAGGCTCCAGCTGGGAGCGCCCATGGAGGCCACCAAGGGTTTATCTGGCGGTCTCCCCACATGGCGGCTGCCCCTCCTGATGCCAGTGAAATATTGGCAGGATGTGACCCTTAATTGCTACAACTGGCAGCTAAGCGGACAGCTGTGCCACAGAAGTCCCTGCCATTGGTTATACGCTATGGTGGCAGGCTCCCCTCCTGACACCTCTGGCCAGCATTTTACCAGCTCCCCCACTTCCCAGCCGAAATTCACAGGGCTGGTAAAATCCAGCCCGATATCTCAATCACTTTTTTTTAACTCAGCACTTCTTTATATTCTTTTTCTGTTAGTGGAGCAGCTCTTGTCTTGTTTCTGACTTTTTGTTGATAATTCCTAACCATACCATAGCCAGAAAGATACTTTGCTTTATTAGGAGCTGAACTGATCTTAATATTAAGCATAGATCCATTGTATGTGTGTCACTTCTACCTAAACCACATCTAAAGACATTGCAAGACTCAACTTGTAATGATGTTGAAATGGAAATATTTCAGCCGTGAAACAATCCCATGTGATACTTGCACAAAGACACTTAATGGATTTGCCTGGATTTCTTTACCCTAGTCTAATGAAGGTGATTTCTATCCTACTGGGAATTGAATTCAATGGGAAGCCCAACACTGTTGGGCACGTGGCTGGAAAGACGACTGGTCTCTAACTGGTGGGCGGGTCCCCTGTTGCTGAAACTAAATTCGGCCCCATGCATCTCTCATTTTTCTAAACTCCAGAGAACATAGGCCCATTCTGCTCAATATCTCCTCATACGGCAACTCTTTCATCTCAGGAATCAATCTAGTGAACCTTTGTTGCAGCCCTTCTGAGGGTTTATATCCTTCCTTAGGTCTGTAGACCAAAACTGTACACAATATTCCTGGTGTTGTCTCACCATAGCCCTGCACCTGAAAGCATTGTGGCTGTCATAAAAATCCATCTGGTTCACGAATGTCCTTTAGAAAAGGAAATCTGCCGTCCTTACCTAGTCTGGTCTGGCTTACATGTGACTCCAGACTCAAAGCAATGTGGTTGACTCTTAAATGTCCTCTGAACAAGGGCAATTAGGGATGAGCAATAAATGCTGGCCCCCAGCGACGCCCACATCCCATGAATGAAAAAAGAAATAGCCCCAGTTTTGCCAATCTATCCTTGTAACTGAAGTCTCTCATCACCGAAACCATTCTCATAAATCTTTTCTGCAGCCCCTCCTTTACACCCTTCCTGAAGTGTGGTGCTCAGAATTCGGCACAATACTGCAGTTGAGGCTGAACCAGTGTTATATGAAGGCTCACCATAACTTGCTTGCTTTTGTAGTCCATGCCTCTATTTACAAAGCTCAGGATCCTGGATGCCTTATTAATCGCTTTATCAACCTGTTCTGCCTCCTTTAACAATTTGTACATATATATCCCCAGATCTCTCTACTCCTTCACCCCTTTAGAATGTAATCTTTATTTGCTATTACCTTTCTTTGTTCTTCCTACCAAAATATATCACTTTACACTGCGTTGTATTAAACTTCATCTGCCATGTGCCTGCCCATTCCACCAGTCTATGCTGTCTTAAAGTCTATCACTATCCTCTTCACAGTTCACAATATATCCAAGTTTTGTGTCATCTGTAAATTTTGAAATGGTGCCCTGCACACTCTAATCTAGGCCACTGCTCAAAAGAATAGTGGAAGCAGAATCAATGCAGTTTAAAAGTGAATTAGATAAGTATTTGAATGGGAAAAGTGATGAATTGGATATCTCAACCAGCAGCCAGCACAGGCAAATGTTACACCACTTTTTGAAAAGGGCAGAGGGATAAACTTGGCAGCTGGAGGCCAATCAGTCTGTGCCAACAGTGGAAAACTACTATAGACCATTATCAAGGACAAAACTAATTCTCACTTGGAGTTAATAAGGGGTAGCCAGGGTACATTTGTGAAAGGCAAGCTGTGTCTGACTAACCCAATTGAATTCACTGGGTTGATGCAGGTAGTGAAGTAGATGTTGTTTATATGGACTTTCAAAAGGAATTTGATAAGGCATTATTATGACACAACCAATGGTAAGGGCTGAGTTGTTCAAAGACTGGAGGAAAACTTGAAACAACTGTCATAATCCATTTCTGCAATTTGCATGTTTTGAGATGCAGGCTTTGAATTCAGTAGTAATAAGACAACTGAGTCTCAAGAGGTTTTTTTTTATAAAACTAAATTAAACATTTATTAATACCAAAAAATTGTAAGCACATACATATGTCTACAAAATTACCTCTATAATAACTGCAAAAATCCTCTAATTAATCTGACTCTCAGTTACACCTCCATTAAGGGAGCAGAAAACTCATTTATTTAAAAAGACCCCAGGCAAAGCACTTTTGACGTTACAAGCTTAAAATGAGGTTCCTTGCAGACACAGTTGCAGGTGTACAGGCTGGTTAGATCTTAAATTCCTCTGCCTTACACACACAAACTCCTTTCTGTTTATACCTAGCTTTTCCTTTGAATGTAAATTTCCTATTGCATTACTAGGTTTTAAACATCATATCTTCTGACAATAACAGTTTCATCTCACTAATTTTATTATTAATATAAACACGTTGCTTGGTGTCTCCCAGCTAGGTGCAAGATTTAACCCATTCTTGAATGGTTTATTTAACAAATGCAAATTTCCCCCTTGACACCTATGTTTCTAAACTTCCCCATGTTTATCTAGTTACCATTTCAAACCTACTTCTTTCTATACATCATAGCACCCAGACGAGCTGGCTTTAATCCAATTAAGACAGATGCACATACACGCACATAGACAGACACCACTAAACTTTATTTAAAAAAAATAATTTCCAATAACGTTGTAAACATTAATCTCTTCATGACAGTATTTTAAACTTATTTGTAAAATTGAAGCATGTGGTATTAAAGGAATGGCGGTAACTTGAAAAGTAATTGACTCCCACCTGATTAAATACCACCCCCCACCCCCCCCCAACCTCCAAACTCACCATTAAATTCCACCCATGTAGTGGATTCCCCTATGGCTTGGTATTAGAACCATCGTTTTTCTTGTTATACATAAGTGACCTGGACTTGGGTATAGCAAGTACATTTTCAAAGTTTGTGGGCAATACAAACCTTAGCAAATTCATAAATAGTGAGCAAATTATTTGCAGACTTCAGGAGGATATAGACAGGATATAGAAATTGCACATGGCAAATGCAATTTAATGCAGAATAAGTATGAAGTGATGCAGTTTGGGAGAAGAAAACATAAGAGGTAATATAATCTAAATGTTACTATTCTGGGTGGGGTGCAAGTGTAGGGAGACCATATTCAAAAACCTTTGAAGGTGGGCAAGTAAATATGTGGGAGACTTGGCTTTGTAAATGGGGCATTGAATGCTAAAATACGATAGTCATGCTAAACGTTTTCAAATCTCTGGTTAGGCCTCTGCTGGAGTACTGGGTGTCACACTTGAGGAAGGCTGTCAAAGCCTTGGAGAGGATACAGAGGAGAATTATCAAGAATGAGGGATGTAATATAAGGGTATTTGACATAGCAAGAGTTAATGTAGGACTGGGAACATTACCCCCCACAGTGTGACGTAAAGAGGTACATGAACTGAGCTAGAGTTAGTTGTGGACTGCACAGAGACCTGTGTAGAAGCAAGCATGGAGTTAGCTCATAGTTTGGACTATACCTCGTATATATGTACATAGTTATGTGTTACCAATAAACAGTTAATAATTGACTTTTCAAATCTCAGAACCTCTTTGTGAGAGAACTACTGAATGTATAAGGGACTTCAGTTATATGGAGAGATTTGAGAAGCTGGGATTACTTCCCTTTGAGTAGGAAAGGTTAAGGGAAGATTTAATAGCGATAGTCAAATTTATGAGGAGTTCAGATAACAGCAAAGAGGGAGAATTTTTTCCTTTAGCAAGTGGGACAGAAAACAAAGGCCATAGGTTTAAAATAATTGAGGAATGTGCTAGAGGGCAAATGAATACATTGTTTTCCCACATTATGAAGATCTGGAACACACTACTTGAAAGGTTGGTGGAATCAGATTCCATAGGAACTTTCAAAATGCAATTGTATATGTGCTTAAACAGGACTACTTTACATCATTATGGAATTAAGTCCTGGGCTGTGAAACTAAATTGAGCAGCTCTTTAAAGAGCCAACACAGGCATGATTGTTTAAATGACCTTGTTCTATGTTGTAAGATTCTATGATTCCATGATTAAAGAAACTTCACTCAAATCATAAACACTGTTCAGTGTCACTAGGAACATAGAAGGCAGAAGGTGGAGAACTCCTAAAATATGGCACTAGTTTTTTCATTTTTTCATTTTTCTAGATCCTGCATGGTATTTATATGCAGTTCGTGTTCTAATGGTTCAGGCAAACTCGGTAAAACCTGTCCAACAAAGCTGTGTAAACTCAATGTCAATCAAAATTAGCATTCAGACTGATGAGAGTCTTTAGATTAGGAACATGTAATTCTATCATTAGGGCTACAATTGGAGCTACTAATCTATTTGGGGCTATAATTGAACCTAATTAGAATGAATACCGCAGTCACGTTCAATTTTTATAGCCCAATTCATGCCTTGGTTACACATTTTTAAATTTTTCCCTACACAATGGGCAGAATTTTATGTCCTGCCGGTGGGCAGGCGCCCGACCCGATTAGGCGTAAAATCGGACCAGAAGATGTCAGGCGAGTGTCTCAACGTCATCACGCACTCGCGATATTTTGCTCAGCGGGCGCGTGCGAAAGGTGGAGGTGCACCTGTTGACAATTAAGAGGGCAATTAAACCCATTAACGGCGCAATTGACTCTGAGATTTTGTTGCTTGTCCAACCTTACGGTTGGCGGATGGCGAATTGGCCAGGCGGCCTTTGCATTTTTCATCAAACTTCATCCAAGGGTGGGATAGAATTTCCATGATAAAATAAAAATAAATTCTTCTGAACAGCATTTTTATCAGCTTTATTTCCAGGGAGAGAATTTTCCCCCCGTTGAGGGGGGGGTTGTGCGGGGGCAGGCGCGGACCTGATCGGCGCCCCCGATTGGGTCCGCGCCATCATTTTACATGGGCGGGCCATAATTGGCCCACCCAGTGTGACGCGCAACCGGAAGCGCTGTGCACTCCCTGTGCGGGCGGGGTTCCCTGAATCGGGGGAGTGCGCTCTTTTGCACATGCGGCCGAGAAAGTGGAGAAATCTCCCTGCGGCACAGAGGGCACCAGGGAGATAAGTTTTAAATTTTAAAAATTTTAATAAAGAAAATGAAACTTCAAGACATGTCCTCTCATGTGTCATGTGAGCTGAGACATGTCAATGAACTTTAATAGAAACATTTATTTATTTTATAAACCCTTCATGGAACCTCATCCCGCCCATGGATGAAGTTCCATGAAAAATGCGAAGGCCACCTGGGCTCTTTGCCTGCCCGCCAACCTTAAAGTTGGACGGGCAGCTTTCTCAATAAGGTTAATTAGTTTATTAATGACCTTAATAAGCTTTTGACAGTTCGGCGGACGCACAGCGCGCCCGCCGAACTGAAAATCTAAATGACGCGCAGTGATGTCGGGATGCATGCCCAACGTCACCCTGCATCATTTTACACCTCGGCGAGTAGGCCCTGTCCCTGCTTGCCTAGTCGAAAATTCTCCTCCAGGTGATTGATTATGATGCATGGACACATTTTTCAGCTTTTAAAACCTTTATTTTAGCATTTTCAGGTCTCCAGCTCCCTGAGGCAGCTGTCTGCCTCCAGGGAGCTCACTCGCACCACTTACACGCGCCCGCGGAAACATCATTGCCCACCCTCTCCCTGCCCTCACCCCAGCAGCGCTGAGCATTTCAGAGCATGTTTCACACTGGCTGGCTGTTAATTGGCCGGCCAGCGTGAACTCATGGGTGGGGGCCGGTCGTGATCAGCGGTCCGTTTGCTGACCATTCCCACCAATTGGGCACGCCGGCCAAAGGTAAAATTCAGGCCTACATTTCCAAATGACTGCAAAGGTAAACACATTGACTAAAGTTCAATCTGAGAAAAGAAAACCCTTCTACTTGTAATGTTACTAATGAATTAGAGTAGAGCCATGCTGAAAATGTCCCAGGATGTCACTTGGCCAAAAGGGACAATGATGTTCAACAAAGAGAATGACCCTCCAGGAATGAGCTCTAGCTTAAGATTCTGTGTGGGCCATCTATCTTGTTTGCCTGACAACCTAATATGAGCTGGCTTGCTCACATTGTTAGTACTGAGCAGATGGGACAAGAGTGGAATTTGTAAGAAGATGCAATGATGGCTGGCAGAAATTCCCAGTCTCCATACATAAGCTTCAGATCTGCATGTTAGATGTTGCAAAGATTAAAAGCATATGTAAATTCACACTGGGAAATATTTTAAACATGGGCATGTACATTTTTTATATTCTTTACACCTTAACCAACATATCTTTGGCAACTGTTGATCTATTCTCATGATCTTCAGCTAAAATGACAATGAGGTATATTAAATTTGCATTCAACACAATCACCATGCATTCATATATATTCAAAATTGCTGTCTTCAATGTACATGCATACTTCCCTTAGGCATTATATAAGAAAACACCATCACAATTTTGACTGTGAGGTTGTTGAGAAACTCTTTTCTTTGTTTTAACCAATGAATCCATGTGTATTGGTAATTAAATTACAAAGTCATGAACACCCAGCACGGTAAAAACAAGAGAGCTTTGAATATTTATAAGCTTTCATAATTTTGCTTTTACTCTTTGCATTTCCTAACATGCAGATCTGAAGCTTATATGTATGGAGACTGGGGATTTCTGTCAGCATCTTATAAACTCCACTCTTGTCCTATTCCCTCAGTAGTAGCAATATGAGTGAGCCAGCACTACTACTCTGAAGCAAGGGTACGGCATGCAAGTGATAGTTTGATCACTCAATGTTGAAGCTTAATCCTCTTCAAAATCGTACAAATTCAGTTTCCGCCCTCTCCAAATAATTGCCCACCTGAATTACAGCAAGACCCAGAAAATCTTATCGTAAGTCCCACAACAGATAAATTTATTTTGTGAATAATCTGAAAAGGGAAAAGCAACATGAGGTATTTATTCATCCTTCTGTACTTCATCTGATTTTCGATGTTCTTCCGAGATAAGCTGTGAAATGGCCACCTATTCAGGTGAAAATATCTGTATCTAAACAATCGAACTCACGCAACATTAACTGAGTTTGATTCTCAGCTTAAATGCAGTTTTTAGGTTTCATTACATTTATACCAATGTTTGCATCATGTTCATTTTAGAAGCATGTTTACTTCACTATTAAAATATGATAGGGGCTTCATAATAATACATACAGCCAATCAATGGCCGAGCATATTTATAGCAACTGGAGGTTTCCACGGGCAATTTGTTAATGTCATAACATTCAGATGACATTTCCATTGTTTAGTTTACTTTGCTATTTTTGACAATGATTGATTTTGATAGTTTTGCTTTAAACAGCATTGTTATGGCATTTATCAAGCACCCTGTTTTATTAGAAACGCTGTAAAGCAAGCTGTGCCATGTTGGGAGCTGGGAGTTTGTAAATCCGAAGTTTTTAGATGGTAACTTCTGCCCAAATGCAACAACTTCACACCATTCAATACATACCGATGTGAGGCTTTTGCGGGAAGATGTTAGCGTAGTGGTAATATCACCAGGCTAGTAATCCTGAGGCCTAGGCTAATGGCCTGGAGCCACAGGTTTAAATCCCACCATGGCAGCTGGTGGAATTTAAATTAAATTAATAAATCAAATAATAAAAAGCTAATGATGGTGCATCATACTATTGTTGATTGTTGTAAAATCCCAGCAGGTCTGACAGCATCTCTTAGATGAGTCACACGGACTCGAAACGTTAACTCTGTCTTTCTCTCCACAGATGCTGTCAGACCTGCTGAGTTTTTACAGCAATTTTTGTTTTAGTTTCAGATTTCCAGCATCTGCAGAATTTTGCTTGTATTTGTGTTGTAAAATCCCATCTAGTTCACTAATGCCCTTTAGAAAAGGAAATCTGCTGTCCTTATCTGGTTGTGGTCTACATGTGACTCCAGACCCACAGCAATGTGGTTGACTCTTAACTGCCTTCAAGGGCAATCAGGGGTGGGCAACAAATGCTGGCATTGCCAGTGGTGCCCACATCCCATGAAAGAATAAAAAAAGACAGTAAAATGCTATTTTTTTGGGCAAAAACAGTGTAGCAGAACTCTGCTAGCAAACTTTGGGCATTGGCATTTGAATGTCTCGTCTGAAGTTAATGTAAAATTTATGTAAAAATAACAACGATGCCATTAGTTTCACCATTATTTTGACAGAAAAACCTGGGTCATTTATTTATGGCTTACAAAACCTTCTATATTCTCCTTGTCTACATATCTAAACTTTGCCAATTAATAAACAGAAGTCTATATTGATAAATTTTTCCTGTAAGCAAAGAGTCCAATAGAAATAGAAGGTTGGCAAAAAGCAGGTAGAACTCTAAAAGGCATCAGGGGCAGAATTTTATGGTCCCCAAAGGGCTGATTTGCATGTGGGGGTCCATAAAATTCTGTAGGTGACTCTGCCGCCACCTACTGCCTGTCCTTGACCCACCGTGAATTTACATGCATCAGGCAAGGCCCACAGTGACCTGCCTTCCTCAACCCAACTGAAGCCTTCAAGTGGCAATTTTTCACTTGGCTGGAGGAGGTTGGGGAGAGGGAAGCCAGCAGGTTAGCCTGCTCGGGCCTTAGACAGGAAAGCGGAGTGCCCCCTTAGTGGACCCCCTTTTATGTGCGGGGCTCCCCCAAGTTCTGCACCCCTCCGGTTGTGCGTTCCTGACTGGCCTTTGGACCATGATCCCTAGCCTCCTCTTCCCACCTGGGGATTCCTGTCCTGGCCCTACCAAGAGCTCCCCAGACTTACCTTGCATCTAACTCTTAATCCTTCTTTGGTGGGACTGATTTCAGTCCCAGGACTGGTCCCCCCTCCTATTTGGCCGCCACTGGGACCAGAGAGCCACTGGCCAATCAGATGGCCGGCAGCTCTTGGACGCAATATTTCCTTCCCAGATAGGGGCAGAAGGCCCACCTCCAGCCAATTAATGCTCTTCAGAGCATTATATGGCTGTGGGGCAGCCATTAGGAGCGGCGGTAAGTTCCCACTGACATTTTTGGTGTGTCACGGACGGAATTTACGAGTTTTCTTGCTTTCCATGATCAAAGTATTTTGTATGAGAGGGGTATGTGTTTTCTTACCCTTAGAGTGGTTGTCCCAATTTAAATAAACCCATCAGCAAGCCTTTGTGAGTTTAAAAATAAGGAAGGCTATTTATTATCCCATACCTACCCAACGGTTTAAAAAAAAGTTTCACCCAGTTGACTCACCCACAGTGTCATTCATATGAAGACTAGATACAGATGAAGGAAAAATCAATATGATTACAATGTATAATTGCCGCCATCTGTCTTTCATTGTAGGCCTATAGTTTCTTAGATTAGTTGATGCTTTTCGTTGAAGTAAAGGTCTTGTAAGCAGAGGTTTCTCAGTAAGCTGTGAGGCTTCTTGTAGTTGAAT
Organism: Cetorhinus maximus; assembly: GCF_964194155.1. Taxonomy (NCBI): domain Eukaryota; kingdom Metazoa; phylum Chordata; class Chondrichthyes; order Lamniformes; family Cetorhinidae; genus Cetorhinus; species Cetorhinus maximus. Next base: position 33,120,457 of record NC_135896.1, on the reverse strand, counting down.
TTACAGGAGGTTGTTCTTAGGTGAACTTGAAGTTGAACAGGCTGGGGACCATTCCTTCTCCCACTTTCAATGTGATGCTGTTTGTTACCTTGGCTGTGTAGTTAACTTGCAGCTGGCAAGGATGGTTTTCTAATGGTCACACTGTCTCTGCAGAGCTGATTCTTGCTATTTTAAAAGCAGGCAACAAACAAGGCTGTCTCACCTATGCTACCTGTTACAAGTCAAAAGTCTTTTCCAGCTAAAGTGTCTAGTCAGGTTGATAAATGTCCTGTGTTGCCATTTGCCGCTTTGAAATTTACCCAGTCTGGGTTCAAATGAGGGACCATCATAAAACAACGAGAGGTCAAAGGGGACCCCTTCACATTTGTCTAACACACATTGAGTTTTGATGTGTCTTTTGTCCACAGTGAACCAGAAAGGTGAGCCGGCTGGAAGGCTGTAATCCTTTTTTTGAATTTTCATCCTCAAACTAAGGGATGTGTGAATTTCCTGAATGGCTGTGAATGCCCATATGTAATTAAATCCTTGCTTAAATCTCAGGGCTGTCTGGAACTGACACTGCCAAAAGTCACATGGTGTGTAGCAACCATTTTAACTATACGTTTTTGTTCAGAATTTCAAAGTATTGTTTGAAAGTTCATAATATACAGGAGCATCACAGGTGTCGCAACAGGAAACCTTGCCACCTCTTAAATTTTGTCCAAGGAGGACTTGGCTCAAGTTAGAAATATGGGTAGAGAGGTGATGGAACAACATTATGTGGGAAGATTGTGAAATAATGGCCTGGATTTTGTGGTCAGTGGTGAACAAATACAGCAGCCCTTCATTACACTTACACTTGTCCACAGACTTTCTGTGGGCTTTTGTACTGAACCTTGTGGTAATTTGAAACATTCGCACCACACCAGCACCAGTCAATGACCATCTCCAACAGGAGAGAATTTAACCTTCTCTGCTTGACATTCAATGGCATTACCATCGCTGAATACCCCACCATCATCACGTCGTGGGTTATTGCTGACCAGAAACTGAACTGGACCAATCATATAATTTGTATGGTTACAAAAACAGATAAGAGGCTGGGAATTCTGTGGTGAGTAACTCACTTTCTGTATCCCAAAGCCTGTTCGTCATCTACAAGGCATAAGTCAGGAGTGCAATGGAATACTCTTCATTTGCCTGGATGAGTGCAGCTCCAATAACACTCTAGGTACTCAACACCCACCCCCCACTCCCTAAGTCAAAGCAGCCCATTTGATCAGAACCCAATCCACCACCTTAAATATTCATTCCCTCCATCAGTGCCAGCAGTGTGTACCATCTACAAGATACACTGTAGGAATTCACCAAGGTTCCTTCGACAGCACCTTCAAAACCTGCAAAATCTACCACCTGGAAGGATAAGGGCAGCAGATGCATAGGAATATCATCACCTGCAAGTTCCCCTCCAAGCCACATGCCATCCTGATTTGCAACTGTATCACCATCCCTTCACTGTCATTGGGTAAAAATCCTGGAACTCTCTTCCTAACAGCACTGTGGGACTACCTGCTCCAGATAGTCAACAGCAATTCAAGAAGGTGGCTCACTGCCACCTTCTTTTGTTTCAGTGCATATAAATAAAGGCATCTCAGTGCGACTTAGCACTAAGTGTGACTTTGAACAGAGTGCTAGTTTTAGGCAAGTGAGGGAACCTTAATCTCTTTCAAAAAGTTTAAATTTGTTTGTGTTTAACATTTAACATCTAACTGAAATTTACTGTTTAAAATCTAAATTTCAACCAAGCTTAAGCAGGGATATACAAGCTCTCCACTGGAGAGCAGCTGAAGTTAGTTAATTAAGAAAACTAGTTTAAACTGTGTTTTTTTCTGTACTTGGGGCTGAGCTAGCTCTTTAGTTTTGATGTATATATGTACAGTCATCTCAGTGCGACTTTGAACATATTGCCATGAGTTGGGTGAGTGAGGGAGTTAGGTGAAGAGGTGAAGGAGGTGCTCCTTTGTTTTTCTAACGTTTTCATCCTGTGGGAACTGGTTCTTGCTCTACTACAGGGGAAGAAGCTAACCGTTTGATGAGTATCTGGTGAGTATCTGGTAAGTGATTAAGGTTTAATCTAAACCTAAGGTTTAAACTGGTATACAAACTGGTAGTAAGGTTAATGAAATATATAAAAAAGGAAAATAATTAATTGAATAAAATAATTAAGTAGCTAATTAAAACACACTAAGGGTGGCAGGACAAGTGATGTTTCAGGGCTGCAGCATGTGGGAACTTCTGGATGGCAGAACGATCCAGGACAAACACGTCTGCAGTAAGAGTTTGTGGCTTGAGGAGCTTCAGCCCAGAGTCATTGAGCTGGAGGCTGAGCTTCAGACTCTGTGTTGCATCAGGGAGGGGGAAAGTTACCTGGACACTTTGTATCAGGAAGCAGTCACACCCCTGAGGATAGGGTCTTCTGATTTGATCGGTGGTCAGGGACAGGGAGGTGTGACTGTGAGTGAGGCAGGTAAGGGGACCCAGAGGGCAGGAGTGCAGGAGCCTCGGCCTTTGTAATTGTCCAACAGGTTCGAGGTTCTTTCAGCTTGTTTGGATGAGAGTGAGGGCTGCAGGGTGGTTGAGTTGACTGGCCATAGCACTGTGGGTACAGTAAGCCATTCAAGTCGGGGGAGCAAAAATGAATGTAGTGGTAGTGGAGGACAGTATAGTGAGGGGGATTGACACTGTTCTCTGCAGCAAAGAGTGAGTGTCCAGAAGGCTGTGTTGCCTGCTCAGTGCCAGGGTCTGAGATATCTGCTCAAGGCTGGAGAGGAACTTGGAGTGGGAGGGAGGTGATCCAGTCACCATGGTCCATGTAGGTACTAATGTCATAGGCAGGACAAGGAAAGAGATTCTGCATAGTCAGTATGAGGAGTTAGGCACAAATTAAGGAGCAGAGCCTCAAAAGTAATAATCTCTGGATTATTACCTGAGCCACGTTCAAATTGGTATAGGGCAAATAAGATTAGAGAGATGAAAGTGTGGCTCAAAAACTGGTGTGGGAGAAGTGGGTTCTGGTTCATGGAGCACTGGCACCAGCACTGGGGAAAGTGGGGGCTGAACAGTTGGGCATCTGAACCATGCTGGGACCAGTGTTCCAGTGAGCCACATAACAAGGGAAGTAGAGAGGATTTTAACCTAAATAGTGAGAGAATGAGAGCGAATTAGGGAAGATATGGTAAATCAAAGAGTAGAAGCAAGGCAAGAGAGAAAGGTACCAATATAGGAAATTATAAATAGGCTGTGAGAGGAAGAAATAGAGAGTACAAATCTAAGAGTAAATCAGCAGATAAGGCTAGAGATTACAAAAATACTAAAAGGACAAAACTGAAGGCTCTGTATCTGAATGCACCTAGCTTTCAAAACAAAACAGATGAACTGATAGCGCAAAAAGAAATAAATAAGTATGATCTGATAGCAATTACAGAGACATGGCTGCAGGATGACATAGATTGGGACCTGAATATTGAAGGGTACATGACATTTAGGAAGGACAGGGTGCAAGGAAAAGGTGGAGAGGTGGCTCTGTTAATTAATGATGGAATTAGCGTAATGGAGAGGGATGACCTAAGTTCAGGAAACCAGGATGTAGAAGCAGTTAGGGTAGAGATGAAAAATGATATAGGTAAGAAGTCATTTGTGGGAGTGGTATACAGGCCCCCTAACAGTACCAACACAGTAGAACAGAGTATAAAGGAAGAAATAATGGGAGCCTGTCAGAAAGTTACGGTGATAATCATGGGGGATTTTAATCTACATATAGACTGGAAAAATCAAATGGGCAAACGTAGCCTAGATGAGGATTTCATAGAATGTTTTTAGGATTGTTTCTTGGAACAGCACATTCTGGAGCTAGCTGGAGAGCAGGCTATACCTAGACCCAGTATTGCATAACAAGATAGGTTTAATTAATGACCTCATAGTGAAGACACTCCTAGGTAGAGCGATCATAATAAGATTGAATTTTACATTCAGTTTGAGGGAGAGAAGAGTGGGTCCAGGAGAGGTATTTTGAACTTAAATAAAGACAATTATGAGGGCATGAAAGCAGAACTAGCTAAAGTGAATTGGAAAATTAGGTCAAGGGATAGGTCAATAGAAGTGCAGTGGCAGATATTTAAAGGGATATTTCAGAATACACAGAATATATACACTCCAATGAGAAAGAAAAATTCCAAGGGGAGAAACCACCATCCATGGTTAATTAAAAAAGTTAAAGGTAGTATCTTTAACTTAAAGGAAAAGCATATAATTGCGCAAGGGTGGGTGACAGGTCAGAAGTTTGGGCAGAATATTAAAAAAAGCAAAGAATGATGAAAAGATTAATAAGAAGGGAAAAATTAGAGTATGAGGGAAAGCTAGTTAGAAATATAGAAACAGATTGTAAGAGTTTCTATAGATATTTAAAAAGGAGAAGTTAACAAAATGAGTGTTGGCCCTGTAGAAAGTGAGTCTGGGGAATTAATCATAGAAAATAAGGAGATGGCAGATGAATTAAACAGGTATTTTGCATTGATTTTCATTATAGATGATACAATTAACAGCCCAGAAATGGTTGTAAATCAGGAAATGGAAGGTAGGGAGGAAATCAAGAAAATTACAATCACCAGGGAAGTGATGCTGAGCAAATTGATGGAGCTGCAGGCTGACAAGTCCTGGGTCCTGATGGACTTTGTCTTAGGGTCTTAAAAGAAGTGGCTGATGAGATAGTTGGTGTGTTGGTTTTACTTTTAAATAAAGCCTCATGGCAAACGCTTGGTCCAAGCACTAGCACCTGCTTGACTACGTCATTGCCCGAGCGAGGGATTGCAGGGATGTACGTATTACCTGCAACATGACAGGAGCCGACAACTGCTGGACAGACCACTGTCTAATTCGCTCTGTCATCAACATCAATGTTGCCCCAAAGCAGTGACGGCAACAGAAACAATGCCACAGGAAAATCACTGAGGCTCTCAAGGATAAGAGAGCCCTATTCATCCAACGCCTCACTGCCAACCTGGTGACTCCCGGTGACCCAGAGAAGCAGAGTATCCACAGCGCCAGGTCTGCCCTCAAGGCCTCCATAATGAGTACCTGTGAAGAGACGCTTGGTCACTTGACCAGGAAACACCAAGACTGGTTCAATGAGATTGACCAAGGGATTCAGGAGCTGATAAGCCACAAGCATAAGGGATTTCTGAACCTGAAACAGCAGCCTAACTTGAGAGTAAGAAAGCAGCTCTACAGATGGCTGAAGGCTGAGGTCCAGCAAAAATCCCATGACCTAAAGAACAGATGGTGGCTGGAGAAAGCGCAAGAGATCCAACAGTTAACCAACAACCATGATGTGCGAGGTTTGTTCAGCGCAGTCAAGACCACCTACGGACCAAGTGCCCAAGGCCTCACTCCACTGCTGGCCAAGAACGGAGAGGTGCTCGTCAAAGACAGAGAGGCACTCAGCGCTGGCTGAAAGAAGCACTTCAAAGATCTTCTTAATTGAGACTCTGTCTTCAACACAAATATCCTTGACTCCGTCCTGCAGCATGCTACCCACCACCAAGTCAGCACAACCTCAACCCGGCATGAGGCAGAAAAGGCAGTTAAAGAACAACAAGGCATCAGGAGTAGATGGAATCCCTGCTGAAGCGATAATGCATGGTGGAGAAGCACCACTGGCGCAAATACATTGCCTCAACTCCCTTATCTGGAAGGAGGAGAGCATGCCAGGAGACCTCAGAGATGCTGCAATCGCGACCACCTTCAAGAAAGGTGACAAATCCGACTGCGGTAACTGTAGAGGAATTTCCCTGCTGTCAGCCACAGGCAAGGTCATCGCAAGAATCCTCCTCAATTACCCTCTCCCTGTGGCTTCAGAGTCACAATGTGGATTTCGCCCACTAAGGGGCACAACGGGCATGATCTTCACCATGTGGCAACTGTGAGAGAAATGCAGGGAACAGCACCAACCTTTGTACATGGCCTTTGGCCTCACAAAAGCCTTTAATACTGCCAACTGCGAAGGATTATGGAGCATCCTCCACCATTTCGGCTGCTTCTAAAAGTTTGTTCCCATCCCCCACTTGCTCCACGATGACATGCAAGCCATGATCCTGACCAACCGATCTACTACAGACCCAATCTGCATTCGGACTGGGGTCAAGCAAGGCTGTGTCATCGCACCGATGCTCTTCTCCATCTTTCTTGCCGCAATGCTCCATCTCACCCTCAGCAAGCTCCCCACTGGAGAGAAGTGAAACTGCAGAACAAGTGGGGATCTGTTCAACCTCTGCCGCCTGCAGGCCAGATCCAAGGTTGTCCCATCCTCTGTCATTAACCTACAGCATGCAGAGGATGCTTGTGTCTGCACACACTCGGAGACCGAGCTCCAACCCATTGTCAGTGGAGGCATTTGAGATCATGGGCCTTACACTAAGCATCCGTAAGACAAAGGTCCTCTACCAACCTGCTCCCTCCACATCGCACTGCCCCCCCAGTTATCAAAATCCATGACGAGGCCTTAGACAACGTGGACCACTTTTCATACCTTGAGAGCCGACTATCAACAAAAGCAGACGTCAACGACAAGGTTCAACACCGCCTTCTGTGTGCAAGTGCAGCCTTCGGCCACCTGAGGAAGAGAGTGTTTGAAGACCAGGACCTCAAATCAGGCACCAAGCTCATGGTCTACAGTACAGTAGTGATACCCGCCCTCCTATACGGCTCAGAGACGTGGACTATGTACAGCAGGCATCTCAATACTCTGGAGAAGTATCAGCAGTGCTGCCCCTGCAAGATCCTTCAAATCCAAAGGCAGGGTAGGTGCACCAACACCAGTGTTCTCACTCAGGCCAACATCCCCAGCATTGAAGCATTGACTACACGCGATCAGCTTCGCTGGGCGAGCCACATTGTCTGCATGCCTGACACGAAACTCCTGAAACAAGCGCTCTGCTTGGAGCTTCGACATGGCAAGCGAGCCCCAGGGGGGCAGAGGAAATGTGTCAAGGACACCCTCAAAGCCTCCTTGAAAAAGTGCAACATCCCCACTGACATCTGGGAATCGCTGGCCCAAAGTGGAGGGAAAGCACCCGGGGAGGAGCTGAACACCTCGAGTCTCATCGCCGAGGGCTAGCTGAAGCCAAGCTCCGACAGCGAAAGGAGCGCATGGCAACTTGGGCACCCCACCCACCTGTTCCCCCTATCACTGTCTGCCTCACCTATGACAGAGACTGTAGGTCACGCATTAGACTCTTTAGTCACCTGAGAAATCATTTTTAGTGTGGAAGCAAGTCATCCCTGGCTCCGAGGGACTGCCTAAGGAGAAAGAGAGAGGTTTTAATTTTCCAAAATTCCCTAGATTCGGGGAAGGTTCCATTAGTTTGGAAAACAGTGAATGTAACTGCTTTATTCAAAAAGGGAGGGAGACAGAGAGCAGGAAAGTATAGGGCAGTTAGCTTAACATCTGTCATAGGGAAAATGTTGGAAACTATTATTAAAGACATTATAGCAGGGCACTTAGATGAATTCAAGGCAATCAGGCAGATTCAACATGGTTTTGTGAGAGGGAAATCATGTTTAACCAATTTATTGGAGTTCTTTGAAGAAGCAACATGTGTTGTGGATAAAGGGGAACTGATGGATGTACTGTACGTAGATTTCCAGAAGGCATTTGATAAGGTTCCACATCAAAAGTTATTGTGGAAAATAAAAGTTCATGGTGTAGGGGGTAACATACTGGCATGGATAGAAGATTGGCTTGCTAACAGGAAACAGAGAGTATACATTTTCTGTTTGGCGAGATGTAACGAGCAATGTGCCACAGTGGGGTCTCAACTTTTTATAATTTATATAAATGACTTGGATGAAGGGAATGAAGGTATGGTTGATAATTTGCTGATGATACAAAGATAGGTATGAAAGCTGACTCCTCAAATTGAAGAGGACATAAGGAGACTACAAAGAGATATAGATAGGTTAAGTGAGTGGGCAAAGACCTGGCAAATGGGGTATAATGTGGGAAAATGTGAAATGGCCCATTTTGGCAGGAATAATAAAAACGAAGCATATTATCTAAATGGTGAGAGGTTGCAGAGATTGGAGATGCAGAGAGATCTGGTTGCCCAAGTGCACAAATTGCAAAAGGCTAGTATGCAGGGACAGCAAGTAATTAGGAAAGCTATTAGAATGTTATTGGTTATTGCCAGGGAAATTGAATACAAAAGTAGAGAAGTTATGCTTCAGTTATGCAGGGCTTTGGCGAGACCACATCTGGAGTACTGTGTACAGTATTGGTCTCCTTATTTAAGGAGGAGTAAATCCATTGGAAGCAGTTCAGAAAAGGTTAACTATATAATACCTGGGATGGGAGGGTTGTCTTATGGGGAAAGATCAGACAGGCTAGGCTTGTATCCACTGGAGTTTAGAAGAGTAAGATGCGACTTGATTGAAACATATAGGGAAGAAGTTTCGCCCCGTTGGGGGGATGTGCAGGATCAGGCGCAGGCAGGCGCGCCTCCGATCGGTGCCCCCGATTGGAGGCCCTCCGCCATTTTACGTGGGTGGGCCAATTAGGGCCTGCCCAGTGTGACGTCTGCCAGGAAGCGCTATGTGCTCCCTGTGCGGGCGGGGCGGACTCCCTCAGCCGAGAGTGTGCTCTTTCACGCATGCACGCAAAAGAGCGCACTCATCTCCCTGAGGCTAAGTGCTGCCACAGGGAGATCAGCTCCAAATGTAAAATGGTAAAGGTACAAAAACAAAATTTCCTTGACATGTCCCCTCATGTGACACTGTCACATGAGTTGGGACATCTCCATCACTTTGAATCAAACATTTATTAAATTTTTAAAAACCCTCATGAAATCTCATCCCGCCCGTGAATGAGGTTTCATGCTTTTTCTGAAGCCCGCCTGGGCTCGCAGCCTGCCCGCCAACCCTATGGTTGGACGGGCAGGTCCTTAAAGAGGCTGATGACTTTGTCAATGGCCTCAATAGGCCGTTGACAGGTCAGCGGGCAACAGCTGATTCGGCTGCGCCCCCACTGACCTGAAAAGTGAAATGATGCCGGGTGACGTCGGGAGTTCCACCTGACATCATCCCACGTCATTTTACGTGTCGGTGAGCGGGCCCCACCACCTCGCTCGCCGACCTAAAGATCCTGCCCATAAGGTCCTAAAGGGTCTTAACAGGGTGGATGTGGAAAGGATGTTTCCTCTTAAGGGAGGGTCACTATTTAAAAATAAGGGATTACCCAAGTAAGACAGAGATGAGGAGATTTTTGTTTCTCTCAGGAGGTCGTGAGTGCTTGGAACTCTCTTCTTCAAAAGAAGGTGGAATCGGAGTCTGAATATTTTTAAAGCCGAGGTAGATAGATTCTTGATAAGCAAGGGGGTGGAAGTTTAATGGGGTAGGTGGGAATGTGTAGTTTAGGTTCCAATCAGATCAGCCATGACCTTATTGAATGGCGGAGAAGGCTCGAGGGGCTGAGTGACCTATCCCTGCTCCCAATTCGTATGTTCGTATGTTCGTATGTTCTCAAGGGCAATTAGGGGTGGGCAACAAATGTTGGCCTGGTTAGCGATGCTCACATTCTGTGAAAGAATAAAAGACAAATAGAAACCCATTTCAATGCAACATACTCTACAGGGAGATCCGGGACCAATGTGAACAAGGCAAACAACTGTGCTTATCCTTCACCAGTCAGATTGAGGAATCCTTTCTGTGGCATGCAGAGTCTGAACCAGGAATTGTAAGTTGGAATTGTTAATTCAATGGCAATCATGTACAGAAAGCAAAATAAAGAGGGAAAGAAAGATAAGGTTAAGAAAGAGAGAAATAAGAGACTAAAAGAAAAAGTTTAAAAAGAAACTTTCTTTAAAATCTCTTATAATAATTAAAATCTGAAGGAATGAAACACCACACTTGTAATTTTCAATGCTGGATGGGTTGTTTGGCATAAATTAAGACTGAACACACCATTAAAAATTTAGAAACACTAGAATGTACAAGCCCTAACCTTTTCAGTAACTATGGATGGAATCTTGTGAAGATGATGGGTATCTCAGCCACCGGCTGGAGAGCTGGCAAGACTTTTGTGTTGCCCCTTTTCAGGAAAGCCCGCCTTATGACGTGCCACTCAGGAATTTGACAGGTTGGTGTCAGGCCTTCCTCAGGATCAAAGGCCACAGGTACAGAACTCCCACCTGCTGAGAGCTGCCGGCCAATCCGAGGCCAGCTGGTTCTTCCTTGCTCAACAGGGAGGTGGCAGCTGCTATGACACCTACCCAAGGTCTGGGATCATTTCTGGGTTCCAAGCCACACGTGAACAATGGTGGAAAGGGGGTCATAGGGGAGGGGGGGGGGATGTGTGGTTGGCAGCAAGGGCAGAGGGTGGCCCTCAGCCCCCTTTCCCAATGTCGGGCTCCTCAAACAGGCACTGAGTGCCTAATTTGAACAAAGGACCCCTCCTCCACCAGGACCCCTCAAGCAATCCCGCATGGGTCTGCTTGTTGTGCTCCCTGTATGGTGAGCTCCTCCCTGAACCCCTGCTCCGACCACTGGGTTAATACCAGCGGTGGCAGGGTGAAACCCTTAAGTGGGCATTAATTGCCCACATAGGCCTTAATTAGCACTGAGGTTGGAAGGCTGTCCATGGGCCTTCATGCCCCGACTTAATCAGGATGGGGCAGAAAGATGATGAGATTCCCATCCACCACCCTCTCGCTGGATTAAATGCCCCCCACCACCAAACTGGTCATGAGGGAGGGCACAGGATTCTGCCCTGTGTAATAATTGTTCAGCTCAATACTCATACTAAACATATAATTAACATTTTTTGCCTAGTTTTGTGGTTAACTATTGCATATGTACCTTAACTTCATATTATTCAATATGTTTCAAAGCAGAGTGTCTCATTTTTAACCTATTGCTTCTTTGGCATGAGGGCATGTGAAGGTGACTGCCCTTGATATCGAGACAGAATTTGACCAAGTGTGGCACTAAAGAGTCTTAATGAAACTGTAATCAATCTAGATCGGGGTAAGCCTCTCTACTGGTTGGAGTCATACTTGGTACAAAGGAAGATGGTTGCGATTGTTGGAAGGCAATCACCTCAGCCCTGCAATAACAGCTTCTCAACGGACTGTTCTCGTCATAAGTGCTATTTTATCAATTACCTTCATGTCGTAAGGTAGAAAGTTGAATGTTGCTACGTTCTTCTTCTCTTCGACATAAATGTACCAATCATTCACAAGGATTTGTGAAACAATAATGTGGGTTCCTTATTTGAAGATAAGACTCTATACAGGTAATGTTCACTGGGAGGCTTAGTACACCTGACTTCTACCACTGCCGCTCCTAGACTGCCTACAAGTCATGGGACTAATACATCACACCTATCGATGTAGTATTGATTGATGGTAGTTGAAGATACATACCTTTAAAGGTGTATACACATCATATCGCAACAGATGTTCACTCATGCAATTCCTCAGACAATGAAGAAAGCCATGCCCTCATGCAGCAAGACCAGGACAATCTCTAGGATGGTTCTGATAAGTATCAGCTAATAGTCATGCTATGCAAGTGCCAGACATTGACCATCTCCAACAAGAGAGAATGTAACAACCTCTCCTTGTCATGCAGTTACAGTACTATCCCTGAATTCCACAACATCAACATCCTGGGAGTCACCATTGACTAGAAACTGAACTAGACCAGCCCTATAAATACTGTGAGTAGATCAGAGACTGGTATTCTGTATTGGGTGACTCACTCCTTCATTCCCCAGAGTTCATCCACTATCTACAAGTGAGGTGTGTAATGGGATACTCTCCACTTGTCTGAATGAGTGTGGTTATAACACGCTAGAAGCTTGACACCATTCGGAACAAAAGAACCCTTTTGATCAGCACCCTATGGGATGAATAAAACACTGTGAAAAGAGGATCATTACGTGCCCGCCCCCATGTATTATCGGGCACGATGACGTTGGGTCATGTTCCCAATGTCATCATGCCCGATCCAGATAATGCAATAGGTGGGTGTGGCTAGAAATCGGGAGCCCGTCTGTGTGATTCAAATTTATTAAATGGCATCGTTAAGCTCGTTAATCTCCCAATTGACAGCAATGTGGTGTGAGCAATAAAACGCTTGCAGACTGTTTCACGCCAGGTGGGTTCCTTGTTTTTTTTTATCAGTCAGCTTGTTAGGACCAGTTTAAATTCTCCAGCTGAGTCCTGAGTTTCAACATAGCAGTTCAGGGTTCTGCGACTGCTGGAAGTGCTTCATGCAAGAAGCAGAGTTTCCAGTTCAAACTTATTTTATTTAGAGGCCTTATTCTGCCGACAGAGAGGTCCATTTGGGACCCTCACAATCACCTTGGCCTTTTAACTCAGCCATATATGGGAATAGTTGTCTCTGTGGGAGGCACATCCTCCAGTGAGGAGGAGAGGAGGATGAGGAGGAGGAGAGTGAAAGGGAGAAGGGCACATCGAGAGGTTCAGGGTACACAGGTTGTGCATGAGACTGGCAGAGCTGTGTCAAACCAAGAACATGATGAAACCATGAATTATCAACAGAGGCACAGAAGGAATTATGCAGCCCCTAGAGTACATAGGCAGAGACTGAGCCATCTTCAGATGTCTGAGACACAATGCCAGAGGAGGCTCAGGCTCTCAAGAGGCACAGTCACATCCCTTTGTGACATGCTGGCAGGGGAGATCTCATCCAACTGTGTTGGGGATCATCCAATGCCTGGAGCTTTAAAGGTCACTGCTGCACTTAACTTCTTTGCAACAGGATTCTTTCAGGCAGCATGTGGAGAACTCAGTGGCAATACACATCCTGCTGCACATCACTGCATTAAGGTTTTCACTGATGCCATGTTCAGAAGGGCAGGCAATTACATTTCCTTCACAATGGATCACCAGAGTCAACTCAAAAGCCAGAGGGTTTGTGGCAATTACACGTTTCCCCAGGGACCAGGGAGTGATTGACTTCACAACATCACCATAAGGTCTCCAGCTGGCCAGCCCTGTACCTTTATTAACAGGAAGAGATTCCACTCATTGAATATCCAGCTGGTCAGCGACATCATTAAGGGATAATGCAGATTGTGTGAGGTTCCTGGGCAGCAGCCACAGCTCATACATACTGCGTAACTCTCAGATGCCAGACCTATTCAGCGGCCCTGATGCACTGAATGGTTGGCTTCTGGGTGACAAGGGTTACCTGTTGAAGAGATGTCTCATGACTCTAATGAGGGAGAACAGATGAAGAAAGGAGCTACAATGACAGCCAGAGAAACACCAGGGCCATTGTAGAACAGGCAACTGGGCTGCTGAAAATGAGGTTTAGATGCCTTGACAGAACAGGAGGTGCATTGCAGTATGCTCCAGCACGTGTGTTACTCATGGTTGTAATATGCTGCACCCTCCATAACCTCGCCATTTCGAGAGGGGATGGCCTTGAGGAAGAGGGAACTCCAGATAGCGGCCATTCATCTGAGGATGAGGGTGAAGACGAGGTGAGGGAACACCCTGACATTCAGGTAGAAGGCCCTGGACATGACTGTTTGGATGGTTGTGACACAAGGGATGCCTTAATAAGGCAGAGGTTCCGATAGGTTGTGAAGTCCCAGCCTCAGAGATGCGTGCACAGCATGTGTCCAAATGTCACTCCATGTGGAATGTGAGATTCATGTCAATGTCCTGTCAACACTCTTATCATATCCAGTTATTGACATTCGATGCATCCCACCCCGCTTCCAATTATTAATGAACATGTTGATCCCCTGAGAAGTTCAGCAGCTTTGACATATTGAAATAACCTCTGTATGAGAGACAGTGAAGTCAGGGTTTATTCACATAAGCATTGTGAGACATCTCATTAACAAGCAGGTGAAATGTACCCATGTGACCTGCTTGGTGACTATTGTGGAGTTTGCTTCAAGCATTTCCTATTGTTTTGGTGCAGTGCTCCCCCCTCGCTTGCTGTTGCACTGGAGAGAGGCTCCTGATCTTCTACCCCCTTTGCCCTGGATGACTTTGGCAGAAATCCACAGTGCAGCTGAGGCCTTGAGATTCCTGCCACATTAGAAGACTCCTGCTGAGTGGCAAGAGGAGCTTCTGTCACCACATCACTAGATGAGGAGGGTGTCAATGACGGACGGATGGAGGAGAGGCTGCCCCCATCAAAAGTACCCTGGGATGTGCTTCCAGATGGCGGCAGCGGCTGCTCACTCTCCACTACTAGGTTCGCTTGATCCTCCCTGCCTTCCAGTGATGTCCCAGAGGCTGGCTGAGTGTCTATGCTCCCAGTGCCTCTGTGGCCCTGGCTCTGGGCCTCTGAGCTCACAGCGAGGGTGATGATGTGCAGATTGGAGCACATACCCATGATTGCGTGTGCAATACATTCAGCTTACCACTCCAGTCTGTCCATGGAGGAAGCTTGGCACTCCGAAGAGTAGGTTATCGCAGTGCACATGGCCTGGATGGACACCTCCACAGTCCGGACCAGAGCATGCAACTCCTCTGGTATATCCGCCAAATCTCCATGCACCTTGCACTGAACGTCCATCATCTACTGCCTCACAGACTACTCCAGAGGCTCATCATCTGATTTGGAATCAGTCTCTGAATCAACTAGGACACTCTTCCGACTGTCAAGTTCTGCCTCTCCACACTCTCTGGCAGCTGCACTTGAGATTGTGAAATGCTCTCACCAGATGGTGCCTGCCCTTGTCCCAACTCGCCAACCCCTGCTGAGGTGCCAGTATCTGTGCTGGTGCTTGGGGCAGAGAGAGGATGTGACGCTGCTTCCTCTGAGGGCTCTTCCTCATCCTTGGAGGGAAATGATGGGCTGGCATTGACATCTTGGTGGCAGGGAAGAGGCTTTACCTGTGCAAGAGAAAGAAAAAAGGACGTTAGTTGGTTTTCCAAACCTTTCAAAGTTCTGTGATGTCACAATGCACAGCACCATTACAGTCATGTGCAATATAAGATATGACACAATGCAAACGCTATACACACTAGCAGCAGCATCAGAACCTTTCCACTAGGAAGCTTCCATGGCTTTTAGTGCTGGCTTGAGAATTTTAACATTCGTTGAATCATGCCAAGCATCAATTAACCTCCCAGTTGCCCCTAACCCCTTTTGTCCCAGTTTCAGCAATTGGCTCTCCCACCAGACCCACACCTTCCTCCAATCTTGCCTCTGCCAATCGACGTAGAGGATTCAGGTGAGCAGAGCAGGAGAACCTCCTCCTCATGAAGCGTTAGGATTACAAGCTCAGGGATAGCACCTCCAGTTTGGCCTCTCGCCCTGGCATTGTAGGCATGCTTCTCCTGAAAGTAGGTGTAAGTTCACAATGACCAACACTGTTAGGTTAATTGATGTCACCCCATCTAAACATGATAAGCAAATGCTTGACAGCTAAGATGCTGTCCGCCTTCCTCATCTGCACAGGCTCCACTACCCTCCTGACTGGCCCAAAATGAAACGTGCACAGAGGCATTTTCCGTAGCGGCCATACCTGGAGAAAAACATCCTATAACTAGACATCTCCTCTATGTTAAGATCTTGAAAACATGTTCATGTTCAAATTGAATGCCACCTGTGATCAGTGTCAAGAAACAACTTAGACGATGGGCATTTTTGAGAAACATTAAAAACATTCACACTTACCTTAAACCAAGCCTGATACTATATCCTGTTAAATAATGCTGTAGATCTGTATAAAATACACATGTTTGCTGGGCTACCTGACACTGTCCCATGCTAGGTGACCCTTTAAATTACTGGTCCTTTAAATTACAGATCTACAGCATTATTCTGAGTCATGGCCAATGACCTCGGATGTCAGACATCCCACCCTCCAGCACTGGGTGGAATGCTCACTACCTTTGGGCCTCAAGGCCAGGAAATTCGCTCTCCGTACCGAATTTGCGTAATTGCCATTTTCCCATGGTGTGGTGGGAGTCGGAAGGCCACCCACTTCCAGGTGCAGGTCCCACCCACCTTGCTTGGCCGTATAATTGAGCCCCGTGGGTCAGTTTAAATGGCCAGTTCGTTTACCACGGATGTATGGTGGCTACATAGTGTACAACTTGCAGGATGTGCCACAGTAATTAATCAAGGTCAACTTTGAGGGCGAAATGTTGGCCATTATACTGGGAACACTGCTCTTCATTGAATACCGCATGGAAGCTCTAGTTTTTACCTGACAGGACACACTCAACCTCAGTTTAATGGCTCATCCAAAGATAACAACTTTGATAGAGCAGCACCTCCCCTGTTATTTCACTGAAGTGTTAGCCTAGTTCCTGGAGTGAGGCTCAAGCCCAGCACTGACCTGGGATCAAGCCTAGTACTGATCACAAGCACTCACCGGTCTGACTGGTATAGGACCACATGAAGCAGTTGTTATGTCATGACATAGATGGCTAACAAATCTACACTCTTTTCATTAGCATTGTTTGCATTTCTGCAGCTGAGATCCAAGTCTCGGGAGAGGATGAGCATTACCCAGTCTAACCTTTTTGTGGACTTGTTTTTCCTCCATAGAAAATGCCATAAAATCAATCTGCCAGTCATCCTGAGGCAATATTTGAACTTCAACCCACACGGGTGTGAGGTTAGTTTTGTGGCCGCACCATCAATTTGAAGAAAGCCCTGGAAGGCCTGAATCATTTTCAGATTTGGATCTCACCAGCATAATTTTGGTGAGTTGCTGAATGCTCATGGAAGGCTTGCCACATTGCCACACTAGGAGAGGGAACATTTGATAGCTCCATGAAAGGCCGAGCTGGAGGTTATCGTTGGAAGTAGAGACTGGGCATGTGAGGAGGGGTGCCGCCACAGTGGGTGCGGGATTGCCAATGGGAATGGAGGTGGGGAGGCGTGGAGGCTATTCAGCAGTTGGCAGTCTGTCATTGCTTTCATCAGCCCTCGGGGTTTGGCCTCCATCCAATCGCTCTGGTTAAAAATTGTATGTACCTGGGTGTTGTGTGAGGACTGAACTGGTCTCTGTTGCAATGTTTCATGGAGTCAAATGCCATGTTGACACTGATTTTTGGGGTTCTCACATGAGAAATAGCCCCTTGAGCACATACTGGAAGGAAATCTGTATTTGTGGAATAGTACGCCAGCACCGGTCAGGAGACATGCAGATTTTTAAAAACCTTTTTCAAGCAGCAATTCTAAATAATCCAATAATGCCAAAATAGTCACCAAGTATAAAGACTTCAATAGCAACTAAACCTCTCCAACCACCTTCAAAAACAACAAAAACAACTTGTATTTATATACCACCTTTAATATAATAAAATGTCCCAAGGTGCTTCAGAGACTCATTACTACACAAAGTATGACAGTGAGCTGCATAAAGGACATGTTAGCTCAGATGACTAAAATCTTGGTCAAAGAGGTAGGTTTTAAGGAGCGTCTGAAAGAAGGAAGGTGAAGTGGGGGGTGGAGAGGTGTATGGAGGCAATTCCAGAGCTTAGGGCCTAGGTAATTGAAGAGTGGAGCAATTAAAATTAGGGAAGCTCAAGATGCCAGAATTAGAGGAGCACAAGTATCTCAGAGGGTTGTGGGGGCGGGCGATGATTACAGAGATAGTGTCAGAATATTAATAGAATATTCTTGGATTTTTCCGGAACTAAGTACAGGTTTGGCATTGAAAGCTAAATTGTCTTTCACTTACTTTCTATAAACAAATCTCAATAAAGTTCACAGAAAAAGCCGTTAAATGCCTTCAGCATACAATCTTTCCCTTGATGTTAATGTGTCCCTCAAGCTTTCAAATGGAATTAATGACAGATACTTTTTATGTAACAGCGGTTTGTTAATTTGTTTCATAAGAATTTTAAAGCATTAACAATACATTATTTTTTCATCATTATCATCAAGTAGATTTTGGTTAAATAATTGCAGGTATATTACGCATATCTAGATTTTTGAAGAATTATACCAAGGCACTGAAACAAAAGCCTTGAAACTTTTTTATTGTTAAGAACAAAGCTGTTGTTTCTATCCTACCAACCACTAAAAAAAGGTTTACTTTGGTGATATAATTAATTTTTCAGTACAACAGATGACGGAAATATTGTGTCCAGCAAAAAATAAAGTTAGCTTGCATAACTCAACAATAAATTGTTTTTTAGGTAGACTCTTTTCATCCAACTTTATTTATTTTTTCTCCTAGTTTGGGTGGACTGGATAGTAAGCATTCCCCGCTAGTCAAGAGAGTATGATGGTATCAGCCTTGGAGTGTTCCCTCAGTGCAATCCATACTACTGTTTCCTGGTTACCTGGAAAGAAACCTATTCAAAGGAACTGAGCTGGAATTAATCAGTTCTTACACATTTTGGAGAAAGAACAACTTGCTTCTATGTGGTGTAACCCAGCTGGGGGCTGATGGATGCCTTTGGCTATTCAAGTGAGAAGCCTCTATCAGACTGAAACTTGTGGCCTTTCAGTTGCACTTCAGATAAAAACCTTTGCCCCCATTTCTCTTGGGTGGCAGCTGTTGGTGCTGATTTTGTTATTCTTATTCACAACTGTAGTAATTATGGTTTTGTTTCGTGTGTAATGTACCTTAAAGAATAATATGTGTAAGGAAAATCACATGACCTGTAGTAACCAATAAGAGAGTACCGTGGGCTATCTCGGCAGTGCAGAGATAGAGTTGGAGTTAAAAGCACGTGTGTAGTTGCTGCTGAGCATATTTAAATAAACTTAATGTTTCCACCAAGAAGTGTCTGCTGATCAACTCTATCAACAATAGTAGCAACTCAGCCACCCTTACAACAAACTGGTGATGAGGATAAAACAGGATTGAACAGAAATAACCAAGTTAAAAAGAAATCAGCACTGTACCTCGGCCAGTGATTGTAAGTAGCAAGCTCCGTTAGAATTGAAGAAGTTATCCCTTCTCAAAATGCCACAATTTGGGAGAATTGATTGTTTTCAACCAGCCACAGATGATTGGTCTCATTACATGGAACGCCTCGCATTCTTTTTTCAAGTGAATGAGATTACAGGGGAAGAAAAGAGGCGAACAATTCTCTTAAGTACTTGTGGGAGCAAAACCTACAGTTTGATTCAAAGTTTGATGGTATCCGGTGCCCCAGGTTTGAAAAATGTTGATGAGTTGGTGGGCCTCGCGAAGGGTCATTTTGAACCAAAGCCCTCAGTCACGATGCAGAGGTTCAGGTTTAATTTGCAAAATAGAGCCTCAGGTGAGACAATTGCATGCTACATGACAAATTTGAAGCAGTTAACAGAACATTGAGAGTTTGGCATGACTCTGAATGACATACTCAGAGATCATTTAGCGTGTGGTGTGAAAGAAGATACTATTCAGAAAAGGATATTGTCTGAAGTGAACCTGGATTTCAAGAAGGTGCTAGAGGTAGCGCTGGCCTGGAAAGCACAGTAAGAGATTCAAAAGCAATACAGGGTGCATAAAATGGCGCTGTCCTCCACATCAGGCGGGAAACCCCAACCGAAAAGGCCGTGAAAATGTAAGACTGTGCCGAGAAGCGGGAAACAGTCCCCACTAGCTGAATAATAAAGAAAAATAACTTAGTAGCAAAATTGAAGAACAATTTTAATAGGGTAGTAAATAAGCAGCCTTTTAGCGATTGGCAATTAAAAAAAATTGAATGTTACTATTGTCATAGAAATGGACATATGATGAGGCAAAGCAAGGAAAGATTCAAACAGGCTTGTAAACAAAAAAAGAAGCCCAATGAAATCTACAATGTAGAAGAGCCTGAAACGACAAATTTAGATATTTGCCCATTGTTTAATCTGAAAGTTGGAAAGACAGAACCAATATTTGTCAGAGTGAAAGTAAATGGCAAACGTGTTAGAAAGGAAATGGACATGGGAACTTCCACTACAGCAATTGGGGAACATACCTTCAGATATCTGAATAATGGTGAATATCAATTAAGTTTAGAAGAAACAGCCGCCAAGCTAAAAACATATATGGGTGAAGATGTTCAAGTAAAAGGCATAAGCAGAGTAACTGTGCACGATTGAAGCCAATTGGCAAGGCTACAAGTATTAGTATTGAGAGGCAGAGGACCAAGCCTTCTAAGGCGAAATTGCCTAAGGGAAATCAGGGTTGGCCACTGAGATTCCAAAAGGAAGCTGGAAACTTTCCTGTTTTGAGAAAGGAGTGTGTAAGGACTCAACAACCAGAAGAAACACAGGCTGTCTTAAGCCAAAACCCTGGAAGAACTGCAGAAGGAACTCAAAGAGATCCTGCTGGATGACAGAGTTCCAGACGAGGTGAGCAACTTTCGCAGGAAAAAAGAAAGTCTGCTGAAAGACCTTCACACACTGCAAGATTCCCTCAGGTCAAAGTTTGTACCTCTGGAAAAGTATGAAGAGAAACAGAAAGGAGTCACCACTTCTCTAAATAAACTGAAGAAGAATGAGATGGCAGAGAAGATACAACAATGTTCAATTTTCCAGGAGGCAGCAAACAAATACAAAAAACAGACAGAAGAGCTGAAGAATCAGCTAAATGAAGCCAAAGAGGCTTTGGAAACAAAAGTCACAGAATTTTCCAAGAAGCAGACAGATAATGAAATTTTGGGAGACTCAGCCACTGAGCTCAGACAAGTTGATCTGGCATCTGAGAGAAGTCTGGCCAATAGTGAAGTCAAAAAGAAGGCCGAGATTAAAGTCTGTGCTAGAAAATAGAAGGCACGTAGGAAGAAGATACAGAAATACCAATAGGACTTTAATCCTGGCAGCATACAAATACACTTTCATACATAGGCCGGGCAATCAAACCGCAAATGCCAATGCCCTTAGTCATTTGCCTTTACAAGAAAATGATGAGCACGTCCCAGTTCCACAGGAACTTGTTTTACTGTTAAATTTCTTAGATTCCTCACTGGTGTGTACTCGGCAGATCAGAGACTGGACAAGTCGGGACCCAGTCCTATCTCAAGTATGAGAACCAGCGCTGCATGGTTGGTCACAGGAGCCCTTATCTGATTAAATGAAACCGTACTTCAACGGAAGACGTGAAATAACCAGCCAGGATGGCATCTTATTGTGGGAAGCATGAGTGATAGTTCCTCCAAAGGTAAGGAGTCACTTTTAATTGAACTACACAGTGCCCATCCAGGAACTTCCCGAATGAAGACCATAGCACCCAGCTATCTATGATGGCCTGGCATGGATGGCGAAATAGAGAGTTTAGTAAAGCACTGTGTGCAATGTCAGCAACTGCAAAAGTTGCCAGCGACAGCTCCATTACACTCATGGGAGCCAGGTAGACCCTGGGTGTGGGTTATACATTGATTACGTTGGACCTTTCCTGGGAACAATGTTTCTGCTCATTGTCGATGCCCATTCAAAATGGTTGGATGTATATGAGTTGAACTCACCAACGTCGGCCACTACAATTGAGAAACTACGTCAAAGTTTTGCCATTCGCGGACTACCAGAAGTAGTCGTTTCCGATAAAAGTACGGCATTTATGAGTGCTGAGTTTCAATGGTTTATCAGCCTCAATGGTATCAGTCCTGTAAAAACTGCACTGTGCCACCCTTCCTCAAACGGACAGGCCAAAAGTGTAGTTCAAACATTCGAGGCAGGCATGAAAAAGCTAACTGGCGATTCCTTGGCAAACAATCTAGCAGGCTTTCTTTTTCATTACAGGCTTATCCCTCACACAACAACAGATGTCACACCTGCGGAGTTATTGTTGAAATGCCGTCTCAGGATGGGATTGAGCTTAATAATACTGAATTTAGAGGGGAAGATGGAAAGGAGTCAGGGAAGCCAGGAAGCTAGACACGACTGGCATTGTCATGAGAGGAAATTTACAGTGGGAGAGCTGGTATACGTGAAGAACTTTGGAGAAGGACCAAAGTGGTTACCGGGTGAAATAAGTGTGGTAACTGGACCTCTATCTTACCACTTGGAGGTGGAAGGCTGGATCATCCATAAACATATGGACCATTTAAGGAAGAGAGAGACAAATCACCACGATTTGGTTCCACCAGTGATCGTGACTGGGTCTACGTTTCCTATTGAGGGCTCTTAACCCAGGACAGTCATGTTTGATGTTGCTGTAAAAGTTGAGGATACAGAACTGCAAGTGCCAACCAAAGCACCTGATTTTCAGCCAACACTGAAAAGGAGGTTCCTGACAAAGAATCTAAAGTTGTGGAGCTGCGATGTTCCACAGGTACCAGGAAACCACCTGAAAGACTGAACTTGTAAATTCCTTACCCAGTGTAAATATTTTGTTGTCTTGAAAAATATGTACTTGTAAATATAATATCTATAGCTGAGTTAAAGGGGGAGGAATGTAGCAATTATGGTTTTGATTAGTGTGAAATGTACCTTTAAGGATAATATGTGTAAGGAAGATCACATGATCTGTAGTAACCAATGGGAGAATAGCGCGGGCTACCTCAGCAGTCAGTGTAGAGATAGAGTTGGAGTTGAAAGCACACGTGTAGTTGCTGCTGAGTACATTGTAAATAAACTTAATGTTTCCACCCAAGAAGTGTCTGCTGATCAACTCTATCAACAACAGTAGCAACTTGACCACCCTTACAACTCCTTTAGACCGATCTTTTCTTTGTTTGTTTGTCCCAATACCATTTCCTTTTGCCTGGCACTACCATCTCTTTGGTTATTTAATCCCTCCTGACTTCCAGCCTGTTACAGGTCTTCCCTTTTGTTCTTTGTCCCTGCCATTTCCCTGCCTCTGTACATGCTTAAAACTGTTACATCTGCCACTTGTTGCATTTCTGACGAAACATCATTAACCTGAAGCATTAACTCTGTTTCTCTCTCCACTGATGTTCCCTGACCTGCTGAGTATTTCCAACATGTTCTGTTATTATTTATTTCAGATTTTTAGCTTTAATCAACTGCTAAATTTGATTACCTTCCAGGTAACTCTGTTCACTATTTATTGGTTTGAATTGAGTTTTTGCAATGGAAGCAACCCTGCATGAGATCAAGTGCTTGGTTGTTTGAGATATGTTAGTGTTTGTTGATGTGATTTTCGACTTGATGCCAAATTGCTGGGAACAACGGTTTAACGTTAACATGTGGCATATTTTTTCTCAGAAACTTGCAGCACTTTTTAAAGTTAATTTGCCAAGTATAAAGGGTAAATGTCTTATTTTGTTGCTGCAGTTATATCCTGACTTTAGAAATCTAACATAACTAATGCAGCCAGCAGAAATCCCCAGAACCATGTCAATACTGTTAGGGAGCCAGAAGTGCTTTTTATTAGAAGGCAGTGTGTAATAATACACATGGGACTGAATTTTTTGCTCAGCGTGTGGGCGCGCCCCCGACTTGCTTGAGCGTGAAATAGTGCATGACGACGTCAGGCGAGTGTCCCGACGTCATCGCGCACTTGTGTGATATTTCGGTCGGCAGGCGTGCGCTAAACTTGGAAGCGTGCCCGCCGACAACTAAGAGGGCAATTAAGCCCATTAACAGCGAAATTAACAGACACTTTTCGTTGCCCGTCCAACGTTATGGTTGGCGGGCAGGCGAATTGGCCAGGGGGCCTTTGCATGTTTTAGGAAACCTCATTCAAAGGCGGGATGAGGTTTCCGTTATTAAATTAAAAAATATGTATGGACAGAATTTTCATCTTGTATATGTTCAGGTGACTGATTCTGATGCATTTTTTAAATTGCATTGAAATTCTTCAGCTCCCTGAGGCAGTTGTCTGCCTTCAGGGAGCTTTCATTCTGCAATTCCCCCGCACCCATGCAGACTTCAGTGCTCACCCTCCACCTGCTCCCACCCCGGCAGCGCTGAGTTTCTCAGCGTGTGCTTCACGCTGGCTGGCCATTAATTGGCAGCTAGTGTGAAATTGCGATCGGGGGCCGATCGCAGTTGGGAGTCAGTTCCCCAGCTGCTCCCGGGCCCGCCGATTGCGGGCGCCCGCTGAACTAAAAATCCTGCCCATGGAATATACTAAATAACATACCTGAGATTGACACAGCTTCATTATACCTGTTTCACTGCAACAGGCTATTAAAAGTCAAAAACAAATGATTGAGAAATGGTGAAAATATGATCATGGAGTATTGAATTATCTGCAAGTGATTTGCAGCGACCAGCTATTATTGATTTTTCCATAGGTATGCTAGAAAAAAATTGGTTGGATATCGTGACTGTGGAGTGGATTATTTTTATGTGGATATGCAACACAAGATTTGAGGACCTGTTTGGAAAATTAATTGAAATATTGAGCCGACAAGGCATTTTGTTAATGTGCACCCAGATGAACAGGAGAGGTTAGTTACACATGGCACTCAGTCATCAGCTCTTTAAGCTATTTTGATAATAATTGGCAAGTATAATAATCAGTCAGGAATTACAGTAATGATTGAGCACAAATGCTGGGAGATTGATAAACGTGTTGGATCCTAATATATTCATATCAAACTAATTAAATATAAATATTCTACTTGAAACCCAGGAATAACATTAATTCAAATGCTAAATAATTCCTGGTACTGAATTAGAAGCTGACCTTGGTTCTGAATGCAAGCATTAGATGCCTCCTAGGCCATCAGGTGTGTTTTAAGAACAGATCATGCTTTTACATTCTATTTCCAAATTTACCATCAAAGGATGCCAGACAACTATGGTCACTTGACGCCAAACATATCCCTCTTTTTTGGTCAGTGCTAATTGAAAGAAAGAAAGCCTTGCATTTTTATACATGCTCTTCGTATCCTCAGGATATCTCAGAGGGCTTCACAACCACTTGAAATGTAGTCCCTGTTATTTAGTCGGCAAATTGATGATGTCTCAATAAGAACTTCTTCAAATGTAGTAATCCCCATAGCTTAAATGGACTATTCAAGTGCTGAATATGATTTGATTGTGTAGGATGTTTGTTTGTTCCTATATTTAGGGAAATAACCCCATTTCTAGGTCTAATCCTAAAGCAGCCACAGAAGTTGGTGCAATGACTAATCACTTCGTTCAGCGGCGAACAATCGGCCACAATTCTAGGCAATACCCACAAATCAAATACAATTCAGAGCACAAGTTGACCAAACCATTTTGCTTTGGAGGAGATTATGTATGGATTATGTATGGATATGATTTCTTCTACTCTCAGCCTCTTCGAGGTGTCTCTTCATGTTGCCTCTAGCAATTGCCTCTCCGCTCTCAACAATAAAGCACTCCGTTCTCCTTTTTATAAAGTTGATATATACAGCAACACTGAATGAGATTGTCTTTGTCTCAGCCTTGTAGTTTCAGACTACCATTAAAAAAAAAGTTTTAGCTATCTTGCTGAGGACAGGCTATTCTAGTTTCTTAGCAGTATGTGGAATGTGGTCACCTGAACAAAACTGGCTACTAAACAGCTTAACAGCTGAATTATCTCCCTAATAAACAAGGAAGCCCAAGGAGTCATTATTCTTTTAAATTGCCCATGCTAACATTTACCAACATTTCTAAACCTTACAACTATACGAAGGAGGAGAATTAATTCTAATCTTCCACAGCTTCCTGTTTTTTTCAACCCAGGGATATGTCTAGAAAAAGGCAGAACTCTTCAGCAGAGTTAGTATGGATAATTGGCTGGGTTAAAGGGGTAGAATCTTACGTTCCCCAGGCGGGCGTGTGCCTGATCTGATCGGGCGTAAAATCACGTGAGATGACGTCGGCTGAGCATCCTGACGTCATCCCGCACACGAGCAATCTTCAAGTCGGCGGGTGTGAATGGGTGTCGGAGCCGCACCCACCATCAATTGAAAGGCCACTTAAGGGTATTAAAAAGGCAATTGTTCACGATTTGCCATTATGAGTAGTGAGGAGTTTAGGAGGTAGTTTGCTGCTGGCTGCTTATTTGAACTTGACAGCTTCATCTGTGTTGATTCTTAGCATTTCCAGGATTCATTTCAGGACTCATTGGTGTCCATGTGGACCCCCCCAGGTATCAGCCTTCTGTTACCCTGGTAATGAGGATTGTGATCTCCACTGGAGGCACCTCCTCTGAAGAGGAAGAGAGGGGCAGGAGGCCACATGTCCCAATGCAGCTTCCAGGGGAGTGACCAGTGGGAGGAGAGGTGCAGGCACAAGGGGCACAGGGCCAGCGGGCAGTCCAAGGTGGAAGGGGCCGCAGCAGACACCACTATCCTGCTGCCAGGGTTTACAGGCTGTGATGCAGCTTCCTCAATATGTCTGAGGTGCAATGCCGAAGGAGGTTTTGCCTCTCCAGGGAGACTGTGACCTCCATTTATCATTTGATTGGGCCTAAGATCACCTTCAACTGTGTGGGTGGCACACCATGCCAGTGGCGCTGAAGGACACAGTGGCCCTCAACTTCTATGCCTCTGGCTCTTTCCAGGGGTCAGTGGGGGATTGTTGTGGAGTCTCCCAATCAGCTGTCCACAGTTGTGTCAAGCTAGTGACAGAAGCTCTGTTCAGGCAGGTACTGACCTTTATTCATTTCCGTACGGACGAAGCCAGCCAGGCTGAGCGAGCCAGAGTCTTTGCAGCGATTGCTGGGTTCCCCCACATCCAGGGTGCTATAGACTGCACACATGTGGCCATCAAGGTGCCAGCGGGTGAGCCCGGTGCCTTCATCAACAGGAAGGGATTCCATTCCATGAATGTGCAGATAGTGTGTGATCACAGGACGCAGATTCTGAAAGTCTGTGCAAGGCACCTTGGCAGCCCCCATGATTGCTTATATCCTCAGACACTCCCAGGTTCCAAGGCTATTTAGTGCTCCAGCCCGACTGGATGGATGACTGCTGGGTGACAAGGGCTATTTTTTGAAAAGGTGGCTTATGATGCCTCTCCGCCACCCAAGACCAGAGGCAGAGCAGCGTTGTAATAGGAGTGATGCCTCCGCAAGGGCTGTGGTAGAGAGGACCATAGGTCTTCTGAAGATGCGCTTCCAATGCTTGGATCATTCAGGGCGTGCACTACAATACCCCCTAGAGCGGGTGTCACTGATAGTGGTTGCATGCTGTGCTCTCCACAATCTGGCACTGGCAAGGGGGGACCCACTGGAGGGAGAGGATTTTGATGCAGCTCCACAGGCCACAGGGTGAATCCAGTAGTGAGTCAGAAGAGGATTATGATGAGGAGAACGTTGAGAGCATGGAGGCAGACCTCAGTAACCTTCAGGGAGGCAGGGACACCAAGGACGCTTTGATCCAACGCTCCTTCAGCTAGGTTGCCAAAGATCTGCTTCCACCTAATGCCAGGGCTGCCACCTCCATCCTGGATATCTGAAATGTCCCTTTGATTTGAACCCAAAGTCCACTCAGTGCCTGTGCAATAAAGTTCAGAGGCACTCACATCCAGCATTACATACTGGCGTACCCTGCACCAAAAAAAAGGTGAAGCACACTCAGGCCATTAAGACAAAAGCAAAATTTATATAATTTTGACACTCACAACAAATGAGCATTACTATACCTTCTGTTAATGGCCACACCAGTAAACATATTAACAAAACAGGAGATCACCTGTGAACAGTCCCTCTTATGCTCATGGTGCCTTAAACTTAGGTTTACGAGTGCTGCATCTTGTTGCCACCGCTACCCACCCCTCGACCGGTGGAGGAGCTGCTGCCATCATCCAGAGCACCCTGAGAGGAGCCTGCAGAGATGACAAGCAGCTTGTGCACCAATGCAAGGTCGCTCTGGACCTCCCTGCTTACCATTGATGGACAGGCACCTAGCTGGGATACTGTGTG
The DNA here is from genome assembly GCF_964194155.1 of Cetorhinus maximus. NCBI lineage: Eukaryota > Metazoa > Chordata > Chondrichthyes > Lamniformes > Cetorhinidae > Cetorhinus > Cetorhinus maximus. Next base: position 33,092,703 of record NC_135896.1, on the reverse strand, counting down.
CCTCATTCATCTCCCACACTGGCACTAACTGCAGGTCCGAGGGCAACCCCAGGAACCCCTGATTCTGTCCCTGAAGCTGCCCCTCCATGTGAGTTGCCACTCTCTCAATGGAGGAGGCAGTGCACTCAGCGACAAGGGTCAATGCAGTGCTCATGTTCCGCATGGACTCCTGCACAACAGAGACCATGGCACGCTAATCCTCATGGATCTCTGCCAGATTCTCTCATGCATCCCACTGGACATCCAGCATCTGCTGCCTAATGGATGACTCCAGGGGCTCATCATCCGCCTTTGACTCAGCATTACCCTGGTCTCCAGCAGTCCTCCGATAGCTGGCGCCCTGGGCACTCTCTGCCTCCCCCTGCTCCTCAAGTGAGTGTGAAGTGCCCTCACTGCTGGGCACTGACATTCTAGCCGACGATCTAACGCCCAACAAGGTGCTGGTATCTGCTCTGGTGCCTGGTTCAGGGAACGAGTGTGACACAGGTGCAGATGAAGCCCGGTGCTCCTCTGACATCAAGGGTGTCTCCTCGGGGTCTTGCGAGAAAGTGCCTGCTGGAGAATCTAAGGAAGAACAATGACGTGTCATTAGTTTAAGTCATCACACTGTCACTGTGCATGTCAGGCACCCTGGTGAGACAATGGAGATATGTATCATGGTGCCATTGTCTTTCAATGATCAATGAGGCTCCCATTAATGATGAGACTACACAAGAATGTTTGCACCCTCCGAAACTCTCACCTCTGTGCACTGCACTCTTACCTTCGTCAGAGACCCCTACCTCTCCACAACCGGCTGACTGAGGTGGGTGGTGTGGTGGGTCTTCAGCTCCAAAGCGTCCATTTCAAACCTCGTCATGATTAGGAGGTTTGGGGGGCCTCTGCCTGTCCTTGACCTCTCAATGTGGTTATGGCTCCTCTTCTCCTGAAAGGTCAGAGGAACATTGATTAGTCCACTCTCTACCTGCAGCGCCATTGCAGCCTGGCCAACCCCAGCTGAGGAGCACCTTGCAGGGCACAATACAGACATGGCCCTTGAGCCACAACGCACTCAGGCCAAGCAACCAGGGCTCACCCCCTTGGGTCAGCTCCAGCATCATTGACAGTTGGCACTCAGACTCTAACACTGCTCAGCTCCATGGGGGGGGTGGCCAGCTCTTAACACTTCAACATACTGATCCATGCCAACATGGTACTTGCCCTCCCCGAGCACAGCTGATCGTTGAACCTTTTGCAGTACTGCTCCCATGTGCGCCTCACGAGGTCGTGGCTGCTGACCTTGGCTGCCACCGTCTCCCAATCTTTTTTGGTCTGGTGCAGTGGCCTCCTCCTGCCATCCCTGGAAACGAGGGTGTCCCACCTGACACCGACCTCCTCCACAAGGGCCGCAAGGCTCTTGTCTGAGAAATGAGGGGCCGAGTGCCCACCCGACCTGCCTTCCCACCTGACATCTCCAGCCACTGGTGAGGCCATTGCTCCAGTCTCCAGACCACAGAATGATTCTCCCCTGGCAGCCTTCGGAGAGCTGCCTCTGCCAATTTTAAACCACCCACCGGGTCACTAATGGACCCGGCGCCTGACAGGCCTTTGCACCCGCTCAGCCATCCATGACCATTTGGAAAACACGTTTCATACTGGGTGGGCCTTAATTGGCCATGGAGTACATGACAGGGAGGATTATACACATGGAACATACACTGCTTGATTTTTTTCCTTTTAAAAGAATGAACAGAATATTGGATAGACTGTATTATGGATAAGGAATCGTCCCTCCAATTTTTCCCTGTGTATTGTGCTGAGGCCATTCTTTACACCCAAGCACAATATGAGCAATATCTGCATGGTTCATTGAGAGTGGTATTTAATGGAGGTGGTGGGAGTCTCTGTAAGCCAATGCATTATTTGCCTTTGTATTGTATTAGTCACTTATAATCATGTAACCATGCTTTTATTTCTTTCATATTGATGAATGTAAGCTGGTTGTGGTGGAGTCCTCTGGGCAGAGTTTGTCTCATGGTGTTAGGAAGGTGGAGTACAAAGGGAGAATTCTGACTGAAGGCATTGCTGCTGAGACAGTTTTAACTAAACCAGACAGACAGACAGACAGACAGACACACACACACACACACACACACACACACAGGCATGTCAGGGCATGTCCCTGAGGTGGTGGTTTGCCACAAACACTCCATCTACTGAAACTGAACTAGACAGTGGCCACTCAGGAATGTGTGAATGGCCTTCTTGCTGCCTAAAGATACAGTAATCACACCCATTATGGGCCTGTACCTAGAGACATCCCCCCTGCTCAGGGCAGGATATGACCACGTGGGGGTGGGGGTCTTGAATGGCCAGGGTGGGATTAATAACCCAATCGGACGATCAGATTTAAGGTATTGCCTTATATGCTAAGGGCCAGGGTCAGGAAAGTTTATAAAGATGCTGTCCCCAAGGACATTGTTACTGCAGTGGGTACAGTAGCTTGGTTAGCCATACCGAAGTCACGCTGGGAGATCTGCCAAAGGGCTGACCACCTGAGATGGACCCTAGCTCGCGGGGTTCCTCAGCAACCAGTGTCGTTGTGAGTATGTACTATTGATTAGAGATTTAATTAAGGTGTTTCACATTTAGTGAATTAGTATCCAAGTTGTTGTGTATCGTTGATATCAAGAGTAAAGACAAAAGCATTTAGACCAGAGAGGGTGGTGGGGTGTATCTTAAACTTGCCACTGAGGCACTTGACAGGACAGGTGGGCCATCCCCTAGGAAAGGACTCTTGGAGGGGGCAGAAATCCCATCAGAGGCCGGCAGCTCTACTGAATATTGCACCATACCCGGGGAAGTAGTGGCTGCTGCCGGTATGACATCCACCTGAGGCCTAGTGTTGTTGCTGGATCCCAGGCCACAGATCAGTGATGGTTGGTGGTGAGGGGGTGGGGGGGGGGGGGCTTCATGGGTGGGCATGGCAAGAGAGGCAGGGGAGGTGGGGTCCTCAGCAAGGGAAGGGGGGTGACTCTCAGCAGACCCCCCCTCGCCTTCTTTCCCAATGTCGGCAGCGAGTGCCTTTGAACGAGGGACCTCAGCAGCAAGCAATCCTGCATGGTTGTGCTTGCTGAGACTCCTGCAAGGGAAGCCCCCCTGCCTGCCGCTGGGATAACACAAGCAGTGGTGGAATGAAGCCTTTAAGTGGGCATCAATTGCTCACTAAGGGCCTCAATTGGCAAAGGGGCAGGAAGGCCGCCCGTAGCCTTTTCCCTCGTGGACTTAATTGGGATGGAGGTGGGAAGGTAGCGGGCTCCCACCCGCCATTCACACACCTGATTAAATGCCCTCGTGCCTCCAAATATGCCACAGGGTGGGCAGTATATTCCACCCTTTAGTGTGGCCTTACCTTCTGTTATATGTATTAAAGGAAGTTTGGATGGTTCAAGAACCATTGTTTGTAAAGGAAAGAATGTTCTGAGACAGTAGGATCTTGTAACATTTATTATATTCTTATCTCCCTCTCAGAATATAGCTACTTGCAACGTGCTGGTTACAAACATATGTAAATGCTGTACTATGATTATAAAATATTTATAACATGTTCTCCCAATTGCGGTATACATTTATTTGTGAATTGGGTTTTTGTTAATGAGGTGAAGTAAGTGAAGAGAGAATTTGTTATGATGATAAAACTAGATATGTATTCTGGGCAGTGAAATAATTGAACCCTCAATCAAAAATATGTTCTTCAATTCATGTATGGAGGTTTCTGCCAAACAAACTAAAACTGAAATCCATGTATTATCCCTCAGACACCACATTTTTGACAATAGTTTAAAACTATAAATCAAAAGTGTGGCTAGCTACCAATTTGAAGTATTGTTTTATCCTCCGTTCTTATCCCATTTTTGATCCGTTTATTTTCCCCCACCACCACCGCCTCCCCCCACCCCACCTCCACAAGGGCTATTTGTCACTTGTTCGTGTTGTTCTTTTCACAGTGCTCACCCTTGTCCTGCTATGATCACATTCTGCTTTCTCACCTTAATGCTATTATCAGCACCTTTTTTAGCCCTTACCACTACCATTAGCACTCCCTTTGTCCTTTTGTTCATGACATCTTTGTCAATCTCTCCTTTGCCCCCACCTATCGCTAGCCTTCTATCCAGCTTCACCTGCTCCACCCCCCTTGAACAGTATAAATTTCATCATATTTCTACTACTCTGTAGCTCTGAAGAAGAGTCATATGGACTCGAAACGTCAACTCCGTTTCTCTCTCCACAGGTGCTGTCAGACCTGCTGAGATTTTCCGGCATTTTCTGTTTTTGTTACCAATTTGAAGTAGTTGCTTTGAACAATTTTCAGAAACTTAGCTAGGATTAGAAGAAGTATTTATTGCCAATTACTGCAATACCAGGATTGACTCTGCATGTCTTACCTATGTCAAGGTACTGTGCTCACTATGAGCACTGACCAGAAAATCCTGGGCGCACTTCCCAAGGTTCCAATCCACATTTGCAGCAGGCCTCATTGTAGGCAGTGGCTCAGGAAATCTAAAGTTTAGTTATTTAATTGTCTCCAGTTAGAGTAATTGGTCATTGGCATGATGTTAGAAGGTGAACACATGAGATTCACTGAATAAAGCACCATGGGCAGTATTTAATGAAGTTTACAGGAGTCCCATCTGCCAGCTGGAGAGCCGGCGAGAGCCCCACATTGCCATTTTTAGGGAAGGCCTACCATATTAAGTTCTTTCAGGTATTTAACAAGGCAACGGTGGGTCTTTTCCAAGATCAAGGACCCCGGGGTCGAAAGTCCTGCCTGCCAATCAGAGACTGGCAGCTCTATTGAATGGCAGTGCCACTGGGAGGCAGTGGTTGCTGCCGGTATGGCACCCACTTGAGGCCAAGTCTCGTTGCTGAATTCCAGGTCAGAGGTGAGTGATGGCGGGGGTGGGAGTCTGCAGGGGGTGCGGGGTGGGGGGGTGTCACAGGACGGGGGTCGCCGGGGAGAAGCGAGGAAGGCAGCAGCAAAGGCAGGTGGGTGGCTCTCAGCAGGCCTCCCACTTCCCAATGTGCTGGGTCCCTCAGTCAGGCATTGCGTGCCTTTAAATGAGAGAATGCATTCCTGGGAAACATGCCGTTTCCATGGTGGGTGGGCTCTCATTCGCCCACCACGCCATCACCTCGCTGCTTCGTCATGCTGGGCGCCATATTTAAAGTGCAGCCGCTCGCACACCTCTCAGGGCTTCCAACCAAAACTGCTGCAAAGAACACATGGCTCTGAAATGCAAGAAGACTGCAGCCCCCAGGTTCAATGACGCGTCCCTCGAGTGCCTTTTGGATGCAGTAGAGGCTCGCTGTGGCGTCCTCTATCCCCGCTCTGCAGGATAGGCAGCAACCTCATTAATCTGGCTTGGAAGGCAGTGACAGCGGTGACAGTGATGGTTTGCGCCAATGCCCTGCAAAAGAGGACAGCCACCCAGTGCCATAAGAGGATGAATAGTCTTATCTGTTCCACCAGGTTAATTCACTCTTCTCATCGCTCTCAACTCACACACTCACAAGCCCATCACACATCCACAGGGATCTCACTCACTGCCAGTTCAAGGGGCATCACCATTCACTCTCTCATAAACAGCTTCATTGTCCTCATCCCATCCATGGTAACACTCACCACCCACACATGCCAGGCATACTTATCATCTAGCCTGGCAGGTGTCCATCTTACACTCTCTCCATCTCTATTCGTGCAGGACAGGCTGACACACAACAAGAGGGTGGGGTTGCAGGCTGGTGGAAGAATGCCGGAAATCAAGGTTCTCACTGATTTTGAAAACAGAGCCATCCAGCTGGCTGGCAATGATCTGGATCATTCCTGTGCTGATGGTGAGATCGACAGTGCTCTACCAAGTGAGGATCCAACAGTGCAACATTCATCAGACAACTATGCTGTGAGTGATGTGTCCTGTTTCACAGGCCACTGTTATGCACTAATTATCACCCCTTGCTTCTGCAGGCACATCTGGGAAACAGCTGAGGGAGTTCAAGGCCCAGGGCCTCCAATCAAGCCCCAAAGAAACTTCTGAAGAGGAATCTGAAGGCACCCTCCTTGAAGCCCTTGGCCAGACAGGAGTCAGATATTCTCAGAGGCTATGTGAAGATCTGTGGAGCATCCTCACTACATGTCATCATCATCCTCCCGCAATTGAGTGACTGTTATGGCTTCCACTGCACCTCCATGACAAGAGCCTGTGCACTGAGGGTATGTGCGCTGCCATAAGTCAGACTGGAGTCACATGTTCATAGATGCAATGTGGCATCTTAATGTGTTTCCTCACTGCATGTCGTCATCATCCTCCACAAATCTAGCAGCTATGTGGGCCTCCTGAGAATGCCTGCCTCACCTGCCCAGTGCGAGGGGCTCATTGCCGTCATCATTGCCTTTAAGGGCCTTCTCACCCTCATCACTGTCAACATCCTCCTCATCGGAGGAGACCCCCACCTCCTGCATCTCCTCCTCAGCCAGCTCCTCTCCCCGTTGCAGTGCCAGGTTGTAAATGGTGTAGCAGACAACGACGATGTGTGACACCCTCTGCGGACTATATGGCAGGGCTCCACCAGACCGGTCCAGACACCGGGGCCTCATTTTCAGCAACCAGATGATTTGCTCCATCAAGTTGCGAGTTGCAGCATGAGCCTCATTATACCTTTACTCTGCTGCAATCTGAGGCTGCCGCACATTTGTCATCAGCCGCGTCCCGTCCCTGAGGAGCCATCCCTGCAGTCTCTGTGGACTCTGGAAGACATCATGGACCTGTGACTGACTGAGAATTTGGGAGTCTTGCACACTCCCTGGAAACTGTACGCGGAGCTGCAGGATGCGTTTGTGGTTGTTGCACATTCAGCCAATGGAATCTCTTGCAGTTGACATAGTTGACTGCGATGGAGATCTGAGCGCCACATGAGTGCAGTTGATGGCACCCTGCACCTGTGGGAAACCCGAGATCTGGGCCATTCCAATCCCTCTTGTATCCTGGCTCTCCTGGTCCCGGGCAAAATGCACAATGTTGTCTTCCCTCGTGAAGATGACCTCATGGATGCATTTGTGGGTGGTGGTTTGTGATCTCCCACAGGGGTCACCTGTGGAGCCCTGAAAGGAGCCACAGCTGTAGACATCAGGCGTCACTGTCACTTTCACGGCCAATGGCAGTGGATGCCCTCCATGTCCCTGTGGCGCCAAATCCTGCAGCAGCTGGCAGATGTGACCAATCATTTCCATAGACATGCACAGTCTTTGGCAACTCTGCTTCTCGGTCATCTTCAGGAGTGACAAGCACCATTTATAGACGCTGGGCCTAGCTAGGCGCCGACCAGCGATCACTCTCTGTGGTTCTTCAGCAGTATGTGCCCAAGCAGCTTTCTTCCAAAGGGTGCTGCTCCTCCCTCTGCCCAGCCAGGAACCTCTGTCACTCTTTTCTTCTTTGTCTCCTGTCTCTGTTGACCATGAGGTATACACATAGGTCACTAGGCTCCATGCTCCTGATGTACTCCTCCTGCAGGATGGAAGAGAGAGACGCATGGGTTAGCATGGGTGTACCAAGAACCTCTCTTGGTTAAGTCTGAAGGCCCCTTAATGCATCTCGGAGAGTGCTGGCCACCACTTGAATGGCCAGAGTTTAGTGCACTGCATGGCAGCATGAAACCCCGCTCTCCTCTGCCCCACTCCACCTGACTGATTGGCAGTAGCTTTACCCACTGGACTGCAGGCTGTGCTCTCAGCTCAGGTGCAGGCATTCTCCTAACTCACACTGCAAGGCTGCTCTGTTAATTTGAACCATCGGGGAAACTGGTCCAAACCGGGATGCTGACATTGCAAGGGGCTGTGAGCGCCTTCACCAGTGACTGCTCCATGGCCAGCTTTAGCAAGGAGATTGTAGAATGTGCCTAGTCATCCAACTATTCTGCAGTCCACTAAAAAACTCATTACTTTGCAGTCTGTGCCCAAGGTGTGAAATGCTAGGAGCACTTGGTGGCACTTTGATGCTTCTCGTTGCTTGAGTGGGCAGATAAGCTAGAGGTCCGACTCCAATCATATCAATGTGGCCGTGCCTGAACTGAGAGGAACTGTCACTTTATACAAGGTGTCCCTAATGCTTGGGCTCTTCCCTTGCCCACAAAAACCCCCACCTCGCATGTGCTTGTGCACTACCTTCAACCACAGAGCAACCTTTGCGCACCCCCCCCACAACAATGCACCTCAACCGCAGGGCAGCCTTTGTCTCACCCCAACAACTCGTCTCAACCTTGAAGTTCAATAGGCATCCCTCGCGAGTGCTCCACAACGTTACTGTGCACTCATCTCTGAGTTTCCCTCAAAGTGCAGCTCGCCAAGTGCACGCCTTTAATATGCTGTTGTGAAACTGTTGCTGTTATGATGTGGGTGGACGATCCAGCAGGGGAGGGTGAGTCCCGTGAGCTAGCCTTATAATATTACGCAGATGTATTACAATGAGGTTCCCCACATCCGATAGTGGGAAACGCGGCCCGCCATCGATGGGCTGAGTGAACAATTGCAAACTGTTTCACGACGTCGTGAAACCAAATTTTGGCCTTCTTGCCATATTGTCCGCTCACTCCGCTGGACATGCCCAATTCCAGCGGGCACAGACGATTCTGCCCTATGCCCAAGCACTAAGGGTTTCACAAAGCAAAACAATTCTGAACATTCTTATGTTTCCACAGTGTTAAATAACCTCAATGAATATGATAACCCTCAAGGGTTCAATAAGAAAATATCATCTACTGTGGCTATCTAAGGTTTGGTGTCTAGTTACTGGTCCACTAACTGATCTTGCCTGTGTGGTAGCAGGGTGCGATAATTGGCCTTAATAACTCTTTTAGGGAGAGGAAAATCAGCTAATGTTCTCTGCTTCTCAGTGCTCTCCAGTGTCCTCTGTTGGAAAGTAGTGTGAGTGAACACTGAGTGGCAACATGATCACACTTAGCTACGATGGTCAAGCAATCTACCAATACGTACCCTCTTCCCTCACTGATGGACAATTGGAACTGGAAGGCAGCCAACGTCTTCAGAGTTGTGTATTAGCTTGATCAGCCCTTCAGGAGAGGCAGGAACACTGAAAACAAAAATACTTGAGGTATGGAGCAAAGTTCTTCCATGTGTCAGGGGTTCCGCACTTCCAAAATGAACAACATTGGTGGATTTGGTATGAGTACTTCAAACACTTATGTTTCCCACCCTCACTTGAAATGATTTTTGTAATAATAGTTCATCATGTTAATGCTCATTCTTGGGTATATCAGACTTGGAGCCTGTCTGGGACAGGGCTACATAAGTCTTGGGTATTATTCCTTTATTCATTAATCACATATATAGAGAGAATGGGCAAATTAATTTTATTGACTGACTAGTGCTAAAATGGAAGCTGCTTCTTTTCCTCTTGGAATTGCCAGCTGAATGTTGGAGGCATTATTCTGTTTGCAAGAGAGCCAACAGGGTTCAAGGAGCAAGCAGAGCATGATATAACTAATAGATATAGTCAGGAGAATGCTTCCAGTGAGCACAGCAACATCAGTTCCAAATCAATTATATGTTTGCTGGATGCATTGGAGGAGGAGCAGAGCTATCAGGAAAAGATGGCCCACCAGGTTCAAGTGCATTAGAGGAAGAATATTAGGACTTGCTGCTGCTGTTTGAGATGCAGTATGAGTACGACAGACACACCAGATTTAATAACCAATTTTCTTTAAGTAGTTAGCTACCATATTTTTTCCCTTGGGATGTACCAGACTCACACTTAAATTATGTTCCTAGGCCCATCAACTGAGTGTGCTGTTCCAGCATTTTGTGATTTTATTGTTCCAGATTTCTAGTATTTTCATTTTGTTTTCACAATAGATTGTTTCACTGATGGATGAGTGGGTTTGATGGGTTAAATAGAGTTTGAGAAGTTGCTTGGGTGGATTGTGATGCCTGCAGTACCAGGTGTGATTTCTGAAATAGTTTCTGTGTGTGAATCTGTCATATAAAATGTTTATTTCTGCTGGAACATTTGGCATGAAACAATGCCAAATGTTGATTTATTCTCTGTTGTATACTAATAAATAGTTTTATGTTCATTAGACAATGAAAGCAACAGATGGCTACGGTTATCAAGTTTCATGTGTTATCTAAAATTGATACCACCTTTGAAACAGATGAACAACCACCTTAGAAATTCTCGGGGTTACCTTCTTCTAGAAGTTGCAATTAAGCTAAGAATAACTAGAAGAAATGTCTGCATAGAGCAGAAGTGAAATTAATATATGATGTTTATAAAAGCCCGTCACTGCCTATTGTGCCTGCTTCTAGTTTAAGAGTGAAGCTATATTGCCGATTTTACATGAATGCAAATCGGTTTCAAGGTGCACGTCAATGTGTAAATGACAAAATACATTGGAAATCAGGTCTTTACCTGGAATACACTGAAGCTGAGAGAGTGTCATGTAACATGGGCATGGTGTAAGGCCACGTTCAATAGTGCACAGGTGATCCTTTTGAGGATTTATTTTCAATGCTTTTAAGTTTATGAGAAAGCAGAACCTTCTGCCCATAACTCTCTCAAGGTTTAAATCAGCTATTGGTTGAGTCCAACACACCTTTCTTTATTCATGGGATGTGGGCATTGCTGGCTAGGCCAGCATTTATTGCCCATCCCTAAATGTCCTTGTTCAGAGGGCATTTAAGAGTCAACCACATTGCTGTGGGTCTGGAGTCACATGTAGGCCACATTCTACTCTACATTCACCAAATCAGGTAAGGACGGCAGATTTCCTTCCCTAAAGGTGAACCAGATGGGTTTTTACAACAATCGGCAATGGTTTCATGGTCATCATTAGATTTTTAATTCCAGATTTTTTTTTAATTGAATTCAAATTCCACCATCTGCCATGGCAGGATTCAAACCCAGGTCCCCAGAGCTTTACCCTGAGTATCTGGAATACCAGTCCAGCGACAATACCACTACACCACTGCCTCCCCATGTACTGATGTCTTTTGTTGCTCACCTCAGTATGGCTGCTGCAGTATAACTTGGGTTGGTCAATTATGCATCGCATTTCATTAGACTGATAGCTGCAGGTAACTGCAACCTATGTGTTCAAACATCGTGCATTTTAGATGCATTTCACCACACTGGAGGTATTATGTTCTTTAATGGCAAACAAGTACAATTTATATGACACTAAATTTGTCAATTCACTCAGAGATATAAGGTCGGTTTTTCTGGAAAGGGAAAAAGATTCATAGTTTATAGATTGAGCTGTTCTTCAACGGTTAGAGGTAAGCCATATTTCTGTGACAGAGTAGAGGGTCCTTTTTCAGAAGCTAATGGCCATGTTATCCCTCATGATACTGCTCCTGCATATCAAAAGTAGAAAGATGGTCTATCTTCAGCTCTGACATCCTTCACATTAGAAAGTATAAAAGTTTTAAAATATACTTTAAATGTATAGAACTGGTGTATAAATGAAGTGTATACATGTATTTATAATAACACCCTTCTTGGAGAGCAGATTTAAGACTGATTTAAACTCAGGTTGATTCATTGACAACCATTTTATTTCCAAAGCTAAGGAAAGATTACTGAAGGTGATGGTGTGCTTGTGCTTCATAACGAAGCAACATTAATGGTTGTCTGTTACGGGCATGGACAGTGAGCCCTTTATAAATAGAGGTAGTATGAACAATGTGGCAAACATAAGCACTAAACCCAGTAAAGAGTGAGAACAGAAGTGCAATTAAGGAAAGTGGTTGATCTGATGCAGAGGGCTTCAATTTACAGAATAGCTTTTATTAAGTCTAGTGAGCATTGTAGTTGAGTCAATTGTGATGGTAGCAACAGATCTATCTAACCTTCTTGCACATTCCAATGTCGCTGTGACTTTGTAACAGTCTTCAGATGTAAACTTTGACAACTCCTTTTGATTCAAGCAAGTATTGAAATGATGCCATTTTCTTACTAATATTTCTGAGGTTTATGACAGGAAGCTGCCAATGAATTTATGTGATGGAAGGTTCTGAATAGTGCACTTTGTTCCTGGAAACAAGGGATAATTCACATCTCCATGCATTTTTGATATGCTGAGCAAGTCACCAAAGCAACAAAGAACATGGGAGCGCAGTAAAGAGCAGGTTTTATATTAAGATACAGAGTATCACTTTTAATTGTGAAACAGAATCCTCTCTTAACTGGTGCTAAAATAAAATATCCAATTGCATATATTAAGTCAAATCTCATCTGTACTTGTAGCAGAAATCATTAAAAAGGTTTTATATCCATAAAATTGGTTGCATCTGTGCTAACTAAATTTTAAAAATATGGAAAAGACGGGATTAATGGTCCTTTTAGGCTTGTATCTCCCAGCATAGTGCATAGTTCATTATAAAAATCTATTTTAAAGTATGCACCCTGTGACTTTCCTTTTCAACAAACACCCCATGGGGTGAAATAATTAATATGAAATTCTCTGTGCTTCTCCAAAGTACAAAGCAAAGGGATTATTTGTCAGCTGATTAAGAGATTTGTGCTTGACATAATATAAACACTATACCATTATTGAAATTTAATTTGCACATTTTGTTTCTGCTGTCAATTTTTTAAAAGTGAGCTTTTAATTATGCCAAAAAAGTAATTGCACACTCTCTGCAATTAATGAAAGAAGCTTGGAAGGAAATCAGTGATTAAAACTACAGAAGGGAATACAAAATCTAGAAGGTCGGTGTCGATTTTAGCTCCAATCAGGTGGGCGATTGGGGGGTGAGTAGTTTGGGAGAGGCGGCTGTGGAGGGTGGGGAGAGTCAGGCGGGTGGGGGTGGGGGGTGTGGCTGATGTGTGGAATGCACCTTATGGAGAACACTTTGAGACATGAGCTATTTTACTTTGCACCTCATTAACTTGCCACCCTGACCTCAGGTGCAAAATGGGCAGCTGTGGCTTTGGATTTCTTTAATCCCCTTTAAGTCTGTCAGACCAGAATTATCACTGGTAAACCGCTTGGGGACATGAAACTATCTGCTCTAATAGGAAAAATAGAAAAGCCGAACATTTTTTTATAAGGTGAGGGACTGAGAAATGTTGGTATTCAGAGGGGCTGGTGTGTCCCTGTCACATGAATCACAGAAAGTTCAACAAACAATTAGGAAAGCAAATGATACATTAGCCTTTATTACAAAGAGTTTAGAGTATAAGAGGAAAGGGTTGTGAATTGTGAAGTGCCTGAATGTTTAGTAATACAGGAGCCATTTCAGCTCAAATATGCCATACCTCTGGTCGCCATTTAGGTAAGCCATTAGCAGGGGTGCTCGGAGCGCAGGATGGAAATGTGCAGAATAGATAAATTGTGAGGTAAATCTGCAAGTAATTTGCTGATTTGACTCTAGCAGTACCATTTTCATCCCCAGCCCTCCAGTTAGCACCATCCCCTAACCTCACACACCTGAACATATGTTCAGCAGCAGGAACGAACAACCCCACCACCCAGCAGTGGAATATAGAGGGACCATCAACTACTTTCAGGTTAGTTGTTAGTTAATTTTAACTGGCTGTTGCTGAGTTTGTGGACATGTTTGGTGGTTCGTACTGCTATTTGAAGTTGCTGAAGCTGACAGGAAGTGGTGTGGCACAGGGTAAAGGTCTTTGTTTTCACTTCAAGGGTTCTGCTCAGACCACTTACTCTTAGTCTTGGATGCTATGGTTTCTATCTCCCTTGGCCAGCAGCATGACAGGGAGAATGAGCAGAAGCAACATAGAAGAGGATAAGCCACTGCAGAGGGAGGGGGAGAAGAAGGAGAAGGCCTCTCAGAAGGTGACCATATGCATCCAGGGCAATTCTCCTATCTCACTGTCAGTGGGGAAGACTGTGCGTGAAACCTCTGTTTCATTAAAGAGGTGCTCATTGAAACCTGCCATCTGCTGCAGGCCACCATGTGGCCTCAGAGCAGGGCAAGGATGCCTTTGTCAGTGGCTGTAAAGGTGACAGTGGCCATGAGCTTCTTTGCTTTGGGCTCCTTCCAGTTGGGAAAAGATGACACCTCCAACATCTTGCAGTTTGTCTTCCACTGTTGTATAAGAACATAAAAACATAAGAAATAGGAGCAGGAGCAGACTACCAGGCTCTTGACCCTGCTCTGCCATTCAATGTGATTCTGGCTGATCTTCTGCCTCAGTTCCAATTTCCTGCTTGCTCCCCATATCCCTTGATTCCCTGAGAGATCAAAAATCCATCTGTCCAGCCTGGAATATATTTAATGATGGAGCGTTCACAGCCCTCTGGAGTACAGAATTCCAAAGAGTTACAACCCACTGGATGAAGAAATTCCACTTTATCGCTATCCTAAATGATTTATCCCTTAAGAGAGATTACTGAAGCTCTGTATGCAAAAAGGGGAATACATTGAATTCTTTCTTTCCAGAAACAGACAGACTGAGCACATGTATTCAGCAGGATAGTGGGTTTCCCTATGGTGTGACACACCTTGGATTGCACACATATTGCCTTGTGACCAGCCTATGTAGAATGAGTTCCAATCCTACCACATCCAGCTGATGTGCAACCATACTCAGCACATCATGTACGCTAATGCTCAGTATCCTGGCAGCAGCCATGATGCTTTTATTCTGTGCCAATCCATGTATCATCTGCATTTGAGTCACCACAGGAAACCAGAGGGTGGCTTCTGGGTGACAAGGGCTATCTGATGACCACCTGGCTCATAGCTCTGGTGCACAAACCAAGAAAATGTGGGCAGCATGCATATAATGAGAGCCACCAACTACAAACGGACCACCAGGGTGCTCAAAGCAATACTTTGATTCCCTGGGCCACTCTGGAGGAGCCCGGCAGGACGCTCCTGAGGGTTTCCATGATTCATTATGGTCTGCAACATTCTGCACAACCTTGTCATCATGAAGCCACAGCCTTTGCCACCAGGTTTACAGTGAGCAACTGAGGTGGAAGGTAAAGAGGAGAATCTAGAAGAAGGTTAGAGGGAACCAATCTTTTCTGACCAGGAAGTCTGTGATTGGCCCATCTGACTGTGGTACCAGTGACCACAATCCCAATTCCCCATTCAGCAACAGTTTCACACATTATCATCCCACTGTAATTGGCCATCACAACATCCTCTTTACTGAAATAAAAGCCACCACAAAGCAAACATTCCAAACCAACTTTATCAATCAAACCATTCAATATTCCCTCACAAAAGTCAATTAACCATCATTGTGCATTACCTTAGTGTCTGACTTCCATGTGCCTCTGTTATGGCACAACAGATGGTGAATGCCGAGCTGTTCAAATCCCAGAGGGAAACATGAAACAACTGCCACAACTATTTTGCAATTTATATTTATTTCAAGATGCGTGCCTTGAATTCACTAGTAATAAGACCACTGTCTTTTCAACTCTACTTTTCTAATAATAAAAATCTTTCATAGTATCAATTTTATCGGTAAGCTTTGGAAAAAATAAACACACTGTTTGGCTTCTTCTGGCCAAGTGTAACATTTTACCACCTCTTTTGAAATTTGAAATACTCTGGTTTATCTAAAATTGCAAATTTTCCATTATACCTCATATCCTAAAACTTCAGCCATGTTTACCTATTTACCATTTCAAACCTAGCTTCTCTTCTGATACATCAAAGCCTTCAGACCATCCATATTTCATTCAATGAAGCCCCCCCACACACAGATAGACTCCAATAACATTATGAAAAGTATTATATTTTCCTGACATGCCCCTCCTTACTAAAAAATGAACTGTCATGATTTAAAAAGATGGCTTCATTTTCTTAACCAATCTTACATTATCTCCTTTACCTATTACACTATTACATTACTAGGTGCATGCATTAACACAATAATATATATACAAATCCTTAGTATCAACAGAAATTATTCCAGTCCGATGTCCTGGTTTTAAATGTCCAATTTTTTCTTTAAGCTTCAAACTCTTGACAATGCAGCTGCAATCAGATTTTCTCATCCAGCCACATGTATAATCTGTAAATTAAATGGTTGCAGTAATAAACTCCATCTGAATAGCTGTGCACTTCTGTCTCGTAATTTGCCCAGAAACTTTAAAGAATTTTGGTCTGTATAAACAATTGTTTCTGACAAATTGTTGCAATGTAAATTTCAAAATACTGCAATGCTAACACCAGACCCAAAGTTTCCTTTTTGATCGTTGAATATCTTCTCTGTTGTACATTGCACTTTCATGAAAAATACTCTATCAGTTTTTCAATTCCATTTTCATCTTCTTGCAACAGTATGGCCCCAATGCCTATATCACTTGCGTCAACGACAAACTTAAATTGCTTGGCATAATCGGGTACTGCCAAAACTGGTGTTGTAGTTATTACTGTCAAATGGTTTCTGACACTCCTGTGTCCATTGAAACTTCTGTTCTTTTTTAATAGTTCAGTGAATGGAGCAACCACACTGCTAAAATTAGGTACAATTTCCAGTAAAACACACTCATGCACGGAAATCTCAAAACTTCTCATTTTGTTGTAGGCATGGGGAAATCCATGATAGCCTTGACTTTCACATCTCTCGGAGTCACCTTACCATGTCCAATGGTATGGCCTAGATATGTAACTTGCGGTTTTGCAAAATTCACTTTTAGCCAAGTTCATCATCAAATTAGCTGCTTCTAATTGACAAACCAGTTCTTCAAGATGCTGTAAATGCTCCTCCCATATCTGACTGAAAACTATCAAGTCGTCAATATAAACAGCACAATTGCTCAGGCCTGCAAATATTTTGTTTGTCTGCCTTTGAAATGTTGCAGGTGCATTTTACATACCAAATGGAATGACTTTAAACTGATATAATCCCTCTGGTGTCACAAAAGCCGATATCTCCTTTGCTCTCTTCAATAACGACACTTGCCAATATCCTCTTTGCAAGTCAATCTTTGTGATAAATTTTGATTGTCCCACTTTCTCAATATAATCTTCCAGCCGTGGTATAGAATATGAATCCATTTTTGTCACTGCGTTTACCTTTCAACAGTCCACAAAACAGTCTTTGTGATCCATCCGGTTTTGGTACCAGTACAATAGGCAAACTCTAGTTACTGCAGTTAGACTCAATGATATCATTTTGAAGCATGAATTTGAATTCTTTCTGTACTTGTGATAACTTTGCCAAATTTAATCCATAAGGATGTTGCCTTATCAAAGATGAAACTCCTGCACATACATCATGTACAGCTAAATTTGTCCTCCCCAGTTTATTCCCACAAATAGTTTTGTGTGACGGCAATAGCTTCCCCAAATCACTTTGACAATTGTCTGGAAGGAAACTCAATACTACATTTAAATTTTCAAGCACCCTCTCAATATCCAATTTGATTAGAGGGATATCAATTTCAAAACCCTGCATTTCTACCTCTTTCTCATTATCTATCACCACTAACACCTCCTTTTGGTCCTCTTCCCTGTCAAAGTACTTTTTAAGCATATTTGCATGACCCATCCTCTGCTTCTTTCTTCTATGTGAAGTATTTATTAAATAATTTACTTCACTCAGTTTCTTTCCAATCCTGTCAGTTTCTTTTCAATACTGTAAGGCCCACTAAACCCTGCCTTTAATGAGCCACCCAGTACTGGTAACAAAACTTGCACTTTTTCCCGAGCAACAAAACTACGAGCTATTGCTTTCCTGTCTGCCCTCATTTTTATCATTTGCTGTGATATCTTTAAATGTTCCCTAGCCAACTCACATGCTCTGTCCAATCTTTCTCTGAAGTTTGATACATAATCCAGGAGATTACTTTCTGAATTTTGACCCATTAACTTCTTATGAATCAATTTCAGTAGCCCCTTTACCTCATGACCATAAACTAGTTCAAAAGGACTTAAACCAGCCAATGCATTAGGAAAGTCCCTAATAGCAAATAACAGGAATGGAATTCCCATATTCCAATCCTGTGGATAATCCTGACAATACACCCTCATCATAGTTGTTAGAGTTTGATGCTATATTTCCAAAGCCCCTTGTGACTCAGGATGGTACGCTGTTGACCTAAATTGTTTTATCCCCAAACTGTTCATTACTTCCATAAACAGCTGTGACATGAAATTTGAACCCTGATCTGATTGCATTTCTTTAGGTAAACCATATCTTGTAAACAATTTAGTTAACTCTTCCACAATTTTCATTGCTGTAATATTTCTCAAAGGTATCACTTCAGGAAACCTTATAGACAAACCCATTGTTGTCAGTAAGTACTGATTTCCACTTTTAGTCTTAGGGAGGGGTCCTACGCAATCAATCATGACCCTAGTAAAGGTTCTTCAAATGTTGGAGTTGGAATTAAAGGTGCTGGCCTAATCACTGCTTGTGGTTTCCCTATCACCTGACATGTGTGACATATTCTACATAATTTGTCTACATCCCTATGCAATCCAGGCCAATAAAATGTTTTTGTACTTTCACCTGTGCCTTCCTAATTCCTAAATGTCCCCCGCATTGGAATTTCATGAAATATCCTCAGAATCTCATTTCTATAACCAAATAGTATTACAATCTGATGCACCTCCCTCCAGCTTTAATTTGTTGAAGCATGATAAGGCTGCCATTTTCTCATTAAAACATTACCCTTAAGGTAATAACATTCTGGAATACATGCTGTCTCTATTTCTGAGGAAGCTGTCTGATATAACTCCTTTTTCTGTAATTCCACTTGAGTTAAACACCTCAGCTGCATTATCCTCTGTTCTTTCCTCATGAGCCAAGTTATCAAGCACAGTTCCAGCTAATTGCACTTCCACACCTTTTCCCTGCCTTTGGGCCTCCTGTTCCTCTTTTTTCAGCCTATGAGCCTGTGATCTTGTTATCACACAATCTGGAAACATTCCAGGATGTTCTCTCTGCAACACTTCTGTTGAAAACGCTTCTACAGGCTGCTCAACTAGCATAGGAAACACCCACATCTGTGACCCAGCAATATCATTACCCAGAATAAATTGAACCCCAGCAATGGACAATTTTTTCATTACTCCAACAATCACCTCACCTGTTTTCTACTTATTTTTTAAATTTACCTTCCACAATGGAATAAGTTTAGCATCTCCATGAAACCCACTTATTATCACCTCTTCCTGTAATATTCTCTCTGAGCAACAAATGACACTATCTCACAACATTCAGGATTGACTAGCCCTGTGTCCCTTAAAGTTTTAACATCTTTACCTACTCCACCCTGTACACATGGAAAGATTTCCCCTTCACAGTCAAAACCTTTAAACATTTCTGCAATCTGCTTCTCAGAATTCTCTTGCTAAATTGTGAACATATTCCCACTCCTTTACCTATCACTGATTCTTCCTGTTTTATCTGAACACAAACCATTGGATTTTCCTATGCCTGAACCTCAGAACCCACAGTACTTTTACTTCCAGAACTTTTCTGCATCCCAAAAATCCCAGCAGGTTTTCCCTGCAATTTCCAGCACACAGACTTTGTGTGTCCAACTTTATTACAATGAAAAAACCTCAGTTTTCAAATGTCACTTCTACCCTCAGCACCTTCCTTTTTATTCTGAAGAAAACTTCCTGCAAAATTCCACCTACTCCTTCT
This sequence comes from Cetorhinus maximus, assembly GCF_964194155.1. NCBI lineage: Eukaryota > Metazoa > Chordata > Chondrichthyes > Lamniformes > Cetorhinidae > Cetorhinus > Cetorhinus maximus. The sequence continues at coordinate 33,073,066 of NC_135896.1, read as the reverse complement.
CTTCCCTGACTACCCACCTTCCTTTTACCTTCCCACTTTCTATCCTTTTCTGATTTAAAAGGGTGACACAAAGAGGTTTAGCTCTATGAACTAACTCATAATTATCAGCTATCTCTGCTGCTTGTCTTAGCGTCTCAACCCTATGTTCCTCCACATGAGTTCTCACTACCAAAGGAATTGAATCTTTAAATTCTTCCAAAGGAATTACCTCTCTAAGAGCTGCATATGTCATCTCTATCTTTAATGCCTGTATCCATCGGTCAAAATTGCTTTGTTTTACTCTTTCAAATTCAATATATGTTTGGCCGGGCTGTTATCTCATATTCCTAAATTTCTGCCTGTATGCCTCAGGAACCAACTCATATGCACTCAAAATAGCCTTTTTTACCACACCATAGTTCACCGACATTTCTTCTGACAATGAAGGATAAACCTCATGTGTTCTACCCACCAACCTGGATTGTAACATCAATGTCCATTTTTCCTGTGGCCATTTCATCCATTTATCTACCTTCTCAAATGAAATAAAGAATACTTCAACATCTCTTTCTCCAAGCTTTGGAAGAGCGTGTATAAATTTAAACACCTCCCCACTGGGTTCTGATCTGGAAATAAGTCCTTCCTCACCTACTGGTGTCTCTTTTTTAATTGGCAGCATTTTAATCTGGAATTCTCTGTCTCTCTCTTTTTATCTTTCCTGCCTTTCTGCCTGTTCCTTTTGAAATGTCCTTTCCCTTTCCTTTTCTTTTTCTGCTGCCTCTAGCTCAAGTTTTTTCATTTGCAGCTGAATTTTAGCCCATTCCAATGAACAACCCCTTGGAGAACTCAGTCTCTCAGATATTCCTTCCAATTTCAAATGCTGTGCTATACCTTCAATTATGTCTGATTTTCTTACCCCTGTAGGTAACCCCAATTGTAACTTATCTGTCGATTCCATTAACTTAGCTTTATTTGCCTTTTGTAAACCAACCAAAGTTATAACTTCAATTCCCAGACAAGTCTTAGCAACAGCCAAAGCCATATTACAGTCTCACCACTTAAAAAAAACCTCACATCAACTCCTGAATTCAAAGTGCTTCTCGTACTTGTAACCTTAAATTCACCAACTCCAAACCAATCCAAGAATTTCAAATATTTCCCAAATGGGCCTCCAATTTTGTTATGGCACAACGGATCATAAATGCTGAGCTGTTCAAATCACAGAGGGAAACTTGAAACAACTGCCACAACTATTTTACAATTTGTATTTATTTCAAGATGCGTGCCTTGAATTCAGTAGTAATAAGACGACTGAGTCTTATAGGTTTCTTACAAAACTAAATTAAACCTTTATTAACAAAAAAGAATGATTTAAGCACATGCATAGGTTTACAAATTTCTACTATAGAACTCCTAGCTCCCCTAGTTAATCTAACTCCCAGTTACACCTCTGTTAAGGCAACAGTAAAACACACAGATTTTAAAAGACCCAGGCAAATTAACACAATACCCTGAATAGTCAAATTCAAAGTGAGTTTTCTTAACTTCAGCTCATGTAGACAGCAACTTGAAGCTTAGAGGCTGGAGGCTTTTCACACTTGTTAGATCTTAGAATTCCTTCCTCTTTCACATCACCTCATCTCCTTTATACAGGTTTCCCCCTTTTTAATGTAAATCCCAGAGTCCCAATATGTCTTTTCAACTCTACGTTTCTAATAATAAAAATCTTTCAAGGTACCAATTTTATCGGTAAGCTTTGGGAAAAATAAACACACTGTTTGGCTGCTTCTGGCCAATTGTAACATTTCACCACCTCTTTTGAAATTCAAATTACCCTGGTTTATCTAAAAATGCAAAATTTTCCTTTATACCTCATGTTCTAATACTTCAGCCATGTTTACCTATTTAACATTTCAAATCTAGCTTCTCTTCTGATACATCAAAGCCTTCAGACCAGCTGTCTTTAATTTAATTAAGCCCCCCGACCCCCCTACACACACACACACACACACAGACACACACAGGCACACACTACTCCTGTCTTATAACAAGCTCCAATAACATTATGAAAATTATTATGTTTTCCTGACACTCTGCCTGTCTTTAGTGTTCCTAAGCAGTGCTACTGCAATGACTGCAGCATGGCTGTTGGAAGGTTGCTGACTTTCACTGGGAGATACTGCAGATGGTCATGCACGATGCCCACATGCGGCTCTGAGTTGAAAAGGCCTGGTTTTAGATTGCACCTTCTGTCCACCTCCTGCACCAAGGCCACCCGTGCTGCATTCGAGAACCTTAGAACTCAGTCTTTCCCCTGTTGCCCCATAGTCACTCCTCATGTAGGTCAGACACTCTTCTAAGCCTCTTCCCACACCTACTCCAGTAAAAATGCACCTCTGCATTAAGTCATGCAGACTGGCTTTAAGTATTTAACTATCCTGAACACTTACAAGCCCCTCATAATTTTGTGGCCCCTGCTCTGATGTGAATTCACTCAACAGCTCACTGTTAGCACTGGCCTCACGCTGCAATCATGTAAATGAGCAGGCAGCACTTCAGGAGCAGCAGACACAGGTTAATCGTGCACCACGGCTCCTACGCCTATTTTCGAGTTTTCTTGAATTTTGTGGTCATGGTGTTTTATTGCAACTATATGGGGCTGTAGATCAGAGCACAGGAGTATTGTTTACAGTTTGAGTCTCCTTGCCCAAGAACGGATATATTTGTCTTAGAGAGAGTGCAATGATGGTTCACTAGAGTGATTCTGGGATAGGGGATTGTCCCTGAGGAGAGATTGAGTAGACTAGATTTATATTCCCTAGAATTTAGGAGAATGAAAGATGACCCCATTGAAACATATATAACTATTATAGGGTTTTACAGGGTGGACGCTGGAAGGAAGGCCTGAATAATACGCTTTAAATATGGGAGCGAAATGTGAAAGCGCCAGCGTATTATCGGGCGCCAAGATGTCAAGTCACCTTCCCAGCGTCATCATGCCGACCTGGGATAATATGGTTAGTGGGTGGATCTGGAAAGCGGGATCCTGCCCATACTATGCAAAGTGAAAGTAATAGGCTCATTGCACTCATTAAAAAGGCAATTGACTGCCATAATGCGTGTAGAATGGAATCAAATGCTTTCAGAATGGGATTTATGTAAGCCGTATTTCCCGTTTTAACATCAGGCAGGCTGTGATGGTGGGTTGTCTGAGGGCAGAGTTAAATCTTGGCTGTTCAGTGTCCTTTGACTACTGGAAGTGCTTCATGGATGAAGTAGATGTATACTGACTTAAATTAATGATTTAAGAACCTGAGACCTCATGCAGGGAGTTCCATTTCTGCATTGCGCTGCTAAAGAGGCCAGAGTAGCCCTTTAAATTACTGACCGTGACCTTGATCCGGGTCATGGCTGATGAGATCCGACGCCGAATATCACACTCTACTGCTCTGATTGGGCGGGATACTCTCAGCCTGTGGCCCGGAACCCACCCAGCGCTTTTCATTGGCCGAACTGATGCTTCCTTTGGCGCGTTTGGGTGGCAGGCTCGGAAGTCTGAATGCCGGCTGCTTCCGGGCGTGCCTCTGCAGGGCGTATTATTCAGCCTGGCTTCCCCTGACTAGGGACTCTAGAACTAGGGATCCTAATCTCAGAATAATGGATTGGCCATTTTGTGCTGAGATGAGGAGAAATATTTTCACTTTAAAAGAAAGTAAGAAGGACTTGCATTCATATATGGTGCTTTTCATGACCACAGGGCATCTCATAACACTTTGCAGCCAATGAAGTATTTTTGAAGTGCAGTCACTTTCATAATGTTGGCAGCCAATATGTACGCAGCAAGTTCCCACAAACAGCAATGTGATAATGACCAGACAATCTGTTTTTGTGATGTTGGCTAAGTGATAAATATTGGGCAAGATACCGAGGATAGCTCCCCTGCTCTTCTTTGAAATATTGCCATGAGATCTTTAACATCTACCTGAGCAGACAGATGGGGCCACAGTTTAATAACTCATCCTAAAAAGGGCACCTTCGTCAGTGTCGCATTCCATCAGAACTGCACTGGAGTGTTAGCCTTGATATTTGTGCACAAGCCCTGGGGTAGGACTTGAACCCAGAACCTTGTGACTCAGAGACAAAAGTGCTATCAACTAAGTCACAGCTGACACTAGAGTGTTGTGAATCTTTGGAATTCTCTACCCTAAGGGCTGTGAATGCTCGGCTGAGTATATTCAAGACAGTAATTGATGGTTTGTGGATACTAAGGGAATCAAGGAACATGGGGATTGGGCAGAAAACTGGAGTTGAGGTTGAAGATCAGCCATGATCTTATTGAATGGTGATGCAGGCTGAATGGGCCAAATGGCCTACTCCTGCTCCTATTTCTAGGTTCTTATAGTGGGTATCTGCAGCTGGCTGGTCTAATGCTAATGCTCAGTTGCAATATCTCGTGGGGGTTGGATCTGCCCATTCCAAGGCAGAGCTTGTTCCCTGTGGCTAGTCCATGATGATTTGCTGTATTTTAGGGCAATCTAATTTAGATATTGGACCACCTTGAGCACCACAGCAATAAAGAAAACAACGTTCTTCTTTTCTGTATAGTAGAGGATAGAATCTGACTTGGAGTAACCACTGTGGTCTCACTAAGAGGTCTGGAGACTGTGTGGTTGAACATAAACTGTTTATTGTTAACACACAACTATATACATATCTCCAAGGTATGGCCCTATCTAGGTGTTACTTTCATGCTGACTTCTCTCAGACTCTCTCTACAAACAGTCTACTATAATGTGACTGTCTACATTACAACGTGGGCAGTACTGTTCTCCAGTCTCACATTAACCCTTGCTATGCTGAACACCTTTATGCTACATCCGCCCTCATTCAGGTTGCCGGCTTGCATTATTTTGGCTTGCACTGAACTCTGTATTAGAGATGGCTTTTGTCTGAACCCTCCAAAAAATTCAAAGCTACAATATTCCATTTCCAGGCAGATGGAGGTAGAACATTGAAATTGTTGGCAGTGACAAATCGGACTGGGCTTTATTGAGGATCCCAGCGACTTTATCAGCTTGGCCACATCCATACAGCTTTTGTTTATTGTCATATGTTTTGAATGTTATCACCAAGCCAAGAAGCTGAATATTTGTAACTGAAAGAGCTAGGATACATTCCCAGAGTAAAGATAGATGAGCAGCATTATGGATAATATTATTTGACAGATATTGATCAGGTTTGCTCAGTGCAACACTTGCTGGTTAAGCAACGCTCTCGCTGATTTCTAACAAGGTGCTGGAGCATCAAGCAGGAGAATATTTATCCCTTTCACTGCCTTTAGCAGTGACTGTGTTAACACTCCAGAGTCATCCTTCAGCTCCTCAGACAGGTTATAACAACCATTGATTTAGTGAATTTAAATATTTGAAATAGGCAAATGAAAAATCGACTTGCTATTTCTCTGTTAAACTGCCCTTTCAACTGAATGTAAAAGATCCCAAAACACTATTTTGAACAAGTGTAGGGGAGCTAGATCAACTTATGGTGCTAAATGACAATGAAAAAGTCAAAATTGGAAGCACCGAGATGGAGAGTGGACAAATTTCAATTGCCTTGGCTCAATGGTAAACACCAAAGCTATATCAAAGAATGAAATCTAGGTTGGATTAGCTACGGCAAGAAGTGTGACCAGTGAATTAAGCAGCATCTGGAAGTCCAAAGCTGAAGAAATGTCTAGCACGGTCACTAGTGTGGAGTGTTGCACTCTATGGATGCCTGAGTTGGACACTGAGGAAAGAGGATAAGAGATGGATAACAGCTTTTGAAAGGTGGGCGTGACAAAGGGTGCTCAGAATCAGCTGGATGGACAGAAAGACAAATGACTGAGCTAGATAAAGAGTAGAAGTTCAGGAATCAAAAGGGTTCCTAAGAAAAGTTATAGAGAGAAAGATCACCAGGTCCAGACATTGGAAACAAAGACCTGACAACCTGGACCTGGCAACAATTGGAGAAATTGAGGGTAAAAACAGAATATGGAGAAAAATCATTGGATAGGTGGATAACATTGAGATGTGGATGAGGGAGGCTTGACAGAGAAGAAGTCAGACAATGCCAATGGCCCTACTAAAGTTATGCTGAAAATTAACAAATGAAGGGAGATATACCTGCTGTGTTGGCCATTCACCTCAAGGCTAAGGTCTACTAGGAAGACAGAAGGCATGGATCCACAGGAAGTGAATGACCTATCTCAGTCTCCTCGAGACCCCCAGCATCACAGATGCCAATCTTTGGCCAATTCGATTCACTCCGCGTGATATCAAGAAACAGCTGAAGGAACTGGATACTGTGAAGGCTGTGGACCCTGACAAAATTCTGGCAATAGTATTGAAGACTTGTGCTCCAGAACTATCCATGTCCCTAGCCAAACTGATCCTGTACAGATACAACACTGGCATCTACCCGACAACGTGGAAAACTGCACGAGTATGTCCCCTGTCCACAAAAATCAAGTTAAACCCATCCTGGATAATTAGCATCCCATTAGTCTACTTTTGATCATCAGTAAAGTGATGCAAGTGGTCATCAACAGTGTTATCAAGTGGCATTTGCTTTGCAATAACCTGCTCACTGGTGCTCAGTTTGGGTTCCGCCATGGCCACTCAGCTCCCGACCACATTACAGCCTTGGTCGAAACATGGACAAAATTGCTGAACTCAAGAGGTGAGGTGAGAGTGACTGCACTTGACATCAATGCAGCGTTTGACTGAGTGTGGCATCAAGGAGCCCTGGCAAAGCTGAAGTCAATGAGAATCAGGGGAAAGCTTTCCACTGGCTGGAGTGATACCTAGCACAAGGAAAGATGGTTGTGGTTGTTAGGGGTCAATCATAGAGTTATACAGCACAGAAACAGGGCCTTTGGCCCATTGTGTCCGTGCTGGCCATCAAACACTTATCTATTCTAATCCTATTTTCCAGCACTTGGCTAGTAGTCCTGTATGCTATGCCATTTCAAGTATTCATCTAAATACTTCTCAAATGTTGTGAGGGCTCCTGCCTCTACCACCCTCTCAGGCAATGAGTTCCAGATTCCAACCACCCTCTGGGTGAAAAGATTTTTCCTCAAATCCCCTCTAAACCTCCTGCCCTTACCTTAAATCTATGTCCCCTGGTTATTGACACCTCTGCTAAGGGGAAAAGTTTCTTCCTATCTACCCTATTTCTGCCCCTCATAATTTTGTATACCTCTATCAGGTACCCCCTCAGCCTTCTCTGCTCCAAGGAAAACACCCCTAGCCTATCCAGTCTCTCTTCATAGCTGAAATGTTCCAGCCCAGGAAACATCCTGATGAATCTCCTCTGCACCCTTTCCAGTGCAATCACATCCTTCCTATAATGTGGTGACCAGAACTGCATACAGTACTCCAGCTGTGGCTTAACTAGCGTTTTATACAGCTCCAACATAACCTCCCTGATCTTAAATTCTATGCCTCGGCTAATAAAGGCAAGTATCCTTATTGCCTTCTTAACCACCTTATCTACCTGTCCTGCTCCCTTCAGGGATCTATGGACATGTACACCAAGGTCGCTCTGATCCTCTGTACTTCCTAAGGTCCTACCATTCATTGTGTATTCCCTTGCTGTGTTAGTCCTCCCAAAATGCGTCACCTCACACTTCTCAGGATTAAATTCCACTTGCCACTGCTTTGCCTATCTTACCAGCCATCTATATTGTCCTGTAATCTAAGGCTTTCCTCCTCACTATTTACAACATCACCAATTTTCATGTCATCTGCGGACTTATTGATCATACTTCCTATATTCACAGCTAAATCATTAATATACATTACAAACAGCAAGTGTCCTGGTATCAATCCCTGTGGTACACCACTCATCACAGGCTTCTAATTGCAAAAACAGCCTTCGACCATCACCCCATGCTTCTTGCCACTAAGCCAATTTTGGATCCAATTTGCCAAATTGCCCTGGATCCCATGGGCTCTTACGTTCTTGACCATTCTCCCATGCGGGACCTTGTCAAAAGCCTTACTGAAGTCCATGTAGACTACATCAACTGCACTACCCTCATCTACACAACTAGACACCTCCTCAAAAAATTCAATCAAATGTCTTAGAAATGATATCCCCCTGACAAAGCCATGCTGACTATCCCTGATTAATCCCTGCCTCTCCAAGTGAAGATTAATCCTGTCCCTCAGAATTTTTCCCAATAGTTTCCCTACCACTGATATTAGACTCACTCACCTGTAATTACCTGGTTTATCCCTACTACCCTTCTTGAATAATGGTACCACATTCACTGTCCTCCAGTCCTCTGGCACCTCTCCTGCGGTCAGAGAGGATTTGAAAATCAGTGTAAGAGCCCCTCCAATCCCCTCCCTTGCCTCACATAGCAGCCTGGGATACATCACATCTGGGCCTGGGGATTTATCCACTTTTAAGCCCACTAAAGCTGCTAATACCTCCTCCCTTTCAATGCTAATTTATACAAGTATATCACAGTCCCCCTCCCTGATTTCTACACCTACATTGTCTGTCTCCTTAGTGAACGCAGAAGAAAAGTAATAATTTAAAACCTCACCTACGTCTTCCAGCTCCATGCACAGATTGCCACTTTGGTCCCTAATGGGCCCTACTCTTTCCCTGGTTATCCTCTTACCCTTAATATATGTATAAAATGCCTTGGGATTTTCCTTTATCTTGCCTGCCAGTGCTTTTTCATGCCCCCTCTTCGTTCTCCTAATTTCTTTTTTAAGTATCCCCTACACTTTCTATACTCCTCTAGGGCTTCTGCTGTTTATATCCCTCTGTATCTGGCTAAGCCTCCTTTTTCCCCCTCATCCAATCGTCTATATCCTTTGACATCCAGGGTTCCCTGGATTGTTGGCCTTAGCCTTCACCTTTACCGGAACATGTTGGCCCTGAACTCTCACTATTTCCTTTTTGAATGACTCCTACTGCTCTGATGTAGACTTTCCTACAAGTAGCTGCTCCTAGTCCACTTTGGCCAGATCCTGTCTTATCATATTGAAATCACCCTTCCCCCAATACATGACCTTTATTTCCGGTCCATCTTTGTCCTTTTCCATAACTACCTTGAATCTTACTGAGTTATGGTCGCTATAACCAAAATGGCCACTATCCCCCACTGACATTTATACCACTTGCCCAGCTTCATTCCCTAAGATTAGGTCCAGTACTGCCCCTTCTCTTGTAGGACGTTTTACATGCTTGCTCAAAAAAGTTCTCCTGGATGCACCTTAAGAACTCTGCCCCCTCTAAGCCTTTCACGCTAAGACTACCCCAGCTAATATTGGGGAATTTGAAATCCCCTACTATTATTACCTTATTATTTTTACACTTCTCTGAGGTTTGCCTACATATCTGCTCCTCTATTTCCCCCTGATTGATTGGAGGCCTATAGTACACTCCCAGCAAAGTGGTTGCCCCCTTTTTGTTTTTAAGTTCTAGCCTTATGGCTTCATTTGAGGAACCGTCTAAGATATCTTCTTCCTCACTGCAGTGATTGACTCCTTGATTAATAGTGCAATGCCACCTTCTTTTTTACAAAGCCCCCTACCCCCCCACCAGCCTCCCCCCACCACACCCCCACCCACCCATCATGCTTGAAGATTCTATACCCTGGAATATCGAGCTGTCTGTCCTGCCCTTCCCTCAACCATGTCTCTGTGATAGCAACAATATCATATTCCCATGTGCAGCACTAGCAAACCTTCCCGCACGGATGTTAGTCCCGTTCCAGTTCAGGTGCAACACGACCGACTTGTACATGCCCCACTTTCACCAGAAATAAATCCAGTGATCCAGGAAACTAAATCCCTCCCACCTGCACCATCTCTTCAGCCACGCATTCATCCCCTCTATCCATCTATTCCTATAATTACTAGCACGTGGCACAGGGAGTAATCCAGAGATTACAACCTTTGAGGTCCTGCTTTATAATCTGCTACCTAGCTCCATAAATTCTTGTTGCAGGACCTCATCCCTCTTTTTACCTATGTCGTTGGTACCAATGTGAACCACAATCTCTGTCTGTTCGCCCACCCCCTTCAGAATGCCCTGCAGCTGTTCTGTGACATCCTTGACCCTGGCACCAGGGAGGCAACACATCATCCTGGAGTCACATCTGTGGCCACAGAAGCACCTGTCTACACCCCTCGCTACTGAGTCTCCTACAACTATTGGTCTTACACTCTTACTCCTCCACCCTTGTGCAGCTGAGCCACCCACAGTGCCGTGAACTTGGCTCCGACTGCAGTCTCCAGAGGAACCTTCACCCTCACCGTTTTCCAACACAGTAAAACGGTTCTTGAGTGAGATGCACTCTGGGGCTTTCTTGACTACCTGCCTGCCTCGCCTTCTTCTGACTGGGTCACCCAATCCCCCTCTGACTGCACTTCCTTAAGCTGCGGAATGACTACATCTAAAAACATGATATTCATGTAACCTTCAGCCTCGCGGATGCACTGCTGTGTCTCTAGCTGACGCTCAAGCTCCAAAACCCGTTGCTCCAGCTGGTCAAGCCACTGGCACTTCCTGCACATGTGGTCATCCAGGCTGCAAGGAGCGTCTAAGAATTCCCACATGCAGCAGGGCGTACAACACATGGGACTGAGCTCCCTTGCCATACTTTTTGTTTGTTTTAATTAAAAGACTATTTCCTTAAATTTAAGCCAAGTAGAAAACTATTTAGTTTTTCTTAAAAAAAACAAATGCCGAGACTCTTACCTTCTGTAATGTTGCTTTAAAGTGGAAAAAAAACCTTACACACCACCTATCAATCAGCTCTTTCCCTTGTCCTGACGTCACTCCTTTCAAATTCCAGCGCCGCCAAGTGTCTGGGTGAGAGTCGGCTCCCTCACAGGTAAACTCCTGCTCTTTATACCTGTCCCAGGGTCCTCCTCTCACACTCTACCCCATCTCAGCCCCAGTCGCTACAGGAGTTCCTCAGGGTAGTGTCACAGGCCCAACTATCTTCAGCTGCTTTATCAATGACCTTCCTTCCATCATAAGGTCAGAAGTGGGGATGTTCGCTGATGATTGCACAATGTTCAGTACCATTCGCGACTCCTCAGATACTGAAGCAGTCCATGTCCAAATGCAGCAAGACCTGGACAATATTCAGCCTTGGCCTGATAAGTGGCAAATAACATTCATGCCACACAAGTGCCAGGCAATGAACATCTCCAACAAAAGAGAATCTAACCATTTCCTCTTGACATTCAATGGCATTACCATCACTGAACCCCCCACTATCAATATCCTGGGGGTCACCATTGGCAAGGAATAGAACTGGACCAGCCATATATATACAGTGGCTACAAGGGCAGGTCAGAGGTTGAGGATTCTGCAGTGAGTAACAAACTCATCTCCTTACTCCCCAAAACCTGCCCACCATCTACAAGGCACAAGTCAGGTGCGTGATGGAATACTCTCCACTTGCCTGGATGAGTGCAGTTCCAGGAACACTCAAAAAGCTGGACACCATCCAGGTCAAAGCAGCTCACTTGATTGGCACTCCATCCACTACCTTAAACATTTACTTGCTCCAATACTAATGCACAGTGGCAGCAGCGTGTACCATTTGCAAGATGCACTGCAGTAACCCACCAGGACTGCTGTGACAGCACCTTCTAAACCCATGATCGCTACCGCCTAGAAAGACAAGGGCAGCAGATGCAAGGGAACATCACCAGCTGAAAGTACCACTCCAAGTCACACAACATCCTGACTTGGAACCATGTCACCATTCCTTCACTGTCACCGTTTCTTCACTGTCTGGGTCAAAATCCTGGAATTCCCTTCCTCACTGCCATTTATCAGCCCAAGCCTGAATGATGCCCAGGACTTGCACATGGACACAGACTGCTTTAGTATCTGAGGAGTTGTCAATGGTGCTGAACATTGTGTAATCATCCCCACTTGTGACCTTATGATTGAAGGAAGGTCACTGATGAAGTAGCTGAAGATAGTTGGGCCGAGAACACTAATCTGAGTAACTCCTGTGGTGACTGGGACTGAGATGATTGACTCCCAACAGCCAAAGCCATCCTTCTTTGTGCTAGGCATGGCTCAAACCAGTGGAGAGTTTTCCCCTGAGTCCCATTGACTCCAGCTTTGCTATGGCTCCTTGATGCCACACTCAGTCAAATGCTGCAGTGACGTCAAGGGCAGTCTCTCTCACCTCACCTCTTGAGTTCAGCTCTTTTGTCCATGTTTCGACCAAGAATGTAATGAGGTCAGAAACTGAGTGGCCCTGGCTGAACCCAAACTGAGCATCAATGAGCAGGTTATTGCAGTGTAAGTGCTGCTTGATGGCACTGTTGATGACAGTGGGTGCACCTACACCACTTGGACTGCAAGAGTTCAAGAAAGTGGCTCACCACCAGGGCAATTTGGGATGGGCAATAAATGCTGGCCTAGCCAGTGACTCCCACTCCTGTGAAGGAATAAAAAAAGGCAGGAATGGAGATGACTGGATAATGGTGATTTGAAATAAAATTTATGATTCATTAACATTTTTGAATGCATTAACACAGTAACACTGTTATAAACACTCAAGTGAGTGCCTTTGTAGAGCTAGAGGCAGGCTGCTTATTGTGGGCTTGGACAACTGAAATGCCCGTGATGGATGTCTTCTGAGTTTTGGAATCTAAGTGGGCCCCGCCAAAGATTGCTTCATCTATACCTGGGCAGGAGCAGGCTTGGTGATCGGGGCAGGAGGCAGCATGTGGGGCTCTGACAGAGGGGGTTTGGGGAGCAAAGGATGAGAAGCAGGAGCACCCCAGCAGAGTCCCCATTTCCTTGTGCCCTTCCTCCATCTTCCCTCTCATTGTCCATCTACACTTCCTGTTAGCCAAGACCTGGCGAGCACTTAGCTGCACTTCAGTGAGCTGCTGAACAGCCAAGGCAAGACTTCCTTCCATCCTGACTAACTGATTGGTTGTGTGGACCACTTGTCTGGGCCAGCATGCACCTGGTTACCTGCTACTTCTGATTGTCCATACTGGTGGTCAATATTTCCATGGAGGTGGGCATCAGCGCCAAGACCAGAGACATCATGGGACTCATGGTCGAGGTGGACTCCTCCAATCTCTTACCAGGGTGGAAATGCTGACAGAACCTCTCATATTTTCTCCTCCGACTAAAGAATAGCCCTCCTCATTGATAACCCCGAGGCTCAGCATCTGCGCCCTGTACCCTCTGCTGGGGCTCTCCAGTGCGGCCCCTGTCTCCATTGCCTTCTCCTGCTCACGTGTGATATGTGCCTTGTAGAATGTTTTGTATGAACTTGATTCATATCTGAGAATTTTAGGAAATAATGGCAGACACTCAAACTGCTGGATTAATTATCCAACTTTAATAGGTTCACTCAAAAAATATATACAGAAACGTGTAGTTGAGATCACAATCAGATCAGCCATGATCTTATCATGTAGTGGAGCAGGCTCGAAGGCATGAATGGCTTAGTCTTGCTCCAACATCCTATATTCCCATATAAAAACATGGAATATCAATCTGTAGTGCAGCAGAGGTTCACCAGGCTATTCCTGGGATGATGGGACTGTGCTTTGAGGAGAGATTGAGGAGAATGCGTCTGTATTCTCTAGAGTTTAGAAGAATGAGAGGTGATCTCATTGAAACTTACAAAATTCTAAGATTTAGAGAGGGTGGATGCAGAAAGGATGTTTCCCTTGGCTTGGGGACCTAGAACTAAGGGGCATAGTCTCAGAATAAGGGGCAAGCCATTTAGGATTGAGATGAGGTGGAGTTTCTTCAGTCAGAGGGTGGTGAATCTTTGGAATTCTCTACCCCAGAAGGCTGTGGAAGCTCAGTAATTGAGTATGTTCAAGACAGAGATTGATAGATTTCTAGATACTAATAACATCAAGGGATATGGGGATAGCGCAGGAAAGTAGCGGTGAGGTAGATGATCAATCATGATCTAATTGAATGGCTGAGCAGGTTTGAGAGGCTGAATGGCCTATTCCTGCCCCTATATTCCTATGTACACTACTTTGGAAGACTACCTGGCACTAACAATAAATTGTTCGAAATATGAAGTAAGTGAAATTCCTGTGATCACCCGAATATGGTCAATTTCACATTGATTGTGGTCCTCAAGTGACTGACCAAATCACTCCTTTCCTATTGTTGCAACACCAGAGTTTTTTAAAAGTTTCTTTTATACTTTAATTCTAGGGAGGGACAAGATATTATACTGACAGTGGCTCATTGATATCTGTACTTGGTTTAGGGCAAAAATATTGAATTACATAGTGAGCTCTGTATTTGAAAATACCCAGCTTGGCAGTGTCAATCTTCTTTAATTTCCTTTGGTAGGTTGTGGGGTGGGGGGGGGGGGTGGCGGTGGTGCTTGGCGATGGCTCCTTACCCTCTGATACTAGGCTAGACTCAGTTACTTTGGCATTCTTCCAAATGAGCTTGTGTCTTTAGTCCACCAGCTACTGTTAGTTGTTAGAGATTTATCAAAATTTGTTAATTCTCAAAGCATGTTAACACATTTCGAACTCAGATCTTTCATCTCTGAACACTGGTTTGGTTAAATTTGATAACTCTGTCTGGGAAAACATGATTACTACAGTTCACCACGTTTTAATAGAACTAATGGTTTTCCCATCAAACTTCCTCAGCCCCTCAGGGCATGATGGTAATTTGGTCTAGCCTCAGCAAGAAGCTCATTTTTTTGAGCAAAGCCATTACTGTCTTCCTGCCTCACCATGCGACAACCTAGGTATCTACCTTGGAGGCCCCATTGAGGTGCTTGTATCTGAGCTGGTGCAGGGTATGCATGAGCTGTGTGCTAATGCTTCCTCAGAGTGTACGCCCTCCTCTGAGGACTCCTCAGTTTCCTCCCACTCCAACTCCTGTGCTACACTTGGAGGGCCTGTGGGAGAAGATATACATGGGCTCAAATCCTCTGGTATCTGGAATATTGGGAGATAGGATGTAAGTTGGGAGGTGCACGTCAGGACCCTGCTGAAGTCCTGATGCACACACATGCACTAAAATTACCCGGGAAGTTTACATTTCCAATGGGCTGATTTCCACTGTGTGGGACCCACTGCGAAAGACTCCAACACCAAGTTCAGTGTCAGATCCTGGGCCAGATATGCATAACTTACCTGGAGATTCACTAGGAAATGTCACACTGGTTAATTTCTGGTCTATCTCAGTGATTAGCCAGCATAACTGAACTGAACACCGCAATCGACCCCCAGAAATCACTGCCCCCACTGAGCCAACCCAACTATCTCACCACACGAGTACAGTCCCTGCCTATTCAACTACCCACTCACTCACCCACCCAATCACCCACCTCATCCACCGGGGTGGGGGCGGGAAGAGGGTGGGCGATGACGTCACTGTGGGCGCCAGTGAGCGCTTCAAGAGAGCTCCCTGAAGGCAGGCAACTGCAAATAATGAAATGAAGCACTAAGAAGCTGCAAATGAATGTCCATGCATCACAATCAAGCACTTGAAAGCATACTTCATAAAAATGCTGTCCCCAGATATTTCTTTTTATTTTGTTTCCTAACAGAGATTTAATCCTGCCCTTGGATGAAGTTTTCTGAAAAACGTAAAGGCTGCCTGGCCACTTCGCCCATCCACCAAATGTAAGGTTGGACGGGCCACGAAAAATCGCTGACAATTGCGCCATTAATAGGCTTAATTACCAGTTTAATTGTTGGAGGGCGCACTTCCGAATTTTGCGTGCGCCTGCTGAGCAAAATGTCGCGTGAGTGCGTGATGACGTCAGGATGTTCGCCCGATGTCATCTCGCACAATTTTACGCCCGATTGGGTCGGGAACGCACCCGTCCACGGAACGTTAAATTCTGCCCATTAGGAATGTCAGTGTGATTTTAACTCCCGTCACCTTGAAGCAGGGTCAGTTAACATGGTCTTAGGACATATCCACCCCCATCTAATCAATTGCAATTTTAAATACGGGTGGCAAAGGCATCTGACCCAAGATAGCAGGGCTCTCTTTAAATATGCAGGTTAAACGCCGATTATGTCGTTGCGGCCTGATCTCCCATTTGAACAAAAAACCTGAGCTCTGAAACAATGGTAGCTACCCTGTCAGTCAAATTCTGTCTGGAGCAGCAACTAGGGACATAAGATGGGAAGCAAAGAAAGCTTTAAACAATTTATTTTTGTTTCCTTGTGCTCCTTTGGGTCCTGCAAGGAATCCTTAGATTTCTCCTGTCTCAGGTTTTCTTCCCCATCGGTACCTATCTTATACCAGGAAACGTGATCCTGGTTTCTCAGCGGCAGACGCCTGCCTCTTTGTGTTAATGACTGGACAACAGCTACCTGATGACACCCCACCTGCTTAGGTTGGGTAGCTGGCAAGCAGCATGCTAATGAAGCCTGACAAATCAATCCCGTGGCATTTCCTAGACATGCTTGCCACGCACTTGCTGCTTTCCTCCAGGTGTTAAGATGGAGACACAAAGAAGGGAAAATCTTTGGGTGCTTTTCTGGTTCTGGTTTGCGCTGCTGACAATTAGTTCATCCTGCTTTAATTGCAATGTAAATTTGAATGGACGAGCATAGCAAGGCTGAGGAAAAGGGTGGTCCAATATGGACCCGAATGGTACAATGATAAGTTATACATGGACTTGTTAGCTTCTATTTTCCTGAAGGAGGAGCTGCTATCTAAGGACTTTTCCTCTTTCCCCCTGGGAAGTGGACTTCCTAAGCCTCCGTGCGGGTAGTGCAAAAAGCAGCAGCAAAAGCTAATCTAAAGAGACAGATGATTGGCAAATATGGACAACTATTTGCCCAACATAGCACATCATCGTTCACTTCACAGCAGCATGTGCCATGGTGATGTCATAGGATCATAAGACATAGGAGCAGAAATTAGGCTAATCGGCCCATCGAGTCTGCTCCGCCATTCGATCATGGCTGATAAGTTTCTCAACCCTATTCTCCCGCTTCCTCCCCGTAACCTTTGATTCCCTTACCAATCAAGAACCTATCTATATCGGTCTTAAATACACTCAATGACCTGGCCTCCACAGCCTTCTGTGGCAATGAATTCCATAGATTCACCACTCTCTGGCTAAAGAAGTTTCTCCTCATCTCTGTTCTAAAAGGCCTTCCCTTTACTCTGAGGCTGTGCCCTCGGGTCCTAGTCTCTCCTACTAAAGGAAACATCTTCCCCACGTCCACTCTATCCAGGCCTTTCAGTATTCTGTAAGTTTCAATCAGATCCCCCCTCATCCTTCTAAACTCCATCGAGTATAGACCCAGAGTCCTCAAACGTTCCTCATATGTTAAGCCTTTCATTCCTGGGATCATTCTTGTGAACCTCCTCTGGACCCTCTCCAGGGCCAGCATATCCTTCCTGAGATACGGGGCCCAAAATTGCTCACAATATTCTAAATGTGGTCTGACCAGAGCCTTATAAAGCCTCAGCAGCACATCCCTGCTTTTATATTCTAGTCCTCTCGAAATAAATGCCAACATTGCATTTGCCTTCCTAACTACCGACTCATCCTGCAAGTTAACCTTAAGAGAATCCTGAACTAGGACTCCCAAGTCCCTTTGCACTCCAGATTTCTGAATTCTCTCCCCATTTAGAAAATATTCTATGCCTCTATTCTTCCTACCAAAGTGCATGACCTCACACTTCCCCACGTTGTATTCCATCTGCCACTTCTTTGCCCATTCTCCTAACCTGTCCAAATCCTTCTGCAGCCTCCCCGCCTCCTCAATACTACCTGTCCCTCCACCTATCTTTGTATCATCTGCAAACTTAGCCAGGATGCCCTCAGTTCCTTCATGTGTTGTAATATCCTCTGTTGGAAAGCAGACTTAAGCCTTTTATGCTGAGACAACTCAGGAGGGGATATGCGCCCTGGACATAGTTATTGGACCTGAAAGACTTAGGGCAGAATATTTAGCTTGGTGAGCGGGCGTGCACCCAACCAGATCGGACGCAAAATCATGCAAGATGATGTTGGGCAAGCGTCCCGACGTTATCCTGCGCTCGTGTGGCATTTTGGTCGGCGGGCACATAGAAAATTTGGAAGCGTGCCTGCTGACAATTAAAAGGCCAATTAAGGTAATTAACGGTGCAATTGTCTCCGATTTTTCCTGGCCCATCTAACCTTACGGTTGGTGGATGGGCGAATCGGCCAGACAGACTTCGCATTTCTCATGAAACCTCATCCAAGGGCGGGGTGAGGTTTCCGTTGTTAAATGAAAGAAAAATAAAAACCTCTGGGCAGCATTTTTGTCATGTATATGTTCAGGTGACTGATTGTGATGCTTGGGCATTTTTTCCTGATTTTAAAAACTGTATTTAATGCTTTTCAGGTCTTCAGCTCCCTGAGGCAGCTCTCTGCCTTCAGAGAGCTTTCTGTCAGCGCTCGCCCGTGCCCACGCCCACGCTGACGTCAGTGCCCACCTTTTCCTGCCCCCCACCCTGGCAGTGCTGAGCTTCTCAGCGTGCGTTTCACGCTGGCTGGCCGTTAATTGGGCAGCCAGCGGTCAGGGGCTGATCATGGTCGGCGGTCCATTCCCTGGCCGATCCAAGGCCAGCCGATTGGGCCCGCCCGCCAACCTAAAAACTCTGCCCTTAGTGAATCTGATAAATTCTTATGACAATTTGGCCACATTTAAGTTCGCTTTCTCTGCTAGCCCACACTCAATTCAATTTCACCATTTTGGGATTTGACCACTGGATTGCTGCTCCAAAGCACGACTATATCCCTCCAATGTGTTTATTACAAAGTATTCCCAGCTATATCACAGCTTAATTTAACAATGTATGGTGATGACTGTCTGTAGAGGGGTGTCCTATATAAATATCGAAGATATAGTTACAATTTTCCCTTGAAAGAATTTTCTCCTCACTTGAGCCGGAAGATCACATTGGCCCTGCACATTGGGCAGATTTCTTGTGGGTAACAGGGTGCACTCAACTTTCCATCTGTCTGTCCTTCTTCACAGAAAATTAAAACACAGTTTTCACTAAATCTCTCCCGCCTCATTTCCATGATAATAGGCCTCTGCCCCTGTTTCCTTTGTTCACCAAAAGTAGGAACACTTGAGGCCTACTTGCAGAAGGCTTACAGCTTCGGATTGTTCTTAGAGTCATGAAATGACCTTTCTGAAAATAAATAAAAACTGAAACTGCTGGCAACTTCTGTGGAGAGGGAAATAGAGTTAACATTTCAGGTTGATTTCCTTTCATTACAATTGGAAGATTGTAGAGATAAATGGCTTTTAAGCAAGTACAGAGCCAGGGAAGGGGGTCAGGGAAAGAACAAAAGGGAACAGCGTGTGATCTCTCTACAGATGGTGGATGTTTCCAGCATTTTCTGTTTTTATTTCAGAGTTCCACTTTTCACAGTGCTTTGCTTTTGCTCTCTGAAAAAAAAAGTTTGTTGGAGTAGCATAAAATAATTCTGTGAGTCAACAATTTATAGAGAGAACATGCACTGTATTGCACCTTATCATACCCTCAGGCCTTTTCAAATGAATTGCTGTTATATACGCAGATGAAGCCAGTTTACACACAGTAAACACTTGAACAGGGCCCTACAGCACATGTCCTGACCCCTGCATGCCT
The DNA here is from genome assembly GCF_964194155.1 of Cetorhinus maximus. Taxonomy (NCBI): domain Eukaryota; kingdom Metazoa; phylum Chordata; class Chondrichthyes; order Lamniformes; family Cetorhinidae; genus Cetorhinus; species Cetorhinus maximus. Next base: position 33,053,437 of record NC_135896.1, on the reverse strand, counting down.
GTTTTCTAGCGCAATCAAGTTTCTAGTCCATTTACCTTCTCACTGCCTCTGGTTGCGTCTATTTTTATTTTCCGGCCCTACTGCATTTGGACATGGACTGTGTCAGCACTTAAGGAGTCACAACCATCAGTGAACATCCCCACTTCTGATCTTATGATGGAAGGAAGACCATTGATGAAGCAGCTGAAGATGGTTGGGGCTAGGACACTGCCCTGAGGAACTGAGGGGTGTGGCTCTCAGTGGGCATCCTCCCTTCTCAATGCCAGGTCCCTTGATCAGAAACTGAGTGCCTTTGAATGAGGAACCGCCCCCTTCCAGGGAAATCACGAACAACTCACGTGAGATTGCTAGTCATGCTCCTGGCTTGGTGACAGGTCCGCCCACAGCTGGGTTAATACCAGCAGCTGTGGGATGAGGCCCTTAAGAGGGCATTAATTGGCCACTTAAATGCTCAGTTGGCAATAGGGCAAGGAGTCTGTTATGATGGGTTTGTTCCAGGATTCAGATGCTTCTTATCCTAGAAGCGATCTCATTGGAGGCAATGGTCTTTGTTCAAAAAACATTTATTTACATGCTAACTATTTACAAAGGTTAAATAAGACTAACATATAGTTAGAGCTGCCCTCTCAGATGCTATTCAGGCATCCTCTCTCAGTGAGTGACATCACTGTTCCATAGCTTCTTTTGCACATGATCAGTATGCTCTTATTCGAGTTAACCCTTTATTCTACATCTCCTCCCGAGTCTTCATCCCAATACTATTTTACACACATCATCCTACACCTCCCCACAGAGTCCTTTCTCTTAAAGGGGCAGCCTCTTTGGTGGTTTCACCAGCCTCCCTGAATGAGTGCAGAGCTCCTTCTGGGGTAGACAAGAATCCTTCTGCTCTGAGGTCAGTTGAGGGCTGTCATGCCTGGTTTTATTCGCATAGTACATGTGACCCTCTCTTCTGGTTCAGGGAACTCTCTCCATGCTGTCGACAGTTTTCTGCTCATCGAAATTAGGGCAGATCTGTTCCATCGAGTGATGCCTGACTGTGTCCTGGCCAGGTACGATCTCAGCTGCAGCGGTTTTTCAATTACTGTATCTGCGCGGTTCTGGCCTCTGATCCATACTTTCTCTCCTATTCTTAGAATCGGACGTTCTTGAGCTCTATGCCTCTGGTTGAATGTATGAGCCAGATTTGCTCAGTAGGCCTCTTCCTTGTTCTCCTAGCTTGGTCATGGTCTTTCCCTGTAACATTCGGTAGCAAGGCGTGGGCCAGGAAGGGAAGTTTTGTCTTAAGCCTGTGGCCCATCAGGAGTTTGCATGGGGCAAATCCATTATGTAATGGTGTTGAACGATAGCTAAGCAGAGTGTCATTCTTCTTCAGGAGGTCTTTGGCAGTGCATACTCCTTGGTGAGCTTCTCTGTTAGCCTGGGAGTATTTTGGAGAACGCACAAATTCATATGATTTTGTGAAGGATTAAAAGCACTTATTGTCAAATTATGGTCCATTGTTGGAGATGACTACATCTGGAATGCCATGTGTAGAGAACATTTTCTTCAAGGAGGTAATAACGGCTTCAGAGGTGAGGCCATGTTGCTTTTGCACCTCTATCCAGCAGGATTAATAGTCGACCACTAGAAAAAAGATTTTCTCTTTATTGTCAAACAAATCCATGTCAAGGTGTTCCCAAGGCCTTGATAGGAAGGAGGAAGGAAGAAGCAGCTATTTCTGCTCCAGCCTGTGGATTGCATAGCTGACACAGCTGGAGGCCGACTGTCCAATAGTGTGTGAAATCCCTGGCCACCACACAGATTACTGTGCCCTGGCTTGACACTTGGTTATGCCAAGATGTCCTTGGTGGACCTTCCGGAGGATCTCCAGGTGGAGAGCGCATGGTACTACTACTCTTGTATCGTACACCAGGAGGTCGTCTATGATGCTGAAGTGGTACCGCTGTTCGAAATGTTGTCTCAGAACAAGGTTGCTTGGGATGTACTGTGGCCATCCGTCCAGGCAGTATGTGTGAATCTGGATGCACTCGTCATCTTGTATTTGAGCCGTACAAAATTCATGCCGACTTCTGGTCTGTTGCCGGCAAGAATTTGGTCATCAACGCTGTAAAGGCTGCCATTGGTGCTATGAAGGTTTTGTCTTCATCTATTGGGTAAGTGGTGGGTATCCCCAACAACATATCAGCTGCAGACTGATGTTTACCCTGTAAGCATTCCAGAGTAGCATCATTGTGTCTAAGCAGGAATTGCTGAATCCTGGGTGGCAACTTTGCAATTTCCTTTGTGTTTAACAATGTTACTAATGGCTCGTGACCCGTCTCAATCCCAAAGTGGAGGCCCAGTACATAATCAAAGAATTCCTCATATCCCAAGTCGCTGCAAGTGCTTTCTTTTCGATAACAGCATAGCGTTGTTCAGTTAAAGTTAATGACCTGGATGTGTAGTAAACACATCATGCCATCACCTTGGGTCTGGAATAGCACTGCACCCAGTCCCCTTGCAGATACATCAGCTGCTACAATGAAGTTCTTGGTCATAGTGGGCTAGGACCTCTAAGGATGTTGACATCCTTTTAATTTGTTCGATCGACCACTGCTGCTGCTCTGTTCATGCATCACTCCTGGTCCTGTCATAAAAGATTCTGAGGGGTTCATTTATCAGGGCTTAGTGAGGCAGGAATTGCCTAGCTGGTTGACTGTGCCCATAAACCTTTGGAGATGTCACATTTCTAGGTGGCACGGATTCCCTTAATGCCTTCATTTTTTGAGGGTCCATGGTAATCCCTGTTGCTTGGATAATGTGCCCAAGGAACTTTATTGTGGGCGTAGAAAACTCACATTTGTTATTGAGTGCCAAGCCAGCCTCTTGCAGCAATAATAAGACTTCTCTGACCTGTTTGTCGTTCTCCTCTTTCATTGAACCATGGATCAAGATGTCGTCCATGTGGCGGACAACACTGTCAAAGCCCTGCAGTATATTGAACATTGTCCTTTGGAATATTTCAGGGGCAGACAGTTAAAACAATACCATCCGAAGGGCACAATAAAAGCAGTTAAGATTTTCGGGTGTTGGTTCAATGGCAATTGCCAGGGCCCACTCTTGGCATCAAGTTGGTGAACATGGTGTACTTGGCAAGATTGGCCATGTCCTCATCCACCAATGCCACTGGATGTATTTTTCTTTCAACTGTCTTGTTGAGATGTGTTAGATCAACGCAGATTCGAATGGAGCCATTAGGCTTAGGGACTCGTACCATACCAGAGCACCACCTGGTTGGCTTAGAGACTGGTGAAATGACCCCTTATTGCAGCATCACCTCTACTTCATTCCTGGCTCTTTTCAGAAGTGGGTGTGGGACCTTCCTTGGCATGAATGGACAAAGAAGCTTAGCATTTGATCTGAGTGTTATGTGATATATGTGCCAGGATTTTCCGACCCCGTCATGATGCGACCCACCGAGGGAGATTCGGCGGCTCAGCCAAAAGTCCATCGGCTTTCGGCAGGACCAGACAATCCTGTTGGCGGGCGAAGCTGTAAAATTCCGCCATGGTCATCAGCTTACCTAAGCCTGTAAAGAGTCTGGGGAATTCCTTCCTAATTTTTTTCTTGCGTCTTTGCATTGGCCTCACCAACTTTTTGAAGAAGGTTTAGAGTTGTGTAGGCTTTCGTACTGAACAGCGAGACTGCTTGATGATGATGTACAATGTTTCAGGGATTATTCTATTTTTATATTTAAGTGTCATCTCTAGCTGTCCTTAAATGTTTAATTTGGTCCCCTCTCGATCTCTGAGTTGAATGGAGGACAGTGGCAGTGTCATTTTATTAAGCCACAAAGCTCTGTAAGATAGCACTGAGACACCAGCTCCTGTGTTCAGCTTGAATTCGGTCAGATGCTCATTGACCTCAGTGTCAGCACTTCAAAACTGGTTTTGATCTTCCTTGATTTCTCCCAGAAAGGTGCTTCCCTGGTTGTCAAGGTCTGGAATTTCTTGAATGGATGTTATTTTAACAGAGTTCTCCTCCTGCCTAGTAAACACAGATTCCCTGGAACGACAGACCACATGGGCCACACCCATGGCAGTGCAGGACATTTTTCTTGCCTATGGACCTTCTTCCCACCATCGTGCGGACATTAGGAAATGGCATTTGGTGCCTTTTCAGGGCATGAACCAGATTGCTATCTTGCAATACTTTCAATTTTACAACTCACAAATTGAACAACTTCACTTCATTGGGAAATTTTGCCATATCTGGAACAAGTGCCTCATTCTGCCTCAGCTTTTCACCCTGTCTGGTGAGCTGAACAGCTTTGTTTAAATTTAAATCTTTCCAAGATTGTAGGGAGTCAGGGAGATTTTCATTTAAAACACAATGGCTATTTGATCTTTGATCAGGTCATCTTTTAGTGTTCCATACTCACGATTTATGGCTAGGCTGTATGAGTAATTGATGAATGGTTCAATCCCTCACCCTGTTTTTGACAGCGCCAGTTAAACTTTGTCCTCTTGATGACAATATTTTTACAAAGAGTGATGTATTCTCCATGATCACGCCACTACCAATCAGAGTCCACATGCTAACCAATCAGCACTCCTCATACAGTATAAATCATTGTTTTCCCCTTATTTTGGTATTCTTGCGAAGTGTCCTGATGAGTGCAAGATGAAAAGCTTTGACATGTCTCTTTTTTCAGCAAGACTCAAGACTGATGTATGAGTCAAAGGCTCCAATTACATCATCATGTCTGGTAAGCACCCCATTTACTATGCTTCCAACAGCATGTAATAAAGTGCTAACTTGATCTTTGTTCTCTTTAGTTGCGAGGCCTGAGGTGTTACGGTATCGGGTGTAAAATGTTTTTGTCAATTTTGCCATTGCTCAGCCTGTCTGGAGCCCTCAGTATTCTGGCAGGAACCAATTAGTAGCTATTGCTCAGCCAGATCCAAGGTTGTCCCTTCCCACATTGCTTGTCCTGGCTGTCACTGGGTTGCTGTCGTTATTCGGTGGTCTCGGTGTAGCTGCTGGGTTGGTCTCAAAGTCCTTCATCCGCTGAGTTGCACTATTGCTGGGCTTCACTTGAAGCTCTTCCCACCATTTTCTGGCATTCTGCAGTGAGTGTAGTCGCTGCTGCCACCATCTGTTATGTTGGGTTTGTCTCAGGATTCGTTGGTTTCTTATTCTAGAAGCGATCTCGCTGGAAGCAATGGTCTTTGTTTAAAGAACATTTATTTACATGCTAACTATTTGCAAAGGTTAGATAAGGCTAACATATACCTAGAGCTGTTCTCTGAGATGCTATTCAGATGTCCTCTCTCAGTAAGTAACATCACTGTGACATGGCTTCTTTTGCACATGCTCTGTACGCTCTTATTAGAGTTAACCCTTTACTCTACAGGAAGGATGCCCATGGACTTAATCGGGGTGGAGGTGGGAAGGTGGTAGCATTCCCACCTGCCACTCTCCTGCCTGATTAAATGCACACCCTGCCTCCACACTCGGCACAGGGGAGGCAATAAAATACCATCCACTGGATTATATTTTGACTTTGTGTAATAGAGTAAAGCTCGCGATTGCAAATCAGCCTTTCCATTGAATGAAATAAAAATAGGGAGAGATGTAAAACATGCTGTTGACTAACCACTACCCAGACTACAATATAGCACAAATTCAAGATTTGCCCCTGGCTTAAATTTCCAGCCAGGTGTATTTAAACTTCAAATATATTTGCCAGGCGGATATTCCACCTGATGGTATTGGGAATGGAAAGGCTCCCACATCTTTGGAATCCCTTTCATTTACAAGGCCTTGAGTTGAAGAAACGTTATTATATCGGGCCACGGGTAAACGTGGCGTCTGCAGGGAAGTTAACCTTGTACAAGTTAAACGTACACAAGTCAAGTCCTTTGAGGATTGGAGAATTCTTTTCTTGTACCTTTCCTAGCAGGATAAAATATAATTTATTCAGAAATGAATGGAAACAATGATTCTGGTCTATCCCAAAAGAGCTTCCAGAAGTCATAAAAATGTAATGACTCAGCACAGCAATGTGTGCATTGTATCTCTCTTTGATTGTTTCTTTACATACCAGAGTGACTGACGTTGCAGGGGCTTCCTGCAGCCAGCATGGCTGTTTTCCCTCTCCTGATATACAGAATGCCTCCAGTTAAAGATCTTGCTGCTAATTATTTCTACTCGCTCTGGCAAAGTGCTGGCACAGATTCCAAAAGTACAACACAAAGGGCAGAATTTTCCATTTGCAGGGTGTGCACGGCAGCAGGCCTGGGATCAGCCGGGGAATGGTCCGCCAACTGTGATAGGCCCCCTCGACCGCGATTTCACGCTGGCTGGCCAATTAGCGGCCAACCAGCGTGAAAGGTGTGCTGAGGAGCTCAGCGCTGCCGAGGTGGGGCTTGGAGGAGGGCGAACGTGGGAGTGCGCATTGTAAGATCCCGGAGGGCACGGATCTGCCTCAGGAAGCTGAAGAATTGTACAAACACAAATAAAGGTTTTAGAAATGATATAAACATGTCCCCACTTTTGACTTAGTCACATGAAGAGGGACATGTTAAAAATGATGTTAAAAATGTTTATTGGATTTTTATTTACCATTGAAATCATTCCGCCCGTGGATGAGGTTTCGTAAAAAATGCAAAGGCCGCCTGGCTGATTCGCCTGCCCGCCAACCGAATGTTTGAATGGGCAGCGAAAAATAGAAAGAAATAAATTGATTAAGGGCCTTAATAGGCCTTTTAAATGTCGGCGGGCGCGTTGCCGATTCTCGCGCGCGCAGGCTGACCGGAATACTGCGAGAGTGCCGACGACATCGGGTCGCTCACCTGACGTCACTGCGCGTGATTTTACGCCTGATGGGGTCGGGTGGGCACCCGCCCGCAGGACATAAAATTCAGCCCAAAATGTTCCTTCCCTAAAAGTGTGGCTTGGCTCAGTTATTTAGCTCATTAACTTTAATTCAATTAAGAAACAGCAAAATAGTAAGGTTGCTATTGTGCTCTCCTCTATTATGTATCCTGTTAATATTAATTTAATTTAAGGTAACTTCTTTTGTTGATTATATACTTAACTAGGCTGCATCAAAACTAAAATTTTCAGCATGCCAACTTTATTGACTGGATTATGTGCTGAGGGTGGACTCCCCTCAACCCAACGTAAATCTCCGCTTGCCCCATGTGCTCTGCTTTCATTTTTAGGCTGACTGGCCTTTAGTTATTAGGAGGCAAGACTTCTACTATTCTCCAGGAGGATATCCCTCCACATTGAGATGCCGGGCGATCAGAGGAGCGATGGTCACTGCCAGTACATACAGAGGCCCAGGAGGAAGAGAAGCCATGGATGTCCTGGAAAACTGTAGGGGGGGCCCTCCGATGGGCACGGGGGACCATGAGTGGCAGCGGTATGAGACCCTTAAGTGAGAGGGCCTCAATTGGACCATGAGTGGGCGGCCCATGTGATGCTTCCCCCCTCTGCTTGTAAAATCATGTTATGGGTGGGGTCGGGTGGGCCATGGTGGGCATGCTGCTGATCGCATGGCACCCTATTTTACAGTCCAGCTTTCCCACCCATGGGTGGCCCACAAAATCCAGCCCTATGTTTATCAAAAGAGGGATTGTTTGTTTAGTCCAGAAGCTGCCACAGTTCGAACGGGGCTAATTTCATTGCACTAATTTATATCTTTACATGCTTGACTAATCAAACTTGAAGGCCATTGGTTTACTCCAGATCATGGCAATGGCTGATAGTGTGTTATGTACTGCTGCAACCACCAGTGCAGAGTATTTCTACTTCAAAAAAATGTATAACAATTGACCAGTTCTGAAAGATACAAGCTTTATTCGACATTTCTTGATTTCATTCATCTCCATCCGCAGCTCCATTTTCTAGCTCTATGCAACAGAAAATGGGACCAGAACTTCCAAGGAATGGCAATCACAGTCAAATTGCCACTCCACGCCTTTTCACTAGCACTGGAATGGAGCTCCACACCTCGTGTCCCACCTTTCAACTTGGGTCAGGCGAGAATAGTTCAGTGTGTGTGTGTGTTCAGGACTCCTCTCAGTCGAGTGCAGCAGTTGGGGAATGTGAAGCCATGCCTCCTTTTTATGGCACTATCTGCCATAAAGCAGATACGTTTAAAGGTCCCAGCCACTTTGGGAAACCAGGGAGAAGGTAAGTATGTAACAGTGGGTAGGATAGGGGTGGGGCATAGGAGGAAGGATGGGTCGGGAGGTAGGATAGGTCTGTTGGGGTTGGGTGGTCAGTCAGGGGGGAGGCTAGTCAGGGGGCTGGGAGAATAGTAAGGGGTTCAGAAGGGTAGTTAGTGGGGTGGGGGTTAGTGAGGGGTTGGGAGGGTAATCAGGGGGGTTGGGAGAGTAGTCGAAAGGTTGGGAGGGTAGTCAGGAGGTTGGAAGGGTAGCCAGGGAGGTAGTTGGCGGGTGGGGGTTAGTCGGGTAGGGTGGCAGTCGGGAGGGTAATCAGGGGATGGAGGGGTTTGTTAGGGGTTTGTGTGGGAAGTCGGTGGGTCGGGGTGGGGGGTTATAATTGGGGTACGTGTCAGGGGGGTCAGTACTATAGTTACCCAGGAGGTAGAAGTAATTTTAATCCTTCTAACTTTTCCTGGGTAACTATTCTGCTAAGTGAGTCAGAACAATCCAAAGTCTCCGATTTAAGTCGGAGTATCGGAGGGTTCCTGGTGCTGGGTAATTGCCCATCTAAAGTTTAAACCTCCCGGGCGATTGCTGTGCAGTCCATCGGCGGGATTTTCCACACCCGCCGCCGTGATCTTCCGATCCCGCCACAAGTCGCTGGGCTTCTGGCTGGAGCGCCGTCTCGCCCGCGGCGGGTCCCACCCGCAATGGGGCCGGAAAATCCCGATCCTTGTGTGGGGGCTTCCGAGGGGTTCCCACAGGGCAGCTTCTGGGGTACCCCCAGGGTACGACTCCCCTGGGGAATGGAAGTTCTGGGTCATGCTGTTTATTTCCTATCCTGGTCACCTATATTGCAATGTCATTGCAGCAAGACTGCGTAGACCTCAATGCAATTCGATGCTATGTGAGGTTTAACATCAGTGACACTGGCCCAGATCTGCCATTTCCCAAGGGGGTCATACTCAGGAGGTAGCCCAGAAGATGCACTGATGGCGCATGACAGAGATGAGGAGAAATTTTGAATATTTTTAAGGCAGATCTAGATAGATTTTTGACTAACAAGTGAGTCAAAGGGTCTCGGGGGTGGGGGGGTGGGGGGTGGTGGGGGTAAGCAGGAAATTGGCGTTGAGGCCACAATCAGATCAGCCATGATCTTATTGACTAGCAGAGCAGGCTCAAGGGGCCAAATGGCCTACTCCTGCTCCTAGTTTGTATGTTCTTCTTTCCCTGGCATTAGGCCTGGTGAAAAGATGTGAGCAGTGAAGAGGTAGAGTATTATAATTGAAGCAGGATTACAGCGTTACTCAATCTCTTCATTTGAATGTTAAAATGCCACTGGAATATATATGCCCTTATCTTGACAGCATTTATTTAATATATTAAAGACTCTTCCTGAACACAGCTTTTCAGTCAGGCATGACATTTAAAATGATGAGACTGGGTGAGAGAAGTACAACAAAGACTTTTCATTTGCTGAAATCCAGGTCCCACTCATTTCCAAAATAAAAACAGGAAATGCTGGAAAAACCCACTTCTATGCAGGCATGATGTTGTTTTATTCTTAAATCACCAACCGTTTCTGACTATGATACTGAATAATTAACAGGTCAAACTCCTACACTTGCTGCCTAGAGAAAAAACCGATCAAAACGTTGAGTGGGTGGATATACTGTCATCCAGTGATAACATCTATAAATTTGAATTTGCACAGCGCCACCAGTTAAGTTGGGTTTGGGTCTGCTGATGCCCTCCAACCCTGCAGGAGCGGGGCCCAAGCCATTAAAGGCAACCTTGGAAACGCTCCAGGACACATAAACCAGTGAAGCCTCATCCAGGAGAATGAGTCACTACAATGGTGGGGTCAGAAGGGCTGGCAGAAGTTCCATCGTGCCGAAACAACATTGGGGTACAGGGAAAATCCAGCCCTATATTCACTACCATCATAAAGCATTTATTCTTCAAATTGATTTATTTTTGGGGGGGAAGGCGGGGTTGGAGTGGGGTGGGCTGAAAGTGAGTTGCCATCAAAGTGAGAATGTCAGTGCTAGGGAATAAAATGCTTCCATTTTGACAATTAGTGTCAGCATCACATGTTCTTATGTCTTAATATAGAATAGACACAGAGTAATTATATTAATGCATTACTTAAACATGCTGTAATCAAAATCTCAGGAGCACCCATTTCTCCACTGATGAGGCATTTTTGTCTGTTACTCATCTACAAAGCCTCTCTTACTGAGAATATTGAATTGATGCAAAATTTCAGGACAAGACTGTTCCATATCAGATGGCCCTAACAAAACAGACACCACGATACCCGGCTCACATGTTTCTTTATTACATTGTTGCATTCTGTGTGTGCTCTGATGTCATATTGTATTAACATACTACATGAATCCTCTTTTAAAAGAAAAGTATGTTTGGAAAATGTTTATTTTCAAAAGGCCATGAATTGTGTATAAAATAGATTCTTTATTGTTAGGTATGTAGTTTACACATGTGAAGGTTTGTAATAATGATGGAAATGCCCACTTGGCTATTTTTTTCTTTTTGAACTACACCTACAAATCAAGTTTAGTAGCTGGTTTACTAAAGCTTCCTAAAGTCCAGATTTTGGTGTAGGAGTCAGGGTTTGGACTGTTTAGTTTTGGTTCAGTACCTAAAGTAAACCCTATTTCTCAGATATTGCGACATCAGACACTGAAGGATGAACTTGTTTGAACATTGGCTTGAGCTTGAGATCAAGTAGACCATGCTCGTGATTTGGTTCACCCCTTCCTGGGATTGTGTGATCTACTCAAACGTTTCTCACTTTTCCATCAAGTATCTTTTGGTTCCACACACTTTGACTACATTTCCCACACCCCACTTGTTTGACTTGTGAGGGGGCCTCAGAACACAAACATTTTCCTGAAATTACATGCAGTTTTGTTTGTGTCGTACTAATGTTTTTGATGGGACTGTTCGTGTTCAACTTCAATAGTCAAGTTTGGTAGAACCAGACTCAAACGTGTCCTTAACTGTCTCCTCATGTGGAAAATGTGACAGTGTGTTCATGATAGCATTCTCATATGAACTGTGATAGTCGATGTTGTAGTCATATTATGAGAGAAGTACAGCCCACTGCTGCATCTGTGATGCTGTCATCATCAGTATTGCAGATGTCTGGAAATCTGGAATTAAAACAAAGCTAGTCCCAGCAATGGTGACCATGAAACCATTGGCGATTGTCATAAAAACCCATCTGGCCACTAATTGGCCCAGACTCTCAGCAATGTGAAGTTGACTCCTAAAAGCCCTTTGAAATGGCCTAGCAAGCCATTGAGTTATACCAAATGAGTTATACCAAAGGAATGAAATCAAACTGACCACATGGCATCAACCTAGGCACCAGAAATGAAAATGTCACACCCATCCCTGTTGACTGTGTGAACTCCTCCTTCCTGGCATCTGGGGGCTTTTGCCAAAATTGGGAGAGCTGTCCCACAGGCTAGTCAAGCCTAGCCTGGCATAGTCATACTCATTGAGTCATACCTTAGAGACAAATTCCCAGACACAACCATCACCATTCCTCAGCATGTCCAGTTTCACCAGCGGTGATAGCACAGTTCATACAATCGGGAGGGAGTTGCCTGGGGGTTCCCCGCACCTCATGAAGTCACATGTACAGGTGACACAAGTCAAACATAGGCAAGGAAACCTCCTGCTGATTACTACATACTGCACCTCCGCAGCCGATAAGTCAGTGCTCCTCCATGTTGAACACCCTTTGGAGGAAGCAATGAAGGTGGAAAAGGCACAGGATTTTTTGGGATCTTCAATGTCCATCACCAAGAGTGGCTCGATACTACTGACCGAGCTGGCCGAGTCCTAAAGAACATAATTTCTAGACTGGGTCTGCAGGAGGTGGCGAAGGAACCAGCATGAGGGAAAAACCTACTTATCCTTGTCCACACTGACCTACCGAAGACTTATGCTCGTGAACTTGCCGAGCCCCTAGCCAAGCTGTTCCAATACAGCTACAACAGTGGCATCTACCTGGTAATGTGGAAAATTACCCAGGTATGTCCTGTACACAAAAAGCAGGACAAACCCAACCAGGCCAATTACCGCCCCATCAGCCTACTCTCCATCATCAGCAAAGTAATGGAAGGGGTCATCAACAGTGCTATCAAATGGCACTTAGCTCAATGACACCCAGTTTGGGTTCAGCCAGGGCCACTCAGCTCCTGACCTCATTACAGCCTTGGTTCAAACATGGACAAAAGAGGTGAACTCCCAAAGTGAGGTGAGAGTGACCCTTAACATCAAGGCAGCATTTGACCGAATGTGCCATCAAGGAACTCTAGCAAAACTGGAGTCAATGGGAATTAGGGGAAAAACTCTCCACTGGTTGTAGTCATGCCTAGCACAAAACAACCTGGTTGTGGTTGTTGGAGATCAGTCATCTCAACTCCAGGACATCACTGCAGGAGTTCCTCAGGGTAGTGTCCTGGGCCCAACCATCTTCAGCTGCTTCATCAATGACCTTCCATCCATCATAAGGTCAGAAGTGGGGAAGTTCGCTGATGATTGCACAATGTTCAGCACCATTCGTGACTCCTCAGATACTGAAACAGTCCATGTCCAAATGCACAAGACCTGGACAATATCCAGACTTGGGCTGACAAGTGGCAAGTAACATTCATGCCACACAAGTGTCAGGCAATGACCATCTCCAACAAGAGAGAATCTAACCATCGCCCCTTGATGTTCAATGGCATTACCATTACTGAAACCCCCACCATCAACATCCTAGGGGTTACCATTGACCAGAAACTGACCTGGACTAGCCATATAAATACTGTGGCTACAAGAGAAGGTCAGAGGCTAGGAATCATGCGATGAGTAACTCAGCTCCTGACTCCCCAAAGCCTGTCCACCATCTACAAGGCACAAGTCAGGAGTGTGATGGAATACTTCCTACTTGCCTGGATGAGTGCAGCTCCCACAACACTCAAGAAGCTTTACACCATCCAGGGCAAAGCAGCCTGCTTGATTGGCACCCCATCCACAAGCATTCATGCCATCCACCACCGACGCACAGTAGCAGCAGTGTATACCATCTACAAGATGCGCGGCAGGAATTTACCAAGGTTCCTTAGACAGCACCTTCCAAACCCATGACCACTACCATCTAGAAGGACAAGAGCAGTAGATAGATGGGAACACGACCACTAGAAGTTCCCCTCCAAGTCACTCACCATCCTGACTTGGAAATATATCGCCATTCCTTTACTGTCGCTGGGTCAAAATCCTGGAACTCCCTTCCTAACAGCAGTGTGGGTGTACCCACATCACAAGGACTGTAACGGTTCAAGAAGGCAGCTCACCACCACCTTCTCAAGGGCAACTAGCAATGGGCAATAAATGCTGGCCCAGCCAGTGAAGCCCACGTCCCGTGAATGAATAAATTTTTTAAAAACTGTCGCAGATACATCTGTGCATGACATTATTGGTGGGTGTGACTACTGCACAGTGCTTATGGAGACAAAGTCCCGTCTTCACATTGAGAATGTCCTCCATCGTGTTGTGTTGCACTACTGCCTTGCTAAATGGGATAGAGCAGATCTAGTAACTCAGAATTGGGCATCCATGAGGCACTGTGGGCCATCAGCAGCACAGAATGGTATTCAACCACAATCTGTAACTTCATGACCCCCAGCATATCCCCCACTCTACCATAACTACCAAGCCAGGGGATCAATCCTGGTTCAATGAAGAGTTCTGGGGTCAACCTGGTGAAGCTACAACACAGGAATACTTGCATGCCAAACAGTTGAAGCAGCCTGTGATAGACAGAGCTAAGCGATCCCACAACCAATGGATCAGATTAATGCTCAGCAGTCCTACTGCATTCAGTCATGAATGGTGGTGGACAATTAAACAACTCACAGGAGGAGGAAGCTCCACAAATATCCCCATCCTCAATGATGGGAGAGCCCAGCACATTAGTGCAAAAGATAAGACTGAAGCATTTGCAACATTCTTCAGCCAGAAGTGCCGAGTGGATGATCCATCTCGGCCACCCCCTTAAGTTCCCAGTATCATAGGTAACAGTCTTCAACCAATTCGATTCACTCCGTATGATACCAAGAAATGGCTGACGGCACTGGATACTGCAAAGCTATGGCAGTTTCCCAAACCATTCTCCACTGTGGCCTAATTTTGAGGCTTGAAATTTGCCATGACCCCAGAATGTGAGGGGAGTTAGAGTTGTGAGAGTGGGGCTAGAGGGGTAGGGGGAATTTTGAGGTGGAAGGAGAGAGCTGTGAGTGTGGTGGGGGTGGAAGGGGGAAGAGCTGTGAGGGTGAGACAGAGAGTGTAGTATAAGGGAGTATATTAGACAAAATCCCATAAAAGGTTAACTGTAATAGACTGTGATGTCATAGAAGGGAGTGACATATACTCATGTGGTGTGGGACTCTGGGACAGCCTAAATTGAAAGTAAGTAGGAAAACAAGCATGGTCAGAAGCTTCTAAGAGTATTCTCCATAATCTGTAAATATGTTAAAATAAATGTTAACGCGTTTATAGCTAGCACTCTTTGGAGATCATTGAAACTACATCAACCCAACAACACAATAACATAGAGTGCTGTGAGAGTGGTGGGGTGAGTGAACTGAGAGTGGCGGGGACAGTGCTGTGAGAGTGGTGGGGGACAGTGCTGTGAGAGTGGTGGGGACAGTGCTGTGAGAGTGGTGGGGACAGTGCTGTGAGAGTGGCGGGTACAGTGCTGTGTGAGTGGCGGGGACAGTGCTGTGAGAGTGGTGGGGGACAGTGCTGTGAGAGTGGTGGGGGACAGTGCTGTGAGAGTGGCGGGGACAGTGCTGTGAGAGTGGTGGGGGACAGTGCTGTGAGAGTGGTGGGGGACAGTGCTGTGAGAGTGGTGGGGGACAGTGCTGTGAGAGTGGTGGGGACAGTGCTGTGAGAGTGGTGGGGACAGTGCTGTGAGAGTGGTGGGGACAGTGCTGTGAGAGTGGTGGGGACAGTGCTGTGAGAGTGGTGGGGACAGTGCTGTGAGAGTGGTGGGGACAGTGCTGTGAGAGTGGCGGGGACAGTGCTATGAGAGTGGTGGGGACAGTACTGCGAGATTGGCGGGGACAGTGCTGTGAGAGTGGTGGGGACAGTACTGCGAGATTGTCGGGGACAGTACTGTGAGAGTGATGGGGACAGTGCTGTGAGAATGGTGGGGAGAGTGCTGTGAGTGTGGTGGGGACAATGCTGTGAGAGTAGTGGGGACAGTGCTGTGAGAATGGTGGGGAGAGGGCTGTGAGTGTGGTGGGGACAATGCTGTGAGAGTAGTGGGGACAGTGCTGTGAGAGTGGTGGGGAAAGTGCTGTGAGTGTGGTGGGGACAATGCTGTGAGAGTGGTGGGAACACTGCTGCAAGATTGGCGGGGACAGTGCTGTGAAAGTGGTGGGGTGAGTGATTTGCCTGCATGAGTGCAGCTCCATTAACACTTAAGAAGCTGGACACCATCCAAGACAAAGCAGCCTGCTTAATTGGCACCCCATCCACGAAATTAGACATTGACTCCCTCCACCACTGGCATACAATGGCAGCCATTTAAAACATGCACTGCAGCAACTCATCAATGCTCCTTCGACAGCACCTTCCAAACCAGCAACTTCTAACACCTAGAGGGACAAAGGCAGTAGTTGCATGGGAACACCACCACCTGCAAGTTCCCCTCCAAACCACAGACCACCTCGACTTGGAACTTTATTGCCGTTCTTCATTGTCGCTGGGTCAAAATCTTGGAACTCCCTTCATAACAACACTGTGGGTGTACCTGCACCACATGGACTGCAGTGGTTCAAGAAGGCGACTCACTGCCACCTTCTCAAAGGCAATTAGGGATGGGCAACTAATGCCTAGCCAGTGAAAGAATATGAAAAGAACACTATCACCAGCCCTCTGCTGACTAGGTCTCCCCACTTTAGACTTAACAGAAGCCTTCTGCACCCATCACTTGTGTATCCTTTGACGCCATCTCCATGGAAAGAGTAATCTTATACATTCGCTCAAATGTATGATTTTGTGTGTTCAGTAATTTGGTTTGGATTCTTCCATCCACAAATCCACACACAAATCTGTCTTGTAATGCATGGTCTAAGAATGTGCCAAAGTTGCAATGCAATGATAAATTCTTCAGTGCCACAATGTACTCAACGACCATTCCACAACTTTTCTAATTTCTGGTTCTAAATTTGTAGCTTTCTGTTAGCTCTAGTGGCTTAGGATTGAAATATTCCCCTAACTTGGTGATCATTTTTTTGAATGGCACATCTTTTGCCTTGTTGGCAATGAGAAGATTTGTTCAGGTGCCAAACATTTTTTGGGCCAATTTCCATTTGCAAAATTACTTACTTGCACTCAAGAATTGCCTTATTCTAGGCCTTGACCTGTTCATTTTCACCTTCTAGTTCTAAAGTGGTAGTAGCACTGAAAAACGTGTCCAATGTTTCTATATACAAACTGAATGGTTGAAAGTGTCCTCTTAACTGGATGAGAGATTTTGAGCAGTTGCATATTAAGACCCTTTGTCAGCCCATTCAACTGAGTAGACAGCCCAGCCACTGTCGGATGCAATCAGTGACAACACCAAAAATCAATAGAAAATCCTAGTTTTTCCTCTCCTTTCCTGCATATGCTTGTGCTGTTCTCCTTTGATTCCAGTTCCAAGAGATTTGTGACAGGGCTTGGTCTGCTTCAAACTGCCTTGTAGAAGTATGGTCTTGTGCCGGTGGGAATGATGGGGCTCCACACAATCCAACCAAAATCTCCACCATCTGAGCGGGCGGGTCACTGGGAGCCAGCTCACCCAGTTCATCACAGTCTCTGCTGCTATTCGCTGCTGATATTTATGGACCTTGCTTCCACTCTGGTCTTTTTGATATATATCGAGCAGTGCTAACAAGGGCAGATACCAATATAAAAACAAAAAGCTAAAAGCTACTGCGGATGCTGGAAATCCAAAGCAAAAACAGAATTACCTGGAAAAACTCAGCAGGTCTGGCAGCATCGGTGGAGAAGAAATCAGTTAACGTTTCGAGTCCTCATGACCCTTCGGCAGAACTGAGTATAGTTAGGAGAAAGGTGAAATATAAGCTGGTCTAAGGTGGGGGGGCGGGGGGAGAGAGAAGTTGAGGGTGGGGTGATTGTGGGGATAAGCAAGCAGTGATAGGCGCAGATAATCAAAAGATGTCACAGACAAAAGGATCAAAGAGGTGTTGAAGGTGGTGATATTATCTAAGAAAAGTGCTAATTAAGAATGGAAGGCAGGATACTAAAGGTACAGCTCTAGTGGGGGTGGGGTGGAAAGACTAACAAAGTTTTAGTTTTAGATTTAAAAATAATGGAAATAGGTGGGAAAAGAAGAATCTATATAAATTATTGAAAAAAAAGGGAGGGGGGAGAAACGGGGTGGGGATGGGGGGAGGGGGAGTTTAAGATCTAAAGTTGTTGAATTCAATATTCAGCCCAGAAGGCTGTAAAGTGCCTAGTCGGAAGATGAGGTGCTGTTCCTCCAGTTTGCGTTGGGCTTCACTGGAACAATGCAGCAAGCCAAGGATAGACATGTGGGCAAGAGAACAGGGTGGAGTGTTAAAATGGCAAGCGACAGGGAGGTTTGGGTCTTTATTGCGGACAGACCGCAGGTGTTCTGCAAAGCGGTCGCCCAGTTTGCGTTTGGTCTCTCCAATGTAGAGGAGACCGCATTGGGAGCAACGAATGCAGTAGTCTAAGTTAGGGGAAATGCAAGTGAAATGCTGCTTCACTTGAAAGGAGTGTTTGGCCCTTGGACGGTGAGGAGAGAGGAAGTGAAGGGGCAGGTGTTGCATCTTCTGCGTGGGCATGGGGAGGTGCCATAGGTGGGGGTTGAGGAGTAGGGGGTGATGGAGGAGTGGACCAGGGTGTCCCGGATGGAACGATCCCTACGGAATGCCGCCAGGGGGGGTGAAGGGAAGATGTGTTTGGTGGTGGCATCATGCTGGAGTTGGGGGAAATGGCGGAGGATGATCCTTTGAATGCGGAGGCTGGTGGGGTGATAAGTGAGGACAAGGGGGACCCTATCAAGTTTCTGGGAAGGAGGAGAAGGTGTGAGGGCGGATGCGCGGGATATGAGCCGGACACGGTTGAGGGCCCTGTCAACGACCGTGGGTGGAAAACCTCGGTTAAGGAAGAAGGATGACATGTCAGAGGAGCTGTTTTTGAAGGTAGCGTCATCAGAACAGATGCGACGGAGGTGAAGGAACTGAGAGAATGGGATGGAGTCCTTACAGGAAGTGGGGTGTGAGGAGCTGTAGTCGAGGTAGCTGTGGGAGTCGGTAGGCTTGTAATGGATATTGGTGGACAGTCTATCATCAGAAATTGAGACAGAGAGGTCAAGGAAGGGAAGAGAAGTGTCAGAGATGGACCATGTGAAAATGATGGAGGGGTGGAGATTGGAAGCAAAATTAATAAATTTTTCCAGGTCCCGACGAGAGCAGATACCAAGTTGGTCAGTTTACATCTGTGTTTATAATGTCATTGTGTCCTTATGTACTGCGCATGCTCTGGCCTCATATCACATGAACATAATAGGTGAATACATTCCAGACTCATTTGATTTTAGCCAAAAAAGAGACAAAAGGTTCATGTCCTCCATCTGGGCTGGAGTTAAACCCAAGTTCCAGAGCTGATAGGAAAATACTGTAACTTGTTGAACTAGCTAGTTCTCAATCTTCATATCTTATCTGTTTACTCTCAATCCTTGTCCTGTCCAGAGGTAACTGATATTTTTAAACATAAAAGCTTTTTAAAAATGCAACTGTGCCAGACCTTTAGAAATTAAATTTTTCAAATTTTGGCACCAAGTTAGTTACCCATCTTCTTCTCAGAATACTGTCTGATTCAACATAATTGGACAGATGACCAATTCGGCAATGATAAACCTTGGATATGTGGCTTCTGGCACCCTAAGAATCTTTATTTTCTTCTTGTTATAATTAATTCAATAGAGACAAGTACGGCTTTGCTTCGAAAGTTCAACGGTGCTGAATTGTCATTTGTTAATTGCAAATTTGAGATCACTGTACATTCTGTGATTCCTGCAGCCTCCAGTGAGGGTCTTGCACAGAGGATGGGGTTAACAATGCTGGCCATCAATTGATAAATATCAATTATTTATTTCTAGAGAATTATCAAATGCAATTTATTTCATATTAAGTATTATTTTGGACTTGGAAGTATTGGTTTCCAAATATAATGGCTAGCCTAAAGATTTTTTTTGCTATCCATTACCATAGCTTAACGGCAAATCAATAAAATGATGGAAATAACATGTAATCCATTAAATAGATTCATTAAATCCAGTTTACATAATATAGTTTACCGTAAGACTGGATTTTCGTTCCTGCTTTGGGAGCACAGAGTCCGGACATTTACCTGCTCCGCAAACCTGACCCATGGGAAAGTGGCCCAGAAGGTTGGATTTTCTTGCAGGGCTGCAGGCTTTCCTGGAAGTCGGGCCAGGGGAAGCGGAATGAGCATGGAGGATGCCAGGTGCTGAGGTGGGCTGGCAGAAGGCCTGCTTCGTTGCACCAGCATTGTATCGAAGCTTACAAAAGACACAGAAAAACAAGAAACAGCCCATCAGCCCTCACCCCTCATGCCATCTCACTCTCCCGCACACTCCCAATGCACTTCCATGTCAATCCATGCCACCACATGTCCTCCAACCAACCCCCATGGCCCATCATACCCTCCATGCCAATCCATGCCCCCCACCCACTCCCTATGGCCCTTTGTAACCCCTATGCCAACTTAGTGCCAGCTCAGTTATAATAATATAATACCTTAGTCAGTTTTAATTGAAGAAACTATGCCTGGCAGCACATGTGTATCCACCATATCTTGACTTAATCATCCATTTAATTATCTTTTCCTCCTGTACACTGCTTTTTTCATTATATTATTAGCTATATTGTGATTCTAAAGAAGTGTCACTATTTCCTCCAAACAATATAAATGTTCTGATGTCATTTGCATTATTAATTACTATAACATTTTTACTACCCTTTAACATCTGCACAGTTTAGAACATGTTTTTGTATTGTAAATGTCAATTGGATTTTTTTTAAAGTGCTGGACCATCCTTGCAGACCAAATGTGGCATGTGGGAGTTCGTGGAGAGCATTGCAGTCTCAAACTACCATATGTGTAGTAAGTGTCTACACCTTGAGGAACATTAGCTCAGAGTTCATGATCTGGTGTCCAAGGTGCAGACATTGTGGAACGTCAGAGAATGGAAGAGTTATCTAGACAAATAAAGATGAAAAATGCTGGAAATATGTAGCAGGTCAAGCAGCATCAGTTGAGGTGAAACACAGAGTTAACATTTCAGTTTGATGAACTTTCATCAGAGTAGAAAGAATTGCTGTCAACATCTGCTTCTCACCTTGGCATGGCTACTCAGTTTCGCTGGTTAAAGGCTTCCCAGCTTGTCAGTTTCACTGAAGAAACACTCTTCGCTGTTTACTTGCCTGATTGACCCTGATGAATGCCACAAAACTCAGGAATCTAGTGTGCTGGCTGTTCATGTCAGAATGCTCGATTAAATGACTGTCATGTTGTTATAATGATGTAAAACCTTGAGCTTATTTGCTGTATAAAACACAAGGCATCAATCATTCATAAAGGATTGGATAAAAACATTGTTGGTTCATTTATTAAGACAAGGCACATGAGAACAACTATGCATAGGCATAAAGCTTAAAGACATCAGAGCTGTGTGTCTGTGCTCTGCTCAAAGCAAAGGTGAAACTAAGACTGGATCACATGGCACATTTTCCTTCTAGGGATGGCATGCTGATATCTCTTAAAGGCATATTACCACATCACCCTTTATTTTTAAATATACTTTCCCCTTCCAAAGAAGTATAACTATTTACAATACATGTTTCTGTTTGGTTACTATTACGTGAGTGTGTTGAACTGATGAATCTGTGAATCTCTAAAGCATAAAGGCTGATATGCTTAGATCTTGTGATGGTAACCTTGTCCAGAGGTTTCTTTAAATGCTCACAGTGATCTGTGGGATTATCAGCCTTGGATGTTATTCCTCATTGCATTTGGGAACTTGTCCTAGATACAATAGGACTATATGGTGACCGAGGAGCTGGAATTGATTTGTCCTCAATTATGCCTCACCATTGCACCTTTGTGTATAATGACTTAATAGGACCTCAGTTCTGAACAAACCCTTGTCGCCTCAGCTGGTTGCCATGTAACTTTTGCAGGATCCTGGATATAAACATGTTTTTCCAACTGTAAACTTGGCAATTTTGTACTGGCATTTTTATCGTGCATGTTGGTCATCTTCTCTTGCAGCTTTCAAACTTGCTGTCTAATTTCTGAGGGAGAAGAATGGGTAAGAGTAGGTAAATTGGTGCATGCTCATTCACCAGACATGAGCTCTGCTGATGATGGACTAGTTGAACTTAAAAGCATTGCTCTTAGATTTAACATTGCAATGTGTAGATCTTGCTTGGTGTGTCGACATTTGAGAATTAGGGATTTCACTGTGTGAATCATTCATTCAGCTAGTTTGTCAGGTCTATGTTAATGAGGAGAAGAAGTAGTGTGATCAATATTCCACTTCCCACACCTATCCTGAAATGGCTTATCAATAAATTGTGGACCGTTATCTGCAATGATCACTCTAGGCATACCAATTAAACTGAAAATAGCACTTAGAGTATGTGTGACAGCTGTGCTTGATGTATTGTGCAATCATTGAATAATGGGGTACTTGTTAAAGTAGTTGATGTTGGTGATGAAAGAGGTCAGATGCAATTTTGGAGCAAGGATAGATAGGAACTTCATGTGGAATCATTGGTGCTTTGTGCTGACTTGGCATATGCTCTTGACATGCCTTGCGCTGGTTGACAATGACTTCAATGTCATTTTTCATACCCAGCCAATGGACTGTCTCTCTTGTGAGGCTGCTCATCTGATCTATGCCCATGTGTGAGTGATGAAGTTGTTGAAGACTATCAGGTCGCAAAGATTCTGGTATGATGACCTGCCTGCCTTTAAAAATAACTTCCCGAGAGATGCCTAGCTCATCCCAAAAAGACCAAAATGGCCTCACATGTTCATGGGCATGTTGGACTGAACCAAGCTATCCTTAAATTATGGTTTTCCACAGTTGCTATATTGTAGAATCTTTTGCTGATTTTTCTTGTAGCCACTGGCATTTGCCTTGCGCAAAATGTACCAGATCAATTTGGAGGACATATTCAAGATCCAAGTCAATGAAGTCAACTTGTAGATCTAAGCATATATCTTCGGTTTTTGCTGGTTTAGGCAATCTGCTAAGTGTTTCCCATGTGGCCATCAAGTTTCATGGCTTGTACCTAATCTCACGGTTATAATCTTGAATCTTCATCAAGAGATGTTGCAATCTTGATGGTGCACTAGTCAATGATTTTTGCCAAACCATCCCCAATGTCTTGTGGTCGGTCTCTACACAAATCTTTTGCCAAATAGATAGGTATGATTCCAAACACTAAAGCTAACGTTTCCTGCTTGATGTTGGAGTAATTGGATTGCATTACACACAGAAATTTTGAAGCAAATGCAGTTGGTTTGTATTTTTGAGCATACATGCTCTCAGAACTTTCTGTGATGCATCTATCTCCAGGGTAGCTGTCTCCCTAGGATCGTAAAATTGCAATGCCGATGCTTCTGATAATGACTGTTTCAGTGCTTCGAAGAGGCATCGGTGGTCTTCATGCCACAGGAAAGGCAAATCCTTTCTCAACAAATCCCTTAGCATGAAGATTTTTGAGTGAAATTGGGAATGTATGGAGACAAAAAAATGAAAGACACTTAGACATCTTCGAAGATCATCCTTATCCTGAGGAGTTGGCATGGCTTTAATATCCTTTATTTTACTCGGATTGGGACATATGCCAGCACTGGAATAAACAGAACCGAAGAAATTGATCTGCTGCATGTTGATGTCGCATTTCAGACTGTTGAACACTAATCCTTCAACAGGTGCTGCTTGCATCAACGCATGCAGATTATGGCCATGCTCTTGCTTCGTTCTTCCCACACAAGCAACATCATCTGTGATATGCATGCATCCTGGCAGAGTGCATGTAAAGCAGTCCACGTGAACTTGAAAGAGAACATGGCTAACAGTTAGCCCGGAAGGAAATAATTGAAAACAGTTAATTTTTTGAGTCCAGTATGACTCTTCTTTGAAATCGAAGAAGAATCATATTGGACTCAAAACATTAACTCTGTTTCTCTCTCCACAGATGCTGCCAGACCTGCTGAGTTTTTCCAGCATTTTCTGTTTTTTTATTTTAGATCTCCAGTTTCTGCAGTATTTTGCTTTTATTACTGTTGAAAACAGAATAATCCAAATTGGGTATGAAAGATAGTAAGCTCTGCAAGATGAATGACCAGTAACCATGCTTGGCATTAAGCTTTGAGAATAATTCTGCACCTGCAAATCTCAGATTTAACTCTTCTAATATGGGTATTTTGTAAGGACAACATTCCAAAGCTGCATTTAAATGTCATGGATTGAAGCATACTCTCAATGATCCGTCCTTCTTTATGGTGCATGTGATTGAGCTGTACCAATTTGTGTCCTCTTGTACTTCTTTTATGATTCCATATTTCCTCATTTTGTCTACTTCAACCTTCAATTTGTCTTATATGTAGATGGTGCACTTACATGGTGAATCAGTTGACCGACTTGCATTCTTCTGCAAGCGTAATGTTACAACTCTCTTGAAACTGCCAATTTTGTCAAAATGTTCTGTATATTTAAATGTTAGGTCTTGAACTGAGGTGATAGGAGTTGTTTCTGAGGTTGTCTGCCTTGTGATGTCTGACTGATTCCATCGATTGTTATTAGTGTGAGGTCATGTCAGGCCAGTAGACCTGCATTAGGTGGGCCTTTCCACAATGTAGAATATCTGTGACAATTGATTGCACTTGCACTCCAGGACTATGGATCCTGCACATGGAATTAGTGAACAATTGTACACTGAACGTTTCACAGTAGTAGGTTTCGCCATGGCCTTCCACGTCTGTGGATACATGTCTTCTGAAATTTGCAGAGATAGTATCAGAGATAGGATGTTGGCACTTGCCCCGTGTCAATCTTGGCCAATAGCGAATAGTTACAAACTTTCTTAGGACAGATAATTTGCATATTGGGAAACACTTCAGATGGTTTGATGGCATAAACGTCTTCCATGAGATTGATGGTGTGAAGTGCGTTCACTGCTCTTAGCCTCGTTGTGCAGATCATTGTCATTTTCTGGTTTGTTAATCGTCTCATATATATGTTTCTGACAGGACACTGGATGGTCATTCTTATTGCTTGAAGGTACCAGTTGTGTACAGTCTGTTTGGATCAGTGCATGGCTCGCTGTAGCTGCATTAGCCTTTGCTCTAGTGCACTGCCGCTGCCAATGGCCCTTTCTACCATATTCCTTACAGAATTGATGGAAAACTGGGCATTTCCTTGGTGCATGCAGAAGGCCACACCCTCCACATGTCTTGCTAGGTTTGGGTGTTATAGTGAGTGCGTCAACAATTGGGGTTGTACTTAGACCTGTAAGCTTTGTCGACCTCCAAGGATCACTTCATACTTATGTCCATCCTTGAGTAGCTCTTCGATGCTTTATGATTTGGTCTCGTCCAGCAGACTTTTCCGGAATGCTTCCAAGGTAGTGGATGTGATCACCAACTCACCAATTCTGTCTGCTAAGTCTGCATTTGAGAAATCACAGTACGTATCCTTTTCTCTGCACCTGCTGATGAAGTGGTCTATGGGATTCTGTAGGCGGTTATCGAAATGACATGAACTCTAATTGATGACCACACAAGTTTAATCTGATTCTGAACTGGTTTTCCAATTTAGTTCATATCTTTTGGGAATCCTTTGTTTCTTCTTCTGTAAATCCCGACGTGCCCAGCTTATGTAGACCTTCATTACCAATTGCTGAGAGAATTTTAATGGCTTGCTTGTCTGGTTCAGACACAACTGAATAAAGAAACCATAGCTCTGTACGCTGTTTAAACATTCTGAATTCGGATAGTAGATGGGTCAGCTGCATCCCAATTCAAACTAGGGACTTTTGTGGACCTTCTGACAATATCCCTTTGACCTTCCTTCTCCAATAATACCTGGGATGAGTGTCTCTGTAGCTGTTTTTGTGCGCTTTTCATAGGCTCCGCCCATGAGACGAGTTGTGGTGGGAATGCAGCACGGAGTAAATGGCGTCTTTGCTTTCTAGTCAATTTATTGTTCAGCAACTCCCAAAGCCACATGTTACAATCATAAACTTCTCTGGTCTGACTTTTATGACTTTTTAAAACTCTCCCTTGCTTGCTATTGATGCAGCCCACACCCTGGTCACTCTCATTTCCCAACTGCGCTAACCCTGTGCTCTCGATGCACTGTCACACTTGTGGAACTGCAATCTCAGCACAAGGCATATTTGAGCACGATCTTGGTGCTGTGTCTTCAAAGCTTTTCTTCGCAGTCACCTGCTGCGTTCTGAACACTATCTGATGGTACAACTCTGGTGCGGTGTGACCAAAACATTGAGGGTAGTCTCATGTCATGTAACACGTTCTAAGGCTTTTCACCATGTTGTACCTGTACCTAACCTTGCTGCCAGGCTGTTTGGCAATCACTGAGCACCATGTTGTGTCATTATAATGATGAAATACCTTGAGCTTATTTGCTGTATATGACACAAGGCTTGTAAGGGATTGCGTAAACATGTTTTGGGTCCGTTTATTCACACTTGGCACATGAGAACAGTTACACATGTTTATAAAGCTTGAAGATGTCGGAGCTGTATGTGTGCTCTGCTCAAGTCTAAAGTGAAACTAAGGGGGGAATTTTCTCCTCGTCGGGGGTGCTGGGTGGGAGCGGGCACGGCTGCGCGCCGCCATTTTATGTGGGCGGGTCAATTAAGGCTGAGCACTCCCTGTGCGGGCGGGGGGAGTAGGCTGACTCGTGGCCTGCACCCTTTCACACATGCGCACGAAAGAGCGCAGAAATCTCCCTGAGGCACAGATCTACCTCAGGCAGATTATTTACATGTTTAAAAATCAAATTGAAGAAAGAAAAAATGTTTCAAGACATGTCCCCTCATGTGACAGTGTCACATGAGCTGGGACATGCCTATGAATTATATTAAAATTTTTTATTGAAGTTTAAAAACCTTCATGAAACCTCATCCTGCCCGTGGATGAGGTTCCATGATAAATGTGAAGGCCGTCTCCGTCTGGACTCTTTGCCTGCCCGCCTACCTTAAGGTTGGACGGGCAGCTATGTTAATTATTTAAATTGCTATTTAAATAGCCTTAATAGGCCTTTGACAGCTCGGCGGGTGCGCAGCCGACTCCGAAGCGCGCTGGCCGAACTGAAGATCTGAATGAGGTGCACACCTGACGTCACCTCGCGCCATTTTATGCGTCAGCGAGCGGGGCCCACCCCCACACCCCGACCTGAAGATTCTCGCCTAAGACTAGATCACATGGCACATTTCTCTTCAAGGTGATGTTGTGCTGATATCTCTTAAAGGCCTAGTACAACAATACTTATCTGACAGCTCGACGGGTTTTTTCCACTTTTCTGTAAATCCACTTGGGTTAAACTGAGAATGGGCAGGCTCATGTTGGACTCCACTTTTCGAGGCTTTAACACTTTGGCTGTCACCCAAGCCCACCACACTTCCCATCCCCCTGGCAGTTAAAATTATGTCTAAGGAGTCTGCACAGGGATACAGTCAAGTTAAGTGAGCAAGAAAAAGCTGGCAAATGGAGTGTAATGTGTAGAATTGTGAGGCTATTCACTTTGACAGTGTGACAAGTATCTAGTTCATGGTTTATGTGTTTTAGAATATAGTTTTTAGTTTTAAGAATTAAAATTTTAACCAAAGAAAATGGGGGAGGGGGATAAAATTAGTAAAAGCAACCCTGAAATAAATGTCATTCAAACAAGCTTGGAGTTAATTACACTTAAAAGATTGGGGCCTTTTGACTTAAGAGGTTAACACCTAGAAAAGTAAGATCATAAAACAACAGGTCAGCTTATTTAGCTATAGAGCTGGTGACATGACTTCTGCAGTTATTCCAGTAAAAGGATAAGTTATTTGTGTGGCTTCCCAGAATTAAGGAATGCTTTGGAATTAAAAGGAAGTTAATTTGCATTTCTACCTGGGAACAGGTCATGTGCGTCACATTGCCATGGAGATGGGTGGAGCTTAGTGAGATCTTTTGTTTTGAGTTATCTCTCTGAATTCAGCCAGGCATAGCCAGCAGGCAAGATGTTGGAAAAGCAGCTATGAGGTTGTGTCAGCTTTGGGTCCCAGGTAGCTTGTAGCCCCTTGGCAGTTGAGAGATAAAACCTGAAGTAGAATAAATGCTGGATCTATTGTCCATGACGCAGCCTGCAATGGGGAGCTGGTATTCAGCAAAAAAAGAAAGTTGGTCAGGGGAAAAATGATCGAAAGAATTGTTTGGCTGGAAGCTAAAGCAAGAAATCTACAATAATACACTCATTGAGAGGCAGTTAACCTTGTTAGGAAATAGAGATATCTTAAGTAGGTTATGTTGGTGTTTGTGTGTGTTGGGAATGAGTTTTAGTTGTAAAGTTTAAGTTTGATGTGTATTCCTGTATCTGTGTATTAAGAAAGGTCAAATGGAGTTTCATTTTAAAAAGGTGCCTGCATTTCTAATGAGGTTTTTCATGACTGTTGCAGCTAAATTAAACAATCAAAAGTAGAAGAATTGGGCTGTTGCCTAGCAACAGGGGTCCAGAGAGGTAGGACCCTCCCATTGACACACAGACAGAAAAGCTAGGGACAGCAGTTTGTTTTGGAAACTGTTAGAGTTCAGCAGGTTTTGAAGACAGCTGCTAGGCAGGAGCAGCCTAGGAGGGGCAGATGGCCAGCTCCAAGCTAAATTTTGTTGAAAGTAGCTGCCAGAGAGAGACTTGAGTTAGAGGGACAGATAGCCAGTCCCAAGCTAAAGAAAAACCCCCAAAATCCAGGGGAGTGGAACGGGAGTCCCAAAGGAAGGACAGGAACCTGGAAAAAGTCCTGTTAAGTGAACTTAAAAGTGAGGAGCAGAAAGAAAGGCTCCAAGCTTCAGATTTAAAGAGATAAACACTGCAGAAAGCAGATTTAAAGCAAGAACAGCTTTCAAGAGGCAAGGAGATCCAAAGAGACAACAGAAGGTCTGTAACTCTTTGCTATGGGCATGTGAAGCAGTGGTGTGTTGTTAACACTGAGTCAGTGAGATAGTGAGTGGAAAACAGCTTGAATGCGTGTGGCGACCCAGGGAAGAGGAACATCGGAAGGAGAGTTTGAAACCCTGGAGGTGAACCCTAGCAGAAGGCATCTGAGAGAAGGCATTTGGGAGAAGATCCCAAGGTGAGGTCTTGGAGACTGGAGATTGGAAACCCTCGTGTAAAAGATGGGTTGGCACATGGTATGACAAGCATCTCGGGGGGAGTTGAGGAGAGATCCATAGCATCTAGCTGAGATGGCATCTGTCACTTGGCTTCAGAGTGTGGTGTGTCTAACCACAGGGTGTCTATTGGTACATGGACTGTGCACTTACTGTGAACATTAGAGTATAAGATAGCTTTTGTAACTTGTGTTATCCTTACAAATCTATATATATTTGTAAAGGTACAGTTGTGGGTGAAGGAGTATTGTAATATAGTTAATCTTTTCTTGTTGAATAAATGTTTTGTTCTTTTGTTAAAGTTCATCAGCTGACTCCTGTGACCTTGTTCAGTAGCTACTCTCCACGCATCTAAACAAACAAATAAAAGTTAAGATCTATCAAGTTGGGTTCCTCTCTGGGATCAGGCTTATCCAGGGGTAACCTCAGCTAGGATCATAACAATCTTGTTGCAGTTGGAGTTCTTGAAGCAATCAGCTTGGTTGTAGTTCGAAAACATAGCAGTGGGCTATTGGGAACCAAGGGAATTTCTGATGTTTTAAGCTATTGTGCGGGAGTTGCAGGGAGGATGGTGCTTGAAGCGTGGAATCCAGAGATCCAGAGTTGTGAGGTCGATAAAGATATTGAAGGGTTGCTTAGCCAAAAGCTAATGGAAGGACTCCCATGCAATCTTGTACCTTGGTGGACCACTGAAGAGAAATCAGAATGAATCCCAGGGAGCTGTGATATGCCCTTTGGGTTGGTAAGATAGAGGAATTCTTGGTTGGGCGGCTGGGGGGCAGGGGAAAGCTTATTTTTACTAATTTTTTCATGGGATGTGGGAATCACTGGCAAAGCTAGCATTTATTGCCCATTGTAATTGCCCTTCAACTGAGTGGCTCACTAGGCCATTTCAGATTCAACTACATTGCTGTGGGGCTGGAGTTACATGGAGGCCAGACCAGGCAAGGATTGCAGATTTCCTTCCCTAAAGGGCATTAGTGAAGCAGATGGGTTTTTACAATAATAAATGAGTTTCATAGTGACCATTACTGAGAGAAGCTTTCAATTCTAAATGTTATTAATTGAATTTAAATTCCACTGGCTCCTATGTGGGATTTGAACCCATGTCTCCCGGGCATTAGCCTAGACCTCTGTAGTCTAGTCTAGTGACATTACCACCATGTCACCATCACCACATTAAAAAAATAATTAAAAAGTAGAACTGAGTTTGCAGCCTAAGTCTTTACAAGCTGTAGTGTTAAGGGAATGGTGCTGACTTTGTTTAATTTCTCTTTATATACAAGAAAGCTTGTTTTTGTTTTAAACAAAAAATGGGCCAGAATCTTCAGCTTGGCGGGGCCCCCTCGTCGATGCATAAAATGACATGCGGGGACGTCGGGCGTGCATCCTGACGTCACCACGTGTCATTCTGATTTTCAGTTCGGCAGGCGCGCACTGGAGTCGGTGATGTACTCACCGAACTGTGAAAGGCCCATTAAAGCCATCTAAAAACTAATTAAACCACTTGACATAGCTGCCCGTCCAACCTTAAGGTTGGCGGGCAGGCGAAGAGCCCAGCCGGCCATCGCATTTTTTATGAAACCTCATCCACGGGCGGGATGAAGTTTCATGAATGATTCATAAATGAAATTAAGATTTTCATTAAAATTCATAGACATGTCCTAGCTCATGCGACACTTTCACATGAGGGGGACATGTCCTAAATTTGTTTTTTCTTTATTAAAATTTTTTGAAACTCAAACTAATCTCCCTGAGGCAGCTCTTTGCCTCAGGGAGCGCGCGAAAGAGCGCAGGCCCCGACTCAGCCTACTTCCCTCGCCCGCACAGGGAGTGCTCAGCGCTTCCGGGTGTGCGTCACACTGGGCGGGCCTTAATTGGTGCCCAGCCAATCGCAGGCGGCTCCCGCCCAAACCCCCCGACAGGGAGAAAATTCTCCCCATGAAATAGTTCTGCCAGTTAATTACAGCGTGTTCAGATTTCTTTTTTAAACGTTAACGGTCCCTAACAGGATCATACTAATAGGGAGGATAGAAAATCAATTTTTTTTTAAATGGTGCAAAACTATTAAATGTTGGTGTTCAGAGAGATTTGGATGCCCTTGTACATTAAACATAGAAAGTTACCATGCAGGTATGGCAAGTAATTCAGAGGACAAATGGTATATATTATTGGTCTTTATTGCAAGGGGATTGGAATACAAGAGTAAGAAAGTCTTGCTGCAATTATAAAGGGCTTTGGTGAGATCAATCCTGGAGTATCATGTACAGTTTTTGTACAAAGAAGGATATACTTGCCTTAGAAGGCAAGGTGGGGTGGTGGCTGCAATGAAGTTTCACTGGATTGGTTTCTGAGGTGAAAAGAGAAATTGAGTAGAATGCACCTTTACTCTTTGGAGTTTGAAGAATGCGAGGTGATCACATTCAAACAATGAAGGTTCTGAGAAGGTTAGATGCTGAAATGTTGTTTCTCCTGGCTGGAGGTTCTAGATCAAGGGCTCATAGTCGAATAGTGGTTTGGACATTTAGGACTGAGATGAGGAGAATCAAGAGATATGGGAATTGAGCGGGCAAGGAGAGTTGAGATCGAAGAGTAGCCATAGTAGTATTGAATGATGGAACAGACTCTATGGGCTGTATGGTCTTTTCCTGCTGCTATTTCTTGTGTTCTCATTTTAGACATGGCATCACAACTATACATTATTTTCCTATCTATGTCGAGCAAATGAAATCTGAATAATCAGAATTCAAACCAGAAAATATGCTGCAATTCAAATGAAAGTGAATGGTCTCAAATAAGCATCACACATACCTGGAAAACAGTGGATGGAATGGAAAGAAAAATTCAAATAATTAATAGAAAGAACCACAGAAGGGAAGAGTGATAACCTTGCAATAGTTGAACATTAATTCTATAGGATAAAGAATAATCTTCAGCTTGTCAAATTTGTCAGAGACAACAGGAACATTGTGACAGCAAAACGCACCTGCAAATGAAAGGATGAATCTATTTTTTTTGTGCCTGTAAAGGGAATGAATTATTAGGTGTGTAGGTGAAAGAATTCTGCTCAGTGGAAATAAAAGCTTAAGTAAAAGGCGGAGGAGGCTGGAGAACCTTGAATTGCTACGGTAAGAGTTTAACCGAGGCATGAATCTGTTTCCCAGGACAATAATAAAATGTTAAGAATAAAAGACAGTTCATTCTTCAAGATTCAAGGTGGAGATAAATCAACATCATGGCCTGAAGCCTATTACCATATTTAGCACTGGGCAAAGTAACTTTCTACTCTTCAAAATGTTAATGTTTTTATACAGCCAGAAGTCAGGGCATGAAGCTCAGGAGTTTCTGTGGTGCGCACTACAGTTCTTTAATTAGGTAACTTGAGTCAGTATATCAAGAGAAATGGAGTATTATATAAAAGAACAGCAGACTGACTACTAAGATCACAATTGAACAAAGTCCTATTATAAAAGGAGAGGGTCAGGAGGAAAGGTAGAATATACAAAAGCATAATGTGTAGAAATATTACAAAATGAAGAGGACTAGTGACAAGAGTAACACTTGGAATGAAAATCAGTAGACCAAAAGTGAGGTGATGCCCAAAGGTTTGCAAGTTACACCCCAAAATGAGATGGATTAAACTGCCAGGGATAAGGCTTCTGTCATGAGGGTTCAAGAGTGAGGGGAACACAGGAACAGACACAAAATACATGGCTGGCAATGTCCTAGCAGAAGTTTCCCATAAATAAGCCTCACAATAGGTTTGTCCAGTAAAGAAAATGTCTACTATCTCTCATACTGAGCTGTATATCTAATGACCCAGGCAGCCTTTAACTACATACATCCTGAATAGTGGCAGGAGTGGGACTTGAACCCACAACCTTCCTACTTCAGTATTCAGAGTGCTGCCACTAAGCCAAGTGTGACACATAGCTACCTAACTGATTGCTTTTGCTACTTACCCTTCAGTACTTTAGCAGCAGTTAGAATTCACCTTTTGGCAACAATTCTGCAGCTTTACAGAGTTTTATGAAAAAGAACAGATTGCCTCACCAATAACAATTGCACCATCAAGAAAATGTAGGTCTGATTATTAAGAATGACACCCTACAGAGCTAACCTTGATAAAGATCAAGGTTGTTGCATGGTGCCAGGATGTCAGGGTTTCTGCATGGTGCCAGAGTTGCTGCAGGGTATTAGGGTTGTTGTAGGGCCCCAGAGTTGCTGCTGGGCACCAAACTTGCTACAGGGCACAAGGTTGCTGCGTGGTGCAGGGTTGTGGCTTTATGCCAGGGTTGCTGCATGACATCTAGGTTGCTGCAGTGTGCCAGGGTTGCCGTATGGTACCAGGGTTGTAACTAAGAGAGGCAAAAAGCTTTAATGATAAATCTTCACATTGTAACAGGATCCATGGAGGAATACATAAAAAGCCTCATTCTATTCCATTCCTATGTTTTACTCCTACCCAAGTTCTACCCTAAGGCAACTCTGACTGAAATCTACATTTAAACACTAGAGGATTTGGTCTAATGAGTTGGAAGTTTTAAAATATTTATAAAATATATACAGTACATTGTCTGGCAACAACTAAACAAATGGAAAGATGAATAATAAAGAATGCCCTCATATACAGGAGAGGTTCTCCAGTTTCAATCAGTACAGAATAATTATCTGTACAAAGAATCCACATTATTTTAGATTTGTAGTACAGATTTCAACAACTTTTATGAGATTTAGTGCACCCGCATGGGCAACTTCAAAATGGTGGCCCACATGGGAAACATGACAGACATCGAAACATTGAAAGTCATTGGACCAGAAGACGCTGCTGTCTATTCCCAAAGCTCACATGATGCCATCCACTATCTTGTCTCTTCTGTGCCTCATTGCAAACCTTCCACAATATCCAAAATTTAAAATGGCAAGACAATTGTGGAAATTTCTATTTCACATAGTACATACTGGAGCCTGCAAGGAACACGGTTAGAATCATAGAATCATAGAATGAGACCATTTGGCCCATCATGCTTGTGCCAGCTCTTTGAAAGAGCTATCTAATTAGCCTCATTCTCCTGCATTCCCCAGAGTTAGTTGCATGAAATACATAATCAGCATAATGGCCAAACTCCTTCTTTGCAGCAATGGCACAAATAATGGAAAATAATCTTGGAGATGTGGGTTTGGCTTGGGTTAGAAGCTAAAATATTAAAAATCTGAAACAGGAACCCAATCTGCCTCAAGCTTGCTCATGTCTGGGGCAGAATGTTTCACCCTGTTTGGGGGGGGGGGGGGGGGGGGGGTGGGTGGGGGGTGCGCGTGACCAACCCTAACGGGAGCAGAATAGTGCGCGGTGATGTTGGGCGAGTGTCCTGATGTTATTGCGCACTCTTTGGTCGGTGGGCATGCTCAAGAGTGGGCAACGCACCCGCTGACAATTAAAAGGCCTATTAAGGCCCTTAAGCAAGCAATTAAGTAGAATTTTTTGCTGCCCATCCAACCCTATGGTTGGCGGGTGGGCGAATAGCCCAGGTGGCCTTTACATTATTTGGCCAGCCAGTGTGAAAGCGCAGTCAGAGCCCGATCGCAGGGGGGCGGTCAGTTTTGTGGCCTTTACTGGGCCGCCCGACATGCCTGCCCAATGAGGGAAGAATCCTGCCCCTGGTTTTAATAGAGGTGAAACAGGGGCTGGTGATGAATCCTCCCTCAGGAGTCTGGTTGGTTGTTGAAACCTTTCAAGGAAATTGTATGCTTTTATTTTGACTGGATTTCTATTCTAACACATGATGGCTGTATTTCCCAGGGCTTAGGCTTACCTCGTATGTGGCACTGCTTGTGGGCTGGGGGTGCGAAGGCTTTTCCCAACAAGCAAACCTGTTAAACACCCACCCCAACTTTATGATCTCCCTGACTCCTACATCACTGTCTACTCCCCTACCACCACTCCATCTCTGGCTCCTCTCCAATCTTTACATAACCTCCTGCTGACCTCCCTCAGGTCTTTCCCCTGCAACTTTGACCACCATCCCTGACTTCACATGATCTTTGACCACCCTTGCAATAATGCCTAACCCTCCTGACCACACTGCACTCACCCCACCGCTGTGACCTTTACCCTCAACCACCCCGAAACCTACCTACTCCTGGGCTGTGTCAACAGGCAGGTAGGCCAGTCTGTTCAAAAATAAAGCATGCATGCCATGGAGAAAACACCATGGTGTTGGGGACTAAGCACAATTCCACCCCCAGCCCTTCTACTGTTCCCTGTCCACATGCTCCGAAACCTCCTCCCAATAAACATTGTGCTATTATCTCACGGGAATGGCAGAGGCAAGAATGGAAATGAAACGAAACAAGTAGGGGACACATGAAAGAGAAAGGAAGTGAATAGAAACTTAAAAGAAAGGTAAACTTCGCATAGGCAAATCATAACACAGGGACATAATGTTCCTTGGTTTTTTACTGAACTTTCCGGGAGTTATGGCAGTGCAGTGTGGGGGGGAAATGGGGACATATGGAAAGAAAGAGGTGCCAGCGTATACCATCCACAGCTTGTGGGTGAAGTGGGATTTGTTAAGGAACACACCACCATCCTGGATGGCTTCAGCGACATCTATTGCAACAGCATCAATGACAATCATGCCAACAATGTGGAGCACTGTCTCCTCCAATAAGATAAGGAAATCCAGCTGTGCATGATTTGTTGCTGTCACCTCCTGCCATGTGCCTTCTTGTCCTACAAGAGAGAGTGAAGAATACCAGTTTGTGTGTTGCAATGTATTGCAGTGATGTGCATGTCATAGCTGTCAGAATGTGGAACCTGTGAGATGTGTATGTGGGGCTTGCAGCAGTGCTAAGTGTTTGAGGGTGGGGCGGAGCTTATGAATATTAGGTTTGAATCCCAATATCTTGAGCTTAGAGATGGGACTGTGTTGTATTGAGGAGGGTGGAAGGATGGTGGTGTAGGTAGCGGAAATGGAATTTGAAAATGCACTCACTGACCTTGACCACGCATGACAGGGCAATAAACATTTTGCAACCTGGTCCTCGGAGCCAAATCCCTTGCACCGATCTCTATGGCTATCTTCTCCCACGGCCATCAAAATGTTTGTCTGGAGGGTCCCCAGGTTCTCTTTGGAAAGGTGACCTCTCTCTCTCTTCCATTCTACCTCCTACACTAAGGCCTCCAGTGCTTCATTGTAGAACCAGGGAGCCCTCTCTCCAGCTATCTGCTCCATTTTTCAGCTTTCTTCCTACTTGCAAAGTCTCTCCCAGCCACCTTCACTGCCTACCGCAGCCAGAATACACTTCCCCTTTAAGAGGTGCAGAAATAGCCTTAATTGTTGCTAGCCTTGCATGAACCTGGGCCTCCTGCTGAGTGTGCAGCCAAATAGCTGCTAACTGGCCTGATCCAATTTCTAGCCCTTTAACTCAAAAGTTTTAAGAATCATTTGTGCTCATTCAAAAATGAAACCATTTCAACCATGAGTCTGAATTTATCATGTCCATTCACCCTATAATAAAAGTTTTAAACTGACTCACCTGTGACATTGTAATCACCTTTAAACAGTCAGTATGCCGACCACTTGCATGTTCTCCCCATTCCCTGCTGTTACAGGTGGGATGTTCTACATTCAATGTGAGACTAGTCAAATCAGTTGTAAAACATTTCAGGAAAAGAGACTTGTGTTTATACAGCATCTTTCAGTATGTCAGGACATCCCAAAGTCCTTCACAGAGAATGAACTACTTTATCAGCTGTAGTCGTTTTTTTTAATGCTTGGAGCCTTACCTGATCATTTTTCTTTTACTATTCAGCAAGTAAAACCTATTACTTTTCTGTCCTGGGGGAAAAAAAACTGCTACTTTTCAAAGTATTTTAATTTGTAAACCTTTTAAAATGTTAGACTTTCCTGGTCGCCGGCTATGGTTACCACATCATTTATGGACCTATTCACAAACAAATAAAGCTTTGTGCCCAATGATTCCGATATTATGGAACAGTCAGTGGCACTCAGGTTCTCTTGTTTAAATTCAAAAGCTTGACAGTTAACTGTTCCCTGGTGCATTCTCCATGGCAACGCCACTATCAATCAGAGCTCACTTGCCAAACAATCAGCACTCTCTTCTCATGTTCCCTTTAACAACTGGCATTCTTGCATATCTGTCCTGATGAGTGCAAGACAAAAAGCTTTGACAGCATGTCTCTTTTTCAGCAATATTCTTTAAACAGCTTTCCTTCATAAATGGCCCCAACCTTGAACTTTCAACACATTGTAAAGATAATAAAAGTGCCAGTGCCATGTTTACTGTGATAACTGTTATTTTTATACCAAAACCACAGAGCCTCTCTCTCTCTAGATAACTGTTCTCCTTAGCTAATACATGAGAGTTAATACATTGTAAGGGATAATGCCTACATGTGGCAGATCTGGGCTTACTCAGTACCACATTTCATCCATGAATTAAGCCTGGTTTGCACGGTTGAGGATAGAATAGAAAATTCATAACTCATTTGTTAATTTTGCGTGGGGCTACCATAGATATTATTTTCTTTCAAAGGAACAAGGTGCCGTTCTGACATAAGGCTATTGACCTGAAACATTAACTCTCTCTTCACAGATGCTGCCAGGCCCACTGAGAGCTTGCCAGCATTTTCCATTTCTATTGTAATGCTTCAAGATTGTTTTCAGAGCCTGTTAAGTGCATAACATTGCGCATTTACTAATTTCTAACGATATCAATAGCACAGCAAGGCAGGAATCTCCCCTAAAGTGTCTTATTCTCTGCAAATGAACACCGTATAATATTTAAATTGCAAATAAGCAGAATTAAAAGCTTAATGTTTTTGCAGCAATTGAGCTTTCCATTCCTATTACCAATGATTCCTACAGGATTTTGAAGCTGTACTGGGAGGTTTTAGTCAGCGCTGGAAGGTAATAAGGTCAGAAGGCACTGCATTCTCCATTGTGCATGCATTCATACCCATTGGCTTTTTAAATCTCATGTGATAATGGCGTCTATCCCTCACAGTCAGATCAGTGAGTTTATGCGTCACCATATTTTGTTAAAATATCCTTTTACGGAGGCTTGGTGACACAGCACATTAGTACGCTAGATTAAAAGGAAAGTTCATGATGGGTCCTGAATCAAGACAGACAGAGACAGTTTTGGGTCTTTCACATGTCAAATATCATATCACAGCAGCACTAACACTGAAACACATTGAAAGATCGAGCAGTAAAAGACCCATTTCAATGATTCAAAACTTGAGTTTATTGTGCCAAAACCCTGTAGGAAACGAAAGCAAAGCATATTGGCATTATGAACAAGCAATATAAATAAGGATATTTATGGCAACAGAGACCAGAAAATAATATAATCGGAGGCGTATGTTGTGGCCTCTGTGTTCTGCCCACATCTATGCGGCAAATAAGTGCTTGTACACACGACTCATTAAAGGGCTAAATTCTAAATCTATGAGAGAGATCCACATAATGCGATCCTGAGACTAGATTAATTGTTAATAAACCAAACACTTATATTAAACAGATCTATTCCATTAAATTTGGTCCATGTTACTAATGGTACTTTGCTCTTCTTACAGAGGGTGGAATCGTCCCAGATTTGCACTAAGTGCGGTAGTGGGCGGGTAAAATGACAATTTACCCGTCAGCCGCAATGGCGGCTTTTCACACTGTATCATCCCACACCCGCCACATTAATTATGCATTCCTGGGAAACACGCCGTTTCCATGGCGGGCGGGATCTCATTTGCCCACCACACCATCATCTCACCACCTCATCACTCCGGGCGCCATATTTAAAGTCCAGCCATGCGTGAAACATGTCAGTGCTTCCAGCCCAGGACTATTGCAGGGAAGGTGTCCATGAAAGGCAGGAAGACCGCAGCCCCCAGGTTTAATGACGGGTCCCTCGAGTGCCTTTTGGCTATTGTGGAGGCTCGCCGTGATGTCCTCTACCCCCAGTCTGACTCTAGGATGGGCAGCAGCCACACTAATCGAGCTTGGGAGGTGGCGGCAGCGGCAGTAGGCGCCAATGCTCTTCAAAAGAGGACAGCCACCCAGTGCCACAAGAGGGTTAATGATGTCCTCTGTTCTGCCAGGGTGAGTCACTCTTCTCATCACTCTCAACTCACACACTCGCAAACCCATCACACATCCACAGGGCCCTCACTCACTGCCAGTTCAAGGGACATCACTATTCACACTCTCATGCTCACCTTCATTATCCTCATCCCATCCATGGACCACTCACCACCCACACGTGGCAGACATACTTAACATCTGTCCTGGCAGATGTCCTGCCTACACTCTCTCCATCTCTATTCATGCAGGACAAGCTGGCACACAACAAGAAGGAGAGGTCGCAGATCCGGTGGAGGAATGCTGGAAATCAGGGCCCTCATGGACTTTGAAAACAGAGCCATCCCCTGGCCAGCGAGGATCTGGGCCGTTCCTGTGCTGATGGTGAGTCCCATTCATCAGGCGACCATGTTGTGAGTGATGTGTCCTCTTTCATAGGCCGCTGCCATGCATTAATCGTCTCCCCTTGTTTCCACAGCCACATCTGGGAAACAACCGTAGGACTCCGCGACCTACACCTCAAATCAAGCCCCGAAGAAACCTCTGAAGACGAATTTGGAAGCACCCTCCTTGAAGTCCCATTACAGTGCTCACCCACAGCCTCCACCAGCGCAGAAACACGCACCTCGGTGGGACCTAGCTTTAGAGTAGCCTTGGGATCACAGTCTGGTGAGAACATCGCACTGTCCGATCCGCAGCAGGTGGCAGCAGGGACTTCACAGAATCACAGAATTATTACAGTGTAGAAGGAGGCCATTTGGCCCATTGTGTCTGTACCGGCTCTCTGAGCACTTTAACTTAGTGCCAATCTCCTGCCTTTTCCCTGTAACCCTGCACATTGTTTCTATTTTAAAAATCATCCAATGCCCGCTTGAATGCCTCAATTGAGCCTGCCTCAACCACACTTCCAGGCAGTGTATTCCAAACCCTAACTGCTTGCTGTGTGAAAAAGTTTTGTCTCACCTCGCATTTGCTTCTTTTGAAAAACCACTTTAAAATTGTGCCCTCTGGTTCTCGGTTCATTTACGAGCGGGAATAGTTTCTCCCTATCTACTCTTTCCAGATCCCTCATGATTTTGAAAACTTCTATCAAGTCTCTTCTTAGCCTTCTCCTCTCCAAGGAAAAGAGTCCCAACTTCTCCAATCTTTCCTCATAACTGAAGTGTCTCATCCCTGGAATCATTCTCGACTTCCCAGGTCCCCGGCACTCGGAGGACTGCTGGAGGCCAGAAATTTGCTGAGTCTGAGTCAGATGATGAGCCTCTGGACTTGGTCATGTCACAGTTGCTGGAGCTGCAAAGGCAAACTCGGGAACATCAGGGAGGGATGTCCGCTGCACTCCTCAGATTGCAAGGCACGATGGAGGACTCCATCCGCCTTCGGTCTGAGGTGATAGCGCCAACATGTCAATGCACTGAGATCAACTCTGGTAGGATGGCAGCTGCCATGGAGGCCTTCATCCAGGATGTCGCTCCTACACTGCTGCGTGGGCTGGACTCCATCGCTGATGCCATAGTTGGCCTCCAACAGTGTGTACACGAGGGGGGTGTGGGGCAGCTCAATCTCACCCTAGCTACCCCTCCTCCTCAAGGAGTTAGCCAGGAGCCCTTGGACACCCATAGGGAGGGGGATCAGCAGGTGCATCCCCCGGGGCCATCCATTCATAGGGGAGACGATGGCGTAGTGGTATTGTTGCCGGACTATTAATCCAAAGACCCAGGGTAATGCTCTGGTGACCTGGGTTTGAATCCTGCCAATTAAAAGTCTAATGGTGATGATGGAACCATTGTTAATTGTTGTAAAAACCCATCTGGTTCACTAATGCCCTTTAGGGAAGAAAATCTGTTGTCCTTACCTGGTCTGGATGTGATTCCAGACCCACAGCAATGTGATTGACTCTTAAATGCCCTCAGGAATTAGGGGAAAAACTCTCCACTGGTTGGAGTCATACCTAGCACAGGAAGATGGTTGTGATTGTTGGAGGTTAATCATCTCAGCTCCAGGACATCACTGCAGGAGTCCCTCAGGGGAATGTCTGGGACCCATCCATCTTCAGCTGCTTCATCAATGACCTTCTTTTCATCATAAGGTCAGAAGTGGGGATGTTCGCTGATGATTGCACAATGTTCAGCACCATTCATGACTCCTCAGATACTGATGCAGTCCATGTCCAAATGCAGCAAGACCTAGATAATATCCAGGCTTGGGCTAACAAGTGGCAAGTAACATTCATGCCACAGAAGTGTCAGGCAATGACCCTCTACAACAAAAGAGAATCCAACCATCGCCTCTTGATGTTCAATGGCATTACCATCACTGAATCCCCCCACTTTCAACATCCTAGCCATATAATACTGTGGCTACAAGAGCAGGTCAGAGGCTAGGAATCGTGTGATGAGTACACCTCCTGACTCCCCAAAGCCTGTCCACCATCTACAAGGTACAAGTCAGGAATGTGATGGCATACTCCCCACTTTCCTGGATGAGTACAGCTCCTGCAACACTCAAGAAGCTTGACACCATCCAGGACTAAGCAGCCTGCTTGATTGGCACCCCATCCACAATCATTCACTCCCTCCACCACTGAAGCACAGTGGCAGCAGTTTGTACCATCTACAAGATGCACTGCAGGAATTCACCAAGGCTCCTTTGACAGCACCTTCCAAACCCATGACCACTACCATCTAGAAGGACAAGGGCAGCAGATAGATGGGAACACCACCACCTGGAAGTTCCCCTCCAAGTCACTCACCATCCTGACTTGGAAATATATTGC
This sequence comes from Cetorhinus maximus, assembly GCF_964194155.1. Lineage (NCBI taxonomy): Eukaryota > Metazoa > Chordata > Chondrichthyes > Lamniformes > Cetorhinidae > Cetorhinus > Cetorhinus maximus. The sequence goes on along the minus strand of NC_135896.1, from coordinate 33,011,852 downwards.
CGTTCCTTCACTGTCGCTGGGTCAAAACCCTGGAGCTTGCTCCCCCTCTAACAGCACTGTGAGTATACCTACACCACATGGACTGCAACAGTTCAAGAAGGCAGCTTACATCCACCTTCTCAAGGGCAACTAGGGATGGGCAATAAATGCTGGCCCAGCCAGTGAAGCCCACATCCCGTGAATGAATAAATAAATAAAAAAGTCCAGGTGACTCCGGGAGTGTCTGGCCCATCCGAATCCCCACTTCCTGTGGCCTCAGCAGCTCCAGCTCCACAGGCCGAGGAGGGTGCCACTGCCACACAGCAGGACCCCGAAAGCAGGCTGGGGCCCTCCAGGTCTCGGCCCTCCAGAAGATGCCTGCCAAGTTCATCACAGGCAGGGTGTAGCAGTCAGGCTGCCTCCACCTCCGCTGTGAATGGCTTGGGAGCGCCACCCAGTAGGAGAAAACAGTTCAGACCAGTACTCTTATTTCCCTGTTTTCACTGTTGTGTTCCATTTTAAGGTATAAAAGACCAGTTCGGACCAGTATTCTTATTTCCCAGTTTTTACTGCCTTTTCTTCTGGACAAGACGTAGTGGCAAGGTTATAAGATGTAACTCTTTCAAGTGCATTCACAGTTCTTGGCTTTTTTTTTTGTTCAAAGTCCTGGAGTGGGACATGGACCCACAACCTTCTGACTCAAAGGTGAGGGTGCTATGAACTGAGCCACAGCTGACAAGTTGCACAGCCTGGGAAAAGGTGTTAATCACTTGTACATACTGTTCACTATTTTCAAGAAACTCCCAAAAATATCTCCCTGCCTATGGCTCCTTGTTCTGATGGTGTTCATGTCACTTAGATGTGAAACCTTTCTGCACAAAATTAAGGCAGGTCCAGGGCCTCTTCCCTGTGCTTTGTGCGACCTTCAGGCCAAAGTGATGGTCCAGCCTCACACTTGCTGGGCACATTACTGATGCCTGCACCTCGACGGTGCTTGTCATTGCTGCCAGAATGTCATGGGCAGGCGTCATGAAGTACCGTCATTCTTTTTGTGTGCTCTCAACACCTTTAAGGTGGGGCTGGCCCCCCTCTCTTCAGCATTTGTGACCAGTGACGCTGTGATCCTGAAGGGCTCAGGTGTTGAAGGCAAAGGATCAGATGTTTTTAAAGTTTCATGGCTGTGACTCTATGATACAACCCTGATCATGGAGGGCAAGCGAGCTGCCCTCGGCCAGACAGGAGTCAGAAATTCTCAGAGGCTATGTGAAGATTTATGGAGTGTCCTCACTGCATGTTGTCATCATCCTCCTGCAATCGAGCCACTATTAGGGCCTTCACTGCGTCTCCATGACAGGAGCATTATTGCAGTGGGTATGAGCATTGCCATATGCCAGATTGGAGTCAAACATTCATAGATGCGATGTGAGGATCTATGGTGTCTCCTCACTGCATGTCGTCATCATCCTCCACAAATCTAGCAGCTGTAAGGGCCTCCTGAGCATGCCTGCCTTAGCTGGCCAGTGCAAGGGCCTCACCCCCATCATTGTCACCTTCAAGGACCTCCCCACCCTCATCGCTGTCAATGTCCTCCTCATTGGAGGAGACCTGCTCCTGCTTCTCCTCCTCAGCCAGCTCCTCTCCCTGTTGCAGCACCAGGTTGTAAATGATGTAGCAGACAACAATGATGTGTGACACCCTCTGTGGACTATATTGCAGGGCTCCACCAGACCGGTCCAGGCATCAGAACTCATTTCCAGATCCGGATGGTTTGCTCCACCAAATTGCGAGCTGCAGCCTGAGCCTCATTATACCTTTGCTCTGCTGCAGTCTGAGGCCACCACATGGGTGTCATCAGCCACGGCCTATGTGGGTAGCCCTTGTCCCTGAGGAGCCATCCCTATTGCTTCTGTGGATCCTGGAAGACAACATGGATCTGTGACCGACTGAGAATGTAGGAGTTGTACACAATGCCTAGAAACCGTGTGCAGACCTGCAGGATGTGTTTCTGGTGGTTGCACACCAGCTACACATTCAACAAATGGAACTGCTTGTGGTTGACATAGTTGACTGCCTGTTGTGACGGAGATCTGAGTGCAATGTGAGTGCAGTGATTGCACTCTGCACCTGTGGGGAACCCGAGATTTGAGCAAACCCAATTGCTCTTTCACCCTGCTGTCCTGATCCGGGGCAAAATGCACAAAGTTGTGTGCCCTCGCGAAGATGGCATCCGTGACCTCATGGATGCATTTGTGGGCGGTGGTTTGTGATATCCCACAGAGGTTACCTGTGGAGCCCTGAAAGGAGCCACTGGTGTAAAATTGAGCGCTGCTCACTTTCACATCCACTGGCAGTGGATGCCCTCCATGTCCCCGTGGTGCCAAATCCTGCAGTAGCTGGCAGGTGTGACCAATCAGTTCCGTAGACATGCGCAGTCTTCAGCAACACTGGTTCTCAGTCATCTTCAGGAATGAAAGGTGGCGTCTATAGACCCTGGTTCTAGCTAGGTACCGACTAGCAACGGCTCGCTGTGGCTCTTTGGTGGCGTTTGCGGGAGCCCCAGCTGCCCCTTCTTCCTGAGGGTTTTGCTTCTCCCTCTGCACAGCCAGGCGTCTCAGTTGCTTTCTTCTCCATTGTCTTCATTCTCTGTAAGCCACAAGGCATAAAGCTCGTTCACCTGGCTCCATGATCTTGATGCACTCCTGCTACAGGATGAAAGAGAGAGACGTGTGGGTTAGCACGAGTGTATGAAGAACCTCTCTTGGTTATATCTGAAAACCTCATAACATATCCTGGAGAGAGTGCTGGCCACCACTTGGATGGCCAGAGATTAGTGCACTGCATGGCTGCCCGAAACCCCACCCACCTCCGTACCACTCCACCTGATCGATTGGCAGCAGCTTTGCCCATTGGACTACATGTTGTGCTCTCAGCTCATGTGCTAGCATTCTCCTAACGCACACTGCAAGTCTGCACTATTAGCTTGAACCATGGGGGAGAACCATGGTCCAAACCGGGATGCTGACATTGCAATTTGCTGTGAGCGCCTCCAGCAGTGACTGCCCCATGGCCACTTTAGCAAGGAGATTGTACAACATGCCCAGTCGTCTAATTGTTCTGCAGTCGATTAAAATGCTCATTACTTTGCAGACTGTGCCTGAAGGGTGAAAAGCTCTGGGGCACTTGGCACTGTGATGCCTCTGCGTTGCTAGAGTGGGCCGAGAAGCTGGAGTCCCGACTATCAATGTGGCTGCGCCTGAACTGCCTCAGCTGCAGAGGAATGCTCACTTTATACAAGGTTTTCCTAATGCGTGGCCACTCCTCTCACCCACCCTACCCCACCCCCCCACCCACCCCTCCACCCCGCACGTGCTTGTGCGCTACCTCCAGCCGCAGGGCAGCCCTTGCCCCCAACCCACCTCAACCTTGAAGTCCAACAGGCGACCCAGGTGAGCACTCCACAATATTACTGTGTACTCACCTCTGAGTTCCCCTCAATGTGCAGCCCACCAAGTGCATTACTTTTTTATATGCTGTTGTGAAACACGGTAGTGTGATTGCACACCGAAGTGAGCGGATGATCCAGCAGGGGACAGGGAACGACTCTTGTGCGTTGGCCTTATAATGATTTGCCGATGTATCACAATGGGATTCTCAAAGTCCGATGGCAGGAAACGCAGCCCACTGGCGGGCAGAGAGGACGCTTGCAAACCGATTTTTTGGCCTTCTCGCCATATTGTTTGCTCACACCACCGACCATGCCTGACGCCAGCGGGCATGGAAAATCCCGGCCTGAATTTTCAGCAACTCACTTCTCTGTGTTAACTGGTCTTGATTAACTCAATTTCTGACAGTTGTACTGCACTTGATTTTACCCGTTCAGTCCTCGCATGCGGGTGGTTTAAAATCAGGACTAAAATTAGAGAGTAAATTTTTTTAAAATCCTGGTATGTAGGCATCTCTGATAAGGCTGGCATTTATTGCCCACCACTAGCTGCCTTGAACAATGCAGTGGAAGTAAATTTGAAATATGTCTGTCTGAACACCCTGACTGAAACTGAGGTTGATGTAGCTTTTGGTTCCACTATCATGATCTGGGTAACCATTTGTGTGTCTCAGTTCATAAAGATGCCAAAATTCAGAAAGCATGTATTTTTTAAAGTGGAAAATGTAAACCCTCCTTGTATTTTTTCATCGGTTTATTCATTAGCAGAGTTAAATGAGCGTCATCATTCTGAAATCAACTTTGGATCAGCAATCTCAGATGATTTCTTATCTCACTATTCATCCATTGTTAAACAACACATAAACTGATGGCAGAATTAATGCCACACTGAGCTATCACTAATACACTATTGTATTTGTGCTTTGAGATGTTCCCACTTGCTAAACATGACAAATGCTCAGAAAGAAATGACAAACTATAAAAGTACTACAATCCCACAGAATCTAATAGCTTCCTTTGAACATTTAATTTCCTTTGTAGCCAGCTTCTTTTGAACATTCAAATTAATTTCTCTTGTTATTAGTTTCTTTTGAAAGTTGAATTCCAATTCCCCTGGAGCTTGCACTGCATATCCTCTCAAAATATCATGAACCTTTACAAATGTATTCTGCAAAGTTTCAGCAGCCACAGTTGTGCACAGCCCATTCTAAGCACGTTGGTAACAAAAATGAATTAATGAGTTTTCCTTCCATAATTGTAATCAGCACATTACAATTAAAGGCCCTTAATGTCATCCAAAACCATTTATTATTCCACTTTTAGTTTGTACGATGCAGCTATTCAGGAATAAATATGACCTGACATGTTTGACAGTATTCCTGTTCCTCTAACCTGTTGGGCAGACTCCATATGGTACTGAGGCTTCCTACAAGGATGAATTTTCTAGTTCTGTGTTTGGGTGGCAGGGCTGCTGTGCTGGTTGCACTTGTGCTGTTTAGCAACAGCCAACTATTGAGGTTGGCTTTATTATATATTTAACGAAAGCTTCTGCCCTTGATCTCACTCAGTTGGAGATTTGGGAAAACCTGCACCCTGCAGCTCTTAAAGGGACTGTTGCTGCGAATTAAAGTTTGCAAGCTTATTTTTGGATCAAATATGACAACTTATCAATAAAGGCAAACCTCAGTTGCCAGGGAGAGGGCTGGAGTCAATAGCTGGGCACAGGAGGTGGAGCGGGGACCAAAAACAATGTTCGATCTTCCCAATATTTAATTGGAGAAAATGTCTGCTAATCCAATATTGGATGTCAGATAAGCAATCTGATAGTTTAGCAACAGCGGAGGAGTCGGGAGAGGTGATGGTGAGGTAGAGCTGGGTGTCATCAGTGTACATGTGAAAACTAACACTGTGCCAAAGGAGGTTTGCTTTGTTTGACACTGCAGGGCACCATCACCATGTGATAGTTGACACTGTTGGGAGCAGGGTAACCAGCATAAAAGAACTGTTACAGCCAATGGGCATTGTAATCTCTTACTTGGCAGATAGCCCAGTTTGGCTGTTCATTTCAGCATCAGTCACAATAAAGTACCAAGGGAGGAGCTGGTGTCACACCCCTGTCTGGTCTAAAGGTTCTTGCCTCTACTCAACAGCCATCCAACAGCTTGGATATTGTTCCACTAAATGTGGTACACCTTTATTAAACTACTAAGAATTAGTACATATTCACGATAAAACCGATTGCTTAGTTTCCCTGTGAGCCGGAATTTGTTTCGGTGGTCACTCCGCTGACGAGCCCTCCATGCGGGACTTCTGAGTGAGTGACCAGGTCACTCTAACCACGGAAGCAACGATATTCCTGTGGCAAAAACAGAAAACGCTGGAAAAACTCAGCTGGTCTAACAGCATCTGTGGAGAGAAAAAAAACTAGAGTTAACGTTTTGAGTCCATATGACTTCTTCAGAGAAGAAGGCCTTTCCCACAAAATATGCAGCATAAAGCTAAAATAATGATGAAAGCTGTTACAAAATAATGGATTACACCAGAATAAATATGTTGATCTGAAATGCAAATTTGAAATGGAGAAATTGCAATCAACAGTCTCGTCCACCAGGGCAGTTCCAAATGGACATATATGAAGTTGCCACTAATTGAATCATTGATTTCAACAGCATTCTTATTTGAAATCACTGATAGAACCATCTTGAACATATCTAAGGACAAAAAGTTTCCTTTAGAAATGTGCACCAGATCTGGAATCTGTAGCACATTTTTCAGGTTTAATTAACGAAAAATATAGAGCTGAATTTTACAGGGGAGGGGTCCCTTATAAAAAAGGTTGCCCTGCAATGATAATACAATTACTTCATTAAGCCTGCCCCAGTGTGAGACTTCTGCCCCTAAAGAGCAGGAAGTCCCACACTCGAGAGCTGCTGGCCAATCTGATTGCTTCCCCGTTCTTCCTACCTGCCTGCAGCTTTAAACCCACCCCACCCACACCCACATTGCCCCCCCACTCCCTGCCAAAGATCCCGGACTTACCTGTTTCCAGGAATCTATGGGCCTTCTCCCTCCCCCTCTTGCAGTGCCTGACAGCTCCACTAATGTGCTCTTGGCACTGCTGGGACTGGTGGAGCTGTTGGCCAGTCAAATTGGCTGGCAGCTCCTGAAGGTGGGGCTTCATCCCGAGTGAGGGGCGGAAGTCCCACTATGGCTGTGGGATGTGCCAACGTTGAGCGGGTCAGCTCCACGCCAACTTTATTTCCGGGGAGGGTGGAGGGTGGGAGCCATCTTACCCTCGCCTCTCCCACCCCCCAATACTATTCAGCCCTATGTCTATTTGCAGCCTCTGTGTCCTCCTTACAGCTTACCTTTCCACCTAGCTTGGTATCATCAGCAAACCTAAATACATTACCCTCTGTCTCCTCATCTAAGTAAGAAATATAGATTGCATATAACTGAGGCTCAAGCACTGATCTTTGCAGCACTCCACTATTCACTGCCTGCCAACTTGAGAAAGCCCTGTTTATACCCACACTGTTTTCTATCAGTTAACCAAGCCTCTATCCACTATTCCCAACTCCATGAGCCCTACTCTTGCCTATTAACCTTTTGTGCGGTGCCTTATTGAATGCCTTGATGCTACCTCTAATGGTTTCCCTTTATCTACCCTACTACTTACATCCTCAAAAAACTCTAATAAATTTGTCATACAGAATTTCCCCTTAGCAAAACCATGTTGACTAGTTTTAATCATACTGTTCTTTTCTAAGTGCATTGTTAAAAATTCCGTAATAATAGATTCCAGCATTTTTTCAACAGCTGATGTTTGGCTAACTGGCCTGCAGTTCACTGCTTTCTCTCTCCCTCCTTTCTTAAAAAGCAATATAACATTTGCCAATTTCCAATCTAATGGGACCATTCCTGAATCTAAGGAATTTTGGAAAATCACAGCTGGCACATTCACTATCTCTTTTAGAACTTTTAGAACTCTAGGGCATAGGCCATTGGGCCCTGGGGATTTGTTGGATTTTAGTTCCTTAATTTTCTCTAATACTTTATCTCTGTTGATATTAATTTCCTTAATTCTGGTATGGAACTTATGTCTTCCATTGTGAAGACATACACAAATTATTTGTTCAATGCCTCTGCTCGATGATAATTTCTCCTGCCTCTGCTTCTAAGGAACCAACATTTACTTTAGCTAGTCTCTTCCTTCTTGTATACTTGCAGAGCTTTTTACAATCTGTTTTTGTATTTCTGGCTAGTTTATTCTTATATTCTACTTTTTCCTTTCTTTTCAACTTTTTGGTGGTTCTTTGTTGGTTTCTGAAACACTCCCAGTCCTCAGACTTGCTACTTTTTTTTTGCAACAGCATAATCCCCTTCTTTTAATCTAATACTATCCTTAACTTAAATCTAGCTGAGTTTTTATTCTTCAATGAAATGTATTTTTGTTGAACATTGAATTGTTTCTTGAAATATTTCCCACTGTTCATTTACCTCTATGCCTATGCTCTATGTCTATTTACCCAATTAACGTTATCCAGTTCTCCCCTCATCCTGATGCAATTGTTTACATTTAAGATTCTTGTTTGCAAATGGAATATGTTCATGCTTAACATGGAATTGAATGGTATTATGATCACTCTTTCCCAGTGGATCTTTTACTGTAGCATTACTAATTAACCCTGCTTCATTACACATTACTAGATCTTATATAGCATTAGTCCTAGTTGGTTCCATTACATGCTCCAAGAAACTGTCACAAAAACATTCCACAATCTCATCTTCTAGACTTGATTGTCCTAGTCTTTATGAAGATTAAAGTCCCTCAAAATTATTACATTTCCTTTGTTACAGGATTCAATAATTTCTTATTTGATGAGCTGTCCTAAGATATAACAACTGTTAGAGGGCAGGAGCGGGTGGCTATAGACTACTCCCGCTAGTGTCTCTTGCTGTTCCTAATTTCTACTCACACTGATTCAACTTCATGATCTTCGGAGGCCAGATCCTTTCTCACTAATGTCCTTATGTCATCCTTTGCCATCAGGGCTACCCTTCCTCCTTTTCCATTCTATCTGTTTTTCTGAAATATTGTGTGCTCTGGAATATTTATTTCTCAACCTTGATCAGCTTGTAACTACATTTCTGAAATGACGATTAGATTTAATCATTTACCTCTATCTGTCCATTAGTGCATCTATCTTATTGCAGATGCTTCATGCATTCAGATAAAGAACCTTTAATTTCATTTTTTTACTTCTGTTCCCTGCCATGACTTTACTCGCTGATGTACATTTTTTGTTAAACTCTCTGTCCCTCCCTGTTCCACTCTGCTTGCCTTTACCCACATTGCTACACTGTTCTGATACCTTAATCTTTCTCTTTGGATTTCTAAATCTCCCTTCAGCCGAACTTTCCTCCAACCCCACCCCTCACTCTGTAAGTTTAGAGGCCTGTCCACAGTCCTAGTTATATGATTGGCCAGGGCAGTGGTCCCAGCCCGGTTCAAGTGCAGCCCATTCCAACGGAATAGCTCACTCTTCCCTGAGTACCGATGCCAGTGCCCCATGAATCGAAACCCCTTCTTCCCACATCACTCTATCAGCCACACATTTAATTCTCTAATCGGTTTGACATAATTGGCATGAAGCTCAGGTAACAATCCAGAGATGATTACTTTTGATGGCTTGCGTTTTAATTTGGACCTTAACTCCTCAAATTCTCTTAGCAGAACATCATTCCTTGTTCCACCTATGTTGTTGGTTCCCACGTGGACCATGACAACTGGATCCTCCCCCTCCCACTCCTAGTTCCTCTCCAGCCTTAACCCTGGAGATGTCCTTAACCCTGGCACCATCAGGTAACCCAACCTTCTGTCACAGCTGCAGGGAACACTATCTATTCCCCTGACTATACTGTCTCCTATCACTACCACATTCCACTTCACTCCACCCACTTGAATGGCATCCTTCACCATGGTGTCATTGTCAGTCCGCTCTTCCACCCTGCAGTCTTTCTGCTCATCCACACAGGTAGAAAGCACCTCAAACCTGTTGGACAAACTCAGGGGCTGAGCCTCCTCCATCACTACCTGTTGGTTCCCTATAGCTGCCTGACTCGCAGTCAAACCCTCCTGTCCTTGACCATTGACCAACTCTAAAGTTCTGCCTAGCCTAAGGGGTGTGACCGCCTCCTGGAATAAAGTGTCCAGGTAACTTTCCCCTTCCATGAGGCATCGCAGTGTCTGCAGCTGGGCCTCCAGCTCAATGACTCTGAGCCAAAGCTCCTCAAGCTGCAGACACTTCCTACAGGTGTGCTCACTCTGGATCACACTGGAGTCCAGGAAGCCCCATATTTTGCAGTTGCAACACATCAACTGACCTGCCATCTTTATTATTTGTTGATTAATGTATTAGTTTTGTTTAATTAATTTATAATTAATGAATCCTACAACACACAATAAGCTTTACTACTGCTAGTAAACCTAACAATTATCAATAAAACCTTACAATTACAAATAAACTACACAAGTTTTGAAAGATAAAGGAGCAAAATACTCACCAACCAATCACTTACCTGCTTTCCTGTGACATCACACTTTGATTTTTCTCCTCATATCAGTCTACAGACTGATCTCCCCCCTCCAGCAGTTTAAAACAAACTCTCGCTTCTCACTCCACGCTGTTTAAAATGAACTTTCACCTCTCCCTCCACGCTGTTTAAAATGAACTCTCACTTCTCTCTCCGAGCTGTTTTAAAATGAATTCTTGTCTCTCTCTCTCCACTGTTTAAACAAACTCTCGCATCTCTCTCCACACTGTTCACAGAAGAGGAGCCATAACACCACTGAGAGGTCAAGGACAGGCGGAGGCCCCTCAAACCTCCTAATCATGACGAGGTATGAAATGGATGCTTTGGAGCTGGAGAGCCGCTACCCACCTTGGTCAGCCGGTTGTGGAGAGGCAGGGGTCTCTGACGAAGGTAAGAGTGCAGTGCACAGAGGTGAGAGTGTCAGATTGTGCAAACATTCTTGTGTAACCTCATCATTAATGGGAACCTCAAACTTGGAGTCCCCATTGATCATTGAAAGACGATGGCACAACGATGCAGATCTCCATTATCTCACCAGGGTGCCTGACATGCACAGTGACAGTGTGATGACTTAAACTAATGACATGTCCTTGTTCTTCCTTAGATTTGCCGGCAGAGACTCGAATGCAGGACCCCGAAGAGGACCACTGGGCTTCAGATGTACCTGCATCACACCTGCTCTCTAAACCTGGCACTAGCGCAGATACCAGCACCTCGGTGGCCATTAGATCGTCGGCTAGAATGTCTGTGCACAGCAGTGAGGGCACTTCACTCTTGCTTGAGGAGCAGGTAGAGGCAGAGTGTGCCCAGGATGCCTGCAGTTTGAGGACCACTGGAGGCCAGGATGATGCTTAGTCAAAGACAGATGATGAGCTTCTGGAGTTGTCCATGAGGCGGTAGATGCTGGATGTCCAGCGGGATGTGCAGGAGGATCTGGCAGAGATCCATAAGGGTGTGCGTGCCATGGTCTCTGTTGTGGAGGAGTCCATGCGGAGCATGAGCACTGCGTTGACCCTCATGGCCGAGTGCACTGCCTCCTCCATTGAGAGAGTGGCCAATCTCATGGAGAGGCAGCTCCAGGGACAGAATCAGGGGTTCCTGGGGTTGTGCGTGGACCTGCAGTCAGTGCCAGTGTGGGAGATGGATGAGGCACCCAGTATCCCAGCTAGGTGCCTGGCAGGGAGGTCCAGAGCGACCTCACTTTGTGCATGGCCTGCTTGTTGTCTCTGCAGGGTCCTCTCAGGGAGCTCTGGATGACACCAACAACTCCTTTGCCCCACCGCCAGTGACCGTGGATGGAGGAGGGCTAGGGTGGCTGCAAGACCCAGCACTTGTAAACGCAATTTTAAGCCATCATGAGCAGAAAAGGGACTTTTCATGGGTGATCTTCGGTTCTGCTATGTTTTGTTAATATGTTTACTGGTGTGGCCATTAACACCAGATAAAGTTCTGTTCATTTGTTATGAGTGTCAAAATAATGTAAATTTTGCTTTTGTCTTAATGGCCTGAGTGTGCTTCACCTTTTTTTTTGGTGCAAGGCATGCCAGTATCTAATGCTGGATGTGAATAGCTCTAAACTTTATTGCACAGGCACTAAGTGGACTTTGGGTTCAAATCAAAGGGTCATTTCAGACATCCGGGATGGAGTCGGCAGCCCTGGCATGAGGTGGAAGCAGATCTTTGGCAGCCTAGCTGAAGGAGCGTTGGATCAAGGCATCCCTGGTGTCGCTGCCTCCCTGAAGGATACAGCAGTGTGTCTCCATGCTCTCAGCGTTATCCTCACCGTGCTCCTTTTCTCACTCACTACGGGATTCATCCTCTGTGGCCTGTGGAGCTGCCGCAAGATCCTCTTCCTCCAGTGGGCCCCACCTTGCCAGTGCCAGAATGTGGAGAGCGCAGCATGCGGGTATCACTGATCACCATGTATTGTAATGCTCCCTCTGTATTTTCCAGGCATTGGAAGCGCAGCTTCAGTAGACCTATGGTCCTCTCTACCACTGCCCTGGTAGAGGCATGACCCCTATTATAATGTTGCTTTGCCTCTGTTCTTATCCCGCTCTTAGATGAAATTTCATTAAAAGTGGGCTGCCCGCCTGCCCGTTTTGCCTGTGCGACGAGCGTGAAATCACATGGGCAATGTAAAATTGTTAACAATTGCCTTTTGAATGGCCTTAAGTGGCCTTTTAATTGTTGGCGAGCGCGACTCTGACACCTGCACACGCCTGTCGACCTGAAGGTTGCGCGCATGCGTGATGACGTCGGGACGCTCGCCTGACGTCATCTCATGCTATTTCACATCTGTTTGGGTCAGTTGCATGTCCACCCACAAGGTATAAAATTCTGCCCTATGTTACTGGACTGCTAATCCGGAGGCCTAGACTAATGATCCCGAGACATGACTTCAAATTTCACTGTGCCGGCTGGGGATTTAAATTCAATGAATGAGATAAAGTTGGAATGAAAAAAAAAGCTAGCACCAGTAATAGCAACCGTGAAATTAGCAAATTGGTGTAAAGAACCTATCAGATTCACTAATGGGAAGTGAATCTGCCATCCTTCCCTGACCTGGCCTAGATGTGACTCCTGTTCTGCAATATTTGACTCTTAACTGCTCTCTGAAATGGTCTAGCAAGACACTCAGTTGTACCAAATCACTACAAAAATAAGAATAAAATCAATGGACAACCCAGCATTGATCTCGGCACCAGGCACGATAAAAGTCACATTCAGCCCAAGACTCACTTACACCTGTGGGCTTTTGTCAGTGTAGAATTATAGAACAGCTACAACACAGAAGGAGGCTGTTCAGCCCATTGAACCTGAACTGGCTATCTGTGTAAGCAACTCAGCTTCTCCCACTTCCCTGTCTTTTCTCTTTAGCCCTACAAATCTTTTCTCTTCTTATACCTCTTTGATGGCCACAATTGAATCTGCCTCCACCACATTCTCAAGCAGTGCATTCCCAATCCTAACCCACTCGCTGCATTAAAGCCAGTTTTCCCTCATGGGAGAGCTGTCACACAGACTCAGCCAATGTCCCAGACTCCTCCATCACCATCCCTGGGTATGTCCTGTCCCACTGGCAGGACAGACCCACCAGGGATGGTGGCACAGTGACATATAATTGGTCAAACATGGGCAAGGGGATCTGCTGCTGATTACCACTTGCAGCCTCCTCTCAGTTGATGTACCAACACTTCTCCGTGTTGAGTACCAGCAGTGGCTTGCTAGCACCACTATTGACTGATCTGGCTGAGTCCTAAAGGACATAGTTGCTAGACTGGCCTGAAGGAAACAAGGAAAAATCTACTTGACCTTGTCCTCACCAATCTACCTGTCGCAGGTGCAACTGTGCATGGCAGTGTTGGCAAGAGTGACAACTGCACAGTCCTTGCAGAAACGAAGTCACATCTTCACCATGAGGACGCCCTCTATCATGTGATGTAGTACTACCACTGTGCTAAATGGGATAGATTCAGAACAGACCTAGCAGCTCCAAACTGGGCATCTATAAGGTGCAGTGGGCTATCAATAGCAGCAGAACTGTATTACACCACAATCTGTAACCTCATGGCTCAGCATATCTCTCCCTCTACCATTGCTATCAAGCAGGAGCACTGACCCTGGTGCAATGAGTACTGTAGGAAAGCATACCAGGTGCAGCACTAGGCACACCTAAAAATTAAGTGCCAGCCTGGTGAATCTACAAAACAGGAGCTCAAGCATGTTACACAGTAGAAGCAGTATGCAATGGACAGAGAAAGTGAACCCACAACCAATGGATCAGATTAAAGCTCTGAAGTCCTGCCATATTCAGTCATGAATGCCGGTGGACAATTAAATAACCAATGACAGGGGGAAGCTCCAGGAACATTCCCATCCTCAACAATGGTGGAGACCAGCACATCAGCACAAAAAACAACCAACTTTAGCTAAAAGTGTCAAGTTGATGATCCATTTAGGCCTCCACCGAGATCCCTAGCATCACAGCTACAACACTGGCATCTACCCAGCAATGTGGAAAATTTCCCAGGTATGTCCTTGTCCACAAAAAACAGGACAAATCCAACCCGGCCAATTACCGCTCCATGAGTCTACTCTTGATCATCAGTAAAGTAATGGAAGGGGTGTCATCAACAGTGCTATCAAGTAGCAGTTGCTTAGCAATAACCTGCTCAATGATGCCCAGTTTGGGTTCTGCCAGGGCCACTTAGCTGCTAAACTCATTGCAGCCTTGGTTCAAACATGGACAAAAGAGCTGAACTCCAGAGGTGAGGTGAGAGTGACTGCCCTTGACATCAAGGCTGCATTTGACTGAGTGTGGCATCAAGGAGCCCTAGCAAAACTGGAGTCAATGGGAATCAGGGGGAAAACTCTCTGCTGGTTGGAATCATACCTAGCACAAAGGAAGATGGTGCTGGTTGTTGGAGGTCAGTCATCTCAGTTCCAGGACAACACTGCAGGAGTTCATCAGGGTAGTGTCTGAGGCCCAAACATCTTCAGCTGCTTCATCAATAAGCTTGATTCCATCATAAGGTCAGAAGTACAGATGTTTACTGATGATTGCACAATGTTCAGCAACATTCACAAGCTCTAACACTCAAAAAGCTTGATATCATCCAGGATAAAGCAGCCCGCTTGATTGGCATCCCATCTACAAACATTCACTCCCTCCAACACTGATGCACTGTGGGAGCAGTCTGTACCATCTACAAGATCCACTGCAGGAACTCACCAAGGCTCCTTAGACAGCACCTTCTAAACCCACAGCAACTACCATCTAGAAGGATAAGGGCAGCAGATGCATGGGAACACTACCACCTGGAAGTTCCCCTCCAAGTCACTCACCATCCTGACTTGGAAATATATCACCGTTCCTTCACTGTTGCTGGGTCAATATCCTGGAACTCCCTTCCTAACAGCACTAAGGGTGTACCCACACCACATAGACTGTAGTGGTCCAAGGATGCAGCTCACTATCTCCCTCTCAGGCAATTAGGGATGGGCAATAAATGCTGGCCTAGCCAGTAACATCCACATCCCATGAATGAATAAAAAGTCTTCAGGCAATTCGATTCACTTGATATCAAAATGTGTTTGAGCTCATTAGGTGCAGCAAAGGCTGGGGCTCCACAGCATCACAGTTGTAATGTAACCTGCTGCACCTCTAGCTAAACTGTTCCAGTTACGAAACTGATACATACCTGACAATGTGGAAAATTGCCCTGGTATGTCTGTCCATAAAACCAGGACAAATTCAATTACTGGCTCTTCAATACACTCAATCATCAGCAAAGTGATGGATTGTATCATTGACAGAGCTATCAGGCAGCACAAACTCACCATAACCTGCTCAACAATGCTCAATTTAAGTTCTGCCAGGGGCACTCAGCTCCAGGCTTCATTACAGATTGGCCCAAACATGGACAAAAGAGTTAAATTCCAGAGGTAAAAAGGAAAAAAAAAATACTATAGCATCTTTCTTGATCTTAGGATGTCTCAAAGTGCTTTATAGCCAATGAAGAACTTTTGAAATGTAGTCACTCTTATAATCTAGGAAACACGGAAGCCAATAGGTGTGCAGCAAATTCTCACAAACAGCAATGTGATAATGACTAGATAATCTGTTTCTGTGATGTTGATTGAGGGATAAATATTGGCCAGGACACTGGAGATGACACCTTCACTCTTATTTGAAACAACATCATGGGATTTTTTGCATCCACCTTAAAGGCAAACATTGTTTTGGTTTAACATCGCATCCAGAAGATGGTACGTCCAACGGGGCAGCACTCCCTCAGTGCTGCTGTGGTGGAGTGTCAACCTTGATTTTTTTCCCCTCAAGTTCTGGAGTGGGACTTGAACCCAGAACTTCCTGATTCAGTGATGAGAGTGCTACCAACTAAGCCACCGCTAATAAACTCAGAGGTGAGAGTGACTGCCTTGACATTCAGGCACCATTTGGCTGAGTGTGGCATCAAGGAACCCAAATAAAATCAGAGAAAATGTCTTTATTCGTTCATGGGATGTAAGCATCTCTGGCAAGGCCAGCATTTGTTATCTATCCTTAATTGCCCTTGAACTGAATGGCTTGCTGGGTTACTTCAGAGGGCAGTTAAGAGTCAACTACATGGCTGTGCGTCTGGAGTCACGTGAAGGCCAGACCAGGTAAGGATGACAGATTTCCTTTGCTAAAGGACATTAGTGAATCAGATGGGTTTTTACAACAATCAATGATAGTAATGGTGATCATGAAACTGAAGCTAGTGTTTTAGTATTCCAGATTTCGTTAACTGAAATTAAATTCCACCAGCTGTCATTTTGCTAAATTGACATTGTCCAGCTGTCAAATTGAATTAATTCCCCCAGTTGCTATAGTGGTATTTGAACCCATGTTCCCAGGGCATTAGCCTGGGCCTCTAGATTACTAGTTCAGTCAATTTACAACTATGCCACCATCTCCCCTAAATCTCTCCATTGGCTGGATTAGCACAAGGAAAGATAATTGTGGTTGTTGGAGGCCAATGATCTCAGCCATAGGACATCACTGTAGGAGTTTTCAGAATAGTGTCTAAGGCCCAACCACCTTGAACTGTCTCCTCAATGACCTTGCTTTCAGCATAAGGTCAGAAGTGGGGATGTTTGCTGATGACTGCAATGTTCAATTCCAGACCCAATTCCTTAGATAGTGAAGAAATCCATGCCAGTATGCAACAAGGTCTGGATAGCTTTCAGGCTTGGGTTGATAAAAGCGGCAAACAAGACCTGTGACACTCAAGTACCAGATAATGACTATCTCCAACAAGAGAGAATCCAATGATCTCCCCTTGACATTCAGAATTACTATCACTGAATATCCCATCATCAATATCCTGGGATGTCAACATTGACCAGAAATTTAAAGCGGGTCCAAGGCTGGGAATTCTGTAGTAAGTAACTTACCTCCTAACTCCCGCAATCCATTTCCACCATCTACAAGACACAAGTCAGGAGTGTGAGGGGATACTCTCCATTTGCCTGGATGAGTGAATCACAGAATCACAGAATTGTTACAACGCATTTGTCTTATTGTGTCTGCACCGGCTCTCTAAAGGAGCAATTCAATTAGTGTCATTCTCCTGCCTTCATCCCGTAACCCTACACAATGTTCCTTGTCAGCTAACAGTCTAATTCCCTCTTGAATGCCTCAATTGAATCCGCCTCCACCAGACTCCCAGGCAGTGCATTCCAGACCCCAACCATTTGCTGCATGAAAAATGTTTCTTCTCATGTCTTTTGCTTCTTTAGTCAATTACTTTAAATCTGTGCCTTCTCATTCTCAAACATTTCATCAGTGGAGCAGAAGCTCAAAAACCTCCAGGACAAAGAATCCTGCTTGATTAAGGCCCTTTTCATTAAGCATCCACCCTATCCAACAGTGGCAGCAGTGCGTACCATCCACATGATGCACTGCAGCAACTTTCCATGACTTCTGCAACAGCAGCTAGGATTTTCAGGCCTGTTTGTGGGTGGCTTTGGAGGGGAGATGGGATAATATCGCATGGGAAGATGTCAGAACTTCTGATGTCATCATTCCAAACATAAACTTTACATCATGTCGAGTGGAAAGGGTGCACAGATCTGAAAACAAGGTGGCACTAAATGTATCAGTTGACTGGAATTTTATGGACCCATTTCAATTTTACACAAAGTGAAGGGAATCATGGGGAGTCAGAACTCCAGCAGGTATATGAGGGTGGCAATGGGGCAGCAGGTCAGGTCAGTGCAACCGTTGGGTGAGGTAATGTGCCTTCAGAGGAAGACTGGGCCAGCGCGGCCATAGCATACAGTGCAGTGAGGAGGAGTGTTCACGTGTCAGGGTTTTTGGGTTGAGTCCATAGGGCCATTTGGCTGCTGGCATTTGGGTGCAATGAAAGGAGGCTGAGGGGGGTGGGTAGGGTTGTTAGATGAAGTGTTTTGGTCTAGGAGATTGTCCCTTGACACTGGCAGTGCCCACCTATATAGTGAATCCTTCAAGAGGTGGAGTCCCAGAGAGGGAGAGAGCTACAACCACAGGGATCTGGACAGTAGCAACCTCATGGCCACCTGCAGAAGCAGCTTCAAGGCGGGGATTTGGGACAGGGCCACAGAGGGGACTGCGAGCCCGCTCCAGCACAGAGAAGTAGGTACCTTATAGCAAGGGTGTACAGACAAATGATGAGCTACATCCAGGTGTTGGAGTGGTAGTGCCGCTGAAGACTGTGTCTCTCTTGAGAGGCCCACTCAAATCTTTGCGCTATGATGATGGACGAGCTGAGCCCAGTGGTATTGGTGGTTATCCAATGCCAGTGACAGTGATGTTCAACCTGGACTGTTGCTTCTACACCTCTAGTTCATTCCAGGGGCCCACTGGAGACATGTGTGGTACCTCCCAGTCAGTGGCACATCATTACATCCAGGTAGTGACCAATGTTCTCTTCAGGAGGAACTGCTAGTACATCCATTTTCACACTGATCCAGACAGTCAGTGTGAGAGTACCAAAGGTTTCATGGCCATCGCCAGATTCCCCCAGATGCAAAGTGTGATAGACTGCATGCAGGTGGTTAGCAAGGCTCCCACAGGTCAGCCAGCGTGTCACAAAACTATAATATTTTTCATAATATTATTGTAGGCTTATGGGCGTGAGTGTGGATGGTTCTGTCTGTGTGATTGATTTAATTGAATTAGAATCAGATAGACTGCATGGTTGAAATTATCAAAATAATTTAGGTGTATAAAGGCATTTGAAATGCTAATGAATAAACATGGAAGAGGACAACATGTAGGGTGTGAAGTAAATTTGCATTTTAAAATAAGTGGAAAGGTGTTTGGGTTCCAAAGGGATGGTAGGATATTTACAACTAACAAGATAAATAGAGCAAGGTTATGTTTATTTTTCCCAAAAGGAAAGAGGCCATATTGACAACATAAAAGATTTTTATATTATGGGAAAAGTAAATTTCCCACAATATAAAAGACCTGTAGAGCAAATGAATTTACAGATTAAAGAGAGAGAAAATGTATATAAAGAGTATATAGGGGTGTGTCTTTGTGAGATTGAAAACACCATGTGAAGCAATCCTTGGGGAAAAGCCTCCAGTCACTTAGTAGAAGTCTTGCTGTGTCCAGTGATTAAAGTTGTGTTACAAGCCTTTGGAATTTCACTATTGAGTGGGTGCTGTGGTAACCTTGCGAGGTTGAATTTATAAGTTCAAATCTATTTTGGGCCGTTGGCCTTAAAGCGGGTGTATATTTGGGAGCCTGTTTAATTAAGAATTTTGGGAACTGTTAAGACTATAACCATATAACTGTAATCGTGTGTGTGTTTATTGTTTTTTTGTTCTTTTGTTAATAAATGTTTTAATTTAATTTTAAAATCTCTAAAGGTGTTAGTGGACTCAATTCTTCTGAATTCAGTGCACAAGCCTTCTCATAATAAGTACAAATTGCAAAACTGTTTTAATAGCATGGCCAAGTTTCCCTTGTGGATTTGGCCTGCCTGGCATATATCACCTGCCACGTCATAACAAAACTGGGATTTGCGGGATTTTTGAAATTCCTTGATTGGCTTGGAGTTGGTGAATCTTAAGGCTACGAGTACGAGAAGCACATTGAACTCAAGAGTTGGTGTGAGGGATTTTAAAGTGGGGAGGCTGCAAAAATGGCTTTATCCATTGTTAAGACTTTTCTGGGAGTAGAAGATATAGCTCTGATTGGTTTACAAAAAGTATCTAAGGTAAGTTAATAGAATTGGCAGATAAATTGCAGTTGAGGTTAACCATAGGGGCAAAGAAAGCAGACGTAATTGAAGTAGTAGCACAGCATTTGAAATTGGAAGGGATACCTGAAACTAGTGAGTCACAGCTGGAGGTAGTGAGACTTCAGTTACAAATGAAGAAACTTGAACTTGAACAAGCAAAAGAACTGAAGGAGCTTAAATTGGAAGCAAAAGGAAAAGGAAAAGAGAGAGAGAATTGGAATTGAGAAGGCTGGAGGCAGAGGAAAAGAAATGGGAAAGGGCATTCCAAATGAGCACGCAGAAAGTCAGGAGAGAGAAAGAAAACAGGAGAGGAAATTGGAACTGGATAAATTAGCAATGGAGGAAAGGGAAAAGGAAAGGGGGAGAGAATATCAGCTTAAAAAGCTGGAAGTTGAAAAAGAGATCTCAGAGGCTGAGGGAGGTTCTGAAGATGAAACAACCACTTTCAATTTAAATCCCAGTGGAGAGATGTTTAAATTTGTGCAGGCACTTCCAAAGTTTGACGAAAGGGATGTAGAGGCATTCTTCATTTTGTTTAAGAAGATAGCTAAGCAGATGAAATGGCCACAAGAAATCTGGACATTGCTTTTACAGTCTAGGTTGGTAGGTAGAGGTCATGAGGTTTATGCTTCACTGTCAGAAGGAGTATCGATGGATTATGAGGCAGTAAAAAAGGCTATTTTGAGTGCATAAGAGTAGGTTTAGGAATATAAGGAAAAAACCTGGTTAGGCTCATATTGAGTTTGAGAGAGTAAAACAAAGTAATTTTGACCTGTGGTTATGGGCATTAAAGGTGAAGGCAACATATGCAGCTCTTAGAGAAGTAATTCTTTTGGAAGAATTTAAAGATTCAACTCCTTTGGTAGCGAGAACTCATGTGGAGGAACAGAGGGTTAAAACGGCAAGGCAAACAGCAGAGATAACTGATGATTATGAGTTAGTTCATTGATCTAAACCTTTTTTTCATCACTTTTTTAAATCAGAGAAGGATAGAAAGTGGGAAAGTGGAAGGAAGGTAGTTAGTCAGGGGAGAGAAGGAGTAGTTGGAAATTCTTAGCAAGTTTTTTCTCAGACCAGAAAGGAAGGTGCTGAGGGTAGAAGTGACGCTCGAAAAATGAAGGGTTTTCATTGTAATAAAGTGGGGGACATGAAGTCAATACATTGGAAGTTACAGGGAAAATCCATTGCAGTAATTGTAATGCAGAAAAGTTCTGGAAATAAGCAAATGTGGGTTCTGAGATCCAGAATCAGGGAAAGCCAATGGTTTGTGTACAGGTGAAGCAGGAAGAATCAGCGATAGGTAAAGAAATGAGAATGTGTTCACAATTTACCCAAGAGAGTGCTGAAGAGCAGGTTGAAGAAATGTTTAAAGATTTTGTATGTGAAGGGAAAGTCTTTCCATGTGTACAGGGTTGAGCAGAAAAGGATATTAAAAATTTAAGAGACACAGGGGCTAGTCAATCCTTAATGTTATGGGATGGCAATATTTGTTGTCCAGAGGGAGTATTGCAGGAAAAAAATGGTAATAAGTGGGATTCATGGGCGGAATTTTACAGGTTGGCACACACGATCGAGTATAAAATAGTGCGCGATGACGTTAGGTGAGCATCCAACCTCTTTGCGCACTCGTGCGATATTTCATATTAAGAGGCCTATTAAGGCCATTAGAGTTTCAATTAGCAGTGATTTTTCGCTGCCCGTCCATGTTACGGTTGGCGGGTGGGTGAATTGACCAGGTGGCCTTCAGATTTTTGAGGAAACCTCATCCAAGGGCAGGATGAGTTTTCTGATATCAATTAAAAAAAAATGTTTGGGCAGAATTTTTATTATCTATATGTTTCGATGAGTGAGTCCAATGTGCATTTTTCTTGTGCACATCCTTATTTCTTGGTTTTAAATTCTTCAGCTCCCTGAGGCAGCTCTCTGCCTTCAGGGAGCTTTCATTGTGTGCTCCCCCGTGCCCGCACTGATGTCAGCGCTCGCCCTCCGCCTGCCCCCACCCCGGCAGTGCTGAGCCTTTCAGCGCGCCTTTCATGCTGACTGGCCATTAATTGGCTAGCCAGCATGAAATCGTGGTTGGGGGCCGAACATGGGTGGAGGGCTGTTTACCAGCTGCTCCCGGGCCTGCCCACTACATCCACCTGACGGCCTGAAAATCCTGCCCATGGCGATTGTAATCTATTCCATTGCGGGAGATAACTTTAAAGCATAAGTGGAAAACAGGTGAGGTAATTGTTGGCATAGTGGAAATATTGCCCATTGCAGGGATTCAATTTATTTTAGGTAATGATATAGCTGGGTCACAGATGTTGGTGATGCCTACTGTATTCATGCAGCCTGAGGAGGCACATTCAACAGAGGTGGTGCAGAAAGAGCATCCTGGATTGTTTCCAGACCGTGTAGTAATGAGATCACAAACTCACAGGTTAAAACAGGAAGAGGAGGAGTTTAAAAGGCAGAGAAAAGATACTGATATTCAATTAACTGGATCTGTCTTTGAAAAGATTGTGCAGGACAAGAAGGTTGATGGGAATGAAGTAAGGGGACCATGCAAGTTAATTCAAGAGCAGTTAGTGGGTCAGAATTTGGAAACTACTCTCCTGGATTACGTGACAAACTTCAGAGAATGATTGAACAGAGCATGAGTTAGCTAAAGAACATTTAAAGATATCACAGCAGGTAATGAAGGCAAAGGCAGATAAGAGAGCCACAGCTCAGTTTTGTTGTTGGTTGTTGTTGCCTCATAACCCTTGACTCCCTTGTTGATCAAAAATCTGTCTAACTCAGCCTTGAATATATTCAATGGCCCAACCTCCATTGCTCCCTAAGGAAGAAAATTCCAGACGAACGACCCTTTGAGAGGTAACGCTTCTCCTTATCTCAGCCTTAAATTCTAGGCCCCTAATTTATAAACTGTGTCCCTTAGTTCTAGACATCCCCACAAGGAGAAACATCCTCTCAGCATCCACTCCATCAAGTCACCTCAGGATCTCATATGTTTCAATAAGGTCACCACTCATTCTTTTAAACTCCAATGGATACAGGCCCAACCTGCTCAGCCTTTTCTCATAAGATATCCCCTTCATCCCAGGATTCAATCAAATGAACCTCCTCTGACCTGGTTCTAATGCAATTTTATTCTTTCTCAAGTAAGGAGACCAAAACTGTACATAATATCCCAGATGTGGTTCAACTAAGACCCTGTACAGCTGTGGCAACACTTCTCTGCTTTTATGCCCAATGCACCTTGCAATAAATGCCAACATTTCAATTCCCTTCCTAATCAATTGCTGCACCTGCATACCAACATTTTGCAATTCATGTACCAGGACAGCCAGATCTCTCTGTACCATAGAGTTCTGAAGTCTCTCTGCTTGCAAAAAAATACACTGTTTTTCTATTATTCCTGCCAAAATGGACAAGTTCCCATTTTTTCATATTACATTCCAACTGCCAAAATTTTGCCCACTCACTTGACCGATCCAAATCCCTTTGAACATCGTCTATGTCCTCTTGGCAATTTGCTTTCCTTCAAGTAATTGGTGTAGTTGATCTAGTAAATAGTTGATGCCCCAACATTGATCCCTGTGGCACTCCACTAGCTACAGCTTACCAACCCGAAAGTGACCCATTTATTCCCATTCTCTGCCACCTGTTAGCTAACCATTCCTCTATCCATGCGAATATGTTACACCCTACACCTTGAGCTCTTATTTTGTGTAGTAACCTTTGGCGAGGCACCTTATCGAATGCCTGTTGGAAATCCCAGTACGCCACATCTACAGGTTCCCTTTTAATAATCTTGCTTGTTACGTTCTCAAAGAACCCTAATAAATTAGTCAAACATGATTCCCTTTTCACAAAACCATGTTGACTCTGCCTGATTCTATTATTATTTTTTAAATGTCCCACTATTGCCTCCTCAATAATGGATTCTGGCAGATGTTAGATTAACTGGCTTATGATTTCCTGTTTTCTGTATCCCTCCTTTCTTGAATAGAATGTTACATTAGCACTTTTCCAATCTGGGAATTTTGGAAGATCACAACCAATGCATCTACTATCTCCACAACCACTTCTTTTAAGACTCTAGGCTATCCAGGAGACTTGTCAACCTTTCGTTCTAATAGCTTTCTCAGTACCTTTTCCCTATTGATTGTGATTGTTTTAAGTTCCTTCCTTTTACCTCTTGATTTGAATATTTAGCATGTGCTAGTCTTACTAAGTGCAGTACACAACAGAAGATGGCGACTAGGATAGGGATGGAATTCTTTATTATACTTCATTTGGAAACTTAAGGACTGAAGAACATTGTGTTGCATTTTTGGAACTCCTGAACTTGATTTTGGAAGTTTGAAAGATTGCTCCATGTGCACATCATATTCAGGTACACAGTGAGTGAGCACGCTGTGTAATTGAAAAATGCTACTAAAAGGCATATTTAGGGACAATGGAGGAATTCAACCCTAACGAAAAGGACTGGTGTAATTAAAAACAAAGGTTACACATTGGTTGAAAGCAAATAAAATATCAGGACAGCTAGTTCCCCCTGTACCGTAGAGTTCTGCAATCTTTCTCCATTCAAAAAATACACTGCTTTTCTATTCTTCCTGCTAAAACGGACAAGTTCCCATACTATACGCCATCTACCAAATTGAGGATGATGAGGATAAAGTAAGTGTTTTCCTCATGATGGGACCAGATGCTTTTGAGGTGGTGTCTATGCAGTATTGTCTGAGAGATCCCCGTGTGAGGGAATATTCTGAAGTTAATGAGATTCTGGACTCGTTTTATGGCACAACTATGAGTGAGATTGCACTGAGACTCCAGATACCTCATCGACCTCTTGCTTTGCCACTGCTCCCTTGAGCTCATGGCAATGGTATAGGTCTGTGCATTTCTCTGGCATCCACTGACTGGTCTGCTGGATGTGGTTCTCCAAGAGTTGTAATCTCTCAATGGAGTGGGCCAAGCACACAGAAGAGAGGGAAATACCAGAACTTGTGGCCTGAATAGACTTCTCCACTCTCTGAGCCAGGGCGATGATACTGTCTGGAATCTCTGCCAGGTGTTCATGCACCTCAGGCTTTGCATCCAGGTTCTGCTACCTGACTGACAACTGCAGAGGCTCAGGCACAAAACATGGGCAGCAGCCACATGGGAACACCACTGTTCAAGTCATACACTATCCTGACTTGGAAATAATATCATGGCTCCTTCATCATCGCTGGGTTAAAATCCTGGAACTTCCTCCACCACATGGACCGCAGCGGTTCAAGAGGTGGCTCATGATCATCTTGTCAAGGGTAATTAGGGATGGGCAATAAATGCTGGCTTTACCAGTCTCACCCATATCCCATAAAAAAAGCATAATTCCTAAATGCTTCAAAGAAATGCAATTTTAATGCATGACTGTAATTACCAACACATAATAGTGAACCCACTAACAGTGACCTGAAAAGTGTGAAAGGAGCACTACAGCCAGATGCTTCTAGTTACCCTTAGGAGGATCAATAGGGTCTTAAAGGGACATTTTCAGTTGCTAACAGGTCAGGTGCAGCCCTGCAATATGCCCTATCTTCTCGATCATACATCATTGTAACCTACTGTTCTTATTTACACAAATTTGCCATCCAAAAATGCCTGGACTTGGACGTTTCTGAAAAGGTTACTTTAGCTCCTCTGGAGACAGAACAACATGAAGGAGAGCAGCAGAGTTCTCAACGTCTGCTGGCCCTAGGGTCTGGAAGCTATGCAGTGTACTGTCTACCCTGTTGCCACGAGAGCTGTAGTCTTCTGTGGAGGAGAAGGAGGCACTGACCTATTGCCATATGCTCTATTGATGTCTGCATTGGAGGCGAAGCTTCCCTGATGTGGCCACAGATGAAGACTGTGGACTCTAAAGTCACATCCGTCAGTTGCCACATACCTTTCGAGATTGATCTTGGAGCCTTTATGGATATGTAGTACTCCTCAAACATCCTGCTTTTTTATGAGTTCTGTCCTCCACAGCTCTGAAGCCATAAGTAGCCTACTGCTAAGTCTAATCTGGTAGGTGACACACCCTCAGCCACAGCACATTCTTCTGGCCCTCTTGAGCTTTGTAGATTACTCAATGCACATCCTCACTAATGCTATCAAATTCCGCCCCCCTCCCCCTCATCGCGCCAGAGGGAGTGGTGCAGGACAGCAGAACACAGGGCATGATCTAACTGATGGGTTAGTTTGATTTATGAGTTAACTTCAATTTCACAACTTCTCCTTTTCCATTACAATCCTCCCTGATTGTTATCATCGCAGCCCATGAGGATGATTTTTCTTCTTTCCCGCTGATGGTCCTCCTCCTGCTCATCATCATCCTCCTGTTCCTCAACCACTGATCCATGTTGCTGTAATGGATCTGCAGGAAAGGTGGGCATAAACTAAAAATGGATTAGAACCATTAGGATTAAGGAGACAGAGAAAAGTGTAGAAGCTTGTGGCTGTGTGTTTCTGCACAGAGATGCTGTAACAACTATGTAGGTGTGAGACCATAAGCTAATGGCAGTTTTGTGCCATTGACCCTACCAGCTTCCCTGGCTAGAGTAAAGTACCTCTGCAGCAGTTCTATGTAAAGAATGAGACCTATAATGGTCCTATAATAGGGAAGCCTCCTTAAATGCCTTTCTTCCTGTGGGCATAGTGTGCTAGATTTCCCTGCAACATGGCTGAATGTATTAGGAGAAAGCTAGTAATTCAGAGCTGCCTCAAATGTCACGTTGATAACAAGGTGATTCCACTGGTTGTCCATAGAGAAAGGTTTAATGGTTCTGCACACAGGTAGATGTTGTTAGGGAGATGGCAAGTCATACTCTAAGATGCCGAGTTCATGCCTGTGGTATAACCAACAGTGTGGAGGATTTTTTGTGTAGCTCTTAATTTTAGAGGGTGAAGAGTTGCTTCCCTCTAGGCCGCCCAAGGAAGAAAAATGACTATTGGTACCATGCCAGTTCTTTAATCAGCTGGTTCTGCCAGTTCCTCTGGTGGAAGCATTCTTGAAGAAAAGATTGCACAAAATCACATGGAAGGCACCCAGTGCAGCCAACACTCCTCAACTCACTGAGTCAAGCACATAGGCTTGGGCTAGAGAACTCTCAATGGATATTTCAATGTGTTCCCAACTGTGAATTATGGCAAATTTGGCACAAGTCTGATGTCATTGAAGAAAATCCAGGATAATTGAATACATGGAATTTTGTACCTTTCACTTCATCAGGGCATCTAGAAGCACGTCATAGTCAATGAATTACTTATTTTAAGTATAGCCTATGTTATTTTGCAGGCAAACATGGCAGCCAATTTTTTGCACAGCAAGACTCCACAGAGGAAATTAGATATTTATAACAATAAATGGAGATAGTCATTGAACTCCTGAAGCTTTCTCAAAAAACTGGACAAAATCAAAAGATCATATCTCCCTTGAAGCTTTGACAAAAACTTCGCAAAATCAAAAGATCACATCTTCTCTCCCGAGGAAGGTTCCAAATCAAATGCTGTAACTATGTGATGAATGGAGTATAATTCTTTTGTAAATCAATTAGTTAATTGTTTTTTTATGACCAGCTAATTTATGTATTGATGGAAAGTTAAATCTCCTTCTTTCAGGGTTAAACACCTGGTAATGGTTGGGAATTTTAAATAGCTATTGAATTTGTGTGTGACTAAAATAGCCTTCACCTTTTCTTCAGGGGTCCAGGCTACTTCTCCCACCTGGGCCACTCCCCCCTGCCCTCATCCCTCCTCCCCTCCTCAGCATCTCCTGGTTGTGTGCAATTGAATCAGTTTTGAAACCACTACACCTCGTAACTCATTTTCTGCTGTTATTTCTGACAGTTGGGTGAAATGCCCTCATTTTTGACTGAAGCTTTCAAATAAGGTTGTGATGACATTATACATCACATGATCCATTGTCTGTTCTTTCTATCTAATTTATAGTTACTCTCAGCAATGCCAATATGAAGCAACAATCCCAAATTCCTGAGTGTTAAAAAAACTAGGCCTTACATTTACAGGTGATGGACGACATTCCTCCTTCTGGTGAATGGAATTATTTTATGGCTGAAAAGTATTAAATTGAATATTTGGCCCAAGAAAGACGTTGAGGAACCTCAAGCAGAACTGGAGGTGGGTCAGTCCACTTAATAGAGACACATTGGCTCAGGCACAATTGAGCACTGTAGCAGGAATGGGCCTCATCCCGTCCTTGCAAATGTCCTAGTCAATTTGGCACAGGGCATGTGTCTTTGAGCATCGGCAGCTGGGAATTCTGCCAGTAGAACAGTGTTCTGGAACTTGGTTAAATACATGATTCATTTTTTTTGCCATTAATTCTTTGGTGGTTACACCATATAAAATTAGCCAATTCAGGTTTGATTCTGGAAAGACACACGAGAGGCTTGATATGAGACGGTGATTACACTAATTAATCATTTTTTTGCAATGCATGGATGAATAATTTAGCAATTCCGAGTGTATTCGTGCACTTCACTCCAAAATAAGTTCCACTTTAATGATATTGAAATATCACCTTTATTTTTAATCTTTTGAAATTTAATTAGAGAGAGATTTCTATACAACCATTAAAGAGGACATACTAACATGCATGAGAACTGATTAGTGATCTTAAAGGCTTCGACAGATCCTTACTCATTTAGACATTTACAGAGAAGTGATAAAATACCTGGTCTACAGCTCCTTGAAATTTTATTAGCTCCATTATGCATTTCTTAAAGCTTCAATGCCCCACAATAGTTTTTAATTAAACTTTCCAAAATAACTCTTAACTTGATAGATCAGTCCTCTATTCTTCTTGTTACTAAGATATAGAGCAAATTTGCCTTATACTTATTTGCAATTGGCCTACCCCCCAGCTTGGAACCTGTATAGCAACAACCATGGCGTTGGAGTGTTCAACTATCTTGGATCTGCACTCTGATGTCTCCCCCAAAACCCTTTGCCTTACCATCACTCTCCATATCTTCAGAAGATTTCTCAAAATTTGCCTGTTGCAGCATGCTTTACAACCTCTTTCCTCATTCTCCTATTGCTATCTGATATCAGTTCTCAATTCTATGAAGCACCTTGAGACACTCACTACATTAAAGAATATGACCATAAGTTTTTGTTCATGATCATCTTGTGTATTGAGTGCTGGACACTATTCATTTGCTTATTTGGTGTGTGGTTAGCATTGTGTATTTCCTTTAACATCTGCTAACTTTTGTTTCCCACCTGTCTCCCTGGCTATTTCTGAACATGTAAATATTAAGTGCAAACTCGTTGTGCTCTTGTACACATCTGGGAAACAGTGATATCTACGAGCGCCATATTGGTGCTGGCCACCACATGTAACTCTGCACCCTGTCAGGTGGTGAAGGCACTGCCCCTTACAGTCAGCATTTGTCAGCCGCTTGATACATGTGCAATCTGTAGACTGCCTGACATGGCAATTGTCCCCTGCAGTGACTTGCAAGGATCCAGTATCAAAATTTCATGCTGTGTTAACTTTCACTTTGACAGGAAGAGCCATCCCTCTCCAAAATATTGCCTGAAGGCCACTGGGGAGGAATCGGTAAGTCCAAAGACTAGCTTGTTACAAAGTGAAGCAAGACCTTCCAACGTGTCCAACTATGCATAGAAGGATCTATAACTGTGAACCCCTCTGATGGTTGTGAACAAGACATCTCAGGTGCGATTAACACTGTGCTTGTTGTCTGCTCATGAACTTCGCTTTCTCATCTAAATCATTTGAACAGTGTCAGCTGTGGCTCAACTCTTGCCCCCGAATCACAAGATTCTGGGTTTAAGTTCCACACCAGGGTTTGAGCACAGAAATCAAGGCTGACATTCCAGTGTAATACTGAGGGAGGGTCACATTGTTGGAGGTGCTGTCTCTTGGATGAAATATTAAACTGAGGCCCCATCTGTCTGCTTGGGTAGTTGTTAAAGTTTCCATGGCACTATTTTAATGAGGAGCAGGGGAGTTATCCCCAATGCCCTGGCTAATATTTATCCCTCAATCAACATGACAAAAACAGTTTACCTTGTTGTTATTACATTGCTATTTGCTGTGCAGAAATTGGCTGCTGCATTTCCCACATTACAGCAACGACTGCACTTTAAAAGTGCTTCATTGGCTGTAAACTGCTTTGAGGCATCCAGTGGTCATGAAAAGTGCTATTTAAATGCAATTTTTTTTAACTCAACTCAAATTATGATCATCCTTTAAGATCTCACTTTAAGCAGGACAAGGTTCGATGCACCCATTTATTATAGTCATTGTGTGCTGTGAGTGAAGCAGCCACCCAAGGTTGTGAAATTTGACATGGGCCTCAGTTAAAAATTATATCAGCAATAACAACTTATATTTATATAGCTCCTTTAATGTAGTGAAATGTCTCAAGGTGCTTCAGTGTGGCATTATAAAACAAAGTATGACACCGAATCGCACGAGGAGATATTAGGACAGGTGAACAAAAAGCTTCCTCAAAGAGGTAGGCTTTTGTAGGATGATGTATATAGTCAGGATAAAGACTTGGGGGGGAGATGTGGAGTGAGGGTTAACATCAGGAGCACCTGATACTGATGTAACTATGATGCAATGTCACATAATTAAGTAACAGATCTGGTGGGAAGCAGAAGTACAACCTCAGAGTACTGAGATGTACATAAATCTGTGAATAAACAAGAATGGTTTTCATGAGTAAAAGTCCATGGTAGCACTCTTAGGGTAACAGAAAAATCCTAAACAAACTCGACCTAGACCCCAAGCCCAAGATGAAACAGCTTTAAGGGGTGTCTTAAAAGGAGGAAAACGAGGTGAGGAGGCAGAGAGGTGTAGAGAGGGAATCCAGAGCTTGGGGCCTAGGCAACTGAAGGAACAACTACCAATAGCGGAGCAATTAAAATTGGTGGTACTCAAGAGGTCAGTTTTAGATGTGCACAGATATCTCGGGGAGTTGAGGGCCTGGAGGAGATAATAGAGATAGGGAGGGGTGAGGTCATGGAGGGATATGACAACAAGGATGAGAATTTTAAAATCAAGATGTTGCTTGACCAGAAGCCAATGTAGATCAGCGAGCACAGGGGTGGTGGGGGATTGGGACTTGCTGCGAGTTAAGGCGAAGGCGGCAGAGTTTTGGATGACCTCACATTTACAAACAATAGAATTTGAGAAACTAGCCAGAGGTGTGTTCTAGAGGTAACAAAGGCATGTATGATGGTTTCAGCAGTAGATGTTTTGAGACAAGATGAAAACAGGTGATGTTATGGAGGTGGAAGCAGGCAATCTTAGTGGTGGCACAAATATGAGGTTGGAAGCTCATTTTGGGATGCAAATAGCTTGCTTAATCTCAGACTATTGCCAAATAGAGGGATGGAGCTGGTAGCTAGGGAATGGAGTTTGGAGCCATGATCAAAAACAATGGCTTCAGTCTTCCCAATATTTAATAGGAGGAAATTTCTCCTCATCCAATATTGGATGTTCTTTTTTATTCTTTCATGAGGTGTGGGTGTTGCTGGCTAGGCCAGCATTTACTGCTCATCCCCAACTGCCCTTGAGAAGGTGATGTTGAGCTGTCTTCTTGAACCGCTGCAGTCCATGTGGTGTAGGTACACCCACAGTGCTGTTAGGAAGGGAGTTCCAGGACTTTGACCCAGAGACAGTGAAGAACGGCAGTGTAGTTCCAAGTCAGGATGCTATATGGCTTGGAGGGGAACGTGCAGTTGGTGGTGTTCCCATGTATCTGCTGCCCTTGTCCTTCTAGGTGGTGGAGGTCGTGCGTTTGGAAGGTGCATGTCAGATGTCAGATAAGCAGTCTAATAATTTAGCAACAGTGGAGGATTCGAGAGAGATGGTGGAGAGACAGGGCTGACTATTATCAGTGTATATGTGAAAACTAACACTGTGCCTTTGGATGATGTTGCACAAGGGCAGCATGTGGATGAGAAATAGGATGGGGCTAAGAATAGATCCTTGGGGCATGCCTGAGGAAACAGTGTGGGAGCAGGAAGAGTACTGGGTAAAGTGGGGGCTGTACTGTTGGGATGATCTACACCTGAGCCATGCTGGATCCATTGTTCTTGCGAACTGCATAGTTACGGTAGTAGAGAGGGTTTTAAACTAAATAGTGGGGGCAAGGGATCAAATGTGGAAAGATGTGATACATCAAAGAGTAGAGAAAAGGTAAGAGAGGAAAATAGTAATATAGGAAATGAGGGTCAAAGAATGGTAGGAAGGGACAGACAGAAAATACGTAAGAATGCACCAACAATCAAGACTAGATGTTACAAAGATAACAAAAAGACAAAAGTAAAGGCTCTGTATCTGAATGCGCATAGCAGTCATAAAGTAAATTAATTGATAGCGCACATTGAAGTAAATTAATATGATCTGATAACCATTGCGGAGACGTGGCTGCAGGATGACAAGGATTGGGTACTGAATATTGAGGGGTATATGAAGCAAGGTAAAGGTGGAGGCATATAAACATTTAAACTGGAAAAATCAGATTGGCAATAGTAGACTGGATGAGGAGTTCATAGAATGCTTTAGAGTTAGTTTCTTAGAGCAGCACATTCTGGAACCAGCCAGAGAGCAGGCTATATTAGACTTGGTATTGTGTAATGTGGCAGGATTTATTAATGACCTCAGAGTAAAGGTACCCCTAGGTAGCAGTGACCACAATATGATTGAATTTTACATCCAGTTTGAAAGGGAGAAGAGTGGGTCTAAGGCTAAAATTTTAAACTTATATAAGAGCAACTGTGTGGGCTTGAAAGCTGAGCTAGCTGAAGTGAACTGGGTTACTAGGCTAGGGGGTAGATCAATATAGAAGCATTGGCAGATATTTAAGGGGATATTTTAGAATATTCAGAATAAGTAAATTCCTACAATAAAGAAAAATTCGAAAGGGTGGAACCACCTTCCCTGGTTAACTAAAGAAGTTTCGGAAAGCATCAAACTTAAGGAAAAAGCATATGGCTGCACAAAGATGAATGGCAGATCAGATGATTGGTCAAAATATGAAGAACAGCAGAGAATTACTAAAAGGTTAATCAGGAGAAAGAAATTAGAGTATGAGAGGAAGCTAGCTAGAAATCTAAAAACGGATGGCAAGAGTTTCTACAGGTATTTAAAAAGAAAAAGAGTAAGTAAAGTGAGTGTTGTTCCTCTAGAGAGTGAGGATGGGGGGTTATCCAGAACAAAAACAGTAAAAACTGGAAAATAAGGATATTAGTCCGAACTGGTCTTGTATACCTTAAAATGGTACACCGGTGAAAACTAGGAAATTAGAGTACTGGTCCGAACTCCTTTTTCCTTCTGGATAATAGTAGATAATAAGGAAATGGCGGATGAAATGAACAAATATTTTGCTTCTGCCTTCACGATAGAGCATAGAAAAACATTCCAGTAATAGCTGTAAATTGGTGGAAGGGAGCGAGGAACTTTGTGAAATTATAATCACTAGGGAAATGGTACTGAGCAAACTAATGGAGCTGTCGGCGGACAAGTCTTCGGGTCCTGATGGACCTCATCCTAGGGTCTTAAAAGAGGTGGCTAATGAGGTAGTAGAGTTGCTGTTAATTTTCTAAAATTCCCTAGATTCTGGAAAGGTTCCATCAGACTGGAAAGTAGTAAATATAACCCCTCTATTCAAGAATGGAGGGAGGCAGAAAAGAAGAAACTATAGGCCAGTTAGCTTGATGTCTGTCATGGGGAAGGTGTTCGAATCGATCATTAAAGGGATTACAGCTGGACACTTAGAAAAACTCAAGGTAATTGGGAAGAGTCAGTATGGTTTTGTGAAAGGGAAATCATGTTTCACCAATTTATTAGAGTTCTTTGAAGTAACATGTGCTGTGGATAAAGGGGAGCCTGTAGATGTACTGTACTTGGATATCCAGGAAGCTTTTAATAAGGTGCCACATCAAAGGTTATTGAAGAAAAAAAAAGCTCAGGGTGTAGGGGGTAACATATTTGGATAGAAGATTGGCTGGCTGACAGAAAACAGAGAGTATGCCTAAATGCGGCTTTGATTGGCAGATGTGACCAGTGGAGTTCCACAGGGGTCTGTGCTGGGGTTTCAACCTTTTACAGTTTATATCAATGACTTAGATGAGGGGAGCGAAGGCATGGTAACTAAGTTTGCAGACAACACAAGGATAAGTAGGAAAGTATGTTGTGAAGAAGACATAAGCAGTTTGCAGATGGATAGAGATAGGTTGAGTGAGTGGGCAGAAATCTGGCTGAAGGAGTATGATGTGGGAAAATGTGAGGATGTTCACTTTGGCAGGAAGAATAAAAAGGCAGAGTATTACATAAACAGAGAACGACTGCAGAATTCCAAGGTGCAGAGGGATCTAAGTGTACTAGTGCATGAGTCACAAAAAGTTAGTATGCAGGAACAGCATGTAATCGAGAAGGCTAATGGAATGCTATCCTTTACTATGAAATAAATTGAATATAAAAGTAAGGATATTATGCTTCAATTATACAGAACATTGGTGAGACCACATCTCAAATACTGTGTGCAGTTTTAGTCTCCTTATTTAAGGAAGGATGTAAATACATTGGAGGTTTACTAGATTGATGTCTGGAATGAGTGAGATGTCTTGTGAGGATAAGTTGGACTCCACTGGAGTTTAGAAGAGTGAGGGGTGACTTTACTGAAGTATATAAAATCCTGAATTGTTTTGAATGCTGAATGCACGCAGTATATCTGAACGCACGCAGTTTACGAAATAAGGTAAATGAGCTTGTGGCGCAGATTGAAATTGGCAGGTATGATGTGGTGGGCATCACGGAGAGATGGCTGCAAGGGGATCAGGAGTGGGAGCTCAATATACAAGGATATACATCCTATCGAAAAGATAGGCAGGTTGGCAGAGGGGGTGGGGTTGCTTTGTTAGTAAGAAATGAAATTAAATCGATAGCAAGAAATGACGTAGGGTCAGATGACGTAGAATCTGTGTGAGTAGAGTTGAGGAACCGCAAA
The DNA here is from genome assembly GCF_964194155.1 of Cetorhinus maximus. Taxonomy (NCBI): domain Eukaryota; kingdom Metazoa; phylum Chordata; class Chondrichthyes; order Lamniformes; family Cetorhinidae; genus Cetorhinus; species Cetorhinus maximus. The sequence continues at coordinate 32,977,020 of NC_135896.1, read as the reverse complement.
GGTAAAAAAACCATAATGGGAGTTATGTGCAGGCCTCCGAACAGTAGTCAGGATGTGGGGCACAAGATACACCAGGAGATAGAAAAGGCGTGTAAGAAAGGCAAGTTACAGTGATCATGGGGGATTTCAATATGCAGGTAGACTGGGAAAATTAGGTTGGTAGTGGATCCCAAGAAAAGGGATTTGTGGAATGTCTACGAGATGGCTTTTTGGAGCAGTTTGTGGTGGAGCCCACTAGGGAACAGGCAATTCTAGATTTAGTGATGTGTAATGAGGCAGATTTGATAAGGGAGCTTAAGGTGAAGGAACCCTTAGGAGGAAGTGACCGTTATATGATAGAATTTACCCTGCAATTTGAGAGGAAAAAGCTGGAATCAGATGTAACGGTATTACAGTTGAATAAAGACAACTACAGAGGCATGAGGGAGGAGCTAGCCAGAATTGACTGGGAGATGAGCCTAGCAGGAAAGACAGTGGAACAGCAATGGCAGGAGTTTCTGGGAGTAATTTGGGAGACACAGCAAAAATTCATCCCTAGGAAGAAGAAGCATACTAAAGGGAGGACGAGACAACCATGGCTGACAAGGGAAGTCAGGGACAGCATAAAAGCTAAAGAGAAAGCATATAATGTGGCGAAGAGCAGTGGGAAACCAGGGGATTGGGAAGCCTACAAAGACCAACAGAGGACAACTAAAAAAGAAATAAGGAGGGAGAAGATTAAATATGAGGGTAAACTAGCCAGTAATATAAAAGAAGATTGCAAGAGTTTTTTTAGATACATAAAGGGTAAGAGAGAGGCAAAAGGGGACATTGGGCCACTGGAAAATGACACTGGAGAAGTAGTAGTGGGGAACAAAGAAATGGCGGAGGAACTGAATAGGTACTTTGCGTCAGTCTTCACAGTGGAAGACACGAGTAACATCCCCAAAGTTCAAGAGAGTCAGGGGGCAGAGGTGAGTATGGTGGCCATTAGCAAGGAGAAGGTGCTAGGAAAACTGAAAGGTCTGAAGGTGGATAATTCACCTGGACCAGATGGATTACACCCCAGAGTTCTAAAGGAGATAGCTGAAGAGATAGTGAAGGCATTAGTGGTGATCTTTCAGGAATCATTGGATTCAGGGAGGCTCCCAGAGGACTGGAAAATCGCTAATGTAACTCCCCTGTTTAAGAAGGGAGTGAGGCAAAAGACGGGAAATTACAGGCCGATTAGCCTGACCTCGGTTGTTGGTAAGATTTTAGAGTCCATTATTGAGGATGAGATTTCAGAATACTTGGAAGTGCAAGGTAAAATAGGGCAAAGTCAGCATGGTTTCATTAAGGGAGGTCATGCCTGACAAATCTGTTAGAATTCTTTGAGGAGGTAATGAGTAGGTTAGACAAAGGAGAGCCAATGGATGTTATCTACTTGGACTTCCAGAAGGCCTTTGACAAGGTGCCGCACAGGAGGCTGCTCAGTAAGGTAAGAGCCCATGGAGTTAGAGGCAAGGTACTAGCATGGATAGAAGATTGGCTGTCTGGCAGGAGGCAGAGAGTGGGGATAAGGGGGTCCTTCTCAGGATGGTGGCCGGTGACTAGTAGAGTTCTGCAGGGGTCAGTGTTGGGACCACAACTTTTCACATTATACATTAATGATCTAGATGAAGGAACTGAGGGCATTCTGGCTAAGTTTACAGATGATACAAACATAGGTGGAGGGACAGGTAATATTGAGGAGACGGGGAGGCTGCAGAAGGATTTGGACAGGTTAGAAGAATGGGCAAAGAAGTGGCAGATGGAATACAACGTGGGGAAGTGTGAGGTCATGCACTTTGGTAGGAAGAATAGAGGCATGGACTATTTTCTAAATGGGGAGAGAATTCAGAAATCTGGAGTGCAAAGGGACTTGGGAGTCCTAGTCCAGGATTCTTTTAAGGTTAACTTGCAGGTTGAGTCGGTAGTTAGGAAGGCAAATGCAATGTTGGCATTTATTTCGCGAGGACTAGAATATAAAAGCAGGGATGTGCTGCTGAGGCTTTATAAGGCTCTGGTCAGACCACATTTAGAATATTGTGAGCAATTTTGGGCCCCGTATCTCAGGAAGGATGTGCTGGCCCTGGAGAGGGTCCAGAGGAGGTTCACGAGAACGATCCCAGGAATGAAAGGCTTAACATATGAGGAACGTTTGAGGACTCTGGGTCTATACTCGATGGAGTTTAGAAGGATGAGGGGGGATCTGATTGAAACTTACAGAATACTGAAAGGCCTGGATAGAGTGGACGTGGGAAAGATGTTTCCATTAGTAGGAGAGACTAGGACCCGAAGGAACAGCCTCAGTGTAAAGGGAAGACCTTTTAGAACAGAGATGAGGAGAAACTTCTTTAGTCAGAGAGTGGTGAATCTATGGAATTCATTGCCACAGAAGGCTGTGGAGGCCAGGTCATTGAGTGTATTTAAGACTGAGATAGATAGGTTCTTGATTGGTAAGGAGATCAAAGGTTACGGGGAGAAGGCGGGAGAATGGGGTTGAGAAACTTATCAGCCATGATTGAATGGCGGAGCAGACTCGATGGGCAGAACGGCCTATTTTCTGCTCCTATGTCTTATGGTCTTATGGTTATGGACAAGGTGGATGTGGGAAGGATTTTGCTCTTGTGGGTGAGTCCAGAACAAGGAGACACTTTTAAAATTAGGGGTCACCATTATAGGACAGAGATGAGGAGAAACATTTTCTCTCAGAGGATTGGGTGACTCTCCCTCAGAAGGCAATGGAAGCGGGGCCATTGAATATTTTTAAGGCAGAGGTGGATAGATTATTGTTAGGTAAAGGAATCAAAGGCTATTGGAGGTAGATGGGAATGTGGAATTTGAAACATAAACAGATCGGCCAAGATCTTGTTGAATGACAGCTTCTGCTCCTATTTCATGTTTGTATTGTTTCCATAAGTCAATGCAAGTGATTCTCTGGCTGGGCCAGGTTAGAGCACTCCCACCCAGCTGGATGACAGTGGAGAAGTGTTGGAGGAGGATGGTGTGGCCAAGCATATCAAAGGCTGCAGATAGGTTGAGAATGGCATGGAGGAAAACGTTCACCTTCGTCACAGTCACTGTTATGACTGATGCAGTTGATAAAGCTGAGTTACTTAAAAATCCCAGAGAGAAACTTTAAACAACCATCATAATCTATAGTTTTAAGTGCTATGTTTGAGATGCGACTCTAAATTCAGGAATCAGACCCCAGTTCTTGAGAGGTTTTATATTAAACGAGATGAAACGTTTTATTAAGTTACAACACATTACACACAGATACATGGCCACAAAGTACTACAATTATAACTTTTAACAAATTCCCAAAATAATCTCCATTAAGGCAACAGCAACCCATAGACTTAACCAAACACCAGGCAAATCGTTTTTACCTTACAAATTCAAAATGAGGTTCTTTTCACTTTGGTCCCTGTGGAGACAGTTGGAGGCTTGCAGCTGCCTTTGATCTCATATTGCCTCTGCTCTGCCCACACAAAACTGCTGAAGTTATACCTAGCACAGCCCATTGAATGGAAATTCGCATTGTATCACCAGCCTCTTTGAACTCCACCATATAACCCTTTCACAGTGCCATTTTTATCAATAATATAAACATATTGCTTGGTCTCTGCTCGATAGGTGGTAGTTTTCACCCCACTTCTTGAATGCTCTATTCAAAAAATGCAAATGCACACTATCTCTCTTACATATCAAAAGTAGTACACATCAAAGCACCCAGACTAGCTGGTTTTAATCCAATTAAGACACACCCACAGACTAAACCTCTAATTTATAAGAAAAATATTTTCCAATAATATTATATACATTAATAGCTTCATGACAGTCACATAAGATGTAATTTGTGACTTTGATAAGAGCTGTTTCAGTACAGTGGCAGGGGTTGATGCCTGATTAGAGGAATTCAAACATAGAGTTCCAGGAAAGGTGGGTTTGGATTTGAGAGTTGACAACACGTTCAAGGACTTTCAAGAGGAAAGGGAGATTGGAGATGGGACAGTAGTTTGCAAGGATGATGGGAGTCAAGGGTTAGTTTTTTTGAGGAGGGAGGTGATGATGGCAGATTTAAAGGAGTGAGAGAGACTGTGGCCAGGATTTTCCATGCCCACTGGCATCGGGTGTGTTCGGTGGCGTGAATGACGTGAAGGCGCGATCAGTTTCACGATCAGTCTGCTCAGCCTGACGACCGCGGGCCGCATTTCCCGCCATCGGATGTCAGGAGCCTCATTGTAATACATCAGCTTATCATTATAAGGCCAGCCCACTGGACTAATCCGCCCTTCCCAACTGGATTGTCCACCCACGTTGGCAGAAAAACACGCCGACATGTTTGACAGCAGCACACAAGTGACATGCAACTGGTAGGCTGCACTTCACTCAGGACTTCGAGGTTTGTTTGCCTACCTTGCTTCGGGCAGCACTCACAGTCATCAGCGCCAGGCTTCACAGACAGCACCACATCACTTATAGGAAGGCTGATGGCAGGTCTCTACATACCAGATCAGCCATATGTGGCTGGCTTTTCAATGGCTGCAGGGCAAGGTCTTGCTTGGGGAAAGGGGAGGAGTGATCTCAGGCAAGGGAAGAGGCTGCAGGACGAGAGCTGTTCTGGGGAAGGGGGGTATCCCAGGGTGTGTGCAGGGCACATGTTGATTTGTGCAAGTGGCCTCAAGATGGAGAGGGCTGAGGAGGCAGTCTCCAGAGGAGATGAGGCCAGATGGAGATGTGAGGGTTTGTGTGAGAGAATGGGCGATGATGTCCCTTGAGCTGGCAATGAGTGAGATGCCAGCGAATGTGAGATGGGCTTGAGTGTGTGAGTTTAGAGTGATGAGATGGTAGCCATACCCTGGCTGCACAGATGAGATTATTCATCCTCTATCTGCATTAGATGTCCAATCTCTTCTGTGCAGCATTGGCACTGACCACTGCTGCCACTGCCTGGCATGCTGGATTGGTGATGCCACTGCCCATCCTGCAGCCAGAACGGAGTAGAGGACATCAGGACGGGCCTCCACAGTGTCCAAATGGCATTCTAGTGACACGTCTTTAAACCTGGGGGCTGCAGTCTTTTTGCCTTTTGTGGGCATCTTCCCTGTAGTAGTCGTGGGCTGGAAGTACTGAGATGTGTGTGCGTGGCTGGACTTTAAATATGGCGCCCGTGTGATGAAGCAGCGAGGTGATGGTGTGGCGGGCGAATGACAGCGCCCGCCCGCCATGGAAATGGCATGTTTCCCAGGAATGCATAAGTAATGCAGTGGGTTTGGGACGATACGGTGTGAAAGCCCACCATTGCAGCCGGCAGGTAAAATATTGTTTTCCCCCCCCACCCCACCGCAACTGCACTTGGTCCAAATCTGGGGCAATTCCACCCATATATCTGAAGTGGAATGTTGGCTAACATGGGAGCCAGGAGGGGAAGTTGAGTGATCAACAGTTTAGAGGTGACAGGATGTGGGTCTCATGGACAAGATGAGCTTTGACAGGTCACAAGTGGAGATAGGAGAGAAACTAAAGAAAGGTGCAAGTTCAGGGCTCAGGCAGGGGGAGCATTAAAGGAAGTTTCACCAGGTGGACTAATGGAAAGCAGAGATGTGGCAGAGGCAGCTGACCAGATTATCTCAATCTTAGTGACAAAGATGACCATGAACTCCTCACACTTGTCGCTGGGTGAAAAGGTAGAGGGAAAATTTCTTTCTTTTATTCATTCATGGGATGTGAGCATCATTGGCAGGCCAGCATTTATTGTCCATCCCTAATTGCCCATGAGAAGGTGGTGGTGAGCTGCCTTCTTGAACTGCTGCAGTCCCTGTGGTGTAGGTACACCCACAGTGCTGTTAAGGAGGGAGTTCCAGGATTTTGACCCAACAACAGTGAAGGAATGGCGATATATTTCCAAGTCAGGATGGTGAGTGGGTTGGAGGGGAACTTCCAGGTGGTGGTGTTCCCATCTGTCCACTGCCCTTGTCCTTCTAGATGGTAGTGGTCATAGGCTTGAAAGGTGCTGTTGAAGAAGACTTGGTGGGGTCCCGCAGTGTAGATGGTACACACAGCTGCCACTGTGCGTTGGTAGTGGAGGGAGTGACTGCTTGTGGATGGGGCGCCAATCAAGTGGGCTGCTTTGTCCTGGATGGTGTCAAGCTTCTTGAGCATTGTGGGAGCTGCACTCATCCAGGCAAGTGGAGAGTATTCCATCACACTCCTCTCTTGTGCCTTCTAGATGGTGGATAGGCTTTGGGGAGTTAGGAGGTGAGTTACTCATCACAGTATTCCCAGCCTCTGACCCGCTCTTGTAGCCACAGTATTTATATGGCTAGACCAGTTCAGTTTCTGGTCAATAGTAATCCCCAGGATGTTGATTGGGGAGGATTCAGTGATGGTAATGCCATTGAATGTCTAGGGGAGATAGTTAAATTCTCCCTTGTTGGAATTGGTCATTGCCTGGCACTTGTGTGGCATGAATATTACTTGCCACTTGTCAGCCCAAGTCTGGATATTGTCCAGGTCTTGCTGAACCAATCCATGTCCAAACGTAGCATCTGTGGAATTGTGAATGGTGCTGAGCATTGTGCAATCATCAGCAACATCCTCACTTCAGACTGTGTGATGGAAGGAAGTTCTATGATGAAGCACTGAAGATGGTTGGGCCGAGGACACAACGATGATGAATCCCTGCATTACATTACACCACATTCATGCGAGGAAAAGGAAACCTTCATTCTGTCTGCATGTCCTGCGTTAAAGGGGACTTTGCCTTCAATTTTTCCATGTATCACATGAAAATCTTTCTATTATTTATACAATTTCAGAAAATATTAGTCGACAGCCAGAAACGCTATTGCACCTGAGGAAGCAAATTCTAAAAGCTGAACAGCTTCTACCATTCTCATCTTTGAGTATGATACACTGTGTAGGGATTTACAAATAAAATGGGTATACACCTACTGTTACCTAGCTTTAGCCAAATAGATTCTGTCCTTGACCCCTCTGGGACATCCTCCCTCTCCAGCACTGCAATGTTCTCCCTAATCAACAGTACCATCCCTCCTTCTTTCTTTTCTTCCTTATCTTTCCTGAACAGTTTGTATGCAGGAATATTTATTACCCAGTCCTGCTGCTTATTGGACCAGGTATCCATTAGCGCTACGAGATCATATTCTCAATTGATATCTGCACCTGCAGCTCACCAACCTTATTTACCATTCTCTGTGAACTGTAAACCTAAGTTAGACCTTATTGCATTACCTCTTACTCTGACTCTTCCTAATGCCTTACTATTTCTTGCTCTGGTGCTACCTGCTGTCCCAATCCTTTGTGCACCTTATTTACCCTTGCTAATGTTTTATCCTAGTTCCCCCATCCCCCTGCCAAGTTAGTTTAAACTCCCCCACAATTGCACTAACAAACCACCTTACAAGGACTTTGGTCCCAGCTCTGTTCAGTTGCAACCCCTGTGGCCTGTATAGGCCCCATCTCCCTCAGATCCGAATACTGATTGAAGAGTGAGATGCACTCAGGGGATTCCTGCACTACCTGCCTGGACCTCCTTAACTGCCTGGTAGTGACCCATTACCTCTCTGCCTCCATACCCTTAAGCTGCATGGTGACCATGTCCAGAAATGTGTTATTCATGAAGCTATCAGCCTTGCCAATGCTCCACAGTGACTCCAGCTTCTGCTGAAGCTCTGGAATCTGGAGCTCGGGCTGATGACTCTTCCTGCGCATGTGGTTGTCTAAGAAATGAGAAGCATGTGGAATGGGATGTGTACTTCAGGGGACTGAGGTGAACTGCCTTGCCTCTATTTATTGGATTATTAATTGACTTAACAGAAATGAAGCTAAGACTTAAGTAAATAGACTTAACAACCACTCACCAATCAGCAGTTTCCCCTGTGCTGATTTGTCACTTTATTTTGTAGGTAGTTAACTTAAATGTTTTACTTAATCCTAATTGTCTACATACCTTAGACTTAATTTACTGAAAAATTCAGAACCATTACCATCCTTTGGTATTTAATTTTAATTTATCCCCTAGATCTGATTAATTAATTGAACATTGATTATAATTATATGATAAAATATCAAATTAGCTGAATCTTTAAACTAATTAATTGATCTAGTATTAATTTATAGTTGATTAATTTAAATTAAACTAAAAGCTTACCAGTATATTTACCCCACATGACTCCTTGTGACATCATGATTGTTTTTCCTCCCATTTAGTTCAGACTCAGTCTGATCATCGTGATGCTCTGCTCCACTCTCAGCCTTGCCTTTTACGCTGTTCTGTTTCCTACTGCTCCTGTTATGTTTTACTATGGGGTCACTTTGCTCGTGAACCAATTGTACCTTTGTCTGTCAGCAGGTGAGTCGATTACAATATACTGCAAACACAGAGACCAATATAAAATAAAGCACACACTATTTATTTATTTGCACTAACATGATGGGTCTTCTCCAACTAGACCCTACTCTAGACTAACATTAACATGGTAGCCTGTGCTACACAACTATTGGGTTTTACAGTCACGTGGTCAATCTGCTCTCCGTCTCTTAAAGGTGTATTACACCTCAGATTACCACATCCCCCCCCCATTTACTTGAAAGTACATTTTACAATATTTTAACTATTTACAGAAATTAACTATTTACAAATTCAGTCTCTCAGGAGGCTTTTTCAAACATGTCGACCGTCGTAGTTCTACGACTTTGGATGGTTTATCCAAGGCCTGCCTCTCAGGAGTTATCTGTCCACTAGGCTCCCCAGTAGGAACCTGTAAGTTTGCCTTTTTGACCCTCTCAGGCTCAACAGGTTCTACAGGTGCTTCCAAAGCAAGAGGAGTTCCCTCTACCTGTGGTGTCGACTCCAATGGGAATGTCCTCACACTGTTTTGGGCCCGGTTGCATGCACTCCTGCTGCCCTTCACCTCCGAGTTCAACAATATGAAAGGCAACTATCAGGCAGGTTCTGAGAGGCTAAATGTGATGTGAAATGATCAGCTTCCTGTTGCGTTTAAAAAATAATTTGGGACCTCGTTAGTAATTTTGCTTTCGTGTCTTCTTTGGATGGGTTTACTTCTTAGCAGCACTGACTTTCATCTCTGCTTCCTCTTCAACTTCTCTATTGGTCAGACTAGGCTCCAGTATGAGTTCGACTTGAGTCGGTGGTTGCGTCTTCCAGCATTTCCTCTGTCAGGCCCTTTGAAAACTCAGGGGCCTCTATTTTTAAGGCTTCTTGGCTTCCACGTATCTGGTTCTTCAGCTCTTCCGTTTCCTTTTTATATTTGTTAGTTGTTTCCTGGAGAATTAAGTATTGTTGTGCTTTCTCAGCTAATTGATTCTTCATCTCAGCCAGAGATTTGCAGAATTCTTTCTGTTCTTCCTCACACCCTTTTAGTGATACAAATTGGGATCTGAGGGAATCTTGCAATATGTGAAAGTCCTTCAGCAGGTTGTCTTTTTCTTTTAGGGGGTTACTGACTTCAACTCGAACTCTGTCCTGAAGCATCAGCTCTATGAGTACCTTTTGTTCTGTCTTTACATGCTCCTTTTTCCAAACAGCATCTTTTCCTGCTCCTGATTGAGATCTCAGTGGTCTCTCAGGATTGATCTCTCTTAACCAGTTTCTTCTGAGGAGACTCTGTCCTCTGCCTTCTATCACCATGAGAGGTAGGTTAGCAGGCTGGCTTTCATATTGTACTGTAACATTGCATACACTTTTCACTCGAATGCCTTCCCAGAATATGGGCTGAATTTTTCCGTCAGCGAGAAGGGGGCGAGGCCCACTCGCCGACGTGGGATGACGTCGGGAGGAACTCCCGACCTCATCCCGCCCCATTTAAATTTTCAGGAAGGCGGGGGCACAGCGCGATCAGCTGTCCGTCCACCGACCTGTCAATGGCCAATTGAGGCCATTGACAGGGTAGTTAAAACAATCAAAGGACCTGCCCGTCCAACCTTAAGGTTGGCGGGCAGGCCAGGAGCCCCGGCGGGCTTCTGAAGGAACATGAAACCTCATCCACCGGTGGGATGAGGTTTCATGTCGGTTTTAAAAAAGTTTATTAAAGTTTTTGTGCACTTTATTAACATGTCCCATTTCGTGTGACATTGTTTAAATTTTTAAATTTTTCTATTTTTAAAGTTTGAAAAGCTTTCAGCGATCTCCCTGAGATCACCATGAGAGGTAGATTAGCAGGCTGGCTTGCATATTGTACTGTAACATTGCATATACCTTTCACTCGAATGCCTTCCCAGAATATAGGCTGAATTTTTCCGTCAGTGAGAAGGTTAGCCTCAGGGAGATGTGCGCTCTTTCATGCGCATGCGTGAAAAAACGCACTCTCACATTTGGGGAATCCCCACCCCCCCCCCGGCCCACACAGGAAGTGCATAGCGCTTCCCGGCAGACATCACGCTGGGCGGGCCTTAATTGGTCCGCCCGCACAAAATGACGGCGTGACCCGTTTCGGCGGCGGCGATCAGCTGCCTGCCCGCTGCCGAGTCGGTTGGGCCTGCCCGCCCGTCAAGGGCAAAATTCAGCCCTATGTCTTTAGTCTGGCATCTGGGTTTTCCAGCTTTAGTGAATGGCCTCCTCCGCTCAGATACTTAACAGTGTGTTCCCCTATGACTGTCGTGAATGCACCTGTATCCACTTCCATTCAAACAAGTTTTCTATTGACTTCTACTGTCACATAGATCGCCTCTGTTTTATCCATTTTTAAGTTGTATAGCGAGTAAATATCTGACTCTGCTTCTTCTGTCTCCTATTATATAAATTTCATGACTTCTGCCTTTTTGTTTGAAATTTGGCCTCAATTTCTCTTTACAATATCGCATAATGTGCCCATTGCGATGGCAGTAGAAACACTCGGTTATTTTAAATTGTCCTTTGTTTGTAAGCTGTCTGGTTCCAATTCTGCTACTATGAATGTGGTTTTTATCCGTTAAGCCATTTGCTTTTTGCTGGTTTGATAATGGCGGCTGTTTCCCGCCTTTCCATGGAGCCCTGCGCTTCTGTGCCATTTCTAGCCAGTGCCTCCCTCCCGACGTGAAGTACGGCACCATTTTGTGCTCCCTGGATTTCTTCTGAGTCCCTGACTGCGCTCTCCATTGCAAGCGTTAACTCCAGTGCCTTGCTGAAGTCTAAATTTGATTCTGACAATCCTGCACACTAATTGGTCTCTTAACATGTCATTAATCGACATCCCAAGATCACAGTGCTCTGTTAATTGCTTTAAGGCTGCTACATAACAAGTGACCATCTCTCCAGCGGCGTGACACCTCGAGTTGAATTTAAAATGCTGCGTTGTTATCGAGGTTGAAAGTGGCCTTTCACTGGATTCACCAACTCATCAAAGCTCTTGGAATCTGGAGTGTTGGGTGCCATTAGACTATGAATTAGGCCGTATGTTTTACTGCCACATGTCGGTAAGAGGATCGCCTGCCTCTTCTCCTCCTCTGATATGTCATTGGCCAAAAAGAAAAACGTGAGGCGTTCAATATAATATGACCAGTCATCAGTGGTCTGATCAAACGGTTCGATGTGGCCAAATTGTGGCATACCGGAGGGCGGTAGCTTTGATGACTACGGTGAGGGTTTACAATTGTAATGTACTTGCAATCGGCCTGCAAGGCACGGCTGATTCACTACAGTTGAGTTTTCACGGCTTTCCTTGGTGTCGTTAACTGGCCGTGTTTTGCCTCGTCGCCAGTTGTTATGTTCTACTATGGGGTTGCTTTGCTTGTGAACCGGTTGCACGCTTATCTGTCAGCAGGTGAGCCAATTACAACATACTGCAAATGCAGAAACCAATATGAAATGAAGCACATACTATTTATTTACATGAACAACAGAGCACTAACATGATGTGTGCTTCTCCAGCCAGACCCTACTCAAGACTAACATTAACATGGCAGCCCACGCTACACAGCTATTGGGTCTTACAGTCATACGGTCAATCTGCTCACACATTCTCTTAAAGGTGTATTACACCTCAGGTCCCCACGGCTTCCCTCTGCTTCTGGCACCTCCATTTACATTGCCTCCCTCCACTCCCGTCCTCAGGGTGCACCCAAGAGAGTTCCACGTTTGACGTGCAACCACTGGTCAACAACATGGCTTTTCACAGGAAGGCTTCTGCCAATCAATATTGTGGTAAGGAGGCAGCAATAGATCTTTTTTTAACTGCTTTTGTAGAATAAATTAGGCAAAAATTGCCCCACATAGAAGACCAAGTAAAAATAGTTCTTAAAGCAAAACAAACACAAAATAAATTTTAAAAACATGACTTTCTCCAGTAATGGTTGTTCCTGTTGAAGTTTGCTTTGCAATGAAAGAAATGGAATTATTTGGCTTTTATCTCAGCACTGAGAATAACATCATACAAGTATTTTGTTGAAAAATGTTCAGCAACAACACTGCTGATGAGCAACAAGCAGAAAATATCAACCTGAGTTGCCTGGAAGCTCCCCTACTGTGAGAATATCCACAAATATATTAATCAAAATTTGGTTCTGTATCTGGCTGTTTTAATCAAACCAGCCTGGCAGGAAATTGACAGGATCAGATCTGCCACTTGCTTTACACCCTGCCTGATCTGGTAACACTCTTGGCTCTGAGTCAGATAGTTGTGGGTTCAAGTCCCACCACAGAAAGTAAAGGACAAAATCCAGGCCAACAATCCCAATGAAATACTGAAGTCAGAGGTGCCATCTTTCAGATGAAACATTCAACTAAGGCTCTGTATGGCCTCTGTGGAGGACATAAATGACCCCACGGCACTGCTTCAAAGAAGAGCAAGGGAGCTTTCCCCGCCCCCCACCCCGTCCTGGTCAATATTTATCCCTCAACCAACATCACTAAAATAGAGTATCTAGTTATTCTCACATTGCTGTTTGTGGAAGCTTGCTGTGTGGAAATAGCTACTGTACTCCCTACATTCCAACAATAACTCTGACAACTTCATTGTCTGTAAGACACGTGGCGAAGTCCTGAGGTCATGAAAGGGACTATATAAATCAAAGTTTTTCTTATTTGTAATTGACTTCTATGAAATCAGGTGCAAAATATTTGACTGACACCATCCTGCCAGTTTCACTTCAGGTGGATTAGGTTAAAATGATCCCCATTTCACTTTGGTTATGAATAATTGTAATACAAATGCATCAGTGCTAATTAAAGGAAAAGTCAGTGCTTAATTGTTTCAGTATAAGCTTGTCTGAATCTAGCTCTGTGTAAATATTTGTATCAAAACACAGGCAAGGCTAGGTAACACAAATAGCTGAATCTTTCTACAATTTTCAGTAAACTAATTTGAGTCAGAACAGCGCTAGACAACATTACTACTTTCCTGAAAAATTTAGAACCAGATAGATAATATGAAGGTTTTATTGGCTGTTGATGATTTTACATGGAGTGAACTGTCAGCTTTAAGGCAGGAGTCATAGTCATGAAGCTATTACAGCACAGAAGGAGGCTATTCAGCCCATCGAGTCCATGTCAGCCCTTGGTAGAGCAATTCAGTCAGTCCTATTCCCCTGTTCTATCCCCATAGCCCTGCAAGTTTATTTCCCCTAACTGCCTATCCAATTTCCTTTTGAAATTAGTGCTTGTCTCCACTTTCACCACCCTTTTAGGCAGCAAGTTCCAGGTTATTACCACTCGCTGCTTCTTCACATTCCCCCTGCATCTCTTGCCCAAACCTTAAATCTGTGTCCCTAGGTCCTTGTACCATCAGACAATGGGAGCAGCTTTTCCTTGTCTACTTTTTATAAGCTGCCATAACCTTATATATCTCTGTCAGATCTCTCCTCTACCTCCTTTGCTCCAAGGAGAACATCAGCTCATCCAACCTAACCTTGTAACTCAGTTCCCTCATCCCTGGAACCATCCTGGTAAATCTCTTCTACAGCCTCTCAAGGACTTTTCCATCATTTCCAAAATACGGTGACCAAAACTGGAATGGGTCAGAGTTGTACAAATAGATTACAAACAGAGCATATATCTTCTGCACATACATTTTGAAAAGTACTTTGTAAATTAAACTCCCTCTGAATTTTCTCTTCCCCTGTGATGAAGCCTTATGGTACAAGATGATGCAGAAATTCACTAGAAGAGAAACATCCATATGAACATATGAACAAGGAGCAGGAGTAGGCCATTCAGCCCCTCAAGCCTGCTTCACCATTTAATAAGATTGTAGCTGATCTGATAGTAACCTGAAATCTGCCTCTCACCTACTGCTGATAACCTATCAACCACTTGCTTAATAAGAATCTATCCACCTCTGCGTTAAAAATATTCAAAGGCTCTGCTTCCACCACCTTTTCGGGAAGAGGGTTCCAAAGACTCATGACCCTCTGAGTGAAAAAATTTTGCCTCATCTCTGGTTCATATGGGTGACCCCTTAGTTTTAAGCAGTGACCCCTAGTTCCATTAATGTGCCCTTGCAGTGACTCACAATGCTTTGGAATACCAAAGCACCTCAGTCAGGTAACTTTAATTGTATCTTCATAAAAAAAACACACAAAACCCCGAATTTAACTCTTGGCGGGTGTGCCCAGTCGGCGGGCCCAGGAGTGGCCGGGAACCGGACCCTCGACCGCAATGTCACACTGGTTGACAAATTAGCAGCCTGCCAGCATGAAACACGTGCTGCAAAGCTCAGCACTGCCAGGTTGGTGGTGGAAAGAGGGTGGTCAATGATGCCCCTGCGGACACGGGTGAGCACTGCGAGAGAGCTCCCTGAAGGCAAATGGCTGCCTTGGAGAAGCAGACCAGCAAATGATGAAATAAAGGTGTAAAAAGCTGCAAAAAAATGTCCATGCATCACAATCAAGCACCTGAAAGCATACCTCGTAAAAATACAGTCCACAGATATTTATTTTTATTTTATTTCCTGACGGAGATTTCATCCTGCCCTTGGATGAGGTTTGATGAAAAATGTAAAGGCCGCCTGGCCGATTTGCTCATCCACCAACCATAAGGTTGGACGGGCCACGAAAAATCGCAGACAATTGCACTGTTTATGGGCTTAATTGCCTGCTTTATTGTCGGTAGGCACACTTCCAACTTCAGGGTTACTATGCATGTGTGTGAATGTATGGATTATAGTGAATAAGATTGGGGAGTTACAGGGGCAGATTGCCATGTGGAAATATGATGTGGTGGTGATAACAGAGACCTGGCTCAAGGAAGGGAAGAACTGGGTGTTAAATATTCCCGGGGAAAAGGTGTTCAGAAGAGATAGGAAAGGAAGGAAAGGAGGATGGGTGGTAATATTGGTTAAAGAGAGCATTGCAGTGCTGGAGAAAAAAGATGTCCCAGAGGGTTCAAGGACAGAATCAAATTGACTAGAGCTAAGGAACAAAAAGGGTGCAATTACATTGCTTGGTGTAGCCTATAGACTGACAAATAATGAGAAGGACTTAGAAGAACAAATCTGCAGGGAAACTACAGAGAGATGCAGGCATTATAGGGTAGTTATAATGGGGGACTTTAATTACCCGAATGTAGACCAGGACAGTGGTAGTGTAAAGGGTGGAGAGGGGCAAGCGTTCCTAGATTGTGTTCAGGAGAATTTTCTACAGCAGTATGTGCCCAGTCCAACAAGAAAAGGTGCACTGTTGGACCTGGTTCTTGGAAATGAGGTGGGCCAAGTAGATCAAGTGTCAGTGGGGGAACATTTAGGAGACAGTGATCATTGTATTGTACGTTTTAGGATGATGATAGAAAAGGATGATAGGCAATCCAGAGTAAAAATAATTAACTGGACAAGAGCTGACGTCAATGGGGCAAAAACAGAGCTGGGCCAGCCAGATAGACTGGAATGAAAGATTGGCAGGAAAAACTAGCTCAACAATGGGCTATCTTCGAAAGAGAATTGGTTCAGGCACAGTCCAGGTATATTCCATCGAAAGGGAAAGGCAGGGCAAACAAATCCAGAGCTCCCTGGATGGAAAAGGACCTTGAAATTAAGATAAAGAAGAAAGAATGTGCTTATGACAGGTGTCATGTAGGAAATACAATTGAGAATACAAGTGGAATACAGAAGGTTCAGAGAGGAGGTGAAAAAGCATATTAGAGGATCAAAGGGGAATTATGAGAAAAGACAGGCAGCCAACATAAAGGGGAATCCCAACGTCTTCTATAGGCATTTTAATAGCAAAAGGGTGGTAAAAGGCGGAATAGGGCCGATCAGGGACCCAAAAGGGAATTTACACATGGCCAAAGGGGCCATGACTTAGGTATTAAATGAATATTTTGCATCCGTCTTTAGCAAGGAGGTGGATGTTACCCAGGCCATGGTGACAGGCGAGGAAACTCTGTCACTAGAAGGGTTCAAAATTGATAAGGAGGAAGTGTGGAATAGACTGTCGGTACTTAAAGTTGACAAGGCACCGGGACTGGATGAGATGCATCCAAGGATATTGAAGGAAGTGAGAGTAGAAATTGCAGGGGCACTGGCCGTAATCTTTCAGTCTTCCCTAGACTCAAGGTTGGTGCCAGAGGACTGGAGAATTGCAAACATTATGCCCTTGTTTAAAAAAGGTTGTAAGGATAAGCCCAGCAATTACAGACCAGTCAGTTTAACTTCAGTGGTGGACAAGATTCTAGAAACAATTATTCGGCATAGGATTAATCGTCACATGGAAGCATATGGGTTGATAAGGAAGAGCCAGCATGGATTTCTAAAGAGGAAATTGTGTTTAACTAACTTGCTGGAGTTTTTTGAAGAGGTAACAGAAAAGGTTGATGAAGGTAATGCTGCTGATTTGGTGTACATGGGCTATGAAAAGGCATTTGACACAGTGCCACACAACCAACTTGAGAAAAGTTATTGCTCATGGAATAAAAGGAGCAGTAGCAATGTGGATACAAAATTGGTTGAAAAATAGGAAGCAGAGAGTAATGGTCAATGGATATTTTTTGGGCTTTGTAGAAAGATTTGTAGTGGGGTTCCCCAAGGGTCGGTATTGGGACCCTTGCTTTTCCTGATTACATATTAATGATCTAGACCTTGGTTTGCAGGGGACAATTTCAAAGTTTGTGGATGCTATGAAGCTTGGGAGTCTTGTGAGGAGGATGGTGTAGAACTTCAAGAGGACATAGACAAAGTTAGTGGAGTGGGCAGATAGGTGGCAGATGAAGTTCAATGCGGAAAAGTGAGGTGATGCATTTTGGTAGGAAGAACATGGACAGACAATATAAAATAAGGGGTGGAATTTTGAAGGGGGTGCAGGTGCAGAAATACTTGGGTGTATATGTGCATAGATCATTGAAGGTGGCAGAACAGGTGGAGTTAGCAGTTAAAAAAGCATTTAGTATCCTGGGCTTTATTAAAGGGGCATAGAGCATAAGAGCAGGGAGGTTATGCTGAATTTATATGACTCTTGTTAGACCTCAGCTGGAATATTGTGTACAGTTCTGGGCACCATATTATCGGAAGGATGTGAACACATTGGAGAGAGTGCAGAAGACGTTTACAAGAATGGTCCCAGGGTTGAGAAAGTTCAGTTATGAGGATAGACTGGAGAAGTTGGGACTGTTTTCCTTGGAGATGAGAAGGCTGAGTGGAGACTTGAAAGAAGTTTTCAAAATCATGAGGGGGCTGGACAGAGTAGATAGGGGGAAGCTGTTCCCACTCGTAAAAGGATCAAGAATGAGAGGGCACAAGAAGCAAACGTGATGGTGAGAAAAAAACTTTTTCACACAACGAGTGATTCGGTTCTGGAATGCACTGCCTGGAAGTTTGGTGGAAGCAGGTTCAATCGAGGCATTCAAGAGAGCATTAGATGATTATTTGAATAGAAACAAGGTGCAGGGGTACATGGAAAAGGCAGGGCAATGGCACTAGGTCATAATACTCATTTGGAGAGCCAGTGCAGACACGATGGGCTGAATGGCCTCCTTCTGTGATTATAATACCTTGGGTTTATTCACTGTACAAGACACAAGGCACCAATCGCTCATAAAGGATTTGTTAAATGCTATGTGGGTTCATTTATTAAGACTAGGCACATGAGAACATTTATACATAAATATAAAGCTTGAAGGCATCAGAGCTGTGTGTGTGCTCTGCTCAAGGCAAAAGTAAAACTAAAACTGGATCACATGACACATTTCCCTTCCAGTGATGTCATGCTGAAATCCCTTTAAGGCATATTGCAACAGGTCATACATGTATTTCGATATTGTTCTGTTCATTTGTGACATGCTGGGAGCCACAGTGGGGACAGGAGCTGGGATTTTGGTTACTAGCAGTCAGGCAAGGACTGCTGGCTTTCCGCTCAGTGCCAGCAATGGGGGTTTGGCATGGAGCAAAGGTGAGAATGGAGCAGTGATGCTACAGAAAACTGAGTAGGATTGGCAGATGGGCTGTGCCCGAAATCGTGCATTTTGGAATGTTGGTTCACACTACGCATGTACCTAAGTGTCTTGGGCTGTTTGAGAGAGCAGCATACGAGGAGTTAAAACTATTTTTTGCTGCTTTGTGAAGCAGGCCTAGGCAAGGATGAAGAATTGAAGAAATGTGTGAAGGTCATTCATCTATGTCTTGAGGTCTAGGTGATGTTGATTTGGTCACTGTGTTTATAGTAATAAATTGATTATAAGGGTTTAAGTGAACCATATAATCATGGTGACAGGACAATTAGAAGAGGTTGAGTAAGGCTAAATGCATCTTCCGAGCTCCATGATGTTATTCTTGATGTCCCTTTCTGTGTCTTTTGATGTATTGTGATTTGTTGGCATGAAATTAAAGATCAAAAGTAGAATTAGCATAAGAGTTTTGAGTAAACAATTGCATATAGTAGTCATGTGGAGTGTATGTACTTTGCGTTCTCATAGTAAATTGTATGGCATGAACTCATTAAAGACCTGATAAAAACAAAAAACTACTGCGGATGCTGGAAATCCAAAACAATTCCACCCCACCCCCACTAGAGCTGTACCTTGAGTGTCCTGCCATCCATTCTTAATTAGCACATTCTCTTAGATAATATCACCACCTTTAACACCTCTCTGTTCCTTTGTCTGTGACATCTTTTGATTATCTGCTCCTATCACTGCTTGCTTGTCCCTACAACCACCACACCCCCCAACTTCACTCCCCCCACACCCCCACCTTAAACCAGCTTATATTTCACCCCTCTCCTAACTTTACTCAGTTCTGTTGAAAGGTCTGAGGACTCGAAACGTCAACTCTTTTCTTCTCCGCCGATGCTGCCAGACCTGCTGAGTTTTTCCAGGTAATTCTGTTTTCATTGATTCTGTGCAGTAACAACTGATGCCTGTGTACCCTGGTGTTTGGAATAATAAAACAAATTTGAACAAGAAAGCATCCCCTACAGTGTTCGGCAGGGGATTTTTGCATTTTTAATTGAGGCCCTTTCTTCAGGTGCTGATCAAATACTGCAGCCAGATTATGGAGAGACTCCCAAAATAATTTCATTTCTTAATGAGCTTAGCTCACTGTTAGTGCACTAATTTCAATGTTCCTTTTGCTGGTGAGTTAGGTTGGTTGGTGGACATTAGGAACCCTAGAGTGCTGCAGTCTTCTGCTGAAAATTCCAGACGTCAGGCAGGTAACTCATTTCAACAGAGATAAAAACAAAAGAACTGCGGATGCTGGAAATCCAAAACAAAAAATAAAAAATACCTGGAAAAACTCAGCAGGTCTGGCAGCATCGGCGGAGAAGAGTACAGTTGACGTTTCGAGTCCTCATGACCCTTCAACAGAACTCATTTCAACACATTTGTCACCTGCCATTTGACTATCAGGCTGGCTCCATTACAGA
The DNA here is from genome assembly GCF_964194155.1 of Cetorhinus maximus. NCBI lineage: Eukaryota > Metazoa > Chordata > Chondrichthyes > Lamniformes > Cetorhinidae > Cetorhinus > Cetorhinus maximus. Next base: position 32,957,205 of record NC_135896.1, on the reverse strand, counting down.
CTCATAGACGTCTACAGCACAGAAGGAGGCCATTGGGCCCATCGTGTCCGCCCCGGTCAACAAAGATCTGACTACACTAAGCCCATTTTCCAGCGCTTGGCCCATAGCCCTGGAGGCTATGGCAACACAAGTGAATATCTAAATACTTCTTAAATGTTACAAATGTTTCTGACTCAACCACCCTTTCAGGCAGTGAGTTCCAGACTCCCACCACCCTCTGGGTGAAAAGTTTCTCCTCAACTCCCCTCTTAGCCTTCTACCTCTCATCTTAAATCTATGCCCCCTGGTTATTGACCCCTCTACTAATGGAAAAATTGCCTTCCTATCCACCCTATCTATGCCCCCCTATAATCTTATACACCTCTATCAGGTCCTCTCACCTTCACTGCTCCAAGGAAAACAACCTCAGCCTGTCCAATCTTTCCTCATAACTCAGACCCACCAGCCCAGGCAGCATCCTGGTAAACCTCCTCAGAACCCTCTCCAGTGCAATCACATCCTTCCTATAATGACCAGAATTGCACACAGTACTCCAGTTGAGACCTAACCATATACAATTCCAGCATAATTTCCCTGCTCTTGTATTCTATGCCTCAGCTAATAAAGGCAAATATTCCATATGCCTTCTTAACCACCTTATCTACCTGCCCCGCTACCTTCAGGGTAGTACACAATGGGCCGAATGGCCTCCCTCTGTGCTGTAGACGTTTGAGTCTGTAATGGAGCCAGCCTGATAGTCAAATGGCAAATGACAGATGTGTTGAAATGAGTTACTTGCCTGATGTCTGGATTTTTCAGCTGGGTAGCACAGGGTGCCTTCAGGATATGCACATCAAGGTCCCTCTGATATTCAGTACTTTCCAGGGTCTTACCATTCATAGTTTAATCCCTTGCCTTGTTAGCCCTCCCCAAGTGCATTACCTCACACTTTTCAGGGTTGAATTCCAGTTGCCACTGCTCTGCCCACCTGACCAGTCCATTGATATCCTCCTGCAGCTTACGGCTATCCTCCTCACTATTTACCACCCTACTAATTTTTGTGTCATCTGTAAACTTCTTGATCATACCCACTACATTTAAGTCCAAATCATTTATGTACACCGCAAACTGCAAGGGCCCCAGTACCGAGCCCTGTGGAACCCCACTGGAAACAGTCTTCCAGTTACAGAAACATCCCTCTACCATCACCCTCTGCTTCCTGCCTCTCAGTGGATCCAATGTGCCACTTTGCCTTGGATCCCATGGGCTCTTACTTTCTTGACCAGTCTGCCATAAAGGACCTTACCAAAAGCCTTGTTAAAGTCCATGTAGGTCACATCAAATGCATTACCCTTATCAACACTCCTGGTTACCTCCTCAAAAAATTTGATCAAATTTGTCAAACACGACACCTTAACAAATCCATGTTGACTATCCCTGATTAATCCGTGTCTCTCCAATTATTCTGTCCCTCAGAATTCTTTCTAGTAACTTCCCCACCACCGAGGTTAGACTGACTTGCCTGTAATTTCCTGCTCTATCCCTTCCTCCCTTTTTTGATAATGGGACAACATTAGCAGTTCTTCAGTCCTCTGGCACCTCACCTGTGGCCAGAGAGGATTTGAAAATTACTGCCAGGGAACGTGATATCTCTCCCCTTGCCTCCCTCAGCAGCCTGAGATACATCACACCTGGGCCTGCGGGTTTATCCACTTTTAAGGCTGCTAAACCTGCTAGTACCTCTCTCTATGTTAATTTCCTCTAATATTTCACAGTCCTCCACCCTGATGTTTATATCTATGTCGTTCTTTTCCATTGTGGAGACCGACACAAAGTATTCATTTAGGACTGCGCTCACGTCTCCCAGGTCCACACACAAATTGGTCCCTAATTGGCTGTGCTCTTTCCCTAGTTATTCTCTTGCTCTTTATATATTTATAAAAACCCCTTTGAGTTTTCCTTTATTCTACCTACCAATGCTTTCTCATACACTCTTTTGGTTTTCCTAATTTCCTTTATAAGTTCTCCTCTGCACTTTTTATACTCCTCTAAGGACTCTGCTGCATTGAGCCCTCGGTTTCTGCCATGAACTTCTCTTTTTTTCTTAATCCTAACCTTTATGTCCCTTGACATCCAGGGTTCTCCAGGCGCGGTCCCCACCTTTGTCTTTATGGAAACATATTTGCCCTGTACTCTCACTATTTCCTCCTTGAATGCCTCCCACTGCCCTGACACAGTTTTATCTGCAAAAAGCTGCTCCCAGTCCACTTGGGCCAAATCGCATCTCATCTTAGTAAAATTAGCCTTTCCCCAGTTTAGGACTTTTATTCCCGGCCTTCCACCTGCCTGGTCTCATTTCGGAATATTAGGTCCAGAACTGCCCCACCACTGTTGGGCTTTCTACGTACTGGCTAAAAAAGTTCTCCTGGATGCAACTTAAGAATTTTGCTCCCACCCTACCTTGCACACTAAAACTATCCCAGTTAATATTAGATCAGTTAAAACCCCCTACTATTACTGCCTTATTATTCTTACACTTCTTTGAAATTTGATTACCTATCTGATCCTCTATCTCTCCCTGACTCTTTGGGGGCCTATAGTACACATCTGACAGTGTGTTTGCCCCTTTTGTGTTTTTTACTTCTGCCCATATGGCTTATATTATCCCTCCTGACTACTACAATTTATTCCTTGATCAATATTGCGATCCCCATTTTCCAAGGCTGAAAAACGGTTTGTGAGCAACATGCACTTGGAGGATTCCCTCACTCCCTGCCTTGTCCTCTTCTTCTGTCTGGCAGTCACCCATTCCCTCTCCTTGCACTTCCTTAAACTGCGGGGTGACCACAACCTGAAATGTGCTATCCACGAACCTCTCAGCCTCCTGAATGCACTGTAGTGCCCCCAGCAGCAGCTCAAACTCCAAAACCTGGAGCTCGAGTTGCTCCAGTTGGAGGCACCTCCTGCACACATGGTCATCCAGACTGCCAGGAGCGTCTAGGATTTCCTACATCGCGCTGGATGTGCAGATCACGGGACTGAGCTCCCCAGACATATCTTGACTAAATAGAATATGGACCCTTGCTTTTATTTTACCCTTACTCCTACTTGAGTATAGACTAGATGCTAGATCCTCAAGATAGGCCAGATCTTCTAGATGTTGCTGACTGCCTGTTCCAGGATCCTCCTCTCGCACTGTCCTCTAGGTGCTGCTGATTGCTTGTCCCAGCGTCCTCCTCTCGCACTCTCCTCTAGGTGCTGCTGACTGCCTGTCCCAGGATCCTCCTCTCACACTCTCCTCTAGGTGCTGCTGACTGCCTGTCCCAGGATCCTCCTCTCACACTCTCCTCTAGGTGCTGCTGACTGCCTGTCCTATGGTCCTCCTCTCACCCCATGAGGGGCTAGATTTTCCTGTCCCAACGTGGGGCCAAAGTGCATCAGACAAGAATTAAAAATGACCGGAGGGACCTGAATCCAGGATCCCCAGCCCCATTTCCAGCACCGGCAATTTTCAGTGGGGTAGGATAAGGAGGCGGTTTGTGAGCCAACACATTGATGTCTCAAAGTTGGTGGCATCATTGTGGGAATGGGCATTTCAGATCTTCCGTAATTTTCATGGAGTTGGGCCAGCTTTGGAAGGTGACATGAATCAAACCAGCATAGAGGTTTAATGAACCATGCCTTGGAGTCTGGAACTGTATGAAAGGTATGTTCAAAAGGTGTTGCGAACTTCACATTCCATAATGAAATGCTATATGATAAGTTATACATGTTTTTAATACAGTGAGTGATATTAGGGCTTTGTTTTGAAATGGTAAATGACCATTAAATAGTATGTTTGCCAGGTTGCCACTTCTCACAACTTGAAAGTTATCAAGATAATGAACAGCATAGTGAAACTATGAGTCTTCAAATGCAGTAGAGTACATTATCCACTTGATAACGGGCTGTTCTGCATTGTAAAATGGTTTGAAATGTGACCAGAGCTTTGTTTTTGTCCCCGTTGAAGTTCAGAACAGCCATCTGTTTGGCTACTTCAGCATTGACAGATGGTTGCTCATCTGGCCATCTTCAAATGCATTAATATAGTCAGCTCAGGAGGATTTCGTTGTCACAGCTGTTCAGTGGAAACTCATAGTGAATGCTTGGCTGACTTCTAAACCCACTAATAGATTTTATGCACCAGGGGTTGTTGACACAGCTGTCAAGGGGAATGTGAGCTTGGTTATTTTGGCAGATTAATGAGCTGTTAAGAGGATTATGGTTTTTGAAAGTGGATATTTAAGTATTGTTTATTTTGTTAGATTTATGAGCTGTTAAGGTTATTATGGACAGGGTTTTTCCTTTGGACCTCGCGGGCGGGCCCGGGAGTGGCCGCGAAATGGACCGCCACCAGTGATCGGGCCCTGACTGCGATTTCACGCTGGCAGGCCAATTAAGGCCCACCCAGCATGAAACGCGGCTCTGCACTGGCTGGGAAGGGCCTAGTAGGGGCGGGGGCCTGTCAGCTGCTGGGCCAATGGCGAACCGGCAGCCAGTTTAAAAGCAGCCCAGGCAGCTCCTGGACTGCTGCCATGGTGGACATTCCCTGAGCTGGCACTATGGACCTGAGTGCAGTTGGACCACGCAGGCAGGAAGGCGGGTTGGGTGGGAACGTGGCCGCCCACTTCTCTGAGGAGTGCCGTGCCATCTTCCTGGAGGAGGTGGCTGCCAGGAGGGACACCCTTGTCCCCAGGAATGGGAGAAAGAGGCCACCGCACCTCATCAAGAGGGCATGGGAGGAGGAGGCAGCGCTGGTCAGCAGCCATGATGTAGTGCAACCCTCTTGGCTGCAGCGCAGGAAACATTTCAATGACCTGCTGCACTCAAGAGGGGTGTGTGCTATGTTGGCATGGGTAAGTGTGCAGATGCGTTAAGGCCTGGACATCCCCCCTCCGTGGACCTCAGAACTGCTGGAGTCTGAGTGCCAACTGTCGATCATGCCGAAGCTGGCCAAGGGGGTGAACCCTGGCTGCTTGGGACTGAGTGCCTTGCAGCTCGAGGGCCACAACTTGAATGTGCCCTGCCAGGTGCTTCTCTGCTGGGGTTGGCCAGGTTGCAATGGAGCTGCATGTATAGAGTGGACTAATCAATGCTCCTCTGTTGTTCCAGGAGAAGACGAACCACAACAAAATAGAAAGGTCATGGACTGGCGGAAGCCCCATTATCTTCCTAATCCTCAAGGTATGAGCAAGACGCCCTGGATCTCGAGAGCCAGCACGCTCCAGATGCAACCGGGTGCGGAGAGGCGGGGTGCCAGACTAAGGTGAGAGTGCAGTGCACAGATGTGAGAAATTTGGCTTGTGCAACCATTTTTGTGTAGTCTTTTCGTTGATGTGAGCCTCGAACCTGGAGCCCCCATTGATCATTGGAAGATGAGGGCACCATGATGCAGATCTCTGTTGTCCCACCAGGGTGCCTGGCATGCACAGTGACAGTGTGATGACTTAAACTAATGACATATCCTTCTTCTCCCTTTTAGGTTTGCCAGCAGGCGTTCGCTCTCTGGACTCCGAAGGTCCACCCCTGACATTGGGGAACCACTGGGCTTCAGTTGCACCTGTGTCACACCCGCTTTCTGAAGCAGGCACCAACGCAGATACCAGCACCTGGGTGGGCATTAGAGCGGTGGCTAGCATCTCAGTGCACATTAGTGAGGGCACTTCACAGTCGCTTGAGGTGCAGGTGCAGGAAGAAAGTGCCCAGGGTGCCGGCAGTTGGAGGTCTGCCGGGGACCTGTACAATGCTCAGTCGATGGCTGATAATGAGCCTCTGGCGTCGTCCATTAGGTAGCAGCTGCTGGATGTCCAGCAAAATGTGCGGGAGGATCTGGCGGAGATGAATGAGGGTGTGCATGCCATGTTCTCCATGATGGAGGAGTCCATGTGGAGAATGAGCACTGCATTGACCCTCATGGCCAAGCGCACTGCTTCCTCCTTTGAGAGAGTGGTGACACTCATGGAGAGGCAGCTCCAGGGACAGAATGAGGGGTTCCTGGGGTTGTGCTCTGACCTGCAAACCCTCACACAGGCACTGACCTCAAGTGGTCACTATCAGTGTGGGAGATGGATGAGGCACCCTGTATCCCAGCTAGGTGCCCGTCCATCAATGGTGAGCAGGGAGGTTGAGTGAACTCACGTTGGTGCACAAGCTGCCTGTTGTTTCTGTGGGCTCCTCTCAGGGTGCTCTGGATAATGGCAGCAGTTCCTCTGCCCCTCCACCAGTGACCGTGGCATCTGATGAGGCTGCAGCGACTGTGGAGATGCCAACCATGGCACTGGCCACTCCCTCCCAGGCGGGGCCAGCACAGGCTCCACTGGACAGAGGGTGACCGCCAAGGTCATCGAGGCTAACAAGACAGCAGAGTCAGCAGGCTGCCTCCAATACTGGTACCAGCGAGGAGGAGCACCAAGACGTAATACTTGCAAATGTAAGTTAAAGGCACCATGAGCACAAGAGGGACAGGTCACGGGTGATTTTATGTTAATTTTTGTTTACTTTATGTATACTGATCTGATGCTGAATACCAGAAATATTTCTGTTAAGATTATTGAACTGTCAGAATGACATAAATTGTGTTTTTGTCGTCATGACCTGAATATGCTTCAGCTTTTTATTTCATTGGTGCGGTGAAAGCTGGTATGTAATGCTGGACGTAGGTGGCTCTGAGCTTTGTTGCACAGCCACTGAGTGTTCTTTGGGTTCAAATGAAAGGGTCCTTTCAGACATCTGGGATGGAGGCGGCAGCCCTGGCATGCAGTTGAAGCTGATCTTTGGCAGTCTAGCTAAAGGAGCGTTGGGTCAAGGCCGCATCCCTGCTTTCTCTGCCTCACTGCAGTTACCGAGGTCTGGCTCCACGTCCTCCGCATTCTCCTCACCGTGCTCCTCTTCAGACTCTCACTACTGCACTCATCATCTGCGGCCTGTGGAGCTACGTCAAGATCCTCTTTCTCCAGTGGGTCCCTCCTTGCCAGTGCCAGATTGTGGAGAGCGCAGCATGCAACCACGATCAGTGACACCCGCTCTGGAGGGTATGGTAATGCTCCCTTGAAAGGTCCAGGCATCGAAAGTGCATCTTGAGAAGGCCTATGGTCCTCTCTACCACTGCCTTTGTGGAGGCTTCTCTGCCTCTGTTCTTGGGTGGCGGAGAGGCGTCAAGAGCCACCTCATCAATGGATAGCCGTTGTCACCCAGCAGCCATCCACCCAGTTGGGCTGGAGCACTGAAGAGCCTCAGCAAATGGGAGTGTCTCAGGATGTACGCGCCATGGGGGCTGCCTGGGCACCTTGCACAGACTTGCAGAATCTGAATCCTATGGTCACACACTATCTGCACATAAATGAAGTCGAATCCCTTCCTGTTGCCGACGGCACCCAGCTGACCCCTGGTACCCTTATGCAGGGGAACCCAGCAATCGCTGCAAAGCCCCTGGCTCGCTCAGCCTGGCTGGCCTCCTCTGCATAGTAAAGAATAAAGGTCAGTACCCACCTGAACAGAGCTTCTGTCACCAGCTTGATACAACTGTGGACAGCTGATTGGGAGACTCCACAAAGATCCCCCACTGAGTCCTGGAAAGAGCCAAAGGCATAGAAGTTGAGGACTACTGTGACGTTCAGAGTCACTGGCATGGGGTGTCCGCCCACACAGTTGGAGTTGACTCAGGCTCAATCATCTGGAAAATGGACGGCACACTGTCCCTGGAGAGGCATAGCCTCCTTCGGCATTGCATCTCAGACATATTGAGGTAACTGCATCACTGCAGGTAAACCCTGGCAGCAGGATAGTGGCATCTTCTATGCCTCCTTCCATCTTGGACTTCCTGCTGGCCCTGCGCCCCTTGTGCCTGCGCCTCTCCTCCGACAGGCCCCTCCCCTGGAAGCTGTATTGGAACACGTGACCTCCTCTCCCTTCTGCTTCTCTCTTCCTCCTCAGAGGAGGTGCCTCCAGCAGTGACCACAATCCCCATTACCAGGGTAACAGAAGGCTGTCTAAAACCTGGAAAAGTCCACATGGTCTGAATCCTCCGGGAGCCTGGCAGACAGCAGTGAGTTCTGAAATGAAGGCTGGAAATGCTAAGAATGAAGCCCCGAACAGGGATAAAGCTGCCAAGTTCAAGTAAGCAACCAGCAGCAAATTATCTCCAAAACCCCTTGCTACTCTCACTGGCAATGCTGTTGACCCTTTTTATCCCGCCCTTGGGTGAGGTTGTGAAAATGTCGGCTGGCCGCCTGCCCGTTTTGCCTGTGCGACGAGCAGAAAATCGCATTGGCGAGGAAAAACCACAGTCAATTGGACTGTTCAGGGCCTTAAGTGGCTGCTTAATTAATGGTGGGCACTACTCCAGCTCCCACACGCACCTGTCAAGTGAAATATCGCGCGAGTGTGCGCTGATGTTGAGACGCTTGCCTGACGTCATCGCGCAGCATTTTACTCCCGATTGGGTCAAATGTGCGCCTGCCCGCAGGATGAAAAATTCTGCCCTATGGTTCTTTAAGCATTTATCAAATAACGTTTGTTTGTCTTGACATAATTATAAGCTTCTCAAGAGTTTCCACTGTTATTACAGGCCTTCTGAATTCTGTTTAAAGTGGATTAGTGGGTGTGGGGGTGCATATGGGGAGAGTGAAGGGGATATGGGGGGGTGAAGGAAGAGTTGAATTTCAAAGAAACAAATTTAAAGCTCTGGACACATTTCAAACCAGCATCTCTAGGTTTCAGTATTGTACAATGCTGAATAGCCCTTTAACCAGGGGATAATGTACTCAAATGCATCTGAAGACATTTCTATTTTCAGAATGCCAACATTGCCTTTACAGCTTGCCAGATGTCAGGTATGCCAACCTGGCAAACACATTATATAATGGTTATCTACCTTTTCAGAACAAAGCCTTATCAGTCACTGTATTAAAAATATATATAACTTACCATACAACCTTTCATTATAACATGTGGAGTTGGCAATACCTTTGAACTTACCTCTAATATGGTTCCAGACTCCAAGCTATGGTTCCTCATGGGTCATGACATTTCTGTGCTGGTGTGAGTTGGTTTGGGAGAGTATGGGGGAGGTGGCGGGGGCATAGGGGGTTGAGGTGGGACAATGAGGCTTTGAGGGGGGAGTATGGGTAGTATGAGGGGGTGGTGAGGGGGTATGGGGTGTAGAGGGTGTCACACGGTAAGTGGAGGTGAGGGACATAAGGGTGTAAGGATTAGGGAGCCTAACAGTCAATTCCAGAATTGGGCAGATGTCTCAGTGAAAGGAGGCGGACCTCCTATCCTGGCCGCCTTGGCATCTGCTGCCTCTGTCTCTGTCTTAGGCCTGCTGCCAGAGGCGGTGGACCCGACTTCAGCCCGACTCTGACACACCGTCATGAAAATAACGCCAGTGGGCACTGCCGGCCTGGAGGCTGAATCGTGACATCGGGAAATATCCCGACTTCCAATTCCCGCCTTCAAGATGAAAATCTGGCCTGTGATCTTCCATGACTGATTTTTGTCCCTCTGCGTACCCAGGAAATGCAAAGTAAAATCCATTAGGTCTGCTTCGCGAAAATAGTTCTTAGATATTTGTCAACCTTTGGAAAGGCTATGTATGTATAGGAGTATAAGAGGTAGGACAAAGGCAAGCAAAGCTAAACCAAATATAAAGGCACCAAACTGAAAGAAAGGAAGAAATTAAAGTGAGGTAGGAATGCTACCTGTATAACGGCTCAGTATTTACTGCTTGTCCAAGTCTGTTTACTTTTGATGTGGTAGCGACTACCAAAACTATAGTGATTAAGCTGCAGTGAGATTTGATCTCATGTACATCATGTAGAATGATGAGATTACAATGTAATTTATTTCCTGTGTATGATAAATCTTTGTAATTCTAAAACAATTATTTGACATAAAAAAAAAACATTTTTATGGCAGCAATCCCAGTTTGTTGGATGTATCACCTGCATGATGATGTATTATGTGCACAAAATAATAAGGAAATTTATTGTCCTGACATCTGAGTTATGAATGGGAATATCCAGTTTATTTCAATAGCATGGCAACTCACAAGTAAAAGGATGAGTTAGACTGACCTAAGAATTCAAAATAATTTTGTTTCTTAATGTATATTTCATTTGTGTCGTGGGTTACATGGATTTTTTTAAAGTTTTGTTTATTTGAATTTGTTAACTAATTTTCATGTACTCTAATCCCACTCTCCCCCCCCTCCAGAAGTGATTTGTGGCCACTTCTTTCACTAATGAATCAGTGTGGTACAGCTGGTGCAGATATTATTTTTTATGACTAAGTATGATTATCTAAAATTTAAATACACATTTGCACATCTGGCCTGGATGTTAGGTTTAGCTGATGTAGTCCTCTAAGTACTATTGCTAGGAAGCTCCTACTCACTAATTTATTCCTTCATACCTCACACTGTCTAGCTAGCCCCACTCTTTTCACCACGCCCTCTGCTATATATCCACTCTCAGCATTAATGGCACTCTTACTGGTCTATCCTTCTGTGAAATATTTGATGCCCGGCTTGCCTACTTGTAGCTGTGGCCTGAATTTTCAGATTGGCGGGAGGGCGCGATCAGCGGGCCTGGGGTCAACCGGGAAACGGGCCGCCACCCGTGATCAGCCCACAATCGCGATTTCACGCTCGCTGGCCAATTAAGGCCCGCCCAGCGTGAAATGCAGCTTCCCAATGGTCAGCAAGGGCCGGATGCGGGTGGGGACCTGTAATGCGCTGGGTCCAATGGCGACCCGATGGACAGTTTAAAAATGGCACAGGCAGCCCCTTGAAGACTGCTGGTGAAGAAGCATACAGTCTGCATTGTGGAGATGGTACCTATGGACTCGGCAGCGGCCCGAGGCGCCAGGCGGGAGGGCAGGTTGGATGGGGCACTTGGTCCCCACTTTACGGATGAGTGCCTGGCTGTGCTCCTGGAGGAGGTGGCTGCCAGGAGGGACACCCTTGTACCAAGGGACGGAAGGAGGAGTCCACCACACCTGACAACGAAAGTCTGGGAGGAGGTGGCAACGCAGGTCAGCGGCCATGACATGGTGCGACACACATGGGTGCAGTGCCTCAAGAGGTTTAATGATCTGCTGTGCTCAGGGAGGGTGAATACCATGTTGGCATGGATCAGTGTGCAGAAGTATTAAGGGCTGGCTGTCCTCCTGTGGAGCTCAGGGGTGTTAGAGTCTGAATGCCAACTGTCAATGATGCCAGAACTGGCCAAGGGGGTGAACCCTGGCTGCTTGGACTGAGTGCCTTGCAGCTCGAGGGCCACGACTGGGATGAGCCCAACAAGGTGTCCCTCAGGTGGTGTTGACCAGGCTGCAATGGCGCTACAGGTAGAGAATGGACTAATCAATGCTTCTCTGCCCTTTCAGGAGAAGACGAGCCATAACCAATTGGAGAGGTCATGGGTGGGCGGAGATCTGCCCAACCTACTGCTGCTGACCAGGTTTGAGCAGGATGCCGTTGGGCTAGAGAGCTGGCACGCTCCCCGTGCAACCAGGTGCAGAGAGGTGGGGGTGCCAGACGATGGAAAGAGTGCAGTGCACAGAGATGAGAGTTTTGAATTGTGCAACCATTCTAGTGCAGTCTCTTCATTGATGGGAGCCTCAAACCTGGAGTCTCCATTGATCATTGAAAGATGATGGCACTATGATGTAGATCACCATTGTCCCACCAGGGTGCCTGGCATGCGCAGTGACAGTGTGGTGACTTTAACTAATGACATGTCCTTGTTCTCCATTAGATTCACTAGCAGGCACTCAATCGCAGGACCCCGAAGAGCCACCCCTGATGCCAGAGGGCCGCTGGGCTTCATCTGCACCTGTGTCACACCCGCTCTCTGAACCAGGCACCAACGCAGATACCAGCACCTCAGTGGGTGTTAGATCATCAGCTACATTATTGGTGCACATTGATGAGGGCACTTCACACTCACTTGAGGTGCAGACGGAGGCAGACAGTGCCCAGGGTGCCAGCAGTTGGAGGACTTCTGGAGACCAGGACGATGCTGGGTCGAAGGCAGATGATGAGCCTCTGGAGTTGTACATTAGGCGGCAGATGCTGGATGTCAAGCGGGATGTGCAGGAGGATCTGGCAAAGATCCATTACAGTATGCGTACCATGGTTTCTGCTATGGAAGAGTCCGTGCGGACCACAAGCACTGCGTTGACCCTCATGGCTGAGCGCACTGCCTCCTCCATTGAGAGAGTGGCAGCTCTCATGGAGAGGCAGCTCTAGGGACAGAACCAGGGGTTCTTAGGGTTGCACTTGGATCTGCAGCCAGTGTCAGTGTGGGAAATGGATGAGGCATCCTGTATCCCAGCTAGGTGCCTGTCCATCAACTGCAGCAGGGAGGTCCAGAGTGACCTCAATTTGGTGCATGACCTGCTTGTGGTCTCTGTGGGGTCCTCTCAGGATGCTCCGGATGACAGCAGCAGCTGCTTTCCCCCCTCTGCCAGTGACTATGGCATCTGATGAGGCTGTGATGACTGGGGAGGTGCCAGCCATGGCACCTGCCGCTCCCTCCCAGGTGAGGCCAGCCCAGTTTCAACTGGCCAGAGAATGACCGCCAAGGTCAACAAGGCCAGCAAGGCAGCAGAGTGGGCAGGCTGTCTCCAATGCCGCTGCCGATGAGGGTAGGGTGCACCAAGACGCAGCACTCGCAAACATAAGTTAAAGGCACCATGAGCACAAGAGGGACTGTTCATGGGTGATCTTCTGTTCAGTTATGTTTGGTTCATATGCCTACTGGTGTGGACATCAACACTAGTAATGGTCATGCCAATGTGACTTGAATGTGACAATAACATTAAATTTGCTTTTGTTGTCATGGCCTGAGTGTGCTTCACCTTTTATTTTTGGTGCAGGATACATCAGTATGTAATGCTAGATGTGGGTGGCTCTAAACTTTATTGCACAGGCACTGAGTGGACTTTGGGTTCACATGACAGGCATTTTGGACATTCTGGATGGAGGCAGCAGTCCTGGCATGAGGTGGGAGAAGTTCTTTGGCAGACTATCTGAAGGATTGTTGGATCAAGGTGCCCCTGGTGTCCCTGCCTCCCTGGAGGTTACAGAGGTCTGCCTCCACACCTTCAGCATTCTCCTCAATATGCTCCTCTTCTGCCTCACTACTGGATTCATCCTCTGTGGCCTGTGGAGCTGCACCAAGATCCTCTTCCTCCAGTGGATCCCCCACCTGCCAGTGTGAGATTGTGGAGAGCGCAGCATGCAACCACTATCAGTAACACCCGCTCTAGGGGGTATTGTAGCGTGCGCCCTGAATGGTCCAGGCATTGGAAGCGCATCTTCAGAAGACCTATGGTCCTCTCTACCACAGCCCTTGTGGAGGAATGACTCCTATTATAACACTGCTCTGCCTCTGTTCTTGGGTGGCAGAGAGGCATCATAAGCCACCTTTTCAACAGATAACCCTTGCCACCCAGCAGCCATTCATCCAGTTGGGCTGGAGCACTTGACACCTGGGAGTGTCTGAGGATGTAGGAGTTGTGGGAGCTGCCTGGGTACCTTGTACAAACTTGCAGAATCTGCATCCTGTGGTCACACACTATCTGCACGTTCATGGAGTGGAAGCCCTTCCTGTTGACGAAGGCACCGGGCTCACCTGCTGGCGCCTTGATGGCCACATGTGTACAGTCTATAGCACCCTGGACACGGGGGAAGCCAGCAATCACTGCAAACCCTCCGGCTCGCTCTGCTTGGCTGGCCTCGCCCATGTGGAAATTAATAAATGTCAGTACCTGCCTGAACAGAGGTTCTGTCACCAGCTTGATACAGCTGTGGACAGCTGATTGGGAGACTCCACATAGATCCCCCACTGACCCCTGGAAAGAGCCGGAGGCATAGACGTTGAGGGCCACGGTGATCTTCAGAGTCACTGGCTTGGGGTTTCCACCCACACAGTTGGAGGTGATCTCAGGCCCAATCATCTGACAAATGGAGGTCACAGTTTCCCTGGAGAGACGGAGCCTCCTTCGGCATTGCACCTCGGACACTGAAGTAGCTGCATCGCCACCTGTAAACCCTGGCAGCAGGACAGTGGCATCTTCTGCGGACCCTTCCACCTTGGACTACCTGCTGGCCCTGCACCCCTTGTGCCTGTGCCTCTCCTCCTCCTACAGATCCCTCCCTCGAAAGCTGCATTGGGACACCTGGCCTCCTCTCCCTCTGTCCCTCCTCAGAGGAGGTGTCTCCAGTGAAGACCACAGTCCCCATTACCAGGGTGACGAGAGGCTGCCTGATACCTGGAAGGGTCCACATGGTCTGAATCCTCCGGGGGCCTTGAAGACACCATGGAGCCCTGAAATGAAGCCTGGAAATGCTAAGAATAAAGCCCCGAACAGAGATGAAGCTGCCAAGTTCAAATAAGCAACCAGCAGCGAACTATCACCAACACTCCTCACTACTTGCACTGGCAATGCTGCTGACCCTTTTTATCCCGCCCTTGGATGCGGTTTTGCAAAATGTTGGCTCCCCGCCTGCCCATTTTGCCAGTGCACTGACTGTTAAATCACACAGGCAGCGTGAAATCTTGGTCAGTTGCCTTTTTAATGGATTTAACTGGCCTAAGTGATGGCGGGCGCAGCTCCGACACCCGTGTGCCCACTGAACGAAATATCGTGCGAGCGTGGGATGATGTCGGGACGCTCGCCCGATGCCATCTCGCACGATTTCACATTCGATTGGGTCGGGCACACGCCCGCCCGATCAGGGTAAAATTCTGCCCTATGTTTCTATAGTTCCCAATACCACCAGCGCTTTCATCAGATGTACGCCCTGTAATTCCAATAGTTCAATGGCCTATTTCTTATCTTCAAGATATTTTATTTTCAGCTCTTGATATAAAATTCATTTTTCAAAATCATTTGCAAGCCATTTGGTCAAACAGATTTTCACTTTAATACTGTCAGACTCACCAGCTTATGTGACCCTCCCGACTCTTGGAGATTTTAGTTCTTTTTACCTTGATCAACTCCAAATAGAAATAATGTATTATGAGGACTGTGGCATTTACTGTCATTGCATCTACAAAATACTCTCCACCAATGCTAAATATAGTGGGTTTTTTAAATAACATTTAAAAAGAGCATTAAAGATTGAAGGGATATTCTCACACTCTTGCAGCGTCTTTTCCAGATTTAAATAAGAAAATGGCAGGTTGAAGAGCTTTTCCTACCATCAAATTTGTGTAACACAGAGTAGATTATCCCATGCCTGGGATAATGCCAGTTGCACATTCCATCACAAGCTAAATTGCCTGGTAGTCACTGCAAGAGCCAGCTGCAGAGGGTGAGAGGAAAAGCAAGGCTGCCCTTATGGTTGGACATCAAAGAACCTGATTAGCAGACCGGTACATGGAGGTTGTGGCAGATGGCACCATGTACTTCGAATCAATCTAGTGGACAGTTCGAGATACATAATCAAGCACAGCAACCAAGTTGTGTTTGGCAAATTTAGCAGCTTTGTTGAATAAATGATCAGTTGGATAGATAAAGGGATGCGGTTGATATTGGTGCTAGAAATTCCAGATGCACCCATTTCAAACCTCCATTGTTGATCTCACCAAGGTTCATGGGTCAAGAGGAGGTCACAAAATTTGCTTTTTAGTGGCATGCTTACTGGCTACTAGTTGAGGCATTCTCCTCTCATCTTCCTTACTGCAACTATTTTTTGGAGGAGTAACCAGCACCATGGAGTGCCGACAGGAGGCCCACCTAAGGTATGACCTTGGACTCTTGCGAGAAAAGGGCCCTGGAGATGCATGGCATGGAGCAGTACAGGTAATGGACTGTGAGAGGCCTGAAGGCAATGGAAGCTGGGCCACAGGCCTCATCTAAATGATGTGGGCAAGCCACTGGTGCCTGCTGCATGTCCAACAGCTCATTTACAGTCACTTCATATACAGGTTTCAAATAGCATATCAGGGCATGAATTTCTGGGTCTGTGTGTGTGGTGTATTACAATCCTAATCCCATATTCGGGGCTATTCTGTATCAGGTTTACCTCTCTATTAACTCCCCTCAACTTCAGCTAGAGGGAGTCAGTACTCAAGGTCACATAACTGGGCCCCAATGAGCCTAAGCATCCTCCACCCACAGGAAAAAAATCAATCGTGATTATTACCTTCTTCTTGAAAGCCTTATTTTTAATAAGTTTTTAGCAAGATTATAATTTTCCCTGGCATTATAAAGGTCCAAATGAAACTCCTCAGTAAATATTCTCCCACCAAAAGTGAATAGGAGTTGGGATCCTTGAATTATTGATGCAGAAGACTAAGTGAGACAATTTACATTTTAAAACACAGGTTTTTTAAAATAAGCAAACATGCAATACAGCGGGCAGAATCATCAAAGAATTACACTAAGTGTGGTGGCCGGCATGTAAAACAACATTTTACCCATTGGCTGCAATGGCGGATTTTCACACTGTATCATCCTCTTCCTGCTTCATTATTGATGCAGTCACGGGAAATATGGGGCAGAATCTTCTGTTTGGCGAGCAGGGGCGGCGGGGCCTGCTTGCCGACGCGTAAAATGACGTGGGGATACGTCAGACGTGTGTCCCGACGTCACCCCGTGCCATTTAGGTTAACAGGTCGGAGGGCGCTCAGCCGAATCGGCTGCACACCCGCCGAACTGTCAAAGGCCTATTCAGGCCATTCAAAAAGTAATTAAGATGATTAACGGACCTGCCTGTCCAATCTTACGGTTGGCGGGCAGGCCGGGAGCCCAGGCGGGCTTCTGAAAAAGCATGAAACCTCATCCACGGGCGGGATAAGGTTTCATGAGGGCATTAACATTTTTATAAAATGTTTAAATAAAAGAAATTGATATGTCCCAGCTCATGTGACAGTGGCATGAGTGGACGAGTCAGTAATTTTTTTCCCCTTCTTTATTGAAACTTTCAAACCTGAGTCGATCTCCCTGAGGCAGCGCTTTGCCTCAGGGAAATCTGTGCGCTCTTTCGTGCGCATATGCAAAAGAGTGTACTCCCGGCTCAGGGAATTCCCCCCTGCCTACACAGGGAGTGTATAGCACTTCCGAGTGGACATCATGGGCCTCAATTGGCCCACCCACGTAAAATGGCAGCACACCCCCGAGCGGGGGCGCCGATCGGGAACCCGCCCGCTCGTGCCTGCTCCCGCACAACCCACCCCAAAGGGAGGGCGGGATGATCCTGCCCATGCTGTTTCGCTGGCGGGTTTCCTCCAATTCGCCAGCCATGCCGTCACCTCACCGTTTCCTCATGCCGGAAGCCATATTTGAACTGCAGCCACACACACAGCTCTCAATGCTTGCAGCCCAGGACTGCTGCACAGAAGACATGGCCCCGAAAGGCAAGAGGAGTGCAGCCTGACATGCCCCTGGATGCCTTTTGGACACCATGGCGAGCCACCGTGATGTCCTGTACACCCGCTTTGGCTGCAGGAGGCTCATCGGTGTCACCACGCTGGCTTGGGAGGCGGTGGCAACGGTGGTCAGTGCCAATGCTGCACAGAAGAGGTTCGCCATCCAGTGCAGATAGAGGATGAATGATCTCATCTGTGCAGCCAGGGCAAGGCAACCATCTCAGCACTCTAAACTCACACACTCACAAGGCCATCACACATTCACTGGCATCTCACTCACTGCCAGCTCAAGGGACATCACCACTCACTCTCTCACACACACCCTCACATCTCCATGTAGCCTCATCTCCTCTGGAGACTGTCTCCTCAGTCCTCACCATCTTGAGGTTACTTGCACAGATCAACATGTGCCCCCACACACACCCTGAGATACCCCCTTCCCCAGCACAGCCCTAGCCCTGCGGCCTCTTCTCTTACCTGAGGCCACTTCTCCCCCTTCCCCAAACAAGCCTTAGCCCTGCAGCCATTGAAAACTTACCCCCGCCTTATGGCTGGTTTGGTAAGTAAAATATTGTTTTGCATGCCCGTTACTGCACCTAGTGCAATTCTTTGATGATTCCGCCGGCTGTTTTGCATGTTTGCTTAACTTTTGTATGCTTTAAAATGTAAATCTTCTGCATCAATAATTTAGGGAACACAACTCCTATTCACTTTTTGGTGGGAGAATATTTACTGAAGAGTTTCATTTGGACCCTTATAATACCAGGGAAAATTACAATCTTGCTAAAAACTAATTAAAAATAAGGCTTTCAGGAAGAAGGTAATAATCTCATAGAACCATAGAACACTACAGCACAGAAAACAGGCCATTCGGCCCTTCTAGTCTGTGCCGAAATATTATTCCGCTGGTCCCATTGACCTGCACCTAGTCCATAACCCTCCAGACCTTTCCCATCCATGTATCTATCTAATTTATTCTTAAAACTTAAGAGTGAGCCCGCATTTACCACGTCAGATGATAGCTCGTTCCACACTCTCACCACTCTCTGAGTGAAGAAGTTCCCCCTAATGTTCCCCCTAAACCTTTCCCCTTTCACCCTAAAGCCATGTCCTCTTGTGTTTATTTCTCCTAATCTAAGTGGAAAATCTCGATTGATTTTTTTTTCCCCCTACAGCTAGTCTGCCCATGAGCCTCCTAAAAATGACGTGGTGCTGCCTGCGAAGCCTGGCGCTGATGACCGTGAGTGCTGCCCGAAGCAAGGTAGGCAAACAAACCTCAAAGTCCAGAGTGAAGTGCAGCCCGCCAGGTGCACGCTGCTTATGTTCAGTTGTGTAACCATGCCGACGTACCCGGATGATCCAGCGCTGGTTTCACGACGGCCTAAAACCGATTTTTGGCCTTCTCGCCATATTGCCTGCTCACACCCTCCATGACGCCTGCGCTAATAGAGGCGGAAAATTCCGGCCCGTGTTTCTATGAAAAGCATAAATTGCAAAACTAGATAAAACCCAAAAGAGGAGAGATAGCTAGTTTTTATTTCTAATAAAGAATCCAAATATTTAAACTTCACATGTTACAGGTATAGCATTTAAAAAAAAAAGGAAAGGATATCCAAATGGTTTTAAATTAAGATTACCTTATCTCTGTGTGTGTGTGTGTGTGAGACTCGGTGGTTTCGAAACAAATCTAAATTGAATCTAGTCTTACTCAAATTATGTTCAGATATTTATAGTAAATTTTGGGGGTTGTATAATTAATGGTTACGTGGAAGATGTTTATTTGATTCGTAACAAAGCTTCGCTGATTGATTTTGTATCATTGTTGAAAGGACCATCTACTATAATAAAGGCATCTGTTCAATTTCTATGAAATGTTGTTTTCAATTTATTCTTAAAAACTGGACCTAGGTTATGGTCATGTTGGTCAGCTTTGCTTAGTCAAGCTACAGGATCCAGCAGAATAATAAGACTTGATGCTTAATGTTCTTCCCTGATTGTGGTGCTAATTATTGAAGCTTGCCTTGTATGTTTATGTGCTAGCGTAATAGAGAGAGCCATAGAATACCGCTTTTTAGGTGTGTGTATTTTCTTATCAGCGAATTCACATTGTTGTGAAGGGAGCCAACCATATTGTGTTTGCAAGCTCGCTCTGACTCTTGTTAAAAATATGTTTCGCTGTGAGTTTTACATAAAGGTAACTTTTTAACATAATGCTCCTGTATTATTACGTTTGACCTTTACCTCACTAATCTGAGAAGCTATCTGGCATGTCAATCTTCTCCTGCTCCTCTGGAACCTGCAGATAGAGAGAGAGAGTTGAATAGAAACTCTTCTCGAAACAGCACAAGCATGATCATTCCCTGAGGAAACAGGCATAAATAAGAGAAATGATTAGAACTTTAAGCAGATGTCAGTAAGGATCCAATACTTTTCATAATCTCTTTTTCCTTTCCCACAAAAGTGAAAAACGAGTGACAAACAGGAAAACACCTTTACAGCTAGTTGTCAACTGAAGGGAAGAAATTGGGCTTTTTTAGCATCACTAGTTTTGACACCACGGGAACTCCAAGGGGCTGAAAACAGTGGTGGATCCGCTCCTGGCAACTTTTGCTGCAGCCTGTGCCAATTGCCAGGCATGTAAGGATGGTAGTGTGGGCGTGCCATGCATGTAGTGAATAGATTGTAATATCAGTCAGTGCCTAACACTGATCTGGCAGCCGAACCTGGGCTTCCCAATGTTATCTCCCTCTCTTATACACGCACAGTTGAACATGCTTTCAGCAGCACAAGGGACCCTACACTGGCACTATTTATAGACATCAGCATAGGGCTTTCAAGTCAGGTGCTTTTGACTTTCTTCTGCTGCTGCAGAGTTAGAAGTACAGTGTACTGTGTTGTTGGAGGAGCTCACACAAGTTGCTGGAGTCAGAAGGGAGTGATGCTGACCTTCACAAGGAGTTGAGAGGAGTTTTTAAAGCCTGCTGTCACTCATGGGGCTATAGTTGTCCTCCATCATGGACTGCAATGCAAGTGGGAGATGGAGAGCAGTTAGCAGAAAGGGGAAGCTGTGCAGAGAGGGAGGAGGAGGACTTTCAACAGACCTATCCAGCTAGGATTTTCAGAAAGCATTTATCCTACCTCCATCTCGGCCAAGAGCAGTGCCTGAGGGGGGCTATGATTCCCCAAGGAGATAGTCATTGAACTTTGCCACCTCCTCCAAATACACCTGCGGCTGCAGAGCAGGGTGGCACTGATGTGGTCATCAAGGAGCACTGTACAGAGCATCATGTTGGTGAGTGCCCACAATCTTGGCAGCAGCCACATGCTTTTATCCTGTGCCAATCAGCCGGTTACCAGGCTGAGACATCATGACAAACCAGAGGGTGGTTGCTCGGTAACAAGGGATGCTCAATCTATACCTGGCTCATGATACCCTTAACCCCACCCGACCATATGTGGACAGTCCTTGTACAATGAGAGCCACATACCACCAGGAAGGCCATGGAATAAAGGGCTGGCTTTCCCAAACAGCTCCCTGCCTGGGACTGCTCAGGGAGAGTTCCCCAATACTCACCAGAGCATGGCTTCACATCAGGGCTGTCTGCTGTGTCCTACAAAACCTGTGAATCATGAGGGCACATCTCCTGGCACCAGGGTGCAGCATTGTTTGTTGGACTGCTATGAGACCCTGTAAGCCCCTTTGAGTACTGGGATCTTCAATCGTGATGGCAGCAGCCTGAGCCTGTGTGGCAGCAAGCTGAGCGTGCATGGCAACCAGCAGACATCTCGTAACCTCAGTTTGAACTTCCACTGCAGTGCTCAGATGTTGGTTAGCTTCTTCTTGTGATGCGACAGAAGCTGAGATATCGGCCATCAGATGTTGTATCATGGCTGGGTCCACAAGTGCTGGCATGGAGTTGAACACCATTTCCACACTGCAAAAGATGCGCTCCAAGCTCTGCGTGAAGCCTTGTGCCAAGTTGGAGCCGGACTCCTCCGTGCTATTGGACAATGACACCAGGTTCTGTGGCAGGCTTGCCAGGGCAGCAAGCATCTCGGCATGCATGCCCATCAGCCTTTCCCTGTACGCTGCCCTATCAAAGCATTATCCGTGTGCCCTGCAGCAGAATTGATTATGCCAGATGTTTCACCTTGTGAGGACCCAGGTTATACCATCACCCTAGAGTACCCGTGGTGCCAGTACCTGAGCTGAAGGCTACGTGTGCCAGACCAAGTGACTGTGTTTTTTCAACAGGCACCAGCTCTTCTCATGTTTCATTGACCAGCTTTACTGGGGCAGGTCCTGGGGCTCTCAAAACATAAATAGGTCGTGAAGGGGGTTTGGGTGCAAAGCAAATGGTGTAAATTTGACCATCTGCAGTTTATATATCATACCATGAAGTTGTAGGGATTTGGGAAGATGAATAAAATGGGAACATACTGTCATCATGGATGGTTTCAGTGACACTGGATGAACAGCCATAATCATTCCTGCACCAATAATTTGGGGCACCGACTGTTCCCCCTGGTTCTCTGTTTCTCCTTCCTGTTAGGTGCTATCATATCCCGCAAAGGAGCGGGAAGAATGTCAGTGAATGTACTGCAGTATGCTTGGCCATGTGTCTGCCATAGCTGAATAGTATGCAGAAGCTACAAGTTCTGAATGTGAGGCTTGCAAAAGTGGTATGTGTGTGAGGATAAGGTTGAGCTTATGAGTCTTTGGCATGAGTCCTGACTGCTAGAGATTGCAGAAAGTTGAATGGTGGGCTTGAGGCTAGTGGTACAGCTTATAGGATATGGCATTTAAAGGTGCATTCACTGGCCTTGACCACTCGTGAGGTTATTGAATTATTTCTGGCATTACAGCCAGGTCCTTTGCACCTCATGAACTAAAGTCTCCAGCACTGAATTGGAGAACCTGGGAGCCCTCTCTCTGGCCTGCTGTTCCATTGCTCCTCTTTCTTCCTTGTGAGAAATGCCTACAGAGACAGTTCCAACACCTGGGGAGATGGTGGTGTAGTGGGAAACCAGAGGTCAATGCTAACAACCTGGGGCATGGGTTCAAATCCCAACACAGCATTTAGTGAAATTTAAATTCAACTTATTAGGGGTAGATGGTGGCATAGTGGTGATGTCATTGTGCTAGCAATCCAGAGGCCCAGACCCAGGGTGATGTTCTGGAGACAAGGTTCAAATCCCACCATGGCTGCTGGTGGAATTGAAAGCTAGTTTCATGATCACATTACTAAGACTATCATTGATTTGACCTAGAATGTGAAAGGAGGACCCTGGGACAGGCAGTCAGCAGCACCTAGAGGAGAGTGCGAGAGGAGGACCCTGGGAATGGCAGTCAGCAGCACCTAGAGGAGAGTGCGAGAGGAGGACCCTGGGACAGGCAGTCAGTAGCACCTAGAGGATCTAGTCTATTTAGAGGATCTAGCATTTATTCTATACTCAAGTAGGAGTAAGGGTAAAATAAATGCAAGGGTCCATATTCTATTTAGTTATGATATGTCTGGGGAGCTCAGTCCCATGATCTGCACATCCTGCGCTATGTGGGAAACCCTAGACACTCCTGGCAGTCTGGATAACCATGTGTGTAGGAGGTGCCTCCAACTGGAGCAACTCGAGCTCCGGGTTTTGCAACTTGAACGGCAGCTGGGGGTACTAGGGTGCATTCAGGAGGCTGAGAGGTTCACGGATTTCAGGATGTGATCACCCCACAAGCAGAGAGGGAATGGGTGACTGCCAGACAGGAGAAGGGGACCGCGCAGGCACTGAGGGAGTCCCCTGAGTGCATCTCACTCGCAAACCATTTTGCGGCTTTGGAAAACGGTGAGAGTGACAGTTCCTCTGTGGAGGTCAACCAGTGCCAAGGCCATGGCACTGTGGGTGGCCCAGCTGCTCAGAGGGGGAGAAAGAAGTGTGGAGATGAAATAGTGGTAGGAGATTCATTAGTGAGGGGAGTAGACAGGTGCTTCTGTGGCTGTGGACGTGCCTCTAGGATGGTATGTTGCCCCCCATGTGCCAGGGTCAAAGATGTCATGCAATGGCTGCAGGGCATTCTGAAGGGGGAGGGTGAACAGCCAGAGGTCGTGGTCCATGTTGAGACCGATGACAGGAAGAAAGAGAAATGAGGTCCTGCAGGCAGACTTTAGGGAGTCAGGTAGGAAATTGAAAAGCAGGACTTTAAAGGTAGTAATCTCCGGATTACTCCTGATTCCATGCAGTAGTGAGTATAGGGACAGAAGGAAAGAGCAGATCAATGTGTGGCTGGAGAGATGGTGCAGGTGGGAGGGCTTTAGATTCCTGGGGCTTTGGGACCATTTCTGGGGGAGGTGGGACCTGTACAAGTTGGACGGGTTACATCTGAACAGGAATGGGATCAATATCCTCGCGGGGGAGGTTTGCCAATGCTGTTGGGGTGGATTTAAACTAAATTGACAGAGAATTGGGATCCTGAAAAGAAGTTCGGAAGGGAGAGAAGCTGAGATGAAATTAGAAGTTAAGGTACAAGTAAGTGAGCCTGGAATGCAGAAGAAATATAGGCTAGATAAGAAAGAAGTAAGTTTAGCAAGGCTAATTGGAATATATTTTAATGCAAGAAGCCTGAGGAATAAGACAGATGAGCTGAGGGCGCAGATAGGCACCTGGGAGTATGATATAATAGCTATGACCAAGACTTGGTTAAAAGAAAGGCAGGCAATATTAATCAACATTCCTGGTTTTCGGGTATTTAGATGAAATAGAGAGGGGGATAGAAGAGGAGGTGGGAGGGTCGCAATATTAATCAAGGAATCAATTGTAGCAATGAGGAGGGATGATATCTTGGAAGGATCATCAAATGAGGCCATATGGGTAGAAGTAAAAAACAAAAAAGAGGTGTGTACTATAGGCCCCCAAACAGTCAGGGAGAGATAGAGGATTAAATATGTAATTAAATTTCAGAGAAGTGTAAAAGTAATAAGGCAGCAAAGTAAGGGGTTTTAAGTAACCAAATACTAACTGGATAGCTTTAGTATGCAAGGTAGAGTGGGAGCAAAATTCTTAATGTGCAACCAGGAGAACGTTTTTTAGCCAGTACGTAGAAAAGCCCAACAAGGGAGGGGACAGTTCTGGACCTAATATTCGGAAATGAGCCCAGGCAGGTGGAAGGCTTATTAGTAGGGGAGCATTTTGGAGATAGTGACCATAACTCAGTTAGATTTAGGACAGTTATGAGAAAGGATAAAGTTGGGCAGGGAATAAAAGTTCTAAAGTGGGGAAAGGCTAATTTTACTAAGATGAGATACGATTTGGCCCAAGTGGACTGGGAGCAGCTACTTGCAGATAAAACTGTGTCAGAGCAGTGGGAGGCATTCAAGGAGGAAATAGTGAGTGTACAGGGCAAATATGTTCCCATAAAGACAAAAGGGGGGACCAAGTCCAAAAAACCCCTGGGTGTCAAGGGGTTTAAAGATTAGGATTAAGAAAAAAGAGAAGCTTATAGCAGATACTGAGGGCTCAATATGGCAGAGTCCCTAGAGTAGTATAAAAAGTGCAGGGGGGAACTTAAAAACAAAATTAGGAAAGCCAAGAGAGTGCATGAGAATGTATTGGCAGGTGGATTAAAAGAAAACCCAAAGGGATTTTTAAAATATATAAAGAGCAAGAGAATAACTAGGGAAAGAGTAGGGCCAATTAGGGACAATAGAGGTAATCTGTGTGTGGACCCGGAAGAGTTGGGTATTGTCCTCAATGAATACTTTGCGTCAGTCTTCACAATGGAAAAGGGCGACACAGGTATAGACATCGGGGTGGAGGACTGTGAAATATTAGAGGAAATTAACATAGAGAGAGAAGCTACTAGCGGGTTTAGTGGCCTTAAAAGTGGATAAATCCGCAGGCCCGGATGCGATGTATCCCAGGCTGTTGAGGGAGGCAAGAGAAGAGATTTCAGGGGCCCTAGCAGTAATTTTCAAATCCTCTCTGGCCACAGGTGAGGTGCTAGAGGACTGGAGGACTACTTACGTTGTCCCATTATTAAGAAAGGGAGGAAGGGATAGACCAGGAAATTACGGGTCAGTCAGCCTAAGCTCGGTGGTGGGGAAGCTACTCGAAAGAATTCTGAGAGACAGAAATTCTGCACTTGGAGAGATATGGATTAATCAGGGATTTGTTAAGGGAAGGTCGTGTTTGACAAATTTGATCGAATTTTTTGAGGAGGTAACCAGGAGTGTTGAGGGTAATGCATTTGATGTAGTCTATTGGGCTTTAGCAAGGCTTTTGATAAGGTCCCTCATGGCAGACAGGCCAAGAAAGTAAGAGCCCGTAGGTTCCAAGGCAAAGTGGCACGTTGCATCCAAAATTGGCTGAGAGGCAGGAAGCAGAGGGTGATGGTAGAGGGATGTTCCTGTGACTAGAAGTCTGTTGCCAGTGGGGTCCCGCAGGGCTCGCTGCTGGGGCCCTTGCTGTTTGCGGTGTACATAAATGATTTGGACTTAAATGTGGTGGGCATGATGAAGAAGTTCGCGAATTACACAAAAATTGGTAGGGTGGTAAATAGTGAGGAGGACAGCCATAAACTGCAGGAGGATATCAATGGACTGGTCAGGTGGGCAGAGCTGTGGCAAGTGGAATTCAACCCTGAAAAGTGTGAGGTAATGCACTTGGGGAGGCTAACATGACAAGGGATTACATTATGAATGGTAGGGCCCTGGAAAGTACTGGAGGTCAGATGGACCTTGGTGTGCATATCCACAGATCCCTGAAGGTAGATAAGGTGGTTAAGAAGGCATATGGGATATTTGCCTTTATTAGCCGAGGCATAGAATACAAGAGCAAGGAAGTTATGCTGGGACTGTATAAATGCTGGTTAGGCCACAACTGGAGTACTGCATGACGTTCTGGTCACCACATTGTAGGAAGGATGTGATTGCACTGGAGAGGGTGCAGAGGAGATTTACCAGGATGCTGCCTGGGCAGGAAAGTCTAGCTTTGAGGAACGATTGAATAGGCTGGGCCTGTTTTCCTTGGAGCAGTGAAGGTTGAGAGGACCTGATAGAGATGTATAAGATTATGAGGGACATAGATAGGATGGATAGGAAGGCACTTTTTCCATTAGTAGAGGGGTCAATAACCAGGGGGCATAAATTTAAGGTAAGAGGGGAGTTGTGGAGAATTTTTTTTACCCAGAGGGTGTTGGGAGTCTGGAACTCACTGCCTGAAAGGGTGATTGAGTCAAAAACTCTCATAATATTTAAGAAGTATTTAGATGTTTACTTGCGATGCCATAGTCTCCAGAGCTATGGGCCAAGCGCTGGAAACTGGGATTAGTTAGTCCGATCTTTGTTGATTAGCATGGACATGATGGGCTGAATGGCCTCCTTCTGTGCTGTAAACATCTATGAGTCTATGACCTGCTGCAGCCAGAATGCACCTCCCCCTTAAGAGATGCATGTTGCCTTTGAGAAGCTTTGGTTAATTGTAACTTATGCTAGCCTCACATGAACATGGGTGCCCTGTTGAGCATAAAGCCAGTGATCAGTGCATTTAGCACTAGGCTGTACGCTGCAAACATGTCACTTGTAGGGAGCACACGACCAGTGGGCCTGGGATCGGATGGGAAACAGACCCCTGGCTAATTAATGGCCAGCCAGCATGAAAAGTACGCTGAGAAAAGCTCTGAGAAGGTGGGGGCAGGAAGAGGGCAGCGCCAGCATCACCGTGGGTGCTGGTGAACGCTTCCACTGAGCCCCCTGAAGGCAGAGAGCTGCCTTAGGGAGTTGCAGACCGCCACAGAATAAATCAAACAACAAAAATCCCGCAAAATATGTCCATGCAGCGCAATCAAGCATCTGATAGCGTACCTCATAAAAAAATAGTCCCCAGGTATCTCTTTTTATTTTAGTCACCCCACCCTAGATCGAGGTTTGAGCAAAAATGTAAAGGCCGTCTGGCTGATTGGCCCATTCTGTCAGCTGTAATATTGGACAGGCCACGAAAAACCACTATCAATTGCCTCCTTAATGGGCTTGATTGCCCATTGTCAGCGGGCGCGTTTCTGACTGTCGAGCCCGCCCGCCAGCCTGAAGATTGCTCGCGTGCGGGATGACGTCGGGATGCTCGCCCGACATCATCTCGCTTCCATTCGGGTCGGGCGTACGCCCGCCTGCGAGGCGTAACATTCTGCCCACGGAGTTTGTGTGCTACTTAAATCACCTCGCATGGCCGCTGAGTAATCGTGCACCATGATCCCCGGAGCCGTAAACTGACCACGTTGAATTTTTACCCTGAGCTGTTTGATCAGCACCCATTTTAATGTTGATGCTGAGCACTGGAATCCTGCTCATAGGTTTCAAATACATCATAGGATTTTCCCCTACTTTACGTGGAATTCAGGACATTATTGAGCAAAGCACGCAGTCTCCCAAGTGCCACAGATGTCCCTGAGTCATGCTGCGATATGCACTGTGCAGACTGGAGAGGACCTCGGCATCCCATAATGTGGTGAGCCTGTGCCTGATACACAGCAGCACTATAGGCACCTAACATTCTGTTATTTATGCCTATAGTTACCTCTCTGTTATCCTCTATCCAGGTCAGCAATAACCATTTGTCCATCTATAATTATCAAAGTATCAGTTCCTTCTTCTCAGATCTAGTGGAAATGAAATGCAAAGACTTTTTCACATTTCATGCCAGGACTTAGCTGCCCATCTGGTTATGTGCGGATTAAACATAAATGCCTTGTCGATGGCTGTTTGCCACATATGTTGAATGATGTGATGGGCCTAGATAGTCTACGTATCCCAAGGCATGATACCTTTGCTTCTCATCTCATGTACAGGATCACAGATGTTAAGAAACAGGTGGTGAGATGATCCTCACACTGATCCACAGGGCACAAAGAAAATCAGGAGCCTTTAGTTTTACACTACAAAGTGAATTTAAATTAAGATACAATACACAATATTTTTTTGTTCCAAGAGAAGAGATACCTAATCAGGCTTAATGCATTGGCCTGGAATTTGTGATGACAATATGATTGAGGTTATCAGCTCTCACTGTTTGATTGAGGAGATCTGGCAGCAGCTTCTGGAATACAGACTTGTGCAGAGAAACCCATAAATTGCTGTTAGAGTTACCCTTTGACTCAGTAGTCAGCAGTCCTCGCTGATGAACTCAACATTGAAATGACTACAACGGTGTGAGTTTGGCATTTTCCTCATGAGTTTCCCCACTAACAATGGCTGAAAAAGTTGTGGCTGATGCAGTTTAGAGTAATGGAGTAATGGCATGATTATGTTTGAGCAACCTCTCTGGTTCTGAAAATTGAATCTTATATGTGTGGAATCTCATTCCCTCAGAAGAAAATTAGTATTGGAAATTTAAAAAAGGTTTTGTTTTGCTTTCTCTGTGTACCTCTTTAATCTCCCTTCCTTTCTCCATTTATCTTGCTCAATCTTTATTTTATTTTCTGTATGCATCATTTAACTTGAATTCCTTTTTCTTGCTTTATACTCCCTGGTTTGGATGCAGTGTGCCCAATTTCTAACTCTGTGCAAATGAGTGATTTCGAATTTGTTAAAATCAGGCCCAAGAGTGTCTCAGTAAGGATTCTACAATCTGATTGGTTGGAGAGCTTCACTGTTGCTTGCCCTGTTCGCAGCTCCACAGGTCTCCTGTGGGAGGTGCTGCGCTAGAAAAGATGCAAATTAGAGGAAGTTCATGCTGAAAAAAAAAACACAATATCTGCGGGCAACAGTCAGCATGGTGAAGAGCAAGCACGATCCCCCTGCTGTCGAGCTCAAAATATGGCCCAGTGTTTAATGATAATCCTTTTTCCAGTAATGAACTGGATCCAATCATGCCTTCAAAGAGCTGTTAGTCCATTAACTACTGTTAAGATTTAACTTTGCAAAGAAAACCCAAGAATTTCACCTCTGTGACATCACTGTCCTCATGCAGAGTAGGTGTTTCCATTATAAAAGTACTTTGCATGGTTCTAAACATGGGGCAGAGTTTTTTCTCGGTGGGCGGGCATGCGCCCGCTCGAGTGTGAAATGATGCGTGTTGATGTTGGCCGAGTATGCCGATGTCAACGTGCAGCTGCACGATAGTTCGGTCAGCGGGCGCATGCCGGAGCCGGTAGCGCGCAGCCGACAATTAAAAGGCCTGTTAAGGCCATTAAGTAATCAATTAACTTAGATTTTTCTCTGCCCATCCAACCTAACGGTTGGCGGGCTGGCGAAAAGGCCAAGCGGCCTGTGCATTTTTTTGGAAACCTCATCCATGGGCGGGATGAGCTTTCCAAATGCAAATTAAAAATAAAATAAAAACTTTAATTTTTCATTAATACCATGTCCCTGCTCATGTGATAGAGTCAGATGAGAGCACGTTTCATTACATTTTTATTTATTTATTTATTTTTCATATCCCCTCATCTTTATGAAGATTATGAAGCGCTCACTCGTGCGCATGCACAAAGTTCTTGCTCGGCCCGCTCACCCAGCCCCCCCTCCCTCCCCCACCGCGCCCGCACAGCGCTGAGCGCTGCCGCTTGCATTTTACACTGGGCGGGCCTTAATTGGCCTGCCAGCATGAAACCGTGGTCAGGTGTCAATCACAGACGGAGGTCAGCTTTCCGACTGCCCCCGCCAAGCCCCGAAGCCAAGGGCAAAATTCTGCCCATGGAGATTGGACTCAGGTTCAATAAACATAATTCCCTGCATTGAATTGGTGAAATTTTGTTTATTATTTCAAAAATAGGGTTGATAAGAGAAATGAACTACATGGTAGTGGGAGGTGGGAGGATTGGGAGACGGATGGTATTATTGCAGAACAAAAACAGAAATACCTGGAAAAACTCAACAGGTCTGGCAGCATCGGCGGAGAAGAGCAAAGTTGATGTTTCGAGTCCTCATGACCCTTCAACAGAACTTAGTAGAAATAGGAAAGGGGTGAAATATAAGCTGGTTTAAGGGGTGGGGGGGGGGGGGGGGGTGGGGGGGGGGGGAGAGTAGTGGGGGGGGTGGGGTTGTTCGGACAAGCAAGTAGTGATAGGAGGAGATAACCAAAAGATGTCACAGACAAAAGGACAAAGAGGAGTTAAAGGTGGTGATATTATCTAAAAGAATGTGCTAATTAAGAGTGGAGAGCAGGACAAGCAAGGTAGCTCTAGTGGGGGTGGGGTGAAATAAACCATGGGTGGAATACATTTAAAAATAATGGAAATTGGTGCGAAAAGAAAAATCTATACAAATTATTGTAAAAACAAAAGGGAGGGGGAAGAAACGGAAAGGGGGTGGGGATGGAGGAGGGAGTTTAAGATCTAAAGTTGTTGAACTCAATATTCAGTCTGTAAGGCTGTAAAGCAGCCCTGGTGCAGTTGCTTCAAGATATTGAGGGTAATATTGACTTTGTAAAGTAGTGTAAAATGGATGCTATCAATTCACATGGTTGTTATACATCTCTCCTGATATTAATTTCCAATAACAGTGATAGAAATTAAAATTTGGAGAGATATATAATGCACATTTGACCTGTTTGACGTTATTCGTTTGCAGGATACAGTCATCACCATTGGCACTGGAAACAGAGTGTAGGTGGCTATGGGGACAGATGAATGCCAAGGTGGGCTGGTTAGGAGGCCTGTCTCGGTTCTCTGGGAGTTCATCCCAATTGTATTATAAGATTTTAGGTTATCTACCCCTCATCCATACCCACCCCCATCTCCCTTTATACCCTCCACGCCAATTCATGGCCCCTACCCACCCCCTTAGTCCTTTAACCCTATGCCAATGCATATCAACTCACTGAGTATCCATTCTGGGCAGAGCCTAGGAGCCATGTGGAGATGAAATAAAATAAAGCTCTAAAAACTAATACAGATTTCATTATACAGACTTGATGGTTTAAAAAAAAACTCAAGTGCTTAGCCCCTTATAAAAAAAACTTATTTTCATAACCACATTACAGACAGCTAATCCTTTAATAGCCTCTTTAAGCTATCAATCAAACTATGAGCTCAGAATCCCCTCCTGAGATGATTGTAGATTTTGGAAATCATCCAAACATTCATAAAGAGCAATTAGTGAAACGTTAACAAAGAATGATTGAAACTGCTAGAACAGATTTTTTAAAACTCTCATTGGCACCGACAGCTATTTTAAAATTATGGGGCTGGGGATTTAAATAACTTCACATCATGACAGTTAAAAGTCCTTAAAAACCTTTCATGAGTGTTTACATCTACTGCGGGTTAAGGCCCTTGCAACAGTCAAAATGGAACCTGTTTGGACTCGGCAAAATCATAGGACAGAAAGTTGTCAAATAATCAAACAAACACTCGAGTTGAAACAGAGCATGTAGTGAAATTACCCTGGTTCACAATGTGTAGCTACATTATTAATATATTTTTCAAGCTAAGAATACTTAATTCCTTTATTCTCAGCACATTACTTGTTTCCCTCAACATGTACTTTTTATTTTCTACTGTTTGATGGAATCACTACTTCATTTATATTAACCAGAAATGACATCTCAGTCAGCATACAATAAACATTTATAAGCTTTGAAAATCATAAATCCTAGAAGCAAATCCTTAAAGATTAAGTTGACAACAAATCCTGTGATGGGTACTGATGTTGTTTGCTACTTTATCTGTTTATTGCTTACAAGTCAGTAACCTTTCCAATTCCTTCCCCACAACCGTAACAAATTAGATCCTTTGCAGTAGCAATTCAGGTATACGTGTCCTGAGATATCGTGAGGTAATTACTTACACTGAACTTCAAATCTATTTTCATCATTGACATTAGGCTTCCTAATATCCATCAGATCAGTCAATGCTTCACAATGTCATGGCCCTTTGTCATTTCAACAGTGGATAGTGTCCCACCTGCTCTCTATATCAATCGCATATATCAAAACAGTGCAAAGATATTAGGATCTAATCCCTGTTTGCAATAGCATTAGGCAAGTGTATTGCAATACTTTAATTACCCCATTGACATGATTTTATTTCTTTCTTTCATGGGATGTGGGAGTCGCTGGTAGGGCCAGCGTTTATTGCTCATTCCTAATTGCCCTTGAGAAGGTGGTGGTGAGCCACCTTCTTGAACTGCTGCTGTCCATGTGGCGTAGGCACACGCACAGTGCTATTAAGAAAGGAGTTCTAAGATTTTGATCCAGCGACAGTGAAGGAATAGCGATATAGTTCCAAGTCAGGATGGCGTGTGGCTTTGAGGGGAGCTTGCAGGTGGTGGTGTTCCCATGATTCTGCTGCCCTTGTCCTTCTAGATGATGGAGGTAATGGGTTTGGAAGGTGCTATCAAAGCAGCCTTGGTGAGTTGCTGCAGTGCATCTTGTAGATGGTACACACTGTTGCCTCTGTGCATTGGTGATGGAAGGAGTGGATGTTTAAGGTTGTGGATGGAGTGTCAATTAAGCAGGCTGCTTTGTCCTAGATGGTGTCGAGCTTATTGAACAGTGTTGGAGCTGCACTCATCCAGGCAGGTGGAGAGTATTCCATCACATGACTTGTGCCTTATAGATGGTGGGCAGGCTTTGAGGTGTCAGGTGGTGGTGATCCCATGCATTTACCGCCCTTGTCCTTCTAGATGGTAGAGGTCATGGGTTTGGAAGGTGCTGTTGCAGGAGCCTTGGTGAGTTACTGGAATGCATCTTGTATATAGTGCACACTGCTGCCACTGTGTGTTGGTGGTAGAGATGGTGAATTTTTAATTAGCTGGATGGTATAAGACCCTCTACCTGATCTAAAAGTTCTAGCCTCTACTCTTGGTATCAATGGCACACAACAATTTGGATATTGTTCCACAAAATGTGGTACACCTTTATTAACACCACGAAACAAGAGCACATCCTCACAATACGATTACTTGGCATCTGTCTGAAGAGTTCGCCTTGGTGGTCAAACTGCCAACGAGGTCTCTGTGCGCATCTTTGACATGGCTGACCAAACCACTCTACTCACTGCAGCAATGATGCCTTTGTGTACTCTTTCTTTATATATATATATATATAGATATATATATAGGCTCTGGCTTTTGGCTCGGGCCTTGTGCCATATAAGGTAATACCTGTTTTAGTCCGTTTAATTGGTTTACATCACTGTCCTTTCCTTATACAAATTAGTGTGTTCAGTTACTTCTCCAGGTGTCTCCTGTTTAGGCCCCCTTTGAAGGCTACGCTTGAGGTACCATAGCCAACTTGACTCTATTTTGTTATCCTTAACGATGTTATCAATCTCCAAAGCTGGGAGAAGGACACATGTTTATTATCCCTTAATGAGCAAGAAGGAGTCTGTCATTTTCACAGTCTGAGGCAAGCACTTCTGCACAGTTTGTGGTCTGTTTTGCTGAACTTGCTGATTCGAGCAAGATTCTACCATGGATGAATTACCCATTATGCATTCCTCATTGCCTATACTACACAGTTCTTAAGATGTCTAAGGTCACCTTTCACCTCAATATTCCATATTACCATCATGAGACAGACTCTGCACAAAGGACTGCACCACAAGCAGTCTATATTTAATCATGTAAAAGAAATAATAGAAATAAAAAGTGATTGTGTATTAGAAAGGTAAATGTTGGATGACAGTGGGATGTGGATCAAACAGGCTGCCTTGTCCTAGATGGAGTTTAACTTTGTGAATGTTGTTGGATCCGTACTCATCCAGGCAAGTCAAGAGTATTTAATCACGCGTCTGACTTGTACCTTATAGATTGGGGACAGGCTTTGGAGAGTCAGAAGGTGAGTTACACTCTTCAGAATTCCCAGCTTCTGACCCGCTGTTGTAGCCACAGTATTTATATGGCTGGTCTAGATCAGTCTCTAGTCAATGGTAACCCCCAGGATGTTGATAGTGGGGGATTCAGCGATGTTAATGCCATTGAATGTCAAGAGGAAATGGTTTGATTCTCTTGTTTTTGTGGTCTTGGTGTTGTGGTCATTTCCCGCCACTTGCGTGGTGCAAATCACTTGCCACTTATCAACCCAAGCCTGAATGTTGTCCAAATTTTGCTGCATATGGACACTGACTACTTTCGTATCTGAAGAGTTGGGAATAGTACTGAAGAATCACCAATGAACATCCCCAATTCTGACCTTATGGTGGAGGGAAGGCCATTGATGAAACAGCTGAATGTGGTTGGGCCTAGGACACTACCCTGAGGAACTCCTGCAGTGATGTCCTGGGACTAAGATGATTTGACTTCAAAAACCACAACTGTCTTCCTTCATGCTAGATATGACTTCAACTGGTGGGGAGTTTTCCCTTGATTCTCAATAACTTCAGTTTTGCTAGGGTTGCTTGATGCTATACTCGGTCAAATGCGCCTTGATGTCAAGGGCAGTCACTTTCACCTCTTTTGTTGAACCAAGGCTATAATAAATTCAGGAGCCAAGTGGCCCTTGCAGAACCAACTGAGCAGGTTATTGCTGTGTAAGTACCATTTCATAGCACTGTTGTTGACATCTTCCATCACATGATCGAAAGGAGGTTGACTGGGTGGATTGGATTTCTCCTGTTTTTTGTGGACAGGGCATAACCTAGACAATTTTCCACATTGTTGGGTAGATGCAGTGTTATAGCTAAAGTGGAACAGCTTAGCTAGGGGAACAAGTCTTCAGTACTATTTCTGGGATGTTGTCAAAGCCCATAACCTTTTCAGTATCCAGTGCTTTCATCCAATTCTTGATATCACGTGGAATGAGTTGAATTGGCTGAAGACTGGCATCTGTGATGCTGGAGACCTCAGGAGGAGGCTGAGGCCCTTAATGAGCCCTGACAACTACCAGTCATGAGCAGGTGGATAGCCTTGCTGCCCGCTCTATCCTGCCTCTGCAAAAATGGCCCGGAGGTGGAATAGAACCAAGGAACTGGCACGCTGGTTGAAGGGGCTATTTTAGTTACCCCACCCACCCTGCTCCGTTGCTGTTTCTAGTGGGGACTCACATTTCAGCCCTGAATATCTCAGTGAGGCTTATTTAATCTGATTGATTAAATAGCTGCGCTGTTTCTTGCCCTACTCACATAGGCCACAGATGCCCTATAGAGGGTATGACATTGGATCAGATCCCCAGTGATGGCGAGTTGCAAAGCCTGAGAAACATTTGTGGGTAGCTGTAAGTTTGGTCAATGGAGATACCATTCCTTCATCACTGACCACAACTTCCAGGCCATTGTTTCTCTGGGGTTTCCACTAATCTCTGCTGAACATATGGTGGGAGATCAGGAGAAACTTTGTGGAAATTCTAGCCTGTCAGGCTATTTATAAATAATTGACATTTCATTAATTTACCTTTTATTATCTCATATTAGTTTTGCTGTGCTCAGTAAGTTTATTTTATTTTTTGCTAAGCAGTTTCAGCATGAAGCACTCCTAAGCATGGTACAGCCCAAACAGATGTGGAGCTAAATACCCTCTGCTCCATCTGACCCATCTGGTTCAACTCCAGCCTTAAAAAGTAAACCTCCCCTACAGCACCAGTGTGAATTCTGCCAACTTAAAGAAAGCCTTGGTGCTTTGGCCCCGTGCCCATCCGGAATTGCAGGCTGCACAAACACATTTCCCATAGGAACTTTAACTGCAGTAGAGAGAAGTGAATTTTATCCCATCAGCCTAAGCTGGAACCAAATATAGTAAGGGCCACTTTTAATCCTGCCTGTCCGCCAAGACCAGTTTGGGCAGGTAGCTGGAATGCGGCAGTGCGCCTCTTGTAGTTTTCCCGATGCATGCGCTGCCCACTGCCATTTTAACCCCACCTACTCTGGTCAATGGGGAAAGTACCTGCAGCAGGGTGGCATCCTCAAACGTCAGCATCCGACGATTTAATTCGGCTGCCCAAACAACTTTTACTCCAAATCATACCTGCCCGTGCTGGAGGCACAGCAAGATTCCAAAACAGATGCAAAACACTTTCCATTCCATTCTGAGCTATTTTCCATGACATCCTACAAGGCAATGGCCACATCACCTCTTATTTGTGACAACACCAATGAGAAATTTCCCTAATTAAAATAGTATTTCATTTCTTTTATTCCCTTTTACTACCATCATCTCAGACGGCTTTTATGAGTGATAGTGACAACACGTATCATTATGGAATTACTGTTGATCTGAGCCAGTGAGAGGAACTCCCTGCAGTAACTTGGATTATCTCAATTTAAAATGCATTTCCTGATTTATTTTAATATTCAATTTCTTTCTCAATTGATCGCTTAATTTGAAATGTTATTTTTAGCTTTCTAATAAGTTAAATAAAAGTCATAAATTTACATAGAAATGAAAATTCCTGCAGGATTGAATTATTCATAAATGGAACAGTGAAAAGGAGTTACTCAGACCCTAAACTCTTTTCAGAAGCCAACAGTTTTGTTCTTTTTGTTAGATTGCACAAAAATTAAAAATGGGTTTGCATTTAAAATGCCACAATTGCTCCATAAAGGTTATCAAAGATCATAATCTTATATTGCTGGCGGGTATGGTAGTAAAACTGATTGTTTTTAAAGTAGACTAATTTTTCTTTTTCATCAGTTAGTATCTGAGAACTTACAGTACTTTACCTAAGTTGCCATAACAACCAGATATTCATACTCTACTTGACAAAGCTGCTTAATATTTAAAAATGCGGCTCAATTTTTAGTTACATTTTCTTGTACATATCATGCGACAGACATGAAACAAGGAACGCTTTCATGAATATTAGATGTTACACATACAGTTACGTAAAATTTCCATTAGCGTTTTTGAATTTTTAGCATTAACTACTACTTGAACTCTTGTACAGAATTTTTAAGTGTTCGCCATCTCGGTTGATGTACTATGAAGTTTCTCCAGATCATTTTCATTCACCCATTTCATTCATTCTAAATTTTACATCTTACAGCAAACACACACCATTGGGTTTTATGGACAATACTGATATACCTTAATGTAGGTGTCAACTGATATTTTATCACTCCACTGGGCTAAAAGGGCTTTGTTTACTGAACTAAATATTTGCCAATTTACTCAGTATATAGACCTGAGAGGACAAGAACTAACATGAATTAATCAGGGTTTAATTGACTCAGCTGTGCCCACTCCATTTCACTACGCCGCAGAATTTCATTATTTTTAGTAATAATGAGGATATGAAGTCTCTGTGGCATACAGCTATTATACTAGTTCAGACCCAAGTGTGGTAAGAAGGTTTTTGCGTCTAGTGACCAGGAGGCACGTCCATTGTTATGTCTGAATAAACATTCAAATTAGTATGTGAACAATTAGCTATTTTTATCTCCAGACCCTCTAGAATATTCCATCAAAAAGTAGCAAAGTAATACAAAGGAGACCTGGGAGTGTAATTGCTACAATATGCCTACTCCCATCAGGGGGCTAACTAGCGTTCACTTAACAGTAAACGGCTACCACATATATCATTTTCCACCCTCAGAACTACAAGATGAAAATAATCATCTCGAAGGATAAGCCTCAGTCACATCTATGAAACATTACTTAAGGAAAATCAGCAACTATGGGGAGAATTTTCTGCTCGGGCGGGCGGGTGCGTGCCTGATCCGACCAAGCATAAAACGATGCACGTTGACATTGGGCGAGCGTCCTGATATCGTCACGCACTCGTGCGATATTTTGGTCAGCGGGCTTGCGCTGGAGTCGGCAGCGCGCCTGTCGACAATTAAAAGGCCTATTAAGGCCATTAAAAGGGTAATTGAATGAAATTTTTCACTGCCTGCCCAACCTTGCGGTTGGCGGACAGGCAAAAAGCCAGGCGGCCTTTGCATTTTTTAGGAAACCTCATCCATGGGCAGGATGAGGTTTCCAACAGCAAATAAAAATAAAATAAAAATTTAAAAATTCAATTAATAACATGTCCCTGCTCATGTGACTTTGTCACATGAGGGGACATGTTATATAACATTTGGAAATCTTTATTTTTAATTTTCAAAACCGTTCAGCTTGCTGAGGCAGCTCCGTGTCTCAGGGAGCTTTTCCAGCGCGCATCTGCGAGCATGCGCAGAGATTACACTCGCTCTCTCCCCCCACCCCCCCAAGACAGGCAATATGACTCATGCTGGACCATATCTGGCCCATCAGCGTGAAATCACGGTCTGGCCCCAATTGCAGGTGGTGGTCGGCTTCCCGACTGCCCCCGCCAAGCCTGCCCGACGAGGGAAAAGTCCTCCCCTATGTCTTACAATAACATGATAAAGAGAAGAATCATAGCACTCTTCCAGGAGCGTGCAGGAAAGGGAAGTTATGCCAACATTAGATACATAATAAAACCATTATACTCGATACTAACAAGTCCAAATAATTTGGAGGTTTTCTTGATCTGGATTGTTGGATATCTTCAGGTAGGTTTGACAATGGGTACATGGTACTAATGGCAGGAGAAGTAGAAGGAAGCTTCTCAGGTTTGGTTGCAAAACTGCTAGGTTCACAACTTTCTTTGGAAGCTGTCATGGATAGTTCACACTGGGGTAAGGACTGTTATGATACGATGTGCTTGCACCTTAAGGAGCGTATCTTAAACTACTGTCAATCACCACCCACCTCAACAGGATATGATGTATTATTTACATGACTTGTTAGGCAGTCTAAAGCAACAGTGGTACAAGTCAGATGTACTATACTTAGCTCCTGGTGAACATTATCTGTTTGTAGTCTTATCTTCAAATAAAGAACCCACATTATTGTTTCACTAATCCTTGGGTGTGATTGGTATGTTAATGTCTAAGAGAAGAACATAACAAGGACAAGCAATGCCTTGGGAGGTAGTTGCTTTGCTACACATGGGGACAGGTGAAACATCTGAAGCTTTCTGATGAATAGTAACAGTTACTTCCTTAGGAGGAATCATACTTCATGTCATTTGGTGATACCACATCAAAGGCTGTATCCTCGACAAATCAAGAGATCGGTTTTTCTCCCACACGGTATTGCTTTAAAGCTGGCGATTCAGCGTTATGAAACATTCTTCTTGAAACTGATGTTTCAAAGTTAGATTTAAAAATATCAAAATGAACATCTAACTTCCTTCCAGTAATTTCCACTGGTGTTTGTATGTGTAACAATATGAAGTGCTGTATGATAATGCAAAAGAAATATAGCTAACTTCAGATGCATAGCAGGAGGATCTTGAGTGAAGTTTTAAATATACACCCCTCTCAATTTCCCTATTTGACTTGTTGTGTCCAGGTGGGGAGGTAACATGAGACACACATTCCAAACTGGGCAAAGAAATACTCAACCTGTTGATGACATTGGAGTCACTTCAAGCCATTTAGAATAAGGGTCCAACGAGATTAGGTTTAATTCTGGGCAATAGCATGATCCAGGAAATATTGGATAAACTGTCTGTTGTACACCTCTCCCAATAGTGTCCAGCCATGCTGCAAAATGGAGGTAAGGTGTGGCTGACTGTCAAAGACTGCAGAGAGGTTAAGGAGAATGAAGAGAGACTATCCACCACAGTCCCAGTCCCAGAGATAATGAGCGAAAAACCCGATAAGGACCGATAATGGGGGCAGGGATTGCAATGCGCAATTAAAATCCACTCATTGGCTGGAATCTTATGCTCCTGTTGGGGTTGGGCGTCATGGCGGGCATAAGTGGACGATATGGCGAGAAGGCCAAAAGTTGGTTTTACGCCGTTGTGAAGCCAGTTTGCGATCATCCGCTTCACCCGTCAATGGTGGGCCGCCTTTCCTGCCGTCCAACGTCAGGAACCTAATTTCAATGTATTTGCAACTCGTCATCTTGCCTGCCCGCTGGAATCATCCCATGTCGAAATGACCTTCCATTGGCAGGAAAACACGCTAGCCCAGAACACGTCTTGACAAGTGTGATGTGCAGAATTTGAGATTTATCATTAGGGCCTTGCTCAGATCGCGGACATCCGAGGAGCAGAAGATGCTGGAGCCCTACAGCTACCGGACCCTGGAGGAACACATGCATCACATGCTGGGTGGATCCTCATGGAAATGGCTCTGCTGGGAGACAGCTCATGGAAAGTGGGAGGTGTCTATTGATGTCTGGGGGTCTGCTTCGGGACATCATGTTCCTGGCCATGGGCGGCTCTGGATGATTGGTGAGGGGAGTGGAGAGGAGGGCCTAGCTGTGAATGGGAGAAGAAAGTGTACTGGGTGGGGTCGGTGAGGAAGGTCTAAGTTTGACTGGGAGAGGAAGGTGTAAAGGGGGGTTGGTGGTGGGAGGGGGGTGGGGGTAGGCAAAGGTTTCAGGCGGGGTGAGGTTGAAAGGTGGGGGAACAAAGGTGTCGGGGGTTGAGGTTTGTGGGGGGAGGGAGCAGGGGGTGGGGATTGTGTAACGGGAGAGAATGTGGCAACTAGGGAGGTAGGTGTGAGTGGGTAGGCAGGTGTAAAGAAGGAGTTCTAAGGGGGGAAGGAGTCCATGGGGAGGAAGCAGCCCTGGGGTGTGGAGGGAGTAAGGGTGGTGGAGGGAGTAAGGGAGGGGAATGTCCAGGTAAACATGCAAGGGAGGGGTCTTTGGAATCAATGATTGCCCCCTGGGGAGCGAACTGAGGGTGGGTATGGTAGGAGGGAATGGTGAGTATGAGAGTGAACTGGAAGGGTGGTAGAGTGAGGGTGTGATGGTAGCGGTAGAAGGGAAGGCAAGGATGGTTGGTGGGGACTCAGAGGCAGACATGGGCCCTGGGGGTGGAAAGGAGGAGATCAGGGAGGCCAACGTGGATGGGGGTGGGATTCTCAGGAAGGTAGGGAATGTACACATCCACCTGGGCACCCTGGAAAGAAAAGGGTTCTGGTTGATAGGTGATGGTAGGGAGGT
This sequence comes from Cetorhinus maximus, assembly GCF_964194155.1. Lineage (NCBI taxonomy): Eukaryota > Metazoa > Chordata > Chondrichthyes > Lamniformes > Cetorhinidae > Cetorhinus > Cetorhinus maximus. The sequence goes on along the minus strand of NC_135896.1, from coordinate 32,915,990 downwards.
GGAAGGTGATGCCAGGGGGTCAACAGTGATGGGGGAAAGGACATCGGTGACTGGGGGAGGGAAAAGGATGGAGGAGCTGAGAAGAAACCTTACTACAACCATGTTTTTGAAATCAAAAGTGAAAGGAGCCTCATGTTGGGCGGGCACATGTGCTGCATGGGAGTGTGATCAGTGGGTGGGCGGACATGCAGGTCAGCTCAGATGGACAACTGAAAGAGAACCCCAGCAGGCAGCATTGAAAATGCACAGGACTTTGAGATGAGTGTGATGGAGGAAGGATCAGCGTATGTGGGAGAGTGCTTGCATGAGGCTCTGAAAGGCCCTGCCACACACACACTTCTCCCTCCAGGATCACTGCATGCAGCTGAGCTGCTAGTGGGTGGGTGGGGAATGCAGGGGGAAGACTTGCGAAGCTTGTAAATGAAACTGAAGGACACCATTACATATGACCTAGTGAAAGTGAATATATTTTCAGGTTATAAAGTGATAAAGTCGGTTCACCAGTGCAACTACTTGTGCTCAGAAATTTTTAACTTTTCTAGGCCTACCACTTCTTCTAGGTGCTGCCCTGACATCCACAGGAGGCATGGAGACAACCTGTGCAATAGTTGGCCCTGTTGCCTCTAATGACTTCGACATGGATCCTCTGGAGAGCCGAGGCCTCGAGGCTTGCTTTGGCTGACATCCTGTGGGCCAGCAGTTCCCCCCTGCGGTGACAGAGCATGATGTTGAGGGGGTCACAGGCAAAGGGGACATGAGGGAGAGGACAGCCTCTGAGATTTCTGAGTGGATGACCCAGGGGTGTCCAGCTGCTGCTCTTCCTCCCTTCAGGTGCCGAGGGCCCCAGCCTCACTCCTTGAGGGGAAGGAGCACCTGGAGGGGTGTTGAGGTTCCCTGCTTCCCTCTCGTGTTGCCATTGCAGGAACTCACTCATGGCTACCGTGATGGAATGCAGGTCTGCACGCATCTCCGTTTTGTGCTGGACCAGGGTCTCCATGGCGTCAGCCATCCTCCCAGTGGAGACTTCACTGCGTGTACATGTGGGTGCCACTTCATCAGAGAGCAGGCAGATGCACTCCTCACGCCACTCTGTTGAGGGCTTCCAACAGATCTGTGTAATGTTCCCTGCCTTCTGTTGACCTTCCACGATGAGTTGGAACACCGAATCCAGAGGCTCGTCATCTGACTGAGACTTCACAGATGCCTCTTCCCCAGCAACCCTCTGAGTGCCGGGGAGCTCAGCTGAACCTGCCTCCCCCTGCTGTGGACACGTGTCCGTGCGGTGACCAGCAGAATATGAACCCGAGCCTGCTCTAGATCTAGGTCTCACCGAGGTGTATGTATCTACACTGGTGGAGGGTGTGGGTAAGCGCTGTGATGGGTCTTCCAAGCTGCTTACTTCCAGCTCAATAATGGAGGAGGCGTCCTCTTGGCAGGAGGTGAGAACGTGGATGAAGTTGAGGGAGTGGCTGGCTGAGGGTGTCGGTCACTTGGCAGAGCTCCCTGTGAATCAAAGTAGAGATAATTAGTGCATGGCAGCAGAGTCAAAAGCAGGAGAGACAGCACTCACATTGCGCTGAGAGAGGGATGATGTGGTGCAGGATCCTCACATGGGTGTTCGTTGCTGACCTCACCATCACCGCAGACACGGTCCACATCCTCACCAGTCAGCGCAATGGCACACTCCTCAAAGTGAGTGAGGGGTCTAACGTCAGCCATTCCACCCCTGGTCTTGCACCTGTTGTGAGCCAGCTTTTCCTCCATGAAAACAGATGGAGAGAGTGTGAGCAGGACACGTGGCACTGCATAGAATGTTTGTGTGGTGAGCGAAGCCATGGACAGGATGAGGACGCGGGTTCCAGAGAGCATGAGCCTGATGGAGATGTGAAGGTGTGTGTGAGAGTTAATGGTGTTGTCCTTTGAGGTGTGAAATCCTTGTGGATGTGTAACGGGTTTGTGAGTGTGTGAGTTGAGAGTGGTGAGAAGAGTGACTAACCCTGGTGGAACGGATGAGAGCATTCATCCTCTTCCTGCACTGGATTCATGACCTCTTTTGCTGGATGTTGGCGCTAACCACTGCTATCACCGCCTCCCATTGCTGGATTGGTGATCTTACTTGCTGGTTTTTGCCCAGAACAGGGGTAGAGGACTTCATGGCAGACCTCCACTGCGTCCAGTAGGTGCTCAAGTTAGGTGCCGCTAAATCTGGAGGCAGCACGATTCCTCCCTTTGGCAGCCATCAGTTCCCAGCAGCTTCTTATCCCTTGAAAAGTCAATGGGAATCAGGGGGAAAGCTCTCTGCCTGTTGGAGTCATACCTAGCACAAAGAAAGATGGTTTGGTTGTTGGAGGTCAATCGCCTCAGCTCCAGGACATCACCGCAGGAGTTCCTCAGAGTAGTGTCCTGGGCCCAACCATCTTCAGCTGCTTCATCGATGATCTTCCTTCCATCATAAGGTCAGAAGTGGGAGTTTTTGCTGATGATTGACAATGTTCAGCACCATTCGCAACTCCTTAGATACTGAAACAATCCATATCCAAATGCAGCAAGACCTAGACAATATCCAGGCTTGGGCTGATAAGTGGCAAGTAACATTCATGCTACACAAGTGCCAGGCAATGACCATCTCCAACAAGAGAGAATCTAATCATCGCCCCTTGACATTCAATGACATTACCATCACTGAATCCTCCACTATCAACATCCTGGGAGTTACCATTGACCAGAAAGTGAACTAGACTAGTCACATAAGCACTGTGGCTACAAGAGCAGGACAGAGGCTAGGAATTGCGCGATGAGAAACTCACCTCCTGACTCCCCAAAGCCTGTCCACCATCTAAGGCACAAGCCAGGAGTGTGTTGGAATACTCCCCACTTGCCTGGATGAGTGCAGCTCCTACAACACTGAAGAAGCTGGACACTGTCCAGGACAAAGCAGCCCACTTGATTGGCACCACATCCACAAACATTCACTCCCTCCACCACTGACACACAGTAGCAGCAGTGTGTACCATCTACAAGATGCACTGCAGGAATTCACCAAAGCTCCTTGGACAGCACCTTCCAAACCCTAGAAGGATGGCAGTGGATGCCTGCCACTCTTCCAGTGGCCTTGATGTTGCCTTTCAGTCTGGGAGGTGGAGGTGTAGTGGTATTGTCACTGGACAAGTAATCCAGAGACCCAGGATAATGCTCTGGGGACCGGTTTTGAGTCCTACTATGGCAGACGGTGGGATTTGAATTCAATAAAAATCTGGAATTAAAGGTCTGATGATGACCACAATACCATTGCTGATTGTTGTAAAAACCCATCTGGTTCATTAATGTCTTTTAGGGGATGAATTCTGTTGCCCTTACCTGGTCTGGCCTATATGTGACTCCAGACCCAAAGCAACGTGATTGACTCTTTAAATGTCCTCTGAACAAGGGCAATTAGGAATGGGCAATAAATGCTGGCCTAGCCAGCGACACCCACATCCCATGAACGAGTAAAGAAAAAACAGATAGATGGGAACACTATCACCTGGAAGTCCCCTCCAAGTCACTCCCATCCAGATTTGGTCCTTCACTGTCACTGGGTCAAAATCGTGGAACTCCCTCCCTAACAGCTCAGTGGATGTACCTGCACCACATGGGCTGCAGCAGTTCAAGAAGGCAGCTCACCACCACCTTCTCAAGGGCAAGAAGAATGGGCAATAGATGCCGGCCCAGCCAGCGAAGCCCACATCCCGTGAATGAATAAAGAAAAAGCTTTGTGCAGGAGTGGCCTTTAAATATGGCCTTTACTGAAGGCCTGAGGTGATGGCAGGGCTGGTGAATCAGAGGCTGCCCTGCCAGTGACCTGGTGTGTTCCCCAGGAATGCATAATTATTGAGGTGGTACACACCAGGAGTGGGGCGATATAGCGCGAAAAGCCGCCATTGCAGCTGGCCGGTAAAACGTCCTTTTTCCCGCCTGCTACCACACTTAGTGCAAATATGGGATGATTCTACCCATTGAAAGTGATGCAGGCTGCATGCAAACATTGCTCTGCCTTCTCATTGCCCTGATAGTGGTGTATGGCCAGTGCTAAATCTGCTGCTGAGCCAAGCCTATGTGAGGCCAGCATTTATTAAAGCTAGCCTGTCCTTCAAAACGCCAGCTGCATCTATTAAAAAGGAAGGTGTATTCTGGCTGCAGCAGCTATTTCAGTACACTAGGAACAAGAAGAAATCAGAGTAGTGGTGCAGCAGGCCACAGAGAGGGCTTGTTAGTTCTCAGATGCAGCACGGGAAGACTTAATACAGGCGTTTAAAAGGAGGAGAGAGGCAATCTACTGAAAAGGGCCAGGAGGACCTCCAGACAGATGCTGTGAAGGCAGTAGGAGCAGGCAACTGTGGAGGTCAATGCCAGGAGTCAAACCCTGAGGACATGGATCCAGTGGCAGAAGAAGTTCAATGACCTCACATTAGTGGTCAAGGTCAGTGAATGCATCTTCAAAAGCCATACTCCAGTAGCTGTACCCACAGCCTCATATAATGCTCAATGCACCACATCCCCATCACTCACGCATCAACAATCTCTAGGAATCAGGACCCATGCCTAATATTCATATGGTCAACCTTGCCCACACACACACCTACCAATGCCACACACCTCACTTGTCACAGACTGGTGTTGCTGAAGATAGGGACTTTAATGGGGCAGTAAACATATAAAGTCGGATGGGCAAGCACGCAGAAATGCTTGGTGCATTGGCAGGCCCGCCACTCATCCAGTGCCCCTGATGTTGCCTTTCAGTCAGCCAGCCAGCTTGTTGTCATCTATCTCAAAGTGGTGTATTTTGAAGCCAGTCCCTGATGGCCCCGAACTGCTCCAGGATATCCTGCAAGGCCATCTGCAGTCTCTCTTAGTAAAAGTCAACAGCCTTCCACCAACCATGTTGCAGCCACCGGGAGTAGTGCATAGAAGCACTAGGACAGACAAAAGCATCCACAATACAAGCACTAAGGGAATGCACATGGGTGATTGTCATGAAGCTTTTAATGCATATAATGTTATTGGAAATTTTTTTTTAAATAGAGGTTTAGTCGAAGGGTATGTATATCTTAACTGGTTTAAAGACAGCTAGTCTGGGTGCTTTGATATACATTTGAAGAAGTACGGTTCTGTCCTCCGACAGGATTTCCGACTGTCTCTTCTGCCCTGCTCACCTTCATTGCTTTACGTCTCTCTTCCACCCCCTCCCCCCCCCCTCCCCCCACCACCTTAAACCAGTTTATATTTCTCCCTTCTCCTAACTATGCTTCAGTTCTGCCGAAGGGCCATGAAGGCTCGAAACGTTAACTGATTTCTTCTCCGCCGATGCTGCCAGACCTGCTGAGTTTTTCCAGGTAATTCTGTTTTTGTTTTGGATTTCCAGCATCCGCAGTAGCTTTTAGCTTTTTGTTTTTATCTCTGTGTTTAATTGATTGCCACCTCTCTTCAAGAAATGCCCTCTTTGAAGAAGTACGGTTCTGTCCTCCGACAGGATTTCCGACTGTCTCTTCTGCCCTGCTCACCTTCATTGCTTTACGTCTCTCTTCCCCCCCCCACCTTAAACCAGTTTATATTTCTCCCTTCTCCTAACTATGCTTCAGTTCTGCCGAAGGGCCATGAAGGCTCGAAACGTTAACTGATTTCTTCTCCGCCGATGCTGCCAGACCTGCTGAGTTTGTCCAGGTAATTCTGTTTTTGTTTTGGATTTCCAGCATCCGCAGTAGCTTTTAGCTTTTTGTTTTTATCTCTGTGTTTAATTGACTGCCACCTCTCTTCAAGAAATGCCCTCTTTGAAGAAGTAAGGTTCTGTCCTCCGACAGGATTTCCGACTGTCTCTTCTGCCCTGCTCACCTTCATTGCTTTACGTCTCTCTTCCCCCCCCCACCTTAAACCAGTTTATATTTCTCCCTTCTCCTAACTATGCTTCAGTTCTGCCGAAGGGCCATGAAGGCTCGAAACGTTAACTGATTTCTTCTCCGCCGATGCTGCCAGACCTGCTGAGTTTTTCCAGGTAATTCTGTTTTTGTTTTGGATTTCCAGCATCCGCAGTAGCTTTTAGCTTTTTGTTTTTATTTTTTGCTTTGATATACAGTAGTTTTGAGATGGTAGAGGTACATTTGCATTTTGTTAAATAGAGCATTCAAGAGCGGGAGTGAAACCTTTCACCTAGCTAGGAGACACCAAGCAATGTTTATATTACTAATATAATTGGTACTATGAAAGGAGTTCAAAGAGCCTAGTGATACAATGAGAATTTGCATTCAAAGGGGCAGACTGGGTATAACCTGAGAAGAGTTTGTGTGTGAAAGGCAGAGAGGCATGTAACATCTAAGCAGCTGTAAGCCTACAACTGTCTGCAAAGGAAGCAAATTGAAAGAAACCTCATTTTGAATTTGTAAGGTGAAAATGCTTTGCTTGGTGTCTGCTTAAAGTCTATGGGTTGTTGTTGCCTCAGTGGAGATTAATTTGGGAATTTGTTAAAAGTTATGATAGTGATTTGTAACCATGTGTATATGTTTAAATTTGTTGAAAGTTAATAAATGCCTCAGTTTGATATAAAAAACCCCCGAGAACTGGTGGTCTTATTCCTGAATTTAGAGCTGCAACTCAAAACATACCAATTGAAAATACGGGTTATGACAGTTGTTTAATGTTTTCATCTGGGATTTTAAAATCTCAGCCTGTAAAAACTGCTGTGTCATAACAGTGTTTAATGGAGTTTTGTATGGAGTACTTGCATGTGCTTTCAGATGAACTTGTTTTGGAATGCATGTTTTGTCGAGATTTTTAGTTCAGGATTGTGGTCAAAAGGACATTATGATGGTTGGTAACAGTGGGATTATAAGGTAGGATAAGTTTTGATCAACCAGGAACCAGAGATTCATTCATGGGAACTGGAGTCTGATGATATGTCTATCTGGATTATGGACATGCTGGCTCTATTGTCTTCTCTGTTGCCTGTGCTCCATCTCCCACTTAGGCTGCAGCCAAAGGGAAATGCAACTATAGCCCTATGACTGGGAGCAGCTGGTGTGCTCAGAGGCCTTTCAGAAGCACACAACTTTTTCCAGATGTCCAGCACCACTAACCTCACACAACGCGTCCAACAACCCAGTACTTTTACTAACTCTAAGTAGAGAGTGCAAATTCACCTCATCTGCAAGTTGGATGGGGATACTTTTTAATAGCACTGGTGGGGGATCCTGCATGTTTAAAAAATGAGTGTTAACATCTTGGCCAGGCACAAAATGGCAGTGCCAAGTCCATGTTAGAAGCTGACTGGCATCTTAATGTGCCAACTCTGCATACGTGGCAATTGTTGCAGGCCTCATCAGAACTGGGTGAGAGTGGTCTCGCTTCCCTTCTGCTTTTTTTTAACCACTGCTCCTTTAGCACTGAAACCTGTGGCTATACAAAACCAAATTTTGCAGCCAGTTCTGCAGCTTTGCTTCAAGCCATTTTGATAATGTAGGATAGTACAAGACTGATTGTATGGACTGGTAGGAGTTGCTGTAAAGATGGGCATGGAAGTAAAATCCCAATTATAATGTTAGAGGTTAAAGTAATTAAAAGGGATTAAATGCATAATCATAACTAGAGTTGCAGCAATTGGAAACCACTCAACGGATCACCAGTAGTTGGATGTGTCACTCAAGATTGTTGGATAAATTAATACATTTAATCAGCAGATTGCTTACTTTTGCCTCTGTGACTCTAACCAAGTATTCAAAGTGCTAATTGCTGGCTACTTTTGATAAGATTACTGACTACACATCTGAAGAATCCTTAAGTGCTTCTCTGTCACAGTTGCTTGCTAACCCAAATGAATTCATAATAGATTGAGTAGTTAACTGATCATAAAGCATCCATTAGTGACTTCTATAAAAAGAAATGGGGATTTTTGCAGGCTTATGGTGCAGAATAATACTTCTGTAAATGTCTGCCAAATGATTTTAATAGATGCATGTCAAGTACAAGAGAAAGAAGGTCATTATAACATGCAATTAACCATAATTGTAATAATGTAACACTTACAGTGCAGAAGAAATACCTCTCTTTCATTTATTGATGTTGCATTTAAGTGCATGTGTCAATAAATCCATTGCTGCATGTGAATCCAAATATGCAACATAATAGGAAAATCAGTATTTTGCCGCTCTAGGATCAATTTAATTCTATGAATACCAATCAACATTTATCAAACAGATTACTTGGTGAGAAACCAAATGATTTTTCTAACCAGTTTGCCGCTGTTTTAATTTTTTGACTGTAGATTTAAAAAAACTGCTGCTGGCTTCTGTGACCTGGATTTTATCCCAATGATTCCAAAAGCAGCTTTATACAGTGTTTATGCTCTTCTGTGACAATGTCTACTGTTGGTCAAGGATCCATGTAGTCTTCAGTGTGACTGTTTATTCAGAAACTGCATTAATACTATTTGTGAGAGGACATTTTAGGGAATATTTTAACACTCAGCTCTTGGTGGAAACGAGACACTCATTGTAACTGCCATCACTAATGGATTTTGAGCCTTCAAAATTGATCATCCTGCCAAATTTCCCACCCTTAGATCACTGAGGTAACTAAAAGGAACTCTTTTTGTGCTACGTTCATTTAAGTTAGGTCTGGCTTCAGAATTATCATGGGCGCAATACATAGGCCAGGATTTTCAGCTTGGCGTGCGGGTCCGTGCCTGACAGCACAAGCATGCAATAGTGCATGATGTTGAGCGAGTGTCCTGATGTCATCGCGCACTTGGGTGACATTTCGGTCGGCAGGCATGCACAGGAGTCGGCAGCACGCCTATCAACAATTAAGAGGGCTATTAAACCCATTAATTAATTAAATAAAGTGAAATTTTCACTGCCCGTCCAACCTTACGGTTGGTGGGCGGGCGAATAGGCCAAGTGGCCTTTGCATTTTTTGCGAAACCTTATCTACGGGCGGGATGAGGTATCGAACAGTGAATTTAAAAATAAATATTTTTAAAACTAATTTTTGACAGAGTCACACGAGGGGACATGTTTTCCTTATTTTTGAATTCTTCAGCTCCCTGAGGCAGCTCTGTGCCTTCAGGGAGCTTTCACTGAGCGCACTCCCAGTTATCAGCGCGCATTTCACGCTGGCTAGCTGTTAATTGGCCAGCCAGCATGAAATTGCAGTGAGGGCCTGATCACAGGTGGTGCACCATTGCACGGCCGCTCCCAGGCCCACCCACCATGCCTACCCGACGAGGGGAAAATCCTTCCCATATACTCTATTGAATCCCCTCACCATTTTAAACACCTCCATTAGTTCAACCCTCAACCTTTTCTACTTAAAGATTACAAGCTGAGCTTATTCAACTGGCCCACAAAGAAAATATGATTAGATATCAGTGAGATAGCACAGACAGTCAGATGTCTCAGCCACCATTTTACTGTCAATCTCACGAAAATCCTCTCAGAAAAGTCCTGGTACTATTTATAGGTTTTTAGGTTAACTCATATGTTATTTTGCAAAACTGGAATCACTAGAGCTGTGGAAATGATGTACTCCTGCAACACTAAGTTAATCACAAAGGGGAAAGAGTAGCTGTGCATGCTTTATGTAGCATTTTTGTAAAGGCTTTCAAAAAATGTACCTAATATTATTAGACACAGCAATAGCAGCAAATCATCGCACTAACTTTTTAAAACAAAAATAAATTGTGAGCACTTTGCTCCCTTGATTTTTTCATTTCTTTCTCTCTTTATTTTTTACTATTAATTATTTTTGCATCCGTTTTGTTTCTAAAACAATACTTTAAGATGATTTTTTTTCCCCATATTTTCTGTGCCTCCTATATTCCACCACCCATTTTGGAGTTAGGAGCAATTTTGAGAAAAAAACTGCCCTGTCATCAGCTGAAAACCAGCTCCCAAAGATCACTTTCCACCAGTTGAGTGCCAGAACCATCATGATTTACAGACGCATCTGGGTTAATCTTTGTTACAGATCACAGAAAGCACAGAAAACTACTTAAAAACCGCAACAAATTTAACATCTTCATTTACAGTGAAAGGCTGTCAAAATTAACTGTATTTTTACAGCTACACATTTGAAAACACTCCAATTATATTAACTTATCATTAAAATGTACCTGGTTAACTAGCTAAACAATTGTCTGATGATTCCTTTCTCCAGTGGTTTTTTTTTCAAACCAGTTTTCTATTCTCATTTCAGAAAATGATTGAAAGCATCCACGGCACATGGCAAACTTCCACTTGGGATGGAGTTTGGCACACTGGATTACACTTCACCCAGCCTTCTGTGTCCATGCAAATTCCAACCCACTTTCCTCAGTCATGATCCCCATTTGCAACTGTGTGGTGGTATAGGGTTACATATCAAAAAAGTGGCAGATTTAAAGCTTAATTGAGCAAAATTGGTCATTTTCCCCCGTTAGCATTAAAGGAACGTGCAATAGAACCATGAAATCAACTCTGATGAAGCTTTGCAGCTTTCTTACTAGAACTTTAAAGTATGGTCCACAACATCCTCAGTGAAGCCACTGTTCTGTTATAATGGGCGCTTGGATTATAACCTCCTCTGTAACTGGAGAATAACGAGAGAATAACAAGAGAATTGCTATCTATTAGCGTTCAAATTCTAGCCAAACCCTAATCTCAGGCGTAATAACTGCAGAGGGGCACAGACTACCTCCAAAAGGCCAGGATGGAATTCAAAATAAGTTACGGACTGTACTAAGCTATCTTAAGGCAGTTGCGAAGTCCACACCCAATATTGTCAAAAACGAAAGGCTTGCATTGCTAGGGCACCTTTCATGACCTCAGGGCACTTTACATCAACTGATGTACATTTGAAGTGTAGGTACTGTTGTAATGTAGGAAGAATTAATATAATGTGACTCTTGTAACGTAGGAAAAATGTCAAGCTTAAATCAATGTTTCATGTAGAACGAATGAAAATTTTATATTCAATAATTCAATACTTCCTGGCTGAAGATGCAAGAAAATGCATAATCACCTTTTTGTTCCATGGTTTTCTGTCTCAATTACTAGAATGCTCATGGTTGAATTTTCATTGCCCCTTTTATCATTTCTGCATAATAACTGATCTATAGCGCTCAATATTAACTGTCAGACGACAGAGCGTGCCAACAGCCTACCCGTTCCAGCAAAAAAGAAGTCAGAACCATTTTGAGGCTTGTGCCTCATTTTAAAAAGAACCATTGAGCAAAACAGGAATCTGGATGCCGTTCAAAAGATTCAGTTCAGGGCCTCATTGGCTGGGCCTGTATCTGTCATAGAACCCTAATTTGTATGTTAAAAGATGCAGAGGAAAAGCAGAAAGCAATTCTTTTGAGTGTATGTGGTAGCAAGACATACAATCTCATCCATAGCCTGATGGCCCCGAAAGCACCCAATTCTAAGTCCTTTACTCAATTAACAGGCCTCGTGAAAACGCATTTCCAGCTGAAGTCTTCCGTAATAATGCAGAGGTTCAAGTTTAATTCCAGAGTTAAGGCTCCAGGAGAGTCCATCGCAATCGATATTGTGAAGTTGAAGCAGTTGACAGAACACTGCGACTTTGGGGACACACTAAATGATATGCTGCAGGACTGATCAGTTTGTGGAGTTCATGACGATGCCACTCAGCGCCGTTTACTCACAGAAGTCGACATCGATTTGAAGCGTGCCATGGAAAAATCACTCACCATGGAAAGTGCTGCGAGAGACTCGCAGGCTTTACAACATGTACAACATGGCGCTGTTCTTCATGTGGGGTGGGAAACTCCCACTGGGCTGGCATGAAAACCAGAGACACAGCAGCGAAGTGAGAGGCAAAGTCCACTGTCAGAAACACAAAAAGGCCTAGTGGAAGCATTTCAGCAGTGACTCCGAGGTTAATCTGTTATAGATGTGGGGCTGACCATGTACCGGACACCTGTAGATTCAAGGAGGCAGAATGTCATTGCTGCCTCAAGAAAGGTCACGTAGTAAGGCATGCAAGGCGAAGTCGAAACAGCCCATAAAGCAGCAAACCAACATGATTGAATTGAAAAATACAACAGAACCTGAAGCAGCAGATGCCGACACCTATTCCCTGTACAATGTCACTGCTGTAAAAACTGAACCTATCACTGTCACAATCCAAGTTAATGGAAAGCCATTGATAATGGAGGGAGATGTGGGAGTTTCAACCACAGTGGTGGCAAAGCACACATTTAAATACTTAAACGAACGTACACAGCCACTGAATCTGGAGTGGACAGCCGCTAAATTGAGGACATACGCTGGAGAATCTATATAGGTAAAGGGCATCGCCACAGTTCCAGTGTCTTATTGGCAACAGACAGCCTAGTTTTCTAGGCTGAGACTGGCTACAAAAAATCAAGCTTGACTGTTCTGAAATATTTCACTTGATAACAGGATGAGTTCCTGAACCGCTAAGGAATTACGACAGTGTATTTTGGAATGAGTTAGGAGAATTGAACGACCTTCAGGTGCTGCATGGATCTCTCAGGTCAGAGGTGGATCCCTCAGGTCAGAATTGGTTCCTCTGGAAAATCATAAAGAGAAACAAAATGAATTTAGTGTCACTCTGAGCAAACTGAAGAAACAGTTGGCAGGGAAGACTCAACACTGTTTAATACCCCAGGAGAAGCCGAAAGATACAAGAAAGAGACAGAAGAGCTGAATAATCAGCTGAATGAAACAAAAGATGCATTAGAAGGAAAAGTCGTAGAACTTTCCAAGATCCAATTGGACAATGAAGCCATGGGTAGCTCAATTACCAAACGGAAACAAGTTAAGATTTCACCAGAGAGAAACTTGCCCGACTGTGAAATCAAAATGAAGGACAAGGCAAAACTCTGCAGCAAACAGAAAAAGAAAAGCCAGAAATCAGATCAGAAAGGCCAATTGGTTATGTCTCGAGAGCCCTCTCCACAGCCTAGAAGGGTTATTCCCAACTAGAAAAGGAAAGTTTATTGGTGATGTTACGAGTGAAGAAATTCCACCAGTATCTGCGTGGATGACATTTCACCATTGTGTCGGACCATAAACCATTAATGGCTTTATTCAGTGAGGATAAGGACATTCCACCATAGCATCAGCAAGAATTCAACGTTGGGCTTTGATATTGTCTGCATATGATTATACCTTTACGCAATGTTCTTGTTTGCATATTGCAAATGTGGATGCATTCAGTCATCTCCCGATTTCAGATAGTAATGTACATCTTCCAGCGCCACAAGAAGTTGTGCTTTCACTGAATTTCTTGGATTCTTCGCCTGTGTGTGTGAAGCAAATTAGAAATTGGACGAACAGAGATCCAATATTGTCGAAAATCAGAGACCTTGTTTTGCAAGGGTGGCCAAATTCACCAGTGTCTGAAGAGGTGAGACCATTCCATGCCCGAAAAACAGAGGTAAGTTGTCAAGTTGGAACCTTGTTGTGGGGATCAAGAGTTGTCGTCACTTTGCAAGGAAGAGAACCACTCTTGACGCAGCTTCAAAGTGCGCATCCAGGCATATCAAAGAAGAAAATGCTTGTGCAAAGTTATGTCTGGCGGCCAGGCATTGACAGTGACATTGAGAGCATGGTCAATCACTGTCTCCATTGTCAGCAACAACAGATGTTGCCTGTTTCAGCTCCACTGCATCTGTGGGAGACCCTGCTTGACTACATATTGACTATGGATCAATAATTAGGTACCATTCTTAGATACCATGTTTTTATTGATTGTAGATGCACATTCTAAATGGATGTGTATGCAGTCAGATCACCAACCTTGAGTGCAACTATTGAAAAGCTGAGTCATTGTTTTAGTATACATGGCCTACAGGAAATCATTGTTCCTGATAACCAGTCTTCACCGGTACAGAGTTTCAGGGATTCATGAGGTTAAATGGAATCAGACATATTAAAGCAGCCCCATGTATCCCCCATCAAATAGTTTAGCTGAGAGAGCTGTGCAAATTTCCAAATCTGGAATGAAGAGGTTATCAGAAGGTGCTCTAGAAACTTGATTTTCCCGCTTTCTTCTCAATTATCGTATGACGCCTCATTCGACTCCGGGTTCAACACCGTCTGAATTATTGATGAAACGCCACCTACGTACAAGGTTAAGTCTGGTGTTTCCAAACTTAGAGGGGAAGGTAGAGAGGGATTGGAGTAATCAAAAATTGAATCACGATATCCATAGCAAAGCTTGCAGATTCACTGTAGGAGTCACAGGAGTCGTGCGGAATTTCGGATGAGGACCTTGTTGGGTTCCTGGAACCATTATCTCAGCAACTGGTCCCTTATCCTTTCAGGTGGAAGTGGAAGACAGAATTGTTCAAAAACATGTGGACCATCTTCGGGATAGAGAGGCATTCCAACAACCAACCATTCTGCCTGTGATTAATGTCGAACCATTAATCCCTGAGATGACAGATCGACCTAGAATAGACATGCCAGATGTCTCTGTAGAGTTGCCAAACCCTGAACTGCCACTTTCTAATGATGTACCTGGTGCTGCAATTCCTGATCATGTCAATCCTGTGGAAGAACCTCAAGTGGTAGAGCTACGCCGCTCTAACTGAATAAGGAAAGCGCCTCGGAGACTTAACCTTTAATTGCCTGAGTTGTATACATGTGTACATTGTTGGATATTAAAATGTTCTCTGTAGATAGACACTGTAAAAAACTAAAGGGGAGGAAATGTAGTAACTGAAGGTATAACCTCTCCTATTGTCTATCAGGGGTCACGTGATGTTCTTGGAGGGTCCGACCAATGAGCCCTTAGTGCGTGTAATCCAGGGGTGGGATTTCCTGTTGAGGATTCTGTTCAAGCATGTAGCATCTGAAAAGCTCTTTGTAATGAAGTTTATCTGTTTCTTGTTGAAACCTGTCCGGTACATCAAGTCATTACAGCCATGTGGTGATCTGTGCAATCATGGTTCAGATATATCTCATTTTGTAAGCATTTTAAGGAAATGGGAGCTATTCTGGTGCTTATATTTGAAACCATTTCAACCCACACAAAACCCATTCACTTATTGGGCCCAATGTAGGCTCACTTCTAACTTTCTATTACTGATTCAAAACAGGTCCTCTTGGTAGGATTTCTGATATACTATGACAGCAGTAAGCCTGTAATGTGTGACATTTTCTTTCACAAACACAGAATTTCCCAGAATGGTTCATTAAGCAAACCACTAAATTTGATAAGGATTCTGAAAATGAATTTCATCACTGTTGCATTTCAAAATACTAACTTAATTATCTTAATAGAGTTAGTCTGCATTTTTCGCACACATTACTCAAATATTCAATTTCCAAAGTTGTCATTCATCAATTCAGGATATTGTTTTTGCTTAATTAAGGCATTAAAATACAATATTTACCACAATAATTTGTTCCAACAACTCCCTCGGAGTAATATTTGGCATGTTTTTGAGCACTGTCAGCATGGGCTTGAACCAAGAGGCCCAAGGCAGCCCCAATATTGGGCCTCAAGTTTCATTTACATTCCTTGCCCGTGAAGCCATATGGGAGGCACCAGTAGCTCACCATTTGAATAGATTAATTGCAGTTATCCCGAAGGTGAATCCTGGAGGAGAAATGCAGTGGTAATGGGGGAGGGCTGACAATGCAAGTACAATGGAATTGAGTAAGCTCTGATTAACCATGTTTCCACAACAACATTTTCAGAAAATTATTTTAAATCTTACCAGTTGTTGAAGGGTATTTCTTAGGCCACAGCAGCTGAAGAATCTTGAATGGAGCCAACCCAATAACAATACCTGCAAGTAAGCCTAAAACAGCCATCAGGCTGCTTATTTACACATGGAAGGTATGTTTTAACAGCCATCAGGGACACCTGTAAATTGTCCCATTCCAATATCAGGTCAAATATCATTTAGGTACAGGCCATTTTGAAATGAACCCTCATTGCTCTCATTTTACACCCTCAAAACCATTGTTATAAAATGCAATTTCTGCCCATAATATTTCAGAGACATTCTGTCAGCAGTGCTAGTTTTAGGATGAAGGACCTCCATTAACAGTGAGTAACAATAAAGCAAACTGAAATCTTTAATCTTGAAGCAGAGAGCTCTTATTGTCAATGCTATCAAAGGAGCATCATCTTTAACAACAGGTCTAGTTCCTGTATAATGGCCCCCTATCACACAATGTTCTATCCAACTGATTGATCAAAAGATGGCAAATTTTCTGACTATGGACATTTCAACGACATTCACTCATTAAGGTACCATATTTATTAATACAGATGGTGTCTGGAACATTGTACCCAACCATGTTGCAGTGAGCAAGTTTGTGTTTTTTCCCCCAGTTTTCCTCTGTTGGTTTTGGGAATAATTTTATTCTGTTTTCTTTTATTTAATTTCTTTTCTTTCAAAAAACAGGCCGGGGAGGATCAAATGGGCTTTAAGAAAGTTTAACCAGGTATAAGAATGTCTGTGAATCTCCTAGTGACGTGTTTCTTTCCCTAAAATCAGACAACAGGAATGACAGCAAGCTTGTTCCGTGTGGTGTATAAAATGGCTACAGCCCTAAAGCCTTTTTTTATATATCATGACATTAGTGGTCACACAAATATGACAAGCCACAATGTACAAAGGTACTTATCCAAACAAAGCTCTTGGTAAGAATATATTGTTCGTTTTTGTTCCCATAATTCCTGGTATTTTAACTCAAAAAACTATGAGCCCTCATACTTTTACACAATGATGCTTTTTACTTAATAATTGAAAAAATATAATGCCATCCAGGTGTGGAGTATAGCATTTTCTTTGATGCTTCTGAAAGCTAGAAAGTGCCTGCTGAAAAACAGGAACTTTAGAGTGAAACAAAATAAAAAATCAGTTTCCTCCATTAAAATATCCCAGAAAAGATTTTTGTCACGATTACCTGTGTCTCGAAGCCTGTACCACTGAGACACAGTGAGGAATTTAATTATCCATTTAATTTGTGCAGGACTCATTAATTAAATATGGAGCCTTAGGAGCTAAAGTCTGTTAGTGCTATAAATTACTAATTACCTCTGCATCTAATAGGATGATCTGGTCAAATTACAATTACAACTCATCAGATATATTAGGTTTGTCAAAGAAATTTACAAAATTAAGGAGTTGATTGTGTAGCAACCAAATGCTTCTTCACAGAAAATATAGCCAGTTATTCAAAAATAAATGGCATAGAAATTCAATCATGCCAAGGAATGAGCAACAGGGCATGCAGTTTATGTGCTTGTTCACCTGGCTGCAGGGACCACATGAAATTGGTGCTGCCAGCTCATTATATCAAGCTTGCAGCTTGCCTACCTGTGCTTTGGACCAGAAAGCTCTAGATGTAACACCTCTGTTGCCAGTGGAAAGAGGTTGCAGGGGAGGATAATATCAGGAGCTTAGCTCCCAGGGCATGACTGCAATGCACAAAAAAGTTAAATTAACTTACCAGAGTTGTCAAGGTAAGAATCATACCTCTGACCTCAATTACCTTCTCCTCCGGCAGCCACAGCACTCACAACTCCCCCCTTTCCCTCTGCCTTTTACCTTCCTACAATCACTGCACCACAATTCACTCCACCTCCTTAGCTTTCTACTAGCACACTCTGAAGCACCAAACCTCAACAACGTTGCAACCCTCACTTCCCCAGGCCTCATATTTTCCACACAACATATGAACCATTCAGCCATGACAGGAACATTCTCGAAACATCTCACAAGGCTGTCACCAACTTCTTTCTTTCAAGAGAATGTCATGCACAACCTGCGACAGGAGGCTGTGATCAGAGGAAACATCTGCACATCCTTTCTACTTTGGTCATTACGGAAAGAGTTGGGGTCAAGGCTATGTGGATGGCATTGCTGGGGGAAATAGCACATAGCGTTTCTTGTCCAATTATCCTTATCTTCTTACTTTTATCTCACCTTACACACTCTGCAGAACAAACCCAGTTGCTTTTCCCAGCGGCTCATTTCTCTCTTTGCTCTTCCTTTACAGTAAACGTTAATCCAAATTTCTTTCTCTCATTTCAGGTGCTGAAAATATTGAGGCATCTGTGACACTTAAAGAAGAAAAGACCAGCCTTCCTGAAAATGCAGCATCACTCAATCTGTCTCTGCCATTTTGATATTCCCCATTATATAGGGGAGGTAGTTGTGTAGTGGTATTGTCACTGGACTAGTGACCCAAGGTAATGCACCATCATGGCAGATGGTAGAATTTGAATTCAATAAAAATCTGGAATTAGAAGTCTAATGATGAGCATGAAACCATTGCCGATTGTTATAAAAACCCATCTGGTTCACTAATGTCCTGGGGGAAGGAAATCTGCCATGGCCTACATGTGACTCCAGACCCACAGCAATGTGGTTGACTCTTAAATGTCCTCATATTCTCTTTTCTCTTTCTTTATCAATTTATTGGTCATCCTTTGCTGAATTCTAAAGCCCTCCCCATCCCCTTGCTTACTATTATTTCTCGCAACATTATTAGCTTCTTCTGTTAATCTAATACCATCTTTAACTTCTCTCATTAGCCACAGTTGGATGATTTTTCCCATGGGAATTTAAATTTATTGCAGACTATGAATTAACACTTTAAATGTTTGCATTGCTCACCTTTTGTCATATCTGCTAATGTAGGCTCCCGATTGACCTTTGCTAACTCGCCACTCATACATACGTAACTTGTTTGTTTTGTTTAGATTTAAGACTCTAGTTTTAGACTTAGATAAATCATTTTCAAATTCAAAATAAAATTCTGTTATAATATGATTAATCTTCCCTAGAGGTCCTTTACTACAGGGTTATTAACTAACCCTTTCTCATTGCACAATACTAGATATAAAATAACCTGTTTACTCATTTGTTTCTTAATATATTGATTAAAAAACTACATTGTTTATATCCCATGAAGTTGTCCTCCACGCTATGGGCTGAATGGGCTATTGTGGTAAATTTGGTTTGTTCAGTCCATAAAAAGATTAAAATCTCCCACCTTCTTGCACATGCCTCTAATTTCCTGATTCACACTCTGTCCAACACCACATTTACTGTTAGGGAGGCTATAAACTACCCTACTAGTGTTTTCTGCCCTTTCTTTTTTACCTCCACCTAAACTAATCCTTCATTTTGATTTTCTGAGCTAAGATCATTTCTCTCTACTGCCTTTATCCCATCCTTTATTGTCACCATATCTCCCCTCCTTTTCCATTTTGCCTGTCTCTTCTAAAAGTCAAATATTCTAGAATATTGCGTTCCCAACTTTGAGCAGAATTTAAGCTCCAATCTGGGAGTGTGTCAAAGGCAGGTCAGCACATAATTTCACTCTGCCAGTCAGCTGCCAGTTTGCCGTTACCATCCGGCCCCCAAACCAATTTTCCATAGGTGAGTTAAAGGTCAATTAAGACCAATTATTAGTAAAATTGGTAAAATTGCAGCGGGGGTGGAGGCAGGCACCCAATTTTATGACCCATGCTCCCTTGACATTCCACCCCTGTGGGGGAACTGTAAAATTCAGCCCATACTGTCTTTAGCTTGAACTTTTTTCTGCTTTTTTCTGACATCACATTAGTCACTGATGTTCTATAATGTTTGTGAAGTTCTTTATCCCTTCATCACCCATTCCCCTTATTTTTACCCAATTCTTTACTCTGCTCTATAGCTTTGTCATTTCTCTTACTTGTTTTGAATTTACTTTTTCCTCAATTCTCCCACCACCAACCCCACAGCCCCACCCTTCCATTAGTTTAAAGCCTGGTTTATTGCCCGAGTGATTTGATTTGCCAGGACACTGGCTGTAGCCTCTTACCCCTTTCCTCAGTAATGATGCCAATGCCCCATGAATTGAAACCCTTACTTCCCACACTGCTCTTCCAACCATGCATTTAATCTTCTAATTTGTTTATTCCTGTGCCAATTTGCATGTGGTCCAGGTAACAATCCAGAGATTATTATCTATGAGGTTCTGCATTATAATTTAGACCATAATTCCTCAAACGCTCTCAGCAAGATCTCATTCCTGATTGTACCTAGGGCTTCTGCGTTCCTATGTGGACCATGACAATTGGATCCTTCTTTTTTTGCTCCAAGTTCTTCTGCAGCCATGAGGAGATGTCTTTAACTTTGGCACCCAGTAGACAACACAACCTCCTGAACCCCTGGTTATGGCTGCAGCAAACAGTATCTGACCCCCACTATTGCAGCTATTGGGAAAGATTGAGCAGATTGTGGGCAGAATTTTCCATTCCGGGCAAAAGTCCCCTGGCTGGGGCAGAACCCAGGAGTGTTTCCCATCGTGGAGGCTGGTGGGAATTCACGGTGAATTGCGCGGTGCTGGCCTAATTAATTATGCAGTCAGGGGTTTCCTGGAGTATCACTCTGGTGGAAGGTGCATGTGACTGCTGTCATGCCTCTACAGGTCCACTTTCTTCCTCTCCACAATTTCCTCGGTCCTCTGTGGGCTAAGGAATTGCTGGATAGGGCTTCCACTTCCTTGCCCTCTTCTAGCTGGCACCTGTAAGTGAGAGAGGAAACAGCGAGTGACTATATGAGCTGCCTTCAACATGGAGGAATGCATAGTCCTTAGGTTTCTATGTGACTATGCATTATGTATGGATCCTTCCTGGATGGAGGCTGCCCGCCAACCTCTCCATGTGCACACACTAAGTCTAGTTCCTCCTCTGCCATCTAGGCTGTCCACTCCTTGAACTCAGTAAGGTTCTTGAGGTCAGGCCAGTGCTCTCCCATCTTTTCTCTCTCTCCTGCTGGGCCTCAACTTTTCCTGCACAAAGGGAGAAGATGGGGTTGGGAGAAATTGGGTATTGTTACAACCATGTTGCTGCACAAACTAAATTACAGAGGCAAACATGGCTTACAGGCAGAGTTCCCAAAAGAACCAAAAGGTCCTAAGGCCAAACGAGTGAGACAGAAAAAGGGAAAAGATTCAAGAAGACCACCCAGCCAAAGGAAGGACAGGAACCTGGAAAAAGCCCTGTTAAGTGAAGTTAAGAGTGAGGGCAAGAGAGAAAGGTTCCAAGGTTCAGATTTAAAGAGACAAAAGCTGCAGAAAGCAGATCTAAAGTGAGAACAGCTTGCAAGAGGCAAGAAGGCCCAAAGAGACAACTGAAGGTCTGGAACTCCTTGCTATGGGCATGTGAAGCAGTGGTGTGTTGTTAACACTGAGTCAGTGAGAGAGAGTGAGTGGAAAACAGCTTGAATGCATGTGGTGACCCAGGGAAGAGGTACATCGGATGGAGAGTTCAAAACCCTGAAGGTGAACCCTTGTGGAAGGCATCTGAGAGAAAGAGTTTGAGTTTGGGAGAAGATTCCAAGGCGAGGTCTGAGAGAGCGGTGATTGGAAACCCTCGTGTGAAAGACCAGTTGACTCATGATGTGACAAGCGTCTGTGGGAGTTGAGAAGAGATCCATAGCATCTGGTTGAAGTGGCATCTGTCACTTGGTTTCAGAGTGTGTTGTGTCCGACCACAGGGCATCTATTGGTTTACATGGACTATGTACTTACTGTGAACATTAAAGTATAAAATTGCTTTCATAACTTGTGTTATACTTACAAATCTGTAAATACCTGTAAAGATATACTTGTGGGTGAAGGAGTAATGTAATAAAGTTCACCCTTTCTTGTTCAATAAATGTTTTATTTTTTTGTTATAAGTTCATCAGCTGACTCCTGTGACTCTGTTTCGCATGAGGATCTTGAAGGCCCACCCCTGACCACTGAGGACCACACTGATCAGAACGCACCTGCGTTGCACCCACTCTCTCAAGCAGGCACCAACACAGATACCAGCACCTTGGTGGGCATTAGATCACCAGCTACTGTCTCGGTGCACATTGGCGAGGGCACTTCACACTCGCTTGAGGCGGAGACAGCGAGTGCCCAGGGCACTGGCAGTTGGAGGACAGCTGGGTACCAGGACAATGCTCAGTTGATGGCAGATGATGTGCCTCTGGAGTCGTCCATGAGGCAGCAGATGCTGGACACCCATCAGGGTGTGGCAGAGATACATGAGGGAATGCATGCTATGGTCTCTGTTGTGAAGGCTATCCCCTCAAAAGGTGGCTCATGATGCCTCTCCACCACCCAAATATAGAGGCAGTGATACAATGGGAGCCATGCCTCCACAAGGTTGGTGTTAGAGAGAACCATAGGTCTTCTCAAAATGTGCTTCCGATGACTGGACCATTCAGGGGGCACATTCCAATACCCCCAGATCGAGTGTCACTGATAGTGGTTGCATGCTGCGCTCTCCA
The DNA here is from genome assembly GCF_964194155.1 of Cetorhinus maximus. Classification (NCBI taxonomy): domain Eukaryota; kingdom Metazoa; phylum Chordata; class Chondrichthyes; order Lamniformes; family Cetorhinidae; genus Cetorhinus; species Cetorhinus maximus. The sequence continues at coordinate 32,893,699 of NC_135896.1, read as the reverse complement.
CAGTCTGGCACAGGAAGCGGGGGACGCAGTGGAGGAAGAAGATCTTGACACAGCTGCATAGGCAACAGACGATGAGTCCAGTAGTGAGTCCAAAAATGAGTATGAGCGCAATGCTTCCTCCATGGAGGGAGTTGGGACTTTCATGGAGAGGCTCCTCCAGGAATTGAATTAGAGGTTCCTGGGAATGCGCTCAGACCTGCAAGTCCTCACATAGGCAATGACCTCAGGTGGTCAGTGCCAGTGTGGGAGATGGATGAGGCACCCAGTATCCCAGCTAGGTGCCCGTCCATCAATGGTGAGCCGGGAGGTCCAGAATGACCTCACGTTGGCACACGAGCTGCCTGTCATCAATGCGGGCTCCACTCAGGGCACTCTGGATGAGGGCAGCAGCTCCTCTGCCCCTCTGCCAGTGACCATGACATCCAATGAGTCTGCGGCGAATGGGGAGATGCCAGCTGTGGCACTGGCCGCTCTTTCCCAGGCGGGGCTATCACAGGTTCCACGGGCCAGAGGACGCCCGCCAAAGTCATCAAGCCCAACAGGACAGCAGAGTGAGCAGGCTGTCTCCAGTGCCGCTGCCAGAAAGGAGGGAGCACCTAGATGTAGCACCTATAGGTGAAAACTTAAAGCACCTTAAAGACAACATGGCCTGATCACGGGTGATATTTGTTTTCCCCCCATTTTTGCATTCAGTGTTTATTGGCATGAGGTAAACACCTGTCAATGTTAATTGTAGAATGTTTGCCAGGCACAAGTTAATTAAATGTATTTTTGTGCAACTGGCCTCTGGCTGCTTCATTTGTTCTGCAGATGCAGGGTAAGCCATGATGTTATGATGGACATGTTTCTCCTTACACTATGTGCCATTTCAATAAAGTTTATGTTGTTGACCAAGGAACTGGACCTCCAAGGATCAAGTATGGAGCCTGTGGCCCTGGCATGTGGTGGTGATTCTTATTTGGTAGTCTAGCTGAAGAAGCGTTGGATTAAAGCGTCCCAGGTGTCCCTGCCTCCCTGGAGGTTGCCCAGGTCGGTGTCTATCCCCTCAGCGTTCTCCTCACCATACTCATTTTTGGACTCACTACTGGACTCATCGTCTGTTGCCTATGCAGCTGTGTCAAGATCTTCTTCCTCCACTGCGTCCCCCGCTTCCTGTGCCAGATTGTGGAGAGTGCATAATGCAACCACTATCAGTGACACTCGATCTGGGGGTATTGGAATGTGCCCCCTGAATGGTCCAGTCATCGGAAGCGCATTTTGAGAAGACCTATGGTTCTCTCTAACACCAACCTTGTGGAGGCATGGCTCCCATTGTATCACTGCCTCTATATTTGGGTGGCGGAGAGGCATCATGAGCCACCTTTTGAGGGGATAGCCCTTGTCACCCAGCAGCCATCCATCCAGTCAGGCTGGAGCACTGAAGAATCTCAGCACCTGTGAGTGTCTGAGGATGTAGGCATCGTGGGAGCTGCCTGGGTACCTTGCACAGACTTGCAGAATCAGCATCCTGTGATCACACACTATCTGCACGTTCATGGAGTGGAATCCCTTCCTGTTGACGAAGGCACTGGGCTCACCCACTGGCGCTTTGATGGCCACATGTGTGCAGTCATTGATTCCTGGATGTGGGGGAACCCAGCAATCACCACAGAGCCTCTGGCTCGCTCAGCCTGGCTGGCCTAGTCCATGCGCTAGTGAATGAAAGTCAATGCATGCCTGAACAGTGCGTCTGTCACCAGCTTGACACAACCGTGCACAGCTAATTGGGAGACTCTACACAAATCTCACACCAAGCCCTGGAAAGAGCCAGAGGCATAGAAGTTGAGAGCCACAGTGACCTTCAGAGCCACTGGCATGGGGTGTCCAGCCACACAGTCGTAGCTGATCTCAGGGCTGATCCTCTGACAAATGGAGGTCACTGTCTCCCTTGAGAGGTGGAGCCTCCTTCAGCATTGCACCTCAGACATATTGAGGTAGCTGCATCACCGCCTGCAAACCCTGGCAGCGGGACAATGGCGTCTTCTGTGTCCCCTTCCACCTTGGGCTTCCCGTTGGCCCTGTTCCCTTTGTGCCTGCACCTCTCCTCCCACAGGTCACTTCCCTGGAGACTGAATAGAGACACCTGGTCTCCTCCCCCTTCTGGCCCTCTCTTCCGCCTCAGAGGAGGTGCCACCAGAAGAGACCACAATCCCCATTCCCAAGGCTAGAGAAGGCTGTCTAATACCTGGAAGGCTCCAAGTGGTATGAATCCTCCGGGGGCCTGGAAAACAACACTGAGTCTTGAACTGAAGCCTGGTATTTTTGTCAATGCAGCTCTAAAGCAAAATGAAGATGTCCTGTTCACACAAGCAACCAGCAGCAAGCTATATCCTAAACTACAAGCTACCCGCATTTACAAGCCCACTGACCCCTCTTATCCTGCCCGTGGATGAGGTTTTTGAAATTGTGGCCTGCCCGCCTGCCCATTTAGCCCATGCGATGGCCTGAAAAAAAATCGCACAGGCTACGTAAAACCCGAGACCATTGGTGTCTCGAGGGCCTTAACTGGCAACTTAATTAATGGCGGGCGTACCTCCGTTTTCATCATGCGCCCACCTACCGAAATATCGCAAGAGTGCGTGTTGACGTTGGCATGCTCGGCCGACGTCAACACGCTTTATTTCACGCTTGGGCGTGTCGGGCGCGCGCCCGATTGCCGAGCGAAAAATTCTAGCCAATGTTTTTGTTCGTAAACAAGTCTGTATGTTACACAGAACGGCTGCCTAAAATGCAACACTGTTATCTTTAGGGTGAATTATACAGCCTGCAGAGTGAAATGATCATGCACAAAAGTGACAGGCACCACTAAATCCAAAATGAAAATGAGGAGAAATTTTGTTACTCGAGGAGTGATTAGAATGTGGAGCTCACTACCCCAAGAAGGAGCTGAGGCAAATAGCTTTGATACTTTCCAAAGGAAATTGGATGATTATATGAAAGAGGGGGAATCGAAAAATACGCTGAGATGTTCGGATGAGATGCATGGAATGGGATGAGATACCATGTGGAGTATAAACACATGGGGCAGAATTTTCCCCCCCGTTTGGGGGGGAAGTGCGGGAGCGGCTGCATGCAGGTGCACCTCCGATCTGCGCCCCCGATTGGGGGTGCACCGCCATTTTGCGTGGGCGGTCCAATTAACGCCCTCCCTGTGTGACATCCGCCAGGAAGTGCTATGTGCTCCCTGTGCGGGCGGGGGAGATTCGCTAAGCTGAGAGTGCACTCTCTCGCGCATGCACGCAAAAGAGTGCACTCATCTCCCTGGGGCTCAGTGCTGCCTCAGGGAGATCGGCTCCAAATTTAAAAATGTTAAAAATAGAAAAATAAAATTTCCCTGACATGTCCCCTCATGTGACACTGTCACATGAGTTGGGGCATGTCCATCACTTTTAGTTAAACTTTTATTAAATTTTTAAAAACCTACATGAAACCTCATCCCGCCCGTGGATGAGGTTCCATGCTTTCTCTGAAGCCTGCCAGGGCTCCCGGCCTGCCCGCCAACCTTAAGGTTGGACGGGCAGGTCCTTTACCTACTGCAATTACTTTCTAAATGACCTCAATAGGCCGTTGACAGGTCGGCTGATTTGGCTCCGCCCCCGCCGACCTGAAAAATGAAATGACGCGGGGTGACGTTGGGAGTTCCGCCCGACATCATCCTGTGTCATTTTACGCGTCATCGAGAGGGTCCTGCCTCCCACACGCCGACCGGGAAATCCTGCCCATGGAGATTAGTGAGATGAATGGCTTATTTTGTGTTGTATGTTCAACGACCCAGGTTTTGTGGTTCTAATAGTGGTGAACGCTGAAACATCGAGAGCCGCAATGGCATTACAACGTTCGGTGATCTCATGTGCAATTTCTAACATCCTTATAAATACTCCCAATCTTACATTGCTTGATGCAATAACAGGGTGAAAGTTGAGTAAGCATTTCATATTTTTGTAGAGATAATTGGAAAGCCTAACTTTTGCAGTTCCAAAAAATGATTTATCTTTCTATCACTTCACTGCACAGGTGTGTAAATCAGAATAGTGTTTATTTTGTTCAAGCCTTTCATATCCAATAAGTTTGTTTTGTTAAAAAAAGTGAAATCTTGTGGCATAGTTCTGTTGGTTTAAGCAAGGTATTCAGATCTCTTTTTAAATGTTAATTCTCCCTAACTGAATCATAACAGAGGGAACATTAGTTTTGTATAGCCAGTTTATTCCACTGTGTGATACATTCAGATTACTGCAAGGCTATGCAGCTTAGAAAGAACATTGGATATGATTTAAGGGTTGATAGTGGCTAAGCATTGCATATTTATTAATATTACTGATATTGTTAAGTCAGCTGTCAAATTTTATTAGAAATAAGTTCTGCAATGTGTCCCACAGACTGCATGATCCAGAATGCAAAATAACTCTTGAACTGATAAATAAACGTGTAATGTATTTAGTCATTTATAAGAAAATACGTAGCTTGATCTACAGCCTAAGTGTCAAAGCCAAGGGGCATAATCATTACCGGCCCTGAGCTAAAAGCTAAGGCTATTAAATGGAAGATTTATCGGCAAAGGTTTTCTGTTTGCTAAAATAACCTTATTTCCTTTGTTTTCAGGTTGAAGGCATTGAAGCAGTCATGGTATGTTTGCAAATCCTTGGATAAGAGCCAATATAGATTTTTGCTGCTCTGGCAAATATTGAAAAAGATGGTCTTTAATAATGAATTTGCTGTACACTGTCATTTTAATTTTATTTTTCTATACTCCCATGGGAATGGATCACTTTAAGGCAGAGAATGCTGCCACTTTCTTTGTAATATACTTGGTGCTGTCAGAAAGAGCGTTGCCTTTTGTTTCAAATTAAAGATTCAGTAATCAACAAAGTATAGACATGTGCCAAATCCAAATAACAAGTACTAGTGTTAGTGTGAGTACTGTTCATTATTATTAAGCTCACATACATACAAAATATTATCAGGAAAGTGCCAATGTGTTGGAGAAATAGTTCACAGACAGTGCATTTTTAATTTTGGTGGTTATTTAGAGAAATACAGACAAGAAGGGCAAAGGTGATGAGAGTCAGGGATAAACTGGTTTATTCTTTAGATGTTATGCTGGCACTATAGTCTTCCTCACAGTTATAAGTTAACAGCTGCTCTTAAATTTGTTACCCATGAACCTTGGCTGCCACTCAGGAAGATGATCTAAGCCATCTCAGGGCTGCTGCAGTTACACAGAGTGAGGATTTTCAAACTTTTGTGCAAGATTGGAGCTCCCTTGGGGGGAGAAACTCAGACAACATTCACGCTCCAGTTTCTAAATCCAGAAATCCCTACTGGACAATGCATGTATAAACATCAGGTGCATAATTTTTGCCTATTTGGAAGCCTTTGGCTCTTGCTTATTTCCCTCGCAGTGATATAGATGCAAGTTTCACTGTGCTGCTCTCCTTTTTCCTTGCTCAGTTGAGCTAGTTATTTTCCAAGATTAGAATTAAGGGCAAAGCTGAGTTTTATGTGCATCATTTGGACTTAAAACATTGAGATGCAGTCATTAGATCAGTGCTTGATTGGCATTCCTGTCACTGGCATCAATCTGCAATCCCTCCACCAGAACAGCAGTGTGGCTGTAATATGCACCCGCTGGAGGGTGCACTGCAGAACCTCACCAAATTTCCTTCAAAAACACCTCCCAGTCCTGCAACTTTTTCCATTAAAAAGAACAGCATCAATGTCATGGGAATACCAACTCCTTGGGGCAGAATTTTCAGGTCAGTGTGCAGGCAAGCACCTGACCCACTCGAGCGTAAAACAGCGTCGAATGTCCCGACGTCATCCCGCGCTCGCGCAACATTTCGCTCGGCAGGCACGCACAAAAGCCAGAAGCATGCCCGCTGACAATTAAGAGGGCAATTAAGCCCATTAAAGTTGTAATTGCCCCTGATTTTTCATGATCCGTCCAACCTCATGGTTGGCGGATGGGCAAATCAGCCAGGTGGCCTTTGCATTTTTCGTGAAAACTCATCCAAGGGTAGGATGAGATTTCCATTATTAAATAAAAATCTATGGGCAGAATTTTTGTAATGTAAATGTTCAGGTGACTGTTTGTCATGCTTGGACATTTTTGTTCTTTGTTTTTGTGCACTTCCCTTAGATACAAAATAAGCTCATTGTTAATTTTACAAAGCAGTGGTGGTGTCATTTAGCAAAGCTTCTCAATTCAATTTTCATATTTCTTTTTCAGAATGTGCAGCTTTATATGTGAACACTAACAACTATTCATTCTCTTGTCATGCTCTTTCAAGGCTAAGAAATAGCTTGTCTAACTCTCCTTCAGCTAAGATTGCCAAACGGTACAGTGCGGTTCTGAATTGTGTGTGGTCTTTCTATAACAGATTCATCCCAATGGGATGTGTAATGGCAGTTTCTTAACGTCACTCGAGTGCAAAGGAATATAAAACAGTTTGACATTCATGTAGAGGGTTTTAAGATGTCGTCTGAATCTTCATGCTCCACAAGATATTTGAAAAATTCCACGAAAATTTAACTAAACTCCCTTTAACTCATTATGGTTTTTGATTTGGAAGGGGGTTAAAGAAATTGAATTAGCTGTGGGAAGAGAATGATTTACAACCATTTTGAATGAATCCAGTTTGCTTCACAAGAGGGTAGATTTTCCCATTTCTGCAGATAGGTCTAAGAGGTGCTGCACTTAGGGGGCTGCACATTGTGTAGTAGCGCACCCAAATTTATGTTCACTGAAAATAATGTATGGAAAGACTTAAGAGTATGTGAGTCTTCCATCCAAACTTCCTTTATTTAATCCAGCACACCTAGGTGCAGGAACAGGTAAATCAGTTTCTTTATAGCCTCAGCCACGAGAAACATGAACTCGTAAAATTACTTGAGTATCAGTAAGGATGCACTGCTAAAATTATGTGCATGTGATAAGGAGCACAGACTCATAAAATGGCCCTCATGTGTCAAAAATGCGAAGGATAAAATTACTCCCAAACTGTTCATGACAGTTATCTGCACAATGTTTGTTGTTAAGCCTATTCACACTTGTTTGTCAGAATTGTCATGTGGGTATCTCAGTATTAAATACTGACGGGCTGTCAGAAAATGAGTGGGAGGAAAGTAACAATTATAAACCAATGGAAACTTGTGGCTCCCCTCACCCCTGTGGAAGAGAAGAGGAGGAGAATGAAGGCAGAAGTTGGGTCTTTAAAGCAAATTCAGATTGCTGTGTGTAAAAGGCAGAACAGAGGGAAAAGGTGATGTGCTGTTTGGTTACTGATTTAAATCATTGCTCCTGGTTATTACTACATACAAACAGTTCTACATACATACCGTGTTTGGTGTTTCTCTGGAAGAAATTGAAGACCTTGTTATCTGATGATAACATGGAATTCTCTCTCTCGTTCCCTCCATGTATCCTATAGGGTGTTTGCTTTTCCAGTTTTCATTGTAGCATCTGCACAATTTAAGTTTTGCAAAGTTAAGAATGACCTGATTCCAGTACTGCAGATCAATATGAGAGCCTCCAGAGGCCATCAAGTAATATTGACATCCTTGCTGCAGAAACACTATTATGGACTATAGCTGCACTTTCACCTCCACACAATCCTCTGCTGGACTAATCAGCTAACTATTACAGCCAGGGAATCAACTGCATAGCTCCTGCTGTGAGAGATGGAATGCTTCCTATTCCAAAGTAAACCCTGAGGAAGGAAAACATGGCAACTAAAGGGAAAAGGAAACGTCTTTCTGATTCAGAAGAAAACGAGCTTAATATAATGAGCAAGACTTTAGTTCAGGATTGTAGCCAAATGTGAAACTAATCATAACACATGGAAAAGAACATCATATCCACTCAGGGGAACATTGGTTCGTCTCTGCATACATTTCATCTTATATTAAAAAAGGTGGCTAAAGATGGATGGAACTGGAAGGTTTTTAGGAACAAGAGTGGAATGGCTCATTGCCAATTCAAATTGATTCTCCTTCTAATCAATCAGGTTCCTTGCATCCATTTGCACACGTCCGTTTTGCATGGGTCCCACCTTACGTCATAAAGTGGGAGCACATGATGACAGGTACAGACCTCTCTGGGTGCTGGAGCCGGGGTGCACACGTAGTGCCGTGTTCCCAGCACTTGAATGCCTATTCCAGACCACAGTGCGGGTCTAAAACTGCTGGTGCACGGCCTATAAACTGTACCATGGAGGTAATGGCACAAGGCCATGTTCCCCCACAGGTAGCATATATAGGGGGTGGGACATATTGTGTCATCACAAGTGCGCCCCACTACCAGCTTGGACAGCACATCCGGTGTCCGGTAAGTGACAGCAGTTTTTGTTTTAAACCCGAGGCAGAAGTTCAAGTGGCCCAGGAACAGATTGTCCCCATTCCTGAACCCTCCACTGTTCACCTCACTGTTAGGGAAAACATTACCAACCCGCAGAGCTCTGTCACACATTTCAGTTATGAAATTCCCCCTCTACCAGAACATCTTACTAAACTACTAAAAGCTGTAGAGTTATCACAAAAGTATTTCTATACTTTGGAACAGGAAACACATGAGATAGGGAGAAAGATTCAAGGTATCACAGTCCCACCCTGGTGGGACATTTTCGAAAACATAGAGGTCCCTTCATGGGTCAGAATGGCTTCCCACATCCTCGTGGTTTGCCAGCTGGGAATAGTGTTGTACCTGTTGTGCTCTCAGTGCAAGGGAAAAGGCAAAATCCTAGAGTTCCAAAATGAAAGGACCTGGAAGAAGCATTATGCTAAGGTGGAGAGAGATACACCTGTTTGAACCTTTCATATATATATTTTTTTGTGTTCCTGAATAAAGATTGTTGTTTTTTTTGTGTTCAGTTATTTTTAAGAAAGATTTTTACGTGTTGTTTTCTTTTAATAAAGATGTATGTGCACCAAGTGGGGTGTTGGACCCCCTAAATGTTTGGATGTATGTAAATAACTGTATTTTGCCTACGCATGCTTACGTACACCACATTTTAAAGAATGGGGAATGTACGTGTCATGAGATCTTAGATATCATTGACAAGGATATGACTTTTGGACTTTTATGGCAGAGGACCCAACTGCTGAGTTAAGTGTAGAACCCTGCAGACAGGAAGCTAGGCCCATGAAGGCCTGGGAATGGATATGCCTGGGCTTGTTGAGTGCAGTGTGGATTGTTGCCTGTAACCAGGCAATGAGAGGAGATAGAATACGCATTCCTCCCTTTAAAACAATCAACCCAGAGAGAGACTTCATCTTACACGAAATTAAAGCCCATCAAAATCTTGCATAAATAATCGCTACTAACTACTAAGGCAGCAATCAATGCAATTATGCGAACCCATCAATACTCCACATATACAATGGCTTTCAGTTCAAGACTAGTTACGGGGACAGGAAGACAACGATAAACATCATGCAAGCCCATTAAAAACAACGGGACAACAATCGCCTGATGAAGCCCAAATCAGACAAAGAACTAACCTTGATTTGGTTTCAGATAAGAAATTAGAAAAAAACAGTATAACTGGGCCACCAGTTACGAAGGTGAAGCGGTCACAGGAAGGTGAGCAGTTTGGAGCGGTTGAAGCAGAGTTTAAGCAGGGTGAGCAATTTTGGAACGGTTGAAGCAGAGCTTAAGCAGGGAGGAGTAGCTGAGCCAAGCGGAGGAAGGAGATCTGGAGGTTTGCAGGCCCGCAGGCAACATCACATCGAGGGGCATGGGGTGGCAGGCTCAACCGAAGACAACAAGGCCGCAACCACAGCCCTCCACGAAGATTGACCACCCACAACCGCGCCCTCCACCCAGCTGAAGAACCTTCGCAGATTCCACAGACCAGGATCACATGGGAATGGCAGGCCCCAGAGGACACAAAGAGCGTACTCCAAAACTGCAACCGGCTTACCTGGCTGGATTTCGAACTGTTAAGGAACCCTGGTTGGTGAGCATGATCCCTGACCTCTCCTAGTTCAATTTAGTTAGGTTTTGGGGGTGGGACAAGGGTAAGGGGATTAGTAGTGTGATTTTCCCTCATTATGCCATGTGTTCCGCATCCTTAACTAAGTGTACTTTGTAGGTCTGTTTTATCTCAGTGTAATCCTAATGTTATAAGTTCATTTGTGACTTCAATAAACTCAGTTTTTTTTTTCTAGCAGCAAAACCAGTTGTCTGCTGCACTTTGTCACAACCCCCAAATAAGTCCAAGGTCCAGAACCCAGGGAGTGGGAGCAATTTGGACTGCTCAGAAGTCAGAGGTGAAGCTGACACACACACCACCCCCTACAAGGGAAAAGGAAACATCTTTCTGATTCAGAAGAAAATGAGCTTAATATAATGAGCAAGACTTTAGCTCAGGGTTGTAGCCAAAAGTGAAACTAATCATAACACATGGAAAAGAACATCATATCCACTCAGGGGAACATTGGTTTGTCTCTGCATACATTTCATTTTAGATTAAAAAAGGTGGCTAAAGATGGATGGAACTGGAAGGTTTTTAGGAACAAGAGTGGAATGGCTCATTGCCGATTCAGACTAATTCTCCTTCTAATCAATCAGGTTCCTTGTATCCATTTGCAGAAAATCATGTGGCCCATTGTTGCTCGTCACCATACGGGGAAAGGAGTTCAAGGGGGGTCGCGCAGTGTGGAACTGTTCTGCTACTGGGTCGTTTTGCTCGCAAACTGGTTGCACGCTTATCTGTCAGCAGGTGAGTCGACTACAACATACTGCAGATGCAGAGGCCAATATAAAATGAAGCATGTGCTATTTACTTACACAGACAACAGAGCACTAACATAACGTGTGCTTCTCCAACCAGACCCTACTCTAGACTAACATTAACATGGTAGCCCGCACTACACAGCTATTGGGTCTTACAGTCACGTGGTCAATCTGCTCACATTCTCTTAAAGGTGTATTACACCTCAGGAACCTACCTGGTTAGGCCTTCCCTTGTGAGGCTTAAAGGAGCAGTCCTGTTCCTCCTGACCCACCAGGAATGTAAATAAAACTTAGCTTAAAATGTGGAGCTTGTGACCTGAGATCACATTTGTGTTCAGTGCCTCCCAGCCCAAGCATTAGAAAACTGGAATACAGATGCTCTTCGAACGTAACCCTAGGGATTTCAAAGGGTATAGTCTGTACTTCCAATAAGGAAGTATTGACTTGTCCTGGGACAGTTCCCTGGGAGAAGGGGGGAGAACAGTTGCAGACTGTATAATGAAACTTTCACATGCTCCATTGAAGTCTGCAATAATGAAAAGGATCCCCAAATGTTGGAACTTATATTGGCAGCTATGAAAGGATAACAATGGATCCTTAAATGTGAATTGCAGTGTTTTACTGTGATATTAGTAACAGAGGGCGGAATCGTTTGGTCCTGTTGGGGGCCGGCATGAGCAGATAAGATGGCGAGAAGGCCAGAAATTGGTTTCACACCATCAAGAAGCCAGTTTGCGATCGTCCGCTCTGCCCGTCAATGGCGGGCCACGTTTCCTGCTGTCCAATGCCGGGAACTTAATTCTAACCCACGTGTATCTCGTTATTGTGTCCTCACACCGGAATTGTCCCTCACGTTAAATTTACCGCCCATGTCGGCGTGACTTCAGAGCGGCGTGCACCTGGCGAGCCGAACTTCGAGGGGAGCACACAACCTTGCACAGCGCTCATGGACATCGCCCGTAAGACATCAAGGAACAGGCACCATGCATTCAGGGGGTGGCACAGGCAAGTCGCTATTTCCCGGCTGGCTTTCAGTGCGGTGCCAGGGCAAGGACTTCAGTGCGGGTGAGGCCAGGGGTGCGGGGACAAGGCAGCACAGACTGAAGGAAGTACACCAGCACATGCTGGGGGGATGGGGAGGCTGGGTGGGGGTGGGTTGGGGGGCACGGTGGGTGATGAGGGAAGCAGCCACACACTTGGAAAGGCTTGTTAAAAGTGAGCATTCTTCCGCAGCTGAGACTGTTCAGCAGCCGCTACATTGACATGCTTGGAGTCGGGCCTCTGAAGCTTTTCTGCCCATTCAAGCGATGCAAAAGCATGAAATTGCCTCCAAATGCTCCAGAACTGTTCATCCCTTGGGTGCAGACTGCAAATTAATGTGCGTTTTAGGGGGTTGAGGAACAATTGGACGACTGGGCAAGTTGTACAATCCTCTTGCGGAAGTGGTCATGGCGCAGTTACTGGTGGAGGTGCTCACAGCCTCTTGCAATGTCTTTTTTCAGGTTTGGACCAGTATCCATTATGGTTCAAGCTAACAGTGCAGCCTTGCAGTGTGGGTTAGGACAATGCCCGTGCCTGAGCTGAGAGCACAGCATGGAGTCCAGTGGCCAAAGCTGCCGCCATTTGGTCAAGTGGAGGGGGCGGAGGTGGGTGGGGTTTTGGACAGCCAATGAGTGCACTGCACACTGGCCATCCTAGCACTCTCCGGCAAGTGTGAAAGGGCCTTCAGACTTAAACAAGAGTGGTTCTTAATACATCCATGTTAACCCACGCATCTCTCTCTCTGATCCTGCAGGAGGAGAACATCAGGACTATGGAGCCTGGTGATTTAATGGTATGCCTCATGGCTTACAGAGACCAGAGAAGAAGAAGAGAGCTAGGGAGTTGGAATTTAAAAATAGGGAAGTCTTGTTACAACTGTACAGGGTGTTGGTGAGGCCGCACCTGCAGTACTGTGTACAGTTTTGGTCCCTGTATTTAAGAAAGGATATATTGCCATTGGAGGCATTTCAAAAGAGATTCACTAGGCTGATTCCTGGGAATGAAGGGGTTGCCTTATCAAGAACGGCTAAACAGGTTAGTCTTTTATTCATTAGAGTTTAGAAGAATGAGGGGTAATCTTATTGAAATGTACAAGATTCTGAGGGGGCTTGACAAGATAGATGTTAAGAAGATGTTTTCATTAATGGGGGAATCTCCCAACTCCCTAGCAATACAGGCCAAAATTCCATTTGCCTTCTTAATTACTTGCTGCACCTGCATGCTAACTTTTTGAGTTTTATGCACAAGAACACCCAGATCCCTCTGTGCTGCACTTTTTTTGGATTCTCTCTCCATTTAAATAATAGTCTGTCTTTTAATTCTTCCTACCAAAAGGCATGACCTCATACTTTCCTACATTAAACTCCATCTGCCAAGTTTTTGCCCACTCGCTCAACCTATCTATATCCCCTTGCAGATTCCTTCTGTCCTCATCACAACATGCCCTCCCACCTATTTTTGTATCATCAGCAAATTTGGATACATTGCACTCTGCCCCTCCTCCAAGGCATTAATATAGATAGTAAATAATTGAGGCCCTGGGACTGTCCCTTGTGGCACTCTACTAGTTACGTCTTTCCAACCTGAAAAAGACCCATTAATCTCGACTCTCTGTCTTCTGTGTGTTAGCCAATCCTCAATCCATGCTAATACATTACCCCCAATCCCGTGAGCTCCTATCTTGTGCAATAACCTTTTATGTGGCACCTTATCGAATGTCTTCTAGTAATTCACCGGTTCCCCTTTATTAACTCTGCTTGCTATATCCTCAAAAAAGTCTAGCAATTTTGTCAAACATGATTTCCCTTTCACAAAACCATGCTGACTCTGTTTGATTGCTTTAAGCTTTTCTAAATGTCCTGCTATTTCTTCCTTAATAATGGACTCTAGCATTTTCCCAATGACAGATGTTAGGCTGACTGGTCTATAGTTTCCTGCTTTTTGTCTCCCTCCCTTCTTGAACAGGGGCATCACATTAATGGTTTTCCACTCCGCTGGGACCCTCCCGGAACCCAGTAAGTTCTGGAATATTTCAACCAATGCCTCCACCATCTCTGCAGCCACTTCTTTCAAAACCCTTGGATGCAGGCCATCAGGTCCTGGCGACTTGTCTGCCTTTAGTCCCATTAGTTTGTCAAATACTTTGTCCGTCGTGATAGAGACTGTTACTAGATCTTTCCTCCCATTAGCTCCTTGCTTATCTGACATTTTTTGGATGTTTATAGTGTCCTCCACCGTCAAGACCAATGCAACTATTGGTTTAAGTCGTTTGCCGTTTCCCTGTTCCCCATTATCAATTCTCCAGTCACATCCTCCAAGGGTCCCACACTCACCTTTAGCCACTCTCTTTCTTTTTATATTCCTGTAGAAGTTCTTGTTTGTTTTTATATTTCTTGCCAATTTACTTTCATAATCAATTTTTTCCCTCTTTATTAGCTTTTTAGTCATCAGCTGCTGGTTCCTAAAAAATGACCAAACCTCTGGCCTACCACTAGTTTTTGCCGCTTTGTATGCCTTAGTTTTTAATTGGATACTCTCCATGACCACCCTTGTTAACCATGCGTGGTTCATCCTTCTTAGCAAGCCCTTCTTTTTAACTGGGATAAATTTTTGCTGAGTGTAATAGATATCTGCTTAAATATCTGCCGCTGCTCATCCACTGACCTTCCCCTTAGTCTATTTTCCCAGCCCGCTTTAGACAAACTCTTTCTTCATACCTTTGTAATTGCCCTTATTTAAGTTGAGGACACTGGTTTGAGTCCGAGTTGCTCACCCTCAAACTAAATTTGAAATTCTACCTTGTTGTGATCGCTACCCCCTAGAGGATCCTTAACTATGATATCTCTTATTAATCCCACCTCATTACACATTACTAGATTTAAAATAGCCTGTTCCTGGGTAGGTTCTGCAACATATTGCTCTAAGAAACAATCCCTGATCCACTCTAAAAATTTGTCTTCCATGATTTGTCTAGTCCATATGAAGATTAAAATCACCCATGACAATTGTAGCACCCTTCTTACATGCCTCCACTATTTCCCAGTTTATAATTTGCCCTACAGTGTGGCAACTCTTTGGGGGCCTATACACCACTCCCACCCGTGACTTCTTCCTCTTGCTATTCCTTATTTCCACCCAAAATGATTCCACATCACAATCTATTGCACCTATAAGACCAGAAGACCATAAGACTTTGGAGCAGAAGTAGGCCATTCGGCCCATCGAGTCTACTCCACCTTTCAATGAGATCATGGCTGATCTGAGAATCCTCAACTCCACTTTCCTGCCTTTTCTGCATAACCCTTGATTCCCTTACTGAATAAAAATCTATCTCAGCCTTGAATATACTTAACAGCCCAACCTCTACAGCTCTCTGTGGTAAAGAAATCCATAGATTGACTACCCTCTGAGAGAAGAAATTCCTCCTCATCTCTGTTTTAAATGGGCACCCCCCCCCCCTTTACTCTGAGATTATGCTCTCTGGTCCTAGGCTTTCCCACAAGGGGAAGCAACCTGTCAGTATCTACCCTGTCAAGCCCCCTAAGAATCTTATATGTTTCAATAAAGTCACCTCTCATTCTTCTAAACTCCAGTGAGTACAGGCCCAACCTACTCAGCCTCTCCTCATCAGAAAATTCCTCCATACCCAGAATCAACCTAGTGAACTTTCTCTGGACTGCCTCCAATACCAGTGTATCTTTCCTTAGATGAGGGGACCAAAACTATTCACAGTATTCTAGGTGTGATCTAACTAGTGCCTTGTATAGTTTTGCAAGACTTCCCTATTTTTATACTCATTTCCTTTGAAATGAAGGCCAACATTCCATTTGCCTTTCCTATTACCTGTTGAACTTGTGTGTTAGCTTTTTGGGATTCATGCAATCACATCTCTGTAATGGCTATCAAGTCATATTCATTGATTTCTATTCGTGCTGTCAACTCATCTATCTTGTTACAAATGCTGAGTGCGTTCAGATGAAGAGTCTTAAACTTTGACTTTTTACCATTGTTACTCATTCTGGTTCTAATTTCTGCTGCACTCTTCTGCTTATATTTTCAGCTCCTTCCTCCACACTTTGATTATTGTTCACCTCTTCACTACCCTGCACCTCTGCTCTCTCATTTCTTTCTGATTTTTTAAACTTCCCTTCAATTGAACCCTCCCGCACCCCCCCAACTAATTAGTTTGAAGTCCTATCTACAACCCTAGTTATACGGTTTGCCAGGACACTAGCTCCAGCATGGTTCAAATGAAGCCCATCCCAAAGGAACTGATCTCTCCTTCCCCAGTACTGGTGCCAGTGGCCCATGAATCAGAACCCATTTCTCCCACACCAATCTTTGAGCCATGCATTTACCTCTCTAATCTTATTTAACCTATGCCAATTTGTACATGGCTCAGGTAGTAATCTGGAGATTAGAGATTAGAGTCCCTCAGCAAAACCTCTTTCCTAGCTCTACCTATGTTGTTGGTACCTACGTGGACCACGAGAATTGGATCCTTCCCCACCCACTCCAAGTTCCTCTCCAGCCCAGAAGAGATGTCCTTAACCTTGGCACCAGGTAGGCAACACAGCCTTCGGTACTCTCTGTCTTTGCTGCAGAGAACAGAATCTATTCCCCTAACTATGCTATTCCCTATTGCTACTACATTTCTCTTTTCTCCCCCCACTTGAATGGCACACTGTACCAAGGTACTCTGGTCAGTTTGCTCATCCTCCCTGCAGTCTGTGCCCTCATCCACACCGGGAGCAAGAACCTCGTACCTATTGGACAAGGGCACTGGCTGAGGCTCCTCCAAAGCTAAATTCTGGATCCCCATGCTTTCCTCACTCGCAGTCACACCCTCCTGTCCCTGACCATGGTCCAAATTTGATGTAATTAATCTAAGGGGTGTGACTGCCTCCTGAAACACCGTGCCCAGGTAACTCTCCCCCTCCCTAATGCGTCGCAGGATCCGCAGCTTGGACTCCAGCTCAACAACTCTGAGCCAAAGTTCCTCAAGCAGCCAACACTTGCTGCAGATGTGGTCACCGTAGATCACACCGGCATCCACCAGATCTCACTTACTTTAGCTGCAACACATCGCCTGCCCAGCCACCTCTATTCTATTTAATTAATGTGGATGTTAAATATTTTATAAGTGAATTTCTTAACTGTACACTTCAGCGGTAATAACATCTGATTGAAACCACTTGGCCAATCATAAGAGACATGAGAGAGATATCGACCAATCACCTATCTGTTTTCCTTTGAAGTCACACTTTGGCCCTGACAGGTGGAAACAGTTTGAAGGGGCTCTCTGCCACCAATTTTTATCACCTGCCGCCGCTGCCCTTTTCACTCAGGTCCGCTCTACTTATGGGCTCTCTCTCTCAAACTCCGCGCTACCTTATGGGCTCTCTCTCACCAAACTCTGCGCTGCTTTATGGCCGCAAGATTCGTGGAGGATGATGGTGAGATGCAGTGAGCACAGTCCTGACATCCTCACCTTGCATCTGTGAACGTTTGACTTCTGTGTGGCTGATGGCAGCACACATACACTCAGTGCTCAGGCTCATGTCATGGAGATGCAGCAGAGGCCCTAATAGTAGCTAGATTCCAGGAGGATGATGATAACATGCAATGAGGTCATTCCATAGGTCGTAACATTGCCTCTATGAATGTCTGACTCCTGTCTGGTTGAGGGCAGCTCTGTGATCAGAGTCATATCATGGAGACGCAGCTGTGAAACTTTAAGTGCACATGATCTTTTGTCAGTCTTCAGCACCTGATCCCTTCAGGTACACACTGTCACCAGACATAGATGCTGAAGAGATGGGGGCCAGCCCCACCTCAAAGGTGCTGAGAGCATACGGAGAGAATGAGTGAACTTTGTGACCCCTGCCCATGACATTCTGGCAGCAATTACGAGCATCATCGAGGTGCAGGTATCACAAATGTGTCCAGTGAGGGTGAAGCCGGACCATCATTTTGGTCTGAAGGTTACACACTGCACAGGGAAGAGGCCCTGGACTGAGACACCTGCCTTTACCTTGTTCAGGAACCAAGGTTTCACATCTGAGTGACACGTACACGGCTCATCAGACAAGGAGCCATAGACAGGGAGCCATTCTTGGGAGTCTATTTACAACAGTGAACATTGATTAACACCTGTACCCAGGCTGTGCAACTACATCTTCTTAACCTTCCTAACCCAGCCGCTATGTCTTGGTGCTCCCCAACACCCACAGTGGAGGTGGAGGCAGCCGGCTGACTGCTATGCCCTGTCCATGATGACTTCAGCGTGTGTCCTCTGGAGGGCCCCGGCCTGCTTTCGAGTATCCTGTTGTGGGTCAGGTGCACCCTCCTCGGCCTGTGGAGCTGGAGATGATGGGGTCACAGGAAGAGGGGATTTGGATCACTGTACATTCCCAGAGACACTTGGGTGGACGGCCCTGGGGTGTTGAGCTGCTGGTCTTCCTACCTATGGGTATTTGATGGCCCCTAGCTGACTTCTTGAGGATAAGGGGAAGCTGGAATGAGATCAAGCTGCCCCACATCCCCCAACTGTTGGAGGCCAACTATGGCATCAGCAATAGAGTTCAGCCTGCACAGCAGTGCAGGGCCGATGTCCTGGACCAAGGTCTCCATGGCGGCTGCCATCCTGCCAGTGTTGACCTCGGTGCGTCGGCATGCCGGTACTATCACCTCAGAGTGAAGGCGGATGGACTCCTCCATCATCCCTTGCAATCTGAGGAATGCACCAGACATCCCTTCCTGATGTTCCTGTGATTGTCTTTGCAGCTCCAGCAACTGATTGAGGACCAAGCCCAGTGGCTCATCATCTGACTCGGACTCAGCTGATTCCTGGCTTCCAGCAGCCCTCTGACTGCTGGTGATAGCAGATACCCCTGCCTCCGATTGCTGGTGATAGCAGATACCCCTGCCTCCGACTGCTGATGATAGCAGATACCCCTGCCTCCGACTGCTGGTGATAGCGGATACCCCTGCCTCCGACTGCTGATGATAGCGGATACCCCTGCCTCCGACTGCTGGTGATAGCGGATACCCCTGCCTCCGCCTGCTGTGGAACAGATTGTGTGCTGTACTCACCAGATTGTGATCCCAAGGCTGCTCTACATCTAGGTCCCACCGATGTGTATGTCGCTGCGTTGGTGGAGGGCGTGGATGGGTGCCGTGACGGGTCTTCAATGGTGCGACCCTCAGGGTCTTTATCCGTGGTTCACTCAGCACTGGGGTCGAGGTCAAGGTTGCCTGAGGGAGATGTGTCAGATGTGCCTTGGAGAGAAAGTGGAGATTATTAGTGCTTCACAGCTGTGTTGAACACAGAACAGTGGACTCAGAGTAGCATTGAGAAAGCAACCATATGGTGCAGGATCCTCACATGGGTGTCCACCGCTGACCTGATTGAACGGTCGACTCCTCTCTGGCCAGCTCTAACGTGTGACTCTCAAATGGAGTGAGGACCTTGATGTCAGGCACTTCACCCCCAGCCTGGGACCTCTCCCAGCGATTGTGCGCGATCTTGTCCGGCATAGAGACAGATGGAGAGAGTGTGAGCAATGTGAATGCCAGGCCAAATGAGAAGGATGCCAGGCATGCGTGTGTGCTGAATGGAGCCATGGATGGGAAGAGGAGGTGATCTCCAGTGGAGATGAGGCCAGATGGAGATGTGAGGTTGTGTGTGTGAGAGTGAATGGTGATGTCCCTTGAGCTGGCAGTGAGTGACATGCCAATGAATGTGTGATGGGCTTGTGAGTGTGTGATTTGAGAGTGATGAGATGCTTGATTACCCTGGCTGCACGGATAAGATCATTCATCCTTTTTCTGCACTGGATGGCCGACCTTTTGTGTGCAGCGTTGGCACTGACCACCTCTGCCACCACCTCCCAAGCCGGAGTGGTGAGACTGATGGGCCTCTTGCAGCCAGAGCTGGGATAAAGGACATCACGGTGGGCTTACACGGTGTCCAGAAGGCATCCCAGGGATGTGTCACTGAATCGGAGGGCTGCACTCCTCCTGGTTTTCGGCACCATGTCTTCACCGGAGAAGTCCTGGACTGCAAGCATTGAGAACTGTAAGAGTGGATGCAGTTTAATATGGCGCCTGGTATGAGGAAGCAGCGAGGTAACGGAAGGGGACGATACAGCGTGAAAATCCGCCATTGTGGCTGTCTTTTCACACCCACTGCCGCACTTGATGCAAACCTGGGACCATTCTGCCCAGAACATAACATTTTCTTTGCACTTAATATTCCAAAAGTAAATACTAAGGAGGGAAAACATTGCAAATAAAAGGAAAGAGAAGGAAATCTCTCACCGGCTGCTTTATTTGGATTTTCCTTTGAGGCTCTATTGCTTGAGGGATTTCTCTAAAATATGTTGTAAGTGTGCAGCATAAGTTTCCCAATGACGACGAGCCCCGATCTTTATGATATATATCTTGGAGGCGGAACAGCTGAGAAGGGAGATGCTAAACTTATAAGGGAAAATTGCAGGAGATTCAAATTTTCTGGGTGTACCCAGCCACCAGGATGTATAGACTCTAAAGATCCTATTTTAATAACACCTTGGATTTATGTCCAGGGGGGCAGTGGTTCATCGGAGAAGTCCTGGAAGAGTTTTGCTCCATCTAACAGGGAGATCTTTCAACTTCCTCAAGAACCAGAGTGACGCGCACTGAGTCCCAGATTTACTGACAATGCCTCCTTTCCTAAGCATTGGAACATTCAACAGGCTAAAATGTGACAGTTGCATATCAGCCAGTTTGGTGTCTATTCTTGCATAAGTGTTTAATGGCCTGTTCACCAGGGTAACCATTTTCATTATATTTGAAGCAGGATTGGGTTGTGATAAGGTCAGGAGTCCATTTGTATGCTGCCAATTCTACAGCATATGGCCCCATTCACAATTTCTCCAATAATAAAGCAGCCCAGGCCAGCCTACAGCAGGGTCTGAGATAACATCCAAGCCTGGGCAGACAAGTGGCGGGTAACCTTCGTTACTGCTCACTAGTGGCCATCTCAGACATGAGGAAGTGTAGCAAACTCCCCTTCACCAGAAACGGCTTTACCATCAATGAGACCACACCATATAGACCTGGATTGTCACCACGGACTGAAATGAACCACTGACTGTAATGGACCCTGGCTCATCTCCTAACCCCACAGCCATCTATGTGTCTCAGCGAATGAGTGCGATGGAATAATCACCATCTGTCTGGATGGGTGCAGTTACAAGAGCACTCAAGAAACTCAACGCCATCTAGGACAGTGTCATCGGTGCTCCTGTTGGAGCTCTAGGGAGGGCAAAAATCCCACCCTGTCACGGTTCTAGTGGTGGATCACAGGATGCAGAATATTGGGGCCTTTTATTTTAATGCATGCAGACACTAGCTCCAATAATCCTTTTTAAAGTTGAGTTCTTTCTCATAACTCTGTGAATATTACTTAAGTATAATACCTTCATTAACAGTGACCTTAATTGCTAATCTTATGTGGTTTACGTTATGCATAGCATGGGCGAGAAATTGCCTCACATAGTGATGCTTGCAGTGACGTTACAGGGACCTCACACCAGTCTCCATGTAATCCTATGCCACCCGCTTCTTCCTCCATGGCCCCCTCCTGGCATTCTGCTGGGATGTTGCTCGCGTAGGCATCCATGTGTGAACTGAAAGATTGTGAATGGCCGCTATCCTGGTGCCACATAGCCCAACCGTCCAATATGCCACCATGATTTCTAATTTGGGCAATGAATGTGGAGGCAACATATTCCTCCATCACCCTGCAAGAACAGCCACATAGCTGCAAAATGGATGCTGCATAAGCGGTACTTAAAGGGGCAGGCACCCAAATTGGTGTAGGGTGATATTGTTTTTTGGAACTTTCTCTATTGCAGTGTCTGAAAAATACTCCAGAGTGTTTTTGCAGGTGTTTTGGTGAGTTCCTGGATAGGCCAGATTGTTGCCACATTCTCAGAGGTGGAGGGGTGGAAATTTGGCAGAGGAGCAGGTGACCAGTTCACACAAAGGCTGAAACAATTGCAACAATTTGTCTGCAACATGATAGGAAGATAGAGCAGAGGCTGCAGAGAGGGCAAGCTCTGTGCCACCCCTCTGCCAATTTGGAGCTAGACTCCTCCGTGCTCATTGCAAGTGACGAGAGGCCATCTGGCAGGCCAGCCAATGCAAACAGCATTTCAATGTGCATGCTCATTCAGCACTCTCCTGTGTGCCACCCCATCGCGGACATCATCTGGGTCCTCTGCAGCAGTGTGTGTCTGTCACCTCAGGCTCTTGTGAGATGCCGGCAACTGAGCCCATGAACAGAGTTGGTAACATTGGCTGCACACAGCAATCATGTAAAGCAGCAGATAACACCAATTCACCCCACTGCCTGGAAACAGGTACGGGCTAATCACAAACAGGTCTTATCTACCAATAGCCTTCGCAGTTGTGGCTGCAGCAGTTGGCAGATTTTAGTCACGCCCTATTTAATAAAGTCGATTCAATCCTCGCTGACGTTGAGAGAAGAGAATTTCTCCCTAAAGATCCTCAGTGGGGATATGGCCTCATGCTGGGAACCCTCCTCCCCGTCCTTCTCTTTCTCCCTGTACTAGCAATCTATGCTGCTCCGTGTGACTTCTCTTCATTCTCCCAGTCATGCTGTATTCCAGGAGGCTGGCCTACACCATGTCTGAAGCAAATTATTTCAGTCCTAACTTTTAAATCAACAAAAACGTCCTACAGCACCAGCCAGATCTCTCCCTTTTCACGGTTGGAACTTTAGGCAAGTATAGGAAAATTCCCGAAACACCAGCAGCCAGAAGAAATAATCTAGCAACTATCCGATATGTGAGGGCCAATTAGATGGCTGGCGTGTGGCTGTCAACAGCACAGTTTTGATTCCTGTTTTGGCTGAGGTAGACTGAGCTCCTGCCTCCTTGCCTTGCCTCTCAGAGTTGAAGGCAATGGCAAACCATCCCTGACAAATCTGCCAAAGATAAAGCTAGGATGAAACATCAGCAGGCAAAGAGCCAAATACTTGCCTTCAGGCAGAGCATACACAAACAAATGAATAAATATCCTATAAGTAATGATAAACATCCTACATGCAATCCTACAACATAAGAATAATTATCCTATACGTAATTACTGATCCCTTTAAGTAGCGCTTGGTGGGCATTCCTTCATGTTATTTAATGTTATTTTTTTCAGCTGTCTGAGGTTAAGACAGGATGTAGGCTGGAGTGTGGAGTTCAAGAATGATAGCATTGGCATTAAATCAATGTGGCACATTGATTAACATCATAATCTGCCTGTCCCACCTACTGCCATTGTGCAAAACCCTTTACCAAGATGCTGTGTCACACTCTTCCCATCAGATGTTCACTGCATCAAGGATGCCACTTTTGAGCATTAGGAGGCCATGTAACACCTTAAGAAATAGTGTTATCTTTCTTTCTTTCTTCTACTGTCATATTAAAGCTGAATCATGATTGTCAAAGTAGCGCACACGACCCAAGCTAATGAGTGCTCAAACTGCCACTTTCCACGTAGTTGAATGTTAGGATTAAACTTAAAATGGGACATTGACCCTATGATATTTGTGAATTGAGATGTAGTCCATGAGTTTATGAACTTAGAGGCTGAATTTCTGAACATTTGTTATTATTTAGTGAGCCCAATCTTACAGGTGATTAAACATTACTAGAGTCACAGTAATGAAACATTTATATCTGATTTTGGTCAATTAGTTTGGCCTGACATTGGCAGTTGATTTACAGCTGTGAACTTTAAGATATCAGGTGTGAAATTCAGATTGATAGTTCCTGTTGTCTGGGCACTGCAGATGCTGGGTGAGGGCCAAAATGGTATCCGAGACACATTCGCACACTTCTGGGGCAAATGCTGCTTGACATTGGTGAGGGCATTACTGGCATGGTGAACCTCTTCCAGAAGTATGCAGGGTTGGCAGATCATGATGCCAATCAGTGTACAAAGCTGATTTGATGTCAATGTTACCATTTTGGAGCTCTGCCTCGCAGCAAACACCGCTTCTTAGTCACGTATAGCTGGGCACACATTTAACAACAGGAAGGACCCCATCTCTAGTGTTATTTAAAGGGTTGGTCAACTACTTACATGCTAGTTGCTGGTTGATTTCTTCTGGCTGTTGCTACAATTCTAAAAGTGTTGCTGCTTTCCATAGTTGTTTCAAATTGCAAAAGAAGTGGGGGTGTTCTCTGATTATTGCAAGGTGTTCTGTTCCATTTGCAATTCCTCAGATACTGAACCAATCCATCCCACATGAAGCAAGACCTGCACAACATTCAGGCTTGGGCTGATAAGTGGCAAGTAATATCTGTGCCATACAAGTGCCAGGCAATGACCATCTCCAACAAGAGAGAATCTAACCACCTCCCTTGACATTTAACAGCATTACCATTTGCTGAACCCCCCCTATCAACAACATCAGGGAGTGACCACTGACCAGAAACTTAACTGGACCAGCCACATATACTGTGATTACATGAGAAAGGCCAG
This sequence comes from Cetorhinus maximus, assembly GCF_964194155.1. Classification (NCBI taxonomy): domain Eukaryota; kingdom Metazoa; phylum Chordata; class Chondrichthyes; order Lamniformes; family Cetorhinidae; genus Cetorhinus; species Cetorhinus maximus. Next base: position 32,869,338 of record NC_135896.1, on the reverse strand, counting down.
AGGCTGGGAATTCTGCAGTGAGTAACTCACCTCTTGACTCCCCAAAGCCTTTTCACCATCTATAAGGCACAAGTCAGGAGTGTGCTGGAATATTCTCCGCTGGCCTTGATGAGTGCAGCTCCAACAGCATTCAAGAAACTTGATACCAACCAGGATAAAATAAGCATGGGTACACTAGAAGGCATTCCTTTTGGAATACAGCATGGCCTGGAAAATGAGGAGAGGGCATGAAGAGCAGGACAAGCTGATGAAAGAGGGAGGAGGGTGAGTGGGAGAAGAATTCTCTGCAAGAGGCCATATTTTTCCCGGGTGCTCAGGGAGCAACTCTCCTACTTGAGTCTCAGTGAGGTACAACGCATGAGACATTTGAACTTATCAGGACCATCCCCACTGAAAGCAGCCACCTGTTGCAGCCAGCAGGCAAAGGGCTGATTGACAATGTAAAAAGCTGGAACTACTGATGAAGTTCTAGTGAGAGGTCGCAGGCCTGAAATATTGGCCGGGATTTTCTGCTTCAGGCCTAAATCCAGTGGCGGGAGCAGGGAGTCGGAGCTGGAAAGCAAGGCGGGTGAGCACATTGAATCGTGCACTGCTCACCTAATTAATTATACAGCCAGGAGGATTACAGCGCATAACGTGATGGGGAAGGCAGGAAGCTGCGCATCATGTCCGGGCGCCATATTTAAAAGGCAACGGAACAGCAAGCAATTCATCGGGGCAGGACTCCAGGACCTTGAGGTGGCTTCCAGAAAGCAGCCAGCACTAGCCCCACAGCTCAGTGATGCCTCCCTGCAGAACCTCCTCCACGCCATGGAGGACAGGAGGGATGTCCTCTTTGCCAGGGATGGGAGCAGGAGGCCCACCCGACTCAGCAAAGTGGCCGGGGAGAATGTTGCCAGGGTGGTCAGTGCCACAGGGGTGCAGAGGAGGGCCCGCCCTGCACTGCAGGAAATGCATGAATGACTTAATCCACACCACTGGAGTAAGCGAACCCTCTACGCTCTATACTCACTGCACCATTTTCTGAATCTATCATGGGACATGGGCATCAATGGCAAGGCCAGTATCTGTGCTGCCCATTTCTAAAAGCCCTTGAGAAGATACTGGGTTGCTGGCTCATTGCCCCACTGTTGTCCATGTGGTCTGCTGGTAGGGAGGCAACTGCTGGTTGCTGACCCAGTCAAATTGAAGGCATAGCCATTTGGTGGGTTGCGATGGGGGAGGGGTTGGAGTACAGGCAGCTTGCAGATGCTGCTGATGCCATGTCTTTGCTGCCCTTGTCCTTCTAGCTGGTAGAGCTCATGGGTCTGGAGGAGGTTGTCAAAGTAGCCCTGGGGACCAACAGCAGTCTATCCTTCACATAGCACGCACAGCTGCCAGTGGGTCAGTGGCAGAGTGGCTCAATGTTGAGGGTGCTGGATGGGGTGTTAATCAAGTGGCCTGAGTGGTCCTGTATGGCGGCCAGCTTCCTGAGTGCTTTTAGAGCTACACCTATTCAGGCAAATGGACAGTATTCCCTCAAACCCCTCACTTGTGCCTTGCAGTGGGTGGGCCTGCTTTGGGGAGACACAAGGTCACTTTTCAGCCACAGAATTAGCAGCATGTGACCTGCTCCCGCCTCAGAAGTACTCAGGATCCATCTCTCTATCTTTACGCAGGAGAAGACAGCGCACAACAGGCGAAAGAGGGGGCATGCCCGACATTTTCCCCCTCACAAAATATGAGCAATGGGTTGCTGAGCTGGCAGACGAGCACTGTGACCGTGTCTGTGCTGAGGGCAAGGTCAGCCTCCTCCAAGCATCCAGTAAGGAAGCATGCTTAATCTCTGCAAATCGGAACCTGAGGGTGATGCTATGTGCAATGCAGGAGCCAGACTAGGCAGTAACTCGTTCTATCCTCTTTCCATTCTATGTGCCAGTAGGAAGAGTCCCCACACCTGAAATCAGCCCTAACCAGTAGAAGACCTGGGAGGAGGATGAGGATGACTTCTCAGCTGTACAGCTGTCACAGATTTCACCTGCATCCCCCACCAGCCCAGAGGCACACACCTCAGTGGCTCATAGTCAAGTTGAGGCTCGGGCTCACACTCTGGTGGCCACCTCACAGACACATGTCCACTGGAGGAGGAAGCAGTGACAGCCAGGTCCTCTGGCACTCAGAGGACTGGTGGAGAAGAGGGCCCTGCTAATTCTGAGTCAGATGATGAGCCTCTGGGAGCGGTCATGGAGAAGATGCCAGAGTATCAGCAAGACGCAGGGGGACATCAGGCAGACGTGTCAGGGGTCCTCAACAGAGTGGCACCCGAGGTGGAGGATCGAATCCACATGTTCTCTGATGTAGTGGCTCCGACATGTGAGCTCATCAAAGTCTCCATGGGGAGGATGTCGGATGCCATGGAGACCCTGGCCCAGCAGCACGCCCAGTTTCTGCCGGAGATTACTCAGACTTGCGCTCCATCGCCGTAGCTATGAGCGAGCTTTTGCAGTGGCTATGCGAGGTGGGGATGGAGCACCTCGATCTCCCTCCAGGTACCCCTTCTGCTCCAGGAGTCTGGGAGGGTCCCTCAGGCGCCCAAAGGGAGGAGGAGAATCGGGGGAACAGCCCCTTTCACCCAGGACTCTCGAAGTGTGTCCATGCATTCCGAGTCCCCTCTGCCTGTGACCTCCATCAGCTCCAACCTCTGGGACTGCTGAGGTGCACCTGCCCCAGAGCAAGAGACCCAAAGAAGCCTGGGGCCTCCCAGAGGACACCCGCCAAAGTCATCAGAGACAAGAGGGCATAGTGGTCAGCAGGCTGCCTCCACCTCTGCTACGGATGTCGGGGAAGCACCTAGGCATAGTTCACACTGGTGGCATGGGTGTACAATCATTGTAAATAGTTATTGCACCTTGTAAATATATTAATCATTGCACTTCATGGAGGTTCTCCTGTTTTTCTTGATGCTGCCTGTGTTATTGCCTGTGTACACTCCACCCTGTGTCCTCCTGAATCATGAATACACCTATGGAGGCGACACTGTTTGCCAAGGCTCTTGTGAGCCATGTGCGAGAAGCCTCCACAGTTACAATATTCCCTTGCCTCCACTGCCCTTTGGAGTGTGTAGAGACCTTTGTCTTGTCAGGATAGATTATCAAGATTCTCCTTCAGTTGTCCAGTTGAGCTGATCTTCAGCTTCACCCACCCGATAGCCCTCCTCCACTCACAATCTTTCTACTGGACATCAAGGGCATCAACGCCCTGATCTGCCTTCAAATGAGGATGTTGTGCATCACATTCTAATTTGTTTCCTACACCTTCCACCCTCCTCCTGTAACACAACCCATCCCCACTTATCATCATCAATGTCCCTTCCCACTTGGTGTTACCTTAACCTTCCTATCTGTCACCCTTGAACCTCCCCCCATCACCCTTGAGCCCATCACTCTAACAGTCTCCTTGCTCACCCTGATCCTGCCCACTCCCAAGATCCATGTTAAACTCCATGTCCCCTCCAGCGACCTAGGTGAGATCTACACTCCCCACAGAAGGACCCTCACCCTCCCACCCTGCAGTATCCCACTGCCCCCTCTCACATTTCATTCCCTACCTCGGGCAATGCTCCCTAGTTACCCCCTTCACCCCAACACCCCACTTCAAGGCTCCCTAGTTCTACCCCGTTGGGAAGCCAATCTTTATCCTCCCCTCATATTCTCTGTCCCCACCTGCCACGATCCCAGCCGCTGGTGGGAATGGAGAATTCCACTCATTAACCCTGTTTCTCCCTCTACAGCTACTGTCAGACCTGCTGAGAATTTCCGGCATTTCCTGTTTTTATTTCAGGTTTCCAGCATCCGCAGCATTTTGCTTTTGCATTAGTGACCAATTGCCGATGGCTCTCACAGTGACCATGATGATGAATTTTTATTTGCCCGTCCCCATCCAGGGAGGAGTTGGAAATATTTGCAACATTTCACAGTTTGCCATCCACTGTTGTGTAAGGCCCTTATTCACCGAGAGCTTTCTGGATTTCATTCTCTCTTGGCAAAAACAAGTAGGTAGAGTGAGCACGCAGCTTTGCTAGGATTGCAGGCTTCCCCACGATGCAAGGTACCGCTGAATGTATGCACATCAGGTACTGCTTGTCAACTCTCCCCTATACTGCAACTAAAAGTGATTTCATCTCCTCAATGTCCAGATGGTCTGTGACCAAAAGCAGAGAATGATACAGGTCAGTGCCTGGTTTTCTGGCAGCTGCCGTGATGTGTTAATTCTATGATAGTTGCATTTGAGTAACACAGCAAACCAAAGGTTGGCTACTAGGTCACAAGGGTAATCCACTGTCCACATGGCTGATGACGCTGGAGCGCAACCCATGCACATGTACTCAGCATGCACATGGTGAAAGTCATACATTCCCGAGAAATGAGATAGAGCTGACCATCGGCATGCTGCCCGAACCATCCTGGAGGAACACTGCAGTATTTGACAGAGAGCAGGGTGTCGTGATTCATGGTGCACTGATGCATGCTTCACAATCTTGCCATCTTGACAGGCCAGCTCTTGGCTTTGGCTATACTCAGGAGCAGCATCATGAGGAGGAAGAAGAGGAGGAGGAAGATGAAGAGGGGGAGGGGGGGGGCAACCTAGGCAGCCTTTTTCTACCCTGGGCTGTCTATCCTAAATGCGATGCCAGTACGAAAGCTTTCCACGCCTCTGTCACTGAGCATCGCCCGCCTGTTTGGCCACAGTGCAAAAATAAAAGCCAGAGCAAAATGAACATTCCAGACCAAATTTATATATCAAATCAATCCATGCTGCATACAACTAATTATTGTTGCACACTCCTTTAGTGTCCATCTTCTGTGTGCCTTTGCCTGTCTCCTAGTGCTCCTGGGTCGTGCTACCACAGTGGCTGCAGCATGGCTGCTGGAAGGCTGCAGATTTTCAGGGGATATGGCCTTGGAGGACTGTAACACTTTAAACAGCCATGGGGTAAATGTACATCATGATCCCCTCGCCCGATATCGGGGGCATTCCAATTTAGCCCCCTCCATATCTAATGGAAAAGGTACAAATAAAAATAAAGTAATTTGGATACTGCAGGAAAGAACGGAAACCAAACTATAAGGTGACTTTAGCCATGACATCCCCCGGGCATTCTCCCAGTCTGCCATGGTACGCTGGTAGAAATCGCATAGCACCCTAGAAAAATAGCGTAAAGGGCCATTAGCATCATATTCCTGTGGGGGTTCCTCTGTTGTCCCACCAGACTAACAGCATAAGACCAAGAGAATCCTGTTTCCAGGGCTCCCATGTTGAAATCACAAAAATCAGACGTCCAAATCTTCCGTTCAGTATTGGAACCCTTATTTCCAGCCCTGAACAGACAAAAAAATACACACTCGGCTTCCTCTGATATTTCAGGGCAGTCTTCCGATGGAGGAGCCTTCCAAACTGACTCAGTGTAGGAAAGCTCGGGGAAGCAGTGGAGAGAATCCCCGCAGAAACTACTCCCCTTCTTTATAGCACAAGCTGCCACATTCTCTATGTAAAGAGTTTAAATGTCCCAAAGCTTCATTGAAAAGCTATGGAGAGACGTTAAGTGTGTAAGGAGATAGGATAGGTAAGGGAGAACAGTAGGTAAGGGAGGTATGATGGGTAAGGGGTAAGGTGAGTACAGTGGTGAGTTTGAGTCAGGTTGGGGAAGTTGGGGGGTCGGGGGGGAGTTGAGTGGTTGGGGGATAGTCGGGTGGTGGGGGCAAGTCAAGTTGGTCTGGCAGGGGAAGTCAGGGGGTTGGAGGAATCAAGCCATTAGGAGGGAGTCAGGGAGTAAGTCGGGGCTGGGGTTTAGTTGGGTGGTGGGGGCTGGTCAGGTTGGGTCGGAGTGATGTTGGGAGGGTTGGGGAGTCAGGTGGTCAGGACGGAGTCAGGAGGGAAGTTTGGGGGGTTGGGGAGGTAGTCGGGTGGTGGGGGACAGTCAGGTCGGGTCAATGGGGGAGTTGGGGGGTCGGGTAGTCGGGAGGAATCAGGAGGTTGTGGGGGTAGTAAGGTGGAGGGGGCTATCAGGTCAGGTCGTGAGGGAGTTGGGGGGTCGAGGGGGCATTGGGTGGACTGGGGGAGTCAGGGGGTTAGGGCAAAGTCAGGTGGGTTGGGGGTTACTTGGCTGGTGGGGACTGGTCAGGTCGGGTTGGGGGAGTTTGAAAGTGGGGAATCGGGCGGGCTGTCAGTGTGAGTGATTGGGAGGTGAGCTGCATAGTCACCCAGGTGTTAGACCAGGTTTTAATCTCTCTAACATTTCCTGGGTAAGTATCCAGGTAAGTCAGGACTGTTCGAAGTCTCTGAATCCAACTCAAAGTTGGAGAGATTTTTGGAGGGTCCCAGGGAGAAGGCAGTTGCCCATCACAAGTTCAAACTTCCTGGACAATTCGCACGGAGTTATGGTGTTGGGACATAAGAACATAAGTACATACAAACAGGATTTTATATGTTTCAATAAGGTCACCTCCCATTCTTCTACACTCCAATGGATACAGGTCCAACCTGTCCAACCTCCCGCATCCCAGGTGTCAGTTGAATGAACCTTCTCTGAACTGTTTCCAACATATTTATATTCTTGATTAAATAAGGAGAGCAAAACTGTACACAGTACTCCAGATGGCCTCAAGAACGCCCTATACAACTGTAGCAAAACATCCCTAATTTTATATTCCATTCCCCTTGCAATAAAAAACAACATTCCATTTGCCTCCTAACACTTGCTGTACTCGTGTACTAACTTTTTGTGATTTATATACCAGGACGTCCAGACCCCTCTGCAACACTGAGTTCTGCAATCTCTCTCTATTAAAGTAGCATACTACTTTTTTACTCTTCCTGCCAAAGTGGACAATTTCACATTTTTCACATTATACTCCACCTGCCAAATTTTTGTCCACTCGCTTAATTTATCTATACCCCTTTACAGATTCCTTACATTCTCTTCACAACTTACTTTCCTACATATCTCTGTGTCATCAACAAATTTATTGTATAAATTGCAAATAGTTAAGGCTCCAACGTTGATCCCTGTGGCACTCTGTCAAATCTTGCCAACCGAAAATGGCCCATTTATGCCCACTCTGTTTCCTATTAGCTAACCAATCCTCTGTCCACGCTAATGTGTTACCCCCTACACCACGAGCTCTTATTTTGCATATTTTGCACCTTTAATGTGGCACCTTTGTCAAATGCCTTCTGGAAATCTAAGTACAGCACATTCACAGGTTCTCCTTTATCCATGTTGCTTGTTACTTCCTCAAAGAACCCCAATAAACATTGTTTATCTTTCACAAATCTATGTTGACTCGGACTGATTGCATTGAGATTTTTGATGTACCTTGCAACAACCTCCTTAGTAATGGATTCCAGCATTTTCCCAATTACAGATGTTAAGCTAACTGGTCTGTAGTTCCCTGTTTTCTGTCTCCCTTCTTTGTTGAATAGAAGAGTCAGATTCATTACTTTCCAATCCAATGGGTCCTTTCCAGAATCTAGGGAATTTTGGAAAATTAAAATCAGTGCATCTACCATCCCAGCAGCCAACTCTTTTAAGAGCCTGGAATGAAGTCCATCAGGGCCTGGGGAACCGTCAACCTTTAGTTCTAATATTTTTTTCAGTACCCTTGCCCTGGTGATTGTAATTGTTTTTCGTTCCTCCCTATTTTTCACCTCCAGATTCACAATTATTTCTGAGATGCTACTTCTATCCTCTACAGTGAAGATAGATGCAAAATATCTGATCTATTCACCTGCCATTTCCTTATTTTCCATTATTAAGTCCCCAGATTCACTTTGCAAAGGAGGCCAATGCTCACTTTGATTACTCTTTTTGCTTTCAAATACCTGTAAACTTCCGACTATCCAACACAGGAAGACCTGGGCCAGATATAGGAGAGAGTAGTGTCCTGGAAGCATCAGAAGGAATTAATGGTAGGATCTGGAGTGTCTGGGCAGCTGTTGTGTATGATGGGCAAGATTTTGCCCTTGGCGGGGTTGCTTGGTGGGCACGGTCAGGAGGCTGACCGCCATCCGCGATCGGCTCCGCCTCACGATTTCACGCGGGCGGGCCAGTTAAGGCTCAGCCTGCGTGGATCATGAGTGGCAGAGCTGAGCGCTGCCTATGCGGGCAGCGGGAGGAGGGAGAGCCGGGCCTAGTGCGCAGTTCGTGCACACATGAGCAAGAGCGCTTCGATCGTCCTGAGACAGCTCCGTGCCTTAGGGAGATTGAAGCGCTGCGTAAAAAAAATAAAGAGGATAAAAACTTAATAAAACATGATCCCTCATGTGACTCTGTCACATGAGCTGGGGCATGTTTTTAATCCAAAAATAAAGTCTTTATTTAACGTTTATTTACTTTAGGAAACCTCATCCCACTTGTGGATGAGGTGTCCTAAAAAATGTAAAGGCCGCTTGGCCTTTTCGCCTGCCCACCAACTGTTAGGTTGGACGGGCAGCTTAAATTTGAATTTAATTAGATTTTTAATGGCCTTAATAGGCCTTTTAATTAACGACAGCAGCTCAGCTGACTCCGGCGCACGCCCACTGAACAAAATATTGTGAGACTGTGCGATGACGCGGGACGCACGCCCGATGTCATCGTGCGTCATTGTACGCCCGCACGCCGAGCCTAATATTTGTCCCGATAAAAAGAAAGGTTTGCATTTCTATAGCACCTTTCATGACCTCAGGACGTCCCAAAGCACGTTACAGTCAATGAATACTTTTGAAAACGAGGGTGGAATTGTCCCAGATTTTCACTAAGTGCAGTAGCGGGCGTGAAAAAAGACATTTTACCTGCCAGCCGCAATGGCAGATTTTTGCGCCTTATCATCTCCTACTCGGCGCGTCCCACCTCGTTAATAATGTATTCATGGGAAACACGCTGGCTCGCTGGCGGGCAGGCTTGAGTTTTCCCGCCACATCATGACCTCAGTGCTTCCTTGCTCCGGACGCCATATTTAAAGCGCACTACAGCACAGCCTACTTCATGTCTACAGTGCAGGGCTGCCCCAGGCAACCAGATGGCCCTGAAAGCAAAGGTGACGGCAGCCCCTAAATTTAGAGACATCTCTCTGGGGCATTTGCTGGATACAGTGGAAGGCTGCTGCGATGTCCTCTACCCACTCTGGCCTCAGGAGGTCCACCAGAGTCACCAATCCGGCCTGGGAGGTGGTGACAGTGGTGGTCAGCAGCACTGGAGCACAGAGGAGGTCAACCAACCAGTGCAGGTAGAGGATGAATGATCTCATCTGTTCAGCCAGGGTAAGTCAACCACCTCATCACTCTCAACTCACAAACCCACCACACATTCACAGGGGATCTCACACCACAAGGGACAACACCAATAACTCTCACACACGGCTTCACATCTCCATCAGGTTCATATCCTTTGGGACTCGTTTCCTCATCCCATCCATGGCTCCGCTCACCCCACAATCATTCCATGCAGTGCCATGTGTCCTGCTTCACACCCTCTCCATCTGTTTTCATGCAGGAAGAGCTGACTCACAACAGCAGGGAGAGGTCACAGAGGGGGATGGAGTGGCCTACATTAGGCCCCTCACTCGCTTTGAGGAGTGTGCCATCGTGCTGACTGGTGAGGGTGTGGACCGTGCCTGCGGCGACGGTGAGGTCGGCGGTGAACACCCACATGAGGATCCTGCACCAAATCATCCCTCCCTCAACACAAATGTTAGTGCTCTCTCTCCTGCTTTTGACTCTGCTGGCATGCTCTAATTCTCTCTACTTTGGCTCACAGGGATCTTTCAAAGCGACTGACGCCTGCAGCCAGCCACTGCCTCACCTCCAGCCAAGAGGACACCTCCTCTATTGAAGAGCTGGAAATAAGCAGCCTGGAAGACCCATCACAGCACTTAGCCACACTCTGCACCAGCACAGAGACGCACACCTTGATGGGACCTAGATCTAGAGCAGGCTCGGGTTCACAATCTGGTGTTCACTGCACGGACACATGTCCGCAGCAGGAGGAGGCAGGTTCAGCCGTGCTCCCTGGCACTTGGAGGACTGTTGGGGAAGAGGCATCTGTGAGGTCTGAGTCAGATGCAAGCCTCTGTATTTGGCCTTCCAACTCATTGTGGAGAGTCAACAGAAGGCAGGGGAACATCATGCAGAGCTATTGGAAACCCTCAACAGAGTGGCACATGAGTCAGAAGAGTGCTTCTTCCAGCTCTCTGAAGAAGTGGTGCCCACATATGTGTGTATGGAGATCTCCATGGGGAGGATGGCGGATGCCATGGAGACCCTGGTCCAGCAGAATGGACTCCATCGCGATAGCCATGGGTGAGTTCCTGCAATGGCAACATGAGAGGAAAACGGGCACCTCAATGTCCCCCAAGGTGCTCCTTCCCCTTAAGGAGTCAGCCGGGGCCCTCGGGCATCCGAAAGGAGGAGGGGCAGTAGCTGGACACCCATGTGTCATCCACTCAAGAATCTCAGAGCCTGTCCTCTCCCTCGGAGTCCGCTTTGCCTGTCGCCCCCTCAACCTTGTCCTCTGTCACCGCAGAGGGAGCAGCTGGACCATGGGAGGACAGCCTCAGGGCCTCAGCTCTCCAGATGCTGAAGTCATCAGAGGCAACATGGCCAAACATTGCATGTGCTGTCTCCACTCCTGCTGCGGATATCAGGGTAGCACCTAGAAAAGTCAAGAAATTCTGATCACAAGTGGTTGCACGTGTGAACATATTTTGTCACTTTATAATCTGAAAATATATTCACTTTCACTGAATAATGCGTAATGTTGTCTTTAAGCTTCATTTACAGGCTTCAAAAGTGCTCCCCCTGTATCCCCCCAACTCGCTGTTCAGCTGCACGTAGCCAGGTCACCAGTAATTCTGGAGGGAGAAGTGTGTGTGTGGCGGGGCCTTTTGGAGCCTCGTGCAAGCACTCTCCCACATACGCAGTGCCTTCCTCCACCACGCTCATCTCGCTGTCTCGAGTATTTTCAATGTTGCTTGCTGGGGTTCTCTTTCTGTTGTCCACCTGAGTTGACCTGCATCTCTGCCCACCCACTGATCGCACTCCCATGCAGCACCTCTGCCCTTCCAACACAAGGCTCTGTTCACTTTCGATTTGAAAAGCATGATTGGAGTCAGATTTTTGATTAGCTTCCCTGTCATTTCCCCTCTCCCAGTTACCTATGTCCATTCTCCCATCATAGTCACCCCCATGGCGTCACCTTTCACCTCCCCATGGTTACCCTACAGCCCGAACCTTTGTCATTCCAGGATGTCCAGGCGAATGTGCGTGTTCACTATCTTCCTGAAAATCCCCCATCCAACCACATTGACCTCCCCAACCTCCTCCTTTCCACCCCCAGGGGTCCATGTTTGCCTCCGTGTCCCCACCAACCACCCCTGCTGCCCCTTCTATTGGTGCCAACGCATCCTCACCCTCCCACCCTACAGGCTCCCTCTGCCCCCTCTCATACTCACAATTCACTCCTACCACACCCACCCTGAGTTTGCTTATCAGGAGGCAGTCATTGACTCCACAGACCCCCTCCCTCGCACGTTCACCTGGACATTCCACCCTACCTTACTCCTTCCTCCACCCTTACTCCCTCCTCCCCCCAAGACATCTTCCCCTCTCCAATCCCCCTCCTCCCCACCGGACACCTTTCCCACCTCCGAACTCCCTCCTCTCCCTGTACACCTTCCCCCCTCCAATCTCCCTCCTCTCCCCGGATAACTTCCCCCCTCTCTGAGTCCCCTCCCTTACACCTTCCTCCCCCCTAACACCTGCCTACCCACTTGTGGCATTCTCCCCGTTACACCCTCCTCCACCCCGCACTCCCTCCAAACACACTCCTTCCCCCTCCCAACCTCACCTGCCAACACCTTTGTTCCCCACTCCCAACCTCACTCTCCCTGACACCTTCGTTCCCCCCACCAACTCCACTGACACCTTCATTCCTCCCATCCCAACCTCACATCCTTGACATCTTAGTTTCCCCCCTCCCAACCTCATGCCCCCTGACAACTTTGCTCCCCCCCAACCTCATCCCCCCGATACCTTCATCCCCCCGTCGACCCTCAAGCCCCCCTGACACCTTCATCCTCCCACTTTCAACGCCACCTCCCCTCCCCAGTACACCTTTATCCAGCCCTCCCGCTCCCAAATTCACCTCGTCTCCCCGTCGCTGATCATCTGTACCAGTCCATAGTGAAGTCTGTGTGGTTCCGAAGCAGGCCCGAAGCATCAACGGAGACCATGGGAGATGGTGCGAGCCCAAGGCGAAGCCTGTGAAGGTCCAAAGCCTCAGCGAAGCCAAAGCTGCTGTGTGGAGACCTCCCACCTTCCGAGGGCTTCTCTGCGGTGGAGCCATGTCCATGAGAATCCATCCGGCATGTGATGCCCGTGTTCCCCCCAGGGTCCATTAGCTGTCGGGCTCCAGCACCTCCTTGGATGCCCACGATCTGAACAAAGCCCTAACGGTAAATCCTGACTTCTGCACATCATGCTTATCCAGACGTGTTCTGGGCCGGTATGCTTTCCTACTGGCATGACAGTAAATCGGGCATGGAGGGGACAATATCAGTCGGGCCTTACTTAGCATCTCATTAGTGGGATACAAATCGGGTTTGCGCCGGCCTCCAGTGGGATTCATGATCCCCCCATGGTGGACACCATTGGATGATCCTGCTGTGATTTCACACCGGCGTGAAACCGGTTTTTGTCCTTTCCACTGAATTCTCCGCCATGCTACAGCGCCTGCCGCCAACGGGAGAAAATGGTTTCGGCCACAGTCACTGCTGCAAAGTACAAAACATGGCAGCTGATTAGTGCACAGAAGATTTCACAAACTGCGAAGTGATAACGACCAGGCAACCTGCTTGCTGATGTCGAACGAGGAATAAATATTGGACTGGACACCGTGCTTGCATTCAACTGAATTTTGGCCATAAGATGTTTCCCATTAAATAAGAATGATTAGCTATTAAAAGAAATGTCATGTTTTCCAAGAAATAAATAAATAACGCTCCTTTGTAATTCAGCACCTTCACTGTAAGGTTTTACAATATAGTTTAAAATGACAGGTTTTATGTATTAGTTACACATCAATTACTTTCTATCATTTCACTTCATTATTCACATTGAATCAGTGAACTCTTAAAATAATGTCTTCCTAACAATTAGAAATCATCCATTTTCAATAGTCAAATCAATAATGTGATGTCCAAAGGACAAATGTCACCTAGAACATCTCAATAAAGAAAATGGCAACACTATTACAATTTCATCTCCTTCCACCATTTGCTTTAGAGGATGAGGCCTCAGTTCGATAGGCCCCGAAACAGGTTCAGGGATCATGATGAGGGATTAACTCACCACGTTCAATATGATGCAAGGGACATGCCAATTTTGTACTACTTGCTGATTAACATTACTTCAGTGTATAGCCAGTACAAACTGTGCTATTGAGTGGCTGCACACTTTAGCAGGGCACCCGATACTGTGAGAGGCTAGCCCAATTAAAGATAGCCTTCGTTACTTAAAAATGGCCTACACCTCACAGAGGGGACAGTCTGGAGCCAGTTCTGGAACTCTTTCTCCTATTTTCCTGATTTTCACTTGGAAAAGGCAGAAGAAGAGCACCATGTGGGAGAGAGGAGCCAAAAGGTTTTTGGATGCTGCAGTAGAGGTCTTGATGGAGCATGTACAGAGGAGGAGAGATGCCCTGCATCTACAGGGGTCAGGAGGCCCTCCAGGCACTCATTCAGAAGGTAATAGGAACTGAAAGGGTGAGTCAAGCCTGGATGCAGATGCATTGATTTCACTCGAGTGAGTGCTCAAGGTCAGTGAGTAAATCAACAACCAGAGAACTCAAATCTAAGGTGATGGGTAAAAGAACCAATGGAAATATGAGGAAAATTATGCAATAACTGCTACTAGGATCGTGAGCATTCACCAGATTTATGTGCTGGACAGGGTCGCGCACCAACTGCACATTCAGTGCGAGGTATCCTTTGTAGTTTTGGTCCATCTCATCATTCAGATGTGGCACAAACATGTGTGCAGTCAATGGTACCCTGGACCATGGGGGAGGATCCTGGCAAAGCCATGCGCATGCTCCTTCTGCTTCTCGCTGTTCAGAGAGAAGGTTATGCAATCCCCTCGCCTGGGAGTGCCTGTCACCTCCAGGATGCAGATATAAATGCTGAACTCTGAGATACTTGCTATGTCACCTGTTCTAGCCTGGAAGGATCTACTCACAAGAAAGTTCAAGGCCATGTTCACCTTCACAGCGTCTGGCAGCACTGTTCTGGCCCCGACTCTGAGGCTGTCAGTCCAGTTCCAAGAGAAAGCACAGTTCTGTGACCACCTCCCTGGTGAAATATAGCTGTTAAACACTGCTCTTGACTTAGTGGAGGTGGGAGAAGTGTTCCCCACTGAGAACCTTCATACCCTTCTCTCCTCCCTCTGCCAGCACCATGCCTTTACTGCTGCCTCTGCTCTTCCTCCCTCTGGTGCTGTGGCCCAAGGGGTCTGCTAATATCGCCCCATCGATATCGAAGCAATTGGTGTGCTAAGACCACTTGTATTAGCAATAAACACCTTCCCCACTTGCAGCACAACTCCCTGCAGACTTTGCCAACTTTTATGAGCTCCTTAAAACTATTATTTCCAAAAACTCAGCAGGAGCCAGTAGAAAGTAATAAGCAACTAACCTGCATGTTGGGTGATGATGTCTTTAAAAGGTGCTGGTGAGGGGGGAAACTCTTTCGAGTTACCAACAGTCACAGATTGCAATTTCTTTCGAGTACAATCACAGTTCTTGGTTTTCCAGGAGTGGGACATGAGCCCACAACCCTCTGATTCAAAGGCGAGGGTGCTATGAACTGAGCCACAGCTGAAACTCTTTCGAGTTACCAACAGTCACAGATTGCAACTCTTTCGAGTACAATCACAGTTCTTGGTTTCCGGGAGTGGGACATGAACCCACAACCCTCTGATTCAAAGGCGAGGGTGCTATGAACTGAGCCACAGCTGAAGGTGTGTGTCCATTGTACTGCAACAGTATCTTCAGCTGTGTGTGCTTAAGAGATTACTTAAACTAGAGTGATGAGGTTGAAAGCGGTAGGATGGGTAACAATTCACTATTACATGCTGATTAGCGTCACAATCTGCTTGCTCTGCAAACTTCTAGTGCACACATGTAACATTCAAGATGGCATTCAGCGTGGGCCATACTCAAAGTGGGCGGATGTGGTATGGTTGCTATTTTCTGCTAAGCTGAGCCCATAGAGCTGAAACTACCAACATTACCGAGACAATGTTTGAGGCCATTGTGTTTGAAATGATACAACACTCCCTTTTTTATCCCTGCTGCAAATCATCCCAAGTTAGAGGAAAACAAACATGTTTCTCACTAAGAATAGCGATTTTACCATGTGCAATTCTCAATGACTAAAGCAAGATTGAATTCAACAACTAAGCTCGAAAGCAGGAGCATTCAGGTGAGCCTGACAGTCACACTTGATCAGGGTTTAATGCCAGCACATCACGCTGTTATGTTCCTTCTGTTGGTTCGCTTAGCTCAGCGAACGTGGTTGCACACCTATCTACTGGTGAGTGAGTTGGTAAACAAGATACTGCAGATGCAGAGACCAATGTAAGATGAAGCACATGCTGTTTATTAACACAAGTCACAGAGCACTAACACAATGTGTGCTTCTCCAACCAGACCCTATTCTAAACTACTGGTTAACATTGTAGCCTGCGCTACACAGCAATTGGGTAATACAATCACATGGTCAATCTGCCCACATTCTCTTAAAGGTGTATTGCACCTCAGGTTACCACCTCCATCCCCCTTTACTCAAAAGTACAATTTACAATCTTTACACCATATCAACGATTTACGTAAATAAACTATTTACAAATTCAGCCCGTCTGGAGGCTTCCTCAAATGTGTCGGACTTCGTAGTTCTACGACTCTGGGTAGTTTATTCAAGGTCTCCCTCTCAGGAGTCATCTGTCCACTAGGCTCTCCAGTAGGAACCTGTAAGTTTGTTTCTTTGACTCTCTCAGGCTCAACTGATCCTACAGGCACTTCCAAACCAAATGGAGTTCTTTCCACATATGGTGTAGACTCCAATGGGAAAGCTTGGTGCATCCTTTCTTGTAGGTTTGTTTCCCTTTTCCTGAGGTGATCTACATGTCTCCTTATTATCCAACCTTCAACAATATGTGATAGGAAAGGGGCCCTGTCACTGCACTAACTTCACCTGATAGCCATTTGGGCCCATCTCCGAAGTTCTTTGGAAAAGCTGTGTCTCCAACAGTGAAGTTTCTTTCATGACTGTGGTAATCGTGTCCATTTTTCTGGGCCCTCTGACTTCTCTCTATCCTCCCCCCTAAATCTGGCCTAATGAGACTCAGATGTGTCCTGAGACGTCTCTTCATCAATAACTCTGCAGGGGCCATACCAGTGGTTGTGTGTGGTGTAGACCTATAGCTGAGTAGGAAACATGATAATCTAGGTGTAAAAGGGTCTCCATCCAGTTTTTTCATTCTGGACTTGAAGACCTGGACTGCCCTCTTGGCCAAACCATTGGACGCAGGGCAGTATGGCGAGGTCTTAACATGTGTAATGCCATTGAGAGTTGTAAATCTTTGGAATTCCTCACTGGTGAATGCCGTTCCATTGTCAGACACTATTATCTCTGGTAACATGTGTATCACAAAACTCTGGCACAATGTTTCTTCGTTGGCTGCAGATGTGGGTGATCTCATCTCGTATACCTCCATCCACTTCAAGTGAGCATCTATAATCAAGAGGAACATTGTGCCCAAAAAAGGCTCCACGTAGGCAACATGGAGGCAGACCCAAGCCATTCCCAGGGATGCAATGGAGCAGAAGATGGCAATTTCTGTACCTGTTGGCACTGTTTGCAGCTCTTGACTAAGTTTTCGATTTCTGGTATCCACCCCTCGCCACCGTAAGTAGCTGCGCGCCAACATTTTCATTCTAGAGATGCCGGGCTGAGCACTATGCAATTCAGTCAATAATGGCTCTCTTCCCCTCGGAGGCACAATGATTCTCGCTCCCCACAGCAAGATGCCATCCTGATAGATGAGCTATTATCTCCTGGTAAAATAGGGCTTCATTTCATTAGCATTTGGCTCAATAGACCATCGCTGTAGGATTTATTACCTTACGTGAGACAATCTGGACCACGGTCTGTCCGCTCTCTTATTTGTTTGGCATTTACTGGTAACGAATCCAGAAAATTTAATAAGACAAATTCTTGAGGAATTGGGACGTTCACATTGCTGTCTTTTAGGTAATTTGCTCAGTGTGTCAGCATTTGCAATCTGGCTTCTTGGCTGGTGGATAAAAGTATATTCGTAAGCAGCTAGAATCAGTGCCTGCCTTTGGATGCATGCAGAGGCAATTGGGGGTATTGTCTTTTCTTCCCCAGATAAGCCTAGTGGCTTGTGGTTGGTTACAATGTACAGTGGTGATCATGGATGTATTGGTGTAACTTCTTAATGCCAAATACGATGGATAAGCCTTCTTTCTCTATTTGTGAGTATCTTCATTCTGCAACACTGAGTGTTCTTGAGGCGTAACCAATGGGCCATTCGGAGCCATCGGCCATCCGGTAGGAGAGTACTCCCCTACTCCGTAAGGGAATGCACCGCAGTTCAAAATTAATTCTTTCTTTGGGTCAAAATGTACCAACAGGGCCGATGAATGTAGCAACTGTTTCACTGTCATAAAAGTCTGTTGTTGTGGAGCTTGCCAAGTCCACCTGTAGTTTTTCTTGAGTAATAATATAATGGAGCCATTACTGTTGACAAATTTGGGAGTAAATGGCCATAATAGTTAATCATTCCCAAGAAGGACTTGAGTTCTATGGTGTTTAGCAGTGCTGGCGTCTCTCGAATAGCTCTCACCTTGTCTTCTACTGGATGAAGGCCCTGCTAGTCAACCCTATGACCCAGGTAAATCACTTCTTTTGCTTGGATGATACATTTTTCTCTTTTCAACCATACCCCAGCTTGTGAGAAATGCTTCAATACCTCTTCCAGGTTAGCCAGGTGCTCTTTATCAGTTAGTCCTGTTACTAGGACATCTTCGAGATAAACTACAACATGGGGCAAACCTTGGAGTAAATTTTCCAATGTCCATTGGAAAATGGCACAAGCCTGATGAGACTTTGAAAGGTAACCTGGTATATTGGTATAACTCCCACGTGTGTTGGTAGTCACAAAATCCCGAGAGGCCTTTTCTAACTCGACTTGCTGGTAAGCGTGGCTCAGGTCGATCTTCGTATATACGGTTCCCCCTGCCAGCTTGGAGTACAATTCATCAATTTTTGGTATAGGATGTCTGTCAAGTTTGGCCACTTTGTTAATGGTCAACTTGTAGTCCCCGCATATTCGCACACTCTGGTCAGGCTTTAGTACTGTAACTATGGACGCTGCCCATTTGGAAAATTGTACAGGTTGTAAGACTCCCAACCTTTCCAGCCTGTCTAATTCAACATCAGCTTTTTCTCATAATGCATAGGGGACTGGCCTCACCTTTATGAATCTGGGGGTTGCCCCAGGATCCATGGGGATTTTAGCTTGCAGCCCCTGAATCTTCCCAAGCTCATCCCTGAAAATGGTGGCATATTTCTATAATAATTCTTGAAGATCTTTCATTCTGAGTTGAAAAATCTCAGCCCACTCCAACTTTATTTCCTTAAGCCAGTTCCGATCAAGTAGACTTGGACCCTCCCCTGCTACCACTATCAGGGGTAAATTAACAGACAGATTTCCATACTGTACTGGAACCCTACATATACCTCTTACTCGTATGTCTTCACCAGTATATGTCTTTAATTTAGCATCTGAATTTTCCAGGTTTAATGAGTGGTCTCCACCATTCAGATATTTGAACGTATGTTCCCCTAAATCTGTGGATGCCCCTGTATCTGCCTCCATTTGGATGGGTTTCCCGTTGACTTCCACTGTCGTGTAGATTGGCTCTGTTTTACCCATTTTTAAGTTGTGTAGTGAGTAAATATCTGACTCTGTTTCTTCTGGTTTATCTATTATGTAGATGTCATGATTTCTACCTTTTTGCTTAAAGTTTTGTCTTAATCGGCCTTTACAATATCGCATCATGTGCCCATTACAATGGCAGGAGAAACACTCAATTCTTTTAAATTGTCATTTGCTTGCAGGCTGCCTGGTTCCATTTCTGCCATTATTATTGTGGGTTTTCTCTGTTCAACCATTGCTTTTTGCTGGTTTGTTACTGATGGCTGTTTCCCGCCTTTCCACGGAGCCCAGCGCTTCCACACCATTTCTAACCGGCTCTTCCCTCCCGACGCAAAGGACGTCGCCACTTTGTGCTCCCTTGATTGCTTCTGAACCCCTGACTGCGCTCTGCATTGCGAGCACCAGCTCCAGAGCCTTGCTGAAGTCTATATTCATTTCTGACAACAACCTTTTTATGAATGGCGTCTTCATTAATGCCACATTCTAATCGCTCTCTTATAATGTCGTTAATCGACATCCTGAACTCACAGTGCTCTGTCAGTTGTCTTAAGGCTGCTACATAGCAAGCGACTGTCTCTCCAGGAGTGCGACGCCTCGAATTAGATTTAAAACGCTGCATTGTTACTGAGGGTTTCAGCTGAAAATGGCTTTTTTACAAGATTTACCAATTCATTAAAGCTCTTGGAATCTGGAATGTTGTTAGACTGCGAATTATGCTGTATGTTTTATGTGTAGGTCAGACCGCAGGTCAGAGCAGCAGATTTCCTTTCCTGAAGGACATTGTTGAACTGGGTGGGTTTTTTACAACTGTTGATGATAGTTTCATGGTCACCATTACTGAAACTGGCTTTCAATTCAAGATTTATTAATTTAATTTAAATTCTACCAGCTGCCATGGTGGGATTTGAACCTCTGGGCCCTCTGGATTGCGAAATCAGTGACATTACCAGCACTCTACCATCTCCCCCTAATTTCCCTTGAGAAGGTGCTGGTGAGCCCACTTCTTGAAGCACTGCAGTCCGTGTTGTGTAGGTGCACCCACGGTGCTGTTAGGAAGGGAGTTCCAGGATTTTGACCGCATGACAGTGAAGGAACGGTGATATATTTCCAAGTCAAGATGGTGAGTGAATTGGAATAGAACCTTCAAATGGCGGTGTTCTCATGTGTCTACTGACCTATGTGCTGGAGGTCGCAGGTTTGGAAGGTGCTGTCAAAGGAGCCTTGGTACGTTGTTGCAGTGCAGCTTATAGATGGCACACTGTTGCTACTGTGCATTGGTGATAGAGAGAGTGAATGTTTAAGGTGGTGGATGGGGTGCTGATCAAGTGGGATGCTTTGTCTTAGATGGTGTTGAGCTTCTTGAGTGTTTTTGGAATTGCACTCATCCAGGCAAGTGGAGAGTAATCCATCACACTCCTGATTTGTGCCTTATAGGTGGTGGAAAGATTTTATGGAGTCAGGAGGTGAGTTACTCACCGCAAGCTTCCTAGACTAACCTACTCTTGTAGCCACAGTATTTATATGGCGAGTCCAGTTCAGTTACTGGTCAATGGTAACCCCAGGATGTTGATAGTGGGGGATTCAGTGATGATAATACAATTGAATGTCAAGGGGTGATGGTTAGATTCTCTCTTGTTGGAGATGGTCATTGCCTGGCGTGAATGTTACTTGCCACTTGCCAACCCAAGCCTGGATATTATCCAGGTCTTGCTGCATTTGGACATGGACTGCTTCAGTATCTGAGGAGTCGCGAATGGTTCTGGACATTGTGCAATCATAAGCGAATATCCCCAATCCTGACCTTATGAAGGAAGGAAGGTCATTGATGAAACAGCTGAAGATGGTTGGGCCTAGGACACTACCCTGAGGAACTCCTGCAGTGATGTCCTGGAACTGAGATGGTTGAACTCCAACAACCACAACCATCATCCTTTGTGCTAGGCATGACTCCAACCAGTGGAGACTTTTCCCCCTGAATCCCATTGACTCCAGTTTTGCTAGGGCTTCTTGATGCCACACTCAGTCAAATGCTGCCTTGATGTCAAGGGCAGTCACTCTCACCTCACCTCTTGAGTTCAGCTCTTTTGTCCATGTTTGGACTTAGACTGTAATGAGGTCAGGAGCTGAGTGGCCCTGGCAGAACCAAAACTAAGCATTAGTGAGCAGGTTATTGCTGTGTAAGTGCCACTCGGTGGCATTGTTGATGACACCTTCCATCACTTTGCTGATGATTTAGAGTAGACTGATGCGTGGTAATTGGCCAGATTGGATTTGCTTTTTCTTGTGGACAGCACACTTTGGACAATTTTCCACATGGTCTGGTGGATGTCAATGTTGTATCTGTACTGGAACAGCTTGGCTAATTCTGGAGCACAGAATTAATGCAATTAATTCAAAAATGGAGTCTGGATGTTGTTAGGTCCCAGATATTAACCTGTTCAATATTAAGGTCTGCTTAATATGTTCGAATGAAATTATTTTACTCAGTACTTTACGGCAGTGTTAACTAATTTAAGGTAAATGGGTTAACATCTTATTTAAATTAGTGGGCACTAATCTCATACGAAGGCTTTCTCAGGGTGATGCATGGTCATCTTCAAATGATTACTTGTTGTTTGTCATTTGAATTTCTTTCCCAAGTGAGAACAAGGAAATCCTTCTTGCTTTAATGTGTTTTTTGACAACATTGAGTACTTGGCAAGTGTTCCAGTTTTGCAAACTTTTAAAGATTAAACATAGAGAGTGGTCACCAGTGCCCAGCTGGAGAATAAAAAACCCTGCTCGTTCCAGATAAACTGTTGCATCTAAGAAATGAAAAATAACGTTGCTTAAGGTTTCAGGTATATTTTTTAAACATTTCCAGATCTCAAACTTCTTGACATTTTTTATACCACTTATCAATTCTTAAATCCACTTTGTTTCATTGTCAAAATCAGATTCTCTTCTTTCTCATCACTCAATTTGCATAGTGTCAGCTATGGTTTTGTTGGAAGGACTCTTATCTCTGAGTCCCAAGGTGTGGGTTCAAGTCTAGCTCCATGACTTGAGCACAGAAATCAAGGCTGACATTTCAGATATAAAACTGGGATGTTAAACTGAGGCCTGCCCTCTCTGATAGATGTAAAATATCCCAGAGAACTGTTTTGACGAAGAGAAGGGGAGTTATCCCTGGTATCTGGGCAAATATGTATCTCTCAAGCAGCATCACAAAAACCGATTACCTGGTCATGTTCACACTGCTGTTTGTGAGATCTGGCTGTGTACAAACTGGCAGACATGGTTTGTTATATTTCTACTACACTTGGTTGTAAAGCGCTTTGGGATGTCCGGTGATCATGAAAGGCTCTATATGAATGCAAGAGTTTTGTTTTTCTTTCTTATTGAGATATATCAACATGGTTAGTTGAGGAATAAATGGCAATTGTTATTACTGCCAGAAGAATTAAAGTCTCTCTGTCTCTTTATGTATATATATATATCTATCACTCTCTATCTTATTCCCTCATCATTTCATCTATCTCCTAGCTGGTTTGTGCTCCCCATTAGCAGAATGGGTATATCTATGCAGGATTCAATCAGCAGGGTATTACTATTACCATTACCATTACTAGCCATCCCACAATTAAAAAAAAAAGAATGCACCGGTACGCACTAAAGAACACTGAACAAAAGATGTCTGTGTCCATTTGGTACATAAACACTTGCATGAGCATAATAATAATATAAAAGAAATTTCGGCGGCCTCACTTATATATGCCCCTCTACAAGAGCTGTGCATAAAATGTTCACCTACGTCATTTCTTGATGCCTGGAGCTTGAAATTTCCGTGTATTCATCAGTTATAAGGGAGTTCTGCTGAAGATTCCTCTCCATCCAATGGTGTCAGCCATGGCGGAACATGAATCCCGTTGGAGTCCGGCATGAACCTGATTTGCATCCCGGTAATGGGATGCAAAGTAAGGCCTGACTGGCTTACATGGAAGCTCATGGAAGCTTTCCTGTAATTTATTTCCTTTCTATGTCCCCCAGTTAGACTTATTTTCTCTTCCTCATGATGTTATGCTTCTGACCTTATAGCCCCTCACTGCAGAATATAACAAATAACCAGGGCACCCAATAGTGCAAAGTAAAGTCAAGGCCTTTGAAATTCCTGGGGTCATAGACAAAGGGAAAGAAAATTTCCTACCCAGAAATTTGAGGCAAAATCTGGCTCCACTGGGATTCGTCTTTAAATTCCAGTGGGTGAATTGTCTGACACCTCACATGTCAAGAGTTAATTGCCACAGGGTTGGGATCAGAGAAATTATTCCCATTATGTGCTTAGTGTGGCTTAGTAGAACACAAACCAAATTTCAGGAAGCTCATGGCCCATATGTTGTGCATTTGACATAACCAGCAGAAGAGTACAGCAGGTCATCAAATTTCCCGTTTTGATGAATGGACCTAAGAAGCACGACATCGCGCCGGCATTTTGCAGTAGCAATACCAGTGAAACTATGGGTGGAATTGTCCGGTGCCATTGGTGTTGGGTGTCATGGCGGGTGGGGGGGGTGGGGAAGAATTTGGCGTGAAGGGCAGAAATCGGTTTCATGCCGGTGTGAAAGGACAGCGGGATCATCCAATGGTGTCAGCCATGGCGGAATGTGAATCCCACTGGAGGTCGGCGTGAACCCGATTTGTATCCCGGTAATGGGTTGCAAAGTAAGGCCTGACTGGAATTGTCCCCCAACACTAGATTTACATTATGCCAGTGGGATAATACACCGGCCCAGAACGTGTCTGGACAAGGTGTGACGTGCAAAAGTCAGGACTTACCGTTAGGGCCTTGCTCAGATCACGGACATCCGAGGAGCAGAAGATGCTGGAGCCCTACAGCTACCAGACCCTGGAGGAGCACATGCATCACATGCTGGGTGGGTTCTCATGGACATGGCTCCACCACGAAGCAGCTCACGGAAAGTGGGACATCTCCACTGACGCTTCGGGCCTGCTTCGGAACATCATGGCCTTGGCCATGGGCTGTACGGATGATCGTTGAGGAGGGGGAGAGGAATGGGTACCAGGGAGGGGTGAGTTGGGGGTTGGCTGTGGAAATGAAGATGTCGAGGGTATATTGAGGTTGGGATGGTGGATGAAGCTGTCGGAAGAGGTGAAATTGGTGAGAGATGAAGATGTTAGAGGGGTGTGAGGGCTGAGGGGGGGATCGAAGATGTCGGGCTGCCCTTCCTCCCTTCAGATGCTCGAGGGACCCGGCCTGAGGGGAAGGAGCACCTGGAGGGACATTGAAGTGCCCCGTTTCCCTCTCGCGTTGCCATTGCAAGAACTCACCCATGGCTACCACGATGGAGTGCAGGTCTGCGCGCATCTCTGCATTGTGCTGGACCAGGGTCTCCATGGCATCCACAATCCTCCCCATGGAGGCCTCCGTACATGCACATGTGGGCGCCACTTCATCAGAGGGCAGACGGGCACACTTCTCTGACTTGCATGACACTCTGTTGAGGGCTTCCAACAGCTCTGCATGATGTTCCCTGGCCTTCTGCTGACTCTCTACAATGAGTTGGAAGGCCAAATCCAGAGGACTATCATCTGACCCGGATTTCACAGATGCCTCTTCTCCAGCAGCCCCCCGAGTGCCAGGGAGCATGGCTGAACCTGCCTCCTCCTGCTGCGGACACGTGGCAGTACAGTGACCACCAGATTGTGAACCCAAGCCTGCTCTAGATCTAGGTCCCACTGAGGTATGTGTCTCTGTGCTGGTGGAGGGTGTGGGTAAGCGCTGTGACTGGTTTTCCAGACTGATTATTTCCAGCATTTCAATGGAGGAGGTGTCCTCTCACGAGGTGAGGACCTGGATGGATCTGAGGGACTGGCTGGCTGTTGGTCACTTGGCAGAGCTCCCTGTGAACCAAAGTAGAGATAATTAGTGCATGGCAGCAGAGTCAAAAACAAGAGGGAGAGCACTCACAGCTGCCTTGAGAGAAAGATGATGTGGTGCAGAATCCTCACATTTGTGTTTGCCGCCAACCTCACCGTTGCCACTTAAGGGCCATTTCCCACCTAGGCTCAATTTTTAGGCTGGTGGAAGGATTGAACTTGCGCGGGGACAGCCTGAAAATCAATGGACTTTGATCTCGGGTGGGAAGGTCTCCATCAGAAGCCCCCTTCTGAAATCGGGCTTCCCTCCCCTTAAGGCCCGGTGGCCTCCAGATCTCCCTCCTCAACTGGCCGCTCTCATGAGACTCTGATCGCCCTCTTTGCACATCCCGCCCCCCCCAGGCTTTCCCTACCTTCCCCATCCTGGGACCCCTAGAACTTACCTTGGCCTCCAGTGCCCGGCATAGGCCGGGTCTTGCCATGCCCACTGGCATGTTCTACAGTGTGAATGGACAATATGGCAAGAAGGCCAAAAATTGGTTTCACAACATCACAAAACTAGTTTACGCCCGTCTCGTCATCGGTCGATGGTGGGCCACGTTCCCTACCATCGGACATTGGGAACTTCATTGTAATACATCAGCCTGCCGGACTCATCCCCCCCACCACTGGATTGTCCGCCCACGTCGGCAGGAAAACACACCGGTGCAGAACACGTCTTGGCAAGCGTGACACGCAGAAGCCGGGACTTACTGCCAGGGCCTTGCTCACATCGCGGACATCCGAGGAGCAGAAGACGCTAGAGCCTGAACGCAACGGCACAGCGGAGGAACATCCATGGAATGCTGGGTGGATTCTCATGGACTTGGCTCTGCTGCGAAGCAGCTCATGGAAGTTGGATAGTCATCGTTGATGCTCACAACGGATGGTGGTCGAGGGGGTGGGACAGGAAGGTCTAGCAACAGCTGGGAGAGGAAGAGGTGTCAGGGGTGAGGTTGGGAATGGGGGAATGAAGGTGTCGGGGGGACTGAGGTTGGAGAAGGGCAGGGACTACTGGGGCAGGAGGGGGTAATGGGGAGAAGATGGCAGCTGTGGAGGTAGGTGCACAGTGGGGGAAGATGTAAGGGAAGGAATTTGGAGGGGGGAGGGCATTCAGGTGAGGGAAGGAGTCCATGGGGAGGGAGGAGTGCAGAGAGGGGAGTGAGTCCGGGGGGAGGAAGGAATGTGGAGAGGGGAGGGAGTAAGGGTGGACGAAGAAGTTGGGAGGAGGGAAGGACTAAGGGTGGCAGAAGAAGTAAGGGTGTCTGAGAGAGTCAGGAAGGGGAATGGACTAAGTGGGGGGTGAGTCCGGTGCGAGGGGAGGGGAGGGTGAAGGGGTTCTGGAGAGGGTGGGGGGGTGGTGGGTGAAGAGGTCCAGAGGGGAAAAGGGGTTCCTGGGTGAAGGGGTCCGGAGAGGGGAAGGAGACCCAGCGGGAGGAAGGGGTTGGGAGGGGAGAATGCCCAGGTCAATGTGCTAGGGAGGGGTCTGATAGGTCCATGCCAGCCTCCTGAGGAGCGATCTGAAGGTGGGTATGGTATGAGGGAATGAACGAGGGCAGAGTGAGGCGGTAGGGCGGGAGGGTGAGGGTTCGATGGTGACAGTAGAAGGGACAGCGAGGGGGGCTGTTGGGAACTTGGACCAGACATGGACCCTGATGGTGGAAAGAGGAGGTCGGAGAGGTTAATGTGGAGGGGTTGGGATTTTTGGGAAAAAAGGAAACGTGCACGTTCACCTGGACATCCCCAAAAGAAAAGGGTTGTGGCTGGTAGGACACGGAGACGAGGTGGAAGGTGATGCCGGGGTGGGGGCCAACTGTAATGGGGGAAAGGAAACAGGTGGCTGGGGGAAAGGAAATGGGTGATTGGGGGTGGGGAAAGACAGGGGTGTGCATGAGAAACCGAATCCAGACCGTGCTGTCCAAATCGAAAGGGAAACGACAATTGTAGTGGGCGAGATCAGGTGCTGCATGGGAGTGTGATCATTGGGTGGGCGCACACTCTTCAAAGTGAGTGAGGGGCCTAATGTGGGCCACTCCATCCCCGGCCTGGGACCTCTCCCTGCTGATGTGAACAGGCTACTCCTGCATGAAAACAGATGGAGGGAGTGTGAGCAGGACACATCACTGCGTGTGATGTTTGTGTGGTGAGTGGAGCCATGGACAGAATGAGGATATGAGCTCGAGAGGGTATGAGCCTGATGGAGATGTGAGGGTGGGTGTGAGAGTTAGTGGTGTTGCCCCTTGAGGTGTGAGATCCCTGTGGATGTGTGATGGGTTTGTGAGTGTGAGTTGAGAGTGATGAGAAGAGTGACTCACCCTGGTGGAACAGATGAGACCATTCATCCTGTAGTGGCACTGGGTGGCTGTCCTGTTTTGCAGGGCATTGGCGCTGACCACTGATGCCACCGCCTTCCAAGTTGGATTAGGGGGGTTGCTGCCCCTCCAGCGGCCAGGGCACCATGGCTGGCCTCCGCTACATCCAAGAGGCACTCGAGGGATGTGTCATTGAACCTGGGGGCTGCAGTCTCCTTTGCAGCAGTCGTGGGCTGGAAGTACTGAGAGGTGTGCACGCGGCTGTACTTTAAATATGGCGCCTGGCGTGATGAAGCGGTGAGGTGATGATGTGGTGGGCGAATGAGAGCCATGGAAACGGTATGTTTCCCAAGAATGCATGATTAATGCAGTGGGTTTTGGACAATACGGCGTGAAAAGCCGCCATTGCGGCTGGCGAGTCGTTTTACCTGCCTGCTCCTGCACTTAGTGCAGATTCAGGATGATTCAGTCCTTAGTCTCAGGCGTTGTCATGCAATCCATCTTCTGTCCACTGCAACTCTTGTCGCTGCAGGAACTGGAGAGCTGCTGGCCAATCGGATTGGCACTTCCTCCCGAGGGGTAGAAGTCCCGCCCTCAGTCACTCAACACTCATTCGAGCGTGAAATGGCTATGGGGCACTAGGAGTCCCTGCCTACTCTTCAGATGGCAGGAAATGAGACTCTGCCATCCAAAAAATTCAGGCCATTGTGTGTGCTTCTCTCATTTAGTTTCCAACAATTCAGGAAGTGTTTTCCACAGACATGGTCATTTGCTGCTGATTTTTGTTCCTTCACATCATGGATTCAAAACACTGATGCTGCAGATAATAACAAAAATGGCTCCAGTAACCTTTAACCCAGCAGCCATAGTGACTGCGAGAGCTACATTGTCACATAGTATTTACTGCACAACAACAGACCCAATAGGCCAATAGAGCTTTGTCCCTTTTATGTAAACCTATCAGCACATCTTTCTCCTCCTTTCTACCTCATGTACTAATCGAGCTTCCCCTTAAATCTATCTATGTTATTTGCCTCAACTACTCCATGTGGTAGCAAGTTCCCCATTCTAAACACTCTCTGGGTAAAGAAGTTCCTATTGAATTATTACATTTATTAGCAGCTACCTTATACTTATGTCCCCTAAGCTTATATTTGTGACCTCTAGCCTTGCTCTTTAGATTTGTGTTGCAGAATCATTTTATTAATCTTCAGGATGTGACTCATGAATTTGCTTCATGCCAATTTCAAAGAAGAGGTTGCCTGGGCCATTCCAATGGATTTGAAAGAATCGCTGAGAATTAGATTTGTCTGGTAGAAAAGCAAAGGTGGAAAACTGAAAGGAAGACTAATGGTAAGATTATTTATGACAACTAAAAACAGTTGGAATTGTCTTGGAGGGTGTCACTCAGGGGCTTCACTAATAGACTTGTTCACCAGCTTGCTGCAGCTAAAGGTGAGGAGTGTACAAATAAACCAGCAGTTTCAGTCATCAGGAAAGACTATAGAATTTCACCATTTGATGGTTCACTAGGTCGTTTATAAATTTCTGTATGTGTAATTCAATTACACTTGTGAGATTAAGGCACATGTAAGTTTATTTAATAAGAATTAATTTTGTTCCCTTTTGGAGTGTAAGTCTCATTTTATATTGGTCAATTAAAAATAACATTAAAAAAAATCTCATTATATTTTAAGTAAGGAGATTACTGCTTTTTTTGCATAAAAGGGTATTCATCATCATTGATGTGCAACTTGGGGCACATTAGTGCCTACATGCAGCTTTCGTGTAAGACCTTTCAGTTTGCTGATACGAGTGAAGCAGTCAACATCCAATTCGAGCATGTTGTTGGCATGCGTAGGAATCACATATGTGATGCCAATCTTGCTGATTCTGAGAGCCAGTGCAGACATGATGGGCCAAATGGCTCCTTCTTTGCCGTAATACTTCTGTGATGTGCAGATTGGTCGCTGTGTGTAAACTGACAAGTGTGTCACATTCTCCAGATCTGACATAGAATGCATTTGTTCTAGTGTCTTTGAACGAGACTGGCATTTCAGAAGTCCGGTTTGTCACTGTTGTAAGGGAAAATATTCATATTAATATAAAAGCAAAATACTGCAGACGCTGGAGATCTGAAATAAAAACAGGAAGTGCTGGAAATACTCAGCAGGCTCTTTCCACTTAGATTAGGAGAAATAAACACGAGAGGACAAGGCCTTAGGGTGAAAGGGGAAAGGTTTAGGGGGAACATTAAGGGGAACTTCTTCACTCAGAGAGTGGTGAGAGCGTGGAACGAGCTACCATCTGACGTGGTAAATGCGGGCTCACTCTTAAGTTTTAAGAATAAATTAGATAGATACATGGATGGGAGAGGTCTGGAGGGTTATGGACTAGGTGCAGGTCAATGGGACTAGCGGAATAATATTTCGGCACAGACTAGAAGGGCCAAATGGCCTGTTTTCTGTGCTGTAGTGTTCTATGGTTCTATGGTTCTAGGTCTGGCAGCATCTGTGGAGAGATTTAATGTTAATGTTTCGTATCCAACATGACTCTCCTTTGGAACTGAAGAGAGATATTCCCTGGTTTGCAGAGAATGCAGCAATCCTGAAGTTTGTTAAACATTTTGTCTCCCGTGACATTGTTTCTATGAGAATATCGATGTCCGAGCAGCCAGTAGTCACTGTCACATGTGGCTGGTTGCTGTGTCTGAAAGAGAGCACAAAAGTATATTGTGGATAAGTGAGGTACTCTGTCCCTTTAAAAGAATGCAAGTGTACTGATTATGTGACAGCAGTGGCGAATCACTGTACAGCATGGGCAACTGGGAACTGTAAGTCTAATTCTGGAGGTTTCTGAGTGAGCATGTATGATCTGTTGCTCTGCCCTATGTCTCAATAAACCATCACTGTTTATTCTTACATCAATCTCTCCCCGTTATTGATTGCAAGCAGCAATTGATGAGAACATAGGAAGACATGTGGTTAGAGTTAGGGTGGCCAACATAATAATTTACCCAAGATATAAAATATATTCAGGGTCATTGGCTTCATTCTCTCATCCTTTTTGCACGTAGCACCCTTCTGGTGGTATAGGTCTTAGGAGTTGATTTTGCTGAAGAGCGACAAACATGAGCACAGTGGTCGAGTTTTCCTCAGGCTTTACACTGCTTGCCAGAAGCAGGGCATTCATTCCGGAGTGGCCAAGCGCTGCCACAGTGGAAACATTCTTTGGACAAGTCGCAAATTTGTTTGTGAGACCACTGCTGTTGCTTTGCAGGCGGTTTCCTGGCAGGCGAGCAATGAACAATGTTCACAGGAGTTGAAATTAGATTGTGATAGTTACTGTTGACAGCCTAAACTTCAGTACCTCTGACAGCTTTCTATCTTTCTCAAGTGCTTTTTGGCATGGTTGACTAAAAGAGGCAACCTTTGAGTATTTACATTTTGGTTTCCCATTTAGCATGTTCAACATCACCAAAGTCACATTTGCTTGCCAGTTGCTTTAATCCCATGCAATATTTGTCAATTGTCCCATTTGTTTCTTGCTTAGTGCATAGTGTAGTTTTCTTGGGTGTGAAATAAGTTGTTACTGTATTTTTGCTGAGTTGTATTTGTTTTGCTCAGACGTGTCTCAAAAATTCCAATTCTTCACCTCCTTTTGTCACTTGTGATTGCACCTTCAAAATATTGTAGCCATTTTTGCCAATGTGGGAATATGGATGATGGCTCCAAAGGCACATTCAAACAAGGTAGATTGGGCATTAAAAATGCCACCTTGATCAGCAATGCAATGATGGTGCATGGTCAAGCGTCCAGGATCACATTCATTCCAAAGAAGAACAACTTGTAATGATCTGAGATTCTTTATTTTTTGATTGGATGGCTATGTTTGCAAGGTCAGTGTCTGTGTATACTGTGCAGGTCTTCTTCTAGCTGGAGTGACTCAATATGTGGCAAACAACAGGGTACCACTTCAATCTGTTCCCTAAATCTCCTTAAAATGCTGTCTCCGGAAAGTAGACAAAGCCTTCCAAAGGTTGCATATCTGAAAGCAATGTTTCATATTTTCACCCTGTTCATCACCATTGTTAAGTTCTTGGGAAGAAACAGTAGGATTCAGTAAGAAGCATTCAGAATCAAAGCAGCCCGTGCTGTTAAAACCTGGATTTCTTTATCCTCCTTCTAGACATCCTCTGCTGGTACATTTGTACAGCCTTAAATGGACAAAATGCACAGTGCAATTTTTAATACATTACTCTGGGATGGCTGGAGGAAGCATCCAGGTAAGTGGCCCTTCAGACCAGGAGTAGCCATGGGCATCGTCCATTAAGGAGGCAGAACCTCCAATAAGGAGGAGCCATTGAGAGGGAGGGAGCTGCGGCCACAGGGATCTGGACAGCAGCAACCTCATGGCCACCTGCAGAGGCAACCTCTACATGGGGATATTGGAGATGGTGGAAGAGGGGACTATGAGCAGGTTCCAGCACAGAATAGGCACTTGTGGCTAGGACATACAGATATCAGAGTGATAGTGTTGCGGAAGAGGCCATCACAGATCTTCGTACCACGATGACAGGTGAACTGAGCCCCATTAGCATTGGTGATCACCTCATGTCAGTGACATTGAAGGTCACCCTGGGCCTTTACATCTACACCTCTGGTTCATTCCAGGGGCCCACTGGAGACATGTGTGGTATTTCCCAATCAGTGGCACATCATTACATCAACGTTGTGACCCAATTACCTCTTCAGGAGGAAATGCTCACACATCCATTATCACACTGATCCAGTCAGTCAGCCTGAGAGAGCCAAAGGATTCAGGACTATCCCTGGATTCCCCCCGGCGCAAAGTGTGATAGACTGCACGCAGGTTGGCACCAGCGTCCCCATAGGCCAGCCAGCAGCCATCAACAAGAAGGGATTCCATTTCATCATCACCCAGCTGGTTGGTGACCACTGCCAATGGATCCTGCAGGTATGGGCTCAGTATCCTGGAAGCAGCCATGATGCCTACAAGCTCAGGCATTCCCAGGTGCCCGAGTTTTTCCATTCGCCTGAGTGACTTCAAGTTGGATTCATGGTGACAAGGGCTACGTATTAAAGAAATGGCTGCTGTCTCCAGTGAGGAATCCTAGGACAGAAGCAGAGGAGAAATACGATACCAACCATGAGGTGACCCAAGTCACCATTGAGCAGAGTATAGGTCTCCTGAAGATGAAATTTAGGTGCCTGGATCATTCTGGTAGAGCAATTCAATATGCTCCAGTAAGGGTTTCCCAGATTGTGATGGTCTGCTGTGTTTGCACAACTTGGCACAGCAGAGTTGGAGGCCCTGGCCAATGAGAATATAACTAACAGAGCCTGATGCATCCTCAAATGAGTAGGATGGTGAAGAAGCTGATGACCAGCCACAGTATTGGAAAGGCATGAGGGACTACATGGAAGGCACAATGACATGGGAGCTGGGTAGGCTTGGGAGGTGCTCATACAGGCACGTTTCAGACGACCTCTCTAACCTCATCCTTCCAACAGAATAAAGGTTCACCTTCACCCTCCACTGTTGCCGTTTATCTCGGTTAAAAGCCAAGGTTGCTGTATCCAGTGACACCTGATCCCTCTGGAAATTTGACGATCACAGGCGCTATGGTCCCTTGTGGTGAGCCAGGGTACTCCTGTATTTCCAGGGGGCTACCATGGCAATGTCGATATAATGGATGACATCTTTATTATAACATAAGCAGACATAAGTAGCAATTCCTTAACAATCAATTCACCCATGAAGCCCAAGTGCATCTAGTGTGTTTCCTTAATTCTTTTAACCCTGCTCCTACATGGTTTTCCCCTTCCAATGCCAGCTAATGTAGAGGCAGCAGGCTGACCTTGTTGCCCTATGGCCTGGGATAATGACCTTGGCGGTTGTCCTCTTGTTGCCTGAGGCCTGAAGGGCCCAGGCATGTCGTGGGGCTCCTGCACAGGTAAGGAATCCCCTCTGTCTTTCGAGGCCCTGAGAGGATCCCCTAGATATGTAAGGCAGTCCTCCTCCCTCACAAGGCACACTTTTAGCTCCTTGTTGACCTTAAGGATGAGGTCCTGGTGGAGGCCCCAGGTGCCTCATCCCTCTCTTGCCTTGTCACTGTCCCCTTGAGCTCATGGACAAGGCGATGGCATCTGGGTCTGTGCACACCTCTGGCACCTACTGACCGGCCTACTGGATGTGATTCTCCATGAGAATTGTAAATCTTTAAATGGAGGAGGCCAAGTGGGCAGCATTCATGGCTTGAATAGACTCCTCCACTGTCCAAGCCAGGGCGCGGACAATCCCTGGAATCTCTGTCAGATCTTCATGCACCTTCCAGCATCTGCTGCCTGACTGAAGACTCCAGAGACACATCACCAGCCTCAGGGTCAGGATGAACCTGGCCTCCCACACTCCTCCGAGTGTCAGTGGTCTCGGCTGTCACAGCCTCCGGCATCTGGTCAGGTGCATGTGTGTGGGACTCTCATCAAGCTGTGACTCTGAATCTAAGTGCAAAAATATCCCCACCAATTCCCATCCCCATTCCCTCCTCCTCAAAGGTGAATGGCTGCCCCCTGGAGTTGGCAGCTCTCTGTTCCTATGTGAGAGGATAGAAAGATGAAAGGGTTTTGTCCTTCCAAACGTGAGTCTCCAGAATCAGCTGGTGTTCAGATTGATGCTTATGCAGTGGAGGTCACAGGAACACCAGTCCCTGTGCCCAGTCTTGAGGCTACTTACCTCTTAAACCCACATTCCTGCCTCACTGTCAGGAATGGAGAGCTCGCTATTCTGCCTTGCCAGTTCCAGGCCTCCTCTTCCATGGGCATGAGCATGGTAAATAATGGCACCCTGCCACCTGCCTGGATCTTTATTTTGCATTGCGGGCACTCTTCTTGTGAATTAAGAAAAGGAATGCTAGTGTATGACAAAAACAGGAATGATGCTTAAGCAGGTGGCACCCTACCTGTCCATGTCGGGGGTGCTCGAATACCTCCTCTATTCCACCACCCTGGAGCAACCTAGCAAGGATTACTAAGGGCTTGTTGGCTGATTTGCATCCACTCTTCTTACTGAAGTTGCTGTGGTCTGAGCCTATTGCCACTGAGTGGGTGGACTTTCGCTCCCTAACAACCGTACTCTCACATTTATCTATTTGTAAACCTCTAAGGGGACCAAGGTGAGGGATACTCACTTTGGTGGAATGAATAAGGGCATTTACATGCTTATGGCACTGCAGCCAGGTTCTCTGGAGACCACATGGCTGCTGACTTCCTCTGTGATCTCTGTCCAGGCTTCCTTGCTTAGGCAGGGAGGTCTCCTCCCCCAGTCCCTAGGGAAGAGGACCTCCCACCTTTTTTCCTGAGTAGCCTGGAGGAGAATTTGCAGGATGTTGAACCAATGGGCCACCTGGGATCTCCCTTCTGACACGCCAACAAGTGCTTAATTCCTCCAGCCTTCACAATGCCTGCTTCACTGACCAGTTGACCTTCTCACACTAGTAAAACTGCACTGCAGTCTGGGCCTTCAGGGAAGTCTGGGCCTTCGGGGAAATCTGGGCCTTTGGGGCAGTCTGGGCCTTTGGGACAGACTGGGCCTTCGGGACTGACTGGGCCTTCAGGGCAGTCTGGGCCTTCAGGACAGACTGGGCCTTTGGGACAGACCGGGCCTTTGGGACAAACCGGGCCTTCGGGACAAACCGGGCCTTCGGGACAGACCGGGCCTTCGGGGCAGACCGGGCCTTTATGACGGACCGGGCCTTTGGGACAGACTGGACCTTCAGGGTAGGTTGGTTCTTCAGGAAGTCTTCAGCTATAATCTAAGAGCATTGATAGCCCTTAAGATGTTGTAAACACATCCATTGGCATTACCTGAGGCCGCGGTCACCACCTAACTGCCCATTCCTGTTCTGGGAATGATTGGCCACCTTGCCTGCCCAGCATGAAATAGCGGTGGAATTGAGTGTCCGACTGTGGGTGTTGGCAGCACTTGCTTCCAGTCCCAGTGGCTGCACTGCAGCTCTCCACATAAAATCCCGGCCCATATTGTTAAAGTGTGCTGATTTTCAACACCATGAGGGGTCTGGTAGAGTAGATAGAGAGAAACTATTCCCATTGGCAGAAGGGTTCAGAACCATAGGACACTGATTTAAGGGAAAAGAACCGCAGACAACATGAGGAATAACCTTTTTACGCAGCGAGTGGTTAAGATCGTGAATGCTTTGCCTGAGAGTATGGTGGAGCAGGCTCAGTCGTGACTTTCAAAAAGGGAATTGGATAATTTTCTGAAGGTGGCAGGACTATGAAAAGGCAGGGGTAGTGGGACTAGCTGAGTGACTGTTGCAGAATGCTAGCACAGAAACAATGGGCCAAATGGCCTCCTTCTGTGCTATAACCATATATTTCCGTGATTCTATTGTAGAATCTTGTTCTCTTTATTTTCAACTTTGAATGCTGTACTTAAAGATTGTCTTAATTTTGGCCACGGGATAAGATACAATTAGATTTGTCGCAGTAATCTATCAGCTAGGACAAAGAAAGCACTTACATCCAAAAATTTGATCTGCAGCTATCTATGTTATGCAATAGATCAATATGGTATTATCATCAGAACACATATCTAGAGAGAATTAAAAGATATGTTCTTACTTAATCCATTAAACTGACAGTGTCCACATTAACATAAAACTATCTGTCTGAAAAATACAAAGAGACAGATCCTTTCCTTTCTCTTTTCATAATGAACATTCGTTCTCTGAGAATGAATAATTCTACTGATTTTCCTTTTTTAATGCTTTAAAATGAATGTTTGATTCCCAAAAGATTTTCTTACATAGGTTTCTGTAAGTCTCAACTGTCTGCATGTGAATATAAACGTAGGATTCTTACACAACGGGTGCGCAAAGCTGACATTTCTATGTATATATTCAATCTTTTTGACTTAATCTTTTTGATTCTTTAATGGGATGTGGGCATTGCTGGCATGGCCAGCATTTGGTGCTCATCCCTAATTGCCCTTGAGAAGGTGGTGGTGAGCTGTCTTCTTGAACCGCTGCAGTCCATGTGGTGTAGGAATACCCACAGTGCTGCTAGGGAGGGAGATCCAGGATATCTTCCAGACAGTGTTGTGATGAAATGCATGTGTAATATTAATCTTTAATTTAATTGGCTGGTCAAATATATTATATATATATATATATATATATATGCTTTAAAAGGACTTTTAGAGAAACAAGTAAAGACATTGACTTAAGATGGATGCCACAGGCCACTTGCCATGTCTGGTATTACAAGTTGGCCAGTTTCTGGAAGTTTCCAATGTGGATTACAATTAGGACATGCCAAGACAACCCCCTATGGAATTTCATACCTGCTGATGTCAAGAATTACTTCAAACTTGTACTGAAACTTGTATAAAAACAAAATACTGCAGATTCTGGAAATCTGAAACAAAAACAGAAAATGTGGAAAAATTCAGCAGGTCTAGCAGCATCTGTGGAGAAGGAAACAGGGTTAATGTTTTGAATCCATATGACCCTTTTTCAGAAGGGCTCTAAAGAAGGGTCATACGGACTTGAAACGTTAACTCTGTTTCTCTCTCCACAGATGCCGCTAGACCTGCTGAGTTTTACCAGTATTTACTGAAACCTGTAACTGGCTCTTACCATTTACATTTCTCTAAAGCTACCTTTCAGGCAAAGACAGAAAGTCTACAAGAACAATGGATATATAAAAGGAATTGACATGTTCTTCCTAGCTCATCACAGGGAAGAATGGTCCATTCAGAAGTAATGGAACCACCTAGTCTGTAACACAATAGTCAAGGTCGGTGCAGACATGAGCTAATCAATTACCTTCTGTGGAATACTCAACCCACAATGGGGAGAGAGGTCATGTGACCAAAATAACCATTTCAAAATGGTTTTTATTGCAACACTCAATCTGCTGAAAGCAGTCTAGAAGAAATCTGCCAATGGAACAGTAACACCATCTCTCTCTCCCCTATCCTCAAGTTCAGAGCCCTATCTCTGTTACATTGTGTAATCCATCACAGAGATAGAGAAGTTCAATTGAAAGGGACCTCAGGTACAATATCATTGCCTTTTGGGAAAGACAGATTATGGTTTAAAAGAGACTGTTTACAGAAACTGCAGTTCCTCAACCCCACTGGAATTTTAAGACCACCATGGAAAAAATCCTGCCTCAGCCACAAATATCAGCAAAAGATTCATAGTGAACTCTCTATTTTTTTGCTTTATATCATGGAATTTTAACCTCCTCCGCTATATAACTTGTAATTTTACATGCTTGCAAGCATGTGTGTGCGTTGCAAATGTCGAGACATTTGTTTACCTTTCTAAATATCTTTCTATCTTTACCTGGGTGGGTTTTAGCACAAGAAAATCTGTCAGACTGAGTTCTTTGAATTCAGCATGTAAATAGTTAAGTACAGATACTGAATTAATACCTTCATCCTTATAAATGACAAAATACCCTGTCCTGATCAATCACGAAATGGGAAAGAAAGGCCAAGTCCTGGCACGTGTCCTTACTGGTCATAAGACAGTGAAGGAACTGTGAAATAGTTCCAAGTCAGGATGCTGTGTAACTTGGAGGGGAACCTGCAGGTAGTAGTGCTCTCAAGCGTCAGCTGCCCTTGTCCTTCTAGGTGGTAGAGGTCACGGGTTCAGAAGGTACTGTTGAAAGAGCCTTAGTGAGCTGCTGCAGTGCATCTTGTAGATGGCACACACTGCTGCCAATGTGCATTGGTGGTGGAGAGAGTGAAATTTTAAGGAGTTGGATGGGGTTCTGATCAAGTGGGCTGCTTTGTCCTGCATGTCATCAAGCTTCTTGAGTGTTGTTGGATATACAGTCATCCAGGCAAGTGGGAGTATTCCATCACATGCCTAACTTGTACCTTGTAGATGATGGACAGGCTTTGGGAATTCAAGAGGTGAGTTACTCTCTGCAGAATTCCCAGCCTTTAACCTGCTCTTGTATCCACAGTATTTATGTGGCTAGTCCTGTTAAGTTTTGGGCCAATTGTAGTGCCCAGGATATTGATGGTGGGGGATTCAGTGATGGCAATGCCATTGAATGTCAAAGGGAGGTGGTTAGATTCTGTCTTGTGGGAGGTGGTCATTGCTTGGCACCTTGTGTGTCGTGAATGTTATTTTCCACTTATCAGCCCAAACCTGAATGTTGTCCAGGTGTTGCTGCATATGGACACGGCTGCTTCTGCATCTGAGAAGTCACAAACGGTATTGAACACCATGACAGTTATTAGCTGCTAAATTTCCATATAAAATCAATATTACTTGTGGTTGCAGTGGAATCTATTTTTTATGATGCAATACGTATCTTCCTTTGTTCAACACAGAAATCCAGCACAGTTAAAAATATTGTCTAATCGGTTTTCTTCATAACTTCCAAACTTCAAATGCATTTGTTGATTGGCATTTAGGCAATGTTTATAAGACTTCAGTCATCAATGCCCAGTGAAAAAAAAGGTGTATTGAATTTGTTTTATATATATAAAGGAAAAATTTCCATGGGATACTCCCACTGACCTGCTGTAATTTCAGCACATGATCAGAGAAAGAGATGAGAACTTCTGTAAAAGACCGTTTTCTCCATTTCTCCAGGAATCGGACATTTAACCTAAGGTATGAGTATTAGACAGAAATTCCAGGTAATTAGCTTTTAGTAAGACCTTTCTGAGCTGTTCATAATTATAATGGTTTGTTAGTATTAGTAATTAGTAATGTTAATAATTTGATAAGTATTTGTTACTGTACAGTTATTGAATTTACTAAATGCACAGTTGGCCATTACCCTTAGTAACACTTCATTCGCAGAATCCCTAAGAACTGATACATACTTTCACTTTATTATTCGTTTCATACATGTATTTACCTTCTTCAATGTAAAAATCAGCACAATGCACCACACCAGAATTTACTTATATGCAGTAGAGATCTTCCTCATGTTGACAATTATACTAAACAGCAAGACTAATTGGACAGCAGAGACTCACTAGCTTCAACTGGCACATTTTTGCCAACAAAGAACTATACACAAGCATTGCTTACCTAATCTTACTCTGATAAGGTGGGAAAATAGGAAGTGAAGCAAGATAATGATATCCAGTATGCTGAAGGAGTTTATATCCTTGAAGGTGTGGAGAGGAAGACAGAGGATTTTGTCCAAGATTGGATAAATTTGATTGCTTTCTGCTAGATCAAGTCCTGTTTCTTAATTTTGTCTCATTTCTATTCCATACTTATTTATTCCCCTGTACAATAGCTATTTTATGGTATTTTATATTGAATTGTGCTTTGAAAAGCAGCACGTAAATCTCTGGGGTACTGTGTGTTTTTGTTAATCCCAATATGTTTAGTAAACTAAAATTGAAAAGCAAATCTGCTGAGGTTCAGGTTTGCAGCTTCATTAGGATCAAAGCCAAATTGTCCTGGAAGTGATGATTTCATTGCTCAGAATCCTGTTGAAGTTGTCCGGTGATACCACCCTGATTCACATTGATTCTAATTAGGTTTTTAAAAGCAAAATACTGAGGATGCTGGAAATCTGAAATAAAAACAGAAAATGCTGGAAAACACTCAGCAGGTCTGACCGCATCTATGGAGAGAGAAACAGACTCGAAACGTTAACTCTGTTTCTCTCTCCACAGATGCTGTCAGACCTAATTAGGTTTTTGCTTGTTTTATGAACTGCTGTAGAGTCCATTTGAGGTTCTCATTTGAAAGTCCTGAAGCTTGTCAGCTAGCATTTAAACAGCAACCCTAATATCAGCAGTATTTCTATAATTTCATGTTAGACCAAATTGGAAGGAATATGACAGCTATTACAAAATCCTCAACCATTCTCTGTGAAAAAGCAGCATACGTTCTAATATTCAGAAACATATTTTGGAACAGGTTACAGGATTTAATGTAACTATCTATTTAGTTAGAAAGATTTACTAATTCCATGTTCTCTTCATCATTGACACGAGAAAAAAGAAAACCGTTGAGGTTAATCTGCATAATTGCAAAAATGAGTGTTATGTTTCCCCTTTTGGTTGTCAGGATCCTAGAGTTAAATATGTAAATTGAATTAGAAAAGAAGCGTGAAAGCAAGAGTGTAAGTTCTCAGTGGACATTTACATGAGTTGTATGTAGGCACACTGACAACTTTAAGTTGGCTTCATTCCTTCCACTTTGACTGATTTTTGAGTGACCTCTGTTTCACTCCTATTGGCGCATGTTTTTGGCTTGTTATTTTTTTTGTACACTAGTCTAGGAACTATTTAGCAACTGGTGTGTAGAAGAAAATTACAATAGGGAATACCTATTCTGTTATACAAGTCAACACCTCAGAGACAAAAGCCCTTCTAAAGGTTTACAGTTAGACAAACTGTAATATGACAGGTCTGTGTTCTGTGTTTAGAGAGGAATGCGAATGTTGTTGCTCAAAAGTAAAGAATACTTGTGTTTATAACATGCACGCAGGTGATCAAATTCTTAGAATTTCTTTTATTTATGAGAATTATAGACCAGTTAGTCTTGCTTCAGTTGTTGGTTAATTGTTGTCTGGAGAATTTATGCCCTTGTGCTGGCCAGCCAATGATTCTCTATCCATTCACTTTATTGAGTAGAAAATCACAGACTGACGAAAGTAGAAATGCAAAAAGTTTAGCTTTAAGTCTATAAAGCAGGATGCAATTAACAGGACTTGGAGAAAGATGAATTAATCAGGGTCAGTCAGTGCAGATTGCTAAAGGGCAGGTCAGGCTTGATTGATTTGATAGAATTTTTGAAAGAAATATCTAAGTGTGACTCACAATGGATGTGGTTTATATTGTTTTGATCCCAGCTGATGTTACTACTGGATAAGTCAGATCCCTGGGTGGAACCTGATTTGATAGATCCTAACTTTTATTTTTTGTTTAGAAATGTGAAGAATGGCTACTGAACAGAGTCACAGGAGTCTTCTGATGAATTTTTAACAAAAGAATAAAACATTCATTTAACAAGGAACAAGATTAACTATATTACACTACTCCTCACCCACAACCATACCTTTACAGATGTATACAGATTTGTAAGAATAACACAAATTACAAAATCTATCTTATACTCTAATATTCACAGTAAGTATTCAGTCCATGTAAACTAATAGGTGAACTGTGGTCAGACACACCACACTCCAAGATCAAGTGACAGGTGCCACCCAAAGCAAATGCTATGGTTCTCTGAGCAACTCCCCCAGACACTCGTCATACTTTGAGCCAACTGGTCTCAAGTAGCTCTGTCTTTCACACGAAAGTTTCCAATCTCCACTCTCAAAGAACTTACCTTAAAGTTTTCTCAAATAACTCATCTTCAACAAGGATCCATCTCCAGGATTTCTATCTCTCCTTCCGACATTCCTCTCCCCAGGATCGCCACGTGCATTCAAGCTTCACCTTCCACACATTGTCACAGGTACTCAGCAGTGCCAAAAGACATCACTGCTTCACAGGTCTGTAGTGAGGAGTCACCCACCCTTGGCTGTCATCTTGGCTCTTCTGGCTTATCGTAAGCCCACTCTGCCTTGATTCTGCACCCCACAGCTTTCTTTCTTGAATTCGGATCCTTTGCCTCTGCTCCTTTTTCCAATTCCTGTCCTTGTTCCCTGATTTCACTGTTTTTATGGGACCTACTTCTGTCCCACTCCCTGGTTTTTGGAACTTTCTTCTTTCCTTTTGGGAAATCTGCTCCCTGCAGCTCCCGCTCTTGTGTCCAGTTTCTTCTGTGCCTCTGTGTAATGGTGTTTTTCATTTGAGTCACCTGATCTTCTTTTTGGCATTTCATTTTTTGTTTTTATTTCTTCTTCTGCAGGTGAAGGGCTCCCTTTAAATATAAAAAAAAACAGAAAAAGGACCAACTGCACATGGGCGCAGGGCCAATCACTGGCTTGAAGATGTGAACCCTGACTAACTGCACATGTGTGGCCATTCTCCAATCGGCAAATCTGCAGAACCTGAAGATCGTAAAAGAATTATCTGCACATGTGCAGTCATTCCAGGGCTGCGCATGTGCAGAAACCACTGAGGCAAACTAGGAACAGGAGTTCATAGCCTCTGAGGCCACAAGCTTCACTTTTAAAAGGCAAGTTTTTATTTGTTTTCCATTTCTGGGGTCCGTAACAATATGGCCTTTCAAAAATTATTTGATAAGGTACCAGATAACTTTTGAAGTTTAAGCATCTTATTCTAAAGGCAAACGTGAGAGGTAAATTGTACACAGCAAGTTCCCACAAATGGAAATGAGATGAAAACTAATCTCACAAGATATAGAACTGCTTTTGGCTTACACAAAAAAAATCAGGTCAGTACACTACTTTATGCAGTTGGAACTACTGCTGATAATGTGATAGCAAGACAAGGAGCTGGTGAGGTGTCAACTTCTTACAAAGAAACCCTGCAAGCATTTGTTACATATTTCATTGTCTGCAGAAACTTAATTATAGAAAAGGCAAAATTTAATTAGAGAAAGCAACGGCCAGGCGAAAACATGAATAAGTTCATCAATGAACTATAGAGGCTGACAAGGAGCTGTGATTATGGAATCATAAGGGATGAGTTGATTTGTGACAGAATTGGAGCAGT
This sequence comes from Cetorhinus maximus, assembly GCF_964194155.1. Classification (NCBI taxonomy): domain Eukaryota; kingdom Metazoa; phylum Chordata; class Chondrichthyes; order Lamniformes; family Cetorhinidae; genus Cetorhinus; species Cetorhinus maximus. The sequence goes on along the minus strand of NC_135896.1, from coordinate 32,826,409 downwards.
GTTCTTCAATGAAGCATTACCACATCTCTTACAGGCAAGAGAGAATTTGACATTAGTCAAGGCTGTACCATTTGCAAGGTAAATTGATCTTCGAAAACAAAATTGGGTGTTTATTCGCAGAGAAAGCAAGGTCCCATGGGGATAATCGAGTGTGACCATTCAGTTTTTAGGCCATAAGAAAGAAAGTGTGTCAAAGGCTAAGCCTGCCAAAATGGGGAAAATGCACCAGCCACCATCTGGCAATGTCTCAGGTGTGGCAGGAACTGCACAAACAAGCAGAATGCCCAGCAGGGGGAGCAGAGTGCCAGAACTATAGAAAAATAGGTCACTTCAAAACTGTCTGTTATTGACAACACTGATAACCTGTAAAATGAGGGAGAAAATATTAAAGCAGAGCCACATACAAGAAGTGGGAGACCCACAGAAAATGGAAGTAACCTTCCTAGAGGAGGTAAGTGATAGTAAAAACAAATACTGGAGTATCAAGCTTGAAGTGGATGGTTACCCCACAGATTTTAAATTTAGACACAGGAGCAGGAGTTTCTGCTTTATCAGGTGAAGTAAAATGGCTCAAGCAGATTACATCACAACCCCTATCTATCAAATTACAGTCCTGGTGGGACTATCTTGAAAGTCAACGGCCAACTCATGGCAAAACTGAAGTTGAGAAATCCTTGAACCTCTCTATGTCATTCAAAATCAAGAATGCTCTCTACTGAGCAGAGAGGCATGCTTAAAATTGAAGCTAACCTATGAAACAGATAAAGCTGCTGATGAGCATTACAGTAATATATTCGGGACTGACTGCCAAAACTATATACAGGCCTAGCGAAACTAAAGACCAAATACCATATCACACTATGAGCTGATGCTAAATCAATTTGTCTATTTACAAAAAGGAAAGTCCCTCGCCCACTCTTGGACAAAGTCAAGGGTGAAATTGAGAAGATGTAACAGCAAGGGGTTATCTCAGCAGTCACCATGCCAACAAAATGGCGATCAGGAATGGTCACAGACCCAAAGCCAAATGGCTCTATAAGAATCTGTGCATTTAACTCAACTAAACAAATCAGTGGAATGTGAGATCCACCCAATGGTTTCTGGATGAGAGCCTTGCCAAAATAGTCAAATGTACTCTATTTACCAAATTAGATCTTGGCAGTTGCCTCTGGACAAAGAAGCCAGATTGCTGACCACATTCATAACACCATTTGGTCATTTGGAATTGCGCCCTCTCCTGAAATTTTCCAGACAACAATGCCTCAAACCCAAAGCGGCATGGAAGGAGTAATGTCCCAAATGGCGACGTACTTGTTCATGGTTCCATGAGATAAGAGCATTATCGCAGAGCTAGATCAGTCCTAAGAGTTTTACAGAATGCAGGCCTAGCATTGAATGAAAAATGTGAGTTTGCCAAACTTACGATCAAGTTTCTAGGTTACATAGTACAAGCCACTGTTGATGCACAGAAAACAAAAGTAAACAGAGAATTTCCACAACCCAAGAACATAACTGAGCTTCAGAGATTCCTCAGGATGGTCAAGCAAGTGGGCAAGTTCCAACAAATTTAGCAGAGGTCAACGAGCCCTTGAGACAGCTGGTGAGACAGGATCAACAGTGGTGCTAGAATGTGGACCAGCAAAATAATTTTGAAAAGATTAAACAACTTTTAATCCCCTCTGAGGTTTTGGCACATTACGACCCAGAACTACTGACCATAGTAGCAGCAGATGTATCATCAACAGCTCTAGTGGGAGTATTATTTCAAGTGAAGAGAAATAGAAAACATCATCCAGTTTACTAAGTCTTAAGGTCATTATTAGAAACAAAACAAAGATATGTCACAATCAAAAAAAAAAGCATTGGCAGCAATGTGGGCATGCAAAAAATTCTCAGACTATGTTATAGGATTGCGGCTCAAAATTGAAACAGACCATGAGCCACTGGTCACTCTTCTGAACATGAAAGAAATTGCAAAGATGTCTCCCGGAATCCAGCGGTTCAGATTAAGATGAATGAGAAATGACTCCATAACAGAGCATGTTCAAGGGAAACATCAAATGACAGTAGACACATTGGCCCAGATTGTTGTCGCTGGGCCGTGTTCACAGAATCAGGAGATTTTCCCTGTTTGGCGATCCCGGCCTTTCAAAATGTTCACCTATGTGTCAGATTTTTGGTCAGGCAGGATGTGCTGAAATAGGAGCTGGAGTGGGCAATCCTGGATTGAATGCAGAGGCTGCCAGGTGCAGAGGTGGGCTGGGCACAGGGTCTGCCTCTGTGCTCTGGCACTATGCTTAAATTAAAAGAAAATGGATAAACATCCCTCCAGCACCACCCCCCCCACCACACTCTTCCTATGCCACATCCATGCTGACCTATGCTCTATGCCAATCTTAGCCCCACCCACCCCATGGCTGTTCATACTCCCATGCCAACCCATGCCCATCCACCCGCTGCCATGGTCCCTCATACCCTCTGTGCCATGCTCTTAAACCCACACCCCTATAGCCCCTCATACCCTCTATTCCAACTCAGTGCCAACTTATGTCATGCCATACACCACCACCAACCACCCTTTGCCCTTTCCCCCTCCGGCTCAATTCACCTAGTATACTTCGTCACTTCCCGGACAGCTTTGTCACTTCCTGGACAGTTTGACCATTCCTTGATAGCTTGACACTTCCTTGACATCTTGACAGTCCCTTGACAGATTGACACTTCTTGAACAGCTAGACAGTTTCTTGATTGCTTGACACTGCCTGGACATCTTGACAGTACCAATGGGTTTGTGTGTAAAAAGTGAATGATCATTTTTAATTATAACAATCCCAAAGGATGCCTTATGTCTCCCAAAGGGTGCCTTACCTTTCTCAAATGTGTCCTGGCACCCTATCCAAATGGGCACCTTACCTCTCCAAAGGGGTACCCTAGCTATTCAAAGAATCCACCAAATGCAGATTTCTTCTTATCTGATCTGCTCTGCACACTCCGGGATTCATGTAGCTAGGTTTCAGAAATCAGACATCAATGGAGGCAATTGGTGATTTAAATGGTCAGCTGCCTTTGCAAATCATGCATGCATGAACCCCAGCCTGACAAGAGTCCCACCCCTACGTATATGGGAAATGTTGGGTTCGGTGGGTGTGGAGCTTAGAAATTCCTCCATCTCTTGGATTTTCGCCATGATGGACAGCTTCTATATGGTACTGAAAATATGGGCCACTGTTGTGGATGCCAGCAGAAGGAACCAAACATGACGATTTACACTTCATCAAGGATGTGGAAGCATATACGTCCTGAATTACTTAACACTTAACAGCTGCTGCAAAAAAGCCCAACAGCAAGATGCCGAATGTATCTAGATAAGAGAATACTGCCTAGAAGCATGGCCAGACTGTATCCCTAGTAATCTATTACAATGCCAATGCTTTGAACAGTACAAGCACCTCACAGTCATTAACAATTTACTAGTCTTCAATGAGAGGATAGTCATACTGAGAGCACTTTGGCTTGATAATCTTCAAAGGCTTCGCCTAGGTCATTAGGGATAGAAAAATGTTGTGCAAGAGCACTGCAGTCAGATTGTTGGCCAGACATTACTCGCTCTAGAGACAAAATGATTTCTAATTGTCTTACATGTGCAGTAAACAACCAAAAGCAAGGAGAACCACTGTCACCTTCTATTTTTCCATGAAGGTCATGAGAGCACCTGGGAAAAGACTTATTTGGTTTTAAGGGGAAAACATTCCTTATTGTCAATGATTACCGCTCCAGGTGGATTGAAGTAGAAAGATTGCGTAACATTGCGGCAGAAGGAGTCATTCAATCACTGAAGAGAATTTATACAACACATGGCACTCCGGACATTGTAGTGTCAGGCAACAGGCCACAATCTGCTAATGAGTTATTCCAAAATTTTGCAAAGGAATACAGATTTGTTCATGTAACCAGGTTACCTCATTGTCCTCAAGTAAATGGAAAAGCTGAGAGAAGTGTACAAACTGTCAAAGATTTGCTGAAGAAGACGGAAGAACTTAATCCAGTTCTTCTGAGCTACCAAACCTCACCACTACAAAATGGTTTCCCAACATCTGAGTTACTGACGGGAAGGAGATTGAGAGCACAGTTTTCATCTCTGACACAGAAACTTAAAACCAATACCACCACGAATGACACATGAGGGTAAAACAGCTTGAGGAAGAATAAAGGAACAAACAAGCTTGTAACTGTAACCTCAGGGATAGAGCACACAAGTTACCAGTGCTGAAGCCTGGGGAGACAGTATGGGTCTGAGGCCAACAGAGAGAGCACAATCATCAAAAGAACTCCACAACCAAGATCATACAGGATTGAGACAGACCAGGGAACTATAAGGAGAAACCACAGCACCTTAATATCCTTGGAAATAAAGTCAATAGAAACGTGGGCCTACTACTCAGGTCCAGAAGAAAAATAAGAGGAAGTAAAACAAAACTCTACAGTCACTCAGAAGAAGAACTCTCACTGAATTATAAGGGAGAGTATTGTATATCCTTGACCTCAAAAGGCCAAGAAAGGTCAAAAAGCTCAGAACGCGATCAGGGAGATTGGTCAAGGCACCTCAGAGACTAAGCCTGAGATTTGGGGGGAGATGTAGGAGAATGTAAATATGACAGGGATACAGACTTGTGAGGAGATGCAGAGTAAAGGGTTAACATCAGCAGCATATATGATCCAGATGTAATAATGATGACATATCACATGGCTGAGAAGTAAGAGATCTGGAAGGAGGATAAGTTCCAACCTTGTGTAGAGGTCCAAATGTGTAAGTAAAGATGAATGGTTTTGAGAAACTACAGACTCGAGCAGCATACTTTAGGAGAATAGACAATCCCCAAAACCCCCATCTAGAACCCGATCAGACAACTAAACATAAACAGTGCATGCACAAACCCAGGCCGAGCTCCATTCCCCGCCCTGCAAAAATAGTAAGCGCTGTGTTTGGGGGTGGGTCTTAAGATTTCCGGCCATTTTCACTATTTTCAGCATGATGGACAGCCTCTCCGGTGTGACGAAAATCTGGGCCTATGACTTTATGGGCTGGATTTTACAGTGGGGCGGATTTCTCCCCAACCCCCGACCAAAAGGTCCATCATCAGGCCATCCACCCAAAGCCCAGCTACTCCGCAGCAATATTACCCTGGAGGCAACCTTATTTGTTTCAGAATGGCACTTCCAACATCATCTAGGGGGGAGTCACGCTCAAGGAAGCTGATGGGCAATCTGATTGGCCAGCAGCTCTGTAGTCCCAGCGGCATCAAAATCGAGCACTGGCCACTGCTGGGACTACAAGCAGTCCCCACAGAAGAGGTGACATGAATCCTGGACTTCAGGTAAGTCTGGGGATTTTGGACAGGCCAGCCTGGCAGACCCCAGTGAGTGGAGAGAAGGTCTTTGGGGAGCTGGGTTTTTAGAGGCCGGGGAGGAAAGCTTAAAGGGGGGAGGTACGATTTTGGGGGTAAGGGATTGCCTCCGATGGACACAAGGGACCCCTAAAGAAGTACCCCCTCCTCCTGCCCAACAGCAGCCTGTGCAGTAAAAGCTGCCCGCCTTGCCTCTGCCTTCCCTCCTATGGAGGTGGAATGAGGCCCTTAAGTGGTCATTAACTGGAGACAGGTTGTGGGTGGGTGGGAAGGCTACAGGCAGGCCACCTGTTTTATTTTACAAGCCCACCTTACAAGCTTCAAATGTGTCAGCTGTGGCTCAGTTCATAGCACCCTCGCCTTTGAATCAGAGGGTTGTGGGTTCATGTCCCACTCCCGGAAACCAAGAACTGTGAATGTACTCGAAAGAGTTACAATCTGTGACTGTTGATAACTCGAAAGAGTTACACTGGTGAGGTGGGGTGGGTGCAGGGGTATAAAATCCAGTATGACTCTATTAGACCAGAGTTAGAATATTTTGTACAGCTTTGAGCACATTAAAAAACAATAGAAAACTTTCAGATAGAGTAGTGGGGCAAATACCTGGAAACCCATTTAAGAAATAATTGGATACTATAACAGGGGAATGTTAGGATCACTTGAATGGATGAATTATGAACGGCCAAATGATTTTTTCAATTGTAATTATCTTGTGATCTTGTGGATTTGGACATGTGACGTGAGGCTTCAGTTTCCTACTGAAATGTTTGATAATAATTCTGGTATTAGCATGAGCTTAATTGTATCTGCACTCGGCATCTGTCACAGTTAGTATTTGATTCTCATAACCCATTGCTGCATAATGTAACCACGGTAACCCTAACTTTATTTCTCTTCGAATGAGATGGGATATTTGAATTTAAATGAAAGCATTTTGTGAGCTTCTGGGGAAGCAGACAATCTTTATGGCTTGGTGCTGGTGGGGGCATACTATGTCCTTATTGACAGGATAGAGTCCACTTCCTTTCATGTAAGGTTCAGCATTATCCATAGGGCCTGAATGGCAATGTCGATGGACTCAATGACCCCTGAATTCTGGTTTGTGTTGGCTTTCCATACTGGGTGTTAGGTGTTGATGAACAAAATTATTCTGTTGTACCTGCTGAGTGATATAATTGTGAGCTCCTGATATATATGGACAGCAAACAGATAACATTGTGAACGACTCCAGTGCTAATTTAGAAGAAGCCTAATGCCTAAAATTGTTGGGCTCCGCTGATTTTTGATGTTACGTGTTATCTTCTTAGCAGAGATAGCACAGTTCAATCACTGAATTCCTGTCAAATTTCAAGCACATCAAGTACTGCCACAGGTAGCCTTTGTCTCATACAGAAATCTCACTGTGTAATGGAGCAGTGAGACATTACAGTTCCCCGACAACTCATTCTTGCTGTTGCTGGTTCTGCCCCTGTACCACTGGGTCCAATCACTTAAGGTTTTCATTTAAACAGCATCTTTGACTACCCTGTGCAACCACTGTTCATTACAATGAGGTTATAGACTGCAGTTTCTACAGCAATGCATATATGAGGGCTAGCAATGTTTTAGATGTGTAATGGAATGCGGGATACTCCTCAGATGAGATCATCAGCTGGCAACAATGACCTGGATATTCAGAGTTCAGCAGTATTCAGGTTTAAACTGCAAACTCCAGAAATGTCCTACGGCCCAAGACAGAGGTGAGGAGTGCACATTATTGGGCACTCTCGATATTACATGTTCATAATGTTTCAAGACTGCCAATGTCGTGACAGTAATTGCCAGGCTATTGTTTTCTATATGTTTTTCCAAGCACTTCAGCCCCATGATTATCCTTACTTTGTCTATTATCTCAGAATTTCCCATCACTCAATTTGTTTTCCACATTTTGAAGTTGACAGAATCTGTCAGTTGAACCAGCATCTCTTGCAGCTCTAGTTATTGGTCTTTATTACCACTCTTCACTATTACCGCATGCCATCTTTCATTTCAGAATATCAGTCATCATCTTTCAATTCTAACCAAATGCGGATGAAAATAAATCACATCACTGCTTTTGTCAGTACAGTGATGAAGGCTATTATCTCCAATTGCCAGTTTCAACTTTCACAGACAGTGGAATTCACAGATAATAATTATGATTGTGACCTCAGGATTGCACTAGGCCTAACTTTATTATGGTTCCAGCACTAAGACACAGCATGGTGCTTGAAATTTTAAAAAAAGAAGTAAGATGCATTTACATATATAGTTTAGTCTGTTGTACAGGAAGACCATTGGGGCTAGTTTTCAGGTATATTACGCATTTAGTGGGCAGTGAAAAGTCATTCTCTCCTGGCCAGAGGTTCATGCTTCCACACAACCTCTGCCGGAAATTTTGATAGCCGAGGGAGGGGAACAGTGAGGGATTCTTCCACCCTGCTCCGCTATCGCTACAGTACTGTGTTCTGTTCTGGGCACCATGCCTCAGGAAGGATATATTGGCCCTAGAGTAAGTGCAGTACAGAGTCATTAAAATGATTCATTTCTTTTGATCCTCTGTCTCATTTCCTCTGATTAATTATTAGGAAAATGGAAGACATTGCTTTCAGTCCCCATCACAAACTTTGTTCCCTTCCTACTGACACCTTCCCTCTGCCTGGCAACTGGTCGAGGCTGAAGCAGACTTTTCATAATCTTGATATTATATTTGACCCCGAGATGATCTCCCTATCCTACATTCACACCATCACTAATACCGTCTATTTCCATTTCCGTAACATCATCCGGTTTCGGACTTGCCTTAATTTATCTGCTGCTGCAACCCTCATCTAGGCCTTTGTTACCTCTAGATTTGATTATTCCAACGTACTCTTCACCGGTCTCAGCAAGCTTGAGGTCATTCCAAACTACCCATGTCCTAACTTACACCAGTCCTGCTCATCCATCTCCTTTTGTGTTCATTAATCTGCATTGGCTCATGCTGAAGCAACAACTCGATTAAAAAATTTTCAACCTTGTTTTCAAATAATTCATTCTTATCCTCCCCATCTCTGTAAACCCCTTCAGCCCCACAGCCCTGAGATCTCTGCACCCTGAGAATTCTAGCTTATTGAACATTCACAGTTGGAATCATTCCACCATTGGCAGCTGTACTCTCAGCTCCTAGAGGCCTAAGCTCTAGAATTCCCTCCATATATCTCTCCATTTCTTTTCCTCTCTTTCCTCTTTTAAATCACTCCTTAAAACCTTCTTTTCTGAACAAGCCTTTGGCCATCTGGCCCTACATATCCTTTTGTAGGCTGGTGTCAAGTTTTGTTCCATAATTCTCCTGTGAAGTACCTTGGGATGTTTTATTACAGGTTCTTTATAAATACAAGTTGTTGTTGTTATTAAATTCTGAGGACAGTTTGCATAGACCATGCTCATATTCCCTAGAGTGAAAAGGATGAAGGGGTGATCTTCTTTAAGCTGATTAAAAGATTTGATAGGGTAAAGAGAGAGAAACTATTTGCTTTGTTGGGGGAGTCCAGAACATCGGGTGGAATTTTACACTGGCAGGATTTTACGGTCCCACCAAAGTCAATGGACTTTTGAATGGCTCGCTGCATTTTACGGCCCCGCCCCCGCCATGACAGGGCTGTAAAATACTGCCCATGAGGGAAATAACCTTTAAATCAGTCATGTGCTATGCAAATTTAAATATTAACATTAAACAGGTTCTTAAGACCCCAACTCTGTTTGTGACATGGGCAGTACTAGGCCTGGCATCAGAAGAGGTCTGCCATGTTCACCATTCTCTAGTCCCTTTGTGTTATTGGATGCTGGGAGGTTCTTGTGATCAGTGAGCCTATCCCCAGCTGGGACCTATTTCATTGAATGTTATGCCACCATGATGCGCAATAGAACATTCTTGAGATGTTGTAAGTTGAAAGAACACATTCACATTGACAGGCATGTGCCTAAGCTGTGGACCAACCTGTTTCTCTGTGAATGATTTGGCACACAGCCATATTTTAATGCACTGATGTCTGAACATAAAGGTGCAGCAAAGCTTTTTCTGTATGTTGCGCCTTGGCTGCCTCCCCTGCTAAGTTTGGGTGAACATGATATGCAGTGACAGGGTTGTAAGATTATTCGAAGGGGCTTGGCATGGATGAGCAAAACAGATTTGTGGCATGGAATCTTGTGCCATCTGCTTTGTACACCTCCATGTGTGCCATCTTCTCCTGCATCTGTTCCCACGTCCTGGTGGAGCTTATTTAAAGTATCTGGATGAGTGGGCTTGAAATATCCAGTGTGCTCAATTTCCCACTCTGTTGGCAGCAGAGAAACTGATGTGATCCTGGCAACACTCACTTCAGGACCACAGTGTTGGTCCTTGTGTTCCATGTTCTAGCCCACAGCTGATGGATCATGCAGTAGATAATCTCAACAGATTCTGGGAATTCCAGATACAGTCTAGGAATCCAGATTAATGATACCCTGCACCCAGTCAGTTGATTCTTAACTACTAATGCAACATCATCCAGGCAGCAATTTTGAAATTCTTAACCCTGTTTTCAAATTCTTCCGTTGCTCACCCCTCCCTATCACTGTTATCTCATCAACCCCATGACCCTCCGAGATATTAGCGCTCATCCAACCCTAACATCTTGAGTATTTCCAATTTTAATTGCTCCATCATCGGTGTTGGTGCTTTCAGCTGCTTAGGCCCTAAGCGCTGGAATTCCATCCTGTAAGCCTTTTTACACCCAGGCTTGTAGTTCATTTTGACCCAAATATTATAAGAGAATAAATTAATGACTCACTCAAAGGTTTGTATGCTCGGTAAGGTTTGTTTACCTGAGTACATAATTGTACATTTTAAACTGCAACACAATTGCCTGTGATATAATGCTCTGGCAGTACAATATTACCACTTCTCTATGCCTAGTAGTACCATAGTCTAGCAACACAATGCCCTGACAGAAGTTAGTGATCATACAACTACCCCCAAGTGGCCAGTTTATAGATTTTAGTCCTGATGATATAGTCCCTCTGAGATCTCCTCCCAATAGTCCACCAAGCTATTCTTTCCTTGACTGCTGTACTGCAATGTTTTTTATACAGCTAAAGTCTCTTCCAGTAATTTTCCATTGTGTCCGAAGCTGCAAGTGTTCCTTCGACTCAAATTGGCTGAGTTGACAATCTTCCAGATATGAAACTGCAAACTATTATTTAGCCTGAGGTGAAGTCATTCTTGTTTTTAGTAGCAGAGCCACCAAAGCCTACTACAAGGTGAAGTCAGACAATTGAAATGATTTTTATTAAGATTGATATTAATAAGTGCATTAATAGCTTTAGAATAGGCAAATGTAGTTATGAGAGCACTTTTTAATCTAAGCATGATAGGAAATGTAACCAATATTGGAGTTAAGATGGGATATATAGCCAGTACTGTGAGAAATTGGCTGTCAATACAAGTTGTAAAATTTAATGATGTTCACAGGCTGAGTAAGCAAATGTTAGGGTGATAAGAGAACAGACAGAGGGGCTTGCTGTTAGACCCGAGACACTGACAGTCTCCCGGGGCTAAAATGTGAGATAACAGGGAACATCTGCGAACTTGAATTGTCCAGTTCATTAATTAGGTTTTGTGATGTATGTGTTAAAAATAATTAAAGGATCTACTAAGCTGTGTAGTGAAATGTGATATCTAAAAGCTATAAATTAGTTCGACGGACTTTGTATCGGGGAGAGAGACCCTGAAGCTCAGCCAGGATTCAGCTCTCCCAGCATATGCTTGAACTAATATCTTTACTTACTTGAAGCTCACAGACTCATCGTGTTGGTTTATAGTTTTTACCACAACAAAGGCCTCACTGCTTTCTGATGGTGCTGTCTGAAATTGTCTTACAGTTTAGCAACTTTTCAAAAGAAAAACCAATGTTGCTCCCAGCAATACATTTTCCCCAAAGCATGCTGGTTAAATGGCCATATGGAAAATTATGTCAATTTGTTTATTTTTCTTTCAGTCCCTAAACTGCCCTGCCTCTCGACTCACTTTCTTCCTGTAACACACTCCTTAAAAACTACCTCTTTGATCAAGCTTTTGGTCATCTGCCTTAGTCTCCCCTTATATGGCTCAGTGTCAAATTTGGCTTCATAATGCAAAGTGTCCTGTGAGGTTTTATTATGTTAAAGGTGCTGTATTAGTACAAATTGCTGTTGTTGTATGGCTCAAAGATATATACAGGGATTGAACAGAAACGTCAATATCTTTGACAGAAAATATATTACATGTTTGGAACGAAATTACTTTGTTCAATATTAGTAACTGTTAATTCATGACACCCTGTACCAGCACACCAGTTACTAATATATATTTCAATACCAAAGCATGAATGAATCTATATGCAATTTAGTCACTACTTTTACAAAGATGCTTGGTTTTTTTAATGCATTTGTTAAAGGAGTGAATACATTTCATATAGATTTATTCAAGCATTGATGTTGAAATGTATGATGTGTGCAAAGTGCTAATACAGAGGAATTCCATACATCCTATTGCAGGGGTTCACTAATTTTTGTTTCCATTTCCTACATAAAACATCTTTAGCCTTTTTCTTAGTGACATTGCCAATTAGTGCCAAATTGGGTGTAGTTTTCTGCCCAGAAGGAATTGGATTGAGACTGCTCAACCTCATTTACTTAGCAGTGTTCCATATAGAGGGGAATTTCATCCCATCAGCCAGTCTTAGATTTTAACCAGATTCCCAAAATATGAATTATTTTTTAAAGTGTGGTGAGTATTGTTATGTCTGCAAATGTGGAAATGATTGTTCAACATTTTACAAACAGCAAGAAATGTGAATATAGGAAAAAAATAATTTTAGCCATCATTTGACCTGATCTATTTAGTTGATTAAAGATAAGGTAAATTCTGGATAATTAGAGAGCAAAATGATACATATACTTGTATGAAAACCAACATCTAAGCTTTTAGAAGACTCACTCCAATATTATTAAAAATCGCCTTCAGGCCTGGACAAGCATTACTTAGGATACCAGATTAGAATTAAACCTTCAGAAATGAGATGGAAAACTACTTCAGTAGCACTTGTGGCTTTTTTTTTATAGTTTAAATTAGCTGAATAGCTGTTCCAATGTTCTTACATCTGTCGACAATTAAACAGTAATTCTGTAGTATACAGTATTGAATTTGGCCATTTTGAGATACAACTGCAGACATTAAAACTACAGACACAGGGCCAGCTGGACGTTTTTCCTTCAGTCACATTTATTTGAAGAATTCTTTAGAAATATTTAAGGGAGAGCAGTACTATTGTTTAGCTAAAAAAAAATTCAAAATCTGCTGTATGTTGTAGCATAACAGTTAAAAATAAGCTCGCATACAATGCTGCTGTCTGAATAGAAGATCTAAACTCAAAGTGCACAATCGACATCACCACAAAATCATCAGAAGGAGTTGTATTTTTGAGATTATTGCTGGTATTAGACTGCCTGCTGTTGTAGTCTTCAATGAAATAATAACATATTTTGTAACCTTATAATTTGATGTTGATCTTCTTTTGCAATTCTTCAAAAAGTCTAAACTTGACTTAGATCACTTTTGGTGAATTCCAATGATGCCCACGCATGTTATAGAAATATGTGGGGAGGATGGTAGAGGGGAGAAGCAAACCATTAAATAGTTTTTAATCCAGAGTAAATGGAGGGTAAAGTAAAAATAGAGTGAGAATGCCACATTTTAATTAACTACTTTTTCACCTTGCAAGTTGCTCATATTTAATAATTGGAGGTAGATTTGAGATTGAATAAGAAAAGCTGTTAATGTGCAAAGAAATGGCACTTTGGACACCAGACAGTAGTGTGAGTATAGTTTGACTGCTAGTTTCAAAGGGGACAGATGCTTGTCTCTTTTACACTTTTTGGCATTTTCTTTTGTCCTCTAAGTGGTATTCAAATCTTGGGGCAGGGTTTTCCCATCGGCGAGCGGGGGGTGGAGCCCACTCGCTGACGCGTCTCCGCGCGCCATTTAGATTTTCTGGTAGGCGGGGGCGCAGCAAAATCAGCTGTGTGCCCGCCGACCCGTCAATGGCCAATTGAGGCCATTGACAGAGTCATTTAGCTAATTAATGGATCTGCCCGTCCAACCTTAAGGTTGGCGGGCAGGCCGGGAGCCCTGGTGGGAATTAGAAAAAGCATGAAACCTCATCCATGGGCGGGATGAGATTTCATGTAGGGTTTAAAACATTTTATTAAAGTTTTTGTAAAAATTATGGACAAGTCCCAACTCATGTGACAGTGTCACATGAGGGGACATGTCAGGGAATTTTTTTTCTATTTTTAATATTTTTGAGAGTACAGCCGATCTCCCTGAGGCAGCACTTAGCCTCAGTGAGATGAGTGCGCTCTTTCGTGCGCATGTGTGAAAGAGCGCACTCTTGATTTAGGGATTCCCCCCTCCCCCCACCGCCCGCACAGGGAGCCCATAGCGCTTCCATGCGGACGTCGCGCTGGGCGGGCCTTAATTGGCCAGCCCACGTAAAATGGGGCCGCGCCCCCGACTGGGGGCACTGATTGGAGGTGCGCCTGTGTGCGCACACCATTTAATTTCGCCCCCTGACGGGGGGAAAATCCTGCCCTTGGATGTCCAGTTGTATTAAAAAGATGCCTTTGTTTGCCATCATTACGCCCATTCGCTTCAGTTACAGCAGAAATCACAGATGGATGCTTCTGTCTTGGTGACAAACTTCAGACCCTGGTCGCAATCGACTTGAAGCACGTTGAAGTTGACACACTCCACCGGGTGCAATCTGATGGGATGATCTGAAAGGCTCGTGCCAGTATTGTGTCATTAGTTCTTCGTTTTTAATTCCTGTTCGCTTTGAGATGGGTAGTTTATAAATGAGCATGATTAGCTTCGTAATGTTCTGAAATAAGATTATTTTTTGAAAAACTATTTGCATTAGTGTTTTGCCCCAGTGAATACATGGACTTGAGCCATGTCTGATGATTCAGTGCTGCATCCTCCCACACAAGAAGTCAACAGCGTTGCAAAGGATGTCACAACACTTTTGGCATTGTCTAGATGTTTGTTGTGTGTGTCTGCAATGTATTCATCAGGAGGCAAGCAGCTTTTCTGAAGTGTCTTATATGCAGCACATCATGACATATTGCATAATTGTGACCCTATTTGCTGAGCAAGATCTGCTTACTTTAATAGAGCTGCGACATGGTAGGGAAATGGGGGTAAGGCCAGCAGGATTTTAACTATCTTGCCCTTCATGGCTGGCCCAGTTGAGTGTCAAAAAACTGGAAATTGGGGTTCTCCTGGAATGCTGTGGAGGTTTGACTTCACCGCATGCGTATGGCCTTACCAATAGTTTCCCTGCCTGGAAATCAGCCTGATGGACAGGCTTGGCTTCCAGTGGGGTGGGGAGCAATCCAAAGGAAGCCACAGGATCAAATAGGTTTGTGTCCCGAATAGCAGAGGGTGGATTCAATTTTAGGGTGGAAGTTGGGGTGGGTGGGGAGATCGGAGGCTTTGGCGGGGTGGGGGGGTGGTGGGAGTGTGGGTGGGGAGACCGGGAGAAGGTTGTAAGAGTTGGCAGGGAGGGGTGCCGATTGCGGGATCTCTTTAGGTAGGCATGCTGGATCCAGCAAGTAAATGGAAAGGCATTTGTCCGCTGATCCAGCTGGCCTTTCCGTTAGTTTAGGTGGTAGGTTAAATTTAAAATGGTGAATACAATAGGGCACTTACACTCATTCTAACATTAGATTAACCAATTCTTTCTGCCTGCCCACACCCCCCATCCCACCTCCATTAAAACCAGGTGTGGGGGAGGTGGGGCCATGTTGGGGTCAGGATTGAGATTTTTAATCCTTTATTCCCCCCATCCAACCCGAAGCCCACCCCATTTTTGCTGTTAAAATTTCTCTCATGAGCTCCAGTTCCTTCAGGTTTCGACCAATGCACCCCTGGCTGCTCTGTCACATTCGGCCCTCTGTAAACTTGAGGCCATCCAAAAGTCTGCTGTCCTCGCCTTAACTCACACCAAGTCACATTCCCATCCCACCTCAGTACTTGCTGGCATACATTGGCTCCCACTCAAGCAACATCTTGATTTTACAATTCTAATCCTAGTATTCAAATCTCTCCACGGTCTTAGCCCTCCCTACCTCTGTAATCTCCTCTAGCTCCCCCCCCAACCATCCGAGATATCTACACTCCTCCAATTCTTGACCCTTGAGGACCCCCCAATTTTAATTGCTCCACTGTAGATGACCTTGCCTTCCGGTACCTGGGCCCCAAGCTCTGGAATTCATTCCCTAAACCTTTCCACCTCTCTACCTCTCTTTCTTCCTTCAAGCCACTTCTTAAAACTTACCTCTTTGACCTTAGGTCATCTGCCCTAATATCCCTTTATGTGGCTTGGTGTCTAACTTTGCTTTGTGGCATGCCTGTGAAGTGCCTTGGGATATTTTATTATGTTAAATGCGCTGCATTAATATAAGTTGTAGTAGGAACTACACAGGAAGAAAATAATGATAAAGAGAGAGAAGCAATGCTATATTTTCTTTTTATTTCCCCCACTTTTCCTCACAGTAATAACTGGTGTTCGGGTACAGTTTCATGGATACCACCTACATCAAGTACCTAACCCAAATGTCCATTCTTGTTGTGGGAGACGAGATACGTAGCAGGTTATTTTACTGGAGAAAGCATCATAGTCAAACATATCCTGCTTCCGTCTGACACCTACACATATGTGCCTCCCAGCAATAAGTAATAGTCAGCAATCAGGAGTGGGAATTATATTTTCTTCCCCCACTTCTCCAGTCCAGAAGCACTAAAGCCAATTTGCTTCTGTGAAGGAACTTCAGATATTGTTAGTTATTTATATCTAATATGAGGATCACCCATTTCATATAAATTGTCACCAGAAAATGGTATATCAGAAGCTTAACATACAGGCAAAGGGAAAACCACAGGGTAAAGGTGCAGTTAGGAAATATCTCAGCCAGATAGCTTAAAAATTAATTGATTACATTTCTTGTTATATAGAACCTGTTGCACTCCTGCATGTTGTTCAGGTTTGTTGTTATATTCGCATGAATCTTACTAACCGAAAACCATGATAAATAGGCATAGTTAATTCTTTTTTTTCTCATTTCTTCTTTTATTCCTTTGCATTCAGATGGCTGCTAACCAGCCATTCACACTTCATCTGGAAACATCTTTGTTTCTTTACTGCACCCATTTCCACTCCTTTTGCCTTTTTTTACCATGAAACCCGTGGTCATTTAATCTCTCCAGGCCTCCGCCCTATCACAGACCTTCTCTTTTATTCTTCCTCCCTTCACTTCCTTTTCATTTGCTCAAAATCTTTTACATTTCTATCTTTCCTCAGTTCTGATGAAGAGTCATCTACCTGAAACTTTGGGCTAAATTTAATATCCTGCCCGGCGGAGGGTTTGGTGGCACAGAGGCAATTAATCAGTGGACTGGGTGGAGGGTGGGACCTCGCCTTCTTCCCACCTCGGACCTGATTAAGTCTGTGGCAGGAAGACTTGAGCACGGCTTTTCTGTCCTACTGCCAATTGAAGCTCTTAAGGACCTCATACTGCTGCCACTGGCATTCACCCAGCAGAGGGCATGGCAATGGGAAACCTGAATAACAAACACTGTTGGGGTTGTTTGTAGGCTCCCCGGGAGGTCCCTCGTTGAAAAGCACTCTGTGCCTGTTAGACCCAGCATTGGGTAAGTTGCGGGGCAGGGGGGTGGCAGCAGTTGTCTGCTGAGCCATACCCCTACCCTTGCTGCTGACCCCCTTCCCCCTGGGACCCCTGCCCCGTGTGCCCCTTCTGGCCATCACTCATCTGTGGCTTGGGTCCCTCAGTGATCCCGGGTCTTGGGTGGGTGTAATATTGGCAGCAGCCATACCTCCTCAGTGGCACTAAAGAGCTGCCAGCCTCTGATTGGCTGGCATCTCCCAGGGCGGGAATTTCTGCTCCCAGGGTCCTTGATCCTGGGGAAGGCGCGCCACTTCAGTTAAGTGCCTGATTGGTATTCAGCAAGCCTTCATGAAAAGAGCAGACGCATAGCCCTTGCCAGTTCTCCAGCCGGTGGGCGAATCCCTCATCACATACATTAAATTCCGCCCTTTAACTCTGTTTCTCTGCACAGATAGTGCCTGACCTGCTGATCATTCGCTATTTTATTACAGATTCATCTTTATCCATCAACAACTCGTTGGATCCAATTTATGAGGATGGAGATTTGATTTTCAGTGTGTATAAGGTTGCAATGGCTACTTATGGTTCTCTAATAGTGATTACTCTTCTGAAATTCATCCAGGATGTGGGGGAAGTTGCTCTGTATCTGTTATAGATGGAAATAATCCAAAATAATTCACCACCTCAATCTGTAAGAGACTAAAAACAATACTGCTTAGAAGGGTCATTTGTTCTTCTTCTTGTGTTTCTGGAAGATAAACTGAACACACTTGGGAGCAAGTGTGAGGTGCATAGATAAACAGGTATATGCACTGATCTTGTTGGAATGAGAATAATCCTGCTGGTTTAGAAGGATAGATTCTCCCTCCTGAGTGTTGGTAAATACATTTTGGCAATTGGATAAGGCAAGTCAACCCAACCATTGCTAAAACTAATTATCACAATCATTATTCCTGCCATTGGATGGAACATTATGGGATTGTTTTCTGTAGAAAAAGGAGGAAAGAGAGGCAGCCTGATAGAGGTCTTTAAAATTATGGAGAGGTTCAATAGAATAGATGTAAAAGATATATTTCTACTTCTGCGGAGTAAAAAACCAGCAGCCTCGGATAGCATTGTGGTTTCAGCAGCAGCCAGTGAGCTCTCACTGAAAATCCAGGGGAGTTGACATAAACCTCACGTTAGGCTGTACTACGTCTGCAGGTTTCCAAGGTGTAAAGCCTCTGATATGTTTTGCCATGATCAAATCAGCAATGACCTTACTGGATGGTGGAGCAGACTCAAAGGGACGGATGATCTGTTCCTGCTCCTAGTTCTGATGTTCTTTTGTTCATATGTGTAAAATAGTCAATAATAAATCCAATAAGGATGTCAGGAGAAAACCTTTACTCAGAGTGTTAGAAAGCAGAACTAACTGCCACGTGGAATGGTTGAGACAATTAGCATAGATGTAGCTATGGGGAAGCTAGATAACTACATGCAGGAGAAAGAAATTGTAGGATACGTTGATAAGATGGAATGAAGAAAGTTTGGGGAAGGCTTAAATAGAGCATAAAGCATGTAGTCAATTGACCTGTTAGGCTGAATAGCCTGTTGCTCTGGAATAAAATTCTATGTAGTTATACAGCGATATTGGGCTTAATAAGTGCAACTCAATAGCAAACTGTGTCATTTTTAAATAAATCAATATGCTAGTAGTCTGTCTTTACCAAGGAAAAAGATGCTGTCTAATTCATGGTGAAAGAGAACGCTTGAAGAGTTCAGGCACTTGAAGGCTTTAAATTTGATAAGGAGGAGGAATTAGCATTATATAAAAACCAATTGGCAGCAAATATAAAAGGGAATCCAAAAATCTTATGTCGGCACATAAATAGTAAAAGGGTGGTTCATTTTTATAGGGAGAATGAGAAAAGGCAATATAAAATAAAGGGTACAATTCTAAAGAGAGTGCAGGAACAGAGGGACCTAGGGGTATATGTGTACAAATCATTGAACGTGGCAGGACAGGTTAAGAGAGCAGTTAATAAAGCATATGGCATCCTAGGCTTTACAAACAGGGACATAGAGTACAAAAGCAAGGAAGTTATGTTAAACCTGTAAAAACAGCCTCAACTGGAGAATTGGGTCCAGTTCTGGGCACCATACTTTGAGAAAGATGTGAAGGTATTAGGTTCATGAGAATAGTTCCCGGGATGAGGGACTTCAGTTAGGAGATAGATTAGAGAAACTGGGACTGTTCTCCTTTCGGAGGAGAGAAGGTTGAGAGGAGATTTGATAGAGGCATTGAGAATCATGAGGTGTCTGGACAGAGTAGATAGAGGGAAACTGTTCCCACTCCTGAA
Source organism: Cetorhinus maximus (assembly GCF_964194155.1). NCBI lineage: Eukaryota > Metazoa > Chordata > Chondrichthyes > Lamniformes > Cetorhinidae > Cetorhinus > Cetorhinus maximus. The sequence continues at coordinate 32,806,899 of NC_135896.1, read as the reverse complement.
AGGATCGAGAACCAGGGGGCACAGATTTAAGGTAATTAACAAAAGAAGCAATGATGATATGAGGAAAAACATTTTTTTCAGACTTTGGTTAGGATCTGGAATGCGCTGCCTGAGTGTGTGTTGGAGGCAGGTTCAACTGAGGGATTCAAAAGGGAATTGGACCATTATCTGAAAGGAAAACTGTGCAGGGCCGTGGGGAAAAGATGGGAGAGTGGCAGTAGGCGAATTGTTCCTGCATAAAGCCAGCATGGACACAACGAGTCAAATGGCTTCCTTCTGTACAGTAACCAATCTATGAATCCATGATTATAGTCATATTAAAATGGGAGTTATGCACCTGCCTAGATTATTTTAAAGTCTAGGTTGAATTCATAACCAAGTATAAGATATTGCACTGTAAAATTCTATGTAATTCCATCAATTTCTCAATGGGAATTCCACTACACACCCCCACACTGTTATTTGGCTTTTTCAGCAACAGGAGTACTAACTGATGTCTCAACACACAAGGACTGTGTCCACCCCTCATTGTCCGTCCTCCTACTAACCCTGGACACGGGATAGTAGAGTTTTGTTGATTATGTAGATTGTTCTCTAGGCTTCCATCATTGCATTGCAGGTGATTGGTCCTCAATTCTGGGAGACTCCCGGATAATCCTGGAGGGCTGGCAACTCTAGAGACAAGGTGGCGGTTACCTGGAAAAAAATTGGATAGAAGGAAAGGGGAGAAGAAGGAGGGGATGGGTGGGGCGGTGATGGAATGGGGGGAGGGAAGAGGAGAGGAGCATGAGGAGAGAAGTGGGAGGGAGGGGGTGTGCAGAAACCAAACAAAATCATTTCCTCAGCAGGGGTGGGTGCCCCAGATTTACATCTGAGCAGGTTGTACACTGGCACCAACACATGAAATTTTAGTCAGTAAGGATGGTGTGATCCTACCAGGCAATGGAAATTCTGCTCGGTGGTGTGATGGGGTCAAGGTGCCACTGGGGAGGGTTTCAGTCAGGTAGGTAAAGCCAGCCAGTGTATTCTTTGAGATTTCAAGTAGCTGCAGGAAAAGGGACTCATCCGGTGCTGGAGTGACTGAAATAAAGGAGTGAGATTGGTAATTGTTTCATAGGGTCATAAGTGTAGATGTTGATGGATTAACTAAGGTTTGCTCATTATATTACCTTAGTTTATTGAAAAAGAGGTCTTTGCTGCTTACTGACAGTTATTAATCGTAGTGTGACAACAGCAAATCTGTGAGAAAGTTCATCCGCTTCTCGTTATGTGAAAAGTTAATTTTGTAAAAACAGTGGAAGATGTACAAATCGTAACAAAACTTTGAGATGATAAAATGTACTATTAACAATAATAATAATGAAAACCCGATCATTATAGTGCTGTGTGGGACACAAGAATGATTCTGTCGCAAGTATGGTGTATCATCATTAGCTTGTAAAACTCCTTTAACAGTGCCACACGCCAGGTGTACCAGGTGCTTTTGGCAATTCAATGCATTTGCTCATAAGGGCAACGTGACCTTGAAAGATGTTAAGGAAACGTGGCATACAGAGTGAATTTAGGGCTGGACTTTCATGGAGCCGGCCTGACTGCAGTGCTTTAAAATTGATTCTGGTTTCCGCCTCTACTCCTGACATTGGCAATTCTCATTGGCACAGGATAAGGACGCAGCTGGTGAGCCAACACCCTGAACTCCCAACATGGACAGGTCTATTTGCAGGGATTGGCATCTCATTCCCCAACTCCACCCACCCCCGCACAATTTTCATGGGGAAGAATTTTCCCCCTGTTGGGGGGAAGTGCAGGAGCGGGCACCGGCAGGCACACCTCTGATTGGCGCCCCCGATTGGGGATGCGCTGCCATTTTACGTGGGCGGGCTAATTAAGGCCCACCCAGCGTGATGTCTGCCCGGAAGCGCTATGCGCTCCCTGTGCGGGGGGGGCGAGATTCCCTCAGCCGAGAGTGCGCTCTCTCGCGCGTGCGTGCAAAAGAGCGCACTCACCTCCCTGAGGCTAAGTGCTGCCTCAGGGAGATCGGCTCCACATTTAAAAATAGTAAAGGAACAAAAGCAAAATTTCCTTGACATGTCCCCTCATGTGACACTGTTGTATGAATTGGGACATGTCCATCACTTTAACTCTAACCTTTATTAAATTTTTAAAAACCCTCATGAAATCTCATCCCGCCTGTGGATGAGGTTTCATGCTTTTTCTGAAGCCCGCCTGGGCTCCCGGCCTGCCCACCAACCTGAAGGTTGGATGGGCAGGTCCATTAATTATGTCAATTACTTTCTAAATGGCCTCAATTGGCCGTTGACAGGTCAGCGGGTGTCCAGCTGATTTGGCTGCGCCCCTGCTGGCCTGAAAATTGAAATGACGCAGGGTGACGTTGGGAGTTCCACCTGACCTCATACCGCATCATTTTACGCATCGGTGAGTGGGCCCCCCACCCCCCGCCCCCGCTCACTGACCTAAAGATCCTGGCCATGGGTTTGGGCCAGCTTCTGGAGGACACATGGTTCCTCAAAGGAGTCATGAACCATAACCTGGCTTTAGAAACCTTTTGAAAGATATTCTTAAGAGGTCTGGCCGATTCCCCCTCCATGACGCTTCCATGTTCCCATACTCCCCCCATGACCCCTCCATGCCCCTAGGGAACCCCACATGCCCCTTCCATGGCCTCTTTTGAATTAAACAAAAATGTGGGGGACAGTAATTCCCTGGTGCATTCTCCATGGCAAGATCTTGGCCAATCAGAGTTGACTTACCAACCAATCAGCATCCTTTCCTCATAAATTGTTGCTTCCTTTGAGTTTGGGTTTCTTGCATCTGTCCTGATGAGTGTAAGATGAAAAGCTTTGACAGCATGTCTCTTTTGTCAGCAACACTCAAGTTCTGTACTATCAAGCAACTAGAAGAAAGACTTGCATTTGTACAGTGCTTTTCCTGACAACTGCACATCTCAAAGGGCTTTACAGCCAATTAAGCACTTTCTGAAGTGTAGTCACTGTTGTAATGTGGGGAATATATCACCTAATATACACACAGTAAACTCCCACAAATGCCAATGTGATAATGACCAGATAATCTGCTTTTTTTTGTGATGTTGATTGAGGGATAAATATTGGCCAGGACACTGGGGAGAACTCCCTTGCTCTTCTTTAAAAAGTGCATGGGATATTTTACATCATCCGCATAGACAGATAGGGTCTCAGTTTAACATTTAACATGCAAAAGTTGGCAACTCCAGCAGTGCAGCATTCCCTTACACTGCACTAAAGTGTTGTCTTTGATTATTGTACTCAAGCTATGGAGTGGAACTTGGACCTAGACCTTGGGACTCAGAGGCGAGAGTATTGACACTATAATGTAGTTAAGGGATCCAATGTCTATTTCAGGAACCTGGCAGGGATATCTGAATATTGCCCAGCCCAAAATGGAGTTGGGTTTTTTCCAGGCACTTTGGGTACAGGATATCGAACCCTGAATATGATCCTGTTTTGTTTGCCCCTGTTTTCTGAACAAAAAACCCTCAGGATTCTTAGGCAGCACCTTCTTAACCCACGACAGATACTATCTAGAAGGACAAGGGCAGCAGACACATGGGAAAACCACCACCTGGAAGCTCCCCTCCAAGCTACTCACCATCCTGACTTGGAAATATATCGCCATTCCTTCACTGTCACTGGGTCAAAATCCTGGAACTTTCTCCCTAACAGCGTTGTGGGTGTATCCACACCATGTGGACCATAGCAGTTCAAGAAGGCAACTCATCACCAGCTCCTCATGGGGAATTAGGGATGGGCAATGAATGTTGGCCTAGCCAGGGCTGCCCACATCCCGTAAATGAATATAAAAATAAAGGAACTTGACACATGAGAAGTGCTGTAGAATTGAACAACTTTGCACTGTAGACTTCAATAGTAAACCTTTGGGAGTAGAGAAAATTAACAATCTCAGCAAATGTTCCATTTTAAGGCAGCTTTTAAAAGTTATTCAGCAACATTGCTGATGGATGTAGCAAACAGGATCTCTTGGTCAGTGGAAAAAGTACTTGGCAATAGATGACCATGACAGATGATGGATGCTTTATTGCTGAACCTGCACGATCATCTTATCAGTCTTTACTTAAAGCACCTTCAACCATTTGAATAGGCAAAAAGACAGAGGAACTCAGAGCAAGGAATTTAATTGCTGGCACAGTAATGTTGGTCAGTAACCCTTCGCTAGATTCTGGTTCCTGATACTCCTGGCAAGTCAAATGCTATGCACCAGGTGTACCACTAATATAAAACCAAAAAAACTTGCAATTATACCTTTCACAACCTCAGGATGTCACTTTACAACCAATGAAGCACTTTCTGAAGTGCAGTAACTGTTTTAGTGTAGGAAATGCACCAGTCAATAAACTGACAACAAGCTCCCACAAACAGCAATGTGATAATGACTGGATGATGCATTAAACATATTCCATAATATATTGAAATGGTAACCAGGTACAGTTTTATTAATGCAGAAGAAAATGGGTTTATCACAAAAGAGAATAATTTTTAATCAGAGTACCTAGTCCACCATCTTTGAATCTCTGATTTTAAATAACTCAAAACGATTTTTAAAAAAACTATACAGAGCCATTTACTAGCAAAAATTTGCCATGGTGATTGACTTGATTTGGGGGTATGAGCATTTTTATGGGCAGGGTCAGTTTTCAGCATGATGTTATTTAAATGAGGGCAAAAGTTTGTGGTAAAACACAATTTACGCTTGAAATTCCTTGGTCATTTGTACTGAATTGGGTGAATTGTGTTGGAAATAGCAGTGGAAGTGAGTGAGGAGAATGCTGAGGCAGCAGACAGAATGTCAATAACCAGGTTTCCCCAGTTATCATGAAGGTCTTCCTGGTCTAACTGTTGAGGAGGAAGAAGGTCTTTTTTTTCCAAACATCTAATGAATGCCCTAGAAAATTAGCCAGCTTTAGTAGAGAGAGGCAGGTCAATGGCAGCCACATAGGCCGGAATTTTGCACACCTGTTGGTGTTGGGCGTCATGGTGGGTGTGAGCAGGCAATATGGTGAGAAGACCAAAAATCAGTTTTATGGCATCGTGAAACCAGTTTGCAATCGTCCACTCTGCCTGACAATGGTGGGCTGCATTTCCTGCCGCTGGATTTTGGGAATGTCGTTTTAATACATTTGCATCCAATTATAAGCCCTGCTTGCCAGAATCATCCCCCTACGTTGGATCATCCGGGTACATTGGCGTGTAATTATAACTGTGTTTCACAACTGTACAGAGCAACTTGCACCTGGCGAGCTGCTCTTTGCTCGGGACTTCGAGGTTTGTTTGCCTACCTTGCTTCAGGCAGCACTCACGGTCATTAGCACCAGGCTTCTCAAACAGCACCACATCACTTTTAGGGGGGGTCACGAGCAGGTCTTTATCTACCAGACCAGCTGTAAGGCGGGGCTGGCTTTTCAGCGGCTGCAGGGCTAGACCTTGCTTGTGGAAGGAGGAGAAGTGGCCTCAGGCAAGGAAGAGGCTGCAGGGCGAAGGCTGTACTGGGGAAGGGGGGTATCCCAGGGTGTGTGTGGGGCGCGTGTTGATCTGTGCAAGTGGCCTCAAGAGGGTGAGGGCTGAGAAGGCAATCTTCAGAGGAGATGAGGCCAGATGGTGGTGTGAAGATTTGTGTGAGAGAATGAGTGCTGATGTCCCTTGAGCTGGCAGTGAGTGAGATGTCAATGAATATGTGGCCTTGTGAGTGTGTGAGTTTAAAGTGATGAAATGGTTGCCTTACCCTGGCAGCATGGATGAAATTGTTCTTCCTCTATCTGCATTGAATGGCTAACCTCTTGTTTGCAGCATTGGCACTGACCACCTCTGTCACTGCCTCCAAAGCTGGAGTGGTGAGACTGATGGGCCTCCTGTGGCCAAAGCGGGGGTAGAGGATTTTGTGGCGGGCCTTCATGGTGTCCAGAAGGTGTCCCAGGGATGTATCACTGAATTGGGGGCACACACTTTTTGGCTTTTCGGGCCATGCCTTCACCGGAGCAGCTCTGGGCTGCAAGCATTGAGAAGTGTGCGTGCATTTACAGTTTAAATATGACACCCTGTCTGAGAGAGCATCGAGGTAACAGCGTGGTGGGCAAATCAGAGGCTGGCTGCCAGTGAGTGGTGTGTTTCCTGTGGCTGCATAATTAGTGAGGTGGGAATGAGACGGTATAGCGCAAAAAGCCACCATTGCAGCTGGTGGGTAAAATGTCCTTTTTCCCACCTGCTACTACGCTTAGTGCAAATCTGGGATGATTCCACCCATAGTTCAAGGTTACAGTTCAGGAATTTTAATAACCTTATCAGGACTACCAAGGTAAGATACCTCTTCACATCTTCCTTATTTTCTCTGCAAAGCGCTGCAGCACAAATATTTGATCTTAGCATCCCTTTGCTTGACATGACTTTCTTCCAACCACAAAATGACACTCCACTACACAGTCAACACCCATGACTGGTCTCACAATGAGTTCTTCCTCCTCTCTACAATCTTCATCTCAACATATTGACAAACTGTTATATTTACTCAGTATTTTTTCTGTTACTGCCTGGAAATTTAAATAAACAGCATTTCATTATATTTAAACTTTAATTTTTTCTATTTTATCCCAGCCTCTATATTTATCTCTCTTTTGCATTCTTTACACATTACATTATGACAAACTATTACAGTCCTATTATGAGAATTTGACTGGTGCATATTACATCAGTTACGGTGAATATTTTGTTACTTTGAATTTATTTATTTACAGATACATCACACGGCAATGTACGTGGACTGATAGAAGTATGATTCATTTTTTTGCAGAAAATGTAATGTTCTTTTGTTATAATTGGATAACAGAAGTTTTGCTTGGGTTTTGAACTATGCAGTCATGCTGTCTATCGAGTGCCACTTGACTGCAAGATGCTATACTTTTGAGAAATCTGAAAAGCAGTCATGCAGAGTAAAAACATTGAAGTGATAGAGTTGACAGATGCCTTTGCAAGAATCCAATTTTTGTCTACATAAGATCATAAGAAATAGGAGCAGGAGTGGGCCATTTGGCCCATGGAGCTGCTCCTCCATTCAATACGATCATAGCCCAGCTGATTGTAGCCTTAATTCCACTTCCTTGCCTGCCCCCCATTACCTTGACTGATATGTAGGTCAAAACCTATCTAACTCAGCCTTGAATATATTCAGTGACCCAGCCTTCATTGCTCTCTGTGGAAGAGAATTCCAAAGACTGATAACCCTCTGAGAGAAGAAATTCTTCCCCATCTCCATCTTAAATGACAGACACATTTTTAAACTGTGCCTCCTGGTTGTAGGTTTCCCTCATGAGGGGAAACATCCCTTCAACAGCTACCCTGTCAAGTCCCCTCAGAGGCTTGTATGATCCAAGAAGATGACCTCTCATTCTTCTAAACTCCAATAAGTATGGGCCCGACTTGCTCAACCTTTCCTCAAATGACAACCCCTTTATTCCAGCCGAGTGAACCTTCTATGAATTGCTTCCAATGCAAGTATATCCCTCCATAAGTAAGGAGACCAAAACTGTTCACAGTATTCTAGATGTGATCGCACCAATGTGCTGTACAGTCGTAGCAAGACTTCCCTACTTGTATTCTCCATGCCCCTTGCAATAAAGACCAACATTCCATGTGCCTTCCTAATTACTTGCTGGACCTGCAGGATAACATTTTGTGATTCATGTACAAGGATATACAGATCCCTCTGTACCACAGCATTCTGCAGTCTCCCTCCATCTAAATAATATTCTGCTTTACTACTTCCTGCCAAAGTGGACAACTTCACATTTACCCCCATTGTACTCCATCTGCCAATATTTTGCCCACTCCTTTAACCATCTATATCACTTTGCAAACTCTTGTATCCTTCTCACAACTTGCTTTCCTACTGTTGTAGGGTGGCTGAGTTGTACTGAGTTTCAGGTGGTTTCCTGGTGCTATTAATGATAGAGTTGATCTGCAGACACTTCTTGGGTGGAAACAGTAAGTTTATTTACAATGTACTCAGCAGAAACTACATGTGTGCTTTCAACTCCAACTCTATCTCTATACTGACTGCTGAGGTAGCCTGCGCCACTCTCCTATTGGTTACTACAGATCATTTGATCTCCCTTAACAAGTATTATTCTTAAAGGTACATTACACACTAAATAAAACCATAATTATTACATTCCTCCCCCTTTAACTTAGCTATACATATTATATTTACAAGTACATATTTTTTCAAGACAACATAATACTTACACTGGGTAAGGAATTTACAAGTTCAGTCTTTCAGGTGGCTTCCTGGTACGTGTGGAATGTCGCAGCTCCACAACTTCAGATTCTTTGTCAGGAACCTCCTTTTCCGGAGTTGCCTGAACATCAGGTGCTTCAGTGGGCACTTACAGTTTTCTATCCTCAACTGTTACAGGAACATCAGACATGTCAATCCTGGGTTGAGTATCTTCAACAGGAAACACAGGCCCGGTCATGGTTACTGGTGGAGCCAAATCTTGGTGATTTATCGCTCTCTTCCTTAAATGGTCCACATATTTACGGATGATCTGGCCTTCCACCTACACGTGGTAAGATAGAAGTCCAGTCACCGCAATTATTTCACCTGGTAACCACTTTGGTCCTTCCCCTAAATTTTTCACGTATACTGGCTCCCCGACAGTAAACTTCCTCTCGCGACTATGCCAGTCATGTCTAGTTTTCTGCTTCCCGTAGGTGTGACACTTGTGTGAGGAGTAGTCCTGTGATGAAAAGGAAAGCGTGCTAGCTTAGTTGCCGAGGAATCGCCAGTTAGCCTTTTCATGCCTGCCTTGAATGTTTGAACCGCCCTTTCAGCCAATCCGTTTGAGGAAGGGTGGTACAGTGCAATTTTCACATGACTGATACCATTGATAAACTGTTGAAACTCAGCACTCGTAAATGCCGTGCCATTACTGGAAACAACTACTTCTGGTAGTTTGTGAATAGCAAATCTCTGAAGTAGTTTCTCAATTGTAGCAGCCAACGTTGGTGACTTCACCTCACATATGTCCAACCATTTTGAATGGGCATCGACAATGAGCAGAAACATTGTTTCCAGGAAAGGTTCAACATAGTCAATGTGTAACTGCACCCAGGGTCTATCTACCTGGCCATTCCCATGGGTATAATGGAGCTGTCATTGGCAACGTTTGCCGTTGCTGACATTGCACACAGCTTTACTAAACTCTCTATTTCACCATCTATCCCTGGCCACCATAGATACCTGTGTGCTATGCTCTTCATTTGGAAAATCCTTGGATGGGCACTGTGTAGCTCAATTAAAAATGGCTTCCTTCCTTTTGGAGGAACTATCACTCATGCTTCCCACAATAAGATGCCATCCTGGTTGGTTATTTCATGTCTTCTATTGAAGTACGGTTTCATTTAATCAGATACGGGCTCCTGAGACCAACCATGCAGCACTTGTTCTTGTACTTGAGATAGGACTGGGTCCCGACTTGTCCAGTCTCTGATCTGTCGAGCACATACTGGTGAGGAATCTAAGAAATTTAACAGTAAACAAGTTCTTTACTTCATTTTCTTGTAAAGGCAAATGACTAAGGGGGCCGGCGCTTGTGATTTGATTGTCAGGCCTATGTACGAAAGTGTATTCGTATGCTGCCAGAATTAAGGCCCTATTAGTATTTCTGTATCTTCTTCCTACATACCGCCTTCTTTCTAGTGCAGACTTTAATTTTGGCCTTCTTTTTGACTTCACTATTGGCCAGACTTCTCTCAGATGCCAGCTCAACTTATCTGAGCTCAGTTGCTGAGCTGAGCCTCCCAAAATTTCATTATCTGCCTGCTTCTTGGAAAATTCTGCGACTTTTGCTTCCAAAGCCTCTTTGGCTTCATTTAGCTGATTCTTTAGCTCTTCCATCTCTTTTTTGTATTTGTTCGCTGCCTGCTGGAAATTTGAACATTGTTGTATCTTCTCTGCCATCATATTCTTCTTCAGTTTGTTCAGAGAAGTGGTGACTTCTTTCTGTTTCTCTTCCTACTTTTCCAGAGGTACAAACTTTGACCTGAGGGAATCTTGCAGTGTGTGAATGTCTTTCAGCAGGCTTTCTTTTTCCCTTCAAAGATTGCTCACCTCGTCTCGAACTCTGTCATCAAACAGGGTCTCTTCAGGTTTCTTCTGCAGTTCTTTCATGGCTTGTCTTAAGACAGTCTACATTTCTTCAGGTTGCTGAGTCCTTACACACTCCTTTTTCAGAATAGGGACACTTTCAGGTTCCTTTTGGAATCTCAGTGGCCAATCAAGGTTGATTTCCCTTAGCCAATTTCACCCTACAAGGCTTGGTCCTTTGCCTCTCAACAGTAACACTGGTAGCTTTGCTGATTGGCTTTCATAATAGACAGTTACTTTGCTTATGCCTTTTACTTGAATGTCTTCACCTGTATAAGTTTTTAACTTGGCCGCTGTTCACTCCAAACTTAATTGATGTTCACCATTATTCAAATGCCTAAAAGTATGTTCCCCAATTACAGTAACGGAAGCTCCCGTGTCTACTTCCATTTGAACAGATTTGCCATTTATTTTCGCTGTGACAAATATTGGTTCTGCATTTCCAATTTACAGATTAAATAACGAGTAAATGTCAGAATTTGTTGTTTCAGGCTCTTCTACATTGTAAATTTCATTGAGCTTCTTCTTTTGTTTACAAGCCTGCTTCATTCTTTCCTTGTACTGCCTCATTATATGCCCATTTTTGTGACTATAGTAGCATTCGATTTTTTTAAACTTCTATTCGCTAAAAGACTGATTGTTTCCACTTCTATTAAAAGTATTCTTCGATCTCGCTGCTAAGTTATTTTTCTTCATTCCTTGGCTAGCTGGGGCTGTTTTCCGCTTCTCGGCAGAGTCTCGCTTTTCCCCCAGCTTTCAGCTGAGCTTTTCCACCCGATGTGGAGTGTGGCGCCATTTTGCGTACCCTATATGGCTTACTGCGTTTTCCATGGCCAGTGCTATCTCTAGCACCTTCTTGAAATACAGATTCACTTTGGACAATAATCTTATCTGAATAGTGTCCTCTTCCACACCACACACTAAATGATCTCTGAGCATGTTGTTCAGAGTCGTACTGAACTCAAAATATTCCATTAACTGCTTCAAATTTGCCATGTAGTATGCAATTGTCTCACCTGGGGTTCTATCTCGTGAATTAAAACTGAACCTCTACATTGTGACTGAGGGCTTGGGTTGAAATTGACCCTTCACGAGGTCCACCAATTCCTTGAAATTTTTGGAATCTGGGTGAGGGTGCCATCAAACTTTGAATCAAACCGTAGATTTTGGTTGCACAAGTGCTCAGGAGGATTGCTCACCTCTTCTCTTCCCCTGCACCTCGTTTGCTTGAAAAAAGAATGTGAAGCGTTCTATGTATTGAGACTAATCATCTGTGGCTGGTTCAAAAGGATCAATTCTCCTAAATTGTTGCATTTTGAGAGGGGATAACAACTTCAATTTTTACGGAGCTTGATACTGACAATCACTGGGTGGGGTACAGTGCCGATTTCTTTCTAATTTGATTTCTTCTGTTCAATCCTGTTTTATCCTCGTCGCCAGTTAGTTGTAGGGTGGATGAGTTGTACCATTAGTGATACAGTTGATCTGCAGACACTTCTTGGGTGATAACAGTAAGTTTATTTACAATGTACTCAGCTGCAATTACATGTGTGCTTTCAAGTCCTACTCTATCTCTACACTGACTACTGAGGTAGCCCCTGCTCCTCTCCTATTGGTTACTATAGATTATGTGATCTTCCTTAACAAGTATTATTCTTAAAGGTACATTACAGACTAAATAAAACCATAGTTACTACACCTACCTATCTACGTATTGTCAGCAAATTTTACTATGACACGGTCGATCCCTTCATTCAATTCAACAATATAGATCGTAAATTGTTGAGGCCCCAGCACTAATCTTTGTGGCACTCCACTCATTACAGTTTGCCAACCTGAAAATGAACCATATTTCTCAACTCTCTGCTTCCTGGTAGTTAGTCATTCCACTATCAATGCTAATATATCACCCCAACATCATGAGCTCTTATCTTGTGTTGCAATCTTTTATATGGCACCATATCAAATGCCTTTTAGAAATCAAAATACTACACCTTCTGGCCCCACTTTATCCACCCTGCTTGTTACATCCTCAAAGAACTCTAATAAAACTGTCATAAACAATTTCGCTTTCAAAAAACTCATGTTGAATCTGCCTGATAAAGAGATAATGTCAGAACAAGTTTATTCAGGGCAGAATTCTTTGCTTGGCACGTGGATGCGCGCCCAACACGCTTGAGCGTGAAATAGCGCGTGATGATTTCGGGCGAGCGTCCTGACGTCATTGCGCACTCGCGCACTATTTCAGTTGGCGGCCGCATGTGAGAGTTGCCAGCGCACCTGTCGACAATTAAGAGGCCTGTTAAGGCCATTGACGTGTTAATCAACTATGATTTTTCGTTGCCTGATTCGCTGGTGGGAGAATCAGCCAGGCGGCCTTTGCCTTTTTGAGGAAACCTCATCCAAGGATGGGTAATTTAAAAAAATTGGTTGCACAGGATGTTCATGTTGTATATGCTCAGGTGACTGTTTCTGATGCATGGGCATTTTTTTCTGGATTTTAAAATCTGTTTTTATTGGATTTGAATTCTTCAGCTCCCTGAGGCAGCTCCCTGTGTTCAGAGAGCTTTCTGTGAGCGTTCCCCCGTGCCCGTGCTGACTTCAGTGCTTGCCCTCCTCCCGCCCTCACCTCGGCAGCACTGAGCATTTCAGTGTGCCTTTCAGGCTCGCTGGCTGTTAATTGGTGAGCCAGCGTGAAATTGCTCTCGGGGGCTGATCGTGGTCGGCGGTCCATTCCCTGACCGCTCCCGGGCCCACCGATCGCGTCCGCCCATCGAGCTGAAAATTCATGCCTAGGTTTTCAGGTATACGAGGGCATTAAACACAGGCAATGATTTACGGTGTAACGCAGACTACGCACTGCCTGAATTATGAATGGACGGTGAACGCACAATGACCCCTCTTCTTGCAGCTTTTGGTTTTCAAGCTTTTCTCTCTCTCTCTTTCTTTCCCTTGTCTCTTGTCTTCTTTACTCATTTCTAGTTTTCTCCGCCACACAAGACGAAGGGTGGAATTGTTCGGGCTGCCAGAAGCGGGAGGCTTGGCGGGCGGAGGATCTTAATTTGGCGTAAGTCCAAAAATCAGTTTTCCAATGGCGGGACGAACGTCTGCAATTCTGTTCTCGGGACTTTAAATGCAGGTTGAGCTTCCTGATGAACAATGCCAGGAAGCTCTTTTGCATGCATCAGCATGTCATGCATGGCCATTAAAAGGCCAGCTCACCAGAATTAAGTTCTCCCTCCAAATTAAGACCCCCACTAGCAAGAAATTAGAATTAGGCTGCACGTAAGTGGTGTACACCTGGTGAGGTTGACTTCTTCCACGACTTTGAGGTGAGTAGCTGCTGCTTTGGCCTTCCTGGGGACAAATGTCAGCCCCATGATTTAGATCAGACACTGGTAGGCCAGCTGCACAAAGGCTGGACATGGGAGGCTTGACCAATGGGGAAGGGTTCAAGGGTTCAGTGGAGGCTGGACATAGGAGGCAGGCTAAGGCTGGGAGGCTACTTGAGGAGGGAAGCTGTCCGAGGAGGGAAGACAGACTGCTCGGGGAAAGCCGGGAGGCAGCGAGGGCATGCAAGAGTGTAGGGACGTGGGTGGAGGGAAGGGCCTTGCATGTTGGGTCTGGGGTCCTGTGGTTGGGTGGGAGAGGGCTTTTCCAGGCCGGGATCATGGCCTTAGAGGGTAGGGTCAGTGCTGGCTATGGTAGGGTCCTGGGTTTGAACTGAAGGTACTGGGCGGTGAGAGCAGGAAGTGGAATGTAGTAGGGTAGTAGGTCCAGGTAATAGTTGGGTAGCTGAAGGTTTCATGGTGAGGTGAGGTCATGGTAATGGACAAAACAAGTGGCTCAGACAATGTGATGGGTTAGGGTGGGTATGGGGACGGTAACAAGTGTAAGCTCAGAGTGGAGAGAAGGCATGTGGAGGATGATAGTTATAGGTGCAAGGCTAATGGGAGCAGATTCAAGGGTGACAGAGGGGAGAGGAATTTGGTGGGTCAAGGGTGTTGGGGGGAAGTTGGTGGGCAACAGGGGGAGGGTATAAGGTGGTGGAGCATGACTAGAAAGTGACACACACCATTTTTTCAAGGGTCTTCCTCAAAGCACAGTTGCTCTGTACATGTGAATCCTTGAAGCGAGAGGAGGGTCTTTTCAGGTGGGTGGAGTTCAAGGTGAACACAACTGGCGGACTAAAGGAACACCCTAATGATGATGAGGCAACTGGATAAGAACCATGCTCGCTTTTGTTCTCCTCTCTATGGTTAAGCCCTTATTGCAGCAGGTTTTCTCCCTGACTCATAACATCGAGATCCCAGCAAGAAGTGTATCTCCCATTCTTTCTGTGCCATTTGCCTTTGGCTGCTGTCAGAGGCAGGGATGAAGGGAGGGAGGGAGGTGGATGCCTCCAAGGGGCCTGGTGGACAGCAGCCAACTCATGACCCCAAACCTCCATCCTCCCAGGTGAATAGTCACCAGGCTGCCGAGTCTCGAGGGTAATGGAGGCAAGCTGAATAGTGTCTGAGGGAGGGTTCTCACACATGGCTATTATCACCCCAGTGAAAGAGCAATGTCTTCATGCACAATCATGTATGGATGAGAGGAACACTCATCTCTGTTCCGCCAGGATGTCCTTCACCTGGAAGGGGTGGGTGGCGATACCATGTCTAGACAGGAGCCAGGCACAGGGCTTAGCACTGGCTTGTTGGCTCTGGGTTGGAGGCAAGTCTGCAAAGAATACGCTCATTAGATTGGTTTCAGCAATTTGTTCACAGATCCACTCAGGCTTAGATGATGCAGGCTTCAGGCCTTTTACTGGCTCTCGTCTAGATGAGGAGGAGAAAGGAGTGGTGCAGATTGAAAGAGTGCCAGGAGGAGCAATGGTCTGAGCGCAAGAGGCAGCGGGATCTCAAGAAGATCATGATGCTGGTAATCAGGGGCCAGTGCAACGCCGAGCACTGGCTCAACCAAGGGTATATTGCAGACGGTGCACCTATCTACAGATGAGCAAAGGGCAATGCCAGTGGCACCTTAGGACGTCCCGGAATGTGGTTGCTCATTAGAGCAAAGTATAATGTCTGTTATCAAAAAGGAGCTGGGGCCTACTCTACCTTAACGTCTGCCCTTCCGGTGGTTTAAACTTTGCATGCGCCATACTGTGCTGATACACTGAACCCTGGCACTAAATGCATGCATTAGAACCTGCAAAGCACCAGCTTCTCCACAATGACCTATGGCCGCAAGGACTTGGAGGCAGTCCCATGCCGGTGGCATTAAAGATCACAGCTGTCTTAAGCTTCTTTGCCAGTGGTTCCTTCTCGGACTGCACTGGGGACCTGTGCAGTATCTCTCAGTTAGCAACACACAAGTGCATCCGGGAGGTGACAGAAGCTCTGTTCAGGAGAGCGCACCGATTTTATTTAATTCCGCCTGGATCCCAAAAGCCAGGCTGCAAGAGCGTTGGGTTTTGCAGCAATCATAGGTTCTCCGCAAGTGCAAGTGGCTATTGACTGCACACATATGGCCTTGAGAGCTCGCTGGCAACAGCCAGTTACATTCATTGATAGGCAACGTTTCCACTCTTTGAACATGCAGCTGATATGTGATCACAGAATACAAATCCTGCATGTTTGATCTCAGTTCCCAGGGAGCTCTCACGATGCCTATATTCTGAACCACTCTCAGGTGCCACAGGCCTTTGAAGGACCTTGCAGTTCCAGGGCTAGTTCCTTGGGGACAAGGAATATTCCTAGAAGACCTGGTTGATGATGCCAGTTTGCCATCTGCAGTGTGCCGCTGAGGAGATGTACAATACCGCACAGGCCTCCACAAGGTCTTTGATTGAATAAATGATAGGCTTCCTAAAGATGAGGTTCAGATATTTGGATCAGTCAGGTGGGGCTCTCTAATGCTCACCACAGATAGTGTCCCGGATCATTGTTATCTGCTCTGCGCCCTGCACAACCTTGCGCGACAAAGCGGGGATGTCTTGGCTGAGGGAGACATGGAGGACCAAGATGTCTCCCCTGGTGATGCAGACAGTGAAGGGGATGGTGATACCGAGGGCCAGGATGTCGCTGAGGCACATGCAGAGGCCATTGCAAGAGTACGATGTGGCGGAGAGACCCATAACAATCTGAAAGCTAACAGGTTGCAGGCAGAGTAAGCTGTGAGACACTTCCTTTACTATTTGGTTTTCTATCCTCTGCTAACTCGCAGGCCCCAGCTCCTTTTCGATAACAGACATTATACTTTGCTCTAATGAACCTTGATTCATGAAAGCTGAATTGAATTACTCTACCTTAACATCTACCCTTCCGGTGGTTTAAACTTTGCATGCGCCATACTGTGCTGATATACTGAGCCCTGGTGCTAAATGCATGCATTAGAATCTGCAAAGCACTCTAATCTCCCGTATCTTAAAGAAGAAATTAGATTTTTCCCGTGCCCTCACCAAGTCCATGTGCATGGAATCTTGGAAGCAATACCAAACCTTACCTCGGCAGGGATGCACTCATGGCATCCTCACACCTGCTCCCAAGGGGGGCAGACCTGGCAGAGAGCCCTTTCAGACAGAACCAGATAGGTGGGTCCACAGGGAGGGGCAGCATGAGAACACTGTTTGGCCCATCAAGATTGCTCCTCCATGCAGATTGATCTGGGAAGATCGTATTCCTACCCCCAGGTCGCCACTTGCCTACAATAAACCCATATCCCTTGACATTTTTATCATGCTGAAAAGTTTGAGGTTACTTTGGAGTCCACTCACTGATAGTGCCTCACCTGCTCTATAGGTTGTTGAGTAGCGGCCACTCCGGACCCTCCAAATGTAGAGACTTCTACAAGTTTCAGTCCTGGATGGCCTTTGTATTAGTGTGAGACTGTGATTCATCATTCTGGATACTCCAGCCAAGGCAAACACCTTTCCTGCATGGACCCTGCAGAGTCCTGTTAAAGCTGCTGATGCTTCACATGGATAGCCTCACAGTCCTTGGCAGGGTCCAGCACACAGGCCCATTCTGCTGTCTCTCACCTCATGGACTATTACCCTGGTCCTTCAATGAAGTTTGGTGCACTTTGGTTGCAAACCTTTTATGCGAGGCCCACTGCAATACTTAAGGAGAAGACAAGCAGGCCAAAAAAATCTCCATGTGAGGTCTCACAAGGCTTCAGTGAACTGCACACACACCTCTTTAATCCTACATTCAATTCCTTTTGCAGTCAAGGCTAACTTTCCTGCTGTCTCCTTATTAGCAGTCTTCATCAGCATGTTAGCTCAAAATGGACAGCCAGTAATGATTGGGCGTGCTCAACACATCTTTCTCCAAACATGTAGGGATACCTCTGGTTTTCTATTGTCACAAAGATAACTAGAGCTTCACTCTTTCAACCCTGAAACTGCAACTACAGTGTTGCTTGCCACTCACACAGCATGTTTAACTCCCCCTGAGTACTCTGTGCATCCATCTACATCTCATATCAGGGCAACAGCAGCAGGAGATGCAATGCCTCGCTGAACACTCTGTGCAGACATCATTTTCAGAGGTCAGAATATGGTGACCTGCAAGTAATGGCCTACATGATGCCTTCCCAGGGCGCACCTTCACAAATAATGGCCAGTGC
This sequence comes from Cetorhinus maximus, assembly GCF_964194155.1. Lineage (NCBI taxonomy): Eukaryota > Metazoa > Chordata > Chondrichthyes > Lamniformes > Cetorhinidae > Cetorhinus > Cetorhinus maximus. The sequence continues at coordinate 32,789,070 of NC_135896.1, read as the reverse complement.
TTAAACATGCACATGTAGGATTATTGAATAATCACTAAGTTGATAATGTGGGAGAACTGAATCTAAAGGAGTTTATTTTCAGACTCTGATGGGGGCCTAAATTCCACATCCTTAAATGCCAACAACTATTGAAGTAATTGGCAGCAAAATGGGACCCAGGCCACTTCCAAACTATGTAAGCAAACATACATTTACAAGTGTCAAAAGTATGTACAATGGTTGTACACCCATGCCATCTGTGTGCCTTCAAAACTTCTTTACCTTTCTTTTTCTATTAATACATCTAGGTGCAGCCCCAACAGTGGAAGCAGTCTGCTGACTGCTATGCCCTATTGACTGTGATGACTTTGGCAGGTGTCCTTTGGTGGCCCGAAGCCTAGAGGATCCCGGCCTGCTATGGGTCTCCTGTCCTGGTGCAGGTACACCCTCCTCGGCTTGACCTGCTGGAGGTGATGGGGGTCACTGGCATAGGGGAGGTGGAATGGTAGGGCATCCTTGGAGTGTCCTGAGCTGAAGCCCCCAGGGTCCCTGACTGGCGCTCCTCCTCCCTGTGGGTGCCCAATCACATCTCCCTGACTCCTTGAGGAGAAGGGGCACCTGGAGGGAGGTTCAGGTGCCCCTTCTCCTTTCACCTAGTCACTGCTGCACTGCACCCATGGCTAGAGCAATGGAGTGCAGGTCCGACTTTTTGTTCTGTTGGACCTGGGCCTCCAAGGCGGCTGCCACACTTTCCATGAAGGCAGTCAAGTGCTGACATGCCAGAGCGGTGACACCAGACAGTAAGTGAACAGACTCCTCCAGTCTCCGGTCCAGTCTGCGCATGGCCTCTGGCAACTCTGCCTGATGTTCCCTGCCTGTCTCTGCATCTCCAACATGCCTCTTATGGCCAAGTCTAGAAGCTCATCATCTGCCTGGGGTTCATGTGGCCTCCAGCAGTCCTCTGAGTGTCAGGGAACTTGGCTGTCATTGCCTCTGCTATCTGTCCTACCTTGCCTTCAGCATAGGCACGGTCCTGCCCCTCCCCAGCTAGCTTGCTGGCCTCATCCTCTACAGGAGGGAGGATGTTGGGCAAGCCACCGCTGGTCTCGGCCCGCTCCCTCATGTTGTGCGAGTTCTTCTCCTGCAGAAAGATAGAAGGATTGAGTGTCATGCCAATGGGTGCATGAGCAGTTTAGGAGCATGCATGCCCATGCCAGATCCTGAACCCACCCTAGTAGGTGATTAACGTGCAGGATGTCCTGCAACTGATAGAACATTGAGAGCATGAATTGGCTTCCACACATTCAGTGCACATGCCCCATCTGCTGCTGAGTCCTGTAACCCAAACTTCTGTCTGAATCCATGTGCACTGGCGCACTTACACTGCCTGATAGGAAGCTAGGAAGATAGGAGCAGGACTAGGCCATTCGAATGCCCTTATGAGTACCACTTTGCAGTGAGTAGAAGGTGCCACTTATGTTGGTGAAGCTCAGCAGATCATTCATCCTTTTTCTGCATTGTTGGGCAGTTCTCCTGTGGGCCCCATGGTCAGGTGGAAGGAGCTCTTGCTGCCATCCCTGGGAAACAGCGCCTCCTGCCTTTCCTGGAGGAGAATGTGCCGGGAGGCTGCACTAATCCGTGGGGCCACACGTTGTCTTCTCTGTGACATTCTGGTCTCGGCAGAATCTTACATGCTGATGCCCCTGGCCCGCACTGGGCAAATGGCAATCTGGGTGTCCTTTAAATATGGCGCCCAGACCTTTCTCCCCATGAGTTCCTGCCTGCCCCCACTACAAAAATCAGCGAGCTCCTCGCGGGTGCACATGTAACACGTTGAACAGTGCAAGACCACGTGTGGTCAGCCGCCCTCCCCCCCCCAGTGGAAATCACTCTCACTTCTGGGCCTGCCATCATACCGAGGGCGGAATCGTCCTGGATTTGCACAAAGTGCGGGAGCGGGCGGGAAAAAATTCATTCTACCCACCGGCCACAATGGTGGTTTTTGGCGCTGTATCATCCCATTTCTGCCTCATTAATTATGCAGCTACAGGAGACAGGTCGTCTTGCCGGTGGGCAGCCTCCGATTTGCCAGCCACGCTACTACCTTGCTGCTTCCTCGCGCCATATTTAAACAGCCATCACACTTCTCAATGTTTGTAGCCCAGGACTGCTCCGGTGAAGGCATGGCCCCAAAAGCTAAGAAGAGGGCAGCCCTCCCGATACAGTGACACATCCTTGGGATGCCTTCTGTATGCTGTGGAGGCCCGCTGCAATGTCATCTACCCCCGCTCTGGCCACAGGAGGCTCATCAGTCTCACCACTCCAGTTTGGGAGGTGGTGACAGCGGTGGTCGGTGCCAATGCTGCACACAAGAGGTCGGCCATCCAGTGCAGAAAGAGGATGAATGATCTCATCCATACTGCCAGGTTAAAGCAATCATCTTATCACTCCAAACTCACACACTCACAAGGCTATCACACATTCACTGGCATCTCACTCACTGCCAGCCCAAGGCTCATCACCACTCACTTTCTCACACACACCCCCACATCTCCATCTGGCCTCATCTCCCCTGGAGACTTCCTCCTGAGCTCTCACCACCTTGAGGCCATTTGCACAGGTCAACATGTGCACCACATACACCTTGGGATACCCATCTTCCTTAGTACAGCCCTCGCCCTGCAGTCTCTTCCCTTCCCTCAGGCCACTTCCCCCCCCTTGCCCAAGCAAGCCCTAGCCCTGCAGCCATTGAAAAGCGACCCCCCCCGCCCCACTGCCTTATAGCTAGCCTGGTAAGTAAAGATTTGCCCTGTGGAGTACTCCCTATAATATTGGTCACCTTATTTAAGGAAGGATGTAAATGCGTTGGAAGTAGTTCAGAGGTTTACCAGGCTAATACCTGGAACGGGTGGATTGTCTTATGAGGAAAGGTTGGACAGACTAGGCTTGTATCCGCTGGAGTTTAGGAGAGTAAGAGGTGACTTGGTTGAAACATATAAGATCCTGAGGGGTCTTGACAGGATGGATGTGGAGAGGATGTTTCCTCTTGTGGACGAATCTAGAACTAGGGGTCACTGTTTAAAAATAAGAGGTCGCCCATTTGAAACAGAGATGAGGTGAAATTTTTTCTCTCAGAGGGTCGTGAGACTTTGGAACTCTCTTCCTGAAAAGGCAGTTGAAGCAGAATCTTTGTATATTTTTAAGACAGAGATGGATAGATTCTTGGTAAGCAAGGGGGCGATAGGTTATTAGGGGTAGGCAGGATGCAGATTTCAGGTTACTATCAGATCAGCAATGATCTTATTAAATGGCAGAGCAGGCCCAAGGGGCCAAATAGCCTACTCCTGCTCTTTGTTCGTATGTTTGTATGTGAAGCCTGGCGATGATGACTGCAAATGCTGCCCAAAGCAAGGTAGGCAAACAAACTTCGAAGTCCTGAGCGAAGTGCATCTTGCCAAATGCATGTCACGTATGTACAGTTTTGAAACGTACGTGATTGCCTGGATGATTCAGTGTGGGTGGATGTTTCTGGTGAGCAGGGCATTTAATAAGATGGTATAGTATTGAAATTAGGCTTCTGATGTGCAGTGGTGGGAAACGTGGCCTGCCATTGATCGGTGGAGCGGGTGATTGCAAACTGGGTTTGCGATGGCATGAAACAAAGATATAAAAACCTCTCGAGAACTGGTAATCGGATTCCCGAATGTAGAGCTGCATTTCAAACATACTGCTTAAAAATATAGGTTATGACAGTTGTTTAAAGTTTCCCTCTGGGATTTTTAAATAACCCAGCTTTACCAAACATTGTGTCATAACACTCCAGAATTGAAGATTCTGGCCAAATTCAGCATCTCTTTTATCCTGGCTTTTATCTAATTAACTCCTCCCTCTCCCCAGTCATCTTCAGTTCCATAGTGACCGTACTTTTCTTGAACAACCAAGTATCTTTCACGTGAGCATCATACCATTACCCAATGTTTTTCACACCCATCTTTTTTCAACTGTCTCTTATCTCAAGGCCCCAAGGTTGTATCTCCTATTAGGGACAAGACATTCCAATTTTGTCTTTTTACACTCACAAGCAATTCCCATAGGCAGCCTCAAAGTCCTGGCTTTTTGCTGAAAGGAAGCTCTTTTTTTACATAGAACTTAATGTAATTTTCCCATGGTCCCACTACCTTGGCATCTCTTCTATGCTGTGCTCTGTTTCTAAGTTGTCCCACTCTACTACACTACAAAGAAGGGTATCTAATAAAGTTTTGTGCTAGTCTCTAATAATAGTTAGATTTTAACAATTAGTATTCTGCTTAGTAACTTAATAATCTTATAAGATCCAAGGGATTTGTCAGCCTTTTGTCCCTAATCTCGTGAATTCTGATTGTTAAGTTTCTCCCTCTCTTCTGCTCCCTGCTTTTCTACTATTATTGTGATACTTGTTGTATCTGCAATGCTGTGCATGTGATAAGGCCAGAACATCTACAAGCAGCGATGCCATTTACACGATCCATCTCCATTGTTAGGACTCTTATCAGAAAAAAAGAACTGTGGAGGCTGATAACTTCCCTCAGGAGGACAGGGCAACCTGAATGCAGACTTTCCAAACGTAATAGATAGATTCTTGTATAATCTAGAAATGAGCGTTTGTGAATGTCAAACATGGGCATCAGAAAATCACCTTCTGTGAAATGTGAAAGATTAAAATGAAGACATGCTGAATTAGAAGAGGAAAATTCAATGCAGCACATCCACAAATTCCTGATGTCATTATACATTTTAGCCCATGTAATGTAACTTTGATTTTTTTTTTCCAACCATCCTCATTATTTTCTTCCTGCTCATCGTTATATCTTCATCTGGATCTTGAATCCGTGTTGATCTGTGTTCATTCGTCAAGAGGCATGTTTCCAAGTATGGAAAGCTGGGCAGCTTTGGATAGATTTTGAATTAGAACAGGCTACCTGCCTCTTATTAATGCATTGCAAGCTGAGTTACACCACCTAGGTCAGCAAATCTAAAATGTTTGGCGACACTGATTGTCAATTATATCATCTTTTTGGTCCTTCATTGCACAAATGCAGGGAAGGAAAATTATTAACTATCATGTCAAATGAAATAAAACAAAATTGCAATAAGTAATCTCAAATAATTGACTAAGGTCAAACATGACTTCGATAATTCCTCAAGCCTTAAGTATGGGGAATGCTTAGGAAGCATGACTGAAGAGATAACTGTTTAATTTTTGTATAAGAAGTTGAATAATCGTTGATTTGAGTAAAGTGGGAGCTGCAGGGGTTCTGAGGCGTGCAAAATGATCTCCAGTAGTTAGGAGGAAATTCTGAATTTCTGCCTCAAAATTCAGTGACCTGTGCCAAAGGAACACTGTACCATTACAAGAATGCTTAGTGGCAGGTTGGTACCTCTGCAGAAAATTTTCAAATTTAATCTACATCAGTTTACCAGGATTCATGTGGGATTGGTCCCATTAAATGATTTAGCATTGCCTTTAATACTACTTCAGCCTTGTATTTTCTACTTCTATTATCAGCAGATATTTTTAGACTGCTCAAAAGAGTTTTTCATATTGGTTACAAAGCATTAAACAATTAACAAGCTCTTACGTTATTAGGCTTTGCCTGGACTCTGTAGTGACACCCTTGCCTCTGAGTCAAGGTTGTGGGTTCAATTCCAAAGACTTGACCACATAATCCAGGCTGACAATTTAGTCAACAAATGGGTTTATAGCTATTCCCTTTACAATGACTTACATTGTGAGACTTACCTAATCCTTCTAAATTTGACCACTCTTGGAATGCCTGCATGCATGAGGGAAAAGATGAAAGATTGTGCAAGCAAATGCTACAACAGCTTTTCAAGTCTTTTTGGGAAAGAACTGGATAGGCTATGGGAAATGAAGACCCCAAAATGTCCCATCATGTAAAACACTACACCCCAGCACACCTTCACCCTTAACTACAAGCAAATGTAGAACTGAGTGTAATCAAGGAAGTGCAATTTGGTACAGGATGGCATCCTGTCAGGACAGGGAGGTTTGGCTGGGATTAATAGTCTAGGTGTAGAAAGCAGCATAGGTAATGTAAGGATTCTGTAGAATGGCCTATGGAGTATCATGAAGGAAGCAGGGATTGTACGGGCTGCATCTTAGATAAAGGGTCTGGTATTATAGGTCTAGCAGGGCAGGCCAAGTGAACTGCATACGTTTTAATACCCTTATAAGGGAAAATGACTGTACCTTGGAAGAGGCTCCTCAGTGGTCACCTGCACATCATATGGGGCCTGAATGACAAAGCAAGACTGGGAAAGACTCTGACTGGGACAATCTTGTAAATCTTAGCAGGGGAGGCTGTAATGTCACTGGACTAGTAATCCAGAGGCCCAGGCTAATGCTCTGGAGACATGGGGTCACATCCCACCACAACAAATTTCAAATTCAATTTTCAATTCCGAAAAAAATTTGGATTTGAAAGCTAGTCTCAGTAATGGTGACCATGAAACTATCATCAATAGTTGTAAAGGGCTTCCTAATGTCTTTAGGGAAGGAAATCTGACATCCTTACCTTGTCTGGCCTACAAGTGGCTCCAGATCTACAGTAATGTGGTTGACTCTTAAATGCCCTCTGAAATGGTCAAGCAAGCCTCTGAGTTCAAGGGCAATTATGGATGGGCAACAAATGCTGGCCTTGCCAGTGACACCCACATCCCATGAAAGAATAAATTTAAAAAAAAGAAAGTTATTGTCGAGGATCGTATCAGTGGGAACAACCAGAAGCCTGTTGGTGGGCCCAGGTCTCAAAATGGGATACCCTAACTCTACCTGTCAGGTGGCTCTAGGCTTTGGGTGAATGGACTGGCACCGAATTACCAGCTTTATAACCTGTATCCCCTCAGTTTGATCACAGCATTTCATGTACTTCCAGTGCATGCAGTTGCCCAGAGCAGTGTTCATCCTAGAGCAACCCCAGAGTCAGTGTTGTGTGCATAGCAAGGAAATGGCTTTGTCCACATCTTGCAATAACGCATTTACCATCAACACCCCCTCCAAAATCCATACACCCCCCCAACCACCCCAACCGTAGGGCCGATGAATCATGATTTCCTAGTGTTCCCATGATTTGAACACAGTTATGATAATTATCTCCAGAAGCACACCACCATTCCTCCTCCCAATGCCGATGACTTTTTGTTCAGGCCAAGTGATTGTCTTACTCACATCTGCCCCTATTCCTTTCCTCCAAAATCCATTACCTGCTAAGGCCCTCTGGTACCTTTTTTTCCCCAAAAAGCATTAACTAAAACAAGGAAAACAATAGTGCCTTGAATTCAAGCCAAGGTAGCTGAGTTGAAAACAAAAAACTACTGTGGGTGCTGGAAATCCAAAACAAAAACAGAATTACCTGAAAAAACTCAGCAGGTCTCGCAGCATCGGCGGAGAAGAGTTGACGTTTCGAATCCTCATGACCCTTCAACAGAACTAAGTTGAAGGGTCATGAGGACTCGAAATGTCAACTCTTTTCTTCTCCGCCAAGGTAGCTGAGTGTTGATTGGAGCCCCACAGTACATCACGTCGCCCCTGATTGAGAGAAGTTAGGGACGATACACCCAATTACCACATTTCCCCCCCCTTTAGTTTTTTACAATTCCTATTTACAGGAAATCATTTGAACAATCCTACAAACAAATATACAATTTCAGATGATTATAAATCAAGTCTCTGAGGTGCTCTTCTCATATGGCTACAACAGTGTAGCTCTACCACTGGAGGTTCCTGAATGGGATCGACAGGGTCTGGAACTGCAGTATGAGACACACCATCAGAATGTGGCAGCTCAGGATTTGACAGCTCTTCGGAGACATTTGGCATGTCTATTCTAGGTCGAGCAGACACCTCAGGAGTTGACAGTTCAACGTTAATCGTAGGTGGATCAGTTCATTGTTGGACTGTCTCTCTGGCAAGAATGTGACCTTTGTGCTTTCAGTGTATTTGATCTCCCACTTGTACTTGGTAAGATAGTGGACCAGTCTCTCAGACAATGGCTCCAGGAGCCCAACAGAATTCACTGCCAAAATTCCATACATATAGCATGTCACTTACACTGAAAGTGTGAGCTTTACACTGCATGTCATGGTTAAACTTGTTATTAACCTGGTTCGACGAGACGGTGATATTTCAAAAATGGAGCTTTTATTTCAACAGTTTCACAATTTCAGTCATTTCATTTTTTAATGACTCAACGGTTCTCAGTATATATGAGGCATTCAATGCTTTCCATTTTAGTTCCTTGAGCCTCAGTCACAGATTTACATTTCCAGTCTTACTTCTGTCTTTTCTTTGTCTGTAGTGGAGCTTGTCCTTGTCCTTCACTTTGGTTTCACAGTTGACCAGGTCTCTCTCCTGTGAATTCTTAGCTTGCTTCAGTTCTGTAATTGTGCTACTCTTGGCTTCATTATCCACTCGCATCTTGGAAAGTTCCATGACTTTTCCTTTCAAGGCCTCTTTTGTTTCATTCAGCTGCTTCTTCAGTTTCTTCAATCTCTTTCTAGACTAATGAACATTGCTGAGTCTCCCCTGCCAACTGTTTGTTCAGTTTGCTCAGAGTGGCCTCAAATTCTTTTCATAATTTTCCAGAGGAGCAAACTTTGACCTGAGGACCTGAGGGATCCTTGTAGCATGTGAAGGTCCTTCCTTTTTCCTAGCTTACCCCGAGAACCCTTGTTGTATTTTCTTCGAGGTTCTGGAACTCCATCTGGTTTTAGGTGAAATATCTCAGACCAGTTGAGTTTGATCTTCTGTAGCCAGCCTCAGCCTAAAAGATTGGGTCCTTCTCCTTTCACAATTATTACAGGCAGCTGGGCTGTCTGTTGCTTGTGAGAAACTGGGACTGTGGCGATGCCCTTTACCTGAATGGATTCTCATGTGTACGTTCTTAATTTAGTGGTTGTCCACTCCAGGTTTATTGTCTGCCTTCCTTCATTAAGGCACCTGAAAGTGTGCTCTCCCACCACCATGGTCAAGGTACCCGTGTCCACTTCCATTTTCAGTGGCCACTCATTAGCTTGTAGTGTTACAGTAATAGGTTCAGTCTTCACAGCAGTCACATTATATAAGGAGTAAACGTCAGGAGCAGCAGCTTCAGCCATTGTTGCACCCGTTCCTCCTATCATGTTTGTTTGCTGTTTTGCAGACTGCTTCAACTTTGTCTGGCATTGCCTAACCACGTGACCCTTCTTATGACAGTAATGGCGTTCTGCCTCTTTGAATTTACAAGTATCTGCTCCGTGGTCCCCCTCACCTCTATAACAATTTTGTTTTGAAGTTGCTGGTGAAGTGTTTCTGCTAGGCTTTTTAATGTTTCTCACAGCGGACATTCAATCGCGCTTCGATTCTGCAGGCCTGGCTTGCATGCCATGCTCAGCGGCAGGTCCCCACCCAATATGAAGTATGGCATCATTTTTCATTGTGTTGCAAAGCCTGTGAGTCTCTCGCAGCACTTTCCATGGTGAGGGAGATTTCTAGGACACGCTTAAAGTTGGTGTTGACCTTGGTGAGTAAATGGCGCTGTATGGCGTCATCCTTATCTCCACAAACCAATCGATCCTGCAGCAAATTGTTTAATGTGTCCCCGAAGGCACAGTGTCCTGTTAGCTGCTTGAGACTCTCGTGGGGCCCTAACTCTTGAACTAAGTTTAAAATGCTGCATTATTACGGATGGCTTCAGCTGGAAGCGTGTTTTCACGAGGTCCACTAATTCATTATAGGAGTTGGAATTTGGTGTGCTAAGGGCTGTCAGGTTATGAATGAGGTTGTATTTTACTGCCACATACACCTAAGGGGATCGCTTTCTGCTTTTCCTCTCCGATCATCTTATTTGCTATGAAATAAAATCTGAGGCACTCTACATACTTGCTCCAGTCTTCCAAAGTCACATCATGTGGGTCAATCCTGCCAGACAGTGGCGTGACTAGTGAGTAGCTTTTTTTTTTCAAAATTCAAGGTACTCACAGTGACCGGGTGAGGCGCAGGGTCAGAGCTGATTTTACCCTTGTCAGCAATTGTGATGACTCGACAGAGCAGACAGGTTTCATTAAGAAACAGTTAACTTTATTACAGAGAGATTTACAGATGCTTTTATGCTCGAACAAGACTATCATCAGGAAGCTCCGGCCTCCCCAGGATTGCCTGCGCTACAAGCTCATTTGTTGGAGCCCCTGCAGTACATCACGTGCCCGCCCCCGCCCTTGACAGAAGGGAGGGACTATATCCTCAGTTACCACAGATATTTATGGCAGGGCTGAGAAAATACCAACAATGCCTCTGCTTATTACATGGAATAGAAAGTGACAGCATAGAAGGTGGCCATTTGCCCCATTTGTGCCTGTGTCTACTCTTTGAAAGAGGTCACCAGTTAGTCCCACTCTCCTGCTCTTTAGTCTTGCAATTTTCTTCCCTTTGAGTTTTTAGCCAATTGCCTTTTGAAGGTTACTGTTGAATCTGCCATCACCACTCTGTCAGGCAGTGCAATTCAGATCATAACAACTTGCCCTGTTCAAAAAAAATCTTCTCACTTCACCTCTGGCACTTTTGCTAATTGATGACAGCCAAAAAGAATATGGCTTCTTATGTGTTGCTAGGCATCAAGTGGAAATAAATCTCATGAATATAAGTTTGCTGAATTCAGGCAATAATTGTCAACTTTTAGGTGCATAGCAATACATAATAAACATTTTCAGCTGGTGATTAGATGCAGCTTTATTGAAACTACTTGTGAAAAAGATCAAAATAGAAATAGACAGCTTAGGAGCTGATCTTATATTCAAATGTATTACACAACCACAGTTATGTCACTCAAATCGGGAGCAATGTTTAAACAACTAATGCAAGCATGCGTTAGAAGTCGTCAAGCTCTGAGACTGAAATCATGTTTTCCTTTATTCCTGGATGATAAAGCCATGGAGCAATAATTCCAGGAAGCAATGTAAGTTCCCCAATATGAAGGGAGGCCATGAAGGCCATGACAGGGAAACAGAGCAGCCAATTTGTGCTCAGCAAGATCTGACAAACAGCAAAGAGATAAATGATCAAATAATCTGCACTTTCTTAATGATGTTGGTTGAGGGATCTGGAGACTATGAGATCTCTGCTTTTGAACTTTTTCAGAACATTATGGATTGTTGGAAATCATTATTTGATGTATCTGCCAAGCTTTGAAACACGCCACCAAGTGTGAGGAAGCTCACATCCCTTCTTGTTTGGATTGCTGATGCATGCTATTGAGAGCAGATATATTTTGGAGTGAGTGGCAGCTGGACAGTCATCTTCTGTACAGCTCTCACAGACCGGGCATTTTAGTTTTGCATTCTGCCATAAATGTTTAGACTGCTGCAATACAGGGCTTCGACTGTGCCCTGCAGCCTCCGTGGACAGGCTCATTGAAATGATAGTCTAGACAAGCAGGTGACTCAGACATACGCTGGGCGTCCTACCAATTCTGCCATGGAGTCTGACAACACCCAGATTAACAGTAGAGTGGAGTGTGGCAGAGAGGCACGGAGAAAGTGAATGTTCGAATAAACTGTCGAATGTTAGTACTCTTTTTCAAAAAGTCTCCACACCCACAGCTTCCAGTGTCCTCACTCTCCCGCCTCCATCTTTCCCAACTGTATAGGAGCCTGAAAGCAGAAAGGACCATGGCAGTCCCTCATGATATAGGCCAGGATTTTATCATTGACACGTTGTTCCCAACAGCAGAATCAGAACTGTGTCCCATTTATGGTCTCTTGCCTTTTTCCATTTCCCAGGCGATTACAATGAAAATTTAAAGAGCCAGCATCATGCAGGGGAAATACATGCAATTCAGTGGTGGGGGATGCTTTTCAATGGTGAAAACTGCTGCCAGCTGACAATGCAGCAGCAGGTACAAGCGAGCTATAAAAGAGCCTCCTGGACAAACAGGACCACGATCACAACTAGCTTTCCAGCCCATTAACATAAATCTTGAGAGCACAAAGAACGTTCTTCAAAATTAAATTTCGCTTGTAAATATTTCACATTACATTGGTTTCACTTTATTCATGTGTGCATCATCATTATTTGTTGAGACTAGCTTAGTCAGAGGGCTAAATTACTGGCACGCCTCATAGTTGGCACGAATTCATGGTTACAAGGGAGTTAGATACATTTCTTTTATTATGGAAAAAATAATGCTGTGTTTTTTTTTGTTCATCCTTTAGTGAATGTTCATGTTAGTGTCCAGTGTTGCATTTTCCACTCTGTGGGACTTGGTTGAACTTGCAGGCTCAGCTGGCCCTCCCATCCATGCATTGTAAAGGACAATGTCCAAGGTCACTCTCAGTGGGGGATAATTGGAAAGCTGTAGGTGAACTCAAAGTCCTGTAAGTATTCTGTCAGCCAACATCTTGAGATGAACGCACATTTGAACAGTACTGACACCGCCCATTCGGCCTTTCATTTTCTTGCCTTGATTGGATGTCCCCACCACCACTCCCCACCTCATGGTGCCAGACCCTTCTCACTTCACTGCTCCATGCCACCGATCCCACCCTCTGTCCTCCCTTATACCCCTCTTCCACCCCTCCATGCCCCTGACCCCACTCCACACTCCCCCCTACCAACCACTGACTCACCTTTGCTGGCCCTGAGCCTCCTTGCAAGCTGCCAGTCTCCTGCTCCCCTCCCTTGTGCCGTTGAGTTGAACAAAGAAAACTGTTGACCTTACACACAACTGCACAAAGCTGACTGGTGCACTCTGCCTTTAAACAAACATGAACCAGGTGCCACTAGATTCTCATGCGCTGCTGGCTTAATCATGGTGATAGGGCTTTATTAAAAATAGTTTTACACTAATGAGTATTCATGGCATGCAAATGTCTTACAAGTATGAGCCCACCATAGGCCAGCCTGAGGCTCGACATGCTGCTGACTTTGGCCTGGATTTTCACCCTCGAAGCGGGTAGTGGGAGTTGGGAAAATTTCCCCTTTGGCCCGCCTGCCTCAGGAGAAACCACCCCCAAGGACGGGATTTTCATTGTGGGGGTCGGGTGCAGGCTGCAGCCAGGCCAGCCGACTAAAAAGTTGGGAAGCAGCCACCGGAGCTGCCGGGTGCGGAGGCGAGCTGTTTGAAAGGCCCGCCTCGGTGCTGTGGGGCTTCCTCCCAGTTAAAATAAAAACTGAAAGGCCCTCCACCCCTCACCCCCTATCCTCTCATGGGGCTCTTCATGCCCCCTTGCCAAGGTATGCCCTAGGGGGTGGGTGGGGGGTCATAGCTTGGCAAGGGGGCAAGGGGAGGATCTTTTGAACTTAGCTTTTAAAAGGCCCCTTCATGCAAATTAGGGATCACGATACCTTTAAGGTGCTGTGAGCTATGACTCATTGTAAACCTGGCCTGAGTCCATGAATATTGTGGAGGGCTACAGCATTCCCAGCTCCGCAATGGAGCTGGCCAGGTCGGGAACCAGTCCATGCCCTTTAAAGGCACCGCCGAAAATCAGAAGCCTCAGGTTGGAGTTGGGGATCCCGAAAGTGGGCCCCAGCTGCCGTTTTTAAAGGGCTCCTGAGTCATCCTGACTCGGTGAAAATCTCTGCATCTCAACCCACCGTCAGGAAATCAAAATTTTGCATCCCGTCTAATTGGGTCACCCAGCACACCACATGTCCAGCTCTTGCAGGCTCCATAAAATCCCCCCCATAGGCTGAAGCTGGCCCATTCAATGTGCCAACTCTCACAATTAGAACTGTCTCAGCTCCTCGCCTGACAGCCAGGCTGCCTCTTCTTGCCTTACTGCTGCCTCAGGGGAACTGAAAGCACTCGATTAACTGAGCATGAAAGACAAAGTTTCTGTTAGCAAGGGAAAACACTGTGGTGGAGAGAATTGGACTGACAGGCATAATTGGATGTGTGTGCAATAAATGTGGAAAGAGAGCAAGATTCTAAAACAGCCTTCCCAGCCACAAGAGCAATATCAAAGTCCTGGACAAGAACTGGACTTTATATAGCATTAAGCTCTGATGAGAGAAAAGGAATTTTGGGCACAAAAAAGGAAACTGATCTTCGTGGTCTTAATTTTTATAATAGAAGAGATGCTGGAGAGTGGTTTTAGGCAAGGGTGGAGCTATTTAGTGTAGGAGATGGCTATTTGTTAATCTTGTCACATACATGAGCAAGGTTTTATCTTTGGGGAACCAAAAGAACAAATATTTTCACAGCCTCATTTAAGAGCCTGCAGAAGATTGGAATGCTTTGATTCTATATTGTGCTGAAAGAGGATTGAAGATGTGACCACAATGGGTATGTGATCTGAACGGCAGTTGATCAACGCAGAGTGAAATCACCAGCAAGAGTTCTGATAAAGGGTACATACATGAAATGTTAGCTTGCATGTTCTTTCCACAGTTGCTGCCAGACATGCTGAATGTTTCCAGCGTTTTCTATCCAGCTCCTTCGAGATGTCTTGGATTGGTTAATGAGTAGGAGATGCCACTTGATGTGAGGAAGAAGCAGATATATTGGAGCTGGCTTAACCAGGCAGTAGTATGGACACATAATTATCAGGGAATTTCTGGTTTCAATTACACCACCAAAACGGAATAGAAATCAATATTTCTAACATAGCAACATAATGCAGTGACAATTTACCACAATTGTCGAAACATAATTTCAGCTGACAAGTGCTGGAATCCCTGGAGAATAGCTCAGGAGGTTAAAGAGGGCTGTTGGTGCCTTGACCCCAGGGTTACTGTAGATCTTCTGCCAAAGTTATGGTAGGAGATTAGGAAAAGCGTGTGGAAATTCTTCCCCAGTGAATCAGATTAGTAAATCGTCAACTTTAAATCTTTGGTGATTAGCCATTGCCCAGAAAGGGCCAAAGGCAGCTCTCTCCATTAGAGAGAAACAATGGGTTATTCACAGCTTGAGGGGCACCGCTCCACATCAAGTGTGGGACAAGGCAAGGAGGGAGACCTCCATGAAAAGGCTGATATCTTGCTATAGCCTGTTCTACACTAATTTGTTTTCTGTGGTGTTAATTTTTTAAAAATTCTTTCCTCGGATGTGAACGACAATTGGCCAGGCCAGCATTTGTTGCCCACCCCTATTTTCCACAACTGGGTAGCTTGCTAGGTCATTTCATAGGGCAGTTAAGAGCCTGTGGAGTCACATATAGGCCAGAATGGGTAAGGATACAGATCTCCCTTCCTAAAGGACGTTAGCGAACCAGCTTTTTTTAGGACAATTGATGATGGTTTCATGGTCACCATTACTGAGAATTGTAGTATAATGGGTTAGAGTCAGACACTTGGGGGAGATGTAGTATAAGGGGTTAATTCTAACTGTGTAGCATGCTAATCAGCCACAGTGTAGATTATCGCAGGAAGTGATGCAATGTCACATGATCTTGATCTCTTTTGTGCAGCCTCGTGGTTGAGATATAGGGCGGGATTTTCTGGCCCCATCGCGAGCGGGACCCGCCACTGGCAAAGCAGCACCCCAGCCAGAAGTCCGTTGACTTGCGGCGGGACCGGAAGATCCCAGCAGCGGGCGGGTGCGGAAAATCCCGCCCATAGTCACCATTAGAGACGTTCCAATAAAAGTTTGTGTTTTCCTTACCTCAGCAGACTCTGAAAATATTCTATATTAGCACAGTAATACAAAGAGTACCTTTTAATTCCAGATTTATAAACTAATTGCATTTAAATTTCACCAGCTGCCAAGGTGAGATTTGAACTCATGCCTGCACTTCTAGAACACTAGCCCAGTGACACCACCATGTCCCCAGCTGAGCAAAGTATGCTGATCACATCTTAGAACTCTTTGCACTTCTTAGCATTTTGCATTGGGATCTGTTGTGGCCACCTGAACAGGCAGACAGGATTGCACGTCAACCTCTTATCCAAAAGACTTCTGATATTTCAGCATTACCCCGGCATTATACTGAAATGTCATCCTACATTATACATCTTGGAATCCTGACTCGGAGAGGAGAGTGCTGTCAACTGAAGCAAGTTAATGGTTGATGTTAATACCTTGTCATTTGTCTTAGAGGAGCAAAATGAAAGTGTAATGTTGTTCTGGCAGAGGAGAAGAACCAGAACTGTGGGAAGTTATAGGCCTTGAAATACATTTGAACTGTGTCAGCAGTGCAAGTGTCAAGGAATGCGTGAGTGAAGGAGAAATCATCCAATATGACCAACAGTTGTCTGGCTCTACCTTTGATAACCTCAGAAGAAGTATGTGAAAAATGCATCCATTGTTAGCTGCTTAAGCAGCCAGCAGCACATCCATATCCCTTTAAAAGGGGCTAATATATAAGAAATGCTGCCAGACATTTTTGGGATCCAGGCTTGGACCCACAGTGTGTCCCCATTTTCACGCTTCCCAGTGTTGGTATAAATGATTCTTCTTAGTGTGCTGGCCGTTCGATGGAAAGAGTTGAGGAAATTCTTGGCCTCAGGAACTTGTGCCCCAACCCCCTCCCCACAACCCCCTGCCATTGGCATCATGCAGCATGTTTGGGGTGGATGGAAGCTCTGCCAGAAACTGGGACCAAGGGATGGCATCTAGCTGTGTCTGGTTGTTTCTCCATTGCAGGCATTGTACTCCTGACCAACTATTGATTTACCCATTAGGAGGACCTGGCGAAAGAATTGCTGACAAAATAAATGCTGGGCTCAGCACTACATGGAATTGGGAGGAAGTCAACAAGAAACAACCCTGAAGATTTTGAAGGTAAGCCAAGGACATGAGGATATGAAGGACACATTCAATCGCTGAAAGGTGCCATGCTGCTTTCAGTAGATAAATATTAGAATGTTGAACTGATTACAAAGAACATGAAATATATATCTAACTTTAAATGTTTCAAATGTTTGCTTTACCAGATGTTAAAGTTTAATAGAAATTATATTGCTGTGGTAGGTTATTAATTCACACAACTATTTATATTTTAAAGCCAAACTTGCATGGGATGGTAAGCAAGGAAATGAAAGGGTTGGAAACCATATTAGTAGAAGCTGTTAAAAGGTAAGATTTAGCGACCCAGTTTTACAATTATACTTCTAATAAAGAAAGTTATAAATAAAATATTGATCTGTTTGGGAAATTTAGCTGTAGTCACATTGTGAGCGTACCCGAATCCAATAGCTTTGAATACTGGAACAAATATAATCATCTATCCTGTACACACCAATGAGTTCTGACATATACATTTTCTCTCTGTATTGAACGATTTTTTAAAAAATGCTTATTTTTACCTATTTCATTCAATAGTGCTGTTCATGTTTTTTTTTTATCCATTAATAAAACCTAAAGCAACTGGGCATGATATAATGTGATGATATGGCAGGGATTTATTCAAGTCATACCATTCACTTCAGCATCACCTGAGGAATTGGTTCTGTCTTCCAGACCAGCAGTTCTGCAAAAAGAGATTCATCATTACTCTCTTGGCTGCACACGTTTTACAACGCACCCACCATCTGCTGCATGTAAAGGACTTTCAACCATGACAGTTCTAAAGCCTGACTGAAATATAAAGACTCATGATAATTTAGTGACGATTTCACCTAGTGGCCACTTAGATGTGATGCCTGCAGCCAAAATAACAGGCTCAGTTTGCACGCAGCATCAGAAAAGGAAATGCCGGATGCTGGCATGACTGAAAATGACCCCTGTCCATTTGGAGTTAAAAGTAGGAATAGTAGTTGGAGCAAGCTGCTTGAATATTTAAGAATTCTATTTGTCTTTGTGTGAAATTTGAATCTTACATGTACCCGCAGTTTACGCTTAGAACCATCTTGGCTCATTGCACACAGCAAAGTTAATTCTTTAGGAAATCAACATGGGACTGCAGAGAAAATACCATAAATAACAGACTGGGAAAAAATGTCCCTATAAATGGTAATTGCACTGTCATCAATGTAAAATTTTGGCAGTTACAGCTCTAAGCACAAGCATTTCATTTAAATTATAAATGTTTTGCAAAGGTGATTGTTGAGTTTATCATCAGTGTAAAAAAAGGAGATAAACACGGAAATGAGATAAATATGTATCACTCCCGCTGTTTTAGGGCCATCTGTTCAACCTGCAGTAGGAACCAGTCATGAACCCTTTTAGAATTAATAAAAATATTTCCTCATCATGCTGTCATACCATTTTTGGTGCTTCTGGAGTCTAAAATTAGGCAATCTTCTTTTCCTGGCCAGAAAATTAGACTCGATACCAAAGTTTCCGCTAACCTTCATGGGTGTGCAGCAGCCAGCCACTGTGCAAGCCTTGTTTTGTAATAAATAATGCACCTACACAACTGTGTAATACATTATACAGAGACTGTGCACTGGATAAAATGGGCTGTGTAGATCAACAAAATCTTAGAGGGAACTTTGGTGGACGCTACCCTTAAAATGGATCTTTCAGAAGATAGTGTCAGATTTGACCTCAAGTAAATAGAACATGGGGTTGGAGCTTGGATTGGGGCTATGGATGGAGCTGAAAACATGGGGCCAGGAATATTAGGGACCGAGTAAGGCAGGGCAGGGATGTCATATCATTGCACTGAGTTACTGAGTGGCAAAATCATTGCCACTTATAGGGAACTTTTATTAAAAAATAAGTTTACTTATTAAATGTAATTGTCCCAGAAGCAGGTTTGCACCCCTAGAAATAGAGAGGGGCAAAACTTTGGGCCATTGCTTTAGACACCCAGTTACTCCATCCTAAATCCAGGGATAGGATCATTAACACAGTAGACCTGGGCATTCACTCCAGTACCTGTATAGCTCAAGCGACCACCCAGCATCCTAAACATAATATTGGAGTGGGAAGATCACAGAGCAGTCCGGCAGAAGATTTCATGTAATCTTTGGCCCTCCTATTCAGCTCCCGGACTAGCAATTCAACATTACAAGGGCAGTTGATCTTTCTGGGGTTGATAACAGTTCACTGAATCAGCGTTGGGATGCAATTGTGGCTTAGAACCTGTGCTGGCTCTCAGAACATTATGTCCCTGAAAATCCTCAAAAGAATTTCTCTGGGCCCATGAAACCTCATGGCGTCAGGCTAAACGTGGGCAAGGAAACTTTCTGCTGATTACCACCTACTGTTCTTCCTCAGCTGATCAGTCAGTGCTCCCCCAAGTTGAACAGCACTTGGAAGAAGCACTGAGGGTAACAAAGACACAGGATGTATTTTGGATGGGATCTTCAACATCCATCAGCAGAGTGACTTAATAGCACCACAGTGACCAAGCTTGCAGAGTCCTGAAGGACATAACTGTTAGATTAGGTTTGTGAGAACCAAGGCAAGGGAAAAACCTACTTGATTGATCCTCACCAATCTACCTGCTACAGATATATTTGTCCACAGTGATATTGATAGGAATAGCCACTGTACAGTCTTTGTGAAGACAAAATCACACCTTCACACCAAAGACACCCTCCATTGTATTATGTGGCACCACTACCCTGCTAAATAAGATAGACTGAGGACGGAACTGTCCTAGATTTTCACCAAGTGCAGTAGCAGGCATGAAAAGCGATGTCTTACCCGTTGGGCGCAATGGTGGATTTTTGCGCCGTGTAATGCCTTTACTACCTCATAAGTTATGCAGTCATGGGAAACCTGCCGGATTGCTGGCACGTGGCTGCCAATTTGCCCGCCATGTCGTTACCTCACCACTTCCTCAATCTGGGTGCCATATTTAAACTGCAGCTGCATGCAAAGTTCTGAATGCTTGCAGCCCATGACTGCTCCGGTAAAGACATGGCCCCGAAAGCCAGGAAGAGCAATGCCCCCCGATTCAGTGATGCATCCCTGGGATGCCGTTTGGATGCCATGGAGGCCCAACGCGAAGTCCTCTACCCCGGCTCTGGCCACAGGAGGCCCATTAGTCTCACCACTCCGGTTTAGGAGGTGGTGTGTAGGGGGTGGTGTGTGTGTCAGCTTCAGCTCTGACTTCTGAGTGGTCCGAATCGCTCCCACTCCCTGGGTTCCAGACCTTGGACTTATTTGGGGGTTGTGACAAAGTGCAACAGACAACTGGTTTTGGTGCAAGAAAAAAACCTACAAATGAACTGATAACATTAGGATCACACTGAGATTATACAGACCTACAAAGTTCACTTAGTTAAGAATGGGGAACTCACGGCATAACAAGGGAAAATCATGTTACTAATCCCCTTACCCTTGTCCCACCCCCAAAACCTAACTAAATTGAACTAGGAGAGGTCAGGGGTCATGCTCACCAACCAGGGTTCCTTGACAGTTCGAAATTCAGCCAGGTAAGCCGGTTGCAGTTTTGGGGTACGCTCTTTGTGTCCTCTGGGGCCTGCCGTCCCCACGTGGTCCTGGTCTGTGGAATCTGCAAAGGTTCTTCAGTTGGGTGGAGGGCGTGGTTGTGGGTGGTCGATCTTCGTGGAGGGCTGCGGTTGCGGCCTTGTTGTCTTCGGTTGAGCCTGCCACCCCGTGCCCCTCGCGTGATGTTGCCTGCGGGCCTGCAAACCTCCAGATCTCCTCCCTCCGCTTGGCTCAGCTACCTCTCCCTACTTAAACTCTGCTTCAACCACTCCAAAACTGCTCACCCTCCTCCCCTTCATAACTGGTGACCCAGTTATACTGTTTTTCGAATTTCTTATCTGAATTCAAATCAAGGTTAGTTCTTTGTCTGATTTTGGTGGGCTTCTTCAGGTGATTGTTGTCTCGTTGTTTTAATGGGCTTGCATGATGTTTATCGTTGTCTTCCTGTCCCCATAACTAGTTTTGAACTGCAAGCCATTGTATATGTGGAGTATTGATAAGTTTGCATAATTGCATTGATTGCTGCCTTCCTACCTTAGTAGTTAGTAGCGATTATTTATGCAAGATTTTGATGGGCTTTAGTTTCATGTAAGATGAAGTCTCTCTCTGGGTTGATTGTTTTAAAGGGAGGAATGCATATTCTGTCTCCTCTCGTTGTCCGGTTTCAGGCAACAATCCACACTGCACTCAACAAACCCGGGAATGTCCAGTCCCAGGCCTTCATGGGCCTAGCTTCCTGTCTGCAGGGTTCTACACTTAACT
Organism: Cetorhinus maximus; assembly: GCF_964194155.1. Taxonomy (NCBI): domain Eukaryota; kingdom Metazoa; phylum Chordata; class Chondrichthyes; order Lamniformes; family Cetorhinidae; genus Cetorhinus; species Cetorhinus maximus. The sequence continues at coordinate 32,768,008 of NC_135896.1, read as the reverse complement.
CAGCAGTTGGGTCCTCTGCCATAAAAGTCCAAAAGTCATATCTTTGTTGATGATATGAAAAATGTGGGAATTTTGAGAACCCTTCAGCCGGCTGAGGTGGTCAATGTCAATGCTGCACACAAGAAGTTGGCCTTTCAGTGCAGGAAACAGATGAATGATCTCGTCGGTGCTGCCAGGGTGAGTCAACCATCTCATTACTCTCAGCTCACATACTCAAGATCATTACATATTCACTGGCATCTCACTCACTGCCAGCCTAAGGGACATCACCACTCACTCTCTCACACACACCCTCACATCTCCATCTGGCCTCATCTCCTCTAGAGACTGCCTCCTCATCCTGTCCATGGCTCCACTCAGCACACACGCACGCCTGACATCCTTCTCATTTGACCTGGCATGCACCTTGCTTACCCTCTCTCCATCTGTCTTTATGCAGGATACGATTGCGCACAACCAACGGGAGAGGTCCCAGACCAGGGATGGAGAGCTGGACATCAAGGTCCTCACTCTGTTCAAGAGATACGTGTTGGAGCTGGGCAGAGAGGATATGGAGTATTCCTGCGGTGATGGTGAGGTCGGCAGCAAGCATTCATGTGAGGATCCTGCACCACAACATCCCTCTGGCAATGCTACCCTGAGTCCTTTGTTGTGTACGTAACACAGCTGGTAAACACTAATAATCTCCACTTTCTCTCTGAGGCACAGCTGCCACATTGCCCTCGGCAACCTTGACCCCGACATCGTGCCAAGAGAACCTTGGGTGAGGACCCTGAGGCCAGCACCATTTAAGACCTGCCACGGTGCTCAACCACACCCTCCACCAGTACAGCGGCACACGCTATGGTGCAGCCTTGGGATTACAATTTTGTGAGCCCAGCACACAATCTGTTCCTCAGAAGACAGAGGCCGGGACATCCAAGGTTGCTGGCACTTGGCGGACTGCTGGAGGGAAGGAATCTGCTGAGTCCGAGTCAGATGATGAGCCTCTGGACTTGGTTCTCAATCAGTTGTTGGAGCTGCAAAGACAATCACAGGAACATCAGGAAGGGATGTCTGATGCACTCCTCAGATTGCAAGAGACAATTCTGGAGTCCATCCGCCTTCAGTCTGAGGTGATAGTGCTGGCATGCCAATGCACCAAGGCCATCACTGGCAGAAGGTGGCGGCCATGGAGACCTTGGACCAGGACATCAGTCCCGCACTGCTGCACGGGCTCAACTCCATCACTGGTGCCATACTTGGCCTCCAATAGTGTCAACGCGAGAAGGGTGTAGTTTGATCTCCCTCCAGCTTCCCTTTCTCCTCAAGGAGTCAGCCCGGGGCCCCCGGGCGCCCATAAGGAGGAGGACCAGCAGCTCACTACCCCAGGGCCATCCATCCAGGTGACTCCACGAATGTCCGGCCAATCCAAATCCCTTCTTCCTGAGACTCCATCATCTCCAGGTCCATAGGCCAAGGAGGTGCACCTGGCCCACAGCAGGATACCCAAAGCAGGCCGGGGCCCTCCAGGTCTCGGCCCTCCAGAGGACGCCCTCCAAAGTAGCAGTCAGAAGCTGTCTTTGCCTCCGTTGTGGATGTCTAGGGAGCACCAAGACATAGCGGCAGTGTTAGGAAGGTTGAGAAAATGTAGTTGCACTGCGTGGACATAGGTGTTAATCACTTGTACATAATACTCACTCTTGTAAATAAACTCCCGAGAATGTCTCCTTGCCTCGTTATGATGAGCAGTGTTGGTATCACTCAGATGTGAAACCTTGGTCCCTGCACAAGATAAAGGCAGGTGTCACAGTCCAGGGCCTCTTCCCTGTGCAGACCAAAGTGAGGGTCCGGCTTCACACACACTCGACACATTATTGATGCCTGTACCTCGACGGCGCTGGTCATTGCTGCCAGAATGACTTGGGCAGGTGTCACAGAGTTCCATCATTCTCTCTGTGTGCTCTCAGCACCTTTGAGATGGGGCTGGCCCCCATCTCTTCAGCATCTATGTCCGGTGATGGTGTGATCCTGAAGGGGACAGGTGCTGAAGGCTGCCAAAGGATCAGGTGCACTTAAAGTTTCACAGCTGCATCTCCATGATATGACCCAGATCACAGAGCGCAAGCGAGCTGCCCTCAGCTAGACAGGAGCCAGACATTCACAGAGGCAATGTGAAGATCTATGGAGTACCCTCACTGTATGTCGTCATCATCCTCCTGGAATCTAGCTACTATTAGAGCCTCTGCTCCATCTCCATGACATGAGCCTGGGCACTGAGGGTATGTGCGGTGCCAACAGCCACACAGTAGTCAAACGTTCACAGCTGCAAGGTGAGGATGTCAGGACTGTCTTCACTACATCTCATCATCCTCCACGAATTTTGCACTTTTTAAGGCCTCACAAGTGCGCCTGCCTCATCTGGCCAGTGCGATGGCCTCATCGTCGGCATCCTTGCCTTCAAGAACCTCATCACTCACATCCCCTTCGAAGTCCTCCTCGTCGGATGAGACATGCAGCTCCTTCAACTCCTCCTTAGACAGGTCCGCCCCCCGTTGCAGCGCCAGTTTTTGTGGTGGGCATCAAGCTACAATGATGCGCGACACCCTCAGTGGACTGTATTACAATGCTCCACTGAACCTGTCGAAGCATCTGAACCTCATTTTCAATATGCCAATCGTTTGCTCCACCAGTGTCCGGGTTGCAGCATGAGACTCGTTATACCGTCTCTCTGCTGCAGTCTGAGGCTGCCGCACAGGCATCGTCTGCCACGTCCTCTGTGGGTGGCCCTTGTCTCCAAGGAGCCATTCCTGCAGCCTCTGTGGACCCTGGAAGCTGTCAGGGATCTGAGACCTGCTAAGGATGTAAGAGTCGTGGCCGCTCCCTGGGGATCGTGCCCAGGCCTGTAGGATGTGTTCGTGGTGGTCACAGACCATCTGAACATTCAACAAGTGGAAGTTCTTGCGGTTGACACAGTTGACTGCTTGTTGCCATGGAGATTTAAGTGCCATGTGAGTGCAGTCAATGGCACCCTGTATCTGTGGAAAACCAGAGATCACCAAAAATCCCAGCGCCCTTGCTTCCTGGCTTCCCTGATCCCAGTCGAAATGCACAAAGTTCTCTGCCTTCACAAAGATGGCGTCTGTGACCTCCTGGATGTACTCGTGTGTGCAGGCTTGCAAGATCCCGCACAGGTCACCTGTGTGGCCCCGGAAGAAGTCACTGGTGTAAAAATTGAGCGGCAAGGTCCCTTTTCATGGCCACTGGCAGTGGATGCCCTCCATATCCCCGTGGCACCAAATCCTGCAGCAGGTGGTATATGTGACTGACCATGCACAGTCTTCAGTGATACTGGTTTTCAGTCAGCTGCAGGAATGACCAGTGCTGTCAATAGACCCTGGGTCTAGTGAGGAGCCTACGAATGACAGCTCACTGTGGATCTTCAGCTGCATGCGTAGGAGGCCCTGCTGCACCTTCATCTTGAGTTTGATGCTCCTCCCTTTGTCTATCCAGGCGCCTCCATCACAATCTTCTCTGCTTCCTGTATGCCAGGAGGTACACCGTTAAATCACCAGGCTCTATGATCCTGATGTACTCCTCCTGCAGGATCAAAGAATGAGATGCATGGATTAGCATATATGCCCTAAAACACTCTCTTGCTTAAGTCTCAAAGCCCCTTCACGCATGCAGGAGAGTGCCGGCCAGCACTTGGATGGCGAGTGTGTAGTACACTTCATGGCTGTCCCAAACCCCACCCACCTCCACCCCGCTCCACTTGACTGATTGGCAGCAGCTTTGCCCACTGGACTGCACGTTGTGCTCTCAGATCAGGCGCAGACATTCTCCTAACCCACATTGCAAGGCTGCACTGTTAGCTTCAACCATGAGGGATACTGTTCCAAACCTTAACAAAGACATTGCAAGGGGCTGTGATCACCTCCACCAGTAACTGCACCATGGCCAGCTTTCACAAGCAGATTCTACAACTTGCCCAGTCGTCCAATTGTTCCTCAAACCCCTAAAACACACATTAACTTACAGTCTGCACCTGAGGGGTGAAAAGTTCTGGAGCATTTGGAGGCACTTTCATGCTTTTGCGTTGTTTGAGTGGACAGAGAAGCTTCAGAGGCTCAACTCCAAACATGTCAATGGAGCTGCTGGTGAACAGTCTCAGCTGTGGAAGAATGACAAGCCTTTCCAAGTGTGTGGCTGCTTCCCTCACCCTGCACCCCCTCCACCTCCACCAGCACGTTCTTGTGTACTTCCTTAAGCCTGTGCTGCCTTGCCCACCCACCCCGAGCCCCGCCCGCACTGGAGCCCTTGCACCGGCACGGCACTGAAAGCCAGCCAGGAAAAATCTGACTTGCCTGTGCACCGACCCCCCCTGCCCCCAGTAAATGCATGGTGCCTCTTCCTGCATGCCCTATGGACAATCCTCACAAACGCTGCACAAAGTCAGTGAACCTTCCATGAACTGCTTCCAATGCAAGTTTATCCCTCCTTAAGTAAGGAGACTAAAACTGTACACTGTAAGCTTTAAGGTTCGGGAGTCACAGATTACCCAAAATAGGTGGTTAAGAAGTCAAGTGATTTCATGGTAGTTTCTTAAGTTTATTAAGAAGCAGCAGTTTAGATATGATGCATAAGCTAAATCGAAAGGGAAAGCATAAGATCTGTGACAGATGAGAACAAGTTACTATCCCAGAGGATGAATGGACAATGACATGTATGTTGATCTCTGTAGCCTGTTGCAGCAGCCTTCTGCTCTCTAGATGAAGTGTTAGGAAATTCTTTCCCCAATCTTCATCCATTTTCCCTGGTGTTCCTCCTTCTGAAGAAGGCAGCTGCCTGACAAAGGCTGCCCCCTGCTTCCGACCACCTGTTAATATACTTTATTTCTAGGGGCTGGTTGTTTACCCTATGTCAATCACTTGTTCAAATTGCTCTGGCCAATGATAGCAGGACAGGTACCCAAGGTGTCACTTCCCCCTATCCATCACTTTAGCTCAAGGTCATTTTTTTAGTTTTTCTCTTACTGGGAACCATTTGTTAGCCTCTACTAGATACTTGCATGGATAAGGTGGTACAAAGCACCATACTATCGACTTAGCAATGTCAATACAGAAGCCTGAACCAGAGGACCTTGACATTTCTAGGGACTGGTTATATGTTTTTCCAGAGAGAAGTGAAACAACTTTTCTGCCAGTTTCCCTCATACTATGCTTACTAATTCTATAAGAATTCTATAATATTCCGAAAAGCACCCTTTCTTACAGTTCCTCCCTTTGAGAAGGAAATACCCTTATTGACTTCACTCTAATTTATTAGAGTTCTTTGTGGAAGTAACAAGCAACGTGGATAAAGGGGAACCTGTAGATGTGGTTTACATGGATTTCCAAAAGGATTTTGAAAAGGTGCCACATCAAAGGTTACTATGCAAAATAAGAGCTAATGGTGTAGGCAGTAACATATTAGCATAGATAGAGGATTGGTTAGCAAACAGGGGACAGAGAGTAGGCATAAATGGATCATTTTCAGGTTGGCAAGATGTAACTAGTGGAGTGCCACAGTGATCAATGCTGCGGCCTCAACTATTTACAATCAATATCAATGACTTGAATGTCTGGTTGCTAAATTTGCTGTTGACACAAACATAGGTAGGAGAGTAAGTTGTGAAGAGGACTAAAGGAGTCAAAAAATTGGCATATGGAGCGTAATCTGGGAAAATGTGAACTTGTTCACATTGGCGGGAAGAATTGAAAAGCAGTATATTATTTAAATGGAGAGAGATTGCAGAACTCTGCAGTTCAGAGGGATCTGGGTGTCCTGGTACATGAAACGTAAAAAGTTAGTATGCAGGGGCAGGAAGTGATTAAGAAGGCAAATGGAATGTTGTAGTTTATTGCAAGGAGAATGAAATATAGAAGTAGGGAAGTTTTCCTACAGTTGGGCAGGGTATTGGTGAGACCACTTCCAGAATGCTGTATACAGTTTTGGTTTCCTTATTTAAGAAAGGACATAATTACATTAGAAGCAGTTCAGAGAACGTTTACTTGACTGATTCCTGGGATGAAGGGGTTATCTTATGAGGAAAGATTGAACAGGGTGGGCCTGTATCCACTGGAGATTAGAAAAATGAGAGGGGACCTTATTGAAACATATAAGATCCTGAGGGGACTTGACAGGGTGGAGGCTGATAGGATGCTTCCCCTTGTGGGAAAGATTAGAACTAGGGAACACAGTTTTACAATAATTGGTCTCCCATTTAATGCAAAGATGAGGATAATTGTTTTCTCTCAGATGGTTGTTAGTCTGTGGAATTCTCTTCCCCAAAGAGCGGTGGAGGCAAGGTCATTGAATATTTTTAAGGCTGAATTAGATAGATTCCTGACTGACAAGGGGGTCATAGTGTATAGGGGGTAGACAGGAAAGTAGAGGCCACAATCAGATCAGCCATGATCTTATCAAATGGCAGTGCAGGTTTGAGAGGCCAAATGGCCTACTCCTGCTACTAATTCGTATGTTCATATGTACAACTGATTTTAGCTAACCTAGATATTTCTAAGCTACAAACTCATTTCCCTAATTTCTTGATTGCATACCACAGATGACATAGTAAATCCACTAGAATTAAGTGATTACTGTTGACTTGGATTGGCACTCCCCACCTGCAGATCACCACACTCAATGATATTCCCTATCCTTGTTCAGTTCTTTTAATTTCTTGGCTACCAGCATATAAGTATATACAACTAAAGCAATTGATTATGACTTCAAAGATTCTCCAGTTCTCCATTCACCTGTATCCATTTTGTGGATAATTCTCAAGTATTATCTGTCCCTAGCCTTCAATTGTCCCAACCGAACATCCCCTTTACTTTTACTCCATCTGACCAGTATCATCTTGATTGTCTTAAAGTCAGTTTCCCTAGGGAGTATTTGTCAGTATCTTGATGATTTCAAAATGTTTTCTTATTCTGCAGGCCACATAACCATTTCATGTCACATTGTTTGGCAAGTAGCTGATGTCTGGGTCCCATTCTTCAATGCAGCTTCACCATGCACGCTCCTCCCCCACCACCCCCCATGTTCATTACCCCATATGTAACAAATTACATCTGCACACGCACTCTGGTATCCCAATCTTTCAGTTAATCTTCTCAAAGATCAAGAGGATATCTGTCTGAAGATCTTTGCTTATACCCCAACCTCCCCCCCACCCCCTGCATGGTCCCTATGTCTGGGATAGTGGCCAGACTATCAAATACAGTTTTCTTAAAAAGTTCAGAGGACAGAGACTTTTCAAAGAAAAAGCTATCAATTTACTAATCTCATCTACACTTTCCATTCACCAGAATATGTATTAATACCAAATTGATATATTCCATTGAATTACACTCAAAGTGAGCTATTCCCATAACTCCATCTCCTACCCTCAATCACTTCCTTATACAATTTTCTACATGCAATAGTTACCATCCTATCTCATGCATGACAACTAGAGAAATGTCACTGTCCAACACAATATTCTCATAATATGTTTAAAACAGAAATCAAACATTCACACATGGGCCAGAATTTTCTGGCTGACGTGCGGGTGACGGAGCCCGCACATCAGCGCTTAAAATGTCGCGCGCTGACATCAGAGCGAGCTTGCCTACGTCAGCGCGCGGCCTCATGATATTTTGGTTGGCAGGCGCGCTAAGCAGCGGGGCGTTCACCCACCATTAATTGAAGGCCTCGTTAAGGTCCTTAACTTGCCAATTGTCCAGGATTTTGAGGGGCCCGTGTGGTCTTTGGGTTGGCGCATGGGCCCAACGGGCAGGTGGGTAGGAGATTTTTAAAGAAAACTCATGCACTGTCGGGATATGTGGACTCAGAGGGGTTGTTCATGTTTTACATGAAGTTTTAATTGCTGAAAGTGTTTTAAAGTTGCCTGTGTGATTGTTAGCAGTTCTCATCAATTTCCAAGAGCTTCTTGTGTACTTTGAAACCAGTCTGCAAACAGTAATCTTTCTCGGGCCTGCAGCTTTCCGGAGGCCTCCATTTAGCCTGGGGGTATGGGTTCTGACCTCTCCACTGGAGGCAGCTCCCCTGAGGAGGAAGGGAGGGATAGAATAAGGAGGAGGCCAGGACTGGACAATCAGCCTCCAGGGGAGCCAACTATATCTGTCAGATAAAAACAAAAAATTGCAGATGCTGGAAATCCAAAACAAAAACAGAATTACCTGGAAAAACTCAGCAGGTCTGGCAGCATCGACGGAGAAGAAAAGAGTTGACGTTTCGAGTCCTCATGACCCTTCAACAGAACTGAGTAATATTAGGATATTTCACCCCTCTCCTAATATTACTCAGTTCTGTTGAAGGGTCATGAGGACTCGAAACGTCAACTCTTTTCTTCTCTGCCGATGCTGCCAGACCTGCTGAGTTTTTCCAGGTAATTCTGTTTTTGTTTTATATCTGTCAGATGATTGGTCCTGAGATCTCCCCTAACTGTGTGGGTTGACACCCCATGCGAGTGGCTCTGAAGCTCACAGTTGTCCTCCACTTCTATGCCTCTGGCTCCTTCCAGGGCTCGGTGGGTGATCTTTGCGGTGTCTCCCAATCAGCTGTACACACTTGTGCCAAGCAGTTTACAGACACTCTGTTCAGACAGGTATCCACCTTCTGTTGGGGCCAGGCAAGTCAGGCACAGCGAACCAGAGGCTTCACGGCCATTGCTGGCTTCCCCCGTGTCCAGGGTGCTATAGACTGTGCACATGTGGCCATCAAGGCGCCAGCAGGTGAGCCCGGTGCCTTTGTAAACAGGAAGGGATTTCACTCCATGAACGTGCAGATAGTGTGTGATCACAGGATGCTGATTCTACAAGTTTGTACAAGGTACCCAGGCAGCTCCCATGACTCCTACATCCTCAGACACTCCCAGGTGCCGGGGCTCTTCAGTGCTCCGGCTTGGCTGGATGGATGGCTGCTGGGTGATAAGGGCTATCCCCTCAGAAGGTGGTTCATGACGCCATTCTGCCATCCAAGAACAGAAGCTGAGCAGCAGTACAATAGGAGCCACGGCACCACAAGGGCTGTGGTGGAGAGAGCCATCGGTCTTCTCAAGAAGCGCTTCCATTGCCTGGACTGCTCAGGGGGCGCACTCCAGTACCCCCCAGATCGTGTCTCTCTGATAGTGGTAGCATGCTGCGCTCTGCACAATCTTGCGCTGGAAAGGGGGGATGCAGTTGATGATGAAGACCTTGACGCACTGGATGAGGCTGCACATGATGAATCCAGCAGTGGCTCAGAGGATAAGGAAACACAGGGGCAATGATGAGGGGCAGCACGCCAACCCGCTACTACACCAAGGAGACAGGGACACCCGGGACAATTTAATCCTATGAACCTTCAGGTAGCTCCACACACATGGATCAGCAGGACCAGCATTGCCTGGAACTTCCACACGTGGCACTTAGGTGCCATATCTTCCACCTGTTCAGCTGCAACTAAGGGCTTAGTGCAGAAACATCAATGTCCACGCAAACACTCATGATAACTATGTAAAAAAGAAAAATGCACCACAAACAAAAGACCCTCAGCCATGGTAACAAAGGTGGACTTTATTCTGTCCAAAAGAAAACCAAACCACACTCCATTGCAATAAGAAAAATTTGGGTCCCTATTCTAAGGGCAACACAAAATCACCAGTGACATACCCGTGGAGTGCCTAAGGTGCCTTATGCTTACGCTTTCGGGTGCTACGTCTAGGTGCCACTCCATCACTCAGAGTGGCTTGTGAGACAGCCTGCTGACTCTGCTGTCCTATTGGCCTCGATGACCTTGGCGGGCGTCCTCTGGCCCGTGGAGCCTGTGATGACTCCGCCTGGGAGGGAGTGGCCAGTTCCTGAACTGGCACCTCCCCAGTTGTCGCAGCCTCAATGGAAGAAACGTTGACTGGCAGAGAGGCGGAGGAGCTGCTGCCCTCGTCTGGAGAGTCCTGAGAGAAGCTCACAGCGACGACAGGCAGCTGCTGCACCGACGTGATGTCCCTTTCGACCTCCCTGCTCACCGCAGATGCATGGGCACCGAGTGCCGATGCTTGGTGCCCACAACATCTTCCACATTGGGACTGACCACCCGTGGCCAGTACAGCTGTGAGGGCTTGCAGGTCAGAGCGTATCCCAATCATAAAATGTTCCATTCGATTGAAGCCCCTCTCTATGAGAGTTGCCAATCTCTCATTGGAGGAAGCCTGAAGAACTACCCTGAGGGTCAAACCTTCACGTGCACTCTACCTGGACTCCTCCGTCGCAGAGAGCAACTGAACCATTCCCTCATGCAACCCTGCCAGATGTAAACGCACTTCCTGCCGCCTTTCCTGCAGCTGCTGCAATGGGGACAACTCCAGAGGCACGTCATCAGTGCCGGACTCAGCATGTGCCTTGTCCCCTACAGCTCTCCAGCTGTTGGCACCATCGACACTCTCTGCCCCTACCATCTCCTCCAGCGATCGTGATGTGCCCTCTCCACTGTGACCCGGGACACTAGCTGACGGTAAAGTCCCCACCGAGGTGTGTGTGTCTGCGCTGGTGCCTGACTGGCTGAAATGATGTGCCACAAGTTGCACTTGTTGGCCCTCAGGTGTGGAGTGGGGGCTGCGGTGTCGATGTGCTCTGGTGGTGATGCTAAAATTAATAACAAGGACACTGCATCAGTTAGCGTTCATTCACTTCAACCTTTCATCCCTTTCCCCCCTCAGCCTCATAAGTTGCTCACCCTTCAAGACCCTAAGGAGACGAATATTGGTGAGGTGGGAAAGAGTCAAGAGGAACCATTAAACGCACATGCAGACAGGCTGGTCAGATGGCCTCAGGAATGCCACATGGCATGCGATGTAACATAGGAGTGGGGAGAGCGCAGAGGTACCTGACCTGGATGCATTCTGGCCTGGATAGTTGCAGGGCTGAGGAAATATCGCAAACAGTAGCGACATTTGCCGTGGATCACAGGAGTTTGAGAGGTCACATTATTAACCTTCATTCCGTAAGGAGGGGCATAGACCGGGTGGCTAGAAGGCAACATTTCCCCTTGGCGCAGGGACGAGTAACGTGGTGGCATTTATCTAAGTTGAGTGTCATGAGGTTCACAGCTGAGGTGCTGAGGACCTTTTGGACAGAGTAATGTGGGGTGCACTGGCTGAAAGGGTGCTGGAGGTCCCAAGCCCCCTAAGATGCAATAAGTCTTTGGCTGTGCAGCCGCGATCCAATGGCATGTTAGACCATGGTGATAGTGGTCACAAATGGGATAAGGTGACTTTGGAAAATGGTGGAGACGCGAACCCTCAAGGGGACGAGGGTCCCTTCTGTATAACCCACACGTCAGAATGTCTCAGTCTGTGAATAAGCATTCAGCATTAACGATTCCAGCAACCATTAGTGGTTTGGATGGTGGGCAGACAGAGTGGATGGGACTGTGGACCTCAAATACCTGGCCGCTGGACCCCAGCCTCGCCGCCCCCGGCCGCCCTGGCCTCCTGACTCCTGCCCAGCTCCATGGCCTGTTCTTCAAAGGTTGTGAGGCGCTGGAGGAGGGCGTGCCCATCTCCAGTCCACTGGCACTCCCGGGCATTATGGTGAGTTTTTGCCTGCAGAACAGAGAAGAGGATTTATTGGGGCTGTTCGCTCATGTAGTCTGCACGCGCACACTGCACCCCAACCACAGTGGCCCATCTGAGGCCTCCAGCGGCTCCTGTCCACACTACTGGTGATCAGTCCCCAGAAGATAGCATGGCTGTTCCCAACCCCTTCCCCCAACGACCACCTTGGACAAATTCGGCGTCCATCACTTTAAATAACACACGGCTCTTAGCGCCCATGGCAAGGAGGCGCAACTAAATGCGGCGCCGATGCCAGCAGATGCCAATTGGCCAAAACACTTTGAGGAACCCCTTGCACCATCTCATTACCATCAATATGACATGTGTTGGAGTTCTGAGTATGTGTCTAGCGGCCTCCCCTGCAGGTTGCCCCCAGACTACTCAAATGCCACAAAGACCAACATATGCTGCGGGGAGAACCCTTCTTCACCTCAACCACTAAGGCTGGAGTAAGCATGGTCAATACCCATTTGCCCACCCAGCGTGCACCAGATGCCCTATGCAGTAACGACAGCAAGACATGGTTGGGGGGTGGTCAAAGGCTAAGGCTGCCTTCTGGGTCAAATGGCCAAGACAGACATGGTACTCACCCTTCCAGAGAGCAGCAAATGATTGAATCTGTTCTTGCACTGGGTGCCAGTGTGCCGCACATCATCATGGGCGCTCACAGCATCACCCACCTCCTCCCACGCCTGGCTGGTGACATGGGGGGCACTCCTCCTCCCATCCTGCGGATACAACACGTGCTGATGGATAGACACCTCTCAGAGGAGGACAGCAAGGCATGCACCTGTAAATCGGGGGGCACAGTGGCCCCCCCGCTGGCCTCTCCTGCAGCCTGCCCCCCCTCCTCCTGCTCATGCTGCTGTGTAATCGATCCTTCCTCCCTCTCTCCACGAGTGGCCATGATACACTGCCTCGAGCAGGCTGCCTGGCCACTCTTTATACAGGCTGCTGGTTCCCCATTGGAACTGGCAGTCTGAGGCTGCCCGACACCACGACTATTTTCCCATACTCCACGGTCGCTTACCCGCTGGGCGAGCCTTAATTGGCCCGCCCGCGGAAAATGGCGGCATGGCCCGTTTCTCCAGCAGCAATCGGCCGCCCGCTCACCACCGAGTCTGTCGGGCCCGCCCGACCGACAAACGGAAAATCCTGCCCGTAGTCCCAGTTATTAACACATTTTGTTTGTTCTTCACTTTGACTCATTATAAAACATCTGATGTTTTATCATTTCACAGTTATCCCAAACTTAAATAGCAGTGTTGTTGGGTTGACAGGTTTTGTTAGTGCTCAATTTATTTCCTCAAAAGAAACTTTATTTTTTAATACCCAGAAACCATCTAGACTGTTTTCCCTTTAGCCTTTTTTTGAAATTTAAAATGTGTTTATATTAAACTTCAGGAAAGTTTCCTTTTCAATGTTTGAAATAGCAATTCATACCAATTTATTTCATCCATTCTAATTTCAGGAACAATTATGTCCAGGCTTGGTGGTTTTAAATGGTACATTTATATCATATAAGAGAAGCCCTTGCAATCACTTTAGCCGTAAATTCCACATCTCGTGTTCTTAAGCACTTTGTCTTGAAAGATAGCAAATGGCCTGAATGATTAAGGCCAAGTCTTTGAAAGGCAAAGTCTTTCATCCAGATTGACACCATGCTGTGCTTTATTTCTCAAATTTTCTGGAATTCTTGCTGCACTATCACTGTTCAGGTGCAGAGGGACACACCATAGTCACTAGTAAAGAAAAACAAACAATCCATTGTGGCTCGAGTTAGAAGCCCAACGGGTTAATTTGTCTAAACCTATCTGTAAGTTTATATTTATTCATTTATGGGATGTGGGCATCGCTGGCTAGGCCAGCATTTATTGCCATCCATAATTGCCCTTGAGAAGGTGGTGGTGAGCTGCCTTCTTGAACTGCTGCAGTCCATGTGGTGTAGGTGCACCCACCCACAGTGCTGTAAAGGAGGGAGTTCCAGGATTTTGACCAGGCTTCAGTGAAGGAATGGCAATATACTTCCGAGTCACTATAGTGAGTGGCTTGGAGGGAAATTTCTAAGTGGTTACGTTCCCATGTGTCTGCTGCCCTTCTTCTAGATGGTAGTGATTGTGGGTTTGGAAGGTGCTGTCTAAGGAGACTTGGTGAGTTCCTGCAGTGCACTTTGCAGATGGTACACGCTGCTGCCACTGTGCATCGGTGGAGGAGAGAGTGAATGTTTGTGGATGGGATGCCAATCAAGCGGGCTGCTTTGTCCTGCATGGTGTCAAGCTTCTTGAGTGTTGTTGGAGCTGCACTCATCCAGGCAAGTGGAAAGTATTCCATCATACTCTTGACTTGTGCTTTGTAGATGGTGAACAGGCTGTGGGGGGTCAGGAGGTGAGTTACCGAGTGCAGGATTCCTAGCCTCTGATCTGCTCTTGTGGCTACAGTATTTATATGGCTAGTCCAGTTCAGTTTCTGGTCAATGGTAACCCCCAGGAATTTGATAGTGGGCGATTCAGCAATGGTAATGCCATTGAACATCAAGGTTGGATTCTCTCTTGTTGGAGATGGTCATTGCCTGACACTTGTGTGGCACGAATGTTACCTGCCACTTGTCAGCCCAAGCCTGGATATTGTCCAGGTCTTACTGCATTTGGACATGGACTGCTTCAGTATTTGAGGAGTCATGAATGGTGCTGAACATTGTGCAATCATCAGCGAACATCCCCACTTCTGACCTTATGATGGATGGAAGATCATTGATGAAGCAGCTGAAGATGGTTGAGCCGAGGGCACTACCCTGAGGAACTCCTGCAGTGATGCCCTAGAACTGAGATAATTGACCTCCAAAACCACAACCATCTTCGTTTGTACTAGGTATGACTCCAACCAGTGGGGAGTTTTCCCCCTGATTCCCATTGACTCCAGTTTTGCTAGGGCTCCTTGATGCCCTTGATGTCACGGGCAATCACTCTCACCTCACCTCAGGAGTTCTATTCCCAGGCCATACTTGAATGGTGAATCAATTTGTCTCAGGCCACTGTCTTAATTTTACAAATGCCCAATGTGTTCCAGACCAATGGCTAGATCCCTTTCAGAAAAAGAACCTTGAAGCTTGAGAGGTCAAAAGATGACCCTCCCCATGTACCCGTAACAGTCATGGAGTCTCTGCGAATATATCTGAGTTTTCAGTGGGGGCCTGTTTGATGCTAAATAGAACCTCATGAAAGTCAATGTTCCCTTCCTTTAGGGCCATTTTTACCCTCTTAAATGAGACTTTAGTCAGAATGTCTCAGTCCATCTCCTGTTTTAGCTCTAGAGAGCATGTAGCTAGGGGAACCTGTTTAAAGATGTCTTTCTCTAACTGTGGGTATGAGGTCTTAAACCCTTCCCATTTTGGCATGGGGAGGAGGGGCTTGGTGTTCATACCCACTGTTACATCCAATTCTTTTTTCAGGGCCCTGACCTCACCAAAGAAGGGTGCTTGTACAAGGTTGTGGTTGTGATCTCTTCGCTGATCTCAGTGGATGAATATGATTCTTCACTGTTCCTTGCATCTGCTTCTGTCTTGATCTTAGCCTGTCCTGTGCCCCTGGATCATGTGACCTCACACAACTGGCATTTTCTCGTCTCGGATTGAGGTGTTACATTTGCAATTTCCCAACCTGCTGGGACTTCCCCAGAACCTAGGAAAATTTGGAAGATTAGAACATATGCACCCACTATTTCTGCAGACACTTCTTTTAAGACCATTGGCTGCAGGTCATCAGGTCCAATGGACTAGCCAGCCTTTAGTCCCATTAGTTTTCATAATACTACTTCGCTAGTGATTGTAGTTGTTTTAAGTTCCTCCCTCCCTCCCTTTTGCATCTTCATTTTCTACTATCCTTGCAAAAATTTTTATGTCATCTACTATGATACAAAATACTTGTTTAAAGTCTCTGCCATTTCCTTGTTTCCCATTATCAGTTCCCCAGTCTCACCTTCTAAGGGACCAACACTTGTTTTCCTTCTATATACCTGTGGAGGCTCTTACCGCCTGTCCTTTTTTTATTTCTTGCTAACTTTCTCTCAAATTCCAATTTCTCCCTCTTTATTACCTTTTAAGTCAACGTTTGCTGATTTCTAAAAGTTCCCCAATCTTCGGGCTACCTCTAATCGCTGCAGCATCGTATGTATTTTCTTTCAATTTGATACCATCCTTAATTTCCTTATTAGATACAGATGCTGGAACCTTCTAGTAGTCTTTCTTTCTCAATATAATATATCTTTGTTGAGAGTTAAGAAATATCTCCTTAAATGTCTGCCACTGCTTCTCTGCCATCTTATCTTTTAACCTATTTTCCTATTCCACTTTAGCCAACTCTTTCTTCATACCCTTGTAATTGCCTTTATTTAAGTTTAAGACACTAGCTTCAGACCCACATTTCCCACCCTCAAACTAAATGTGAAATTCAATCATTTTATGATCACTTTTGCCTCGAGGATCCTTTATTTTGAGGTCATTAATTAATCCTGCCTCATTATTTATTGTCAGATCTAAACTAGCCTGTTCCCTGGTTGTTTGCAAAATATATTGTTCGAAGAAACTGTTCCAAATATACTCTATGAACTCTTATCCAGGTTACCTTTGCCATCTTGATTTATCCAATCTGTATGAAGATTAAAATCTCCCTCAATTATTGCTGTATCTTTCTCACATGCACCCATTATTTCTTGATTTATACTCTGTCCTACAGTGTAGCTACTGTCAGGCGGCATATAAACCACTCCCACCAGTGACTTATTTCCTTTGCTATTTCTTATCTCCATCCAAACTGATTCTACATCTTCATCCTCCAAACCAAGGTCATTTCTCACTACAGTACTGATCTCATCCCTTATTAACAGAGCTACCCCACCTCCTGTTCCTTTCTTCCTGCCTTTCTGAAATGTCAACTACCCTGGAATATTTAGGTCATAGCCGTGATCATTTTGCAACCATTTCTCTATAATGGCTATCCTATCATACTCCTTTATTTCTATTTCTGCTTTCAATTCATCTATCCTATTACAAATGTTGTGTGAATTCAGATAAAGAGCCTTTAATTATTTCTTTTTACCATTTTCTCCTACTCTGATCTTATTTGCTGGTGCACTGTTATGTTTGTATGATCTGTCCCTTCCTGTCACAGTCTAGTTATCATTGCCCATATTGCTATCTTGCACTATTGCTTTGCCCTTTCTCTTCATCTTTCCAAATCACCTCTCATGTGAACCCCACCCCCACACCCAACTATTTAGATTAAAGCTAAAAGCAAAATACTGAGGATGCTGGAAATCTGAAACAGAAATAGAAAATGCTGGAAAAACTCAGCAGGTCTAACAGCATCTGTGGAGAGAAA
The DNA here is from genome assembly GCF_964194155.1 of Cetorhinus maximus. NCBI lineage: Eukaryota > Metazoa > Chordata > Chondrichthyes > Lamniformes > Cetorhinidae > Cetorhinus > Cetorhinus maximus. Next base: position 32,751,013 of record NC_135896.1, on the reverse strand, counting down.
GAGACAGAGTTAATGTTTCAAGTCCATATGACTCTTCTTCAGAGCTAAAGAGAAGTAAAAATGTGTTGAAATTTATACTGTTTAAGGACGGTGGAGCAGGTGAAGTTGGATAGAAGGCCAGTGGAGGCAAAGGAGAGAGTGGCAAAAATGTCACGAACAAAAGGGCAAAGAGGTGTTAATGGTAGTGGTACTGGCTAAAGGAGGTGCTGACAGTGGCATTAAGGTCAGAAAGCAGAATGTGGTAATAGCAGGACAAGAGTAAGCACTCTGGAAAAAACAACATGAACAAGTGAGAGATGACCCAGTGGGGGTGGGGTGGGGCAGAACGGACGGTGGTGGGAAAAAAGATCAAAAATAGGATAAAAGGTGGGGATAAAACAATGAATAAAAATGAAAATAAATAAAAAATAAAATTAAGTGGATTAAAAAGTAAAAATTAAAAACTAAAAATGAACATTGAAAAAAAGGGATAAAAAAAGGGGTAAGGGTGGAGGAGAGAGTTCATGGTCTGAAGTTGTTGAACTCAATGTTGAGTCTGGAAGGCTGTAAAGTGCCTAGTCGGAAGATGAGGTGCTGTTCCTCCAGTTTGCATTGAGCTTCAGTGGAACATTGCAGCAGGCCAAGGACGGACATGTGGCCATGAGAGCAGGATGGTGTGTTGAAATGGCTAGTGACAGGGAGGTCTGGGTCATACTTGCAGACAGACCAAAGGTGTTCCGCAAAGCGGTCACCCAGCCTGCGTTTGGTCTCTCCAATGTAGAGGAGACCGCATCCACGATTTCTCTGATGCCCTATGTCATATCAATAATTGCCAGTTCCCTGGCCCTAACCGCCTTCTCTGCACCATGGAAGTCCAATCCCTCTACACCTCCATCCCCCACCAGGATGGTCTGAGGGCCCTTAGCTTCTTCCTTGAACAGAGGCCCAAACAATCCCCATTCACCACCACTCTCCTTCATCTGACCGAACTTGTTCTCTTACTGAACAATTTCTCCTTAAACTTGTCTCACTTCCTCCAAATAAAAGGTGTGGCTATGGGTACCCACATGAGCCCTAGTTATGCTTGTCTCTTTATGGGGTATGTAGAATATTCCTTGTTCCAATCCTACTCAGGCCCCCTCCTGCAAATCTTTCTTCGGTATATCAATGACTGTTTCAGTGCTGCTTCATGCTCTCGTCTGGACCTGGAGAAACATCAATTTTTCTTCCAATTTCCACCCCTCCATCATTTTCACATGGTCTATCTCTGACACTTCCCTTCCCTTCCTTGACCTCTCTGTCTCAATTTCTGGTGATAGACTGTCCACCAATATTCATTACAAGCCCACTGACTTCCACAGCTACCTCGACTACAGCTCCTCACACCCCGCTTCCTGTAAGGACTCCATCCCATTCTCTCAGTTCCCTCGCCTCCATCGCATCTGTTCCGATGATGCCACTTTCCAAAACGGTGCTTCTGCCATGTCTTCCTTCTTCCTTAACTGAGGTTTCCCATCCACAGTGGTTAACAGGGCCCTCAACCGTGTCTGAACCATCTCCCGTGCCTCTGCCCTCAGACCTTCCTCTCCCTCCCAGAACCATGATAGGGCTCCCCTTGTCCTCACTTTTCACCCTACAGCCTCCGCATTCAAAGGATCATCCTTCGCCATTTCCGCCAACTCCAGCATGATGCCACCACCAAACACATCTTCCCTTCACCCCTGCTGTTGGCATTCTGTAGGGATCATTCCCTCCAGGACAGCCTGATCCACTCCTCTCTCACCCCCAACTCCTCACCCCTCCCACAACACCTTCCTATGCAATCGCAGAAGGTGCAACACTTGCCCCTTTACCTCCTCCCTCCTCACAGTCCAAGGGCCCAAACACTCCTTTCAGGTAAAGCAGCGCTTCACTTGCACCTCCTTCAATTTGGTCTACTGCATTCACTGCTCCCAATGTGGTCTCCTCTACATTAGACAGACCAAACACAGACTGGGTGACCGCTTTGCGGAACACCTTCCATCTGTCCACAAGCATGACCCAGACCTTGCTGTCGCTTGCCATTTCAACACACCACCCTGCTCTCATGCCCACATGTCTGTCCTTGGCCCGCTGCCCAACGCAAACTGGAGGAACAGCACCTCATCTTCTGACTAGGCACTTTACAGCCTTCTGGACTTAACTGAGTTCGACAACTTTAGACCATGAACTCGCTCCTCCATCCTCACCCATTTTTATCTCCTTTTTTCAATATTCATTTTTATTTTTAAATTTTTACTTTTTATCCACTTAATTTTATTTTTATTTATTTCCATTTTTATTCATTGTTTTATCCCCACCTTTTATCCTATTTTTGATCTTTATTCCCACCACCGTCCCCTCTCCTCACCCCACCCCACAAGGGCTATCTGTTACTTGTTCATGTTGTTCTTTCCAGAGTGCTGACCCTTGTCCTGCTATTATCACATTCTGCTTTCTGACCTTAATGCCACCATCAGAACCTCCTTTACCCAGTATCACTACCATTAACACCTCTTTGTCCTTTTGTTTATGACATCTTTGTCAATCTCTCCTTTCCCCCCACCTATCGCTGGCCTTCTATCCAGCTTCACCTGCTCCACCCCCTTTAAACAGTATAAATTTCATTACATTTTTACTTCTCTTTAACTCTGAAGAAGAGTCATACAGACTTGAAATGTTAACTCTCTTTCTCTCCACAGATGCTGTTAGACCTGCTAAGTTTTTCCAGCATTTTCTGTTTTTATTCAGCTTAAAGCCCTAGTTATACGATTTCTCAGGATACTGGTCCTAGCATGGTTCAGGTGAAGGCCACACCAATGGTACAGCTTCCTCTTTCCCCAGCACTGGTGTCAGTGTCCCATGTGTCAAAACTGAGAGAGGAGTAGTAGAAGCATTAACTGTAACTATAACATGGTACGGCTGGTTTAGCAGCCTGAGCCTAAACACTTTTTTGATCTTCACTTGAGCTTGTTTGCCAGTTGAGATAAACTGCATCTGAATGTAGATGTGAGAGGCTGTAAGAAGTTCCCATGTCTTCCCATTTATAAGTCAGCTCCACGACTCCAGTGTCTTATGCTATTCCATTTCTTATTTAATGAGGCCAACATATAAGAGAACATTTGGAATGGTTTGTTGTTGTGTTCATGTGATCATAACTACTACAAGGAATGATATATTTCAGGTTAGTTATGCTGCTAAGTGTGATCTTGCTAATGCCTGAGGATTCTATTTTACAAGTTTCATACCCAATCTACAGGCAAGCTTGGAGCTAGTTCATGGTGTGATAACATTTATTTGATGTAAAATCTCTAATTATCCTCAGACATATAATTAGTTATTTTCTAATATGGGTGACAATTCATACAGCATAATTCATAATTCAAATAAACCTGAAGCAAATTTAGAGCTGTGTTAATAGAGTGCATTTTATAATTATTACAACTTCAATTACATCTTGACAATTATTTTGGGCTACATTACTAACACATTGAAACTGCAGTTAAAGACAACAGTAATTAGGAGTTTCTCAATCACTTTGAATGTTTGTGGAACAAAGTTATAATGGTAAGATAATGAATGTGATTATGTAGGCAACTGATGTGACATTACCCTGATGTGCAAATGTATGCTATTTTATGAATATGATCATATTTAATTAGGGGTATTAGCACTAACAGGCCACTTTTAGTAACCTTTCCTTATCAGTCCTAGTTCAACTGCTATGTACAACATTTGATTGAACATACAATATTTTCAAGCAGTTCTTTTAAAAGAGAGCTCCCCCATAATTATGATGATGACTAACCAGAAGGGTACTTACCATTTTAACTCAGTGGTGTGTGAAATAGAGCGAAGCTGGAGATTGTTAGTGAGCACCTGAAAACTCAAAACTCAAAAGAAATGCAGGACTTTTTTTTTTTCACCTGTAGTTTTTTTTTTCATTTCCTCCAAATGGAAGGAGACTTTTGTTTAAACAATTCTGTTCACTTAAAAAAGCTACCATCACGTTGGTGCGGTTAGGAACAATAGTCTCCCCCTGAAAAAAAGCTTCGATGTCTTTATGTATTCTGGGGCATCTTCATTAATTTCAACATGTCAAGTGGGCCTGGAGGTTAATGTACAGCTGCCCAGGGTTGCCTATACATGTTACATTGGGTAATATAAAAGAAGAAGACAGGCACAAAGCATGGCCAGTTCATGTGCGAGTTTATTGTGTCATCGAGAACTACATATGCTCTGACGTCTTATCTCATTTAACATAATATATGAATACATTATACTGATTCCCCCTTCTAAAAGAAAAGTATTATTTGTTTCCTTTCAATAACAACAAACCATACTTTCTGTATGCTTCTCTTGATGCATATTCAAGAGTATCCGTTGTGTATAAAACAAATTCCTTCTTCTTCAAAAACATGCGTCTTGCACATGAAATGTTTTGTAACCTTTGCTTGCAATAAATATACTGAAAACATGAATTCATGTGTTTCAAGTTTTTATTTCAACCAGTCTTATTGCAAAATGTCTTGCATTTAAATGTGTCGTATAGGTATTTATATTCATAACAATATCAACCAAATAGAAGATACTGTTTCTTTCCCAGAAATTGATGCTTCAGATACTGAGATTTGAACTGGTTTAAACTCTGGCATGAGCTTGTGACCAAGTGGATCATGCTTGTGTTTTGGTTCACCCCTTGCTGGGATCATGTGATCTACATGAACATTCCTCACCTTTCTGTCAATTTCAACCCAGCATCTTTTGGCCCCATATCTTCTACTGCTCTTTCCAAATCCTACTTGTGTGTTTTGTGAGGGGGCCCCAGGACACAAACAGGCTCTTTTTGCCTGGATCGGCATTCCTTTTTGTTTATGTCATACTGATATATTTGACTCAACTTTAACAGTCAGTTTGGTAGAACCAGGTTCAAACGTGTCCTTAACCTTTCTCTCCATCAAAGCTCAGTGGGTATATACCCTGCTGTGGAGGGTGGAATTGTTCTATGCTTCAGCAGAAAATTAGCCAGCCGCTGTCATTGAAAAGTCATTATCCACTACCCCTGTTGTGAAGATTGCACCATGACAGACTACATCTGAGTCCTCATGAGGCAAATACGTAATGCATCAATGATAACATTCTCTTTCGAACTGCGATATTCAATGTTGTACAAGAACACAAGAAACATGAGGAATAGTAGACCATGTAGCCCGTCAAAGCCTGCTCTGCCATTCAATATGATCATGGCTGATCTTGGGCTTCAACTCCATTTCCTCGCATGCTCCCCATATCCCTTGATTCCCTGAGGCCAAAAATCTGTCTATCCCAACCTTAAATGTATTCAATGATGGAGCATCCAAAACCATCTGGGGTAGAGATTCCAAAGATTCACAGCTCTTTGAGTGAAGTAATTTCTCTTCATCTCAGCCCTTAAAGATCAGCCTTTATCCTCAGATTGTTCTCCCCATGTTTTAGATCCCCTGACCAGCGGAAACAATCTCTCAGCATCTATTCTATCAAACCCCTTCAGAATCATGAATGTTTCAATGAGATCGCCTCTCATTCTTCTAAGCTTCAAAGAATTTAAGCCCATTTTAGTCAGCCTCTCATTACAGGACAACCCCCTCATCCCAGGGATCAATTTAGTGAACCTTCGCTGTGCCGCTCCAACGCAAATATATCCTTTCTTAAACGTGGAGACCAAACTGACCACAGTACTCCAGATGTGGTCTCACCAAAACCCTGTACAATTGTAGCAAGACTTCTTTATTCCTGTACTCCAATAAAGGCCAAAGTGGTAGTTGTGCTGTGAGAGGAGTACAGCCCACCACTGCCATCATCAGTCTTGTAGATATTGGTCCTAGAACATCTACTAGGCGTTTATGATCTGTTACTAGTGTTACAAGGATATGCTTTTTAAAAAAAAGATATTTTCTCTCTTTTTGGCTGTATTTATAAAAATAAAGTGAAACCCGCTAAAGATAATGGAGACTGTCAGACAACTACAATATACAGCTTGCATTCCACCAAGTGGGATTGAAAGACACCCAACCTTGTGGCGAGCATGAAAGGCCCCATCACATGTTGGGTTTACACTATCCTGAAATTCCAGAGAATATAGACCCAATTTACTCAGCCTTTCGTCATAGAACAACCTGGCTGTCATCTCATCTAGGGGCTAATCTAGTCAAACTTTACTCTGCTGCCTTCAACGCAGGTATACCATTCCTTAAATGTGGAGAGCAAAACTGCACACAATTCCAGGTGCCATCTTACCAAAGCCCTGTGCAATTGTAGCAAGACTTCTTTATTCATGTATAGTATTCCAATCATTTGCCTTCCTAAGTGCTTGCTGTATCGACATGCTAAATTTGTTTTCCTTGTACGAATACCCCAAGTTCCTCTGAACATCAAGTTTCATATCTATTTAAAAATAATCTGCTTTTCTATTCTTATGACCAAAGCAAATAAGCTCACACTTCCCACATTATACTCATCTGTCATCTTGTTGCCCACTCACTGAATCTATCTATATCTCTGTAGTCTTTTGTGTCCTTTTCTTACATTCCCACTCAGCTTTGAATCACAAACAAATTTAGATACATTACTCTCTGTCTCCTTGTCTAACTCACTGATACATATTATAAGTAGCTGAAGCCCCAACAGTGATCCTTGCAGCTCTCCAACAGTTACAGCTTGTCAACTTGAAAATGCCCAATTTTTTCCTTACTTTTTGCTTTTTGTTCACTAAGCAATTCTCTGTCCATGCTGATATTTAACTCACAACTCCATGAGCCCTTATCTTCATATTAACCTTTTTGTGAGGCTCCTTGTCGAATCCCTTTGGAAATCCAAGTATACTACATCCACTATATCTATCTTACTAGCTACATTCTCAAAAAACTCTAATAAATTTGTCAAACATGATATCCTTTTTGTAAAACCATGTTGACTTTGTCTGATCATACTATGATTTTCTAAATGCATTGTTAAGACTTCCTTAATAATAGCTTCCAGCATTTTCCCGACATCTGATGTCAGGATAAGTGGCCCGTAGTTCCTGACGCATTGCGAGCACCCTATCTACTTAGGAGTCACCCTTGACAGATGCCTCACCTTCAAGAACCACATCGAAAAGACAAAGGCAAAAGTGAGCACACGAAACAACATCATGAATAAGCTCACTAACACAAAATGGGGAGCAAGCTCGAAATCATTGCGAACCAGTGCACTTGCTCTTTGCTATTCCACTGCTGAATACACCTTCCCTGCATGGGAAAGATCTACTCATGCTAAGAAGATGGATGCCGTTCTGAATGCAAGCTGCCAACTTATCACAGGTTGTTTAAAACCAACAAACACCAACAGCCTATATATCCTGGCAGGTATCGCTTCCCCTGATATAAGAAAAATGGTAGCCAGCAAGAAAGAATGATTCCGTCAAATATCAGATGAGAGGAACCCTCTACATGGTCATACACTACACCCAGCCGCCTAAAGTCAAGGAAGAGCTTCATGAACAGTGTTGTTCCATTACAATCAACCCCATCTAAAGCCCACATCGCCTTGTGGAAAGACCGGCTCGCCAGTCTCGAACAACCCCCAGCGATGGAAATTCTACCGGATGAAAGCCTTCCCCCAGGAGCTAATTGCAACTGGGCAACCTGGAAGTGCCTAAACAGACTTAGGACTGGTGTAGGTCGTTCAAAGGTGTCACTAAGCAAATGGGGAGAGACAACCAGCCCGACAACTTGTGAATGTGGAACTGAGCCACAGACTATTGAACATCTCCTGCAATGCCTATCACTAGAGGAACCCTGCACTGTTGCAGATCTTGCCGAATTCAACAACAAGGCGCAAAATTGTGTCCAGTTCTGGCTGGGCCATGTATAGACTGTCCGTGGGCACAATAAGAAGAAGTTCCTTATTTTCCCTCTCTCTTCTTTCTTGAATAGCAGTGTTATATTTGCTAACTTCTGATCTGCTGGGAACATTCCAGAATCTGGACACACAAGCAATGCGGCACTCCTTGCAAAGTCTTGTCCATTGTATCTTGAAAGATTTTTTGAGAAAACTTCACACCTTAGGGTAGCTTTGTGTAGGAGATTAAGCACCTCTTTGTTTATCATGAGATACTGCTGACTCTCTCGATCCACATTGAGCTGGCAATAAATGTGGAGCAAATCTAACGTTTTGAATAGCTTGGATCCTGCTAGCTCTGCATACAAAGCTTAGGAGGTCGGTAATGGGCACTGCTCATCATCTACTGCCTGGTGGATTGTGACTTTTTAGTCATTGGTTTTGTTTGACTTGGGCACGGCTACAGTTGGAATTGCCCAATCACTGTGATCAGCTTTCACTAATACACCATTTCTTTCTACCTTCTTTAGCTTCTCTTTAACCTGGGTTTCAAAAGCAAAGGGAACCAGCCCAGCCTTGCAATTTACAGGTTTTGTCTATGAACCCATGTAATATTTATCTTTTTTAATGTACAATCACTTTTTAACCATGTAACTATTTCTTTATGGCCCTGAACTTCTGTGGAGTGGCAATCAGAGATGGATTGCCACTGTGCTCCTAGGTTCTGAACTTAAAATCCAGCTGTTCCTTTCTCACCCGACCTTCCGACTCAGGCCAGATGCAAACTGTCTAATGCAGCGGGTGCCTGATGCCATGTGTCGAGAGCGGCAGAGTCAAAGGTGAGGATGCCACGCCCCCTTTTTTTACAGCACTAACAGCCGTAAAGCAGGTAAGTTTAAAGGTCCAGCCGCTTTGAGAAGGCAGGGGGAAGGTAGGTTTGTAAGGTAAGTGGGTAGGGTTGGAGGAGTCGGGGTCGTGGGGTGGGGGGTTGGGAGGGGGTGTGGTTGGTTGCGGGGGGGAGTTGATTGGTCAGTGGGGGGGCTGGGCATCAGGTGGTTGGGGGAGGTCAGGTGGTTCATAGGGGACTGGTCAGTGTGGTGTCTGGTGGTCAGGGGGTGGGGGGGGGGCAATCCCGTGGGGTGTTTGGGGGGACTAGTGCAGTACTACAGTTACCCAGGAGTTAGAAGCGATTTAATTATTCTAACCCTTCCTGGGTAACCATTCTGGTAAGGCAGTCAGAACCATCTGAAGTTTGTGATTTAATCGTACTTTCGAATGGTTCCCACAGCAGGGCAATTGCCCAACGAAAGTTTGAACGTCCCGGGCAATTGACATGAAATCCTTACCTGGGGACCCCTGGAGAGGGTTCCCCAGTAGATCTTTGGGTTATCTCCCCAGCTACGTTGCCCTGGAGTTTGGAAGTTATAGGCCAATTTCTTTTACATTAATAAATGTAGACCAGTTGTGCTGTAGTCCTGCATGTGGAGTCTGTCTCATGGTGGTAACATGGAACAAGAAGGCGAAAGTAGAACCCAGGCCAAAGATATCGAAGAACTGTGTAGTGTGGGCATGGAGAAGGGCATGATGGTTAACTCGGTCAAGTCAAAATTCTGCTAGAATTAGCAAGTTCTGCAAAATTAATTAAACTGCAGGATTACTTGTACCAGGGAAGAGAAACAGACAATGCTTCATTAAGAGATAATAAATATGCCTCCTTCTCCCTGCTAAGGAGATTGATAACAGTGTTAGAGATAACAAAGTGGAGTCAAGTATGCTATGGTATCCCAAGTGTAACTGTCAAAGGGGACCTAAACAGAAGATATCTGGAGAAGTAACTGTGAACTCACTGACTTGTATTGGGAAAGGACAGTGTAATTGAAAACCAATTAAATAGGCTAAAAACACTTATTACCTTATCAGGCACAAGGCCAAAAACACTATAAAGAAAGAGCACACAAAGACATCATTGCTGCAGTGATTAGAGCAATTTGGTCAGTCACTCAGAAGTTACTCATCGCAGGATTGAGCACGGAGATGGACTCTGGTTCACAGGGAAGCTAAGCAATCGGTATTGTCAAGAGTACGTACTATTGTTTAGTGGTTTAATAAAGGTGTACCACATTTAGTGGAACAATATTCAATTGTTGTGTGCCCAGAGTAGAGGCACAAACTTAGAGCAACTTCAGGCCTGATTGGGCTGTGTGCTTCCACACCAATTCCACCTTCACAACTATCCTTGAAAATGTTGCTGGAACAATTCGAAAGCTGATCAAGCTTCTTGGTTGCCTCACCTTGGAAAACATGCTTCCTAACTTCAGCCTGTGAGGTCAATCTTTACCCATTAATGTTGGTTTGTTGACATAGCTCACTGCAACAATGAGCAACTTGAGGGACTTAAACTTTTGTTGGACATTGCATCCTATTTCTCCACATGTTTCTGATACCTCACAAAGTGGGTTTTCAACTGAACTGTGAGAGGTACATCACTGAATTTGCTCTCATACATTTGCTGAATTTGTTCTCTTTGCTAGTCTTCATGGAACAATCTGCAGTTGTATCGATGCACATGTTGATATACTTTTGATTTACCAACAGCATTGTACAACAGTCTTTGCCATTTGAGTGATTGCTAACAGCATAAATATTGTACTGCCCTCTTTGTTTAAGCACTCTGGGTTCACTTCAAGATTGTGAGCTCCACCCTTACGTTGCTGTTTTCCATTCCCACTGGAATTAGTTCTTTTTCCTGCATTTGGTCTTTGCTTGGCAAGCGGTTACAATATAGCCTTTCTATTGGCAATTAAAAAGCATTTGGCATTTCTGCGCTGACTGTGGCGTGTGGTTGCCATTACAGTGATAACAAGTTACTAAATCGCTATTACCAGGACTCTTCTGCCTAGGTCTCCCCACTTTAGATTTGGCAGAGCTCTTCTGACTGTGGATAGAAGCTGTACTTGTCACCTGCATAGGATAAAATTGATGAGCATTCTTTCATCTCCATCGATAAAGTAATCTTAAACACTAGCCCAAATGTAAGATTTTGTGTGTTCAGTAACTTAGATTGGATTCTTCCATTGATCAATCCACACACAAATCTGTCTTGCAATATGCAGTCTAACAATGTTCCAAAGTTGCAATGTAATGATAAATTCTTCAGTGGCACAATGTAGTCACCAACTGTTTCGCGATTTTTTTCTGATTCCTGGTCCCAAATTTGTAGCTTTCCATTATCTCTCATGACTTAGGATTGAAATGATCCTCCAAAACGGTGATGATTATTTTGAATGAACCACCTTTTGCCTTGCAGGCAGCAAGAAGATTTGTTAGCATGCCATACGCTTGTGGGCCAATTTATGTTAGCAATATTGCTTTCTTTCACTCAAGAGTTGCCTAATTCTGAGTCCTGACCTTGTAACTTTCACCTTCAAGTTCCAAAACTTTATTAATTCTAAAAACCATTCTTTCAATATAAGAACTGGATAGTTCTCTAGCCCTCTCATATGTTCTGAGCCTCCCAATGTATCCTGTGGGTGCAGCCATATTGTCCCATTTCCAAATTTTCTAGGGACACAGTAAATACTTCACTGCAGCTGCCCATAACAGTGATACAGAATCTCATGTACTCCTACTGTAGATGCGAGGCAGATGAGATTCAACATGAGTATTCATGATAAAACATGATAAGTCGGTTTAGTAGAAACAAATCACCTAAAACTAATCTAGTCAGTGGTGGGAAATGCCCTGTAACAACCTAAAAAGAGAACTATCACTTGGATCCCATTACTGTAAGCATAAGGGCAAGTTTTATAGCAATTCCTCTCCACAGTCTTGGAAAGTTCTCAGCAGCAAAGAGTTCTTTTACCTCCACCTGTTCAACCCCATCTGCTGAAGGGTTTTGTTCGTGCTTTGAGGATTTCTCTCTTCTCTGATCTGGGCTGGGTTCTGTCACAGCCTCCAGAGTGCAGAGGCAAATATCTCAAATTCAGTTTTAGTGCAGAGCCAATCACACCTGTTCTGCTTTCACAAACACAAACATTTTCGGGTCATGACATGTATGAAAACTTACCCATGCCTAATCGAAATTTCCAGGCCATTGGGTCGATCCTAGACATGGTGGCATTATCCTCGTCGTCAATTTGTTACACGTTGGGTGGCATAAAAAAGAAAGCAGACATGAAACTTGGCTAGTTCACATGTGAGTTTATTGTGTCATTGTGTACTGTGCATGCTCTGACATCTTACCTCATTCACGGGAATACATTACAGTGCACTGTTGAAAATCTCTACCAAATGCAGCAAATAAATTAATTCAAATGAAATTAAAACTCATGCATAGGATGTTAACTGTTGGACAGTAATCTTTCCATTCCTGCATCAATTTACTTATTAAACAACCGACTTCTCTTACCTTAATTTCACTTCCTAAATTAAGCTGCCTACAAAATAAAGCCAATTGAATTACTTACCTTCACTGACACAGTTTAGTGTTTCATTATACAGCATATAAACATCAGTGATCCAGCAGCAAACACTTTTGCTTCATCTTGTTATTGGATCATTGGTCAGGACTGGCAAAGACTTTGAAATATCTTTAAAATCTATTTACTCTGTGATTCCTGGCTGCCAGTAATGACACTTTTCATCTCTGCCAGTAGCAGTGACAGGAACTGTCGAATGCTTAACTTAAATAAGAACCATAGAACTCAGCAACTGATATATGGAGAACCTGTTGGCACAAGGTGAAGCAACAGTCTGATTGACCTTGTCATTCTCATTGGTAGCAAATATTACGTTTCAGTGAGAATTTACGAGAGAATGTAGAGATTAATGCAGAAATGTTCCAGAGTATTTCTTTCCCTTTTTTTAAACTTCTAGGAAATTAAGTGACTGTGGGATTGGAGGTGGTTGGGGAGTGGGTGGGGAGGGGGTAGTGGGAAGGTTGGTGGGGAGATGGGGTGATGGGTGAGATAGTGTGTGTTTAGCAAGTGTCCAGTCACGATGTTCCAGCCATCATGGTTATGGGACAGGCTTGATGAACTAGCCAGTCTTTTCCTTTTGGTCATTTGCATGTGTTCAGAACTGAAGAAGAGTTATGTTTAAAATACTGATTATTTTCCTTTCTCCACACCAGCTGGCTGACTGGTTGAGTGTTTCCAGTGTTTTCTGCTTTTTTGTTCGATATCATTTCCAACCTTAGTCTGCAACTTTATCTTGCTGGAGCTGTTATATGCTGGCGAAGTTGCTGTAAACTGGAAGAATTTCACTATCAGTTTTTAAAACATATCTCCACAGGATATGATCCCTGCACATTCAGATTTACACATTTAAAATCTGACAAAATTCATGACTCAGAGGAAGCAGTCAATGCAATTTCCTTCTTGTGCAGTTGATTGTTCTGTTCCTTTTTATGCCTTGTTCCTTTTGTTCTGTTGTCTTTGAAGTGTGAGCTCACTTTGTCTGATCTTGAGCTAATCTGCTCCAACTGTGTTAGAGAAGTGAGGAATGTTGTACTACAGCAATGTCTACTACTATCTAATGAATCAAATGTTTCTCAAATACTTCTTAGTAAAATTAAATTCGCAAGGAAATGGTAGTAACAATAGACTATGTGAAATATTCTTTGAACTAAGATTTCCTGATGGATGATATCTTTAATCTGCATAAGTATTTATCTTTCACCCAAAAAAAATCAATTTTGAAAATATTTGCCTTTTTAAAAAATTCATTGATCGGATGTGGGCATCACTGGCTAGGGCAGCATTTATTGCCCATCCCTACTTGCCTATGAGAAGGCGGTGGTGAGCTGCCTTCTTGAACCGCTGCAGTCCATGTGGTGAATAAACATCAGCATATCCTTTGGCATATTGACTCAACTTGGTTCTTCTACTTAAAATCAGACAGTTAATGGATTTTATGCTTGTATTTTAGGTGGTTTATAGAGTAAAACACAATACTTGGTTTCTCTTGTGTGTATGAGGCCAAAGGTTCTAGATTCTCCCAAATTACTGGATAGTGGCTATATCCCAATAATCTCACAGACAACAATCCCAGTAATTGTGCCCTCCAGTGGGAGAGCAACCCATTTGCACAGGATAATATGTCTAAGCTTCTCTTGGCAGCTTTCTGCCTATGCCAGCAGAAATGTGCTGATTGTGAACGTGTTTCCAGAGTCCCCCAAAAGCTGCACTGCTCCAATTGGACTTCAAGTAAGGGGACAAGCTCAGGATAATTTTAATTTTTTTTTCTTCTTCAGAGACCCTTCTGGTCTCATGCAGAATGGTACGCCTCACTTTTCTAGGTGAAGTACCAATTGCTACTATAATAGGTTTCCAGTGACTCTCGGTCCAGAAACACCTCAAATTTAAAATTCACATCCTTGTTTTTAAATGTCACAATGGCCATGCCCTTCCCTATTGCTGTAAGATGCTCCAACCTATACTTCTCTACAGTCCACCAAGTCTGGCCTCTTTTGCAACACCTTTGTCCACTATTGGTGTTATGCCTTCATCAGAATAGGCCCAAATCTCTGGAATTCCTTCCTAAAAATCTCCACCACTTTACCTTTGTCTTCTTTTTAAAGACATTTCATAAAACCTACCTCTTTGGCCATATGATTTCAATCACCTGTCCTATTATCTCCTTGCACAATTAGATGTTCAATTACTACAATGTTCAGTCCCCAGTGAACTTCAAGACTGGGAACAATGGCCAGCCTATCTTTTTCCTTATAACGCTATAAGGCAGAAGTTCCTTTATATAAGGCCAACAGAAAACTCCCAGAAAAGCAGTCATCATAGAATGTCGAAGTGTAGTTGCCTTCACTTCTCTCTATTTTGTTCTTTACTACATAGCTTAAAGGCCATCATTTATTGCCCATCCCTAATCGGCCTTCCAAAGGTGGTAGTAAACTGCCTTTATGGACTGCTGCAGGCCCAATGATGAAGAAAGGGAGTTCCAGGACTTTCACCCAGTGATATAGTTCCAAGTGAGGGCGGAGTGTGACTTGAAGGCGGTGGTGTTCCCACGCACCTACTGCCCCTGTCTTTCCTAGGTAATAGAGGTCACAGGTGAGTTGTTGCAGTGCAGTTGGTACACACTGCAGCCATGGTGTGATAGTGCTGGAGGGAGTGCATGTTTAAGTTGTCAGTCAAGTATGTTGCTTTGTCCTCAATGGTGTCAAGCCTCTGGAGTTTTCTTGTTGGTGTGTATTCTATCATATTTCAGACTTATACCTTGTAGAGGAAAGGATTTGAGGAGTCAAGGCATGAGTCATTCACTGCAGAATACACAACCTCTGACGATCTCTTGGAGCCACAGTATTTATATGGTTTGTCCAGTTCCGTTTCTGTTCATTGGTGATCCCCAGGACATTGCTGGTGAAAGATTTATCAATGGTAATGCCATTGAATGTCAAAGCGATGTGGTGAGACTTTCACTTGAAGATGGCCATTACCTGGCATTTCAGTGGCACAAGTTATCAGCTCAAGCCTGAATATTGCCCGGTTGTGTTGCATGTGGACAAAGACTGCTTCATTACCCGAGGAGTTGTGAATGATACAGAATACTGTGTAATCATCAACAAACATCTCCACTTCTGACCTTATGAAGGAGGGATGGTCATTGATGAAGCAGCTGAAGCTGGTTGCTCCTAGGACACTACCCTTAAAAACTCCTGCAGAATGCCCCGGGACTGCAAAGATTGGCTATGTATGTTTGAAATCAAACATGGCTAGCAGTGCAGATAGAACTGGATAGTGTAAACATCACATTGAAGATCTTTAAAGCATAAAGTCATGAAAGTGTATTTTAAATCAGCAGCACTTCAAAGTCAATTATGGTCAAATGGCTGGGGGCCTCGATGCCAGTCTCTGTAGCCTGGTATCTTGTGGCTGTTGTCTGTCAAATAGCCTTAGCAAGAACTCACGTGACTTGCATATGTCAATTATGTTATTCCTTTGTCACTAATGGAGTTCCTAGTGTGGGAAACATGAGGAATAGTTTTGATTGTAATGAGAACAGAAAACGCTGGAAATATTCAGCAGGCCGAGTAGCGCCTGTAGAGAGAGAGAAACAGAGTTACATCATTTCAGGCCTGTGACCTTTTTCAGAACAGTTATTCTGTGTTTGTGTTGTTGTAGCAGTTCTCAAGACCTTATCTATTGCATGTGGATAACTATGGTACAGATACTCTAGGTAAAAATTATATTCTGTCAAACATAGAAAATGAACAGCGATCCAGAGATCAAAATAAAAATGTACAAATGCTGAAAATTCAAAATAAAAACAGAAATTGCTGGGAGACAAAGCAACATATTTTGGATGCAGGAAATCTGAAATACAAACGGAAAATGCTGGAAGTACTCTGCAGGTTGGGCAGCATCTGTGGAGGGAACATTTCAGGTAAATTACTTTTCATCCGAACTGCTGTAAACATGCAGTCTGTCCATTAGCATCTTAAAGAAAAAGGTTGGTTAACATTTTGGTGCACATTTAATCAGAACTAGGATAATCAGAAGATGTCTAACATATTCAAAAATTCAGGAGTTTCTGAACCAAATCAAAGAGGAGTCTACATATCTAGAATTTCTATATGATCAATACTGAATGCACCTTATCCCCCTGCAAGGCCATACCCCACTTACTTAAATGTAAGGAGCTTAGGTACTGGTTGGCTTAGAGATCCTCAATTGCACACAATTGCACACATACTGCTGGAGTTTAAACAGCTAAAGCAATTCTAAGAAGATTAGATGTTAGCTGCCCAAGGTGGAGGTCAATGAACTGAACATAATGGAAACTGACCCTTAAGTATCAGCTGCTTTAGGTAATACTTGTATGAGCTGATCAATTAGTTTAGGACGTGTCTTAATAGATGCAGGTACCAATGTTCTTAATTGAGTCACACTTGTGTAAAGTAATTGCATATCTTAGATTAGAATGTATTTACTAAAATGGAGAATTAACACTGGAACGCAGTCTCAATGTGCTGACAAAATGTAGAATTTAAAACAGACAAGAGCTCAATGGATCCATTTGGCTGGACAGTTGTTAATTGCAGAAAGAAAGTGTGTGATAAAATAACAGGAATAAGGGATTCTATTCATTTTGTCATCAAAACTGTATATTTGCTTGTGAGGAATTCAGCTTGTTAATTGAACTAATGGTTAGGTACATGTTTGCTTATTAGCTTCCCCTTCTGTTTTTAACTCTTTTAGTGTACAGGTGCAGTGGGTAGATATGCCAGTGGTTATGTGAACTCAAGCTTGGATTTTAGAAGGTGAGATTTTGAGCAGCTCAAACAGTGTAATCGCAGAGAGAATGCATGCAATATGGATTTAGTCCAAGTTTGGTAGTGTATGTCTGCACTTTTTGCTGATAGTTTATGACAGGATTTGGTTTTTATTGTGTTGAATCTGTCACTTACCAATAATTAAAAAAATAAAGTTGTGAAGTCTCTTCACTGAGGGTTGTGAGTTAACTTGGCAATATAGAGAAAGAAAAAGAAGGACTTGCACTTTTCATGATTGCTGAATGTTGTAAAGTACTAATAGCCAATGAAATAAGTATAGTCACTATTGTAATTTAGGAAATGTAGCAGCTAATTTTGTGCACAGCAAATGCCGACTAACAGCAATGTGATAGTGACCAGATAATCTGTTTTATGATGTTGATTGAGATAAATGTTGGCCAGCACATGGGGATAACTGCCCTGCCTTATGACACTATTTAAAAATGGGATCTTTTCTAGTCACCCAATCAGGCAAGGAGGACCTTGGCTTAATGTCTCATTTAAAAGACAGGACCTCTGACCAGTGCAGTACTGAAGGAGTGCTGGAACGTCCATCTTGATTTTTGTGCTCAACCGCTGAAGTGGGACCTGAACTTAGAATCTTTATGACTGGGGGGGACAGTAGTACCAACTGAACCATGGCTGAAGACCAGTCTGATTAGTCTAATACCACATAACTTACCAGTACAGAGCATAAGTGAGCTTATGACTGCTCATCCAGTTAAAACTTGGATAACTGTGTGAACAATCCAAGCTCCAGTGACTGATCTACCCTTCCCTTCTTCATTAGTAAGCCTGGCTAGCTTATCAACAGTGTCCTGGAACACAGCAAGCTTGCTTAGTTCAGCTTTGTGGGCCTGCCACTTGGCTCCAAGCCTCCATTGCCACTCATGTCATCTTGG
Source organism: Cetorhinus maximus (assembly GCF_964194155.1). NCBI lineage: Eukaryota > Metazoa > Chordata > Chondrichthyes > Lamniformes > Cetorhinidae > Cetorhinus > Cetorhinus maximus. The sequence goes on along the minus strand of NC_135896.1, from coordinate 32,732,965 downwards.
AGCCACCTCGACCACAGATACCCTTCCACTCGAGGAAATTTGTCACCAATTAGTCATTGAGCAAGTGATCATTTGAACCCCTAATACTGGACAGCAGTGCATGAACTGCTGACAGTTAATATGAGCAGCCCAATAAAGATCATCTTGCCAAAATGATTAAAGCAAAGACATAAGGAGATGGATAGAAATAGAGTTCAATTACAATGACTTTCATAAAGAATCTGCTTTTATACACTGCTACTGAAGTTTGTTTCTAATTTTTCCACATGAGTTATAATGGTACAACATAATAACCTAAATAGCAACAGACCATATCTTGATGTTGCTTAGACATGATTTTTCTGAAAATCAAATTAAAAAGCCATTAATTTTACTTACCAATTCAAAATGTCAGACATGCTGAAAATCATTGCTACTTTGGGAATTTACTTACCACTGTCTTATTCTATTAAGACAGGTACATTTTCTAATTATGATTAATGTCATTTCTCAGAATTAAACTATCATAATTTTCAGTCCAAACCTTCATGTTCAGAAAGCTGCATCAGTCATATTTTACTGATTTAACGGGAAGTGTTGAGTTTGAGAAATCTGCATAACTTCAAATAGCTCCCTGCCTTAGCAGCAGGGTCTTGAGAAAGTGGCAGTTATCAGGTTACTTGGACCACTAAGCTGCTTTTAAGCTATATATAGCATTGACATGAAGCAAAACCACTGCTCATCTAAGTTTCAATTATAGCGTAAATGCAGCCTGAATCAGCACTCATGCCCCAACCTTACACCATAGTCAAGAACAGTGGGATCTGCATGCAGGATGGAGTCAGTTTAAACATTGACACACAAGTTACAGTCCACAAACTGCATCTGCACTTAACTTGTTAGGGTGATTTTCCTCAAGGTTGTCACTGGGCACTGAAAAAATGCATATGCCCAGATGGTGCACTGAGCCTGTGGGCAGAAGAGTTTACTGAGTTTCCTGGCCCAGGCTATTTGCATAAGTTGAGGGGAACTCCTGTGCAGATCCAGCTCCTGAAAGGGCCTTTGCAAAGTGGGAAGAGATGCTTGCAGCTGTGATCCTGGACTCTGGCATTTAAGCCTGAAGATCTTGCTATGGAGAGGTGAGGGATTAAAGTTAAAACATTCCTGGTGCCTACCAAGACCCCTACTGCCCTACTGTGTGAATGCCATTTGTTTAAAGCAGTGCTTTGGGGGTGGGGAGGGGATGGAGAAAGACCTGCAGCAGAAAGATGCAACGGAGTAGCAGGTAGGTCTCATGTTTAGGGGAATGGGGGAAGAGATCACAATGGTGGGGATTTGGGTAGAGCCACCTTGTCGGGGGCGTGAGTGATGGTTGGGGGCGGGGGGGATAGAGTGGGAGTAGGGATTGGTGACTGCGGCTGGTTGGAGGAGATTGGGGGTCAGAAATCATAGAGCTGGGGTGTCAGACAGATCATGGTTGGATTTACAGGTAAGCTTGAGGACCTGGGAGTAAACATTTCTGCTTCTCAAGTCCACAAGCAGTGATGTAAAGACAGTTGTCTTATATACCCAGCTCTTCTCACCTCCTTTTACCTGTCATGTCTCCTGATGACAGGGAAACCCAGCTAACATGAGATTAAAATGGATGGCTTATAAAAGTGGACACACACAGCCTTCTTAGAAACTTTCAATGATTGATTCTTTCCAGAGAGTGGATTTGACAACTGATACATTCCATATTACTCACTTGTGGCCATTTTTATGTATGTATGTATATATAGCCGAACTGGAATAAAATAGTCCCAGTTGGTATTTGACCGCCCATGTGGCACATTGTCTCTTATCTGTCTTGAAAATATATCACAATCTGGTGATGAAGATAGGATTTTGGGTTCCCTAGCCAAACAAAATTTGGTTGGAGAAGTTTCCAGCAAATCAGTAAAGGAACTGTGAGTGTTATTTTTTGCTAAGAAATAGTTTTAGTGAAAAGGTTGTTTGTACATGTGGGTAGACAGACCTTTGAAGATGGCTGTATCAATAGGTGTTATTGGGTGACTGGGAGAGTCATGACTGAGAGTATGTGGAGCAGCTAGGGATGTATTTCACTGCTAATAACATCCTTGATGTTCCTGATAAACTAGCTGTTAATCAGACAGTGGGCGAAAGGAAACTAATATTTCTGACTGAAGCAGTCCTGGGAGTGTATGAAATGCCCAAGAAGTTACTCATCCCTGCTAAGCCAAAAGACACACTGCTGTTGGACATTTAGTGTAAGCTTGAACAGCACCACAGTCCCAAGCAATTGGAGATTGCTAAAAGCTATCAGTGTAGAAGAAGGAATCAGTTGTCCAGTGAGGATTTTGGAGACTTTAATGTGACTTTGAAAAAACTGACCATTCATTGTAACTTTGGAGAATTTCAAGAGGCAGCATTGTAGGACAGAATTGTATGTGGTTTAAAAAGAGAATGCATGTGCAGTAAGTTACTCTCATTGCCAAAGTTGACTTTCAACATAGTTTGCCAAACAGTATTGTCTATGGATATGGTGGAATGTGAGAGAAGTCAGAGTTAACAACTGCCAGTGATCTATTGTTAATCTGCAGCTGAGCAAGCAGAAGATCCTAACGACAGCAGCTAGTCATAGCGGTGGTACTAACAAAGTTCTATAACCAGTGCCTAGTCCAACATTGGGCACAGAATTGTCCATTTGTGAAGGCAGAGTGCTACAGCTGCAAGAAGAAGGGTCATTTAGCCAAGGGATGTCAAAATAATGTAAATGGCAGAAACACTGGCTCAAGACTAATTAAAATATTAAATATTTTAAAAATTAAATTGGAAACAGCAGTCACTGCATACTTTTCTTGAACAGCAACAGGTCAATGATGGATCAGTTGAGACCCATACAATCTGAAGCACAAGGATTTCCAGTGGAAATTCTCAGTACATCGTGGTCCAAGTAGTGTTGGATGGAGCTCTGGTAAACATGGAGGTCAATATGGGCATCAGTTAGCATTATTCCCGAATCGCTATACCATCAAATGTTGAGTCAGCCTCAGCTGGAAATATCATTCATAGGATTCCGAAGTTATGGGGGAGAGAAAATTCCCATAATGGGAAGTGTGTCGGTGCCAGTCACATACAAGGAGCAATGCGCAAAATTGCCCATCATTGTAGTGCAGGTTAAAAACACAGACTTGTTAGGAAAGCACTGGTTAGCAGCACTCAAGTTCAATTGGAATAGTCTGTTTCACATAGAAGCAAAATTCACAATGCATGAGGACGAGGTCACCAAGTATCCTCAAGTGTTTAGCGAAGCCAGCAAACAGATTCAAGGATATAAGAACAACGCATGGGGGAGAATTTTCTCCCCGGCGGGCTGGGCAGGAACGGGCGTGGGCGGGCGCACAGCCCATCGCCACCCATGATCGGCTGTGTGCCGCCATTTTATGTGGGTGGGCCAATTAGGGCCCGTCCAGCGTGACGCACACCCGGAAGCGCTGAGCGCTACCTGTGCGGGCGGGGAGAGGACAGAGAAAGCGAAAGAGCACAGAAATCTCCCTGAGGCCCGGAGCTGCCTCATGGAGATTAAGAAAAGTCATAAAAATGTGAAAAATAACAAAATAAGATAATTCCGACATGTCCCCTCATGTGACATTGTCATATGAGCTGGGACACGTTTATGAATTTACATGAAACATTTTATTAAATTAATGAACCCTTCATGAAACCTCATCCCGCCTGTGGATGAGGTTCCATGAAAAATGCAAAGGTCGCCAGGTCTCTTTACCTGCCCGCCAGCCTTAAGGCTGGACGGGCAGCCCTGACAAGTGCCTCAATTAGTTGATTAATGGTCTTAATAGACCTTTGACAGTTCAACGGGCACGCAGCCGACTCCGGTGTGTGCCCGCTGAACTGAAGATCGGAATGACGCATGGTGATGTTGGGACGCACGCCTGACGCCACTGCGTGTCATTTTACGCGTCGGTGTGCAGGGCCCCCGCATGCTGAACGGAAGATTCAGGCCATGGGTTCAGAGGAATGCAAGACCAGTTTACTGCAGGTCTCATCCAGTACCCTATGCTCTAAGGGAGAAATTAGAGCTAGAACTGAAAAGACTTGAGGCTGAGAACATTATCTCTAAATTAGAACAGCATAATTGGGCTCCCATACTAAAGTCAGATGTTGGTGTAAGAAACAATAAATCAGGTACTGGAATGTAACCTGTCCGATACTTTGCCAAACCTGGAGGACCTGTTCACATTGTTGTCAGGAGGCCAGATTTTTCAAAGTTAAATCTGACAAACGCCCATCTGCAACTTGAGTTAGACAATGTGTCTAAGTCATATTTGAACATTAATACACACATGGATCTATTTCAGTTTCATTGGCTGCCATCTGGTGTTTCTTCAGCCCCCAGAATTTTCGAAGGGGTGATGAATCAAATTTTGCAAGGAATTCAGCGAGTAGTTTGCTATTTGGATGGTATACTTATTTCAGGTCCAAACAGACAGATCTGTGCTGACAGCCTGAAAAGGCTGTTCCAATATTTGGAACTGCATTGAGTTTGGGCAAAGGCACACAAGTGCGAGATGTTTCAAAATTCTGCAGAGTATTTGTGTCACAGGGTAGACAAAGATATATAACATTCTACCAAGAGTAAGGTTCAAGCCATAAGAAATGCTCCACACCCTCAGAACATCTCTGAGCTTAGATCATTTCTGGTCTTTGTGAATTGCTATGGTAAATTCATAACAAGCTTGGCAACCTTATTGCATCTATTGAATGAACTCTTGAGAAAGGGTGTTCCATGGAATAGGACAGGGGAGCGTGACAAAGCATTCCAGTTGTGTAAAATTAAATTGGTAGATGGTACAATGCTTGCAACATTACGATGCATCCAAAAAGTTTAAGCTAGAATGTAATGCCTCTTCATATAGAGTAGGTGCTGTGATCTCTCATGTGTTGGATAATGGTGAGGAGAGACTGATTGTATATTCCTCCCACATTCTCAGTGCCAGTGAGTGAAATTATGTACCAATAGATGGTGAAGCATTGTCTTTGTTTTTTTTTTTGGGGAAGATTTCACAAATACTTGAATGGTCATAGTTTCACAATCAAAACTAATCATAAGCTATTGACAATTATTTTAAATTCAAAGTATCCAGTATTCTCTTTAGTTGCAGCCTGAATGCAGAGATGGGCTTTGTTTTTCGTCTGCTTATCAGTACAACATTAAGTACAGGTGATCTGAAGATCATTATAATGTTGATGCAATATCTAGGTTACCATCTCCAGCAGAGGTAGAGCCCAACAAGAAAGGTGTATTCTTTTCACAAGTAAATGAGTTGCCAGTCACAGCAGTTGACATTGGTAGAACAACTCGTAGGGACCCTATATTAGCAAGAGTATACAACTATATCACAAATGAGTGGCCAACACCAACACTGGATTTAGAAATCAATCCTATTTTAGAGCATAAGAATGAGTTCTCCATTGGTAAAGGTTTTGTTTTGTGGGGAGCCAGATTTGTAATTCCTGAAAGGTACAGATTGCAGTTGCTGTGTGATCTTCATGATCAACACTTAGGGACGGGATTGACAAAAACTCTAGCAAGAAGCTACCTTTGGCCAGGACATAGAAGACAGTGAAACAGTATCAAGATGTAGAAAAGAAGCTGCCATCGGTCCCTTTGCAACCAAGAAAATGGTCAGCTAGAGAGGCTGCATGTGTTTTTTGTGGAATTTGAAGGGAAGCAGCTATTCATAGTGACAGCCATTCATATTGGGTTGATGAGCTTCCAATGAATGGACCAACGAGAAAAACTCTAGATATTTTGCGTAGTTTGTTTGCTGCTTATGGGTTCTCAGGGGAAATTGTGTCCGACAATGGATCTCAGTTTTGTTCAAAGGTATTTTCAAATGTCATGAGAATGAACAGGGTAAAACACACTAGAGTTCCTGCTTCAAATGGAGCAACAGAATGCACAGTACAAATTGTTATGCGTGCTCTTGTTAAACAATAGAAATTGGAAGAAAAGTCAGTTGTCATTGAATCACAAATTGGCGAATTTTTTGTCTTTCTCTCCACAGATGCTGTCAGATCTGCTGAGTTTTTCCAGCACTTTTTTTGTTTTTGTTTCAGATTTCCAGCATCTGCAGTATTTTGCCTTTATCTTAGTATTTAATTCACTACCACTTCTCTTCCAGGAGTGCTTACCTTGAAGAAGTACTGCTCTTCTCCCTAACAGGATTTCCACTTGTCTCTTTTGCCCTGTTCACCTTCATTGCTTTCCATTTCCCTCCTGGTGTTTGAGAAGATGTTTACTAAAACTCATTTTCACAGCCACATTTCCTTCCTCAGTGACTGTCTCCGTCTCTAACTTACCGCACGTGGATTCAAAATGAAGTTCCATCCCTCATGTTTCAAATTTTTTGTTTATTTATTGTAACACAACTCACACTATTACCAGCAGAATGGCAGCTGAATTATTTCTTAGAAGACAGTCTCGAATGAGGTTTTCATTGATGAAGTCACGTTTAGCACAGTCAGTAGAAGAGAAACAGTCCAGGCAGAAAGAATCATAATAGTGGCAGAGTGAGAGAAAGAAGTCTGAAGTTAAACCAGAAGGCTAAGGTGAAAGAACATCATCATTTGTTTACCAGGAAAGGTTTTTGAAAATATGTGATCCTCTAACATATTTGGTCAAGGTGTTTGGTAGTGCAAAAGTTAGGTTTGTACATATAGATCATGTTTTACCTTCAGAGGTTCATGAAGAAGAAGAAAGTTGGGATGAATTGGATATTTGGGATACAGAGTACCAATAGTTACTCCAAAACATGCTGTGCCGGAACCTAGTTCAGGTCCAAGTCAGAGTCAAAAAGACATGTCTGATGAAGTGGAAATTTCAATTGAAGGTCAAGGGCAAAATCAATCTTTGTGGGAGAAGCCATGTCCTCAGACTCAGGGTCAGATGGGTCCAGGTTCTTCCCCAAGTTCTGAAAGTTTGACTCAAAAGGAGTATCCTCTTAGGAATAGGAAACCAATGGTTAACTTGGATTTTTAATAAATGAAAAACAAGAAATGTTTATAAGTTGCATAGAGTTTGAACATTTTATATGTTTCTCATTAAGGAGGGAGAAGTGTAATAGCATCTCTTGTGGCTGTTTGTAAATGGATGTGTATGTAGTCAAAACAGAACAATCTAGCTTCAGTTGGTACTTGATTTTGCATGTGGCGTACTGTCTCTTGTTCTGCAATTATATCACACCTATTATAAATGGAAGTGTGTGAGTTTGAAGCAGTTTGGGTTTGGATTTGAAATTTTAACTTTCCACCTGACTGACTGAGGATCAGTAAGGGGTGCACGTGGAGATGGGCCGTAGTGAGACAAAGATTGAGTGAGCAGCAAATTAGGTTCATGTGGTAAGTTCTGGTAAGTCCTTTTCAGATTTTAACTATAGATTAAGAACCAAGATCTGATATAGTACTAATCTTCAAGTAAGTTAGGTTAGCTTGTTAAGTAGATAACTGCAAGGAGTGGCAGTTATCCGTCAATAACCTGAAAGCAGTTGGTTCAAGTAATGTTAATTATTGGACCATTAAACTAAATTAGCTAGTGACTCATTAGAGGGTCCATAAAAGAGACAGGCTTTTCAAACCACATGATCAGTAAGGTGCATGGAGGGAGACAGGTGACTACGCTGGAGTGAGACTGATATTGAGTGAGTAGCGAATTAGGCTCATATGAGAATTTGGTGCATGGGAGGAAGAAATGTGATATACATTAGAATTATTCTAATTAATTAAGTGAGCAATTAAATTAAGTGAACAAAATAACATAAGTAACAATGGCAGGACAGATGTTATGTTGCAACTGTGGAATGTGGGAGCTTTTGGATACCAAGGCGATTCAGGACAAACACATCTGCAGAAGTGTAAGTAGCTCGAGGAATTCCAGGTCAGGATGATTGACCTGGAAGCTGAACTGCAGACACTGTGCAATATAAGGAAATGGGAGAAATAGCTGGACATTTTGTTCCAGAGACGGTCATGCCACTTAGAATAGGGTCATCTATTTTGGTCAGGAGTGAGGAACAGTAGGATGTGACTGTGAGTGAGGCAGGTAATGGGTTCGAACAGACAGTAGTGGAAGATCCTCAGACTTTGCAATTGTCAAACAGCTTGCCATCCAGAAAAAGACCCATTTATCCTGACTCTCGGCTTTCTGTTGGTTAGCCAATCCTCTCTCAAAGCTAATATATTACCCCTAATTCCGTGTGATCTTTTCTCGTGTATTAATCTTTTGTGCGGCACCTTATCAAAGGCCTTCTGGAAATCCAGATACACTACATCTGCAGGATCCCCATTATCCACTTTGCTTGTCACATCTTCAAAGAACTCTAGCAAATTAGTCAAACACGATTTACTCTTCATAAAACCATGCTGACTCAGATGGATTGCATTTTGACTTTCCAAATGCCCCATTACTACTATTTTAATAATGGATTCCAATGATTTCCCAATGACAGACGTTAAACCAACTGTTCTATAGTTTCCTACTTTCTGCCTCCTCCCCCCTTTTTGAATAAGGGCGTTATATTCGCATTTTTCCAATCTGCTGGAACCTTTCCAGACTCCAGGGAATTTTGGAATATTATAGGCAATGCATCCACTATCTCTGCTGCCACTTCCTTTAAGACCCTGGGATGTAGGCCATCAGGTCCCGGGGACTTGTCACCCTTTAATCTCAATCAATTAATCAAAAGCTCAGTACTTTTTCTCTAGTGATCGTGATTGTTCTAAGTTCCTCCTTCTCTATACCCTCTGCTGTTACTATTGGGGTGGTACTAGTGTCCTTCACCGTGAAAACTGAGGCAAAATATTGATTAAACATCTCTGCCATTTCTGCATTCCCCACTATTAACTCCCCAGTCTCATCCTCCAAGGGACCAACATTCACTTTAGCTACTCTCTTTCCTTTTATATACTTGTAGAAGCTTTTGCTATCAGTTCTTACATTTTGCGCTAGTTTTCTTTCATAATTTACCTTTGCTCTTCTTATTAATTTTTTAGTAGCCCTTTGTTGATCTTTAAAAGTTTCCCAATCCTTCAGCCTTCCACTGACCTTTGCAATTTGGTATGCCTTAGTTTTTGCTTTTATGTTATCTTCAGCTTCCTTGCTTAGCCATGGATGCTTTTTTTCCCCCTCTTACCATCTTTCTTCCTGTTTGGAATATATTTTACTTGGGAGGACTTGAATATCTCCTTAAATATCTGCCTTAAAACATGCGCTGTGGATAAAGGGGAGCCTGTAGATGTGCTGTACTTGGATTTCCAGAAGGCAGTTAATAAGGTGCCACATTAAAGGATATTGAGGAAAATAAAAGCTCAGGGTGTAGGGGGGGGGTAACACATTAGCATGGATAGAAGATTGTTATCTGACAGCCAACCAGAGAATATGCATAAATGTGTCTTTTTCTGATTGATAGGATGTGACAAGTGGAATACCACAGGGGCCTGTGGTGGGACCTCAGTTTTTTGCAATTTATTTCAATGATGTAGATGAGGGGAGTGAAGGCATTGTAGCTAAATTTGTAGATAACACAAATATAGATAGGAAAGTATGTTGAGAAGAGGGCATAAGGAGGTTGCAGATGGATATAGATGGGTTGAATGAGTGGCCAAAAATATGGCAGATGGAGTATAATGTAGGAAAATGTGAAGTTGTTCACTTTGGCAGGAAGGATTAAAAAAAGAGTATTACTTAAACAAAGAAACAGAATTCCGAGCTCCAGAGGGATCCAGTTATTGAGTCACAAAAAGTTAGTCTACAGGTACAGCAAGTAATTAAGAAGGCTAATGGGATGCTATCCTTTATTACAAGAGGAATTGAACATAAAAGTAAGGATGTTATGCTTCAGTTATGCAGGGCATTGGTGAGACTGCATCTCGAATACCATGTGCAGTTTTGGTCTCCTTATTCAAGGAGCAATTCAAGGAAAAATGTAAATGCATTGGAGTGGTTCAGAGGAGGTTTACTAGATTAATACTTGGAATGAATGGGTTGCCTTATGAGGTAAGGTTAGACGGACTGGGCTTGTTTCCACCAGAGTTTAGAAGAGTGAGGGGTGACTCGATTGAAGTATACAAGATCCTGAACAGTATTGACGTGCTGGGTGTAGAAAGGATGTTTCCTCTTGTGAGTGAGTCCAAAACTAGGGGGTTTTAAAATTATTTTAAAATTAGGGGTTGTCCTTTTAGGACAGAGATGAGGAGAAATTTTTTCTCTCAGTGGGTTTTGCAACTTTGGAACTCTCTGCCTCAGAAGGCGATGGAGGCGGGGTCACTGAATATTTTTAAGGCAGAGGTAGATAGATTCTTGTTAGGCAAGGGAATCAAAGGTTATCAGGGGTAGATGGAAATGTGGAATTCGAAACATAAACATATCAGCCATGAGGCAGCATTTTCCCCCCGTCAGGTGGGGTTGTGCGGTACCAGGCGCAGGTGGGCGGACGTGTTCCCGATCGGGGCCCACAGTCAGGGGCGTGCAGCCATTTTACATGGGCAGGCCAATTAAGGCCTGCCCAGCATGACGTCTGCTCGGAAGGGGATTGCCTGAGCCAGGAATGGGCTCTTTCGCACATGCGCCCGAAAGAGCGCACAGATCTCCCTGAGGCAAAGTGCAGCCTCAGGGAGATCGGTTGAAGTTATAAAAATTTTTTAAAGGTTAGAAAAAATTTTCCTGACATGTCCCCTCATGTGACACTGTCACATGAGCTGGGACATGTCCATTACTTTCATTTAAAAATATTCCGAAAATTTTAAATCCCTCATGAAACCTCATCCTGCCCGTGGATGAGGTTTCATGCTTTTTCGAAAGGCTGCCTGGGCTCTTCACTTGCCCGCCAACCTTAAAGTTGGATGGGCAGGTCCATTAATCATTTCAATTACTTTTTTAATGGCCTTAATAGGCCGACTTGGCTGTGTGCCCGCTGAACTGAAAATCTAAATGCCGCGAGGTGATGTCGGGGTGCACACCCGACATCACCCTGCGTCATTTTACGCGTTGGCAAGCGGGCCCCGCCCCCGCTTGCCGACTGGAAAAAGCTGCCCATGATCTTATTGAATGACGGAGCAGGCTCGAGGAGCCAAATGGCCTATTTCTGCTCCTATTTCGTATGTTCGTTTGTAAACCCATCCAGTTTTGTTATAATTACCCCACTGTTTCTGAGACATGATATTTAGAATTGGATTTAATTTCTATTTGGCTTTTAAATAACTGTGTTGTGGGGTTGTTTTTAATTTAAATTTCCTTGTATATGAGAAATGATGAGGGCTGCCCTCTATCTGCTCCAGGTATTTGCTCAGATGGAGGTTACATAGAATATACAGCAAGAAAACAGTGTTTATGATCCACATGAGTCTTCTCCCACCAGCTTCATCTACCCCCATCAACATATCTTTCTATTCCTTTCTTCCTCATGTACTTATCTCGCTTTCCTTTAAATGCGCCTATGCTAATTGGCTCAACGACTCCATATGGTTGCTCGTTCCAAATTCTAATCTCTCTAAAGAAGTTATCAGTAATCTTCTATAGATACAGGAATTGCACTTAGATCCTTTTACATGGAGGTCATATTTTAATCTGTTACTGCAATTCTGGCCTCTTGTGAATCCTTCACTTCCTTCATCCTACCTTTGGCAACCCTGTCTTCAGCTGTCTAGGCCCTAAGCTCTGCAGTTGCCTCCAGAAACCTCTCCACTTCTTTCTTGTCATTTGTAATGGAGTCAAGAGAATGTTTACCTCGTACCTAATGGCTCATGTACCTTGCTTTGTCAGGCGCTGCACTGGCGTTCAGGGCTCATGTGCCAACAACACGCATCAGAAAAAGGAAGGCAGGATGCCCATGATTTTTCTGACGTGTGCAAGGCTCCATCAGGGGCAAAGAAGTTCCCAAAAAATAATACACAGGGAATGACCATTAACATTCACTCCACGATAGTGACAGCAGCATAAACACATAGGGGAATCACTAAGCAAAAGACAAATTTGCCAGGTAATTTATCTTAAAGTCTAGGTGCAGGTGCAATTTTCTGTTTTTATTTAGCTAAAAACCCAAACCTTGGCTCAGTTACCTACACTGTAACCACCTCTAATAGACAATAACAGATATCAGCACTTGATAATCAGTTGCCTTTTAACTATAATGAGCTATTATTTTGCTGTCCAGGCATGTTTGTGGAACTGTCCAAATTAATAGATTAAACACTTTTTGATCATTATTAACTTTGTACCTGGTAACTTACGAGAGTCATCAGTTGAGTGGATGAGCCTCAAGGCTGCATAATGAACCAAATCAATTCTCTGTAGACCAGCTTTTCGAATACTATCATTTGTCCAGTTCCATAGGGAAAGCTAATTGCAGCATATGCAGTGGTTTGCTTCAACCCACTGACAGGATGCCAATTTTGAAAGAGAACTAATTAATCAATTGCAGGATCTGCTACAGTTCTCACTGTGGCTGTGCTTCCTAAACCCGCAAGTATACTTTTTTCCCTCACCAGTAACCCTTCTCATTGGAACCATTTTTGCTTCAAATTTTTATTGCTGCTAATGAATGTGTTCAGCTTGAAAGAGTGACACAATTAATTAGTTAATCCATTGGTTCATTGTATTTTGATTTAGTGAGGACGCTGGGCAACGACCTTCATTTACAGTCATTCTTTTTTCTATATAATGATGGTGAATTGTTGCCTTTAATCATGGAATATAAAGACCTAATTAACATTGGAAATAATAAATGCATTTTTTATTGTAATCTGTATATGACTGAAAGTAATATTAAGCTTTGGGCAGGTAATCATTAAGGGAAATTTGGAAAATAGTCAGTATCACGGTTTGATGTACTCTTTTTCCACCTGGAATGGAATAACTGCTTTAGTTCCAAAACTCAGGTTCTTTCCTAAGGTAATATCCAGATGGGGTAGAATTTTATGCCGGCGGGATTTTACAGTCCTTTTTGAATGACTTGCTGCATTTCACGGCCCTGCCCCCCGCTGAGACAGGGCTGTAAAATACCACCCATGGTGTTTTACATGTTTTAAAAAATGGAGGACTGCCTGGTATTAAGTACTTGAGATAGGATTTGTAAAAAAAGGCAGTATTTATGGTCACTTTTCTGCCTCAAACCCTTTTGTGTGCACTAATCCTACATGTGTTTACTGGTATAATTTTAGGCAGCAAACAGTTTAATGTAATTACAAATCAGATACTGTAGTATTCCCATGTGCTACTTATTGGCTGCATTAGTTTTGTGTTATGGACAGGTACATCAAAGGAAATATATTTAGGAAAGCTAAAAACAGAGCTACAACAGCATCTCCCAAAAACTGTGAACTCCACCACCTAGAGGGACAAGGGCATTTGGTACGTAGGAGCATCATTCCCTCCAAGTTCCTCTTCTGACCTCTATTTTTGAGAATGTTCATTTGCTTTAAGAACATAAGGACATAAGAACATAAGAAATAGGACCCCTCGAGCCTGCTCCGCCATTCAATAAGATCATGACTGATCTTCTTGTGTTTCAATTTCCACATTCCCATTTAATCCTGATAACCTTAGATTCTTGTTAGGCAAGGGAATCAATCTAACTCTGCCCTAAAAATATTCAATGACCCCGCTTCCACCATCTTCTGAGGCAGAGAATTCCAAAGTTGCACAAACCTCTGGAAGAAAAAAATGATCCTCATCTCTGTCCTAAAAGGGTGACCCCCAATTTTAAAACAGTGTCCCCTAGTTCTGGACTTACCTACAAGAGGAAACACCCTTTCAACGTCCACCTTGTCAAGGCCGTTCGAGACCTTGTATACTTCAATCAAATCACCCCTCACTCTTCTAAACTCCATTGGAAACAAGCCCAGTCTGTCCAATTTCATATAATACATTGTTTTGCTCTGTTTTTTTTCCATTACTTATTGTACCTTACCTGAACTGATTGTAAAACTTGTCTTAATTTGGCCTCTGGCTACAACCCAAGTTGACGTTGAATAAATAAACCTATGATAACGATGACTTGGAGATAGTTGGCCATTAATTCATTGGTGCTGGGTCAAAGTCCATAAACTGCACATGGTTCAAGATGGTGACTCACCACCATCTTCTGAAGGGCATCTAGGGATAGGAAATAAATGCACTAGCGATGGCCCTACCCTGAGAATTTGTTTTTATAGTCAGTTGAGATGAGCACTCGGGTTACACTGGATGTTTTAAGGTCCAGGAATCAAATATTTATGAACTAAAAAATAATGTTCCAAGGTTAACTGGAATAGTACTAAAAATAGCAGTGACTTTATTTTTTGTAATTCTCTTTAGAAAAAGTAAAACCGCTTTTGGAAGTTATGAGGTTCTTTTAATTACATTGTCGAGCTTTGGCAGTGACCAGCATCATTCAAATGTGCTTGTGAGATTAGACAGAAGCATCACTGTTATGAAAATTATTGTACTGAATGAGGAGCTGAAACTCTAAGATCTCCAAGACCGCAAATCCGATCCTGTCTACGATTGGGTCTGCGCCGCCATTTTAAGTGGGCAGGCCAATTAAGGCCCACCCAGCATGCGCGCAAAAGAAATCTCTCTCAGGCACATAAGATTTTTTAAATTATCTTATAATATTTCTGATACAAATGATTTGCAACACACAAAGTTAATGAAATTCCAGTTTTTATGGATAAAATGTGGGTGACTGATACACTCCAGTGGTATTTTTATTCATTCATGGGATGCGGGCATCGCTGGCTAAGCCAGTATTTATTGTCCTTTTTCAGAGGGTGTTTTAAAGAGTCAACCACATTCCTGAGGGTCTGGAGTCACCATGCACGACCAGCAGATTCCTCCAATTAGTGAATCGGATGTTATTTTTTATATCAAACGACAATGGTTTCATGGTCATCATCAGACTTTTAATTCTAGATTTTTATTGAATCCAAATTTCATTATCTGCTGTGGTGGGATTTGAGCCTGGGTCCTGAGAGCATTACCCTAGGTCTCTGGAATCCCAGTCCAGTGACAATACCGCTGTGCCACCACCTCCCCCAATGGAAGGGTGGAGACAAGGTTCATTGTTAGTTTCACGGGTAGCGTTTTAACAATGGAGTGGTTGGTGAGGGTCACTATCACTCCACTTTCATTGGGTGAAGTGTGTTAAGGTCCTCCCACTTATTTTTCAATTATTGAAAGTTTTCAACAAAATAACTTTGGGGCTGATATCTTGTCTGACATTTTCACTAACTCACTCAGAAATATTACTGCCCTTGTAAATAAAAAAAAAAGCATTGGCTCAAATGAAAAGGTAGAATTTGGACCTTGTGCCCATTTTGTGGGCATAAAATGGGTTCAAGAAGGGCGAATTTCAGCGAGCAATGACCCAAAGGATGGCTGAAAGATGTCAGCCTGATATTATTGGCTCAGGCGCGTTTCAGGTATCCCTGGTGGCACCTAAAGCCGACATTTCGACTTTACACTTGCAAATGAGAGACCTAACGCCTGCTTCAGGACTTCTCACTCAAATTCAATATCGCTGAACGCAGTAAGAGCCTGGCTGGAGAATTTGGATTCTTAAGTGGTTGCTGGGTGACATCCACCAGAAATGGTTATTGCTGTGAAGTCAGGAGGGAGCACGGCTGCTCCCCTTCACAGAATCCCATTCAATACCTTCCCCCTTGCCCCATTTGAGGCTCTGCAGTGTCATGTTTTTATAATGATATAAAGGTACCAATCACTCATAAGGGATTGGGTAAATACGTTGTGGGCTTACTTATTAAGACTAGGCACATGTGAACAGATATACATGGATATAAAGCTTGAAGACACCACCAGCAGCAGAGCTGTATGTACTGTGCTCTGCTGTAAGCAAAACTAAGACTGGATAGCATGACATACTTCCCTTCTTGTCATGCTGCTATCCCTTAAAGGCATATCACCAAATACAGCCCAGACATGGACTTGCATTCGAGCTGCTGCCTGTGAGGCGCAACAGGCATCGTTAGCTCACCTCATTAATATTAATAAGGCTCAAAACCCAATTTTGGCAGGCCTCAGGCCTATCGGTTCAGGTGGTCATTGAGGTGGCATTGCCCTCCTTATGTCCAAAATTGGTCCCTGAAAAGTGTGTTCATATTAAAGTAGATGGGCCGAAACAAAGAATTGGGTCAGGGGTGTGCTTTGTGGGGTTGTGTGTGGGGAAAGCACTGAAACTTAATAATTTTGGAAAAGTTTGTAATTTGCAATACAGGTCGATTATCTTTTACTCGAACCCCCCGGGGCTGATGGCATTTTGGGTTTCAGGTCATTTCGGTTTTCGGATACCACATATAAACTTACATTACAATAGTCTAAGCCTAGACTAGCTATGGTCTGAAGTAAATAAAATGGCTAGAAAAGTAAGATGTACCACTGAATAATAAGTACAGAGTACCTGTAAGTTTCTTTTTGACATGTTCACCACAAAAATTGCGAGGTAAACATTGCAGACAAACAACTAGACTTACCACGCTAAAGGTCGATGAGGTTCAAAAAAAGTGTGGTTTTTGGATGTGTTCGGCGTTCGGATTTATGGATAAAGGATACTCGACCTGTATAAGATTTTTACTATTTGTTTATTATTTATCTATTTTACTATTTGTCCAACAGTTAAAACAAAGGATTTGCTCAATTCTAGAAATTGGTTTATAATTGATATAAGTTATTCAAAATTGAGACACGGGCTCAAAAATTATGGAGAAAGTAAAAGAAATATCTGTGATGAAGAGAATGGTTTGCCTTAACCTCTGAGACCTGGGTTTCAGTCCGGAGAATGACTGGTTAAAAAGATTTAACACAAATTGACTTTGGACATAAGAAAGAACATAAGGAGGACCGATGTGGGAAATGGAAAATGTCACACTGTGCTGCAGGAGATTCTCTCTTGACGTTTGGGCTAAGGTGTGTGGAGCAGAGAGGATGCTTTTCTTCATACCTTGTCATTGTATACCTAACCTTGGAATACCTGATATGTGCTGAAGATGAAAAGGCTTTCCATTTCCCAGCACTGTTTTCATTCACCTGGATGAGCATAGATAATAAAAGCTTAATGGGGTAAATTTTCAACTGCTTGAAAAATAGGCAGTTAATGGTGGCGGGTGATGTGGAGAGGCAATCCTCAGCGACCCCACTGATGCCTCATGTCCCTGTAATCCACTTTTCAGGTTTTCATCATGCTTGCTTCCTTTAAGCCGGAGGCTGATTTATGCAACTCTGGATCCAGCGTCAGTTGTAGGACCCCTGTCTGTAATTTTCAGGTACACATTGCAGAGCGTGTTCTGGCCACTGAACGACCCAGCCATTCAAGGGAATGTTGGTCTCTGATGACCGCTCAGGGAAAAACCCAAAAATATTCTTTGAGAAAGGGTGGGGCCAGGGGCAGGAGGAGCAGGAGTGGGTTACCCTCAGGCCCTACATGATGGCCAGCTCAGCCTGGGAGCTGGCTGCTTTCTTGCCCTTCCATAGCCTGTGGGCTGCAGCTTGGTAATCGCAGTTTGCTGAGTGATGGTATTCAAATGAAAACTGAAGCCAAAAATGGTTGGTGGTGGTGACTTTGGGTCAGCAGGTCTGAATGGGCTTCACCCATTCATGCCTATTTTGGGTGGAAGGTGAAAACCACTCCTATCATGTTATCAATTAATTTCTGCCACTTAAACCAGCATAAACTTACATTTTTTTTTCTCCCTCGAGCATTAACGTAAGTGACATGGAGAAGGAATGGGATTAGCTGGACTGCTTTTCAAAAGAACTGATGCAGACGAGATGGGCTAAATGGCCCTTTTCTGTGTTGCACTATGTTATGATTCTTTGGTAAAAACTATTGAAAGAGTTATTTTCTTCAGTTTCCTAAGTTCTTCATTGGCTGTAGATTGCTGAGGTTGTGAAATATGCGACATAAATGCTGTCTTACTTTCTTCCTATTAAGACTGAATAAAATCCTGTTCCACTAATTCATATGCGACTAATGATTGGTTCTTTGGATTTATTTGATAATGCCATTCAGTTTTGCTTAGTGAGGTATTAAGCTGATTACCAACAAAATAGCATGGTGCTAAGCTGCAGTTCCTATATGTTTAAAAAAAAAACTACTTTACAATTCAATTGAGTCATAGAGCACAATTATCCCTTGGGAGGGAAAAGGGAGAGCCATTTATAATTATTTCAAAAAGATAATCTGTGGACTGACAAATTTAATGAAACATCACTCCTTAGATTATTCACTGTTTCCTGTGCATCTCTAGATATGGTAACATGTGGAAACACTAACTGAATAATAATTAAATGGCGAAAGCACATTGCACCATTTTCTCTCAGGAACATGGATGTCTGTTAAGCTTTATTCAAACAGTTTATTTGATCCATGATAAGGGGTAAGATCAGTTCCTCTGTTTTAGTTTCAGATCCATGTGACTTCCAGCAACGTAGCTCTTGGATGTCAGATTCTGATCAATTCTGATCATGTGGGGCAGGATTTTTGGGTCAGCGGGCGGGCTTGATTGGCTGCGCCGGGAGCCACCGGGGAACGGAGTGCTGCCTGTGGTTGGCCCCTGACCACAATTTCACGGTGGCTGGCCAATTAACGGCCAGCCAGTGTGAAGCGCGCGTGGAGATGCTCAGAGCTGCCGGGGTGGGGGCGGGAGGAGGGCGGGCGCTGACGTAAGTGCGGGCGTGGGGGAGCGCTGAATGGACGCTCCCTGAAGGCAGAGAGCTGCCCCAGGGAGCTGAAGAATTTAAAAGCGATCAATAAAGATTTTAAAATCCAGAAAAAAATGTCAACGCAGCAGAATCAGTTACCTGAACATACACATGATGTAAATTCTGCCCATGCATTTTTACTACTTTTGTTTAATAACGGAAACCTCATCCCGCCCTTGGATGAGGTTTTGTCAAACATTCAAAGCCCGCCTGGCAGTGAGGTTGGACAGACCATGAAAAATCGGGGACAATAGGAACTTCAATGATCTTAATTGTCCTCTTAATTGCCGGCGAGCGCATTTCCGACATTTGCGCGCACCCGCCGACCGAAATATCGCCCGTGTGCGGGATGACGTCAGGATGCTCGCCTGACATTATCATGCACTACTTTATGCTCGAACAGGTTGGGCGCGTACCCACGTGCCGAGCTAAAAATTCTGCCCGTGGGCTTTTTTAAAAAAAGATCCACCAAAATTGGGCATTTCCAACCACTTACGCAAATGTAGTTTGTTGATAAGATATTCTGGGAATCATCTTGAATTTCTGATCTGAACATTACAATTTTCTTCTTTTTCACTGGATGCTTCACTCACTAATAACAGATGGCAATGAGGCATCAAAAATAACACTGAAAACACTTGTGAAAATGGCTTCGGTTCTTTGGAAATCTCACCCTTTTTCTTCCAAAATTAATTGGTCATTAATTCTAAGTATACCTGAGGATCAGCCACTAATATTAATGTCCTCTTAAACTGAGGTATTGTACAGTACGGAGTGCTACAAAGACAATAGAATAGATTCTGCCTGATATTCACACATCAATCAATTATAATGAAAGTTACAGATTAACAACTTTAGACGCACACTTTGTTGGCAAAACATTCTTTATTTTAATTATCACCTTTTATACTTTTATTGACTGCTGTTTCACAACACAATCTTCTGAGGATTGTAGAGTGCATTGCATCATTGATCTCCTGGGCTGTTTTATAACTGCTGATGGGAAGCTACACCATGTAGAGAATACTTTATAGACAACAAATATATCACATTAACATATTCCAAGGTTTTTAATTAAGCAAACTCCAGTTATTTCCTATGAACAGTACATTTAGCACATTATAAGATTTTAAATCCGCTCCCAAGGTAATAGTAGGTGCCAACCATATTTTTCTTTAGATTGAGTGCCATCTTTGTATGTGACTGAGCGTGGGCAATAAAACAAAGTTGTAAGGCAGTGGATGTGGTGTATTAGGATTTCAGTTATCTTTTCCCATAGAGACCGATAACAAAAAAAAATTAATACTTCCAGTTGATAGCTGAAAAGGTGACACAGCAAGATTTCATTTTTAAAGCTTACTGTAACAAACTAAAAATGGTTGACTAAATGCCATTTTTGTAGGCAACTTATAAACTACAGAATAGAATTTTCCCCTTTCATTTTTAACACAACCAAGAAAACCCACTTCACGTATAATTTACACCGCTGCTTAAGTATTCATTAAATTTTCGCAGACCCAGTTAAAAGTGATTCTTAGCTCCTGAAAGTTTACTTCTATTCCTTTCCTTTCCCAGCCTGGTAACTTTTAATCCGCAGAACTGTCTTTCACAGTGAGGGTTTTTCCTGGAGATTCCTCCTCGAGCACAAGCTAAACAAATCTTCCAGCCTTGTTTCAAATCCTCATGAGTTTGATTTTTTTTTCAATCCAAGTGCGAGCTCCCACCCACATTCCTGCACCATGAACCATAGAGACTCTCTGCGGCTAGCTGCTCTCCCTGTCCCGGAGCCTGGCAGACTGCCTGTGTCTGGGTTTTCAGGGATATCTTAGAAATGCTTTCCCTTTCAAAGTCCATCTGCATGGTAATGTGAATTACATGGGCCTTGTATCCAGGTAGATATGCTAATTAGCCATCTTTGAGATTCCATCTCTCTTTTATCTTTGAAGTAAATGGACAATTGAAAGCATCATTGTTTACAACCTGACATTTTCAACACCTTCCTGGGACTTTGGACACTAGCAGTCTAGCCATTGTAAACACAGGTGCTGTTGCCATATTTTCCCAAAGTGGGAACACCTTACACCTCCTTCCAGCAAAACAGCCCAGACCTCCCTTTAATCTTTAACAACCACATCACCCAGGCCTGCTGTCAGGCAGACATCAGAACAGGTCACATGACCTGTTTCATTTTACCCTAAATTAAAGACAAAGCCCCAAAATATTACAATATGATTAACCTCATAATTGTAACACAGCAAAGCATCGGATACAAATCCTGCTGGAAAGGCTAGTACTGCAAATAAAGAAAGCAGAATCCAGTGGTATAAGTTAACACTTATTACAAACAGATTCAGGAGAGAACTGAAATCCTTGGACTCTATCTCTTCCTGTCCGTAGTCAGTTTGATTTGGGAAAGAAAGATGTGCGTGTGTTTCTTAGCTTCCTTGAGTGTGTAGACAATTTGCATAACACAGAAAGCATTTGTGGATTTAAGTAAAGGGGATGATTTATTCATGCATTCACTCTGAATATCTAAACGCTATGTCACTCACTCAGTACTCACAGGCTTGAGAGAAATTACAGTTAGAGCGAATATTGCATTTTTACAAGTTATGAACAAAACAGGGACATGCAACGTTCCTTGGACTTCTGTTCTCGCTGCATCCTGAGATCCACACTCAGTGCCATGCACTGCCATATGAACACACTCGACCTCTCCCTTCAGCAGCACCGACTCATCCTATCTCAAAGCTGCCCTTGTCCCCAGTTTCATTTTATTCTTCGTCTCATCTGACGCCATAACAGGAAACTTTGTCTCTTCCTTTCAGGTGCTAAGGAACGCAAGCTCCAACAACTTATTGATACCAACGCCTTTCCAGGAGCCTCCACCCCTTCCCGTCCCTCTGACCCCATCCTGCCTTCTAATCCCAGCCCTTGCCGTGTATTCACCATGCCCTCTGACCTCCCCCTCTCTGATGTGGAATGTTCTGTACTCAGTAAAGGACTCAGTTTCATACCCTTATGACCTGACCTGAATGAATTTCAGGCTCAGCATGATGCTGAACTCTTCTTCCGCCGCCTTTGTCTCCGTGCTCACTTCTTTGGGCTGGAGTCTTCCTCCCATTAAACAGATCCTCTCACCCGCCTCCGGTTTTCTCCCTCCACCTGACCCCTCCCTCTGGCCTCTTACCTGCTCTTGATCTTTTCATTGAGAACTGTCAGCGTGACATCAGCTGTCTCAATTTCTCCGCTCCTCTCACCCACTCTAACCTGTCTCCCTCTAAACTTGCCACACTCCGTTCCCTCAGGTCCAAACCTGACTTTGTTATCAAACCTGCCGAAAAGGGTGGTGCTGTTGTTGTCTGGCGTACTGACCTCTACCTTGCAAAGGCTGAGCGCCAACTCTCAGATACTTCTTCCTACCTCCGCCTGGACCATGACCCCACCACTGAACATCAAGCTATTGTTTCCTGGACTGTCACTGACCTTGACTCCTCTGAAGATCTTCCCTCCACAGCTTCCAACCTCATAATCTCCCAAACCTGCACAGCCTGCTTCTACCTCATAGAGTCATAATCATAGAGGTCTACAGCACAGAAAAAGGCCCTTCAGCCCATTGAGTCTGCGCCGGTCAAACAAGTACTTAACTATTCTAATCCCATTTTCCAGCACTAGGCCCATAGCCTTGTATGCCATGGCATCGCAAGCGCACATCCAAATACTTCTTAAATGTTATGAGGGTTTCTGCCTCTACCACCCTTTCAGGCAGTGAGTTCCAGATTCCCACCATCCTCTGGGTGAAAAAATTCTTCCTCACATCCCCTCTAAACCTGCTGCCCCTTACCTTAAATCTATGCTCCCTGGTTATTGATCCCTCCACCAAGGGGAAAAATTCCTTCCTGTCTAATCTATCTATGCCCCTCATAATTTTATACACCTCAATCATGTCCCCCCTCAATCTCCTCTGCTCCAGGGAAAATAACCCCAGTCTATCTAATCTCTCCTCATAACTAAAACTCTCCAGTCCAGGCAACATCCTGGTAAATCTCCTCTGCACTCTCTCTCTCTAGTGCAATCACATCCTTCCTATAGTGTGGATTCTAGAACCGCACGCAGTACTCTGTCACCTAACCAGAGTTTTATACAGTTCCAGCATAACCTCCCTGCTCTTTTATTCTATGTCTCGGCTAATAAATGCAAACATCCCATAAGCCTCCTTCCCAAAATCCACAAGCAGGGCTATCCTGGTAGATTGATTGTGTCAGCCTGCTCCTGCCCCACAGAACTCATTTCTTCCTATCTTGACTCTATTCTCTCTCCTCTTGCCCAGTCTCTTCCCACCTACATCCGCGATTCCTCTGATGCCCTATGTCATATCAACAATTTCCAGTTCCCTGGCCTTAACCAGCTCCTCTTCACCATGGACATCCAATCCCTCTACACCTCCATCTCCCACCAGGATGGTCTAAGGTCTCTCCGCTTCTTCCTTGAACAGAGGCCCGAACAATCTCTATCCACCACTACTCTCCTCTGCCTGGCTAAATTTGTTCTCTCAATGAACAATTTCTCCTTAAACTTGTCTCACTTCCTCCAAATGAAAGGTGAGGCTATGGGTACCCACATGGGCCCCAGTTATGCCTGTCTCTTTATGGGGTATGTGGAACATTCCTTGTTCCAGTCCTACTCAGGCCCCCTCCCACAACTCTTTTTCAGGTACATCGATGGCTGTACAGATACCGCTTCATGCTCTCATCTGGACAATTTTCTCCCAATTTCCAACCCTCTATCACTTTCGCATGGTCCATCTCTGATACCTCCTTTCCCTTCCTTAACTTCCCTGTCCCTAATTCTGGTGATAGACTGTCCACCATTATTCAATACAAGCCCACCAACTCCCACAGCTACCTCAACTACAGCTCCTCACACCCTGCTTCCTGTAAGGGCTCCATCCCATTCTCTCAGTTCCTTCGCCTCTGTCACATCTCTTCTGATGATGCCACCTTCCCAAACGGCGCTTCTCTTATGTCTTCCTTCTTTCTTAACTGAGGTTTCCCACCCACTGTGGTTGACGGCCCTCAACCGTGTCCGACCCATCTTCTGCGCCTCTGCCCTCACACCTTCCTCTCCTTCCCAGAACCATGAAAGGGTCCCCCTTGTCCTCACTTTTCACCCCACCAGTCTCCGCATTCAAAGGATCATCCTCTGCCAACTCCAGCATGATGCCACCTTCAAACACATCTTCCCCTCACCCCCCCACTCCTCCCGTCAGCATTCCATAGGGACCATTCCCTCCGGGATATGCTGGTCCATTTCTCCATCACCCCCAACACCTCATCCCCTTCCCACGGCACCTTCCCATGCAATCGCAGAAGCTGCAACACCTGCCCCTTTACCACCTCTCTCCTCACTGTCCAAGGACCCAAACACTCTTTTCAGGTGAAGCAGCGCTTCACTTGCACCTCCTTCAATTTAGTCTACTGCATCCACTGCTCCCAATGAGGTCTCCTCTACATTGGAGAGACCAAATGCAGACTGGGTGACTGCTTTGCTGAACACCTTCGGTCTGTCCGCAAGCATGACCCAGACCTTCCTGTCACTTGCCATTTCAACACATCAGCCTGCTCTGATGCCCACATGTCTGTCCTCGGTCTGCTTCAATGTTTCATTGAAGCTCTACACAAACTGGAGGAACAGCACCTCCTTCCGATTAGGCACTTTACAGCCTTCCGGACTTAACATTGAGTTCAACAACTTCAGACCATGAACTCTCTCCTCTATCTTCACCCCTCTTTTTAATCCCTTCTTTAAAATTTATTTTTATTTTTTGTTTACTTATTTTTATTTTTTATTAATTTATCCCCTTTTTAATCCTTTTTCCCCATCCGCTGCCCCCTACCCAAACCCACCCCAACAAGGGCCGTCTGTTACTTGTTCTATGTTGTTCTTTCTTGTTCTGCTATTCACACATTCTATTTCTTATGAAACGTCAACTCTATTTTTCTCTCCGCAGATGCTGTCAGACCTGCTGAGTTTTTCCAGCATTTTCTGTTTTTATTTCAGATTTCCAGCATCCGCAGTATTTTACTTTTACATGAACAAGAGTAGTTGACAATGCACGAGGTTGACTCATCTTGGAAACTTGCAGTCATAATGGGGCCATTAAAGAAAGGAGCCTTTTCCACTCTTGAATTGTAGTTTAGTTGGGTTCAAATAGCTGGAGTTGGATATTAGGATTATTGCAGGATTCCCTCCAAAAAGATGAGTGTTCAGCAGGTTATGAAGTTGGGTACTTGTGGTTTTCATGTCAGGAGGTTCAATTCCTTTAATTCCAAATTTAACAACTTTACAGTTGGGCTTGGATTTGGGAATCAGGCAGCGATATTTTTTTTAAAGATATAGTGGCCTCCAAGTTTAAAAAGGCTTTGATGTTACTTCCTTTGTGTACAACCAATGTTCTACAGCGGTGTTCTTTGCAAACTGCCCAAGTCTTTTTGGGTCTTTGGATAATAAGGAATTTTGGTGTCAGAAGGCAGCTTTGGTCACAAGGTAATTGCTATTGTCCACCCAGAATGGCTGAAAGCCATTGCTGTACAATGGAGATAATGACAGCTCTTCACATCCACATGTGGATACCGAGTTTTCTGCAGTTCTCCTTTTGTTGAATTGCAAACTTGGAGAAATGAGCCAGGGTTTTCATCCTCGAGGCAGGTAGGAGAGTCAGGAAAATTCCTGGCTCGGCTCATCCGCCTCAGGAGAAAGTGCCAGCAAAGGCGGGACCTTCATTGCTGGATGCCGGTTGTGGACTGGGGTTGGGCCAGTCAACTGGGGAAGAAGTGCAGAGGCAGCAACAGGGACTTCCAGCTGCGGAGGCAGGCTGTTTAAAAGGCCCACCTTTGTCCCACTGAAAAAAAAAACGCACAAAGGCATTCTAGCCCTCATCCCTCACATCCCCTTCACCCTCAAAGCACTGTCCGTGCACCATCCATGCCACTTCCCATCCCCAAGTCCCCTCATGCCCCCTCTATCAAGCTCTGCCCTACCACCTATCCCTTCAGGCCCCTCAGGCCCACCATACTAAGCCCTGCCCTGCCACCCTGCCCCATCAGCCAAGTTTTGCCCTTCCACCCACCCCCTCAGGCCCCTCATTCCCCTCATACCCAAGCTCTTCCCTTCCATGCACCCCCTATTCCCCCTCCTGTCCCCTAGCCAAACTATGGTACTTCTTTGCCCATTGATCCACTGTACACTTTCTAGAACTGATGAACCCTATGGTGTATGATGGGATGTGCGAAAAATATAGCTTTGGGAAAAAAAGTAAACCATTGATAACTTCCTCATATGCTTGAAAAAAAAGTCTGGACTGCAAGCCAATAAAAGTGTCAATCATCCACACGTAAAGGCCTTCTAGCCCTCACCCCTCACATCCCCTTCACACTCAAAACACTGTCCATGCACCATCCATGCCACCTCCCATCCCCAAGTCCCCTCATGCCCTCTGTGACCATAAATGTGACCATAATTCAGTAAGTTTCAAGGTACTGGGTGGATAAGAACAACAGGAGTCCTTGGGTTAAGGTGCTTAATTGGGGGAAGGCTAATTATAACAATATTAGGCAGGAGCTGAGGAATCTAAACTGGAGGCGGATGTTTGAGGGCAAATCAACAACTGACATCATCCTCATCCAGTTACCCCACTTTCTCACATATCCGAGGGCCTCTGCTACTGTCGCAGTGGCTCAATCTTCAAGCGTACTGGGCAGAATTTTACGTTTGGCATGCGGGCACGCGTCTGACATGCCCGAGGGTAATATAACATGCGATGATGTCGGGCGTGCGTCTTGGCATCATCGCGTGATATTTCATTTGGTGGACGCGCTCCGGAGTTGGCTGTGCGCCCGCCAATAATTGAAAGGCCTATTAAGGCCGTTAATGAGCTAATTAAAATCAACTTACCACTGCCTGTCCAACCTAATGGTTGGTGGGCAGGCAAAAAGGACAAGTGGCCTTTACATTTTTTAGGAAACCTCATCCACGAGTTTTTAACTGCCTTCAATAATTTTTTTTAAAAAGTGTCAATCTCCCTGACGCAGCTCAGGAAGATTGAAACGCGCTTTCGTGCGCATGCGCGAACTGCACACCAGGCCTGTTCTCCCTCCTCCCCCTACCCGCACAGGTAGCGCTCAGTGCTGCCGCTTGCGATCGACACAGGGCGGGCCTTAATTGGTCCGCCCGCGTGAAATCGCGGAGTCGATCGCAGGTGGTGGTCGGCTTCCCGGCCGCTCCCGCCGAGCCCGCCCGACGAGGGAAAAATCCTGGCCGCTATGTCGGAAGCTCCGCATTACTTTCTAGCTCCAAGGAATATGAGGTCTAGGGCTGAATATTAGATTCCACTTTTTAGTTTCAGGAATTGTATCCTGTGCTACCACCCTGCCCTAACTGCACGCCCAAAAATGGTGCCACCTTTAATTTTGGGGCCATGATACCCAAACTCTTCTCCATTGTAATTTTTCTTGCCTCTTGTTTTGGTGTGTTATAACTAATTAATAAGAAAGCCTTTGATATGATTAGTTGACAATTCCATTATCATTGCATCATGAGATTACTAGGATGGTAGAAGGCGAATTGGATGGCCCTTGATCACAGTTTGTCTGGCAATTCCTACATCGCTAGGAACCCAATAATTCCAAATAGCAATCCCTCATCTCAACAGTTGGATCATAAGAAATAGGAGCAAGAATAGGCCATTTGGCTCCATCATTCGATAACATCATGGCTGTTCTGATCTTAACTCTACTTTCCTGCCTGTCCTCCATAACTGTTAACTGCCTTGTTGATCAAAAATCTAACGCAGCCTTGAATATATTCAATCACTCAGCCTCCACTGCTTATGAAGAACCCTGAGAGAGAAGAAAATCCTCCTCATCTCTGTCTTAAATAGGAGACAACTTATTTTTAAACAGCTCCCCCTAGTTCTAGATTCCCTCATGAGAGGAAACACCCTCTCAGAATCGAACCAGTCAAGCTCCCTCAGAATCTTATCTTTCAAATAAAATCACCTCTTATTCTTTTAAACTCCAAACTGTATAGGCTCAACCTTTCCTCATAAGACAACCCTTTCATCCCGAGGATTAGCCCAATCAACTCCTCTGAACTACTTCCAATGCAAGTATATCCTTCCTTGAGTGAGAAGGCCAAACTGTATACAGTACTCTGGGTGTGGTTTCACTAATGCCCTGTACATTTGTAACTAGACCTCCCTACTTATATACTCCATCCCCCTTGCAATAAAGGCCAACTTTCTATTTGCCTTCCGAATTACTTGCTGTACCTGCCTGCTAACTTTTTGTGATTCACGTACAAGGACATGTTACGGTCAGGGAAGGAGAGATAAACTAAAACCATCAATCTCCTTCCCCTTATTGCTCATAATCAGTGTGATTTTGGAGAGGCAGATAGGTGTGGTTCTTAGCCTTGGAGTATATGTGAACAATTTAGAAATAACAGCAGAAAGCCCTTGTGGGTTCACAAAGGGTTATTTATTCACACAATTAACCTGAAAGTCTAAACGCTACATCAATCACTCCCACACACGCAAGAAAGTTATAATTAAAGGAAATAGTATACCTTTACAAGTTGTAAACTGAAAGAATTATTCATAGTTCACATTGGGTTCATAGCCCAATTTAGAAAAAAAGTATTTTTCCACTCTTGAATTGTAGTTCAGATGGATTCAACTGGCTGAAGTCAGATATCTAGATTGTTGCAGGATTCCCTTGAAGAGATGCATGTTCAGCAGGTTACGAAATTAGGTATTTGTAGTTTTCATATTAGGAGGTCAAATTTCTTTACAGATGGACTTGACATTTTGGAATCTGGCTAGGAGAATCTTCTAAGATGTATAGCCTCCAGGTCCTTAAAGCAGAGATGACGAGGCCTTTTGCTGCAACTGCTGTCTCTCTCTCTGTAGACTGCCCATGTCTTTCTGGGGCTTCAGATAAAAACTTGTTATTTCCAACTTGTTTTGGTCACATGCCCACCTGGAATAGTTTAGCTGAAAGCCGTTGCTATACAATGGAGATAATGGATGAGTCCTTCACACTTGCTTAGGGTGAATTGATTTCTGCCCATTCTCATTGTTAGCTTTCCAACTTGGAGACATGGAGTTTGGACTTTTCTTCGGGGATTTATCCAAAATGCTAGCAAATGTGAATTCCACGGGTATTATTTCACTTGATATGTCCATTCCTGGGGGAGCCCGCCCCCTTCCCCTACCCCCTGCCACCCACACCCAGGATGATTTAATTAGGAACTTTTCAAGAGCTTGAGATTCTGTTGAAGTTGCAAAGGTCACCTGACCCTTGGCAGCCACCTTAACAGCTCATCAGTGTCCGCCTATTTAAAAGACAATTCTGGAAACATCTGTATAAACAGAGTGCATATTTAAAGTTATGAATATGGTATGCCTTTACTGGGCAATACAGACACCCAGAACCCTCTATGCTACAACATTCTGCAGTCTACTAAATCTATATACTTAGCAAAGGTAGAGAAGCAAACTCCATTGGAATATTCCTGTAGTTAATATTAAAAATGGTATATCCTGGTTAATTTTGTAATACTTTTAACTTCATAAGTGATGGATTTTAATACAGGTAATGTTATGAAGAAGTCCTTATCTCAAGTATTGATATTTATTTCATCTGTTGGAAACAGGAATTGGACTTTTAAACAGCCAAAAATGATTTCAACCTACATCAAGATGGCAGACACTAATTTACATTGCTGTGTATATTCCACATTCAAACCCTATGGGTAGGAGATGACAAATCTGCAAAATTCACCAAAGGCAATGACATTTCCTCCCCGCAACCCCTGGGGATTGTTAATAACCAGCTACAGCTTTTTAAACTGCCTCAGCCCTGAAAGCAAGACCATCGGATTCTACCTGCAGCCAGTGAAGACCAAGCTATGAGCTCTAATTCGATACAAGTCGACCCTCCCTCACTCTGCAACTTGTATTTGCGTGTGTGTGTGTGTAAGCGTGTGTGCGTGCATGCGAGCTTTTGTGTGTGTGTACGTGTGTGCATGTGCTCAAGCTTTGCGCACACGTGTGTGGAAGTTGGAGCATATTTTAGTGGTTTACTTTAGATCAGTTTAAGTATAAATAAAACTAACCTTTTTCTTTGTCTCAAGAAAACCTGTCTGACTCATTCTTTGTGATCACAGCACGTAAACAATTAATCGCACACTACATTTGGAAGAATATCCTTATCCAAAACACAAAATAAAGCTATTGTGAGGAGAGAGTAAAGAGGGGAGTCTTTCAGCCCTTACCTACCTGGTTGTAACATAAAAAAACATTTCTATCAGTTTATCAGAGGTTGTTCCCTACAGAAACCTTAAACCAGATTTTTAGGATTATATGGGCGGGAGACAATTTTACTAACAGGGTTCAATATTTTTGCTGCGAAAGAAAGGGCAGCACTCAGTACGGTGAAAGTTCATAATTTTTGTAGCTCATCTCCTCCACCACCAGAATGTTGTGGCTACAGTCTCTTCTATCTGCAGGATGCACAGCAGCAACTCACCAAACTTTCCTCAACAGCACCTCCCAGCCTCGAACTGTACAACCAAAAAAGAGAAGAACAGCAAGATCTTAGGATCATAAGAAGTAAGAGCCCTCGAGCTTACACTGCCATTCAATAAGGTCATTCTTGAACTTTTACATCAATACCACTTTCTCACCCTATCACCATTTCCCTTGATTCCCTTAGTGCCCTAAAATCTAATGACCTCAATCTTGAATATACTGAATGACTCAGCATCTCTATGTTAGAGAATTCCCATGATTTACAACCCTCTGAATGAAGTGATGTCTTCTCATCTCAGTCCTATTTGGCTGATTCCTTATTGTGAGACTGTGACCCTGTGTTCTGTACTCTCCAGTCAGCAGAAACAGCATCTGCTCTGTTTAACCCTGCTAAGGATTTCGTATGTTTTGATGGTATCATGTTTCATCATTCTAAACTCCCGTGAATATAATCCCCTCCAAGATGCACACCTTGGCGGTATCTTGTGCAGAAAGGCATGCCAAGCAAGGAATCCTGGTGCCTACCAACTAATGCCACAGATACATGACAATTTCCTACTGGGGCAAACCCCATATTCAATGTAACCCATGCCCTAGACACACTTCCCTACAATTAGTTTTTGTTCTTCAAATGCTATCTATTGCCCTTTTATACCCGCTCCTTCTGTACTATAACCATCAATAAAATTACACATGAAACATTTCCTGTCTCATACAGTAGGTGAGTGTTTACTGTGTTGAGTTGGCAGAGTGTTGCTGCTTTATACTTCCAGGTATGTGACACCTGACCTACCACTCCCTTTAATTGATTCCCTTTAAGTTCTAGCTGACTGCAGGCATCCACGGGTGGCAGCTGTAGATGCCTCTTCTGTTTAGCTCTGAAGAAGAGTCATACGGACTTGAAACGTTAGCGCTGCTTCTCTCTCCACCGCTGCTGCCAGACCTGCTGAGAGTTTCCTGCATTTTTTGTTTTTATTGAAGCTGTAGATGTGTTGGGCTGTGCATTCCTAATGCCTGGCTTGCAACTCGGCCATGTGTGGAACAGTGGCAGCTGACTGGTGCAGCAGGCTTTCTTGGGGGAGGGATAGGCAAGGTAGACCCATAAATTATATCCCTCCTATTCCTGACTCCTATCAGCAGCATTTGTAGCTCATGAATTGTAAAACAGTCATTAATCCTCATTGTGCAGCACTTGATTTTTTTGCAGCTGATGCTCCTGGCCTGCCCGCCAGCTTTTAATGATCTTAATCAGCCTGTCAATGGCCTTAATTGACCATTGACAGGTTGGCGGGCAGACAGCTGATTTCACTGTCCGCCCGCCTTCCTAAAAATTTAAAGGGACTGGGATGACGTCGGGGGTTCCTCCTGATGTCATTCCACATAATTTTTCCGTCGGCGAGCGGGCCCCGCCCCCAAATCGCCAACGGGAAAATTCTGGCCAATGTTTTAAAAATCAGTTTTTACCAGGAGGACGGCATTGGAGATGATTAATTCTGTTGTGGTGGTAATTTCACAGCACAAGTAGGTCCCACAGCTAGTCTCACAATCGTGGAGAACTTTGGGTACAGCTCACATTTATATTTTAGATCACACACTGAAAATAGCAAAAATCATTGTAAACCAGTACGATTTGATATTTGGAAAAAAAAACTTTAATGCCCACACAGTTCAGTTAACTCTTGAATAATACACCAGTAGCAACTTTTGGGACATACAGGACCAGCAAATTATTCTATCATCAGATTCTATGGTAACCTCCTAGGAGCAGATGGTAAGGTAAGATAGAATTTTCTAATATTAATGGATGGAAAATAATGGGGAGTCAACCCAGAAGTTTTCAATAGCTTACATGTGGTCAGTGATGTGGGGGCTCAGAAAGTTCCACCCCTTATTGTCAGAGAAGAGGCAGTAGCCTACAATTCCCAACATGAATGGTGTTGACACCCAAAATTCACCAACCCAAATCGAAGTGAAATATTTGCATTCAATTTTCTAAGATGAGCTTTATTATCAGAACAATGCACAGCTCCAGATGCAGATTTGGGAGCACAACAGTAATGCCAGCTGAAAACTGCATGTAAATTAAAGGGATGGATTAATGAAAAGGGCGTGTCACAACAGGGTGATACAAATACAGTGCTGAGATGCTCACATGGCATCTCAATCCCTCAACAACCTTAAGGAGCGCAGGGTTTGGATTGCACAGGCAGGAGTGAAAGGAAAACCAATCCATCGGGATGACTCTGCAGATAAGTGATGATGCAACCCAGCGCCTGATCTGCTGTTAGATAGCCATTAAGCTAATAGTACTTCACAACAATTGACACAAAAGTGTAAGATAATGAGTCACAGAAGTAGAATAAAAGCAAAATAAAAATAGTTGAGAAATAACTGAAACATATGTATCTCAATAGTAAGATAAAGGCTAAATACTGCAGATGCTGGAAATCTGAAACAAAAACAAAAAATTCTGGAAAAGCTTAGCAGGTCTGACAGCATGCTATCAGGCCTGCTGAGCTTTTCCAGCATTTTTTGTTTTTGTGTTATATCTTAATAGTGTTGTCATCTCTAGTTGAACTAGCAATCCTTAGGCACTTGAATGAAGCAGGGGAAAACTGAGATTTGAGGCCTTACCTGCTCAAATGAGAGATGAGGGACTTCAGTTTTGTGGAAAGACTAAAGAAGCAGTGATTGTCTTAGCCTTCTAGATAATGGTGTTCAAAACTATGAGGGGTTTTGATAGAGTAAAAAGGAGAAGCTATTTCCACTGGTACTCAGTACCATCACTGAATACCCCACTATCAACATCCTGGGGTTTACCATTGACCAGAAACTGAACTGGACTAGCCATATAAATAATGTGGCTACAAGAGCAGGTCAGAGGCTAGAAATCGTGCGACGAGTAACTCACCTCCTGACTCCCCAAAGCCTGTCCACCATCTACAAGGCACAAGTCAGGAGTGTGATGGAATACTCCTCACTTGCCTGGATGAGTGCAGCTCCCACAACACTCAAGAAGCTTGACACCGTCCGGGACAATGCAGCCCGCTTGATTGGCACCACATCCACAAACATTCACTCCCTCCACCACCGACACACAGTGTGTACCATCTACAAGATGCACTGCAAGAATTCACCAAAGCTCCTTCAACAGCACCTTCCAAACCCACGACCACTACCATCTAGAAGGACAAGGGCAGCAGATAGATGGGAGCACCGCCACCTGGAAGTTCCCCTCCAAGTCACTAACCATACTGACTTGGAAATATATTGCCGTTCCGTCACTGTCACTGGGTCAAAATCCTGGAACTCCCTTCCTAACAGCACTGTGGGTGTACCCACACCACATGGACTGCAGCGGTTCAAGAAGGCAGCTCACCAGCACCTTCTCAAGGGCAACTAGAGATGGGCAATAAATGCTGGCCCAGCCAGCGAAGCCCATATCCCAAGAATGAATAAAAAAAAGATTTGATAAGCACAGGACCAAGATTTAAGATAATCAACAAAAAAAAACCATGTGAGATGAGATTTCTTTAAACAAAGTCAATGGTGCAGTCAAGGATCTTTTAATTTGGCCAAGCTGTGAGTGTCACAGGCAAGACCAGCATTTATTACCCATCCCTAATTGCCATTGAGAAGGTAGTAATGGACCACCATCTTGAATTGCTGTTGGCCACATTGTGACTGTATCCCATAAAGTTAGAAAGGAAGTTCCAGGATTTTGACTCTTCAACAATGAAGCAATGATGATATAATTCCAAGTCAGGATGTTGTATAACTTGGCTGGGAACTTGGAAGTATCCCCACCCACCTGATATCCTTGTCCGTAAGGTTGCAAGTTTGTGTGGTTCTGTTGAAACCTTGGTGAGTTGCTGCTGTGAATCTTGCGGATAATACATGTTGTGCCACTGATGGAGGGAGTAAATGGGGTGCCAATAAGCAGGCTGCTTTTCCCTAGATAAGACTAAGCTTCCTGAGTTTTGTTGAAGTTGCACTCATTCAGGCATGTGGAGAGACTGTGATATGGTCCCTGGGAGAATTGTAAATCAAAAAGAAACAAATTTACCAAACAAAACCTCCAAATGAAGAAATTACCAACAAGATTTCACTTTGTAACTTTTACCTTATTTACTTTATTTTTTACTTTACAACTAACACATATTAAGCATTAATTAACAGACAAGTGATACTTCAAATAAAAAGGTAACTTACACTTTAAATAGTCGATACCATAAAGGCATGTCTTATACAACCACAATCCTTCCTCTTCAGCATTTATGGCATTACATAGCTACGCAGTTCCACAATATGCTGTTCTTCACACAAGGTAGGTCAGGAATCCTATCCGACAACTGCTTTCATCTTCAAGTTTTATGGGTACAATTACCACCAGCAAGGCATACTTCTATGAACCCCCTCTCCTTTAGGTCATGACAGTCCTTTTGGAGTAACTTTCTTGTAACCGACCAACCAATAACACCCTGGTTCGTGTTTGGCCACATCTGGGATAATATCCACCTCTTTAGCATTCCTGATCTATTCACATAGTTTTCCAGGTTTTAGACCATTTTAGCCAGCTTGCAGAGTGCCTCCAAGAGTCCTGTCTCATTTCCTACTAAACAGAAAATCTCACCTCTGCCTGAGAGTAATTTGCTGATTCTCCTCATAAGAATTTGGTATGTTTCTCTTTTTGCCTCTGTCTGCCTATTCTTTGTGTTTGCATCTGTGCCTTCTCCCTCCAGCTTCACTACTTGTAACTCCCCTTTATGTCTGCAGCTCTCCTTTGTGTCTGTTGGTATTCCTTCCAGGTCAACCAGGTCATATGGACCAGTATTATTTATCATATGAAAACATTACAATTAATCCCTTTACAATTGTTACAAACTCTTATAAGTTCCTCAGGGTAGTATCCTAGGCCCAACCATCTTCAGCTGCTTCATCAATGACCTTCCTTCCATCATAAGGTCAGAAGTGGCGATGTTTGCTGATAATTGCACAATGTTCAGCACCATTTGCAAATCCTTAGACACTGAAGCAGTCCATGTTCAAATGCAGCAAGACCTGGACAATATCCAGTTTGGACTGAAAAGTGGCAAGTGACATTCATACCACACAAGTGCCAGGCAATGATCATCTCCAACAAGAGAGAATAACCATTGCCCCTTGACATTCAATGGCATTATAATTACTGAATCCCTCACTATCAATGTATTAGGGGTTACCATTGACCAGAAACTGAACTTGACTAACCATATAAATATAATGGCTATAAAAGCAGGTCAGAGGCAAGGAACCCTGCTGCGAGTAATTCACCTCCTGATTCCCCAAAGCCTGTCCACCATCTACAAGGTACAAGTCAGGGGTATGATAGAATAGTCTCCACTTGTCTGGATGAGTGCAGCTCCAACAACACTCAAGAAGCTTGACACCATCCAGGACAAAGCAGCCTACTTGACTGGCACCCCATCCACAAACATTCACTCCCCCCCACAACCGATGCACAGTAGCAGCTTGTGTACAATCGACAAGATGCACCACAGGACACACCAAGGCTCTTATCTGCTTGGATAGCACCTTCCAAACCCACTATCATCTAGAATTCAAGGGCAGCTGACACATGGGAACACTACCACCTGGAAGTTCTCCTCCAAGCCACTCAGCATCCTGACTTGGAAATATATCACCATTCCTTAACTGTCGCTGGGGTAAAATCCTGGAACTCCCTCCCTATGAGCACTGTGGGTGTACCTACACCACAGGGACTGCAGCGGTTCAAGAAGGCAGCTCACCACCATCTTCTCAAGGCCAATCCTTAGATGGGCAATAAATGCTGGCCCAGCCAGCAATGAATGAATGAAAAAAGTATTTTTCAAACACTCTTAAAAATAATTACAGATTCCACAAATATTTTAAAGAAATTACAAATTTTCATTACTGTACTGCTTCCAGGTCAAAGGTCATCACATTCCATCACACTCCAGACTTTTCCTTGTAAATGGAGGAAAGGCTTTGGGGAGTCAGGAAGAGAGTCACTTGCCATTGAATACCCCATGCTTAATCTTGTAGCCACAGTATTTCTGTGACAGGTCAATGGTGACCCCCAAGATGCTTATGGTGTGGGATTAAATATCAAGGGGAGGTAGTTAGACTATCTTGTTGGAAATGGCATTGCCTGGCACTTGTGAGTTGTGAATTTTATTTGTCACTTATTAACCCAAGCCTGAATGTTGTCTAGGATTTGCTGTATGAGGGCATGGCTGCTTCACTATCTGTGGAGTTGCAAATGGTTCTGAACACTGCAATTATCAGCAAACATTCCCACTCTTGACCTTGTGATGGAGAGAGGGTCATTGCTGAAGCAGCTGTAGATGTTTGGACCTAGGACATTACCTTCAGGGCTCTCAGAAGGACTTTCCATAATTGCGGTCAATGTAAATTTATAATTCATTAATTCTGCAATTCCGAGTGAATGTGAAAAGGGAAGCTGTCAATTGATGCTGCAAATCAAACAGAAATTTTGTCATTCACATCACACAAATACATATAAACATAGTAATTGCACATGACTTATTTTACAAGTGCAGCAGGAGCTTTTACATATTCATTATTCTGCAACTCTCATAGCGCATTTACATGCGTTGGATAAATTGACTCATAATTTTGGCTTAAATAAACTATAAGTTAGCTCAATGTGAAACCATTGAAGCAACTTGGTGCTTATTGTTCCATATTCTTTATTTTGCGAGGATCGGGGCTGACAAATTCTCAGCCCAAGCATGTTCCCCAGGGTCAGCTTCAGCATAGGTGAAATACAGATATTGGCATCACCGCAAACCCAATTTCAGAAAAGATTCCTTTGCAACAAGTTGAAAGAAAAAAAAGGCTTGTATTTATATTGTGTCTTCCATGACCTCAGGATCCCTCGAGACAATTTGCAGCCAAGGATTTACTTTTGATGTGCTGTCACTGTTGTAATGTAGGGAAATGTGACAGCCAAATTATGCAGAGCAAACTCCCACAAACAGCAATATAATAGCCTTTTGCTTCTTAAGAACTCCCTTGAGATTGAGGTTGACTCTGGTTCAGTGGCTACTGAGATGGTTGATAAATTCAATATGCAACCTGCAAACTCTGTCACATGCAGGGCAAGTGATACTGGAACGGTTGGGCTGATGGGCTTATTGGAGGTTTGTGCACTCCTGCTGATGCCTCAGTTCCATCTCTGCATGTTCCCAATGAAGTTTCCCAATATTTTCAGTTTTTTCCCGAATGAACCTCCTCCATTTTAGTCGGTCACAGGTCAGGGACTCCCATGAGTCGGCGGGGATGTTTGACCTCTTCCGGGATTCTTTGAGAACATCCCTAAAGCATTTCCACTGTCTCACTGGGAGTCTCCTGACATAGCTGAGTTCCAAGTAGAGCAGTTGCTTCAGGGATCTAGTGTCAGGCATTTGAATGACATGCCCTGCCCAGCGAAGCTGGTTTTGAGCGATTAACACCTCAATGCTGGGCAAGTTGGATTGGGAGAGGACGCTGGATTTGGAGGATCTCGCGAAGGCATCACTGGTGGTGCTTCTCCAGTGCTTTTGAGGTGCCTGCTGTAGGTTATCCAAGTCTCCCAAGTACAAAGGCGTGCAGGGATCACTTCTGCCCAATGAACCATGGCCTTAGTCTCGGGTTTGAGATCCTCATATTCAAATACTCTTCCTCAGTCGGCCGATGGCTGAACTGTCACACTGGAGGCAATGATGAGTTTTGTCATTTCTGTTTTCCTTTGTGGAGAGAAGGCTCCCACAATACCACAATACGGAAAATGGTCCCTATTTTCCAGGATCTCGCCATTGATCTTCATTGACGGGGTGGTTTGCTAAAGAAGCTAGTTGGAAGAGGACCTTAGTTTCCAGCTTTAATGAAAGGCCCATTTTTTCTTATGTTTCAAAGAAGGAGGTGACAATGACCTGCTCAGTTTCTGAGTGAGTGCAAACTAAAGCTCTATGACTGGGGTTGGAGTGGTTTTGGTTTTGGATTGAAGGTGGCATAGGTTGAACAGTTCCCCATCTGTTCTGTAGATTATCTCCACACCTGTGGGTAATTTGCTGGAGGTGAGGTGCAGTATTGCAGTGAGGAAAATGGAGAAGAGAATTGGTGCAGTGACATAGCCTTGTTTGACTTGGGTTTTCACTGTGGTAGGATTTGTGGTCATTCTGTTAGTGAGGATCACAGCTTGCATATCATTGTGGAGTAGGCAGAGGATGATGACAAATTTCTGAGCCAAATTTTTGCATGATGATCCATAAGTCTTTGCGGTTGACAAAGTCAAATGCTTTTGTGAGAGTGAAAAAGGCACATGTACAGAGGTTGGTGCTGTTCCTTGCATTTTCTTGAATTAGTTGCACAAGCGAGGATCATCAAAAAACACACTGCGGCCGTGGATTGAGTCTCTCGGCCTCTGGGAGGAGGCATTCCCAGAGGCTTGCAATGATCTTCTCTGTGGCAGACAGCATGGAGACTCCTCTGTAGTTACTGCAATTGGGCTTGTCTCCCTTCTTGAATATAGTCAGTATCACAGTATCCCTGAGATCCCCTAGCATGCTGTCCTCTTCCCAGATGAGAGCTATAGCCATGCCAGGAGCATATCCCCGTCATGTTTCAGAATTTCAGCAAGAGTTCCATCTGCTCCAGAGGCTTTGTTATGTTTTAGCTGGTGAATGGCATTTTCAACTTCGCTCTGGGCTGGGGTAGTGCCAAGACCAAATCAGACAGGGTATTGAGGAATAGAGTTGAGGATGTTTGAGTTGAAGACAGAGTCTCACTTGAGTTTTTAAAACGTTCTCTCCAGTGAGTACTGACTGCCTCCATGTCTTTACTGAACTCTCCTCCATGATTGGCTCTCAGCGGGATGGGCCCTTGAGTGCTTGGGCCATAGATCATCATGACAGCAGTGAAGAACCCACACATGTCATTGTAGGTCCTGAGTCATTGGATCTCCTGTGCTCTCTCTACCCACCATTTTTTCTTTATACAGGTTTCATCCTGTACCGCTGTCTTCAGCCACCTATAGGACTTCTGCTTTTCTATTGCGCTGTGATGAAGTTTCCTGTCTATCAAAGATTTGTGCTTCTGCTCGATTAAACCTATATCTCTCGGTCATTTTCAATGGACCAATCGTGATGTTTCCTGGTAGAGAAACCAAGAACCTTTTCACAGGTGCATATTATGGTGGACTTTGGGTCGACCAGGCACTATGGGCACAATATAGCTCCTGGTGGCTGGAGGTTGAGAGGAGCAGTGAGCCACTGGCAGAGATGGGCCGCCTTGCTGGGATCTTTGAGGCCTTCAAATTTACTTTTCTTGTGGCATTGCTTCTATTGTCTCTGCTGTTTGGGAGCCAGGCTGATGGAGATAGTAGATCGGATAGGGCGGTGATTGGTCCAGCTGACATCAGCACCTGTCATGGTACAGGTGATGTGGACAGCTCTGTGGTCCCTTGCTTGAATGATGACATAATTGATAAAGTGCCAGTGTCTGGACCATGGTTATTGCTATGAAATCTTGTGCTTGTCATTTTGGCTGTCAGGCAGATATAATAATTTTCATAATGTTATTGGAATTTATTGTAAAGTAGAGAAATAGTGGGGCCTGTGTCTATGTATGTGTGCGCGTGTGCATGTGTGTGTGTGTGCGTGTGAAGTTTAGAATGTGAGGTGTAAAGGGAACATTTGCATTTTAAAATAAACCAGACTACCTTGAATTCAAAAGAGGGTGTGAAATGTTCCACCTAGCCAGGATGACCACAAATCCAGGAGACGTTAAGAAACAGAGTGTTTATTTTTCCCAAAGATTACTGGTAAATTGGTACTATGATAGATTTTAATTATTAGAGAGGTAAAGTCCAAAGGCATAGTGAAACAATGGGAATTTGCATTCAGAGGGGAAATCTGTATAAAGGAGATGAGGTTGTGTGCAGGAAAGAAGGTATTCTATGATCTAACAAGTGTGAAAAGCCTCCAGCGGCTAAGTCTCAAGCTGCTGTCTAAAGAAACTGAATTAAGAAAACTCACTTTGAATTCGACTGTTCAAGGCATCATGTTACTTTGCATGGGTCTCTTAAAAATATATATTTTTACTGTTGCCTTAATGGAGGTGTAACTAGGGGTTAGATTAATCAGGAGGGCTAGAAGTTTTTATAGTAATAATTTGTAAACCTATGTATGTGTTTAAAATCATTTTTTTTTATTTAATAAAGGTTTAATTTAGTTTTTTAAGAAACCTATAGGACTTGGTGGCCTTTTTATGGAATTCAAAGTCCGCATCTCAAAATAAGTACAAATTGCAAATAGTCATGGCAGCTGCTTCAAGTTTCCTCTGGGATTTGAGCAGCTTGGCATTTACCATCCGACTGCTATAACATTGGCAGAACAGGGTGTTGGTTATGACAGGGTCCTGTTCTAGATGTTTTATCAGGAGAAGGACCCTGTTGGAGTTTGTTTCTACTCCTTCCTTGCCTATCACACCAGTCCAGAGATTCGCATCCTTCTGGAATTGAAATCTCCCAGGAGGATCAGTTTGCCACCTGTTGGGACTTGGGCTAGGGTTTGCCCAAGCTCAGTATAGAATCCCTCCTTGGTCTCACCTGTTGCCTCAAGTGTAGGAGTATCTGCACTGGTGACAGTGGAATGCTGATTCCCCATTAGTGTGAGCTAGGCTCGCTTATCCCACAGGAGGCTAGATACCAGACAAGCTTATTTTTGATGGCAAAACCCACCCCATGAAGGTACTGTTCCTTTTCTGGAAGACCCTTCCAGAAAAAGGTTTACCAACCACCTTCTTCGTACGGTTGGCCTTCTCCTGCTTGTCACCCTTAAGGTGGCAACATCGATGTCAAAGTGTCTGAGTTCCTGAGCTATGATGGCAATGTGGCGCTCAGGTCTGTCCATGAAGGTCCTGACATTCCAGGACTCGAACTTCATTTTTTCAATGTGGCATTGTTGTTGCATGCTGACCACTACACGGTTTCAGTAGAATTGGGCCTTGGTCCAATGGCATAAGCATTCCAATATGATTAGAGGCCAGACTCTGCTGTGAGACATTAACATGTTCTGTGTATGACCTGGTGGCCAGGAACAGATGATATGATAGTGACTAAGTAACGTCTATAAAATTGAACAGGGCCCGAAAACAGCGGCAGGTATTGCAATATTTAATTAGCTTGTGCCCATTTCTTCCATTGCAGAAAGCAATCTCATACTGTCTGCTAGTTTGCATAATGTTTGTAGGAAGCCAGCACTAACAGCATTGCTCAGTGGCTGCATGCTTCAGCAGGGGGCCCAAGTTTGTGCAACACTAACATTACTTGAAGCTAGCCTAAACTACTTAAAGCCAGTCTGCAACTCTTAAAGGGGTGGTGCATTGTGGCTGGAGCAGATGGTGGAACTTATAGAATTCATTCTGACATGGAAAATGATATGATAGTGGTACAACATGGGAAAGCATAGGCTCCAAGATCAGACGCTGTGCTGGGCCTTGGTGGAGGAAGAGAGGTATTCTCTAATCAAAGAAGGCAGTCCAGACAAACTGTGTAAAGGCTGTGGGAACAGATAACTGTGGCAGTAAATAATAGGAGTTAACCTTCAAATTCCATATTCCATTAATGGCACCACTAGGCTTACACACTGGTCAATGTACCACCCATCCATCACTCACCTAATAATAATCTCTATAAGTCATTACTCATTCATAGTTTCATCTCACCCTTGCATACTTATCACTACTGAAAGCCTCACAACCACTCCTCAGCTTAAAAATCATGCAAACACATATATGGCAACATCTCAATTCTCAAATAAAAACAGGAAATACTCAGGTCAGGCAACTTCTCTGGACAGATAAACAGAGCTCATGTTTCAGGTCATTGAGCTTTCACCAGAACGTGTTCTGTTGAAAGGTCATTGATGAAGCATTAACATTGTTTCTCTTTCCACGGATATTGCCTGACCTGCTGAGTACTTAGAGTATTTTCTGTTCATACCGCGGACGCTGGAATTCTGCACTATTTTGCTTTTGTACCTCAATCCTTGTTTTCAAATTCTTCCATGACATCGCTCCTCCCACTCTACAAGCGCCCCAAGGCTGGAACATAGGAAAGTAGAACAGGAGTAAGCCAGTTTTCCCCTTGACCTAATTCCATCATCCAAAGAGATCATGGCTGATCCTCCAAATCCTGCCTTCTTGGTGTAACATTTTTAATTGATAATGCTTCGGGACATTTTGCTGCATTAAGGATACAATGGACATGCAAGTTGTTGTTGCTTCAGCAGCAGTAAATAAAGAAAAAATAGGCAGTAGGTTATCTGCCTGAAATTTGCCTCAAAAATTTGCTATCTACCCCCTCCATATTTTGCTTCAGGGATCCAGCCACCTGCCCTCAGCCTGCCCTGTAGTGTTTGGTGTATTTTAATAAACCCCACTCTTTCTCCCTAATGTCATCACCTGGAAAAAAATACAACCATTAATGTGGCGTTGTGAAGGCTTTAATGATGTCCCGGAGATAGAAGGACACAGTGGAAGTATTTGTTTCTTAAGTACATTCTTACTTCAAAGGTCTTTCAGGGACTGAAAAAGGACTGTAATTTTTGGAATCATTTTACTTCCCAGACACTGAATTGCATTCATGAATTTTAAATGAGTACAAAAAAATTACAAACTTTAAGAGAAATAATGGATTTGTTACTGGCAATACCTTTAATCTTATGCTATGAAGAAAAGGGTGGTATGTCCACTAGTAGTAGCATCATTTTCTACAGCTATTGTCCACTTTTCAACCTGATGGGAAATGGCTCTTATGTTGCTCTTCTATATTTTATGGAATAAAAATCCCAAGGGATACAATATGGTTTCCTCAAAGGACCCTATTACTATTGTGCTCAAAGTCAGAACAGGACTTCAGAAGAATTCCAGTAATGCACAACTGCATCATTAAACGTATTTTCCTGCATCATTTTTCTACAGTTAAAGTGGTTGCAGTGAGCAAACTCATAAATGCAGGAAATTTACAATTCCCATTGACTTTAATGGGGGAGTAACTATGGTAATCGATATGGCACGATTTTGTGAGGGTGTTATGAATGGAGCAAAAGTCCCAGGAAATAAGGGGGTGGCATGAATTGCTCTGTAACTCCTCACACCATCATTTCCTGGAACCTTTACAGAGTAACTTGAATGCAATACCCTGGACGTGCAACTCCACTGCTGCAAGTCTTCAGGAAATTCTAGGTCATTGACTTTAAGGGTATGTTAAGGGTAAGGATCTGCATGTTGACGTGTTTATAAACTCAAGGACTTGAGTAAATTTAGTTTCATTACACCTTTCATCATTGTTAAACAAGCAATTGTTGATTACTTCAAGGCACAAATTAATATCTGACCAATGCTTTACACATTGTGCTTTCTGGGGACTGAATAGAAAGGCAGAACAGATCAGCTGTATAGACATGGCAATGCATTTAACTGAGCAGTGTTGTTGATTTGAACAGTTATGAGGTTCAGTTGAGAGCAGGACAATAATTTCTGTCCAAGATTAATGTAAATTACATCTAAAATAAATTACTATTTTTGAGTTTCAACAAACTATAAATAAAACTAGCTGTAAGAATTACTTTGCATTC
The DNA here is from genome assembly GCF_964194155.1 of Cetorhinus maximus. Taxonomy (NCBI): domain Eukaryota; kingdom Metazoa; phylum Chordata; class Chondrichthyes; order Lamniformes; family Cetorhinidae; genus Cetorhinus; species Cetorhinus maximus. The sequence goes on along the minus strand of NC_135896.1, from coordinate 32,688,960 downwards.
ATTGTGGTTTTATGTGGAAGATTTTGTTCTTTGTACCTGGCAAAAGCATAGGTCATTGGATGAGAAGGATCACATTTCTGTATTCATTAGCACAGGTTGAGAGCCCAGATGTCTGGCCATCTGTTTCCACTGAAACAGTTCTCCACTGTGCTCATTATGAATGCTTAGCTGAGAGCCAAGACTGACAGGTGCCTTAGCTCAACAGTGGTTCTGTTTTGACAACTGAAGTGGATTGTTAACTGACTCCCGACTCCCACAGCTACCTCCACTACAGCTCCTCACACCCTGCTTCCTGTAAGGACTCCATCCCATTCTCTCAGTTCCTTTGCCTCCGTCGCATCTGTTCTGATGATGCCACTTTCAAAAACAGTTCCTCTGCCATGTCTTCCTTCTTCCTTAACCGAGGCTTTCCACCCACGGTGGTTGACAGGGCCCTCAACCGTGTCCAGCCCATCTCCCGCGCATCCGCCCTCACACCTTCCTCTCCCTCCCAGAACCATGATAGGGTCCCCCTTGTCCTCACTTATCACCCCACCAGCCTCTGCATTCAAAGGATCATCTTCTGCCATTTCCGCCAACTCCAGCATGATGCCACCACCAAACACATCTTCCCTTCACCCCCCCCTGGCAGCATTCCGCAGGGATTGTTCCCTCTGGGATACCCTGGTCCACTCCTCCATCACCCCCTACATCTCAACCCCCTCCCACGGCACTTTCCCATGCAACCGCAGAAGGTGCAACACCTGCCCCTTTACCTCCCCTCTCCTCACCGTCCAAGGGCCCAAACACTCCTTTCAAGTGAAGCAGCATTTCACTTGCACTTCCCTCAATTTAGTCTACTGCATTCGTTGCTCCCAATGCGGTTTCCTCTACATTGGAGAGACCAAACGCAGACTGGGTGACCGCTTTGCGGAACACCTTCGGTCTGTCCGCAAACATGACCCTGACCTCCCTGTCGCTTGCCATTTCAACACTCCACCCTGCTCTCATGCCCACATGTCCATCCTTGGCCTGCTGCATTGTTCCAGTGAAGCTCAACACAAACTGGAGGAACAACACCTCATCTTCCTACTAGGCGCTTTACAGCCTTTCGGACTGAATATTGAGTTCAACAATTTTAGATCATGAACTCTCTCCTCCATCCCCACCCCCTTTCCGATCCCCCCTTTTTTATTCCAATAATTTATATAGATTTTTCTTTTCCCACCTATTTCCATCATTTTTAAATGTATTTCCATCCATTGTTTTATCTCTACCTTTTAGCCTATTTCGATCCCTTCCCTCCCCCCACCCCACCCCCAATAGAGCTATCTGTACCTTGCTTGTCCTGCTTGCTACCCTTAATTAGCACATTCCTTAGATAATATCACCACCTTCAACACCTCTTTGTCCTTTTGTCTATGACATCTTTTGGTTATCTCCACCTATCACTGGCCCTCTATCCAGCTCTACCTACTCCCCCCACCCTTAAACTAGCTTATATTTCACCTCTTTTCTATTTTTACTTAGTTCTGTTGAAGAGTCATATGGACTCGAAACGTTAACTGTGTTCCTCTCCGCAGATGCTGCCAGACCTGCTGAGTTTTTCTAGGTATTTTTATTTTTGTTTTGGATTGTTAACTGCTTGCTTTATGTGGTTACGATAAATTATTCTGAGATCTCTTTTGCCAATGTCCCAATGTAATTTGGACAAGATTAAGAGGTGTAAAGTAATTAAAGCCTCTGTTACTGAAACTACAATTGCTCTGTTTGACACTTTTATGGTGTTGTAGGAAAGGCGGTTTTTTCAAAGACAATTTCGATTCGGCATTTTTTTTCTCTCAGCATTTCCACACTTGCCATTGCTATTATATGACTCATTGGTTCTGTACATAGTGCATTTTGGGTGAATGGGCATGGAGGCCATAGAGGAGGCGTGGAGGCTGTGGAAGGGGCATGGGTAAGGCTTTTTGAAATTACCTTTCAAAAGGTTCCCAAATCCAGACTATGGTTTGTGATTGCCCTGAGGGGACATGAACCATGAGTCATGGAGTAACTGGCCAACTCCATGAAAATTGTGGGGCATCAGGAGATGTTCACTGCTGCAATGGACCCAGCCAGGTCAAGAGTGCAGGGAGCAGGCTTGCTCCCTGCACCCTTATCCTGTGCCGGCAAAAAATTTCCAGAGCCAGGAATGGCGGTGGGAGTCCTGGAATCAGGTCCTGTAATATAAGAATGTTTGGCAGAGCAAGAGTTAATGTGGGATTGGAGAACAGTACTCCCCTCATAGTAATGTAGAGAGTCACATGATGGTAGACTGTGTGCAGCAGAGTCTGGAAAGAGCCAGCATGGAGACAGCACCCATGCAGGCCAGTGCCTTGGAGATGTACATATATATATATATATATATATGTATAAACAGTTTATGTTCAATCATACAAGCCTTCAGGATTCTTAGTGAGACACCAGCCAACCCTACAAAATTGGCAATAAAGGAAGGACCCTGAAATCCCAGAGAAGCTAGAGAAGGAACCTAGATTCTCAAAGCATGAAGAAGTAACAAAGCTGTAGCCTGACCTGCAGGAAGGTCTATTGCCAGACCTGACTGAACGCAGAGGGCTTAGCCAGATCACAAAAAGCTGAGCAAAATTGAAAAAAGAAAGGAGGCTCAAATTCAAAAGAATAATCCACTGTGCAGATGAAAAGAAGAAGCTGGGTGAAAGCAGAGTCAAGAGACCTAGCCAAATCACAAGGAGGGTGAGCCAAATACAATAAAGAAGCTGAGAATACCTTTTAAAATAGGCAGCAATCAGGATCAGCACATCCAGAGCACAGCTGCAAGAAAGCTGCAGCAACAGGTCTACAGCCAACATCATAAACCCATGGTGGCTGAGCTCAACTGAATGGGGCGGGGGGGGAGGCGGGAGTAAACGTTTTTAAGATGGCATTCAGAGCTAGTAAAAATCACCTTCCATTTGACTTCCAGGCTTAAACAGTCTCTGGAACAAACGGCTTGTTTTGAAGGTTTCCTACAGAGTTAATAAGTTGAATAAATGGTCCCATCAGTGCAACAGGAGCCCACCGAAAGCTGGCAAGTGCAGGAATATCAAAGAGAAAAAAAAATGGCAGCTGTGGAGCCATCATGAAGAAGAAAAAAAAATTAAAAATAAAGACCTGTTATAAAAAACAGTCACAGATAGTAAATTAAAACTACCAGACCTGTTTAGAGTAAGGCGAGGGCCAAACCAGACCCAAAATTGGGGGTCTTGGAGAAGAAAATTTTAGATTACAGGAGTACACCAGCATTAAGTAAGAAACCAGAAAAAGTACACGTTAATATGTTTTTATACTTGTTTGTGTATTTATGGATTAAGACAACGTATAGATGAATCCTCAACCACATTTGGTCTTTGACAAATATTTTAAACTCCAAGTTGTGGAGAGGGCAGGCTTTGAAAAAAAGGTCTATACCACCTCCAATAAAGCACTGAAGGGGCAAGGAGACCACAGGCCGAGGGAGACAGGAGACCCCAAGCTGAGGGAGACGATACCTAAGCAAACCACAAGATGGTCACAGACCATGTCAGTGCAATGAAGTGCATGAGCTGAAGAGTTTAGTGCAGAAGAAAGAAGAGACTAAAAAGCAGCTAAAAGGCTTATAAATAGAGCTTTTTGAAAATAGTGATTTATTATCTCAACTGCAACAGCAGATGGCAGTGCTGAGCGAGCAGGTGGCTGTGAATGAAGGAAAGCTATCTGAGATAACCCAAAAGAAACAAAACCTGCAAAAAGAAAACGAAGTTGTTCCACAGGAAAATGTTCATATCAAAGCTGAGTTAGAATAACTCAACCAGGTACAGCCAAGCACAACAGCAGGTAGAAAAGGTACTCAAAGAAGCCACTGTCCTGGAAGACTCTTTGAAGAATCAATATGTAGCCCTGGAAAAACACAAAGATTTAAAAAAGATGTTGAGCAGTACTTCAGCAAAAGCTGCATTGAAATTATCAGTTGTGACAAAGCAATATACTGAAGCACAGCGTGAGTTGACATGAGGTGAACGAGAAAATAAACGGTTGAAAGAAAAGCTGATTGTCCTTCAAGATCAAATGCAAAATGAGTACATAGCTGTGATAGAGTTGATATTCCAGGCAACGTTTCTTCGGAAACATTGAACTTTATTTACAAGGCAGCAGCAGCACTACATGTGTACATCAAGCTCCACAGCTAAAGAAGAACACCCTCCTAAAGGTTCCCTGTACTACAAACTGATTGATTAGGTTACACAGATCATGTGATCTTACAACACAAAATTATTCTTAAAGCTACAGTCTTATGTTTATCAAAATGATAATTACTACATTCCTCCCCCTTTAACTTTTCTGTACATTTACAAGGATATTTATCTCATGACATTACAATATTTACACAGGTCATGAAATTATAAGTTCAGTCTTTCAGGTGATTTCTTGATCTCTGTGGAACATTGTAGCTCCACGACTTTTGAAACTTTTGCAGGAACCATATTCTCTGGGACTGCATTAGCATCAGGTACCTCTTTAGGCACAGGCAGTTCAGCATTAGCTACTCCAACAGAGGCATCTGGCATTGTCTATCCTTGGTTGAACAACTTCAACAGGAACCACAGGTTCAACATTGGTTACAGGTGGAACATCATTTTATTGGGGTATCTTCCTTCCTGTTAAATGATCCACGTGCTTGTGGGTGATCCAGCTCTCCACTTCAACATGGTATGACAAGGGTCCAGTCACAGAGCTTGCTTTACCAGGTAACTACTTCGGTCCTCCGCCAAAATTCCTTACATATACTGCTTCATCAACAGTAAATTCTCGCTCATGACTATGCAAATTATGAATTGCTTTTTGGTTCCCTTGACTTTTCTCCACCTTCCCCTCTAAATCAGGAAGTATCAGGTTTAGCCTTGTTCGAAGATGATGCCTCATCAGTAACTCTGCCGGTGTTGCTCCTGTAGTAGTGATGGCGGGGAGGTTGTTCTGTAGTGAAATAAGAAACAAGCAAGTTTAATTTCCAACGATTCACCTGTTAATTTTTTCATTTCTGCCTTAAAGGTTTGCATTGTTCTTTCTGCCAGATGACGGATGGTATGGTGCAGTCTTCATGTGTTTGAAACCATTTAGAATGACAAATCTTTGAAATTCAGTGCAAGAGACAATTACTTCTGGCAATCCATGGATAGAAAAGCTTTGGCATAATTTTTCTACAGTGGCGCCTGATGTTGGCGACTTAACCTCATAAATATCTAACCACTTGGAATGGGCGTCTATAATCAGTAGAAATATGGTTCCAAGAAAAGGACCGATCTATGTGCAATCTCACCCAGGGCCTACCAGCCACTCCCATGGGTGTAATGGGGCTGCCTCCAGCAACTTCTGTGGTTGTTGGAATTGTGTACAGTGTTTAACCACCTTCACAATATCGCCGTCCATTTCCAGCCACCAAATATGACTTTGTGCGATCATCTTCATTCTCGAGATTTCCGGATGTGCGCTGTGCGACTCTGCTAAGAGTGGTTCCCTTCCTTGTGAAGGAACAACTACTCACACCCCAAAACAGGATACCATCTTGGCTGCTCAATTCATTTCTTCGAGTGAAAAATGGCTTCAATTCATCAGGGACTGGTTCCTGGGACCATCTATTTAACACTTGGTCTCTCACTCTAGACAGGACTTTACCACGATTCATCCAGTTTCATATATGCCTTGCACAGACTGGTGAGGAATCCAGGAAATTCATCACTACTATGGTCTCTTGGGGAATTGGGGCATGCTCATTGCTCTCCTGCAAAGGAAGGCGACGTAGGGCATCAGAATTGGCCTATATGCATTGCTGGTCTATGCACAAAAGTGTATTCATAAGCAGATACATTTAGGGCTCATCTTTGAATTTGTGCAGAAGCTATGGGAAGGATAGCACTAAACAGACCCAAGAGTGGTTTGTGATCTGATACTATCATGAAGTGTCGCCCATGTACGTATTGATGTACATCTGTTTAACTCCAAAAGTAATCGACAATCCTTCTTTCTTGATTTGTGAATATCTTTTTTTGGCTGTGGTAAGTGTCCTGGATACATTGACTATCGGCCTCTTCGAACCGTTGTCCATCTTGTGTGATAGTACCGCTCCCACTCCATGGAGGACGCATCGCAGATTAGGACCAGTTCCTTTGTCGGGCTGTAGTGCACTAACAAATTTGAAGGGCGCAACAGCTATTTGACTTTTATGAAGGATTGTTCTTGGGGTGACTTCCAAACCCAATGCTGGTATTTCTTTAGCAGTGAGTGTAGAGGGGCTAGGATCATTCATAGGTTGCGTAGGAATTGACCATAATAATTTACCATCCCTAAGAATGATTCAAGTTCAGAAAAATTCTTAGGTCAAGATGCCTCCTAGATAGCTTTAACCTTCTCTCCAACACGGCGTAACCCTTGAGCATTTACCCGGTGGCCCAAATAAATAACTTCACTTGCCTGAAAAGTACAATTTTCTTTCTTTAAGCATACTCCTGCTTCTAAAAATCTTTTCAGGACTTCCTCCTGATTAGCCAAGTGTTCAGTTTCCGTGAATCCTGTTATTAGTGCATCATCCAGGTAGACCACAACTTGAGGTAGTCCTTGTATCAAGCTCTCCATCATCCTCTGGAAAATGGCACAGGCCGAAGAAACACCGAACGGCAGGCATGTGTTTTGATATGACCCTTTGTGGGTGTTTATGGTCACAAATTCTCTGGAGGCATCATCCAGTTCCAGTTGCTGATATGCATGACTCATATATAGCTTGGTATATGTTGTACCTCCTGCTAATTTAGCATAGAGGTCTTCAGTGCTGGGAATAGGGTACTTGTCCAGCTTTGTTGCCCACAGATCCAGGTGGTCTGATCTGGTTTTAGGACAGGGCCTATAGGTGCTGCCCACTCTGAGAACTGAATTGCTTTTATGACACCCTTGTCTCTCTAGCCGGTTCAACTCAGTGCCAACCTTCTCTCTCAGAGCATATGGTACTGGTCTTGCTTTCAAGAAATGAGGAGTTGCTTCTGTATTAGTGTAAACCTTGACCTGTAGGCCTTTGATTCTCCCCAGTTCATCTCAGAAGACTGTGTCATTTTTTTTTAACAGCTCTGGCAGCCCTCCTACTCGCAGCTGGAAGTCTTCAGACCAATTTAATTTCATCTCTTGCAACCAATCACAACCTAGAAGGCTTGGTCCTTTGCCTTCTACCACCATCACTGATAGTTGTACTGTTTGTTGTCTATAATAAACGGGTACAGTGGTAATACCCTTTACTTGGATTGCTTCACCTGTATAAGTTTACAGTTTGGCTGAAGTTTGTTCCAAATCTAATTGTTGATCACCCTTATTTAAATATCTGAAGGTGTGCTCTCCTACTACAGTGATAGAAGCATCAGTGTCCAATTCCATTTTTAAGGGTTTCCCATTTATCTGTGAAGTGACAGTGATTGGCTCTGTCTTCCCTACTTTTGCATTAAATAAGGAATAAATATCAAAGTTGGTTGTTTCTGGTTTTTCCACATTATACACTTCATTTGATTTCGTTTGTAGCCTGGAAGCCTGTCTTAATCTTGCTTTGCAATGCTTCAATATGTGCCCTCTTCTATGGCAAAAGTAGCACTCCACCTCTTTAAATCGGCAATATTTAGGAGTACGATTGTTTCCACATCGATAACAATTAGTTTTCAAATTTGCTGCTGAGCTCTTTCCTCTAAATTTACGGGTAGCGGGGCCTGATTCCTGCTTCATGGCAGACTCCCAGCTTTTCGCGCCACTCTCGGCTGACCGTTCCCCCCCACTTGGAAAACAGCGCCATTTTGTGCACCTTGAATCGCTTGTGAATCCCTTACAGTGCTTTCCATCACAAGCACTATTTCTAACGCTTTCTTAAAATCAAGATCCACTTCAGCCAACGATCTTCACTGAGTAACATCATCTTGCACACCACAGACCAAACAACCCCTGAGCTTATCATTTAGGGTTTCACCAAAATCACAATATTTCGTTAGTTGCTTTAATTTCACCAAATATGTAGCAATGGTCTCCCCTGGGGCCCTAATACACGAATTGAACCTGAACCGCTACATCGTGACTGAGGGCTTGGGTTGAAAATATCCCTTAATGAGGTCTGCCAATTCACTGAAGGTCTTCAAACTGGGGGCACTGGGGACTCTCAAGCTTCAAATTAGATTGTAGGTCTTGTTCCCACAAATAGTCAGGAGAATCGCTCTTTTATATTCCTCCACCATGGTTTTGTTGGCTGAAAGTAGAACCCAAGACATTCTACATATTGATACCAATCCTCTGTGGATGGTTTAAAGGGATCAATTCTGCTAAACTGTGGCATCTCAAATGAATATATCTTCCTTTCTTTTAATTATCTTAGATACTCACAATCACTGGGCGAGGGATAGTGCCGTTTCTGACTTATCTCATCGCCAGTTTGTTATAGAGTTGATTTTCCAGGCAACTTTTCTTGGTGGAAACGTTGAACCTTATTTACAAGGTGGCAGCAGCAGCTACACGTGTACATCAAACTCTATAACTAAGAAATAATTCCCTCCTCAAAGTTCCCCATGCTGCAAACTGATTGGTTTATACAGATCACGTGATCTCACAACAATTATTCTGAAAGCTACAGTCCTACATTTATCACAACTATGATTACAACAATAACCCTTCAGCAGCATGAAGAAATGAAGACTGTCTTGAACAGCAGAATGGAAGAACAGCAGAATAAACTCAAGGAGACTTTGTTGAATTACAACAGAACTCAAGACAAAGCAAACTGAGCTTCGCAAAGAAAAGGAAAACATGGTCAAGGACCTACACACACTACAAGGGTTCCTCAGTCAAAGCTTTTCCTCTGGAAAATTACCAAGTGAAGCAAAGTTAATTTAAAATCACTCTGAACAAACTGAAGAACCAGCTGGTAGAGAAGACTCAGCAATGTTCCATATTCCAGTGAGGGAAGCCAAGAGGTACAAGAAAGAAACTGAAGAGCTGAAGAGCCAGCTGAATGGGAAAGAGGAGGCAATTGAAAGGAAAAGCCTTTCCAAGCTGCGAGTGGATAATGAAACCATGAGTAGCACGATTACAAAACTGAAAAAAAAATTAAGTCTTCGCCAGAAGCAGACCTGGCCAACAGTGAAACTAAAATGAAGGACAAGGACAAGGTTCTGCTGCAGACAGAGAAAGAAAAGGCAGAAGTGAGATCGGAAAATGCAAATCCCATGCTGAAGCACTGGATGCCTCAAACCCACCGAGAACAACTGAGTTGTTGAAAAATGAAATGGCTGAAATTGCAAAACAAGTGGAAATGAAGGTTCCATTTTCGATTGTCAACGTCCAGGAAGAACACGGCAGACCCCATGGAAAAAGAAAATCCAAGTCCACTCTAGGAATGAACAGAGTGAAAGTTCCATTTGGAAGGAACAGGACAAACTCACGGTGTCCAGACAAAACAGATGGGTTGTTGATAAAGAGAAACACAACTGTTTGGAGTGCAAAAAGGGAAACAAATGGAGACAACCAAGTACCAGAAACACTGAATGCAACAATTCAACACCAAACCGACAATGTCAACCCAAAGCAACTGAGACTACCATTCTGCCAAATGTGCAAGAACAAAATCTGTAAGAATTGTTAAACCTCCAGACCGTCTGAATTTATAAAGTCAGAGGTTTGAGGTAGAGGGGGGGAGAAGGGATAGCAAGCAAAGTAAAGATTGTATTGTAAATATATGTGGGTAAAGACATGGGGGAATGGTATAGCATAAAGGTATTCGGCAGAGCAAGGATTAATGTGGGACTGGAGAACAGTACCACCCATATGGTGATGTAGAGAGTCACATGACGATAGACTGTGTATTGTAGAGTCTGGAAAGAGCCAGCATGGAGATAGCAACCACATAGGGCTGTACATTGGAGATTTATATAGTCATGGGTTACCAATAAATGGGTTATGTTCAACCATACAAGCCTCCAGACCTCTTAGTGAAACAATCTTACAGTAGGTCCCAGCTGCCTGGTCCCGACTCAGCAAAAATGTTGCCCTTTAAGCCTAATCAGGGTGTTCTATCTGCTGTACCTCTCTGTCAATTCCAAGCCTTTTCTGCTCCCTGCAACTAAATCGCACCATGCCTTTAAGAGGAACAGGATGTTTTTAAGAGGCATCGGTGATACCCTAGAATGGTTATGCAACTGCATGTGTGTCCCATTGCAACGAAATTCCAGTACCAATTTCCCATTCTCACTATAAACACATGAACAAGAGATACAGGAGGTCGCCAGCCCTCGACACATCCACTTTTGGGCACTGATGAATATCTAGCCCATTGTTTCACCAGCTCATGGTACCAATTTGCCCATCTTCTCTTTGTTAAAGCAAATCTGGTGTTTTGACCAGTTCCCTTTCACCATTAAAAATGCAATTAATTTAAAGGGAATCTTGTAAAAAGTAATATACTTACTACCTGGAAGAAATAAAACATTTGGAAGTGTTTTGATGATGCAGCAAATCATGGGAGTTCAGAAAACATTACTAGCTGTTCAGGTTACACTCTCAGTTTACGATATTTACCATGGCTTGTGATAAACTTTGAAAGAGCTGACGCAGACTCAAATGGGCTAAGTGGCCTCCTATGATATTCAGAACTTCTAATTGCCTTCTATTCTTTTTTTTATTCGCTCATGGGATCCGGGCATTGGTCGCTAGGCTGGCATTTATTGCCCATCCTAATTGCCCTTGAGAAGGTGGTGGTGAGCTGCCTTCTTGAACCGCTGTAGCCCATGTGGTGTAGGTATACCCATAGTGCTGTTAGGAAGGGAGTTCCAGGATTTTGACCCAGCGACAGTGAAGGAACAATGATATAGTTCAAAGTCAGGATGGTGAGTGACTTGGAGGGGAGCTTCCAGGTGGTGATGTTCTCAGGTGGTAATGTTCCCATGTGTCTGCTGCCCCTGTCCTTCTAGATGGTAGCGGTCGTGGGTATTTCCTGTGTAAGGAGCCTTGGTCAGTTCCTGCAATGCATCTTGTAGATGGTGCATACTGCTGCCACTGTGCGTTGGTGGTGGAGGGAGTGAATGTTTGTGGATGGGGTGCCAATCAAGCAGACTGCTTTGTCCTGGATGTTGTTAAGCTTCTTGAGTATTGTGGGAGCTGCATTCACCTAGGCAAGTGGAGAGTATTCCATCACACTCCTGACCTGTGCCTTGTAGATGGTGGACAGGAGATGAATTACTTGTTGCAGAATTCCCAGCCTCTGACCTGCTCTTGTAGCCACAGTATTTATATGGCTAGTCCAGTTCAGTTTCTGGCAAATGGTAAGCCCCCAGGATGTTGATAGTGGGGGATTCAGTGATAGTAATGCCATTCAGTGTCAAGGGGCGATGGTTAGATTCTCTTTTGTTGGAGATGGTCATCACCTGGCGCTTGTGTGATGCGAATATTGCTTGCCACTTATGAACCCAAGCCTAGATATTATTCAGATCTTGCTGCATTTGTGCATGGACTGCTTCAGTATCTGAGGAGTCACAAATCGGGCTGAACATTGTGCACTCATCAGCAAACATCCCCAATTCTGACCTTGTGGTGGAAGGAAGGTCATTGATGAAGCAGCTGAAGATGTTTGGGCCTAGCACACTACCCTGAGGAACTCCTGAAGTGATGTCCTGGAACTGAGATGATTGATCTCCAACAACCGCAACCATCTTCCTTTATGCTAGGTATAACTCCAGCCAGTGAGAGTTTTCCCCCAATTCCCATTGACCCCATTTTTGCCACGCCCGGTCAAATGCTGCCTTGATGTCAAGGGCTGTCACTCTCACCTCACTTCTTGAGTTCAGCCCTTTTGTCCATATTTGAACCAAGGCTATAATTAGATCAGGAGCTGAGTGACCCTGGCAGAACCCAAACGGAGCCAGAATTTTCCATGCCCTCCAGCATCGGGCGTGAGCGGACAATGTGGTGCGATCGGTTTCATGATGGCATGAAACCAGTTCGTGATCGTCCGCTAAGCCTGCCAATGTCGGGCTACGTTTCCTGCCATTGGACGTCGGGAACCTCATTGTAATACATTTGCATATCATTATTAGGCTAGCTGGTTGGAATCGTTTCCCTTACCCTGGCTGGATCGTCCATGTTGGCGGGATAGCAAGGCTACGTGTTTCACAACAGCATTTAAAGGTGTGCACTTGGTTGGCTGCACTTTGAGGGGAATATGGAGGTGAGTGCACAGCAACGTTGTGCAGTGCTCACCAGGGTCACCTGTTAGACTTCAAGGGTGAGGAGCGTTGTGGGGTGGGGGGTGGTGGGTACTAAGGAAAGCCCTGCCATTGAATGTAGTGCACAAGCATTCAGGGCAGGGGTAAGGTGGGCAAGAGAAGTGGCCACGCATTAGGGATACCTTATATAAAGTGACCATTCATCTGCAGCTGAGACAGTTCAGGCGCAGCCACATTGATATGATTGGAGTTGGGCTTCTAGCTTATCTGCCCTCACAAGCAACGCAGAGGCATCAAAAGTGCTAACAAGTCCTCCAGAGCTTTTCACCCCTTGGCACAGACTGCAAAGTCATAAGCACTTTAGTGGACTGCAGAACTGTTGTATGACTGCACATGTTATACAATCTTCTTGCTAAAGCTGGCCGTGGAGCAGTCACTGGTGGAGGCTATAAACACAGCCCCTTGCAATGTCAGCAACCTGGTTTGGACCAGTTTCCCTCATAGTTGAAGCTAACAGGGCAGCCTTGCAGTGTGGGTTAGGAGAATGCCTGCGCCTGAGCTGAGAGTACAGCGTGCAGCCCAGTGGGCAAAGCTGCTGCCAATCAGTTGTGTGGAGTGGGGCAGATGTGGGTGGGGTTTCGGACAGCCATGCAGCGCACGAAACTCTGGCCATGCAAGTGGTGGCCAGCGCTCTCCAGGAAGCATCAAGAGGCCTTCACACTTAACCAGGACAGGTTCTTAGTACACCCATGCTAACCACGTGTCTCTCTCTTTCATCCTGCAGGAGTACATCAGGATCTTGGAGCCCGGTGAATGAGCTGTATGCCTGATGGTCTAAGAGAGCGAAAATGACGGAGGAGAGAGCGACTGAGGCTCTGGGCTGCACAGAGAGGCAGTGGCAATGTGGTATTGTCCCTGGATTGGTAACTCAGAGACCCATGGTAACGTTCTGGGGACCCAGGTCCGAATCCCACCATGGCAGAAGGTGGAATTTGAGATCAATTAAAAAAAAGATCTGGAATTCAGAAGTCTAATGATGACATGAAACCATTGTCATAAAACTCCATCTGGTCCACTATTACTCTTTAGTGAAAGGAATAAATGCTGGCCTAGCCAGCGATGCCCACATCCCATGAACGAATATAAAAAAAAAACCTCAATAAAAGGTGTGGCTGGGTTTCCCGCACATGCTGTTGAAGAGCCACAGCGAGCTGTCACTGGTCGGCACTTAGCGGCACCCAGGGTCTAGAGACGCTGCCTTTCATTTCTGCAGATGACCGAGAGCCAGTGTCGCCGAAGACTGCGCATATCTATGGAACTGGTAGGTCACATCTGCCAGCTACTGCAGGATTTAGCGACATGGAGGGCATCCACTGCCAGTGGCTGTGAAAGTGACAACGGCGTTCAATTTCTGTGCCAGTGACTCCTTTCAGAGCTCTGCAGGTGAACCCTGTGGGATCTCACAAGCCTTCACCCACAAATGCATCCATGAGATCACGGCTGCCAGCTTTGCGAGGCACACAACTGTGCGTTTTGCCCTGGACCAGACAGCCAGGATGCAAGAGCAAGTGGATTTGCCCAGATCTCGAGTTTCCCACAGATGCAGGGTACGATTGGCTGCACTCATGTGATGCTCAGATCTTCATTGCAACATGTGGTGAATGACATCAACCACAAGGGGTTCCACTCACTGAATGTGCAGCTGGTCTGTGACCACAAAAAATGCATCCTGCAGGTATATGCACGGTTTCCAGGGAATGTGCACGACGCCTACATCCTCAGTCGGTCACAGATCCCTGACGTCTTCCTGTGTCCACAGAAGCTGCAGGAATGGCTCCTTTGGGACAAGGGCTACCCGCAGAGGCCGTGGCTGATGTCATCCGCGTGGCAGCCTCAGACTGCAGCAGAGTGACGGTATAATGAGGCTTATGCTGCAGCTCGCAACTTGGTGGAGCAGACCATCGGGATGCTGAAAATGAGGTTCCAGTGCCTGGACCGGTCTGGTGGAGCCCTGTAATACGGTCCACAGAGGGTGTCATGGATCATTGTCGTCTGCTGCACCCTTTACAGCCTGGCGCTGCAACTGGGAGACAAGCTGGCTGGGAAGGAGATAGAGAAGCTGGAGATCTCCTCCAATGAGGAGGACGCCGACAGAGATGGGGCTGAGGAGGTCCTCGAAGGCATTGATGACGGGATGAGGCCCTCGCACTGGCTAGTTGAGGCAGGCGCACTTGGGAGGCCCTCATAGCTGCTAGATTTGTGGAGGATGATGACGACATGCAGTGAGGAGACACCATAGATCCTCACATTGCATCTGTGAACGTTTGACTCTAGTCTCGTTTATGGCAGCGCAAATGCCCTCTGTGAGAATGCTCCTGTCATGGAGATGCAGTGGAGGCCCTAATAGTCGCTCGATTGCAGGAAGATGACATGCAGTGAGGTCTTCACATGGACTCTGAGAATGTCTGACTCCTGTCTGGCCAAGCGCAGCTCACTTGTGCTCCGTGATCAGGGTCAAATCATAGGAACACAGCCATGAAACTTTAGAAGCCTCTGATCCTTTGTCCAGCTTCAGCACCTGAGCTCTTCATGAGCACAGCATCACTGGTCACAGACGCTGAAGAGATGGGAGTCAGCACACAGCAGAGGAGGACAGAACTCTATGGCGCCTGCCCTCTACATTCTGGCAGCAATGACAAGCATCATCAAGATGCAGGCATCAGCAATGTGTCCTGGGAGTGTGAGGCTGGACTATCACTGTGGTCTGAAGGCTGCACAGAGCACAGGGAAGAGGCCCTGGACTGAGACACCTGCCTTTATCTTGTGCAGAAAGGTTTCACACCTGAGTGACACGAACACTGCTCATCAGAACAAGGAGCCATAGGCAGGGAGACATTCTTGGGAGTTTACTGACAATAGTGAACAGTGTGTACAAGTGATTAACACCCATGCTCAGGCTGTGCAACTAATTCTTCTTAACTTTCCTAACCCTGCAGCTATGTCTTGGTGCTCCCCGGATATCCACAGCGGAGGTGGAGGCAGCCTGCTGACTGCTACACCCTGTCTGTAATGACCTTGGCGGGTGTCCTCTGGAGGGCCAAGACTTGGAGGGCCCTGGCCTGCTTTCGGGATCATGCTGTGTAGCAGTGGCACCCTCCTCGGCCTGTGAAGCTGAAGATTCTGAGGTCATAGGAAGAAGCGACTTGGATGATCCGGACACTCATGGAGCGTGCACCTGCTGACCCTCCTGCCTTTGGGTGGCCGAGGCCCCTGGCTTGAGGAGAAGGGGTGGCTGGAGTGAGATCGGGCTGTCCGACGTCCCTCTCACATACACACTGTTAGAAGCCAACTATGGCATCAGCGATGGAGTTACACCATTGGAGCAGTGCAGGATTGACGTCCTAGACCAAGGTCTTCATGGCAGCCGCCATCCTACCAGTGTTGACCTTGGTGCATTGGCATGCCAGCGCTATCCCCTCAGACTGAAGGCGGACGGATTCCTCCATCTTGCCTTGCAATTTGAGAAGTGCAGCGGACATCCCTTTCTGATGTTCCCTAGCTTGCCTTTTCAGCTCCAGCCACAGTGACATGACCGAGTCCAGAGTCCTTGGAGTGTGGACACCTGGAAAGTCCCTGTTGTCACCTACTGTGGATTAGGCAGTGCCATGTGCTCACCAGATTGTGATACCGAGGCTACTCTAAAGTTAGGTCCCACTGGGGTGTGTGTTTCTGCGCTGGTGGAGGATGTGGGTGAGCGCTGTGACGGGACTTCAGGGAGGGTGCCTTCAGATTCCTCTCCAGAGGTTTCTTTGGGGTTTGATTGGAGGCCCTGGGTCATGGATTCTGTCAGCTATTTCCCAGATGTGGCTGTGGAAGCAAGGGGAGATAATTAGTGCATGGCAGTAGCTTGTGAAATAGGACACATCACTCACTGTCTGATGGAAGTTGCGCTGCTGGATTCTCACTTGGTAGAGCACCATCGATCTCACCATCAGCACAGAACTGGTCCAGATCATCTCCAGCCAGCTGGATGACTCTGTTTTCAAAGTCTGCATGACCTTGATTTACGGCATTCCTCCACCGGTCTGTGACCTCTCCCTCTTGTTGAGTGCCAGTTTGTCCTGCATGAACAGAGATGGAGAGAGTATAAGCGTGATGCCTGCCAGACCAAATGATAAGTATGCCTGGCATGTGTGGGTGGTGAGTGCTCCCATGGACAGGATGAGGACAATGGTGGTGAAAGTGAGAGAGTGAATGGCGATGTCCCTTGAACTGGCAGTGAATGAGGACCCTGTGGATGTGTGATGGGTTTGTGATGTGTGAATTGAGAGTGATGAGAAGAGTGACATACACTGGTAGAATGGAGGAGATCATTCATCCTTTTTCTCGGCACTGGGTGCTTGTCCTCTTTTGAAGGGCATTGGCACTGACCACCGCTGCCACTGCCTCCCTAACCTGGCTGATGATGCCACTGCCCATCCTGTGGCCAGAGCGGGGGTAGAGGACATTGTGGCAGGCCTCCATGGTATCCAAAAGGCATTCCAGCGATGCATTTCTAAACCTGGGGGCTGCAGTCTTCTTCCCTTTCGTGGACATCTTCCCTGCAACAGTCATGGGCTGGAAGCATTGAGATGCAGTGCGCGAGGATGGACTTTAAATATGGCCCGTGGTGTGATGAAGCAGCGAGGTGATGGCGGGTGGGCAAATGAGAGCCCACCCACCATCAAAACAGCGTGTTTCCCGAGAATGCATAAATAACGTGGCGGGTTTGGGATGCTGTTTTACCTGCTCGCTACTGCACTTAGTGCAAATCTGGGATGATTCTGCACTGAGTGTCAGTGAGCAGATTGTTGCTAAGCATGTGCTACTGGCTAATACTATTGATGACTGTTGATGGGGTGATAATTTGCTGGCTTTGATTTGTCCTGCTTTTTGTGTACAGGACATACCTGGGCAATTTTCCGCATAGCTGGGTAGATGCCAGTGGTGTAGCTGTACTGGAACAGCTTGGCTAGGGGCATGGCAAGTTCTGGAGCACATTCTTCAGTACTATTGTCGCAATATTGTCAGGCCGCATAGGCTTTGCAGTGTCCAGTGCCTTTAGCCATTTCTCAATATCACGTGAAGTGATTCGAATTGGCTGGAGACTGGCATCTGTGAGGAGGAGGCTGAGATGGATCATCCACTTGGCACTTCTAGCTGAAGATTGTTGCAATTACTTCAGCCTTGTCTTTTGCACTGATGTGCTGGGCTGCCCCATCATTGAGGATGGAGATATTTGTGCAGCCTCTTCCTCCAGTGAGGTTTTTAATTGTCCACCACCATTCACGACTAGATGTGGCAGGACTGTAGAGCTTAGATCTGGTCCTTTGGTTTTGGAATCACTTAACTTCTATCACATACTCCTTACGCTGTTTGGTGTGCAAGTAGCCCTGTGTTGTCATTTCACCAGGTTGATTCCTCATTTTTAGGTGTGCCTGGTACTGCTCCTGGCATGCCTTCCCACAGTCTTCATTGAACCAGGGTAGAGTGGGCGATGTGCTGGGCCATAAGGTTACAGATTGTGCTTGAGTACAATTCTGCTGCTGCCGATGGCCCACAGCTCCTCATAGTTGCCCAGTCTTCAGTTGCTAGATTTGTTAGAAACCTATCCCATTTAGCATAATGGTATTTCCACACAACACGACGGAGGGTATCCTCAATGTGAAGACATTATTGTCTGTACCTTTTAAACACTGAATATCAGAAAGCTAAGTCTGCGGATGGCATGAAATTACAGAGCATTTCTTTTCAAGTCCAACAATTACAATCTTTATTATCTGGTGTACATGAATCATTGTAGTATCCAAAGTGTAAAGTAGTTAGTGAATGCAATTTAATTACCATTTCCATTAGGTTGGTTAGAAAGAAAATGAAAAGTAAAATCAAAATTGAAAATACAAAAATAATGAAGTTTTATAAACATAAAACACACCCAATGAAAAAGTAATTCAAATCACTTATTATCTTTCATTATAAAGTCAATAGTATTTTGTAACCAGCTTAAATTTCATAGACAACGATTCGCTCAAAGAACAAAATAAATCTCCCCAAATACAGCAACCATCAGCAAAAGTCACTAACACTGTACTAAATTTCATATAGTTAAGTCAGCTTGAATCAATGTTTTATAACAGTATGATATTTTTAAAATCAAATTTGTGAATATCTGTTGAATTTGTTAATATTTATTCAATTGCCCTGCCATTTTGAGGAATGGTTTATGGAGAAGAGAGTTCAATGATATGATATGATAGTCACCATTTTCAGTTCAATGAGGCTAAATTATGGACCACTAGAATGCAATACAGGAGAATAGAATCTTAGAATAGTACAGTAAAATAGGAGGCTATTCAGCCCATCAAGTCTGCAATGGCTCTTTCAAGGAGCAATCCATTTAGCCCACAACCCCACTTTTTTCCCATATGTCCTTTTGATGAATATTACTGAACGTTTCCACCATCCTATTAGGCAGTTCATTTCACATCCTAAACACTCGTTTTCTGTCATGATGCCTCTAGTTCCTTTGTCAATCATGTTAAATCTGTGCCCTCTGGTTATCGACACTAAAGCCATTGGAAACAGTTTCTCTTTATTCACTCTATCCAAATCTTTCATGATTTTATACACCTCCACCAAATCTCCTCGCAACCTTTCCTACTTTAAGGAGAACAGTCCCATTTTCTTCAACTCAACCCTGGAACCATTCTAGAAGATCTCTTCTGTACTCTTTGAAGCATTCACCTCCTTTTGAAGTGCAATGCCCAGAATTGTACAAACTACTCCAATTGGGGCCGAATTATTCTTTGGTATAGGTTTTAACATGATTGTGTAGTTTGTGCCTCTATTTGTAAAGCCCAGGACCTCATATGCTATATTAACCATTTGTTAACTTGTCCTGCCACCTTCAAATGTTTGTGCACAAACACGTCTCTCTGTTCTCTACCCCCTTTATCATTTAGCTTGTATTGACTCTCCTTGTTCTTCTTAAAAAAATATATCACCTTACGCCTCTCTGCATTAAATTTCATCTGTCATGTATCTGCCCATTTCACCAGCCTGTCTGTGTCCCCTTGAAGCCCATTACTATCTCCCTCACTGTTTAATACACTTCCAAGTATTGTGTCATCCGCAAATTTTGAAATTGTGCCCTTTACTCCAAAGTCCAAGTCATTAATTTATATCAAAAACAGAGGTGGTCCAGTACTCACTCCCCTTGTATACCTCCTCCCAGCCTGAAAAATAGCCATTTATGGCTACTCTGTTTTACGTCTCTTAATCAATTTTGTATCTATGTCGTTACTTCTCTTTTATCCCTTTATCCCATTAGCTTCAATTTTACTAACAGGCCGAACATGTGGTACTTTATCAACTGTGTTTTGAAAGTCTACATGTGCAGCATCAACTGCACTGCCCTAATCAATGGTGTTTGTTATCTCCAAGTTAACCAAACATGATTTTCCCTTAGCAAATTTGTGCTAGGTCTCCTTTATTAGACCAAGCTTGTCCATGTGACTGTTAATTTTCTCCCACATTACTGTTTTGGCAAAGTCTTCTTCTTTGGTAAATGCTGGTGCAAGGTATTCATACTTAAGAGAGGATAGTGGTGTAGTGGTAATGTCACTAGACTAGTAAATCAGAAGCTCAGGCTAATGCCCTGGGGATAAAGGTTCACTTCCCACTGCTGAAACTGGTGGAATTTAAATTCAGTTGAATTAATTAATTCAATTAATAAAAATCTGGAATTCAAAGCTAGTCTCAATAATGGTGATGCCATGAAACTATCACTAATTGTCATAAAAACCCTCCTGGTTCAATAATGTCCTTTAGGGAAGGAAATCTGCTGTCCTTACCTGGAATAGCCTACATGTGACTCCAGAGCCACAGCAACATGGTTGACTCATACCAACTCTCTGCAAGCCACCAGTTATAAAGTGACAACAATGCTGGCCTTGCCAGCAATGCCCAGACCTGGTGAAAAAATATATAAAAAGACTAAATTTGGCACCTCAACCTGCGTCTGCTTCTGCTTCTACAATAGATCTCAATTTTGGTCCCTAATGGACCCCACCTTTCCTCTTTAACTGTTAATATGCCTATAGATGAGCTTTGGATTCCCTTTAATAATCTCCTCTCCCAGTTGCCCAAGGTATAAAATATATTTCTAAAATATGCGTATAAATCTAGCATTCGAGGATGAAGGAGGTCACATGCTAAAACTGTTCTTACTTAGCACCCCTTGATGGGAAGACTGGCCTTTTAAAACAAAACTTATTTTTATAGGGTAGAATCACAATACATATTTTCTTCATGGAGACCCCGCCAAGAAGTAAACACCAAGGCAGCAACGTTTTACTGCCTCATTCTTTGTTCTCTGCTAGTGAGCAATCATCTAAAACCTAATTTATTTTGCTGCTCAAGTCAGTTTCATGGCCCCAAAAGACTATAGCGGAAAGCCAATCTCAAAATGTTGTTACAGGGAATTAATTTACACTGAGCTGCGGAGTGGGACTGGAGGCCAAGTTTCAGATTGCCTCTTTGGCAAAGGAAGATAAACAGAAGTTGTTAAAATGATACAATATGACAAATATACCTGAGTGTTTAAATAGCCACTATTTTGCCAGATGAAAACACTTATGACATACTCTCAGGGTGGAATTCGTTTTTTCTTTAAAGAAGTTTGCATCCCAACCTCTTGGAGACCAACATTTACCCCTCAAATGACATCACTAAGACAGATTATCCAGTAATAATTGCACTGCTCTTTGTGCAACCTTACTTCAAGGATTCTGCATAAACCACTTGCTCACAGACACAAGTGCTGTAAATTGTAACCTCCTCAGACAGCAGCATGAAAGGGAGAATAAGCAAAGGTGACAAAGAACAGGACAAGCTGCTGGAAGAGGGAGGAGATGGGGAAGAGAAGGGCTCTTAACTGGAGGCCACACTTGACCAGGTATGCGATGAGGAACAGTGTGTATAATGTCCCACTTCACTAAGTGTCATGAAGGCCCTTACCATCAGTTATGAAGTGACCATCTAATGAAAATGAGGAAGAGAAAGTGGAAGATGGGAGATAACCAAGATAGGACCTTTTTTGGGCAAATGGTATGTGATTGGCTTATCAACTGTGGTACAAGTGAACATAAATTCCCTATTCACTAACAATCCCACACTTTACCTTCACACAGTTATTAACTAACTTGATAAAAATGCTAAAATAAAAGCCCCCACAAAATGAAAATTGCAAATCAAATTTGTAAATCAAATCCTGACATATTGCACACAAAGGCTACTATTCAGCTTTGCGCATTCTCTTAGTGCCTGTCTTCCATGCTTTTTCCTATCCATGTTCCCCCAAGCAGTGCTATCCCAGTGGCTGTGGCATAGTTAGTGGAGGGCTGCTGATATTCAGGCAGGAATTTTCAAGCCTCTCCTGCCAGTGGGATCTTCCAGTCCCGCTGAAGTGAACTATATTTGAATGACTTGCCGTATTTTCTGGCCCTGGCCCCACCATGATGGGGCCGGAAAATTCCCCCCTCAGTGGTGGAAACTGCACATGACAATGTAGGATGAACTCAAGGAGCTGTAAGCCTTGAGTGCCCAGCTTTGGACTTGACATGGAGAGCAGCAGTCTGGGCTGGCTGATGGAAGGCAACAGTAAAGTCACTGGCAGAGTGGGAGTGGTGGGAGCACGAATGCAGTAATCTTGAAAGAGGACAATGCCTCAGCAATCCTAAAAATATGCCAGAGGGCAGCTTACTGGACTGCTGTGGCACCCTGCACACCCCCTTGGGCACTGGTATCTGCAGCTATGATGGCAGCAGTCTAAGCCTGTGTGGCAGAAAGCTGAACTTACATCACTTCAGTTCAAGCTTCTAATGCAGCACCTAGATGTTGGGTAACTTGTGCTGCAATGGAAATTGAGACAATGGCCATCAGATGCTGCATCACGGGATGGGTCAGCAAATGTTCTCATGTAGTTGGCCAACAGTTCCATGCTAGAGAGGATGGGCTCCAAGGACTGCACAAAACTCTCTGACAAACTGGTGGTGGACATCTCCATGCTCCTTGATAATGACCACAGGCTTTCTGGCAAGCCTGCTAATGCACAAAGCATTCTATGTGCCAGCCTATTGCTGTCCTCTGCAGCAGAACTCATGTGCTACCTCATCCACCATTGAGCTATCATCATTGTTGCCTTAATCCCTTGCCTTATTTGCAGCCTGATGCCTCACCACATGCAGATCCCACCACAAAGCAGTCCTCTAAAGTACGTGCAGAGTCAGTTGTTGGAGTGAGGGTTCATTCTACCTGCATACCTCGACAATCTGGGCAAGTTTTGCTATCGGCATATGATGAGTTAAATCAGCTTTTTGTTGAGTATGAGATGCATTGTGTATGAGGGCCTAAGATAAGAGTATCTCTACAACATTAAGGGATTGATGGAATGTGTGAAATTCACTTATTTATGTCTTTGATAGTCTGAAATATGTTAATCAGTTGACTTGTGTATATAATTGTTATAAATGCCTAGTTCATGGTTCATAGTAATATTTTAGAGGTAATTTTTAGTTCTGGGAAGATTAAAGTTTAACTGTAGAAAATGGGACAAATGCAGCTAAAGCATCTTGGAGCCTATTACACTTCAAAGGTTGTGACCATGTTGACTTAATGGGTTAACAGCTGGAAAGGTAAGAGCATTGAACACAGGTGGGCTTACTTAGCTGGAGAATTGAAGATGAGGCGTCTACGCTGCTTAGAATGAAATGCAGCCCAAAGAGTTGTTTTCTTTTGGGAATTAAAGCTACAATTAATTTAAAAGCATTATGTGGGCTCTTGAAGCTACATTGTCATGGAGGTGGGTGAAGCTTAAGAGAGTTCTGGGGTTTCAATTCAACTATGCTTTCTAGGGGAGTGAGTGTTCTGCTCACTTCTGAAAGGTGCTGCTGTTAACAGCCTCCAGCCAACAAAAGTCTTGCTGTTAGCTGGCTCTATGTGGTTGGGGTTTATTCATTGGAGGTTAGAAGAATGAGAGGCGACCTTATTGAAACATATAAGATTCTTAGGGCTTGACTGGGTAGATGACGAGAGGATGTTTCCTCTTGTGGGAGATTCTAGGACCAGAGGGCATAATCTCAAAGTAAGGGGTAACCCATTTAAAACAGAGATGAGGGGGAATTTCTTCTCTCAGAGTGTAGTCAATCTGTGGCATTCTTTACCACAGAGTGCTATAGAGGCTGGGTCGTTAAGTATATTCAAGGCTGAGATAGACAGATTTTTAATCAGTGAGGGAATCAAGGGTTATGGGGAAAAGGCAGGAAAGTGGAGTTGAGGATTATCAGATTAGCCATGATCTCATTAAATGGCAGAGCAGACTCGATGGGCCGAATGGCCTACTTCTCTTCCTACACCTTATAGTCTTATGGGGTTCAGGAGAAGTCCCAGGAGCCATTTGATAGGTCTGTGTAGTTAGGGCTCAACAGGAGTTCTGGGAGCCATCTACAGCTTGGTGTAGCTGGGGAGATTGAAGTTTGATGAAATTCAGGGGCAGTGCCAGCCTGGTGATGCTAGCCGGCAATTAAAGAGCTGAAATTGCAGCAGTAATTAGAGGCTGGGGTCGAGACATGGATATCCAGCAGCAGTGAGTCTCAGGAGATGAGGTGGAAAGCCTAGTTTGGTCACTGATGCAGTCTGAGTTGGAGCGACTTTGAGGGAATTCAGAGGTTTGGTCTTCGAAAGTGAAAAGTTTGGAATCCCTCATGAGGGAGACAGAGTTTCAATGAGATTGGTTGACTCAATGTTTACTGACATCTGGGCGAGTTGCTGAGAAATCTGTGATATTTGTCTTGGTTGTATTTGTTATTTATTATACAGTGTGGTGTTTTCAACCATAGCTTGCCAGTTGATTCTCATGTACCTCATATTAACCCTGAATTTTAGAGTATAAGATAGATATTGTACATTGTTTGTTTTATCTTTTTGACCTTGTAAAGTTTATATTTGTTTCTTCAAAACCCGTGGAATATTGTGGCTCCATTCTCTTAGCAAGTGTCTTGAATCTCAAACTCTGTCTACTTTAAACAAAATATTATTGGCCCCTAACTGGGTCTTGCCAAACAATTGGTGGCCTGGACTAGGATCATAGCATAGTAATAAATAGTTTCTGAAGGGATTGTGAAGATAGAAAATCCATGAAAATTAAGAAGGCCACATAATCAGGTTAAAAGAATTATTAGAAAATATTGAGAAGGGTTAAATTTTTTTTTCTGTCTCTGATATCAATTTTATGGCCCTTCCATGTATTATGATTTATTGGTATTATGCATGGAATATAGAGATATAAGGTAGAGTTAGCATAAGAGTTGTGAGTGAATCACTCTATGTTATACTCACACTGAAATTGTGAAGTGTGAGACCTGAATACACAGATTGAAACATGTATTTTGAGCTTAATAAAGATGGGTGTGCTCATGCTCGAACCCTGAAATGTAATGTATCTTAGCATACATACTGGATTGTGAAGTATTGTATCTCAATAAAAGACCATATTCCACATTATAACAATGACCATGTGTGTACTGTGGTGTTTATAGTAATTAGACAAATTAGAACAAGATAGCAGTCCAATAATAGTATCTAGGCTGATGGCTTGAGTATGAGAGCAAGTGATGACATTTCTTCTTCATCACTGTGCCTGGTCAGGTTGCAGTTCTCGAATATCTGAAAGGCACAAGGTTAGGGTCGTGGTGAAAGGGGGTGTGGGGTGGGGCTGTTGAGGGGGAAAACAACAGGCGTATGCTTATACCATCTACAACTTATAAATCTGAAAAGTAATTGCAGGATGGCGGGGATATGGGATGTGAGAAAGTGTATTAGGTGTGAGGATACTGTCATCATCTAATGGTCTCAGCCCTGTTGTTGGTTACAGGCTCAGCCATGGCCCCGCTAATGATGATGAGAACCATCCCACTCATGGGGTAAGGACATACGGCTGTGCTACTTGCTTCTTCCAATTCTGAGTCATCTTTCCTGTAGGAGAGAGGGAAGTGTGTTAATGAATGTGGTGCAATACGTTGCCTGACCTGTATAGTATTTCCAGCGTTTTCTTTTTTATTTGAGGAATGAGTTGTTGCTGGACTGGGACCAATGTTATGTCAGTGGTTTTACAAGAAAATTCCTGGTCGGGGGAACCAAACAAGACAAATTCTGAGACTGGCTCTGCAGAACTCAGTTTTTACCCTCTGGAGTTATAGTTTGGGCTGCCTCTGCTGGAAAGTTTGCTTTATCTTCCCACCGTGAAGCAATTCTGCGTCTGTTCATGTGAACAGACCAGCAGGTGCATTTTGAGTCAGCAGAGAGGAGCATCTGCACTGCCTAAACATTAAAAATAAATGTCCGCTTCAGCTTATAGTGCCCTTGGGGGTTTCTGAGCCCCTGAGCACTTTATAAGCTGAAGTTGAGTTTCCAATGAATCTCTGCATTGGGAGCATTAATTCAGAAAATCTACTCATTGGTGATTTTCCTCCAAACATGTGCTAGGACCTGATTGTTTAATATAATCAGTTTTATTACTAACTAATTAGGGAGATTGAGGATACTGAGGGATAGATTTGAACTTTCACCAATGGCTGAAAACTGCTGAATTGTCTACCTTTTACACAGCTTGCCTGATTTTCCTTCCCATTGAAATGGCTGATCTGAAACCGTTGCTTTAAAATCTACCCCACAGCGCATTTACATTTACTTTGTGTGCAGTAAGAATGTATCAACAAATGGATAAACAAGGTGCAGAATGGGAATAGTAGACTAATAGAAATCAAGTTTATCAGCAGGAGCTGAATTAAAATGGTCCCTCTTATCCAAAGCTCCTGCCACCAGTTTGAGTGATCAAATAACTGATGGATTGATAGACTTGAGTACATGTTACAGTAACTGGCTTCTAATATTTTTGGATTTTGCATTAATGAGTTTTGAATGGATTTATTTACCTTGGAATCCTACTTAGCAACTAAGTTAAATTCATTTATGTTAGATTGTGTGAGCCAGTTCTAGGCACGTGTCCCTGTTGTTAACTTAGATTTTAATTTTGATGGTGTTTTTGATAACTTTATGCAGTGCCTAATATATAAGTTGCAGTGCACCGATAAACATGAATAACAGTGAGATCTTTAATTATAAATGGAGCCACTTGGGAAATTAGATTTCTCTGTTGATGCATCAGCCTTTTTAGTGATTAAGTGGATAATTACTTCAACAGCTGAAGGGAGCCCTGTGGTTTTGAGAGTTGGTACTGAAGTTATTCAAACAAATTATGGTGACTACACATTTTCTTGCCGCCAGAATAATTCTTTTGGGGGCAGAAATAGGGTGAAGGTGCTTTCAATGGGCTCCATTTTACTTTGTTTTTCCCTAAAAGATACATCAATAATCAAATTGCATGCTGGTCTCATGTATTTAAAACAAATCTTGTAGTTTAACACAGAAGGAGAAAAAACAGTAAAAACTGGGAAGTAAGAATACTGGTCCAAACTGGCCTTGTATTCTTTAAAATGGAACAGCAGTAAAAACCGGGAAATAAGAGTACTGGTCCAAACTGTTTTTTCCCTTTTTGGGAAATTAAAAATTCCTCTGTAACTGTTTTTTGCCCCATTGGTTGTGTACAGCGCTGGCAATGCCACATCTATTGCCCGACCATCGTCACCCTGAGAAGATGATGGTCAGCCTTTTCCTTGAACTCCTTGTGGTGCTGGTGATCCCATGGTGGTGTTACATAGGAAGTCCCAGGATATTGACCCAGTGATGATCGAAGAACATCAATGTATGTCCAAGTCATGATGTGTGTAATTCAGAAGGAAACTTGTGATAGTATTCCCATGACCTTGTGGCCTTTGTCCTTCTTTGTGGTAGAGGTTGAAGTGGAAGGAAGTGTTGCCAAAGTGACCATGGTGAGTTGCTGCAGTGCACCCTGCAGCCATAGGACATTCGTGATAGAGAGGATGGGTGATAGGAGCACCAATTAAGCGACTGCTTTGTGGATAGTTCTTGCATGGTGTTGCAGGTATATCAATCCTGATGAGTGGTGAGTTTTCCCACACACTCCTCACTCACTTGAGATCCAGATGATGGAGCGGCTTTGCAGGACCAAAAAGACAGCTGTTCATTGCAGAATATCAAGACTCCATTACTTTTGTAGTCAAGGTTTGATCCAGCTGATCCAATTGAGCTTCTGGTTAATTTTTTGAGCCCTCAGATTTTAATGCTGTTAGTGACACCATTGAAGATCAAATGGAAATGGCTGGACTTTCTTTTGTCATGGTCATGGTGTGAGTGTTACTTCCAAGTTGGCAGCCAAGCCTAGATGTTATCCAGCTCTTTCTGTAGGTTGGCATGGGGTGCTACATTATCCAAGGAGCTGAGAATGGAGCTGGAGACTTTAGGATGAAGTGAAAAAGGTTGACGAAGGTGTTAAAGATGATTGGGCCTAGGATGCTTCCCTTAAAAACTTCTGCAACCATGTTGTGGGATTGTGCAAATTGACCTTTGATAACCACAACCTAATAAGATTTTTTATAAGACCTGAAGATTTTCTTTTTGGTGCCTATCATTTTTTTTTAACAGTCCTCTGGTGTACACCATCATTGAACATTTAATAAAATTTTAACTAAACTGTCAAGAAACTGAAATAAAACATGTGATGAACAATGCTGTCTTAATCAGGTGGCGTCTATTTCCCTGCTGACCATTATTTGAACATTCCATTTTTTTCCTCAATGCATTGTTAGCTTCATCAACATGATAGACTCTGTCAAACTCCCTGATTCCCCTATTCCAAACCAAATTAAGACACCATTCACGAAAGGTGCCTATCTTGAAACTGTCTTTACTTTTATTTTGCAATTACTCATTCCCTGAAGTAGCAAGATATTGATTGCCATTGTATAAGTCCATCAAATAAAGTTATTTTTGCTGTGTGCAAAGAAATCCTGTGGGAAGTGGCATGAGTGAAGAACCTTGAGTTTAACAGAATTAAAGATGAAATATTGTCAATGTTTGATATTGGAGGGCAATAATTACGTCTTGAGCCCAACAATCATATATTGCTGCAGTGTTCACATTATCTGGCATTTGTGTGCAAGTTAAACATTGGTGAGGTCTTTGGGCCAATATGATGCCATTCTTTCAAGGAACTATTTTTGACAGCAGTCGGCTAACTACAGCACCACATTGCAACAGTCCATATGAGAAGAATCACTCTGCTCTAGCAACCTAAATAATTACTGGGGACAGAATCGTCCCAGGTTTGCACAAAGTGCGGTAGCAGGCGGGGGAAATTACATTTTATCCGCTGGCTGCAAATAGAGGCTTTTCACGCCTTATCGTCCCAAACCCACCGCACTAATTATGCATTCCCAGGAAACACACCATTTCTAGGGTGGGTAGACTCTCATTTGACCGTCACGCCATCACCTTGCCGCTTCATTACGCCAGGTGCCATGTTTGAAGTCTAGCCATGTGCACACATCTCAGTGCTGCCAGCCCAGGACTACTGCAGGGAAGATGTCCACGAAAGGCAAAAAGACTGCAGTCCCTATGTTTAATGATGAGTCACTGGAATGCCTTTTGGACGCTGTGGAGGGCCACTGCAATGTCCTTTATCCCCGCTTTGGCTGCAGGATGGGCAGCGACATGACCAAGGAGGCTTGGGAGGCAGTGGCAGCGGTGATCAGTGCCAATGCCCTTCAAAAGAGGACAGCCACCCAGTGCCACAAAAGGATGAATAATCTCCTCTGTTCCGCCAGGGTAAGTCACTCTTCTCATCACTCTCAACTCAAACACTCACAAACCTATCACACATCCACACGGCCCTCATTCAGTGCCGGTTCACTGCCATTCTCTCTCTCACACTCACCGTCATTGTCCTCATCCCGTCCATGGGACCACTCACCACCCACACATGCCAGGCATGCTTATCATCTGGCCTGGCAGGCATCTTGCTTAAACTCTCTCTATCTCTATTCATGCAGGACAAACTGGCACACAACAAGAGGGAGAGGACACTGACCAGTGGAGGAATGCTGGAAAACAAGCTCCTCACGGACTTTGAAAACAGAGTCAAACAGCTGGCCGGTGACGGTTTGGACAATTCCTGTGCTGATGATGAGGTCAACACTGCTCTACCAAGTGAGGATCCAGCAGTGCAACATCCATAAGACAACCGTGCTGTGAGTGATGTGTCCTGTTTCACAGGCCACTGCCAGGCACTAATTATCTCTCCTTGCTTTCACAGGCACATCTGGGAAACAGTCGATGGGGTCCATGACCCAGAGCCTCCAATTAAGCCCCGAAGAAATATCTGAAGAGGAATCTGGAGGCACACTCTTTGAAATCCCATCACCCATACCCTCCAACAGCACCAAGATACACACCTCAGTGGGACCCAGCTTTAGACTAGCCTCGGGATCACAATCTGGTGAGCACATCGCACTTTCTGATCCACAGCAGGCAGAGGCAGGGACTTCCCAGGTGTCCGGCACTTGGAGGACTGCTGGTGGTCTGAACTTTGCTGAGTCCGAGTTAGATGACGAGTCTCTGGAATTGGTCATGTCACAGTTCCTGGAGCTGCAAAGGAAAGCTCGGGAACATCAGGAAGGGATGTCCGTGCACTCAGATTGCAAGGCATGATGGAGGAGTCGGTCCACCTTCAGGCTGAGGTGATAGTGCCGGCATGCCAACGCACCGAAGTCAACATCGGTAGGATGGTAGCTGCCATGGAGACCTTAGTCCAAAACATAGCTCCTGCACTGCTACACGGACTCAAATCCATCACTGACGCCATAGTTGACCTCCAACAGTGTGTACGCGAGAAGGGTGTGGTGCAGCTCGATCTCACTTCAGCTACCCCTGCTCCTCAAAGAGTCAGCCAGGGGCCCTTGGCACCCTTGGGAGTAGGGTCAGCAGGTGCACACACTGGGGCCATCCACTCACGTGACTCCAGAAGTGTCCGGCCCATCAGAATCCTCTCGCCCAGTGACTTCAGTAGCTCCATCTCCACAGGCCGAGGTGGGTGCCACTGACACAAACTGGACCCCGAAAGCAGGCAGGGTCCTTCCAAGTCTCGGCCCTCCAGAGGAAGCCTGCCAAGGTCATCACAGACAAAGTATAGCTGTCAGCAGGCTGCCTCCACCTCCACTGTGGATGACCAGGGGGTACCAAGACGTAGCAGCAGGGTTAGGAAAGTTTGTAGTTGCACAGCTTTGGCACGAGTGTTAATCACTTATACATAATGTTCACTATTGCCAATAAACTCCCAAGAATGTCTTCCTGTCTGTGGCTCCTTGTTCTGATGAGCAGTGTTCTTGTCACTCAGATGTGAAACCTTTCTGCACAAGATAAAGGCAGGTGTCTCGGTCCAGGGCCTCTTCTCTGTGCTCTGTGCAGTCTTCAGACCAAAGTGATGGCCTGGCTGCACTCTCCCTCGACACATTACAGATGCCTGCACCTCGATGGTGCTTGTCATTGCTGCCAGAATGTCATGGGCAGGTGTCAGAGTTCCGTCATTCTCCGTGTGCTCTCAGCACCTTTAAGGTGGGGCTGGCCCCGATCTCTTCAATATCTGTGACCAGTGACACTGTGATCCTGAAGAGTTCAGGTGCTGGTGTTAAATGTTGAATTAGACAAAGAATCAGATGCTTTTGAAATTTCACGGCTTTGTCTCCATGACATGACCCTGATCACAGAGCGCAAGCGAGCTGCCCTCAATCAGACAGGAGTCAAACGTTATCAGAGGCTATGTGAAGATCTATGGAGTGTCCTCACTGCATGTCATCATCATCCTCCTGCTATCAAGCGACTATTAGGGCCTTCACTGAGTCTCCATGACAGGAGCATTCTTACAGAGGTTATGTGTGCTGTCATAAGCCAGACTGGAGTCAAACGTTCACAGATGCAATGTGAGGATCTATGGGGTCACCTCACTGCATGTGAGGATCTATGGGGTCACCTCACTGCATGTCGTCATCATCCTCCACAAATCTAGCAGCTTTGAGGGCCTCCCGAGTATGCCTACCTCATCTGGCCAGTGTGAAGGCCTCATCCCCATCGTTGTCGCCTTTGGGACCTCCTCACCCTCATCCCCATTGGCGTCCTCCTCATCAGAGGAGATCTCCAGCTCCTCCATCTCCTCCTCAGCCAGCTCCTCTTCCCATTGCAGTGCCAGGTTGTAAAGGGTGCAGCAGACGACGACGATGTGTGACACCCTCTATGGACTATATTGCAGGACTCCGCCGGTCCAGGCACTGGAACCTCATTTTCAGCATCCTGATGGTTTGCTCCACCAAGTTGCAAGTTGCAGCATGAGCCTTATTATACCTTCGCTCTGCTGCAGTCTGAGGCCGCCACATGGGTGTCATCAGGTACATCCTTTGAGGGCAGCCTTTGCCACCACACCCACCCCCCCCTCACCTTCAACCACAGGGCAGCGCTAGCCCCCTTCCCCACTCAAGTCGCTTCAACCGCAGGGCAGCCCTTGCCCCCCACCACCCCTCAACATGCACGTTGAAGTCCAACAGGCAAAATGGGTGAGCGTTCCACAATGTTACAGTATGCTCACCTCCGAGTTTCCCTCAAAGTGCAGCCCGCCAAGTGCCCGACTTTTATGAGCTGTTGTGAAACACATCGGTGTGATGCACACCGACATGGGCAGACGATCCAGTGTTTTCAATGGGCTGGCCTTACAATGATATGCTGATGTATTACAATGAGGTTCCTGACATCTGATAGCAGGGAACACAGCCCGCCATTGATGGGCATAGTGGACGATCGCAAACTGGTTTCACGACGTCATGGAACCGATTTTTGGCCTTCTCGCCATTTAGTTCTCTCGCGTCACCGAACACGCCCAATGCCAGCAGGCACGGAAAATCCAGCAGGCACGGAAAATCCTGGCCTGGGACTTATTTTAAAACACAAGCTCACACATTCCATTAGAAAAAAAAAGTTTGTCTGCAATGAAAGCATCAAAATATATTTAAGAAATACCTCTCACCTGGCCATTCTACCATTGCATTTATATTTATCATTAACAGAAGATTACCTTTAGAGTCATAGAGGTCTACAGCACAGAAAAAGGCCCTTCGGCCAATCAAGTCTGCGTCGGTCAAAAAAATACCTAACTATTCTAATCCCATTTTCCAGCACTAGGCCCATAGCCTTGTATGCCATGGCATTGCAAGTGCACATCCAAATACTTCTTAAATGTTATGAGGGTTTCTGCCTCCACCACCCTTTCAGGCAGTGAGTTCCAGATTCCCACCACCCTCTGGGTGAAAAAATTCTTCCTCACATCCCCTCTAAACCTCCTGCCCCTTACCTTATATCTATGCCCCCTGGTTGTTGATCCCTCCACCAAGGGGAAATGTTCCTTCCTGTCTACCCTATCTATGCCCCTCATAATTTTATACACCTCAATCATGTATCCCCTCAATCTCCTCTGCTCCAGGGAAAATAACCCCAGTCTATCCAATCTCTCCTCATAACTAAAACTCTCCAGCCCAGGTAACATCCTGGTAAATCTCCTCTGCACTCTCTCTAGTGCAATCTCATCCTTCCTATAATGTGGGTTCCAGAACTGCACGCAATACTCTAGCTGTGGCCTAACCAGTGTTTTATACAGTTCCAGCATGACCTCCCTGCTCTTATATTCCATGCCTCAGCAAATAAGGGAAAGTATCCCATATGCCTTCTTAACCACCTTATCTACCTGTCCCACTACCTTAAGGGACCGGTGGACATGTACACCTAGGTCCCTCTGACCCTCGGTACTTCCCAGGGTCCTACCATTCATCGTGTATTCCTGTGCCTTGTTTGTCCTTCCCAAGTGCATCACCTCACACTTTTCCAGATTAAATTCCATTTGCCATTGATCAGCCCATCTGACCAGCCTGTCTATATCCTCCTGTAATCTGAGGCTATCCTCCTCACTATTTACCACCCCGCCAATTTTTGTGTCATCCGCGAACTTACTGATCAACCCACCTACGTTCAAGTCTAAATCGTTTATATATACCACAAACAGCAAGGGACCCAACACCGATCCCTGTGGAACCCCACTGGACACAGGCATCCAGTCACAAAAACACCCCTTGACCATCACCCTCTGCTTCCTGCCACTCAGCCAATTTTGGATCCAATTTGCCAAATTGCCTTGGATCCCATGGGCTCTTACCTTCGTTATCAGTCTCCCATGCGGGACCTTATCAAAAGCCTTGCTGAAGTCCAAGTAGACTACGTCAAATGCATTGCCCTCGTCTACACACCACATAGATGTTACAACACAAAACCAAGTAATTTGGCTCAACTATTCTATGCCTGTGCTTAAGCCCCAGATGAGCCTCCTCCCATTCTACATCTTTTAATCCTATCAGCATATCCTTTAGGTACAGTCCCATGCAAATTTTATGACAGAATCATAGAATAGTACAGCATAGAAAAAAAGCATTTAGGCCCATCGAGTGTGCTCTTTTGAAGAGCAAGCCAGTTAGTATCAGTCCCCCATTCTTATCCCATTTCCCTGCAGCTACCACTTATCAGGCCAGTCATTTCAAATTCTAACCAGTCATTGTGTAAAAGCGTTTTTCCTCAGGTCACCTTGGGCTCTTTTTCCAGTCACCTTAAATTTGTCCCCCCTGGACTCTTAGGTCACTGGAAACAGGTGTCAGCTGTGGCTCAGTTCATAGCACCCTCGCCTTTGAATCAGAGGGTTGTGGGTTCATGTCCCACTCCCGGAAACCAAGAACTGTGATTGTACTCGAAAGAGTTGCAATCTGTGACTGTTGATAATTTGAAAGGTGTCAGCTGTGGCTCAGTCCATAGCACCCTCGCCTTTGAATCAGAGGGTTGTGGGTTCATGTCCCACTCCCGGAAACCAAGAACTGTGATTGTACTCGAAAGAGTTGCAATCTGTGACTGTTGATAACTCGAAAGAAAGCTTTTTTTTTCATTTACACTATCTAAACTTCTCATGATTTTAAACACCGCTCTCAAACCTCTTCTTAGCCTTCTCGGCTCCAAAGAGAACCTTTTCCAACCTATTCACATAACTGTGATTACCCCAGCCCTCAAACAATTCCAGTAAGTCTCTCTGCACCTCTCTGAAAGCCTGGTCCCTAGATTGGTTCAATGGTTAGCATTCTTGTTTTCAAATCCCTCCATGGCCTAGCCCCTCCCTACAACCTCCTGAAATAACTGCACTCCAATTCTGTCCTTGATTTAAATCTCTCCACCACTGGTGACCGTGCCTTAGCTGCTAAGCCCTGGAATTTCATATCTAACCCTTGAGATGCCTTTCTATGCAGATATACGAGTTGGAGCTCATTAGCTCCATTGGCTAGATGACTAGCATGTGGTCCAGAATAATGCCAATAACACGAGTTTGATTCCCGTTCCAGCTAAGATGGACTTGGGACCTGCCCCTTTGCCCTGCCTTTGAGAATGGAAGGTGACACTAAATCACCACTGACAAAAACTGCCAAGAAAATGGCTCAGGATGAAGCACCAGCATACAAGGAGCCAAGGATCTACATTCAGGCAGGGCACACATAACATACCGTAAACAAGTTATTGTTTGTTATAACTTCCTGGCTTTTATATTATATGACTATTATGATCCCAGCTGAGATTACCACTGGACAAGCCTGATCCCAGAGAGGAACCCAGCTCGATAGATCCTAACTTTTATCTGTTTGTTTAGTTACGTGGAGAGTGGCTACTGAACAGAGTCACAGGAGTCAGCTGATGAACTTTTAACAAAAGGATAAAACATTTATTCAACAAGAAAAGATGGACTATATTATAATACTCCTTCACCCACAAGTACACCTTTACAGATATATACAGATTTGTAAGGATAACACAAGTTACAAAAGCTATTTTATACTCTAATGTCCACAGTAAGTATGCAGTCCATGTACCAATAGGCACCCTGTGGTCAGATATGCCACACTCTGAAACTGAGTGGCAGATGCCACCTCAACCAGATGTTATGGATTTTGCCTCAACTCTCCCCCAGATACTTGTCACACTGAGCCAACCAGTCTCACTGCACTCCATCTTTCACATGAGGGTTTCCAATCTCTACTTTCCAACAACTCACCTTGGAATCTTCTTCCAAACTGATGCTTTCTCTCAGGCGCCTTCTGCAAGGGTTCACCACCAAGGTTTAGAACTCTCCTTCTGATGTTCCTCTCCCCTAGGTTACCACATGCCTTCAAGCTGTCTTCCATGCAATCTTTCTCATCGACTTAACTGTCAGCAGTATACCACTGCTTCACAAGCCCATAGCAAGAGTTATAGACCTTCAGTTGTCTCTGTGGACCTTCTTGCCTTTTGCAAGCTGTTCTCGCTTTAAATCTACTTTTTGCAGCTTTTGTCATTTTAAATCTGAAGCTTGGGGCCTTTCTGTCTGCCCCTCACTCTTAGCTTTACTTAACAGGATGTTTTCCAGGTTCCTGTCCTTCCTTTGACTAGAAAGTCCGCTTGGTACTTTCCCATGTTTATGTCTCACTCTTTTGGCCTTGGGACCTTTTGGTTCTTTTGGGAAATCTGCAGCTCCCTCTCCCAGTGTACAGTCTCTCTGGGGTCCTGGCTTCAAACTGAACTTATAACTGCTGTTTCTTTAGTTTTGTCTGTGTGTGTCTGTGGGAGGGACCTGCCTCTCTGGGCCCCTGTTGCTAGGCAACGGCCCAATTTTTCCACCCTTGTTTGTTTACCTTAGCTGAAACAGTCATAAAAAAACCTCTTTAGACTCGTTGGCACCTTTTTAAAGTGGAACTAGAACTCAATTTGACCTTTTTTAACACAGATACAGAAATACAAATCACATTTAAACTTTAAAGCTAAAACTCATTCCTAACACCTACAAATACCAATATAACTTAAACTGTCTCTATTGCCTAACAATGACTCCATTAATAAGACATATGATCTCACATTTTATTAATGACCAAGTTTTGTGTCATCTGAATATTTTGAAATTGTCCATTTTAACTCCCAGTGCCAAGACATTGTGTTCAAAAACAGTAGTAGTCCTAATTGCTAAACCCTGGAGAACATCATTGTATAGCCTGCTGCAGTCTAAACAACAGCATAGGTCTCTGTTTTCTATCTGTAAGCCACTCTGTATCCATGCTGCTGGTGCCCTTTTTTGCCAAATAGGTTTAAATTTTGCTAACAAATCTGATGTGTGATACTTTATCAAATTCCTTTTTAAAGTCCATATACATAACATCAACTGCACTTCCCTCCTCTATAACCTCATCAAAAACTTAATCAAGTTAGTCAAGCACCATTTTCCCTTAAAACATCTTGGACTAAAAATTAGTCTACGCTGTTTATTTTGGCCCAAGAGTCATGATTCATGACCTGCCTATGCCCATGAGGTAAACAACATACAAACCTGGTGCGACCATCTCATTTATCTACCTGTAGCACTGCTTTGAGCAAGGCTGCAATTCTTAACAAGGAAAATGGAACAGATGGGAAGAGAGATCATGGCCAGGTTCACAAATGCAACATTGAAGGAGGTGGACAGGAGGAGAGAGGCCATGTTTTTGTGGGGGAGGAAGGTAGTAAGCCTTCTAGGACCACCCTCAGAAGGGAATTGGATCAGGGTCCCAGAGAGGTCAATTTGAAGACCTGAGGACTTAACAGCAGGACCACAAGAAATGTAATGACCTCACATGGGTGCTCAAGATCAGTAAAAGCATTTTTACCTTCAGCCTCTCATGCGATTCAATATACCACATGCCCATCGTTCACACATCAGGTCAGACCAGACTTGAGCCAAACACCCAGGTACTCCACCTCACTTTCACACACACATACAAACAATGTTAGCTTCACATCCAGTTGCTGCTACATACCCCCAGCTATTTGTCAATGGCAGGTACATCATCCAAACATAGTTCAACACGTGATCGGTGACGTTCCTCCCTTTTTCTTGCAGGACACGAAGATCCATAACAAGAGGGAGTAGAGAGGATCTGAACAAACAAGGATGTCTCAACCACCTGGGCCCTACAGAGGAGATAGTTCCCCACATCATGGGCTTGATTGCTGAGAATTTTGAGGATGGCGTTATATTACTGCCTTATGCCCTTTCTTAATTCCCAGTTAATTCTCATCTTGCTGTCTGGCATGATGATGGTGTGACCATGGACCTCTTGCTTTCCACCCCAATCTTCCACATTCTGATTTCCAGCTCTCAAACATGGAAGAGTTTCTACCTGCCCAGCCACATCACCCCGAGGAGGAAGGGAGAGAGCAACAATACAGTACGTTTGAAAAAGCTCCATAACTTGATCTGACCCTCACAACTACCAGCTGAGAAATGAGCACTGCAGGTACACTAGAGGCTAGTACAGAGCTGGGATCAAGTTAGGACAGGGCTGAGTCAGTGGCATGAGTGGGCTGCCATCAGCCAGAGAGAAGGGATAGTTCATATGCCAGATTACTGGAGGGTGAGGTCGCAGATGAGTTCTGCTACAGGGGTCTCAGACGCAGACATTGATGGGGCAGCAGACAGGAGAAAGTTAATGAAAATGCACAACGAGATGCTGGGTGCATTGGTTGGCCTCTCGCACACCTTGTCACTGTCAGGAAGCACGGTGGAGTCTGGCGCCGACTTGATGGAGGTTAGCGTGCAGAGTTTGCCATCTCTCCAGCCTCTGCTACAACTCTTTATTGTATGAAATGAGGTGACATGTAAGCAAATAGCAATTGCCTAACCCCTAGGACCTCCCGACAATGCAAGAAAAAGTTTAGGAACCTCACAAGTTGAGTGAAGGTCGGTCTGATGGCAGAAAACTGTCATTCACCTATATTTAAAATGTTCTTGTCTCTCAATCTGTTTAGAGTTTAGAAATACAGTAATAAGCAAAAGAGCATAAAGATGTTAACTGAATAAGCTGTACAGGAAATAATTACATTATATCACCAGAGAATCCAGGTACGCCCTTTGAAGAATGATTTTCTCTGTAGGAACTTCATAACAGAAGTAATCCAAATGCTACAGTCGGCAAATAAGTGGCAACCATTTTACTCTCATGCAGAAAGAGACTGAACATAATTCATAAAGAACAATGAGATATAGAAAGGAGAAAATCTGACACTTGTCCATTAACCCAGCAGGAGGAGGAGGGAATTGAAATATTAGGATTTCATTTAGTGGAGATAATATTGAAAGGGCACATGAGAGACCTTGCATTCACAGGTGGTTTGTGCAGGGTACGTGCTAATTTTCAAAGATCCAAAAAGGATTTCAGCTTTCTTACACTCGTACTCTGAAGAGAATCTTGCATGAGCAAAACAAGGAGGAAACAGGGAGGTGGTAGGAACCTTGTTGCATTTCTCTGCATTTTTCTTTCCACAGGAACTGGGAGTAAAGAAGAGAAAAACAGAAAGAGAAACTGATCCAATGGTAGGAATAGCCAACAGAAATTCACCAGGTCATCGATCATCCTCTCACTCACTCATATCACTGACCCAGAAAATCACTCGGAGGGGATTGTAGCTCGTTTATGTGAGAACTGGTGCATGACACACAAAGAAGCCAGGGAAAATAAAGAAAGATGTTTCTGAGAAAATCCCTTGATGAAGATCATTCAGGTGATGATCTCAAAGTGATATGGCTGTGAGAAGAAGGATGCTAACAGAACATCAAAGTCATATGTAGGCATTGTACAGCCCCTCTAAAAACATGCAGCAGATGGTAGGACTGACAGCCAATGCCATCCTCTCAGTCATATCAAAGGGGTCTGTTCAACAATGCTACAGCCTACAGTGAGTGATAGTTAAATAAATCCCTATTTCTGTTCCAAGTACCTTGCAGCAAGTCACCTCCAATTTATAAGCCTTGGTTTATTTTTTTTGTCATTCATTTATGGGATGTGGGTGTCACTGGCTGGGCCAGCACTTTTATTGCCTGTCCTTAATTGCCCTTGAGAAGGTGGTGGCGAGCTGCCTTCTTGAACCGCTGCAGTCCATGTGGTGTGGGTACACTCAGAGTGCTGTTAGGGAGGGAGTTCAAGGATTTTGACCCAGCGACAGTGAAGGAACGGTGATATAGTTCCAAGTCAGGATGGTGAGTGGCTTGAAGGGGAACTTCCAGGTGGTGGTGCTCCTGTGTGTCTGCTGATCTTGTCCTTCTAGATGGTAGCAATTGTGGGTTTGGAAGGCGCTGCCTAAGGAGTCTTGGTGAGTCCCTGAGTTCCTGCAGTGCATCTTGTAGAAGGTACACATTGCTGCCACTGTTTGTCAGTAGTGGAGGGAGTGAATGTTTGTGGAAGGGGTGCCAATCAAGTGAGCTGCTTTGTCCTGGATGGTATCAAGCTTCTTGAGTGTTGTTGGAGCTGCATTCACCCAGGCAAGTGTAGATGGTAGGTATGCTTTACTAAATGGAGATAATGGAGAGAGCAATATTTAATAATTTCTGAGATGTCCAGAGCACCAGTTTGGAAGGTTTCATAATACTCAGGACACTGTCTTTCAGTAATTAAGGTATATTTGTAATGCCATTACAGCCATTATTGTGATCTCATGCCTGGTGGGTGAACAGGCGATGGCTCCAAAGATTGTGTCTTCCCTTAGAACAGTAACAGCAAAAGGTTCTCTGCTCAGTACCTCAGTGTTTACAGATTGAGGGAAGTCAGCAGACTAAAGCCGTGGAGATTCCAAGCGCAGAGGAGCAGCCTGGCACAGATCAATATCCTCTATGGCCTGTTCAGGAACACACACGAGATAAACATCAACTGCTGCTAGAAGATCATCAACATTTTACAATGCAAAGAGCTGCCAATGACCAAGTGTTGCAGACTGGTACATTCTAAGATCCAGGACTGCATGCCGAGGGACATGCTAAAACTTGGAGCAGATGTCGCAAAGACCCAAGGGGAAAGGCCACTGTCTAAAGCCCTCCCGTCATAGTGTACTGAAACGCTGGTGTTATGGTGCATAATTATGATATTACA
Organism: Cetorhinus maximus; assembly: GCF_964194155.1. Classification (NCBI taxonomy): domain Eukaryota; kingdom Metazoa; phylum Chordata; class Chondrichthyes; order Lamniformes; family Cetorhinidae; genus Cetorhinus; species Cetorhinus maximus. Next base: position 32,648,648 of record NC_135896.1, on the reverse strand, counting down.
ACTCTTTAGAAAAATTGTTCTGAAGGCCACATTGAAAAAAAACCTTGGGTTGAATTTAGAGACTGTTCAAAATGGCTCCAGGCTACAAGTCAGGAGTGTGGATTTCAATCATCTTTCTCTTACCTGCAGAGGAGACAGGATGTATTCCTCAGACATATATATTTAAAATTCAATGGGTGTTCCAAAAGAGTAAACAAAACCTCATTGACTTGATGGCTTTTCCTCCAAACACAAATATAATAATTGATGAGCCACTGTAAGGTGTAAATAACCTTGATCTTTTTGATCACTACAGGTGGTAAGGGGACTTCAGACAACTGTAATGGAAATAGCACTATCCTTATATGAAAAGTGACTCAGACGTTCTGGTACAGGTCACATGGTGATGGTGGCCATCTTGCCTTACCTGCAAAAACTATTGAATAGGGCAGGAAAAAGGCAGATCCACACTTCAGATAATGAAACTCGACTTCACACATATCAGGCCTGCATTGAACACTAAAGAAACTGAACTGATCCAATTTTTAAATGAGTGTCATTTTAGCTTCATTTGTAAGTAAACTTTGTATATGTGTTATTAACTTTATCTTTTCTTTGGTAACTTCCAGAGCAATGGAGTAAAATAAACTCTTCTCTTTTTAAGTAAATAAGCTTTGTTTCTGGATTATTTTAAATTGAATTTCTCACTCCAAGGGTGAAATATACAACCACACATATCATAAGACCATAAGACATAGAAGCAGAAATTAGGCCATTTGGCCCATTGAGTCTGCTCCGCCATTCAATCATGGCTGATAAGTTTCTCAACCCCAATCTCCCGCCTTCTCCCCGTAACCTTTGATCCCCTTACCAATTAAGAACCTATCTATCTCGGTCTTAAATACACTCAATGACCTGGCCTCCACAGCCTTCTGCGGCAATGAATTCCATAGATTCACCACTCTCTGGCTAAAGAAGTTTCTCCTCATCTCTGTTCTAAAAGGTCTTCCCTTTACTCTGAGGCTGTGCCCTTGGGTCCTAGTCTCTCCTACTAATGGAAACATCTTCCCCACGTCCACTCTATCCAGGCCTTTCAGTATTCTGTAAGTTTCAATCAGATCCCCTCTCATCCTTCTAAACTCCATTGAGTATAGACCCAGAGTCCTCAAACGTTCCTCGTATGTTAAGCCTTTCATTCCTGGGATCATTCTCGTGAACCTCCTCTGGACCCTCTCCAGGGCCAGCGCATCCTTCCTGAGATATGGGGCCCAAAATTGCTCACAATATTCTAACTGTGGTCTGACCAGAGCCTTATAAAGCCTCAGCAGCACATCCCTGCTTTTATATTCTAGTCCTCTCGAAATAAATGCCAACATTGCATTTGCCTTCCTAACTACCGACTCAACCTGCAAGTTAACCTTAAGAGAATCCTGGACTAGGACTTCCAAGTCCCTTTGCACTCCAGACTTCTGAATTCTCTCCCCATTTAGAAAATAGTTTATGCCTCTATTCTTCCTACCAAAGTGCATGAGCTCACACTTCCCCACGTTGAATTCCATCTGCCACTTCTTTGTCCATTCTCCTAACCTGTCCAAATCCTTCTGCAGCCTCCCCGCCTCCTCAATACTACCTGTCCCTCCACCTATCTTTGTATCATCTGCAAACTTAGCCAGGATGCCCTCAGTTCCTTCATCTAGATCATTAATGTATAAAGTGAAAAATTGTGGTCCCAACACTGACCCCTGTGGAACTCCACTAGTCACCGGTCACCATCCTGAGAAGGACCCCCTTATTCCCACTCTCTGCCTCCTGCCAGACAGCCAATCTTCTATCCATGCTGGTACCTTGCCTCTAACTCCATGGGTTTTTATCTTCCTGAGCAGCCTCCTGTGCGGCACCTTGTCAAAGGCCTTCTGGATGTCCAAGTAAATAACATCCATTGGCTTTCCTTTGTCTAACCTACTCATTACCTCCTCAAAGAATTCTAACAGATTTGTCGGGCATGACCTCCCCTTGATGAAACCATGCTGACTTTGCCCTATTTTACCATGCACTTCCAAGTATTCTGAAATCTCATCCTTAATAATGGACTCTAAAATCTTACCAACGACCGAGGTCAGGCTAATCGGCCTGTAATTTCCCAATGCACTGCCAATGGGCAACTTTATTGTGACAATTGGGGGCTCGGGTCCAGCATTGAATTCATTTGCAAACCTGCCAACTTTGAATTTTGAAGTAATTGGAAGTAATAGGAGAAAATAATAAAGCCTAAATTGTTTGAAATCAGATGAGAATCTGCAGCTATGAGCTTTTCGAAAACTCCTAACAATTGAAGTTATGATGGCTAGATTTGATGCACAGATGTTTATGGAACAGAAGGTCTTAACATGGGAAAAAATAGTGCCCTTAAACTAAGAACAGCTAAAAGCCACAGCTAAACAGATAGGACTTAAAATACCCAACAAGGCAAAGAGACACAAGTTTCTCAAGATGCTGGTTGAGCATTTGGGACTCAGTCCAGAGTGGGGCCAGATAGAAGAAGCCAAGCTACTTTTGCCAATAAACAGCTGAATAAGCTCAGAATAGAGCTAGAGTTTCGGGAAAGAGAAAAAGAGAGGGAAACCAGGAGGATGGGTTTTCCAGCTCCAAACATTGGAAATGGAGTTGCAGATACAAAAGGAGAGAGACCTAAGACAGCTCAAGGCTGATAGGGAAAATTTTACTCTGCCTGGTAACAGTCCAAATCCCCATAACCCAGAAATAGCTTTTGAAGTCCAAAACTTTTCCAAATTTGTTCCCAAGTTTGAAGAGCGAGACGAAGAATCTTTTTCTGCCACTTTTGAGAAGGTAGCTGGTCAGCTACATTGGCCACAAGAATTGTGGACATTCATGATATAGGGTCAGCTATCAGGAAAGGTCCAAGAAATCAATTCTATGCTGTCCTCTGAAGTGACTGTTACGATCCCAGCTGATATTACTGCTGGACAAGCCTGACCCCAGGATCGAACCTGGCTTGACAGATCCTAACTTTTATTTATTGTTTAGCTATGTGGGGAGTGGCTACTGAACAGTGTCATAGAAGTCAGCTGATGAACTTTTAACAAAAAAAATTAAACATCTATTTAACATGAAAAGATGAACTATGTTACAATACTCCTTCATCCACAACTATACCTTTACAGATATATACAGATTTGTAAGGATAACACAAGTCACAAAAACTATTTTATACTCTAATATTCACAGTAAGTATACAGTCCATGTAAACCAATAGGTGACCTGTGGTCAGACATGCTACACTCTGAAACCAAGTGACAGATGCTACCCCAAACCGATGCTATGGATCTCCCATCAACTCCCCACAGATGCTTGTCACACTGTGATCCAACTGGCCTCACTGAACTCTGTCTTTCACATGAGGGTTCCCAATCTCCACTCTCCAAAAGCTCACTTTGGAATTTTCTCCCAAATGCTTTCTCTCAGGTGCCTTCTGCCAGCATCCACCTCCCTGCTTTCAAACTCTCCTCCCCATGTTCCTCTTCCCTGGCTCACCACGTGCATTCAAACTTCCTTCTGCGCACTCTCTCTCACCAACTCAGCTGTCAACAGTACACCACAGCATCACATGCCTATATCAAAGAGTTACAAACCTTCAGCTGTTTCTTTGGACCTTCTGGCCTCTCACTTTAAATCTGCTTCCTGCAGCTTTTCTTACTTTAAGCTGGAAGCTTGAAGACTTCCTCTGCTCCTCACTCTTAACTTCAATTAACAGGATCTTTTCCGGTTCCTGTCCTTCCTTTGACTAGAAGGTGTTCTTGGGACTTTCTCCTGTTTCTGTCTCACTCCTTGGTGTTGCGACCTTTGAGTTCTTTTGCGAAATCTGCTCTCACTCTGCAGCTCCCTCTCCCAGTGTCCAGTCTCTCTAGAATCCTGGCTTCAACTTCAGTTTGGGACTTGATATCTGCCCCTCTGCTCCAGTCTCCTCCTGGCAGCTGTTTTCAACTAAACTCAAACTGCTCTCTTTTTGGTTTTTCTGTTTGTGTGTGGATGGGTCTCCCTCTCTGACCCCTGTTGCTAGGCAACAGTAGAGTTTTCTCTACTCTTGTGTTTGCTTTAACTTCTCCCCAAGAGTCATAAAACTCATTAGAAATGCAGGTATACAAACAGCTTTAGGCCTGCTGTCTCCCTCAAAGTGAAACTGAATCTCTTTTAAAGTGAAACTAGAACTCAACTTGACCTTTTCTTAACACACAAATACAGAAACACAGATCAAACTTAAACATTAAAGCTAAAACTCATTCCTAACATCCACAAATACAAATATAACTTACCTAAACTACCTCTATTTCCTAACATGATAATCAAAAACAGACCAAACCTACAATCCTTAATATCTATTAAATAGTGCAGAGGCATATCATCAGAAATCTTGGAACTCCCGTAACAATCCACAGAGACTTATTTGGAATTCAAAAGAATTAACCAGATCGACCAGTGGTACCACACTTTAAAAATAAAGCGTACCTGCAAAGCAATAAGTGGATTGGTACTGTTAGGAGTTTTAAGTCTGCGTCCTCTATAATATAAAAATGGACCTCGAGGAACAGCAGGTTACCCCAGCAAGGGAAGCTGCAGCTATGGTTAAGGACTACAAACTGACTCTCAAACTATTGAACCACAGCAGACCTGGGTCAGTTAGAAGGGTCCCGGTGGATTGGCAAATAACTAATGTAGCTCCCTTATTCAAGAAAGGAGGGAGATGGAAAGTAGGAAACTACAGGCCAGTTAGCCTAACATCAGTCACAGGGAAATTGCTGGAATCCATTATTACGGAGGTTATAACAGGATACTTAGAAAATCACAATGTGATCAGGCAGACTCAACATGCCTTTGTAAAAGCGAAATCATGTTCAACTAATTTATTAGAGTTTTTTGAGGCAGTAACAACCAGAGTGCATAATGGGGAGTCTGTAGATGTGGTGTACTTGAATTTACAAAAGGCATTTGATAAGATGCCACATCAAAGATAAGAGCCCGTGGTGTAGGGGGTAACATGTTAGCACGGAAAAAGGATTGGTTAGTTAATGGGAAACTGAGATTGGGGATAACTGGATCTTTATCACGTTAGCAAGCTGTAACTAGTGGAGTGCCACAGGGATCAGTGTTGGGGCCTCAACCATTTACAATCTGCATCAATGACTTAGATGAAGGGACCAAATGTATGCTAGTTAAATTTGCTGATAACACAGAGATAGGCAGGAAAGTAAGTTGTCATGAGGAGGTAGAGAGCTGCAAAGGGCTATAGACAGGCTGAGTGAGTGGGCAAAAATTGGCAGATGGAGTATAATGTGAGGTTTGGCAGGAAGAATAGAAAAGCAGTATTCTATTTAAATGGAGAAAGATTGCAGAACTCGGTGGTACAGAGGGATCTGGGTGTCCTGGTACATGAATTACAAAAACTTAGTATGCAGGAACAGCAAGTGATAAGGAAGGCAAATGGAATTTTGGTGTTTATTGCAAGGGGAATGGGATATAAAAGTAAAGAAGTTTTACTGCAGCTGTACAGGGCCTTGGTAAGACCACATCTGGAGTACTGTGTACAGCTCTGGCCTTATTTGAAAAAAATATATAATTGTGTTAGAAGCAGCTTAGAGAAGATTCACTGGATTCATTTCTGTGATGGACGGCTTATCTTAGGGAGAAAGGTTGAACAGTTAGGCCTATATCCCTTGTAGTTTAGAAGAATGAATGGTGATCTTATTGAAACGTATAAGATCCTGAGGGGCTTTGACAGGGTAGATATGGGGAGGATGTTTCCACTTGGAGGAGACTATAACTAGAGGACACAGTCTAAGAATAAGAGGTCTCCCTTTTAAGACAGAAATGAGGAGAATTTTTTTCTCTCGGATGGGCGTTAGTATGTGGAATTTTATCCCCAGAAAGCAGTGGAGTCTGCGTTAATGCATTTATTCAAGACTGAGTTAGATAGATTTTTGATAGACAAGGGCATCAAGGGTTATGGGAGCAGGTGGGAAAGTGGAGTTGAGACCACAACCAGGTTAGCCATGATCTTGTCAAATAGTGGACCAGGCTTGAAGGGCTGAATGACCTCCTGCTGTATCTTAGTGCTATGTTCCTATGTTCCTAGTTCATATCAACAAGGAAGAGATAAAAGGGAAATAGAAGAGATAGAAGTATATCCCAAGGAAAAGGAGAGTAGAGAAAATAGTGCAAACCAATCTCCAACTTTTAAAAGAAGGGATCTGGAAAGCAAACAAGCAAGCCCTGTCTGCTTTCAATTGTGGAAAACCAGGACATGTCAAGCACACCTGCTGGCATGTCCAGAAAATCACAGGGAACATTAGAGCACAGCTGTATCTATAGCCATGTAAGTTGTAAGTCTCTTGTGCAAACATAACAGAGGGTGCGGACACATATCGGGCCTTTGTATTCAAGAGGAACATGACTCCTAGGGAAAAGTTTTCCCCCTGTCGGGGGGGGAAGAGCGGGAGTGGGCACGAGTGGGCGGGTTCCCGATTGGCGCCCCCGATTGGGGGCTTGCTGCCATTTTACGAAATAGCGCACAGGTCTCCCTAAGGCTAAGTGCTGCCTCAGGGAGATCGGCTCAGATTTTCAACTTTTAATAAAGGAGTTTAAAAATTTTCCCTGCCATGTCCCCTCAAGCGACACTGTCACATGAGTTGGGACATGTCCATAACTTTTATTTAAACCTTTCATTAAAATTTAAATACCCTCATGAAACCTCATCCCGCCAGTGGATGAGGTTTCATGTTTTTTCACAAGCCCGCCTGGACTCCCGGCCTGCCTGCCAACCTTAAGGTTGGAAAGGCAGGTCCATTAATGAGCTGAACTGGTTTTCTAATGGTCCTAATAGGCCGTTGGCAGGTCGGCGGGTGTGCATCCGACTCGGCTGCGTTCTCACTGACCTGAAAATGGAAATGACGCAGGGTGACGTCGGGAGTTCCACCTGCATCATTTTACACGTTGGCGAGTGGGCCCTGCCCCTGTTCGCTGACCGGAAGATCCTGCCCCTAGTGTTTCCAAGGAACCAGAAAAGGAGATCAGCATTCTCTGAGAGACCAAGTGCCTATTGAAGCTCTAACGGTGAAAATTGAAGATTTCTTGTGAGTCAGCAGAATAAATTCCAGTGAACTAGTCAAAGGACACACTGGAGAATGTATTGCGGTACTGTTGGTAAAAATTCACTTGAAGAGCGAGCTTGCTACAGGGCTGGTAATTTCCACCTTACCCATGCCAGGGGCCAACCTTTTAGAACCATAGATCTATAGAAAAGCTACAGCACAGAAAGAGTCCATTCAGCCCATTGTGTCTCCACCGGCCGAAAAAGAAAAAACACAAAAAAAAAATCTAGCTTCCCATTTTAATCCTACCATCCAGCACCTGGTCTGTAGCCTTTCAGGTTACAGTACTTTAGGTGCAGTTCCAGGTACATATTAAATGAGCTGAGTGTTTCTGCCTCCACCACTAAACCAGGCAGCAAATTCCAGACACCCACCACCCTCTGGGTGAAGAAGTTTTTCCTCATGTCCCCTCTAATCCTTCTACCAATCACTTTAAATCTGTGCCCCCCCCACCCCCCCCAGGTAACTGACCTCTCTGCTGGGAGAAACAGGACATCCCTGTCTACTCTATCTAGGCCCTTCATAATCTTGTACACCTCAATCAGATCAACCCCTCAGTCTCCTCACATTCAAGGAAAACAGCCCTAGCCTATCCAATCTTTCTTCATAGCTGCAATTTTCCAACCCTGGCGTATCTCCTCTGTACACCTCTGTACTCTCTCCGGAGCAATTATGTCCTTCCTGTATTGTGGTGACCAGGACTGAATACAAATTTCCAGCTGTGGCCTAACCAGCATTTTATACAGTTCCAGCATTACATCCCTGCTTTTGTATTCTACACCTCATCCAATAAAGGAAAGCATTTGATATGCTTTCTTTACCACCTTACCCACCTGTCCTGCCACTTCCAGGGACCTGTGGACATGCACACTAAAGCCTCTCACTTCCTCTACCCCTCCCAACATCCTCCCATTTATTTTATATTCCATAGCTTTGTTTGCCCTCCCCAAATGCATTACCTCGCACTTCTCTGGATTGAATTCCGTCTGCCACTTTTCCACATGCTCAACCAAAACATTGCTATCACCCTGGAGACAACAGCTATCCTGTTCACTATCAACTACACAGCCAATTTTTGTGCCATCTGCAAATTTCTCAACCATGCCTCCCACATTTAAGTTCAAATCATTAACATCTGCAACAAACAGCAAGGGCCCCAACACCTAGCCCTGTGGAACGCCACTAGAAACCATTTTCCATTCACAAAAACATCCATCGACCTTTGTTTCCTGTCACTGAGGCAATGCTGAATCTAACTTGCCACATTTCCCTGTATCCCATGGGCTTTTACATTTCTGGCCAATCTGCCATGTGGGACCTTGTCAAATGCCTTACTGAAATCCATGTAGACAACATCCACTGCACTACCCTCATCAATCCTCGTTACTTCCTCAAAAAATTCAATTTACTGGGGAATGACCTGGCAGACTGGACAGTGTTACACCCAAAAATTCAAGGACAGTTCAGAGAGGCTGACGAGACTGAACAATACCAACAGAATTCTGCAGAGGTGCAGAAAGCTGTGAAAGGTTCAGAAGCCCTGCAGGGGCCAATGGAACCCATAAGGGGTGAAGTAGCTCAGGAGAAGCCACTTGAGTCAAAAGAGGCCAAAACCAGACCAGTAGAATTAAGAGAACAAGGAAAGATCCGTGGAATGGAAGAAAAGATGACGGGAGTGACCTTGCGATTGGGTTAGCAGACACTTTCTTCTCAGAGTTAAGCAGGGACCTGGGAAGCTCCAAAGCAGGTAAAGGGACAGTGAGGGCGACACCTCACACAGTTGAAGAGCCACAGGGTGGGGCAGCAGAAGCCAGCCAGAAACCTGTGAGCATGGATGTCCCAAAAGATGTTGGGCAGACTGGGGGACCAACCCAACCCCACAGAACAGAATTGGAGAAATCATTATTACCCCTTAAGCCAAACCACATTCCTAACTGCCCAAAAGGAAGTTCAAGTGTTGCTGCCACCTCCTGGGGCTCTGAAACTTATGTACCCCAGAAATTCGAATCCTCAGCGGGCTGATACTTGAACGGCCAAGCTCCTCGATTTTGGATACAGGTCATTAAGCAAAAAGTTAAAGGCTTTACAACACCTTCCCCAAGCAGTCAACTTAATCTGCATGTTAAAAACCTTCATACAAAAAGTAACCTGCTGACTTCTGACACAATCAGCATGAAGTCTAAACTTTCCTCAAGTGGTAACTGCTTTAAGAATCCGATGGCTGATATTCACAATTCTGAACTTTTGTGCCTTAACTGTAAAAGCCATTCAGCAGATAATTGGGAAATATTAAGAGAGAAGGGAAAGTGCATTGCATCAGCAAACTGTGTGTGTGTGTGAAGAAAAAAAACATTCCCAGAGTGTGCGCATTTCTTTGGTCTTTTGTTTCGTACGAAAAGAACATGTAAATAAAGTGAAAATGGAATTTTTGTTCCTCAAAGGGAGGAGCAATGTTACCGTGCATGGTTATGATGGTCGGGATTTTCCGTGCCCACCGGCATCGAGCGTGTTTGGTGGCATGAGCATACAGCCTGGCGCGAGCGGTTTCATGACAGCGTGAAACCCGTTTGCGATTGTCCGCTCAGTCCGCTGGTGGCGGGCCACGTCTTCCGCCATCGGACGGCGGAAACCTCATCGTAATTCATCTGCGTATCATCATTAGGCCAGCCCGCTGGAATCGTTCTCCCCCCCACCCCTCCCCCCCCGCTGGACTGTCCGTCCATGTTGGCGGGAAAGCACGCCGACGTGTTTCACAGCAGTACATAAGAGGCGTGCACTTGCCAGGCTGCACTTTGAGGGGAACTCGGAGGTGAGTGCACGATAACATTGTTCAGCGCTCGCCTGGGTCACCTGTTGGACTTCAAGATTGAGGTGCATTGAGGTTGAGGGGGTGGTGGGTGGTGGGAGGTGCAAGGGCAGCCCTGATGCTGAGGAGACTTGTGGGATGGTGGGGGGATGGCATGTGGGGAGGGGGTGATGGGGGCCTGTGGGAGGTTGGGGGACAAGGGCTGCCTTGTGGTTGAGGTGACTGGTGGGGGGCGGGGGGGTGGGGGGCAAGCGCAAGGGCAGCCCTGCCGTTCAATATAGCGCACAAGAATTCAGGGTGGGGGGGTAGGGTGGGTGAGAGGAGTGGCCGCACATTAGGGATACCTTGTATAAAGTGATCATTCCTCTGCAGCTCAGGCAGTTCAGGTGCAGCCACATTGATATGATTGGAGTTGGGCCTCTAGCTTCTCTGCCACTCAAGCAATGCAGAGGCATCACAGTGCCACCAAGTGCTCCAAAAGCTTTTCACCCCTGCCTCCCCCACCACAACCACCTTGCCACCACCCCTCCACTCCCCCCGCCACCCTCCCCCCGGCCGGTACAGACTGCAAAGTAATGAGCATTTTAGTGGACTGTAGAACAGTTGGACGACTGCACATGTTGTACAATCTCCTTGCTAAAGCTGGCCATGGAGCAGTCACTGGAGGAGGCACTCACTCCCTTGCAATGTCATCATCCCGGTTTGGACCAGTCTCCCCCTTGGTTCAAGCTAACAGTGCAGCCTTGCAGTGCGGGTTAGGAGAATGCCTGTGCCTGAGCTGAGAGCACAGCATGCAGTCCAGTGGGCAAAGCTGCTGCCAATTGGTCAGGTTGAGTGGGGCAGAAGTAGGTGGGGTTTTGGGCAGCCATGCAGCACACTAATCTCTGGCCATCCAAATAGTGGTCAGCGCTCTCTGGGAAGCATTAAGAGGCCTTCAGACTTAACCAGGACAGGTTCTTAGTACACCCATGTTAACCACGTGTTTCTCTCTCTCTTTCATCCTGCAGGAGGACTACATGAGGGTCATGGAGCCTGGTGAACTAGCTGTATACTTGATGGCCTACAGAGAGCAAAGACAATGGAGGAGAGAGCGACTGAGGCTCCTGGCTACACAGAGGCAGGAGCAGAAACCTCAGAAAGAAGGGGCGGCTGGGGCTCCCGCACACACAGCCGAAGTGTCACAGCGAGCCATCATGTGGTGGCCTCAGACTGCAGCAGAGCGACGCTTTAATGAGGCTCATGCTGCAACTCGCAGCTTGGTGGAACAGACCATCGGGATGCTGAAGATGAGGTTCCAGTGCCTGGAGCGGTCTGCTGGAGCCCCACAATACAGACACAGAGGGTGTCACACAACGTCATTGTCTGCTGCGCCCTTTATAACCTGGTGCTGCAATGGGTAGATGAGCTGGCGATCTCCTCTGTTGGGGAGGACGCCGATGGGGATGAGGGTGAAAAAGTCCTCAAAGGCGACAATGACAGGGATGAGGCCCTCACACAAGCTAGATGAGGCAGGCATGCTCGGGAGGCCCTCATAGCTGCTACATTTGTGGAGGATGATGATGACATGCAGTGAGGTGACCCCAAAGAGCCCCACATTGCATGTGTGAATATTTGATTCCAGTCTGGCTTATGGCAATGCACAGACACTCTGTGATAATGCTGCTGTCATGGAGACACTGTGGAGGCCCTAATAGTCACTCAATTGCAGGAGGATGATGAAATGCAGTGAGGACACTCCATAGATCTTCACATAGCCTCTGAGAATGTTTGACTCCTGTCTGGCCAAGGGCAGCTCACTTGCGCTCTGTGATCAGGGTCATATCATAGAGACTCAGCCATGTAACTTTAAAAGCATCTGATCCTTTGTCCACTTCAACATCTAACACCTTCAGGAACACAGTGTCACTGGTCACAAATGCTGAAGAGATGGAGGCCAGCCCCACCCTAAAGGTGCTGAGAGCACACAGAGAGAATGACGGAACTCTGTGGTGCCTGCCCACTACATTCTGGCAGCAATGACAAGCACCACCGAGGTGCAGGCATCAGTAATGTGTCCAGGGGGTGTAAGGCTGGATCACCACTTTGGTCTGAAGGCTGCACAAAGCACAGGGAAGAGGCCCTGGACTGAGACACTTGCCTTTATCTTGTGCAGAAAGGTTTCACATCTGAGTGACAAGAACACTGCTCAGAACAAGGAGCCACAGGCAGGGAGACATTCTTGTGAGTTTATCAACAATTGTGAACATTATGTACAAGTGATTAACGCCAGTGCCCAGGCTATGCAGCTAATTCTTCTTAACTTTCTTAATCCTGCCGCTACATCTTGGTGCTCCCCGGACATTCACAGCGGAGGTGGAAGCAGCCTGCTGACTGCTACACCCTGTCTGTGATGACCTTGGCGGGCATCCTTTCGAGGCCCGAGACCTGGAGGGAACCAGTCTGATTTCAGGGTCCTGCTGTGTGTCAGTGGCACCCTCCTCAGCCTGTGGAGCTGGAGCTTCTGAGGTCACAGGAAGAGGGGATTTGAATGGGACAAACACTCTCGGCGCCACTTGGTGGATGGCCTTGAGATCAACAACTCCTCCCTACGGATGCGGGAGGGCCCCTGGCTGACTCCTTGAGGGGAAGGGGTAGCTGGAGTGAGATCGAGCTGCCCCGCACCCCTCTCGCGTACACCCTGTTGGAGGGCAAATATGGCATCAGCGATGGAGTTGAGTTCGCGCAGCAGCACAGGAATGACATCCTGGACGAAGGTCTCCATGGCAACCACCATCCTGCCAGGGTTGACCTCGCTGTGTTGGCATGCCTGTGCTATGACCTCAGAGTGAAGGCAGATGGACTCCTCCATCATGCCTTGCAATCTGAGGAGTGCAGCGGACATCCCTTCCTGATGTTCCCGATCTTGCCTTTGCAGCTCCATCAACTGTGACATAACTGAGTCCAGAGCTTCGTCACCTGACTCAGATTCAGCAGATTTCTGGCCTCCAGCAGTCCTCCGAGTGCTGGACATCTGAAAAGTCCCTGCTGCAGCCTGCTGTGGATCAGACGATGTGCGGTGTGCTCACCAGATTGTGATCCCGAAGTAACTGTAAAGCTAGGTCCCACCGAGATGTGTGTCTCTGCACTGGTGGAGGGTGTGGGTGAGCGCTGTGGGACTTCAACGAGGGTGCCTCCAGATTCCTCTTCAGAGGTTTCTTCGGGGCTTGATTGGAGGTCCTGGGTCATGGACCCTGTTGGCTGATTCCCAGATGTGCCTGTGGAAGCAAGGAGAGATAATCAGTGCATGGCAGTAGCCTCTGAAACAAGACACATCACTCACAGCATGGTTGTCTGATGGATGTTGCTGCTGGATCCTCACTTGGTAGACCACTGCCAACCTCACCGTCAGCACAGGAATGGTCCAGATCGTCGCCCACCAGCTGGATGACTTTGTTTTCAAAGTGCGTGAGGACCTTGATTTCAGGCATTCCTCAACCGGTCTGCAACCTCTCCCTGTTGCTGTGTGCCAGCTTGTCCTGCAAGAATACAGATGGAGAAAGTATAAGCAGGACACCTGCCAGGCCAGATGATAAGTATGCCTGGCATGTGTGGGTGTTGAGTGGTCCCATGGACGGGATGAAGACAATGAAGGTATGTATCAGAGAGTGAATGATGATGTCCCTTGAACTGGCAGTGAGTGAGATCACTGTGGATGTGTGATGGGCTTGTGAGTGTGTGAATTGCGAGTGATGAGAAGAGTGACTTACCCTGGCGGAACGGAGATCATTCATCCTCTTGCAGCACTGGGTGGCTCTCCTCTTTTGAAGGGCGTTGGCACTGACCACCGCTGCCACTGCCTCCCGAGTCGGATTAGTGTGGCTGCTGCCCATCCTGCGGCCAGGGTGGGGGTATAGGACATCCCGGCGGGTCTCCACGGCATCCAAAAGGCATTCCAGTGATGCGTCGCTGAACCTGGCGTCTGCAGGCATTTTGCCTTTCGTGGGCATCTTCCCTACAGCAGTTGTGGGCTGGAAGCACTGAGATGTGTGCGCGTGGCTGTACCCTAAACATGGCGCCCGGCATGATGAAGTGCGAGGTGATGGTGGGTGGGAGAATTAGAGCCCACCCGCCATGGAAACGGCGTGTTTCCCGGGAATGCATAATTATTTTGTGGCTGGTTTGAGATGTTACAGCGTGAAAATGCGCCATTGCAGCCAGCGGGTAAAACATTGCTTTACCCCTCCACTACCACACTTAGTGCAAACCTAGGACGATTCTGCCCAATATTACATTAAGAGCAAGAGGTTGACTAAGGAAAGGGCAGGCCCTATCAGGGCTGCACAAGATAACTTATATCTGGATGCAGATGTTTTGGCAGGGTCCTTAATGAGTCTCTGTCTTCAGAAAGGACAGAGATGATGCAGATATTCTAATGAGGTGGATTGTGAAATATTAGATACAATAAGTATAATGAGAGAGGAAGTACCAGAGGGACTGACATCCTTGGACGTGGGTAAATCACCAAGGCCAGCTGGATTGTATCCCAGGTTGTCAAAGGAAGGCAGGGAAGAAATAGCAGATGCCCTGAGGGTCATTTTTTCAATCCTCATTAGATACAGGCAAGGTACCAGAGGATTGCAGTTATGCGAACACTCTACCATCATTTAAAAAGGGTGCAAGGCATAGGTAAAATAAATATAGGCCAGTCAATCTGACTTCAGTGGTGGGCAAATTATTAGAATTAGATTTGAGAGCCAGGATAAATTCTCACTTAGAAAGACAAGGATTAATCAGGAATAGTTAGCATGGGAATAGATAGTTAAGGGAAAGTCGTGTCTTACTAACTTAGTTGAGTTTTTGGAGGAAGTAACGAGGATTGATGAGGGTGGTGCAGTGGATGTTGTCTATGTGGGTTTTAGTAAGGCATTTGACAAGGTCTCACATGGCAGACTGGTCAGAAAAGTAAAAGTCCACGGAATATAGAGGAATGTTGACTCAGTGACAGGAAACAAATGGTAATGATCGACAGGTGTTTTTGTGAATAGAAAGCAGTTTCCACTGGTGTTCCACAGGGCTCAGTGTTGGGTCCCTTGCTGTTTGTGGTATATATGAACGATTTGGACTTAAATGTGGGAGGCATGATTGGGAAATTTGCAGATGACACAAAAATTGGTTGTGTAGTTGATAGTGAAGAGGAAAGGTATGGACTCCAGAATGATATCAATGATTTGTTTGAGTGGGCACAAAATGGCAAATGGAATTCAATCCAGAGAAGTGTGAGGTAATGCATTTTGGGAGGGCAAACAAAGCAAAGGAATACAAATTAAAAGGATGACGTTGAGAGGGGTAGAGGAAGTGAGAGACCTTGGCTGGCAATGTGCAAATCGCCAGAAGCTGGCAGGACAGGCAGATAAGGTAGTAAAGAAGGGCACACAGAATGCTTTCCTTTATTGGATGAGGTATAAAATACAAAATCAGGGATGTAATGCTGGAACTGTATAAAATGCTGGTTAGGCTACAGCTGGAGCTTTGTGTACAGTTCTGGTCACCACATTACAGGAAGGATGTAATTGCTCTGGAGAGAGTACAGAGGAGATTTACAAGAATGTTGCCAGGGCTTAAAAATTGCTATGAGGAAAGATTGGGTAGGCTAAAGTTGTTTTCCTTCGAACACAGGAGGCTGAGGGGTAATTTGATCAAGGTGTACAAAAGCATGAGGGGCCTACATAGCATAGATAGGAAAGATTTGTTTCCCCTAGCGGAGAGGTCAATTGCCAGGGGGCAAGAGTTAAGGTGATTGGTAAAAGGATTCGAGGGAATATTAGGAAAAACTTTTTCACCCAGAGGGTGGTAGGTGTCTGGAATTCGCTGCCCAGATTGATGGTTGGAGGCAGAAACCCTCAACTCATTTAAAAGGCCCCTGGATCTGCACCTGAAGTGCTGTAACCTGCAAGGCTGTGGACCAGATGCTGGAAGTGAGATTAGAATGGGTGGCTAGCAGAATGATGGGCTGAATGGCCTCTTTCTGTGCTGTAACTTTTCTATGGCTCTATGGCTCTATCATAATTTTTTAGAAAAATGGTTCTTAAGGTCACATTTTAAGGTCACACTCCAAGGGTAAAAGATACACACAAAAGGGGAAACACGGTTCAAAGTGTCCATGATACTGAAAACTATGACTTGGGCTGTATGCAGTTAACGTTTCAAGTCCGAATGACTCTTCATCAGAACTGAACTCGGACATCATTCGGACTCGAAACGTTAACTGTATTCCTCTCCGCAGATACTGTCAGACCCGCTGAGTTTTTCCAGCTATTTTTGTTTTTGTTTTTGTTTCAGATTTCCAGCATCCACAGTATCTTGCTTTTACCCTTGGGCTGTATGATTGACATGAAATGAATATTGTAAATATAACCTATATTTATGAGCGTGGTGGGGCATCTCAGAGTGTCACACACTGCATTAAAGAAAGTGATCTGTTTTGCATGTTATTTAAAGTAAATTTTGGACTATTATGTACTTTTATATATTTTATGAATGAAGTATATATATTTTTTAGATGGACTGGCATCCCATCCCAGGTGTACCCCACCCAGCGCCCATTGCCTGTCGGAATAGGCTTCGACTCCCCGCGACCCTGAACTGTATAAAGCAGTTCTGGAAAAGTGACTGACTGAGTGAGCATATTTTTTGAAAAAAGTCTGTGACAGATCCATCTTAGGACCTAGGAGTACTGAGATCAAAGCCATCTGTGTCCCAGGAGGCTCTTGGTCATATGGAGCAGACTCTATGCCCTCAGGTTAGTAATAAAGTTACAGAAAGTGACAGAAAGCTAACAATATTTTGACAACAGAAAAAGACAGTTACTTAGCCACTTGATGCACAGGGAGATCCTATTGGATTTGGGACAGCACTTTTAGGGTAAAGATAATACCATTGACATGTATAAAATATATAGTCATGGCAATTTTCCACCATAATATATTCCTTTTGCTGACTTTGTGAGGTCATTAAAACGCATCCTGTGTGGCGAGAGAGGTCCTCTTAAGTTAGGGAGTTGTCACTCACCACCAGTGGCACTTAGCTCAATTGGTTACAGCTGCTTTATTGGCTTCTTGCCACCCTCACCCTCTGAGCTATTTGCCGCTTGGGCCCGTTGGAACTACATCTTCACCTCCCTGCCTGATGGTCCTGCTTTAAGTGCACTTCAGCTTTAAGTGCTGCTGTCAGTCCCTCAGGAGTGCTTTCTCTGACCACCCCCTCTCCCAATCCTAGCATACTTTATGTGCTGCTTGTGGCCATGGTGCGGCTTGATTCATGACACCCGACATTGGCCCGGAGTTTGCTTCCAAATAATTGTTATGATAATCACTAATAATAGTGAGCTTAATCTCACTCTTCGTCATTAGTGTGTAAATCTTCTTAGTAGTACTTAACACCATAAGTGCCTTTTTTAATGAAATTTATGATTCTGCGTTGCCAATCAACCTCTTAAGACCAGAAAGGCAACAATTTAAAGTGTGGGGTAAATCACTGTTGGAAATTTTAAAAATAAAAATGTTAAAGAAATCTTACTTATTCTTTCTATCTTTATTTCTTTCTCTCTCTGTACCTGAATCCAATATTTCTTCCCCTATTAATAACAATATTTCCTTTTCCATTGTTCCTCTGATTGTTTCTAAATCCTTAAATCTCATGGGGTAAGGAGATTGACAACGGGCCTGGTCTTTCCCTGAGACGCTCTGCTGTCCTTGCACCTCTAGCAACTTATATAGCTCAAGAAATGTTCGAGTTGAAGGCTGAGGGGGAAAATGTCTAACTCAGGGGCATGCTGCGAGATGCCTCACTCCAGCAAAACCCGAGCAAATTGCTTAAGTTTACGGCGTCTGATGTGCCTATTAGTTATTATGGCCCAGATTTTCGATGCCGACTTGGGTGTGCAGAGATATGAGAATTCCCAGATCTGCGATTGTGACCTTTAAAGATGGCAGCCCGCAGTTCCAATTTATGTTCCGGGAGGGCAAGCTGGATTAGAAATCAGGTATGGAGGTGGGCTGGGTGTGCTCCTGCACTTTGTAAAATTCAATGAAAAGATTATTAAAACAAAAAACCTCCCTCCAGTCCTCACACCCCCACAAACTCCCCATGCCCCATCCATGCCAACCAGTGTGACCATATGCCACCCACCCACCCCATGGCCACGCATATTCCCTATGCAAACTCATGCCCCTCTACCCACCTCTCATGGTCCCACATATCCACTATAACATCACATCCCAATGGCCCTTTATAGCCCCTATGTCAACTTAGTATCAACTCATGTCAACCCTTACGCCCCACCCACCCTTTGCCCTTACATCCTCCATGCCAATTCACCTAGTATCCACCATGGGCAGACCCCAGGAGCCATGCTGACATAAAATACAGTTGTATCTATTGATAATGTCACTATTTTAAACAAAACCACTCATTGATACAAAACCGTTCAATATATAGAAATCCCTTCAACTAATCTCTTATGAAAACAAACATTTCTGTTCTATAATTACTTGGAGCTGTTAATCAAACTGCTGACTTAACAGGCACCCAACTGTGATAATGTTAGCTTGTAAAATCAGTCATTGCAGCACAAATCCTATAATGTTAACCACACACCCCTCCCCCCCACCCCTCACCATCAGCTTAAGTCAACAGACAGAATTAAATATTAAGCATTGATTTTTTTTGAACTCCAGGCTGTTTATTAAATTTAAAGCCCAGCAGAGTCAAATACGTTGACAGCTCCAATGAGTTCTGACAGTTGCTTGACAGCTTTTTCTTTTATAGGATGTGGGTGTCACTGGCAGGGCCAGCATTTGATGTCCAGCCCTAATTTCCCTTGAACTAAGAGGCTTGCTTAGCCATGTAAGAGTCAACCACGTTGCTGTAGTCTGGAGTCACAGAGGCCAGACTAGGTAAAGATGGTATATTTCCTTCTCTAAAGGGCATTAGTGAACCAGGTGGGCTTTGGCAACAATCAGTGACAGTTGTCATGGTCACCATTACTGAGACTAGCTTCATATTCCAGATTTATTAATTGAATATAAATTATGCCAGTTGCCATTGTGGGACTTGAACCCACATTCCCAAAGCATTAGCCTGGGCTTCTGGCCCAGTGATATTACCATTATGCTACCAACTCTATCTGCCTTGATAGTTCTTTAACAACTTTGACAGGTCCAATGAGTGAAGCACCTTTTATGCACAATTATATTTACTTTTAACAATCCCAAAGTGTGCCTTACCTCTCACAAGGGTGTCCCGTGACTATGTCCAAAGAGGTATCTTACCTCTTAAAAGGGGGTATCCTGGCTATCCAAGCAAATCCACCAAGTTCAGACCAGCTCTTACCTGGCCTAATCTGCACACTCCAAGTTTCGCATTCCTGGTTTACCAAAACCCCACTTCACTGGAGGCAGCTGATGATTTGAATGGCAGCTGCCACTGTAAAAAGCGCTTGCACGATCCCTAGCTCGACTCCAGTCCTGTCCCTGCGAAATTAGGAAAAGCCTTCTTCAGGGGGAGGACTTAGGATTTTCGGCCATTTCTGCTATTTTTGCCATGACGGATGGTGAAAATCTGGGCCCATATGTTGGATTTGTAGCTTCCAAAGATCTTAGACCAAGAAGGCTTCTGAAGTGGAACCTAAGGCAAATTAGGGTTCATCCCTAAGAAATCTTTGGAACTTTTTTGGCTAGATCTTTGGGGTTGTTTGGTATGTGTACGGTGAAAGAGAGGTCTGACAAAGTGGCATTTGGCAAAGTGGCAAAGCAGCACCTTTGCCCGCTGTGTATGCCGTTGCTGAACTGAACTCAGGTTCAACTACAATAAAATGTCTGCTGCTATATCACTGATCCCCCAGGAACCACCCCGGCAGTCTTTGCAGCCCATCAAATAATGGTGACATTATGGAACGCAATAAGATGAAGCAAGAGTACACCCATAGTCAGTTTGTGGTCCCTACGACAAAAACAGAATTACCTGGAAAAACTCAGCAGGTCTGGCAGCATCGGCGGAGAAGAAAAGGGTTGACGTTTCGAGTCCTCATGACCTTCTGCTGAAAGGTCATGAGGACTCGAAACGTCAACTCTTTTCTTCTCCGCCGATGCTGCCAGACCTGCTGAGTTTTTCCAGGTAATTCTGTTTTTGTTTTGGATTTCCAGCATCCGCAGTAGTTTTTTGTTTTTATCTTTGTGGTCCCTACGGCTAGATGTAATTACCTATATCTGTGCACTTAGAACACTGGCCTTAAAGAGTCAGGTCAGGTTAAAGGCTGATCATTGTAGCAATGCTTCAGACTGCAAATTGAACAATGACAATGGAGATTCACTAGGATACAATGTTTCAATGTTGTACAGAAACACAGCCACATATTTCTTAATTATAAAAACATCTATCTTTTACAATTGTGCAAATTAATAAATGAATGAATTCTGTGGAATTCTTGGGAAATCTATATTGTCTTCCAATTATTCCTGTACGTTCACTATTATTATGATGGTAATGAAAATTGAACTGAAAAGGTGAGGAAATATGTTTAGAGCGACATTGAGCCAAGGGGTTTCTAATTCCATTCATTTCTGGGTGATATTGAAGTCATTTAACACCTCTAAATTAAAAAAATCATAAATGCACATTTCACTCAGTATTCCAAAGATTGAATGAAGGTGCCTCCACGGAAAAGTGTTCCAAGTTCAAATTAAATGCTCCAGTTACCATCACAGCTTCAAGACACAATCCCTGTGCTCTGTCAGACAGAGGTGACAGTTGAAGAGACATTTGTCCCTCTTTGTTTTGGTCTCCAGAAATCTTCCCAAGCCAAGCTGGCTGCTTATAATCCACCTGAAGGCATTCATATATTATTAGAAGGTTAATACTAATCTGTAAGAAAGAGCATTGATATCAGTGACTGTCTCACAAACATTTCTAATTCTGTCCTTTTCATTGTGCATTCATAAAACTATGGAGTGAGATAGCACAGAAGGAGGTGTCTTGGACCATTATGCCTCTGTTGGCTCTTTGTAAGAGCTATCCCATTAGTCAGTCACACTCCCTTGTTCTTTACACATAACCCAGCCAATTTTGTTCCTTCAAATATTTATCCAATTCCCTTTTGAAAATTACTATTGAATCTGCTTCCACCATCCTTTCAAACAGTACCTTCCAGATCAAAACAAACTTGCTGCATAACTGTTTTCCTCATATGCCACCTCCGGTTAAGTACCTTAAATCTAACCCCTTAGACTATCTACCCGTCTGCCACTGGAACCAGTTGCTCCTTATTTACTCGATCAAAACCGTTCAATATTTTGAACACCTCAAACAAAACTCCCTTGAACCTTCTCTGCTATAAAAAGAACAGCCCCGATTTCTCTGGTCTCACCAGGTAACCGAAGCCTTTCATCTCTGGTAACATTCTAGTAAATATTGTCTGCACCTTTTCTAAGATTTTTACATCATCCTTTTTAAACTGTGACCCCCAGAATTGGTCACAATATTCCACTTGAAGCCCAAGCAGGATGTTGCAGAGGATTCATATCACTTGCTTGCTTTTGTTCTCTGTGCTGTTGGGAAGGATCTTATGGAGTTCGCAAGAGTGGAAAACATGGTGTGCGGGGTTACTCAATTTTGCAGGATGCGAAATCTCAATTTCCCGATGGCGGGTTGAGATGCAGAAATAAAGTCAGCGGCGTTTTTGCGTTGTGTTAAGCCTCACACCAATCTGTGGCAGGTTCATACTTATGATACATTTGGATGCCATGAATACTCGGAAGCGCAATACTTTAAAATTACATTCTACCTTCAAGATAAAGTTAACGGCACACAAGGATCTCATGGCATCTGGCTCATGTTTGTTTAAAGGTGGTGTGTACCAGTCGGCTTGGTGCAGTGGTGGGGGATCAGGATATGGGGTGGGGACAGGGACATGGAGGAGTGGAGGAAGGATCCAGGGGGTGACAAGGGTTGGGTCGGGGCCTTGGAGGAGTGAAGTGGGAAGGGCCTGGCATCCTGGTCTGGTAACATTCAATCAAGGTAAGAAAATGAAGGGCCTAAAGAGAGGTGTCAGTATTGCCCAAATGTGAGTCCATCTCAGGGTGTTGGCTGGCAGAACCCTTACAAGGCTTCGAGTTCACCTACAACATTTCAACCATTCCTACTGAGAATGATCTCAGACAATGTCCTTTACAATACATGGATGGGAGGGTCAGCTGAGCCTGCAAGTTCAACGATGTCTCACAGAATAGTGAGGACAACACTGGACACTAACATGAACATTCAATAAAGAGTGAACAAAAGAAAACCAACATTGTTTCTTCCACAATAATGGTAATATCCCCAACTCCTTGTAACCATCAAAGCGTGCCCACCATAAGGCATGCCAGCACATTTAGCTCCCTGACTAAGCTAGTCTCAACAAATAACAGTGATGTATACACATGAATAAAGTGAAACCAATGTAATGTAAAATATTGACAAATGAAATTTAATTTTGAAAATACCCATACCATCTTTGTGCACTAAAGCCTTATGTTACTAGCAATGGAGTTGAGCTGGAAAGCTTTAGTTGTGATGCAGAGATTCCCTGTTTGACCAGGAGGCTCTTTTAAAGCCCACCCGTACCTGGTGCATTGTCAGCTGACGGTGGGTTTCACCACTGAAAAGCATCCCCTGCTGCGTGATGCATGTGTCTCCTGTGCATGTCATCAGAGCATAAGTGGCAGATAATTCCAGTTACGCTATCAGTATGGCACGCTGTTGACAAAATTCCTCCCTCTATTTCTAAAGCCTAGGATCCGAAAAGCCTTCTCAACTTGTCATATCACCTTCAAAGTTTGGTGTACATACTCTGTCAGGTCTCTCTGATTTAAAATTGTACTATAAAATTATAGTTCATGTTGCCTCTTTTCGCTCTCCCAACCATAATGAATCTCTTCACAGACCTCTGTATTGAATTTCATTTGCCATATGTCTGCCCATTTCACTATCTGAAGTAATATTCTCCCCACTGTTGTCTACATTTCCAAGTTTTGTGTCACCTGCAAACTTTTAAATTATGCCCTGTGCATTTAAGTTCAGTTTATTAACATATATCGCTTGCACACTTTCCTGAAATTTGAAAAGCGACTATTATGCTCTGCTTTCTGTCCTTTAGCCAATTTCGTATCCATGCAGCCATTACCTCTTTAATCCATGGGCATTAATTTTGTGAACAAGTCTACTATTTGGTACTTTATCATATGTAATTTGAAAGTCCATATACACAACATCAACTTTTGCGGTCTAGTGGAGTCCGTGGACCACACATATTTTAGTTGTTGTAGGCTGTACCCCCTTTTTAGTTATTTAAAGAACCTTTTATTGTTGTTTTGTTTGCACTTCAGTCCCATGCTCCTGATCTATGGGCACATGGTGCGGAGAGGGGCGGGAGGGAAGAGGACCTCCTCGTTAACCTGCTCCTGAGCCTGGCCAAGTTGGCCATTAGCAGGCCCAGGCAGCAAGTGTTCAAGAGGGTTGTCCGGCCCGACTGCTTGCCTCTCTTCCGTGCTACGTTCGCGGCTAGGTGTCCCTGGAGAGGGAGCACGGGGTGCCTGCCGGCACCATCGAGGCCTTCTGTGCTCAGTGGGCACTGTGGGGACGGGGATGCTTTTAATCACATTTTGATTTAATGTTTGTAAGTTTCCTTTAAATTTTGTCTTTTGTTTCTGCAGTTTCCCTTTAAGGGGCTGCCTTTTAATTTGTCTCCTGATTTGTTAATTTAGTTTATTTGGTTTGTACTCAAAAGAGTTACACAATATCAACCTCACTACTCTCAAACCCCCTCTTTGTTATTTAATTGAAGAACTGAATCAAATTGGTCAAACATAATTTGCCTTTAAGAAATTCATGCTGAATTTCATTTATTAATTCATATTTTTCCAAGTGCCAAATATTTTGTCCCAGATTAATACCTCTAAAAGTTTGTACGCTATCAATGTTAGGCTGAATGGCCTATAATTTCTGGGTTTATCCCTCTTGCCTAATAAATACAAAAGGAATAAAAACAGAATATGTTGAAAAAACTCAACAGGTTTGGCAGCATCTGTGGAGAGAGAAACAGATTTAATGTTTTGAGTCCGGATGGCTCTTCTTCAGAGCTCTTCAGACTATTCTTCAGTGACCTTTTTTCTCTCTCCACAGATGCTGTCAGACCTGCTGAGTTTTTCCAGCATTTTCTATTTTTTATTTCAGGCTTCCAGCATCCGCAGTATTTTGCTTTTTTGTCTTCGGCGAGTTTAAATATTGTTTGCACGTTCAGGATGATGGCCAAGATGTGAAGTTCATGGACTGGTAAAATAGAGTGAAAGAGTGGAAAGTCAGAAAGCACATTAGAAGTAATGATATTGAGACGGAGAGTGACTTTTGTATAAGAAAATGATCACAAAATGGAAAAAGAACCTTTGATATTGCACGAGTGAGATCTCAAGGTGGTACTGCCGTCATTGACATAAAAGTGGAAGTAGAGGCCATAACTTAATAGATTAGCCGATTAAATAAAGACCACAGAACAGTCATGTATCAGGACTAGAAGACTTCATGATCCTAATATTTTTGTGGCTGCCAGTAAACTTGAGGATAAACTAAAAGAGGGGCAAAACCAAGACAGTTAAATAGTTGGGAAGAGGCTGCAGTTTGTTCTAAGGTACCAAATAAGGGGAAACCAGCTTTATCGTATAGCTGGGGCTGTACTGAAACAGCAGAAGCTAGGGTTTTGAACAGCGACTGGGTATTACAGATGTTAGAATTGTCTCTCCCACAACTGGAAAAGTAATCTTGAAAATCTTCTTAGTTCTTTTGGCCACATAATCATGGGAGCTTAGATCAATCAACATAAAAGCCACGTTTCTGCAGGGCAACACTTTTCAGGAACAAGTGTTTCTGAAACTGCCTAAAGAGGCAGCAGAGGCAGAAGGTAAACTATAGAAACTAAACATTGTTGAAGAAAGAAACATGTCTAAGCTTTGTGTCTTGCACTCACCAGGACACTTTGCAAGAGTACCAATATAAGGGGAAAACAACAACTTATACAGTATGTGAAGTGAATGTGGATTGGTTGGAAAGTGGTGTTGACATGGAGAATGCACCAGTGGTGGTGACTGACAGTTAACTGCCAAGCATTGCTTGAAATTTAAACCAGGCAGCTCAACCCTGATTGGTCAAGGCATTGCCCTGAGGGATGAGTCAGTGAATGGCTGTCACTTATTTTGTTTAGCTGAAACATGCGCAATGTGTGTACATGTTCTTTCTGTCTGCAAAGAACGTGGACCAGTGTATTAATATATGTAGCTCCTAATACATACAAATGCACCACACTGCGAGCCCAAATGATAATCTTAAATTGGTGTCGGCGTAATTCTTAGCACACCGAGGATTATTTAACAAATGCTGTCCGACCGCAGAATCACATCTAGTGTTGGACACTGTGTTTTGCAAGCGTGGGTTGGATGGATACGGTCTGTGCCCTGCCTGTTGCGAACAGCGGCTGGGACATGTTGTTTGACATAATCCACCAGTCTTAGGGACTTACAGCCTACATACCTAGCAACACACTGGCACTGAAATTTATATATCACAATACTCATTTGTGCGATAGACAGCATGTCTTTTTGGCTTGACAGCAGCATCCTGTTAGTGGTCAATACCATACGTGTTGCTACTGCATCGTAGCAGCATGAAACAGCTAGCTTCACCTGTTGCCCAAATTTTTGAGATACCTTGCCCTTCCAGGATAATCTGAGGTAGACTGGGCACTTTTCAGGGCCAAAAGTAAAGACCTTAGGTTTGTTCATGAGTTTGCGCGACGTATAGTGTGAAACAATCTGTTCAGGGTAGCCATTATCCTACAGGATGCCTTTGATGTGCCCTATTTCAGCACCTAGCATGCATTGTGAACAAATGGCTCAGGACCTATTTACAAGGTTACTGATAAGACCAATCTTATAGCATGTGGAACTGTAAGAATCCCAAAGCGCCTACTGACCAGTGAAGGTAGGCTTGCAGTAGACCATGGTAGAGAACCCCCTGGGCCAGTATGTAGACTGTACGTCCCAAAGACTGGTAGATTGTATCAAACAGCATGTCCCAGCCGCTGTTTGCAGTGGGCAGGGTACAGACCATACCCACCCAGCACATGCTTGCAAAACTCAGCCATTCACTGACTCATCCCTCAGGGCAGTGCCTTGGCCAATCAGAGTCAAGGTGCCTGGTTTAAATTTCAAACGACACTTGGCAGTTAACTGTGAGTCACCATCCCTGGTATATTCTCCATGTCAATGCCACTTGCCAACCAATCAGCACTCACTCCACATACAGCATAAATTGCTGTTTTCCCCTTTGATTGGTATTCTTGTGAATTGTCCTGGTGAGTGCAAGACAAAAAGTTTAGACATGTCTCTTTCTCCAGCAATACTCAAGTCCTGTGCTACCAAACGACTATTAGAAACTAAACAAATGCACTTATGGACTGGTTGATCCAGGGCAGGGTATTTTTCAGTGAGATCTGTTTTGCTGAAATTAGGGTATATTCAGCAAAAGGAAGATCACACATTGTTTTAGTGGTATGAAGATGCAAATGATATAGGTTGATTTCTTAAGGGGTAATGCTGCAGTATTAGAGAAGTATGTCATTAATAAGATTAAGGAAGAATTTTAAATTCAAAAGCCAGGCTCGTGGGTCTTTTAAATATATAAAATACATCTACTTTAGCTTTAAATCAACAATTCTATTGGGACCGTTACTCCCACCCTGGTTAATTGTACTCGGTCATCATAGAAAGATGATCTTATATTTAAAGAAAAGAGCAATTGCAAGGCTTGATTAATAAATCAAACTGTATGTGAAATTAGACAATACAGATACTAGTTTTGATATTTTTGAGTTAAAGTAGGTAATGGCCAGAATTTTGCTTTCTGAGGTCGGGCACACATCTGACCCGAACACACGTAAAATTGTACGAAAAGACGTGTGCGCATGTGGGAGTCAGGGCAATGACCACCGATAATTAAAGGGCCAATTAAGGTCATTAGAAGCCAATTGTCAACGATTTTACATTGCCGTGCTATTTTCAGCTCATTGCACAGGCAAAACGGGTGGGTGGATTTCACATTTTTGTCATTTCTTCATCCACTGGCGAGATAAAAAGCCCCCGGAGCAGCAGCACTTTCTCTGTCTTTGCCAGTCCTTTGCTGTGTGAGTATAGAGTTGTCCCAGAGTTTCCTGGCATCTTGTTTGATTGTTAAAACTGCCTTTCAGCATCTCAGGTCCTCATCTTCCCGGGAAGGTTCCCCTGGGTATTGCAGCTCAGTTGCTCCTTCATTTTCAAGGTGCTGCTCCTCTGCATCCCATCTAATGGGGATAGTGTATTCTGCTGGTGGAACCTCCTCTGAAGAGGATGAGAAGGGCAGGAGGGAAAAGAGGCCAGGTGGGCATGGGCAGTGTCCCAGGGACAGATCTTTAAGAGGAGTGGCACGGGCTCAGTTGGTGCAAGGCCAGCAGGGAGGCCAAGGCAGGAGGGCACACTGAAGACGCCACTACCCAACGTCGAAAGTGTTCAGACAGCACTCCAACTACCTCCAAATATCCGAGGTCCAGTGCTGTAGGAAGTTCTGCCTCTCCAGGGACACAGTGGCATCAATATGTCACATGATAGGACTGGAAATTGCCTCCAACTGCGTGGGCGGACACCCCAGGCCGGCGGCTTTGAAGGTCACAATGGCCCTCAACTTCTATGCCCCCAGTTCTTTTCAGGGCTCAGTGTGGGACCTGTGTGGAGTTTCACAATCAGTTGCACACAGTTGGTTCAAGTTAGTGACTGATGCTCTCTTTAGAGACGTCCGCACTTTCATCCACTCCTGGACAGACAAGGCAAGCCGGGCAGAGAGAGCATGAGGCTTCGCTGCGATGGCTGTGTTCCCCCGTGTCCAGGGTTTAATAGGTTGCACTCACGTGGCCATCAAGGCACTAGCAGGAGAGCCGGGAGCTTTCGTCAACAGAAAGAGGTTCCACTCAATGAATGTTCAGATCGTCTGTGACCACAGGACACAGATTCTCCAAGTTTGTGCCCGTTACCCTGGGAGCTCACACGATGCTTACGTCTTGTGGCACTCACAGGTACCAAGGCTGCTCGTGGCTCCTGCACGAGTGGATGGATGGCTCCTGGTGACAAGGGCTACCCCTTGAAGAGGTGGCTGATGAGCCCACTCTGTTACCCAAGAACTGAGGCCGAGGAGAGATATAACAGGAGTCATACCTCCACAAGGGTGGTGGTGGAGAGGACCATTGGGCTGCTGAAGATGCGCTTCAGATGCCTGGACCAGTCAGGGGGAGCATTGCAGTATCCTCCAGAGCCTGTCTCCCTCATAGTCATTGCATGCTGCACCCTGCACAACCTGGCACTGGCAAGGGGGACCCACTGGAGGCTGAGGAAAGCAAGGCAGCTTCACAGGCCATGGAGGATGACTCAAAGTGATGGCTCAGAGGAATGGCCTGGGGAGGCGGAGGGCGAGGAACTCAAAGCAGAGAGCAGGAACCCTCATGGAGGCAGGGACACCAGGGATGCTTTGATTCAGAGAACCTTCTGCATGGCATCCAAGGCATCGGTGCCTCGTCAAACCAATGGCACCATCTCCTTTGTTAACAATCAAATAAATGAGAACCCAACACACAACGCCATACTCTTCAAGCCTGTGCTGCATCTGGCCCCTATTCAAACCATCCACACAACCCAGCCCATTTAAGTAAAATAAATATTTATGGTTCTTAACACAAACAAACAAGGAACAAACAAAGTGCCCATTCTTAACACAAGAGTAAAAATAACACACAAAATGTCACCTGTGACATGCCTCTTCTGTGCTCAAGGTGTCTTCAATTTACGTCTGCGGGTGCTGGGTCTTGGTACCCCTCTCCCTCCCCAGCTCACTGACAGTGACGTTGCAGGCAGCCTGCTGACTCTGCTG
The DNA here is from genome assembly GCF_964194155.1 of Cetorhinus maximus. Taxonomy (NCBI): domain Eukaryota; kingdom Metazoa; phylum Chordata; class Chondrichthyes; order Lamniformes; family Cetorhinidae; genus Cetorhinus; species Cetorhinus maximus. The sequence continues at coordinate 32,619,686 of NC_135896.1, read as the reverse complement.
TCCTGGTGGCCCTGATGAACTTGGTGGTCGTCCTCTGGCCTTCGGAGCCTGAGCAGGGAGGGTGCATCCAGCCCCGTGGCTGGGCACTCCTCATTCGTTGCAGCATCATCAGATGCAGTGGACACTGGAAGGGGAGGTGAAGGAGCTGTTGCTCTCATCCAGAGCACCCTGAGAGAAGCCCACAGAGATGATGGGCAGCCTGTTTGCCAGTGTGAGGTGTGTTTGCACCTCCCTGCTCACCATCGATAGACCTCCTGAAGTCACTGCCTGTGTGAGGGCTTGCAGGCCTGAGTGCAACCCCAGGAACCCCTGAGTCTGCTCCTGAAGCTGCCTGTCCATGAGAATTGCTGCTTTCTCAATGTAGGAGGCTGTGCGCTTGGTGTTAAGGGTCAATGCAGAACTCATGCTCCACATGTCGGAGACCATGGCATGCAGACCCTCACGGATCTCCGCCAGTTCTCCCCGCACATTCCGCAGGACATCCAGCCTCTGCCGCCTGATGGACCATTCTAGAGGCTCGTCTTCTGCCTCAGAAGCAGCAAGATCCTGGTCTCCAGCGGGGCTGCCATTGTCGGCTCCCTGGGACCTCTCTGCCTCTGCCAGCTCCTCATGAGAGTGTGATGTGCCCTCACCACTGTACATTACCCGCAGAGCCAAAGACCTAATGCCACCAGCGTGTCAGTGCCTGCGTTGGTGCCTGGTTCAGAGAGACAGTTTGACGCTGGTGCAGGTGTGGTGTTTGCTCCAGAGCTCAATGGAGCATCCTCAGGGTCACCAGCAGCTCCTGTGGGAGGAAGGAAAAAGACCAGTACATTCAACCATCTTGGTCACTATGCACAGTAGGCTGGCTGAGGAGACAGTGGAGAGCTGCTGCATGGTGCCATCTGCATTGGAGCTTCAATGGGCTCTCTGACTGCGACAGTTCAGTTTCTGATGAGAGGAGCCTGTTATGTTTCCAGTACCCACTGCACACGCACCTGTCACCTGCAATCTTACCTTATCTGAGACCCCCGCCTCTCCGCGACCGGAGGAGCGAGCTGGCCGGGGGCATTCAAGCTCCAGTGCATTGCACTCATGCTTAGTGAGGTAGTGCAGATTTGGCACTCCTCCACTCATTCTGTGGCGTTCCGCAGCATTATCACTCCTCCTGACAAGGAAAAATAGCCTCATTATTGCTCCGTCTCCCTGGAGGTCCTTTCCTGATTCCTATCCACCCTCCTACGTGGGCATTAGGCGGGCAGTGTCACTGTGGCACATCTCACCCTGACTGAGGCCAGTAATGCTGACAAGCCAGCCTGGGCAGGGCAGGCTTAAGTGTCAGTTGGCATACACACACTTAGACCCCCGAATGTTCCAAAAAACGGGCACCTGCCTAAAGTTCTCCACACAGGTCCATGCCATTTCTGCACTTACCCTTGCTAACCACAGCAGATCATCTTTTGCGGCACTGCAGCCACATGCGGTGCACCAAGTCGTGCCCACTGACCTGGGTGGCAACCTCCGTCCAGGCCTTCTTGGTCAGGTAGGGCAACCTTCTCTTGCTGTCCCTGGGCATCAAAATGCGCCGCCTGGCACTGACCTCCTCCACCAGCACTCCTAGACACTCATCTGAGAAACAGTGGGGGGGGCAGAGTGCCCACCCAAGTTGCCCTCCCGCCTTCCATGACCTCCAGGTACTGAGGCCATGACTGCACACCAGGGCTCTTTTTGAACAGTTTCCAGGCAGCTCCTTCAGCCTCCCGCACAACTCACGGTAGCCTTCAGGGAGCTGCCTCTTCCATTTTTGAACACCCCTCCGGGTCCCCGTTGGACCCGTCGGCACCCAACGTGTTCCCGCGCCCACACATGGAAAACATATGCGGTGGTCGCAAATGACGCTGGGTGGGCCTTAATTGGCCACCCAGCGTAAAATTGTGTTCACAGCGTGAACTCAGCCAGAAGCGGGTTGTACATCCACATCCAGCCCCACTGACCTCGGGCACACCCAAAGGGTAAAATTCTGGCCAACATTTTAAGAGCAAATAAAACATTAAGAAAATTAAATCCAGCTAAATGCATACTTAAGTTCCCATCCTTAGGTCACCCAAAGAACATGAAGCTGGACATTATTGTAGATGTTTCACATGCTAGAGTATTCTAGTTGTTCTTATGGATGAGACTGGGCAATGTCACCCTGTAGCTTGGAAAGCTAAGAAAATAAAGAAGATTGGTTAAATAAATTCTGATTTCCGAAATACTGGCTGTTGTGGAAACAGTGGGTGTGGGATTCTGTTTGTTAAATATTTGAAATTGAATTCTGAGCAGTTGAAAATAGTATACCCACCGAGTGTTGTATAGATAGTTGTTCATTGTGGGGTAAAGTACACTCTGTGAAAGGTGTGAATTAAAAAATGTTACGGAATGACCTTGCTGGCTTGAAACAAAAGCTGGAGAGAAAGGAAATGTTGAAAATTAAATGGTTGGATTCAAACCAGCAATTGTCAGATTGCTTCACGCAGAGAAATGCACATGTGAAGAAATTGATGCTTCTAGCGGAGGGAGTGTCAATCAATGGAATGTTTTGTACAGAGTATAGAGGTTTTTGATTTAATTTTTTAAAAAATTGTACATATAGCTTTTTTTTATTCATTCTTGGGATGTGGGCTCCGCTGGCAGGGCCAGCATTTATTGCCATAACAAAAACAAAAATAAAAATACCTGGAAAAACTCAGCAGGTCTGACAGCATCTGCGGAGAGGAACACAGTTAACGTTTCGAGTCCGTATGACTCTTCAACAGAACTAAGGAAAAATAGAAGAGAGGTGAAATATAAGCTGGTTTAAGGGGGGGCAGGGGGGGTGGGACAGGTAGAGCTGGATAGAGGGCCAGTGATAGGCGAAGATTTCCAAAAGATGTCATAGACAAAAGGCCAAAGAGGTGTTGACGGTGCCGATATTAGCTAAGAAATGTGCTAATAGGTGACATTAAGGGTAGAAAGCAGGACGAGCAAGGTACAGATAGCCCTAGTGGGGGTGGGGTGGGGGGAAGGGATCGAAATGGGCTAAAAGGTAGAGATAAAACAATGGATGGAAATACATTTAAAAATAATGGAAATAGGTGGGAAAAGAAAAATCTATATAAATTATTGGAAAAAAGGGGGATCAGAAAGGGGGTGGGGATGAATGAGAGTGTTCATGATCTAAAGTTGTTGAACTTTTATTGCCCCTCCCTAATTGCCTTTGAGAAGGTGGTGGTGAGCTGCCTTCTTGAACTGCTGAAGTCCCTGTGGTGTAAATACACCCACAGTGATGTCAGGAAGGGAGTTCCAGGATTTTGGCCCAGTGATAGTGAAGGGATAGCATTCCAAGTTAGGATGGTGAGTGACTTGGAGGGGAACTTCCAGTGGCAGTGTTCCCATGTATCTGCTGCCCTTGTCCTTCTAGATGGTAGCGGTCATGGATTTGGAAGGTGCTGTCCACAGAGCCTTGGTGAGTTCCTGCAGTGCATCTTGTAGATGGTACACACTGCTGCAAATGTGTGTTGGTGGTGGAGGGAGTGAATGATTGTGGATGTGGTGCCAATTAAGCAGGGTACTTTGTCCTGGATGATGTCAAGCTTCTTGAAAGTTATGGGAGCTGCACCCATCTAGGCAAGTATTCCATCACACTCCTAACTTATGCTTTGTAGATGGTGGACAGGCTTTGGGGAGTCAGGAGGTGAGTTACTTGTTGCAGGATTCCTAGCCTCTGACCTGCTCTTGTAGCAACAGTCTTTATATGACTAGTCCAGTTCAGTTTCTGGTCAATGGTAACCCCCAGGATGTTGATAGTGGGGGATTCAATGATGGTAATGCCATTGAACGTCAAGGGGCAATGGTTAGATTCTCTCATGTTGGAGATGATCTTTGCCTGATACTTGTGTGGTACAAATGTTACTTGCCACTTGTCAGCCCAGGCCTGGATATGGCCCAGGTCTTGCTGCGTTTGTACATGGACTGTTGCATGTCCAAATTTGTATTTAAAGACAGAGAAGGCAATCTGTTCATTGTATATGAATTGTGTATTTAGTTGTGATCAGGCAGTGGGCAATGACTAAGGACATACTTGTGCTATAAGGGTACATATAGTAGGCTGAAATTGTGTTGCTTGGCTTAGGAGGTGCATGTTTGTAATGTGTTTGTAAATAAATGCTTATAAAGATGCTGGACTCCAGTTTTATCCTTCTCTGCTTAGTTTTCTGAACAGAGCACATAAGAACATAAGAAATAGTAACAGCAGTAGGCCATTTGGCATTTCAAGCCTGCCCCCCCCACCACCATTCAACAAGGGCACGGCTGATACTCTAACTCAATATGACTTTCCTAATATCCTTAGCTCCCTGAGTAGCCTATCAACATCTGTCTGGAATACAGTCAATGACTGAGCACCCACAGTTCTCTGGGGTAGAGATTTCTAAATATTCACAACCTTTTGAGTGATGAAATTTCTCCTTATCTCAGTCCTAATGATCAGCCTCTTATTCTGAGACTGTGACCCTGTGTTCTCGATCCCCCAGCCAGGGGAATCATTTTCTCAGGATCTACCCTGTCAAGCCCCTTAAGAACTTTATATGTTTCAATTAATCACCATTCATTCTTCTAAACTACAGGGAACTCAGGCCTAGTCAATCTCTCCTCGTCAGACAATCCTTTCACCTCAGGAACCAGTGTAGGTATGTCTATCCTTTCATAAGGACACCAAAACTGCAGACAGTACTCCAGGTTTGGCCTCACCAATTCTGTATCAATATAGTAAGACTTCTTTACATTAATACTCCGATCCCTTTGTAACAAAAGCAAACATACCATTTGTTTTTCCAATTGCTTGCTACCTGCTTACTAATGTTTTGTGATATATGTACAAGAACACCCAGGTTCCTTTGAATGCAAACATTTCCCACAGAGAGTAAAGCAAAACACTGCGGATGCTGGAAATCAGAAACAAAAACAAAAATACCTGGAAAAACTCAGCAGGTCTGGCAGCATCTGTGGAAGGGAGCACAGTTAACGTTTTGAGTCCACATGACTCTTCAACAGAACTATGGAAAAATAGAAAAGGGGTGAAATATAAGCAGGTTTAAGGGGGGTGGGGGGCGGTGTTGGGACAAGAGAGCTGGATAGAGGGCCAGTGATAGGTGGAGATAACCAAAAGATGTCACAGACAAAAGGATAAAGAGGTGTTGAAGGTGATGATATTATCTAAAGGAATCTGCTAATTAAGGGAAGAAAGCAGGTTAAGCAAGGTACAGATAGCCCTAGTGGGGGTGGGGTGGAGTGAAGGAATCGAAAAAGGCTAAAAGGTAGAGATAAAACAATGGATGGAAATACATTTAAAAATAAAGGAAATAGGTGTGAAAAGAAAAATCTATATAAATTATTGGAAAAAACAAAAAGGAGGGGGAAAAATCAGAAAGGGGGTGGGGATGGAGGAGAGAGTTCATGATCTAAAATTGTTGAACTCAATATTCAGATCGGAAGGCTGTAAAGTGCCTAGTCGGAAGATGAGGTGCTGTTCCTTCAGTTTGCGTTGAGCTTCACTGGAACAATGCAGCAAGCCAAGGATGGACATGTGGGCATGAGAGCAGGGGGGAGTGTTGAAATGGCAAGCGACAGGGATGCTGGGTAATGCTTGCGGACAGAACGAAGGCGTTCTGCAAAGCAGTCACCCAGTGTGCGTTTGGTCTCTCCAATGTAGAGGAAACCACATTGGGAGCAACGAATGCAGTAGACTAAGTTGAGGGAAGTACAAGTGAAATGCTGCTTCACTTGAAATGAGTGTTTGGGCCCTTGGATGGTGAGGAGAGGGGAGGTAAAGGGGTAGGTGTTGCATCTTCTGCGGTTGCATGGGAAGGTGCCGTGGGAGGGGGTTGAGGTGTAGGGGGTGATGGAGGAGTGGACCAGGGTGTCACGGAGGGAACGATCCCTATGGAATGCCGGCAGGGGGGGTGAAGGGAAGATGTGTTTGGTGGTGGCGTCATGCTGGAGTTGGCGGAAATGGTGGAGGATGATCCTTTGAATGCGGAGGCTGGTGGGGTGATAAGTGAGGACAAGGGGGACCCTATCATGTTTCTGGGAGGGAGAAGAAGGTGTGAGGGCGGATGTGCGGGAGATGGGCCGGACATGGTTGAGGGCCTTGTCAACCACCGTGGCTGGAAAACCTCCCAGAAACATGAAAGGGTCCCCCTTGTCCTCACTTATCACCCCACCAGCCTCTGCATTCAAAGGATCATCCTCCGCCATCACCCCCTACACCTCAACCCCCTCCCACAGCACCTTCCCATGCAACCACAGAAGATGCAACACCTGCCCCTTTACTTCCCCTCTCCTCACCGTGCAAAGGCCCAAACACTCATTTCAAGTGAAGCAGCATTACACTTGTACTTCCCTCAACTTAATCTACTGCATTCGTTGCTCCCAATGTGGTTTCCTCTACATTGGAGAGACCAAACGCAGACTGGGTGACTGCTTTGCAGAACACCTTCGTTCTGTCCGCAAGCAATACCCAGACCTCCCTGTCGCTTGCCATTTCAACACCCCACCCTGCTCTCTTGCCCACATGTCTGCCCTTGGCCTGCTGCATTGTTCCAGTGACGCACAACGCAAACTGGAGGAACAGCACCTCATCTTCCGACTAGGCACTTTACAGCCTTCCGAACTGAATATTGAGTTCAATAATTTTAGATCATGAACTCTCTCCACCATCTCCACCTCCTTTCTGTTTCTTCCCCCTCCTTTTTGTTTTTTCCAATAATTTATATAGATTTTTTTTTCCCACCTATTTCCATTATTTTTAAATGTATTTCCATCCATTGTTTTATTTCTATCTTTTAGCCTTTTTCGATTCCTTCACCCCAACCCCATTAGGGCTATCTGTACCTTACTTGTCCTGCTTTCTACCCTTAATTAGCACATTCCTTTAGATAATATCACCACCTTCAACACCTCTTTATCCTTTTGTCTGTGGCATCTTTTGGTTATCTCCACCTATCACTGGCCCTTTATCCAGCTCTCTTGTCCCAACCCCCCCTTAAACCAGCTTATATTTCACCCCTTTTCTATTTTTCCTTAGTTCTGTTGAAGAGTCACGCGGACTCGAAACGTTAACTGTGTTCCTCTCCGCAGATGCTGCCAGACCTGCTGAGTTTTTCCAGATATTTTTGTTTTTGTTTTTGTTTCCAACACAGAGTAAGTTTCTCTTCTCTCAGCAGATGTGCTGTCACAGCAGGATCTCTTGTTTGTAAGACAGTCCTATCTCTAACGAGATCATTCTTCAGTTGCCCATACTCACAAGATTCAGCTATTGTTCAGTTCATTGTTCAGATGAACAATGAGAATCACCCCTTGTTCCAATACTTCTGTTGGATGCATTCAGGCAAAGGCTATAATCCCCCAGGTGTAGAACAGTTTCCTGAACTTGTTTGTGCCCCTTTCTATAAGGACTTTTAACATGGGCAGAATTTTTCATATGGCAGGTGGGCTTGGTGGGAGTGGGTGGGGGTGGGCAGAGCCGGTCGCTGCCCCTGATTGGCTCTGCGCTGCCATTTTACGCGGGCGGGCCAATTAAGGCCCGCCCAGTGTAATATGCGACTGGTAGTGCTCAGCGCTACCTGTGTGGGCGGGGAGAGGAGGGAGAGTCAGGGCCAGCGCTCTTCCGCACATGCGTGCGAAAGAGCGCTTCAATCTCCCTGAGGCACAGAGCTGCCTCAGGAAGTTTGAATCGATAATAAAATTATTAAATAAAAGCTGTAAGAATTTATTTAAACATGTGCCCTCATGTGACTGTGTCACATGAGTTGGGACATGTTTTTAAATTTATGAAAATTTATTTATTTAATAAATGCTTTAGGAAACCTCACCTCGCTTGACCTTTTCGCCTGCTTGCCAACCTTAAACTTGGATGGGTAGCGTTTAGCATAACTTTAATAAGATCCTTAATGGCCTTAATCGGCCATTGACATATCGGCGTGTGCGCAGCCGACTCTGGCGCCTGCCCGCCGAACGAAACATCACTACTGAGCGTGATGACGTCAGGACGCACGCCCGACATCGTCACATGTCGTTTTACGCATCGGCGTGTCGGGCCCGCCCGCCCACACACACCTACCGGAAAATTCTGCCCCATGAGTTTGACGTATGCACTTAGGGTGGGACTCATTGACTGATTTTTTTTTAATGCATTGGAATCATTTTTAATACATACTTAATTAAAGTTAGATCTCTGTGTTAGGGTAATTTTCTTTCTTTTATTGTTATTATTCATTTACATGTAATTTTTTTTTTAAAGGACAAGCAATGTACCCGATGTAAATTTCTGCATGAATTTCCGTGAGCATAATAAAGTGAAATTCAAAGTGAATGTCTCAGAACAGTCAAAGACTGATCATGATTCTACTTCTTTTCCTGAACTCTATCATTAAACACATAGCGTTCATAAATCACATCAGTAGAGGATTCAAAGTGGGTCTTAAGGCCTCCAAAGTTTCACAAATCTGGCTTTTCTGCTCCTCACTGAGGTCTGGGGGTACAATAGAGCTTGTAGCACTCTTTCCCCAGCACTGAAAGCAGAGTTGCTACTCTTATTTGTTCAGGATTCTTGTTCAACTCTGTGACAATCTCATAATTCTGCCATTGAGACTGGAAGAATTTCCAATTCACTCTCAATTCTCCCTTCATCTCCATAGGAACATGAATATTCATGGATATCTCCGTGGAATATTCAAAGCCATGATGACTCACCCAGCAGTCGATGTCCTGTACAAAGCAGTAGACTGAAGTTTTAATTATTCTCTGCTGTTTCATACAACTGCTGGCTCTCTTAAAGCTATCAAAATCCACTCAATCCCACTTACACCATATTCCGTGCAGTGTGTCAAATGGCTACTGCCTAAAACCTTTATTTACATAAAATGACATCAGAGGTCACAAGAGAATGACACACCACAGTGTACAAAGGTATTTAGCCAAACAAGCAGCAAATCCTCTGTCTGTACATCCTGTGGTGGGAGTATTGCCTCCTCTAGGGATTTACGTTCACCCCCTCTGTCCTGTGGAGCAGCAGATGGTTGAGCAGGATGATTTTTATTCATTCATTTTATGAAATGTGGCCAGCACTGGCAAACACAGCATTTATTATCCGTCACTAGAGAACTGAGTGGCTTTTTGGACCATTCCAGAGGGCAGTTGAGTCAGTTGCCGTAAGTCTGGAATCATAGATAATCCAGACAAGGGCGGCAGATTTCCTTCCCTAAAGAAAATTAGTGAGCCTGTTGGATTTTTAGGACAAACCAGCAGTTTTGTATTCACCATTGCTGAAATGAGCTTTTTAATTCCAGATTTATTTAATTAACTACATTTAAATTCCCCAGCTACTACGGAAAGAATTGAATTCATGTTTCATGGATCATTAGTCTAGGCCTCTAGTTCAGTGATATAACCACTATGCTACTGTACCTCACTGCTGCTACTGCTGGTCCTCTTGTTCCTTAGCAGAGGTCCGAGGGAGAGCTGCATTAGCTGCTTTCGTTCTGCTGAGGAGGATGACAGCTGGGAACTGAGGATCAAAAGCAGAAGACCCCAAGAAAGCAGAAATGACCTCTGCAAGTATTGGAAACCACCTCCAAAGCAGTGAAAGCACTCTGGGAACAACTCCTGTGAGCAAAAACCTTTCACTCAGACAAAGAAGATGCCGTCATCTTTAAAGTCTTTTCTGCCTGTCTTCCCACCGTCTGCTTGTCCTGTTTTACCTGCCAGTTCCAGCAAACCTGGGAAACCCATGCGCATTGAACTAAACTCAGTGGTCACAGTAAAAACTCCATGTAATTGTCTTTTAGCATGGTGAAATGTCAGACCCGCCTAACCAAGGTGCAGGGGAAGTGGAGGGTTCCTACACAGTGGCAAGAACAGTCAAGAATACAGAACTCAGCAGTTTCCTGTCAGCTTCCTGACATACAGCAGTTCCCCCTCTTTTAATTTGCTGCCCATACAGACACGGGCACACCCTGGAAGGTTAAATCTACCCCCACAATCTCCCCTCCCATCACCGGACATGGGTGCTGGATGGCTATTAGGATGTCACTGTATATATGTTCATCACCTCAATGCTCCTTTTCAGTTTGCTGCCAAATTGGCTCATTCACAAACAAATTGGCACCAGAAGAGCTCTCACAAATCTTAATACCACTGATATCCTTTGAGGAGTTTGTTTTGAACATCATCACATACAAGTGTTTCAAGCGAGTTAGGCAAGGTGAAGCATGAGGCTCCCTGGTTGAGGGCTTGTATCATATATAATAGCAGGAGCATTGAAAATAATTAATATGATTTCAATCTTCACCAAAGGACAGAGTGACCTTAAGAATTATAGGACAGTTGGCTTAACATCAATAATGGTAAAAGATGCAGGAATGTGTTACAATGCAAGCAATTCAGGATCATCTATCAACACTGAAGGCAATAAACAAAAGCTAAACTGTGTTCTTGAAGGGAAAGTCATGTCCATTGAATTAATTGAAATTTCTGGAAAACTAATGGTGTTGTTGGATGAAGGAAACGCAAAATATACCTTGACTTTGGCAAAGTATTTGACAAGGTCTCTCACAAGAGACTAAGAACTAAAGTGAAGGCTTATTGGAAGAAGTGGAATGTTAAATAGACATAGGGCCGTAACTTCTGAGCTCCCTAGTGTCAGATTTGGAGGGGTACTCTAATGATGCGCCAGGGAATCCCTTTTGGAACTTCACAGGTAAGGGTTTGCATGGAAATTGCCCAGAAGTGCACAATTCTTCTGGGCAATTGCCCTGTGCTGGGAACCATCTGAAAATGTGATTTAAATTGCAAACTCCTGATGCTTCTGGCTGTGTTACACAAGTAGCTACCCAGAATTAAAACCCCTTCTAGCTTCTGGGTAACTATTGTAAAGACCCAGGCTGATTCCCCCACTGCCCCCACACGGGACTTCCCCCACCCCCTGAATAACCACCCCCACCCATGGTATTCCCCCCCCAACCCCCGACCTCCCATAGCATTCCTCAATCGCCCCAATCTAATGCGACCACCGCCCCCAACCGGCAGACTCGACCCCGCCCCTAACCAACCCAACCCAACCCCCCTGACCTCTGACCTTCCCCATCTAAGGCCTGACCCCCAACCCCCCTGATATCCGACCCCCCAGCCTCAGCAGGGTTAAAGGTCATCAGCTATGATCTTATCAAATGGTGAAGCAGGTTTGAGGGGCCGATTGGCCTAATCCTGCTCCTGATTCGCATGTTTGTATGCATGTATGTATGTAACTCCCTCAATAGCAGGCAGGATTCAGGTCCCTGTCTGCCCGAGGTGATGGGTATTGATTAGTCACCTATAATGGCATGGACAAAAAGTGGCCCCATGTTAACTAGATGCCCTCGTGCTTCCCCTGAAAATTCTGGTGGGGTCAGTACTGGAACTAAATCACCAGCATCGCAATCCATTAATTTTCATGGTTAAACATAATTAAATAGATTTATAGATACTTGGTGCCTGTACAAATGAATAAGAAAATTGTATTTACTGTCATTAAGTGTGAGGTAATGAATTTATGTTTTGAAATATTGGTTCTAATGACACAGCAAGGGGCATAATCCTGCAGTGTGTAAACCAAGCAAATGAGTTAGGAATGTTAGTTTGATAGACACTGAAAACCTATCCACAGTACAAAAATATTGTGGCAAAGAAATTGGCACGTGTATAGCCAGATAAGAACGTTGAGACCTTAGTACATTGAACAATTATTTTACACAGAACTTAGCATTATAATAAGTATATCCCCTTGTTATCCATCTTAGTGATGGCATGCAGCTGATATGCTTTAGGGCTTTGACTGATGCATTGGATTTTCTCCATTCTTACACACTTACTCAACTTGTCTCCCATGCATCTCTTCCATCTGCCTGATCTTTGACCATGTCTTACTCCTGTTTGCCTAATGTGTCTCTGTGAAGAAGCTCTGCTACTTCCTGGTATCACCCTTCTGGTGAGGGAGAAAAATGCAGGAAATGCTATAGGGGGTGATATCAGAGCAATCCCGCATGCTCTGGAAGCAGCTTATTACTGCAATCAGCAAGTGGAAAAGACAATAGACAAGGCTTTAGAACACTGTCCTTACTTTAAGATCAGTCACAATGACTGACTTAAAGTCTGAAGCAGAAGTCATACCAACTATATTGATGCAACGGGCATTACAAGTTGGTTAACACCAAGGGACATCTTACAGAATACAAAATTTGAATGATGCTGTACACGTAAAAGGCAAAGGGGAGGGGGTAAAGAATGGTTATTGGAGAAATAAAGAGTTGTATCCACCTTTGATACTCCCTGCACTAGATCCAGATTCTGGGACTATTGCTCCTGGAACTGGCAGTCTTTGCAATTTCTCTCCCTGTCTGGTGGACATGGTGTTTCAGAATCTTTGTCCTACTTGCTGGAAAGAGAACAGGCTTCTTCACCTTGATTTCTTCCAGCAGGACTTTCTGAGAGTCTTCAGGAAACCTGGAGGTTTTTTTTCCCATGGCATCTCTGATACTTCTCTTCTCTATGCAGAAAAATTGACCCAGGAGCTAGAGGAAGGCGCATTTCCACTTTAAGTAGCCTTCTGGCCCACCCACCAGAATTGCCCTCTGGATGTGCGTTGGTGCGTTTTCCAGCGGAGCCATGGAACTGGGGAGAAGCCCACCCATGATATTCAAATGAGGCACAGGCCGGTTTCATTGGCTGTGGGTGAGTTTTAAACTCTCTTGTTACCTAGAGATTTGAAGTGAAAATTGGGGCCCAAATGTATTTCATTCTGATGGAATCAACTTCAAGCAATTGCTCACAGAAATGCCTCATAGTATGAAACTACATGCAATGCAAGAATATGGATAGCAAAGCTGCCTCAAGGTGAAATGGTGCCAGTAAGGGTAAGATACCATGAGTAATATTTTCTAAATATGTGAAATGGCAAAAACGCCAAATCAAATTTAATGAAACCTGAAAATCTTATATCATCAAATATATATTGAACCCATCAATCTGAAAATTCATACCGTTATTCATTTGGTTATTTCTGGGGAATAAAACACGAGGTACAGAAAAAAAATAATCAAAATTGATGCACAGCAAATAACAAAATTTAGGTTTTGAGAAAAAGAAGTCATCATCATCAGTGGAGGATCAAGAAGTTTGAAAAACATAGAAAAGACCCTTACTTAGCAAGTGCAACATCAGAAATCTGTTGATTTTGGAAAGAGAAATGAAAGGAAAAGCACAAATTAAAAAGAAGGTAACAATACTCAGTGTTCAAAAATCAAAACAAAGCAGTCAAATTAATTCAACTAGAAATTCTGATATAAGAATGGGATGTAAATGAAGTAACCTGCCAGAAGATATTTAATATCACTCTAAAGGACTAACGTAGGTAATAAAAAAGGGAATTTGGAAATTAGTCGAAAGATGTTACACATTCAGAAAGATCAAAACCAGACTGATGAATCAAAAATTTGACAGAGGTAATAGGCAGGATTTAGGAATACGCTGAAGATCTCCTCTACAACATCCAAACTCCACTAATTCCTAACAATTCAGAACAATCTACAGTATAATGTTATAATAATTGGCACTGGAATGGTCATTTTAGAGAACTAAGTGTTTGTCATAAAATAAACTGGCACAAGAAACTCAAAAGCATGTGGTTATAGTCAATGGGAATCTAGTAATGATGTTGATGTGCCAATTCAAGAGAAAACTGTGGCTGATTAAAGGCCGGGATTTTCCGTGCTCGATGGCATTGTGTGTGTTTGGTGGCATGAGCGGACAATATGGCATGATTGGTTTCACAACGGCGTGAAGCCAGTTTGTGATCATCCACTCAGCCCGCTGATGGCGGGCCACGTTTCCCACCATCGGACGCTGGGAGCCTCATTGTAATGGATCTGCATATCATTATTAGGCCTGCCCACCAGAATCAACCCACCCCCGCCCCCGCTGGACCCTCACCCCATGTCAGTGGGAAAGTACGCCGACGTGTTTCACAACGGCATATATAAGATGTGCACTTGGCGGGTTGCACTTTGAGGGAAACCCAGAGGTGAGTACATAGCAAAGTTGCACAGTGCTCACCAGGGTTGCCTGTTGGACTTCAGGCTTGAGGTGCATTGAGGGTAGGAGGCAAGGGCAGCCCTGTCGTTGAATATAGCGCACAAGAATTCAGGGTGGGGGTAGGGTGGACGAGGGAAGCGGATACGCATTAGGGATACCTTACATAAAGTGATCATTCCTCTGCAGCTGAGACAGTTCAGGCGCAGCCACATTGATATGATTGGAGTCGGGCCTCTAGCTTCTCTGCCACTTAAGCAATACAGAGGCATCAAAGTGCCACCAAGTGCCCCAGAGCTTTTCACCCCTCTAGCACAGTCATGAGCATTTTAGTGGACTGCAGAACAGTTGGATGACTGGACACATTGTACAATCTCCTTGCTAAACCTGGGCATGGAGCAGTCACTGGTGGAGGCACTCAAAGCCCCTTACAATGTCGCATCCTGGTTTGGAACAGTCTCCCAGATGGTTCAAGTTAACAGTACAGCCTTGCAGCACAGGTTAGGAGAACGCCTGCGCCTCAGCACAGCATGCAGTTCAATGGGCAAAGCTGCCGCCAATCGGTCATGTGGAGTGGGGCAGAGGTGGGTGAGGTTTCGGGCAGCCATGCAGCACAATAATCTTTGGCCAGCTAAGTAGTGGCCAGCACTCTCTGCGATGCGTTAAGGGGCCATCACACTTAACCAGGACAGGTTCTTACGGGTACACATATGCTAACCTATGTATCTCTCTTTCACCCTGCAGGAGGAGTGTATCAGGAGCCTGGTGAACTAGCTGTATGCCTCGTGGTGCACAAAGAGTGAAGACGATGGAGAAGAGAATGGCTGGGCACCTGGCTGCGCAGATGGAGGAGCAGCACACTCAGGAAGAAGGGGCAGCTGGAGTTCCTGAACACATCATTGAAGAGCCACAGTGAGCCGTCGCTGATCGGCGCTTAGCGACACCCAGGGTCTATAGATGTCACTGCCTTTCATTCCTGCAGATGACTGAGAACCAGTGTAGCCGAACACTGAGCATGTCTGGGAACTAGTCGGTCACATCTGCCAGCTGCTGCAGGATTTGGTGCCGGGGGCATGGAGGGCATCCACTGCCAGTGGCGGTGAAAGTGACAGTGGCGCTCAATTTCTACACCAGTGGCTCCTTTCAGGGCCCCACAGGTAACCTCTGTGGGATATCACAAGCGTCCAGACACTAATGCATCCATGAGGTCACAGATGCCGTCTTCGTGAGGGCACACAACATTGTGCATTTCACCTGGGACCAGGACAGCCAGGATGCAAGAGCAATTGGATTTGCCCAGGTCTTAGGTTTCCCATAGGCGCAGGATGTGATCAGCTGCACTCATGTGGCGCCCAGGTCTCCATCACAACACGTGGTCAACTACACCAACCGCAAGGGATTCCACTTGCTGAATATGCAGCTGGTGTGCGACCACCATAACACATCCTGCAGGTCTGTGCATGGTTTCCAGGGAGTGTGAAAGACTCCTATATCCTCAGTTGGTCACAGATCCCTGACGTGTTCCAGGATCCACAGAAGCTGCTGGGATGGCTCCTCGGGGACAAGAGCTACCCACAGAGGACGTGGCAGATGACACCCATGCGGCAGCTTCAGACTGCAGCAGAGTGACGGTATAACGAGGCTCATGCTGCGACTTGCAACTTAGTGGAGCACTAAGGATGCTGAAGATGAGGTTCTGGTGCCTGGACCAGGCTGGTGGAGCCCTGCAATATAATCTGCATAAGGTGTCACACATTGTCGTTGTCTGCTGTGCCGTTTACAAACTGGCACTCCAACTGGGAGAGGAGCTGGCTGAGGAGGAGCTGGAGGAGGTTGAGGAGCTGGAGGTCTCCTCCGATGAGGAGGACGCCGATGGGGATAAGGATGAGGAGGTCCCGAAGGCTGCTAGATTAGGGGCTGAGACACTTACACTGGCCAGACGAGGCAGGCGTGCTCGGGAGGCCCTCATAGCTGCTAGATTAGTGGAGGATGCAGTGAGGTGACCCCATAGATCCTCACATCGCATGTGTGAACCTTTAGCTCCAGCCTGGCTTATGACAGAATGCATACCTTCTGTGAGAATGCTCCTGTCATGGAGAAGTAGTGGGGGCCCTAATAGTTGCTTGATTGCAGGAGGATGATGATGGCACGCAGTGAGGACACTCTATAAATCTTCACATAGCATCTGAGTATGTCTGACTCCTGTCTGGCCGAGGGCAGCTCGCTTGCGCTCTGTGATCAGGGTCATATCATAGAGATGCAGCCAAGAAACTTTAAAAGCATCTGATCCTTTGTCCGCCTTCAGCACCTGAGCCCTTCAGGAGCACAGTGTCACTGGTCACAGATGCTGAAGAGATGGGGGGCAGCCCCACCTTAAAGGTGCTGAGAGCACACAGAGAGAATGACGGAACTCTGTGGTGCCTGCCCACTACATTCTGGCAGCAATGACAAGCACCACTGAGGTGCAGGCATCAGTAATGTGTCCAGGGCGTGTGAGGCCTGGGCATCATTTTGGTCTGAAGGCTGCACAAAGCATTGGGAAGAGGCCCTGGACTGAGACACCTGCCTTTATCTTGTGCAGAAAGGCTTCACATCTGAGCCACATGAACACGGCTCATCAGAACAAGCAGCCACAGGCAGGGAGACATTCTTGGGAGTTTACTGACAATAGTGAACATTATGTACGAGTGACAAACACCTGTGCCCAGGCTGTGTAACTAATTCTTCTTAACTTTCCTAGCCCTGCTGCTCCAACTTGGTGCTCTCCGGACATCCACAGCGGAGGCAGAGGCAGCCTGCTGACCACAATGCGGTGACTAGGCAAGTTGAAGTGACTGTGATGACCTTGGCGGGCGTTCTCTGGAGGGCCGAGACCTGGAGGGTCCCGGTCTGCTTTCGGGGTCCTGCTCTGTGGCAGTGGAACCCTCCTCGGCCTGTAGAGCTGGAGCTGTTGAGGCCACAGAAAGGAGGGATTCAGATGGGCCAGACACTCCTGGAGTCACCTGGATGGATGGGCCTGGAGAGGACACCTGCTGATCCTCCTCCCTATGGGTGTCTGCCGGCCCCTGGCCAACTCCTTGAAGAGAAGGGGGATCTGGAGTGAGATCAGGCTGCCCCACGCCCCTCTCACGTACATACTGTTGGAGGCCAACTATGGCATCAGCGATGGAGTTCTGCCCACACAGTAGTGTAGGTGCAATGCCCTGGACCAAGGTCTCCATGGTGGCCGCCATCCTACCAGTGTTGACCTCGTTGCGTTGGCATACTGGCGCTATCACTTCAGCCTGAAGGTGGACAGTCTCCTCCATCGTGCCTTGCAATCTGAGGAGTGCAACGGACATCCCTTCCTGATGTTCCTGAGCTTGCCTTTGCAGCTCCAGCAACTGTGACATGACCGAGTCCAGAGGCTTATCATTTGACTTGAACTCAGCAAATTTCTGGCCTCCAGCAGTCCTCTGAGTGCTGTACACCTGGGAAGTCCCTGCAGCCACCTGTTGTGGATCAGGCAGTGCGATGTGTTCACCAAATTGTGATCCTGATGTTACTCTAAAGCTAGGTCCCACCGAGGTGTGTGTCTCTGCGCTGGTGGAGGACATGGGTGAGCGCTGTGACAGGACTTCAATTAGGGTGCCTTCAGATTCCTCTTCAGAGGTTTCTTTGGGGCTTGATTGGAGGTCCTGGTTTGTGGACTCCATTGGCTGTTTCCCAGATGTGCCTGCTGAAGGAAGGGGATATAATTTGTGCATGGCAGTGGCCTGTGAAACAGGGCACTTCAGTAACAGCATGGTTGTCTGATGGATGTTGCACTGCTGGACCTTCACTTGGTAGAGCAGCGTGGACCTCACTGTCAGCACAGGACTGGTCCAGATCATCGCCGGCCAGCTGCATGGCTGTTTTCAAAGTCCATGAGGAACTTGATTTCAGACATTCCTCCACCGGTCTGCAGCCTCTCCCTGTTCTTGTGGGCCAGCTTGTCCTGCATGAATAGAGATGGAGAGAGTGTAAGCAGGATACCTGCCAGGCCAGATGATAAGTATGCCTGGCCTGTATGGGTGGTGAGTGGTACCATGGGCGGGATGAGGACAATAAATTTGTGTATGAGAGAGTGAATGGTGATCTGACGGTGAGTGAGATCCCAGTGAACGTCTGATGGGTTTGTGAGTGTTTGAGTTGAGTGTGAGAAGAGTGACTTACTCTGGCGGAATGGAGATCATTCCTCCTCTTGCGGCACTGGGTGGCTGTCCTCTTTTGAAGGGCGTTGGTGCTGACCCCCGTTGCCACTGCCTCCCAAGCCTGGCTGGTGATGCCGCTGCCCATCCTGCGGCCAGAGCGGGTGTAGAGAACATTATGGCAGGCCTCTGCGGCATCCAAAAGGCATTCCAGTGACGCATCACTAAACCTGGGGGCTTCAGTCTTTTTGCCGTTCGTGGACATCTTTCCTGCAACGGCTGTGGGCTGGAGGCGCTGAGATGTGTGTGCACGACTGGGCTTTAAATATGGTGCCCGGCGTGATGAAGCGACGAGGTGATGGCGTGGTGCACGTATGAGAACCCGTGCACCATGGAAACGGCATGTTTCCCGGGAATGCATAAGTAATGCGGTGAGTTTGGGACGATCAGGCATGAAAACTCGTGATTGTGGCCCACTGGTAAAATGTCGTTTTAGCCTCCTGCTGCCGCACTCAGTGCAAATTTGGGACAATTCCGCCCAAAGTCTCTGAAAGAATTTGCTTTGGCTGCTTTGTACTCACTGTATTGCTGTTTGAATGCGTGAACTAAACTTGCGAGTTTTCTCTGCCATATGTTAGGCCAATCATTTCAAAGGGAACAGCATTAATCCCCTCAAATCTGTTGTGAACTTTATTTTGGGGCTGGAGGTGTGCACTGTGATGTCTGCTAATTCATCAAAACCTTTCTGAGCTATCAGTGAGGAAACCTGACCAGCTGCTGCAAAGCATTCTGCGAGAAAGAAAAAAGACTTGCAATTATATAGCACCTCACAAAACCTCAGGGCATCCCAAAGTGCTTCACGGTCAGTTAAGTACTTGGACTCCAGAGAGAGAGAGAGAGAGAAAGAGACATCTCTCGCTTGCCTCAGAAGTACCTTTCACATCTGGTATGGTGGCATAGGGGAAGGTAGCTGAAAACAACTGACACCACACAGCAGCCACAGTCGTAGACTGGTTAACGTATTGGGTACTTCTGGCGTTTGGTCAATGTTGTGGCCTGGGCAAGTGTGGCAGCCATTTTTCACACGGGAAAGAAGGTGCCATGGATAGCTGTGGGGAAAAGTGACCAGATAATCTGTTCTGGTGGCATTAGTTGAGGGATAAAAGGATATGCCCATTTTACTTTATTTTATTAATGAATTCTAGGTGACACACATAGGGTCCTTGCAGTGAAAAACCTGGGAAATTTAGGGTCACCAAAAGCCCATCAGATTATCAGGGAAAGCCTGGAGGAAGCTGATACACGGGGCCAGAACCTTATGTTGAATGAGAGGGCGCAGGCCCGACCTGAAATCGTGTGACACAGCGCGAGAAGACATTGGGTGCGCAACGTTACAATCGGCGGCCGTGCGCGGGAGCTGGGAATGCACTTGCCAACAATTAAACCCATTAACAATCCAATTGATCAGAATTTTACGTTGCCCGTGTAATTTAGCACTCGCTGCACAGGCAACATGGGCAGGCAGCCAATCCTTTCTTTCTCCTTTCTCATTCAAGGGCTGGACAAAGAGGGAGCAGGGCATTGGTTGTGTGAGTTGTTAGGAGTTTAGGTGAGAGTTTGCTGCTGCTTTATTGCTGAGATTTCAGACCTTTTCCTGTGTTGTTAGCTTTGTTTTGAGGACTCTTTTGTTTTGTCAACTTTCTTGGAGCATTTCTGCTGAGTGCAGCCTTAAGTGTCATGGTGTCATCTGCATTTCAGCAGATGGGGATAGTTGACTCCGCTGGCGGGACCTCCTTCTCTGAGGAAGAGAGGGGCAGAAGGGAGAGGAGGCCAGGTGTCTGCAGGCAGTGTCGCAGGGAGAGACCTGGGGGAGGAGAGGCACTGGCACAGGGCCAGCAGGGAGAGCAGGCGGAAGGCACCGCAGAAGACACCACTATCCTGCTGCCAGAGTGTACTGGCAGTGATCCAGCTACCTAAACATGTCTGAGGTCCAGTGCCACAAGAGGCTCCACCTCTCTAAGGACACCATGACATCTTTATGCCAGATGGTTGGGCCAGAAATCGCTTCCAACTGTGTGGGTCAGCACCCAATGCCAGTGGCTCTAGTGGTCACAGTAGCCCTCAATTTTTTCATTTCCAGGTCTTTCCAGGGCTCAGTGAGGGATCTGTGTGGAGTGCCCCAATCAGCTGTCCACAGTTGCGTCAAGCTGGACACTGACGCTCTCTTCAGACTGGTCATGACCTTCATTCATTACCGGACAGACTAAGCCAGCCAGGCTGAGTGAACCAGAGGCTCCTCCGCTATTGCTGTGTTCCCCTGCATCTCGGGTGCCATAGACTGCACTCATGAGGCCATCAAGGTGCCAATGGGTTACCCAGGTGCCTTTATGAACAGAAAGGGATTCCACTCCATGAACATTCAGCATGTATGCAACCACAAGACACCGATTCTGCATATCTATTCAAGGTAACCTGGCAGCTCCCAAGATGCATACATCCTGCGGCACTCCCAGGTGCCAAGGCTGTTCGTGGCTCCAGCTCGGCTGGATAGTTGGTTGCCTGGTGACAAAGGGTATCCCTTGAAAAGGTGGCTCATGACACCACTCCGACATCGAAGCACAGAGGCAGAAGAGAGGTACAGTAGGAGTCATGCCTCTACAAGGGCAGTTGTTGAGCTGACCATTAGGCTGCTGAAGATGAGGTTCCACTGCCTGGACCACTCAGGGGGTGCACTGCAATATCCTCCAGAGCCATGTCACCTATAGTTGTTGTCTGCTGTGCTCTGCACGATCGGGCAATGGCAAGCGGGGACCCAGTGGGGGATAGTGAGGATAGTGAGCCAACTCCATAGGCCTCAGAGGATGACTCCACTGATGGATCTGATGAGGAGCCTGTGCAGACACAGGGTGAGGAGGTGGAGGTAGATTTGAGGAACCTTCAGGGAGGCAGGGACACCAGAGAGGCCGTGATCCAACACACCTTCAGCTAGGCTGCCAAGGCATGGCTTCGCTCTCATGGCAAGGGCGCCGCCTCCTTTCTGAGGAGGCAACCTCATGACCCCAATGTCACTTCACAACCTCTGTCATAAAGTTTACTGCCCCTGCCGTCTATCATAAGGCACTGATGAGGCCTCCACCTATGGAAAACATGAAGGACACTCAGGGTATTGAAACAAAATCTAGATTTATATTTTTTCCAGAGTTGCAAAAAAGGAATATAACATAATTTTGCTGCTACTGTTACACAAAAACAATACATAACACTGATGAAGTGAAATAATGTCACCGGTGATAACACCATCCTGTGCTCACAGTGCCTTAAACTCTTAAACTTACACTTGTGAGTGCTGTGTCTTGGTGCCACCCTCCCCCCCAACCGCCCCCCCCCCACCCCCCCCACCCCCTCCACCCTCACTGGCAGTGGCATTAGAGGCAGATTGCTGACTCTGCTGTCGTGTCGGCCCTGATGACTTTGGCGGTCATCCTCTGAAGGGCGGGGTCTGATCAGGCTCTGGTTGGGAGGGTGTGCCCGGCTGGGCACTCCTCAGTCATCACTGCCTCATCAGATGCCACGGTCACTGGCAGAGGGGCAGAGAAGCTGCTGCCCTCATCAGGAGTGTCATGCGAGGAGCCCACAGAGATGACAGGCAGCTTATCCACCAGCATGAGGAATGCCTGGACTTCCTTGTTCACCATTGATGGATGGGCACCTAGCAGAGATACTAGGCGCCTCATCCATCTCTCACACTGGCAGTGATCGCCTGAGGTTACTGCTGGTGTGTGGGCCTGCAGGTCCAAGCGCGACCCCAGGAACCCCTGATTCTGTTCCTGGAGCTGCCTCTCCTTGAGAGTCACCACGCTCTCTATGGAGGAGGCAGGGTGCTTGGTGCTCAGGGTCAACACAGTGCTCAAGCTCCTCATGGACTTCTCCAACACAGGGACCATGACACGCAGACCCTTAGGGATCTCCACCAGATCTCCCCATGCATTCTGCTGGACATCCAGTATCTTCCACTGATGGACAACTCCAGAGGCTCATCATCTGCCTCGGACTCAGATTCGTCCTGGTCTATAGCAGTCCTCCAACAGCTGGTGCTCTAGGCACTCTCTGCCTCCACCAGCTCCTCATGTGAGTACGCTGTGCCCTCCTCACAGTGCACAACCATCTGAGCCGATGAACCATTGCCCACTGACGTGCTTGTATCTAAGCTGGTGCCTGGTGGTGAGAGAGGGTGTGACTCTGATGGATCTGTCTTCAGCTCCTGCTCAGGTGACAAGAGAGGGTCCTTGGAGTCCCAGCAGCCTTTGGAGGATGGCTCATCTAAGGGAGGAAGACAATGTGTCAGTAGTGTCAATCATCACATAGTCAATGTGCATGCTAGGCGGGCGGGTGGACAACTGCATCATGGTGGCATCATGATTGCTGGGTCACTGGAGACTCTTGCTTAGAAGTTCTCATTTGAGATGAGACGAGCCTACATTGTTTGCTCTCTCTGCCAGTCTCACATCTACCCACTGCACTTTTACCTTCCTCCGACATTCCTGCTTCTCTGCGACCTGAGGGCCTTGCTCCTTGCTGGCACTCTAGCCTGAGGGTGTCCATCTCAAATTTGGTCAGCATGAGCAGGTTGGCCACCCCACCACCTGTTTGTCTGTGCTCCATAGCATAATGGCTTCTCTTCTGTTCATTCATTAATCCACCCTCTACCTTTAACACTATACCGGCCTTGTCACCCATAACCCCCTCCCCTGCCCCAGAGGACCAGGTTGAGGAGCCCATCAAATTTGCACATCCCACTCTTCTATGCCCCCAAGGCTAGCAGCTACATCTCCCAGCCTAGGCTGGCACAGGTATACTGCCTTTTGTCACTCTGACTCTTACATCCTCAAGTGCCAACGAAGGATGGCCACCCCTCACAACTTCTCCACACGGTACCATGCCAACTCGGTACTCACCCTTGCTGAGTGCAGGAGGTCATTAAACTGCTTGTGGCACTGGATCTAGGAGCGACGCACTACATCATGTCTGCTGACCTGGGCTGCCACCTCTGACCAAGCCTTCTCTGTTTGGTGTGATGGCCTCCTTTAGTCATCCCGCGGCATCAGAATGTCCCGCTTGGCACTCACTGCCTCCACTAGAGCGCGTAGGCATTCATCTGAGAACTAGTGGAGGGGGGGGCAGAGTGCCCACTGGCATTGCCCAGTGGGTGCTGAGGCTATAACTCCTGCAAATTTCAAAAGCCAGGGAGCTGCCTCTGCTGTTTTGAAATCCCCTGCCGTGTTCCCATTGGACCTGGCGGCTGCCCCTGCCGCTAGGGCATCGCCAACGTCTGGGCGCGTTTCACGCTGGCCTGTCCTTAATTGGCCAGCCAACATAAAATCACGTTGGGGTCCAATCACGGCCAAGAGTGGAAAACACAGCTGCTTCCCGGCCTGCCAATCAAGCGTGCCCAACAAGCGCAAAATTCAGGGCATGTATTTTTTGCACATAGGGAACAAATTAATGGCCGGATATTTTATGAACTAAAAATGGCGAGTATTATTAATTTGCACTTCTTTTTCCCAGCATCTTTCTGGGCCTATGTAATATAGGTTCACACATTATACACCAGTGAAGAAACATTGCACTTTGGGAGGTGCCACTTCAATTGTGTTAGATCAAAGATCTTTTCCTGGCCAGCATTCTCCCTTAACCACCAGAGCAAAAAGCAAATAGCCCAATGAATAAAAAAGCAAAACATTGCAGATGAAGGAAATCTGAAATAGGAACAGAAATGGTGGAAACATCGGCAGGTCAAGCAGCATCTGTGGAGAGGGAAGCAGAGTTAATGGCCAGGATTTTCCAGTCCTGCCAACGGTGGGAATTGTCGTGGGCGAGATGGAAAATTTGATGGACCAGCCAGAGGTGCGTTGATTTCAGGCGAGAATTTGAAAATCCCTGCCAATGTTTTTGGTTGATGATCTTGCATCAGACCTGGAAAAAGTTAGAGCTGTAATAGGTTTTATGCAAGTGCATAGAAATGAAAAGGGGGAGGAGAGGAAAGAACATAAGGGAAAGTTTCTGTTAGGCTGGAAGACAGGAAAGATTAAATGACAAAAGGGATAAGGGAGAAAGGCAAAAGGAGATGGTAATGGGATAAGTAAAGAAACAAAAGATGTGTCTAGAAGATGTATAATTGGGAACAGCAGATTCATCACCATTAGCTTGAGGTCTCTGGTTATGATCCGAAATTGTTGAATTCAATGTTGGGTCAGAAAGATTGTAAAGTGCCTAGTCAAAAGATGAGATGTTGTTCCTCAACTCACTATTCATTTTACTTGTTATTTGTGGAACCTTACTGTATTCACCTACAAAGCAGTGGCTGCTTTGAAGCACTTGGTATATCCTGAGAATGAGAGGGTAACTTTAGATATATATTATGAGGTTGCGTGTGATTAACCCAAACATGTGAAATATTGCTTTGAACTGGCAGTGGTACATTTGGTAGTGATTCTGGTTATAGCAAAACCTCCTGCACAATGCTTCTGTCTGTGGTTTGTACATGAGTAGCATGAGCCATTACTTCATTGGATAGCCTTGGTCTCCTTTCATCGCACTTCATTCTCTATCAAATGAATGGTGATATAGATGGTTATCTTAATATGAAGAATTCATAAGAGCCTTCAATAAATAGGCACTGATGTGCATAATCTTGTACCACTCATAGCACAACAGGCTGGATTTTCCTTTGAATTATCATCCATTTGGTACAAATTTGGGGCATAAGTTGAGTAAAATGGGACAGTAACACATAATACTTCAAAAGCCCCAGTCTCACATATAGCACCCAAATTTTCCCAAAGTATCGTCAGTCCTGAATCTACTAGTCAGATTACTGTAAGCCCCTTTTTGCCACCTTTACATGGGGTAAAGTAGGCACAGTTAACCTTTTTAACCAATATCATTAACTTTTGCCCAACTTCTGCCACTATAAAAATGAAGATCAGTAAAATATCCCCTTAGCCCATACTGTTTGGAGGAAGCCAATTTAGCTATTGCAACTGAAGATTAGTGTTACTTTGAATATTGATCTGTTTGGTATTCGGGAGATTCTGTCAGGATGTTTGCTGCTCCTTTTAGTCAGCTCTGAAAGTAGTATGGTTTTGGACTGAGTTCACGGTTATGGGTCAGTTTTTGTTGAAAAAGAATGTTAATGACATGTGACACGGATACTTAACCTCCTCTGATTGTACACATCCCCAAACGATGAATGGCATGGTTGTATTGTCCCTTCAAATGGTGTGTACTTGAAGACTAAATCAACCGTTCGAGGTGCGCAACATGAGTGGCCAAAGTGATTTGAGTGAAGATGTCACTTGAGTGTTTTGGAGAGTTTTTCCATTGCATTATTGGGCTTCCCTGACACTTCAGTGCCTACGGAAAAAGAGTATTATAGGTAAGGCAGTGAGTGAAGGCTTTATGAGTGGTAGAGTTTCTGGATTGAGAAGAGAACTTTGACCTTAAGAAGTCCTTGAACCTTTTCTTGAGCTGTATGGTCCTTCTTGCTGTGATGGGGGTTTCCGCTGACAGCTTCTTCTCCTCATACATCCTGAATGACCCATTTTATGATGCCTCTAGTCATGACTTCAAACACCAAAACCTCCATAGATGCATCTGAAAATCTGGGAACTTTAATGTTTTGGGTTATCAGGTTCGCTTTGTCCAGCGAACGTGAGCTGAGCCCTTGATGTTAACACATTAGTTGGTGCTTGAAACAATACAGGCAGAGAGACCGATTTATTGAACACTAGTAGTTTATTGGAGTTAAGAACAGAGCACTAACTCCATGTGTGCTTCTTCAATCACCTCCAGCTCTAGACTTCCTGTTACCCAAGATGCCCCTGCTGTGCAGCGATTGGTCAATACAGTCAAATAGTTAACTAACTACATTCTCTTAAAGGTACATAGTATTCCACTTTACCACATCCCTCCCGCTTTACTTGAAATTACAATTGCCAAGCTTCACAACATCCCAACTGTTTACATGAACAACTATTTAAAAGTCAAGTCTCTCAGGAGGCTTCCTCAGATGTGTGGAGAGCCGTAGCTCAATGGCCTCGGCTGGTTTTTCCGAAACCCCCTTCTCAGGGGTCAACTGTCCACTAGGCTGTTCGGTGGAAGTGGACAAGTTTGTGTCTTCAACCCCCTCGGGTCCAACAGGCCCCACCGGTACTTCCAAATTGTGTGACATTTCTTCCACGTGCGATGCAGACCCAAACGCTAGTGATGACAGCATTCCTTCTTGTGGGACTGTCTCTCTTCTCCGGAGATGATACACATGCTGTCTAATTATTTGGCTGTTTACCGACACATTATAGGAGAGAGGTCCTGTCACGGCATTCACGTCGCCTAATAGCCAATTGGGCCCATCTCCAAAGTTCTTTGCAAAAACTGTGTCTCCCACCGTGAAATTTCTTTCATGATTATGGCCATCATGTCTAGTCTTCTGGGACTCTTGGCTTCTCTCCACCCTCCCCGCTAAAGTTGGCCTGATAAGAGTTAGACGGGCACGGAAACATCTCTTCATTAGTAATTCAGTGGGGGCAATGCCGGTAGTTGTGTGTGGTGCCATCTGGTATGCAAACAGGAACCGTTACAATCTGGTGCTGATGGAATCCCCATCCAGCTTTTTAATCCCGGAGTAAAAGTTTGGATTGCTCGCTCAGCCAAATCGTTAGAGGTGGGGTGGTAAGGCGAGGTTTTGATATGAGTTATTCCGTTGAGGGTTGCAAACCTGTGGAACTCCCCGCTGGTAAATGCAGTCCCGTTGTCTGACACGAGCACCTCTGCTAACCTGTGCACTGCAAAACTCTGTTGCAAACGGTCTATGGTGGCAGCAGAGGTGGGTGACCAGACTTCGTAAGCATCCATCCACTTGGAGTGGGCACCTGTTAGTAAAAGGAACATCGTGTCCAAGAATGGCCCCATGTAGTTGATGTGGTGATGCACCCATGGCCGCCCTGGCCATTCCCAGGGGTACAATGGAGCTAAGAGGGGTAGCTTTTGCTGGCATTGAAGAGAACTTTTGACTAGGGTTTCGATGTCCGCTTCCATTGCTGGCCACCACAAGCAGCTGCACGTGAGCATATTCATCCTACTAATGCCAGGGTGAGCGCTATGTAATTCAGCCAGTAATGGCCTTCGCCCTCTCAGGGGCATGATTACCCTTGCTCCCCAGAACAATATTCTGTCCTGGCAGGTGAGCTCATATTTGCAATTGAAATAAGGCTTCATGTCATCAGACTTTGGCTCTCCTGACCATCCATTCAAGACCTGCTCCTGGATGCAAGATAAAAGTGGATCTGGGCTTGTCCACTAACGGGTTTGTTTGGCCTGGACAGGGGAGGAGTCCAAAAAATTTAGTACTAAGACAAGTCCCTGGGGAATTGTAACTTTCACATTGTTATCTGGCAGGGGGAGGCGGCTCAACGCGTCAGCATGTGCGATCTAGCTTCCCGATCGGTGAATAAAAGTGTATTCGTAAGCAGCCAATATCAGTGCCCACCTCTGGATGCGAGATGATGCAATGGGGGGTATCGCCTTATCCTCTCCAAATAATCCCAGCAGAGGCTTGTGGTCGGATATAATGTGAAAATGGCGACCGTGGAGGTATTGATGGAATTTCAAAACACCAAACACAACAGACAAGCCCTCCCTCTCAATTTGAGAATATCTTCGCTCTGCAGCCCTGAGTGTGCGAGATGTAAAACCAATGGGTTGTTCAGAGCCATTGCCCACCCAATGTGAAAGTACAGCCCCTACTCCATAAGGGGACATGTCACAAGTTAAAATCAATTCTTTCTTTGGGTCAAAGTGGACCAGTGGGGTCGATGATCTTAACAATTGCTTTACCTTCAGACTGGTGCAGAGCTTGCCAAATACATTTATGGTATAATGGAGCCAGTATAGTTGATAGATTTGGGAGAAATTGCCCCTAGTCGTTTATCATGCTGAAGAAGGCCTTTAGTTCTGTAGCGTTTCTCGGTGCAGGTGCCTCGCGAATAGCCTTGACCTTTTCTTCCATGGGATGCAGGCCCTGCACGTCAACCTTATGGCCCAAGTAAACTACTTCCTTGGCTTGGAAAATACATTTCCCTCGTTTGAAGCAGACCCTTGCTTGTGAGAAGCATTTCAGCACCTCCTCCAAATTAGCTAAGAGTTCTTTGTCAGTTAGTCCAGTGACTAAGACATCATCCAGGTAAACAATGACATGGGCCAGCCCCTGAAGCAGATTTTCGATGGTGCGCTGGAAACTAGCACAGACCAATGAGACCCCAAGAGTAGTCAAGTATATTGATACAATCCTCCATGTGTATTGATGGTCATGAATTCCCTAGAGCCTTCTTCCAATGCTGCCTGCTGGTAGGGGTGGCTCATGTCAAGTTTTGAATATGTGCTGCTCCCTGCTAATTTCATATATAATTTGTCAATTTTCGGTATCAGGTGTCTATCATGTTTAGCTATTCTGTTTACAGTTAACTTATAGTCACCACATAAGCAAACAGTTTGGTCTGGCTTCAGTACATTTACTATGGGTGCTACCCAGTCAAAAGATTGCACCGGTTGTAAGATACCCAACTTTTCCAGCCTGTTTAGCTTGGTCTCGACCTTATCCCATCGAGCATTATCTACTCATCTGGCTCTGATAAATCTGAGGGTTGCGTTAGTGTCTACATGGATTTTGCTTTGTAGCCCATGAATCCTTCCTAGCTTGTCACTGAAAATGGAAGCGTACTTTTGTAACAATTCCTGTAAGTTTCTCATTCTGATTTGAAAAATCTCGGCCCATTGCAATTTAATCTTTCTGAGCCAATTGCGACCAATTAAACTGGGGTCCGCCCTAGTTACTACTATAAGGGATAAATATGCAGACTGATCCCTATACTGCACCAGGACTTGACATATCCCTCTCACTCTTATTTCTTCACCCATATATGTTTTTAATTTAGTGCCCGATTCTTCCAAACTTAAAGGATGGACTCCTTTATTCAAGTGTCTGAATGTATGTTCTCCTATGACAGACATTGATGACACAGTATCGACCTCCATCTTGATGGGTTGTTCATTGACTCTAATGACTACCTGGATTGGCTCAGTTCTACCCACTTTCAGGTTGTATAATGAATAGATGCCAGATTCTGTTTCCTCTGGTTCTTCACCGAGACAGATTTTGCGATTTCTACCTTTGTTTTTAAAATGCTGTCTCAGACTACCTTTACAGTATTGCATTATGTGACCATTGTGGTGGTACAAAAAGCATTCAATATTTCTAAACTGTCGATCGCCTGCAGGCTGCCTGGATGCATTTCTCTCATTAATGTCGTGGGTTTTCACTGTAGTACTGTTGTTCTTCAATAGTGGGCGTTTGCCACCTTTCTGCAGGGTCCGATGTTTTCGCGCCTTTTGTTCCTGGCCCTTCCCACTCTACAAGATGGACAGCACCATTTTTTGTATCTTTCATTGCTTCCGAGTCTCTAACAGCGCTCTCCATGGCTGCTGCCAATTCTAATGCTTTGCTGAAGTCTAGATTAGTTTCAGATAGCAATTGCTTTTGAATAGCATCATCCCCGATTCCGCACATCAATTGGTCTCTCAACAGGGCTTCAATTGAAGTTCTGAACTCACAATAGTCTGCTAATGCCTTTAAAACAGCTACATAGCCAGTGGTTGTTTCTCCTGGAAGCCTATTCATTAAATGGAATTTAAAAAGCTGCATAGTGACCGAGGGCTTTGGTTTCATAGTTTTTGACAATATTCACTAACTCATCGAAAGTCTTCATATTGAGGGTGTTTGGTGATGTTAGACTGCGGATCAGCCCATACATTTTGCTCCCGTATGCGGACAAAAGAATCGCCCTCTTGTCCTCGTCCGTGATGTCGTTAGTGGTAAAGAAGAGCGCTAGGCATTCGACGTAATGAGACCAGTCATCAGAAACAGGGTTGAATGGTTCAAGATGCCCAAACCGCTGCATACTCGATGACTAAGGAGACTGTGCTTTCAAACAGCTTCAAGATAGTGGCGAACTAACGTAGTTGGCTTACCGAGGCTTTCTTGATTGCCATCAATTGATCAAGTTTATCCTCATCACCAGTTTATGTTGTAGGTTATCAGGTTTGCCTTGTCCAGTGAATGTGAGCTGCGCCCTTGAAATTAACGCATTAGTTGGTGCTTGAAACAATATAGGAAGACCAATTTACCGAACAAACACTGGTGGTTTATTGCGACTAAAAACAGAGCACCAACACAATGTGTGCTTCTTCAATCACCCCCAGCTCTAGACTTTCTGCTATCCAGGAAGCCTGCGCTGTGCAGCGATTGGTCAATACGGTCACATGGTCAACTAACTACATTCTCTTAAAGGTACATAGCACTTCAGCTTGCCACAGGAACCTTTGCTCCTGGTGCTTCATCCCCTTCTCCCAAGGATGTTGTTCTTTGATACATCAGGCATTCTTTGCATAGACCACAGATAACCTGCTCTACTGGCTGCAACCTTTTAAAGGCTGCAGTGCAAACTTCAACTCGTCCCTAGTAACTATCAGGAGCATTAATTATTTCCTGTCCAAACCCATCCCACAAAGCAAATAAGGGCCTTTGGAGCTAATTACAAAGAACAGAAAAATGCTGGAACTGCTCAGTAATTTGGAAAAAATAGGCAGGATCTTCTTCTCATGTCGAGGGTCTCAATGTGGGAAGTGGGAGTCTGTGGTGCCTTCCATCTCATTAGCTGGTTTGTACCATGGTGGTGAACTCTGTGTTAAGCATCGCCTGGTGTGACTCAGGCGCCCCACTCTGGCATGGTGGTCTCTGCTGTATTTGCTGCAGAGAAAGACAGTGGGCTTAAAAAGTGCACAATTTGCTAGTCTCTGTTTTCTCTGCATTGCCCTCTACTCGGCCAGCTAATTTTTTCATTTCTGCTTGCCTCTTCCAATGCCCTTCCAAACATTCAGCCTCCAGGGGTCATGACTGTTGGTGACTGCCTCCCAGTTGTAAGTGTCAGTATCCACCATCTTAATTTCTCACTTGCAGGTTTCCTTGTAGCTGAGGTATGGACACCCAGGAGGTCATTACCCTGTGGCCAATGCACCATGCAGAAGGACTTTGGGTATATGATCATCATCATCTGATGAATGCGGCTCAGCCAACACAGACATCATTAGCTTAGTAATAAGTGTATGCTGATGGAATTTGCTCCATGATATCCGAGTTGGTGACCTTGTTCTGTCAAGAGATGTTAAAGGATATGCCTGAGACAATGAGGGTGAAGCTGTTCACATTTTCTCCAGCCGAGTATATGTTGCTCAGCAGTCTCCACTGTAGAGGAGTGCGCTGAGGACACAGGCTTGGTAGACCAACAGTTTGCTGTTCTCAGTCAGGTTGTTGTTGTCCCCCACTCTCTTACTCAACTTGGACATAACAGCTGCAGCTTTTGCAATGTGTGAGTTGATTTCAGCATCAAGTGACAGATTGCTGGTGACTGTAGAGGATATGTGAAGCTGTCAACAAACTGCAGCATCACATTGTCAATGCTTATTGATGGTGGCATGGCAACACCCTGGACCATGACAATTGTCTTCCTGTTGCAAACGGTCAAACCAAATGCTTAACAGGTGTGAGAGAGTCTGTCCATTTTCCGCTGAAGGTGTTCCTCAGTATGGGATGTTAATGTGGCATCATCAACGTTGAGCAACTCTCTGATGAGGACTCAGTGCACTTTGTCTTGGATCACAGGTGAGCAAGGCTGAGCAGCTTTCTGTTAGTGCCGGTATGTAAGTAGACACCCTCTGTAGATGACCTGAAGACATATAACAGCAGCAAAGAGAAGAATATGCCACACAGTGTCAATGCCAGAACACAATCCCATTTGACCCGACTGTGGATCTTGAAGGTTTCTGATCTTGTCCTGTCATAGTTGACCTTCCCCATCATGTTGTCATGGAAAGGAGATCACATTGGGCAGCTTCGGAGGGCAGCCAGTTTTCTCCAGCAGCTTAAATACACTGCTCTGCTCACAGGGTTGAATGCCTTGCTGGGATCAATGAAAACAATATATATATAGTTGTCCACAGCATTTCTCTTGCAGCTGCCGGACTGAGGAGATCATGTCAATTGTAGATCTTCTGGTTCTGAAACCACACTGGGATTCTACTATGGGTTCGACATCCAGCCCTGCCATGACAGGCAGGCTTTCCATTGTGTCTAAATCTTCCTTGGTGACAGTGTTCTCCCTAGTATGCAACTCAAGGTAGTGCTCTACCCATCTCTCCCACTGTTTATTGCAGCTGGTGACGATCTCCCCTGCCTTTATTTTTAATGTTTTCTTTGGTGATGGACCTGTTGCCTTTTTGTTCCCTTCATACATGCCCCTGACATTCCCTGTGTTGAAAGATATCTGGATACTGGATATAATCAATAGTCATTGGTGCATTGCCTAGCAGTCTGTTGGACCTCACTTTGGGTGGCTGGCTCTTAGTGCATTCAGAGTATTCTCGCGCGGATCTCTCTTGTAATCAATGAGACCAAGTTGCTTGGCTTCAAAGACAGGTTTCATCACAGTGATGTTAGCCTTGAACCAGTCTGCATTTTTCCTCTCTTGCTTCCTACATGTTGAGAGTACGGTATTGTAGATAGTGTCCACTTCGTTATGTTGTACTTCGCTTCTACACTCTGTGTGGGAATGCTGGAGAGAACCTGTTCAATCAAGTTGCAAAGCTGTTGGTTTTTATCTCAGTAGACCGTATGGTTGATGCTGATACAAGGAGGGCATTTCTGCTTTGAATGAAAAATCTTTAAGGGTTTCATCCTCACCCTAGTGCGCACCAGGGAGTGATCTGTATCACAGTCAACACCGTGGTAGCTGTGTTTATTGAGAATTATTTTCAAAGAGTCACATCTGGTTATGATCAGATCCAGCTGATGCCAATGCACTGATCTTGGATATCTCCATGAAGGACCAATGCAAGAGCATTAGGTGCACCCCAATCCCACAATTAACTTTTGAAAATGAATATTGTGCATTGGTATGAATAAAAATTCTGCCTTTATAATTGCAGAAGAAGGAATTGAAAGAGAACGAAGAATATTATGATACTTATTGTACATTGTTCACAGGATATGCACTAGAAGAAATGCACATTATAATGTTTAATATGTCTCACGTGATGTAATACTATGCTTAATTTTGCCTTCGTCGGACCAACACGGTGGGCGGGCCCAGGAGAGGTCACAAAACCGACCACCGCCCCCAATCGGGCCCCAACCGCGATTTCACGCTGGCTGGCCAATTAATGACCAGCCAGTGTGAATCGTGCACTGCAACGCTGAGCGCTGACGGGGTGGGGGCAGGATGGGGGTGAGCGGGGAAGTTTGTGCATACACACACGCACTGAAAGCTCCCTGAAGGCACAGAGCTACCTCAGGGAGCTGAAGATTTAGAACAGTACAAATAGAACAATAAGGTGAACATGTCCCCTCATGTGACCCTGTCACATGAGCAGGGACATGTTATAAATGAGATTTAAGCATTTTTAATCTTATTTTTAACTCCTGGTGGAAACCTTATCACGCCCGTGGATGAGGTTTCATAAAAAATCCAAAGGCCGCTTGGCCTTTTTGCCCACCCACCGGCCGAAGGGTTGGGCGGGCAGCGAAAAATCCGATTTAATGAATTGACTAAGGGCCTTAATAGGTCTCTTAATTGTTGGTGGATGTGCTGCCGCCTATCACACATGTCCGTCGAGCAAAATATCGCGTGAGTGCACGATGAAGTCAAGATGCTCACCCGACGTCATGGCACACTACTTTACTCTCAGGCAGGTCGGTCACGTGCCTGCCCAACGAGAGAAAAATTCTGCCCCATGTGTTCCTGGAAGAGTTGCAAGATGATTTTATACACAATTTACACAATCAATAATCATTACAATTGAGCGGGCTAGATTAAACTACGTCGTTTGAAATTATTTACTGGTTTGCAGCTTTGGAATAGCCATGTAGATGTACAATGTTGTAAAAATATCACCTAAACAGAATGAGGAATATAATACAAAATTTTGTGAAAGACTGCATTGTAAAGAAATGGAAATCTATATGTCAGTATATGTGGTTGTATATCAGTAGATCTAGACCTTTCATTCCCACTGCTGAAGCCTTTGTGTTACTTATGTCGTTTTATGAATAATTCATTCAGTTTTTTGCTGCGCCCCACCCCCCCCTCAAAATTCTGCTGCTCTAGGCAACTGCCTAGTTTGCCTAGTGGCTGCACCAGCCCTGAGTCCAGGACAGTTTGTGGCATGGTTTGTTCTGAAAGAAGGTGTTAGTTAAACAAAGCTTGTGGCAGCAGCAAAGCTCAAGTAGTCTCTGTCCATTCTCATCATCCTTCATTGAGCAATACGTGACAAAATTTACAGCTGTTCTTATGGTCAGAACATGTGACGCTAAGTAAGGACATTACTGAAAAGGGCTGCAAAGAATAATTCAATGAAGGGAGACATGCATACTACAGCATATACTATGAGACTTCATTACTTGGGTCGGTTTGGCTTCTCCATGCTAATGAACAGAGGAAAATATAAAAATAATGAGCACAACTGACTATCCAATGATGGAAGTCACGATGAGCTTGCAGGTTTGTATTTATGAAGTCCAGGTCACCAGGGAATGAATTAAATGAACACTCTGACAAAAGACAATATGCCAGATGTTTCTTTCTTATACATCTGTCTCTGGCTTGCTGGTAATTGTTTGGTTATGCATTATTCAACCTCCTCTTTAATCAAATCGTTATGAATTGATTTTTTTATTTTTGTCTATCTTTAGATCAGAATTCATCCAAAGTAAATATTGCAATACAGTGGACAGTGTCTTGCTTTTATATCCAGTACAGACTACATGGGAACAGAATGCTTGATCTTGCTAATTCAGGGTACCTAGTTTCCCACACAGTAAGGTTGCAATTCTGTTCTTTGTAAGGTATATGGTGAGGGAGATCTATGTGCTAGGAAAGTTGCACCATTTTCAGTTTGGAAAGGTTATTTAGACAAATGATTTTACTGTTTTCTTGGTGATAACAATAATAATCTACAAAGAAAAGCCAACAGGCCAGGCATTGTGACCAACAAAAGAACATGTCCTTGTTAGTGAAAATCTTAAATCAATACCGAATAACATCAACAAATCCAATCTGGCCAATTACTGCCCCATCAGCCTCTTTCAATCATCAGCAAAGTGATGAAAGGGGCTGTCAACATTACTATCAAGGGGCACTTACTCACCAATAAGCTGTTGGCTGATGCTCAGTTTGGGCACAGTCATGAACACTCAGTTCCAGACCTCATTACAGCTTTTGTCCAAACATGGACAAAGGAGTTGAATTCCAGGGTGAGGTGAGAATGACTGCCCTTGACATCAAGGCAACATTTGACCGAGTGATCGGCACCAAGGAAAAGAATGCAACTTGGTAAGATGGTGTGAGGGAGAATTGGCTGCAGGAGGGGTAGGAGGTGCTGTTTCTTGCCAATATTTGTACGGGTTTATTTTACAGGTAAATATTTAATTTAATTCACTATAAGTTAAACTAGATCAAGTAATTAGTTAAAAGACTAAAAGCCATATGCTGAGTTGGTTAAATGTATAACCTAATTGAATAAGTAAATAAAATAGTTTATATTAGGATGGCAGTGCTGATAATGTGTTGCAACTGCAGCATGGGATAGTTTGTGGAGAGCATTGCAATCCCAGACAACCACATCTGCAGTAGGTATCTGCATCTCAAGGAACTTCAGCTCAGAGTTGTTGAGATAGAGGAGGGAGGGGAGTCGGAGCTGGTGTTGGATGGGAATAGTTACCAGGAGGCAGTCGCACCCCTAAGGTTAGAAGGTGGCACATGTCAGATTAGTTGCCAGGGTAAAAAGGATGTAAGGGGACCCCAGTGCAGTGCTGGGGCCTTTGCCCTTATCCAAAAGGTACAAGGCTCTTGCTGTCTTTGTGGATGAGGGCAAAGTCTGTAGACCAGATAAACTAACTGACCATGGCAAGGTACACTTAAGGCAATGCAAATGGGGAGGGTGAGAAGGAGTGTGGTACCGGTAGGGGACAGTTTAGCCAGTGGGATAGACAGTGTTCTCTGCAGCCAAGGCCAAGAGTTTTGAAGATTTTATTGCCTACCGTCTGCCAGGGCTAAAGATATCTCCTCACGGCTGGAGAAGAATCTTGAGTGAGAATGGGAGAATCCAGTTGTTGTGGTCAACGTAGGAGCCAACAACATGGGTAAAATGAGGAATGAAGTTCTGCTGAGAGAGGCTGAAGAACTAAAGTTTAAATTATAAAGCAGAACCTCAAAGATAATTTCTGAATTGTCACCTCAACAGTATGAAAATTGACATAGGATCAAACACATTAGAGAGTTAAATGTGTGACTCAAAGTGTGATGTAGAGAATAGGGCTTTCACTTCATGAGCATTGGCACCAGTCCTGGGAAAAGAGGTATCTGTTCCTCCACTGTTGCCACCATATGCTGAGATTGG
This sequence comes from Cetorhinus maximus, assembly GCF_964194155.1. Classification (NCBI taxonomy): domain Eukaryota; kingdom Metazoa; phylum Chordata; class Chondrichthyes; order Lamniformes; family Cetorhinidae; genus Cetorhinus; species Cetorhinus maximus. The sequence goes on along the minus strand of NC_135896.1, from coordinate 32,582,835 downwards.
GTTCTTCTGTTTTGGACTCTAGGCATGGGACTTAGTTATTAGGTAAGCTGTTGGCAGACTCTGGTATCTGTTTAACCCTTGTTTGTTTGTACTACACCTAAACAGGTTACAGAGTAGACACGTAGCTCCTCCTAGGCATTATTCCAAGCTCTCATGGGAGAGTCTAACACATGACTGGCTGCTGTCAGTGATACATCATCATCTACGTCATACACGTACATCACATCTGTTAACCTTTTATCTGACAGTTTTAATCTTTTTATAGATTGGACAAATCAAATAGGCAAAAGTAGTTTGGAGAATGAGGTCATGGGATGCTTTCAGGGCAGCTTCCTAGAAAAATACATAGCATAACCAACCAGGAAAGAGGCTATTTTAGATCTGTTTTGTGTAATGAGACAAGGTTAACTATTCATCTCATGGTAAGAAATCCACTGAGAAAGGGTGATCATAATACGATAAAATTTCACATTAACTTCGTCTGAAAGTCATAGATCCGAACCTTAAGTATTGACATAATAAGACCAATTGCACAGGTAGGTGGGATAAGTTTGCTAAGGTAGATTGGAAAATTAGATTAAAAGGTATGATCCTAAATGAGCAATGGTGAACATTTAAAGAAAGACTTCATAATTGTCAATGAATATACATACTGTTAAGAAATACACATTCCATAGGAAAACAGAACCATGTGTGGATAACTAAATCGGCTAGATAGTATTAGAATAAAAGGCTCATAATACTTGTTACAAATATAAATCTTATAAGATTGTTATATTTTGACAGTGTTGTTAATTTAAGGTAAGATGGAGGAATGAAGAGGGTCATGTGACCTGTTCTGAATTCTGCCCAACAAGTCAAGAAATTTGTCGAAAAGGTGCCATATGCTCACATCTGTGCAAGGAACATATATGCTGACTGTGGGTAGACTGTTAGCCTTCAAGTCTCACAGGGAGGTTTTGGAAATGTCAGGTTTTATAAATTGTTATTATTAAGGTGTCGATTTAGTTTAAAGATAGAATAGAGTTAGGGGTCTAGAGGATAGCTAATTAGCATTTCTACCTGGATATGTTATAAAGTTGATTTGCCAGGCAGCTTTTCTTGGTGGAAACATTGAACTTTATTTACAAGACAGCAGCAGCAGCTACATGTGTGCATCAAACTCTATAACTAAACTGATTGATTTACACAGAACATGTGATCCTACAAAACAGGATTATTCTTAAAGTTACAATCCTATGTTTATCAAAACTATAATTACTACATTCCTCCCCCTTTAACTTTTCTGTACATTTTGTATGTACAAGGATATTTATCTCATGACATTACAATATTTACCCAGGTCATGAAATTATAAGTCCAGTCTTTCAGGTGGTTTCCTGATCTGTGTGGAATGTCTTAGCTCCATGACTTCCGATTCTTTGGCAGGAAACACAGTCTCTGGAACTGCAATAACATCAGCTACCTCACCAGGCACAGGCAGCTCAGTGTCGTCCACTCCGACAGAGACATTGGGCATGTCTATCCTTGGTTGAACAACTTCAATAGCAACCACAAGTTCAACAATGGTTACAGGTGAAACATCATTTTGCTGGGATATCTCCCTTCTTCTTAAATGATCCACGTGATTACGGGTGATCCGGCCCTCCACTTCTACATGGTACGACAATGATCCGGTCACAGAGCTTACTTCACATATACTGCTTCACCAACAGTAAAATGTCACTCACAACTATGCAAATCATGAGTCGCTTTTTGGTTCCCTTGAATTTTCTCCACCTTCCCCTCCAAATTGGGAAGTATCTGGTTTAGCCTTGTTCGAAGACAATGCCTCATCAGTAACTCTGCAGGTGTTGCTCCTGTAGTAGTGTGGGGGGTTGTTCTGTAGTGAAATAGGAAACGAGCAAGTTTAGTTTTCAACAATTCACCTGTTAATTTTTTCATTCCCACTTTAAAAGTTTGTACTGCTCTTTCCACCAGTCCGTTAGATGACAGATGGTATGGTGCAGTGTTCACGTGTTTGATAACACTTAGGCTGACAAATCTTTGAAACGCAGCGCTACTATACGCAGTACCATTATCTGAGACGATTACTTCTAGCAATCCATGGATAGAAAAGCTTTGGCCTAGTTTTTCTATAGTAGCGCCTGATGTTGGCGACTTAACCTCATATATGTCTAACCACTTGGAATGAGCATCTATAATCAGTAGAAACATGGTTCCAAGAAAAAGACCAATGTAATCAATGTGTAATCTCACCTCGGGCCTACCAGCCACTCCTTTGAGTGTAATGGGGCTGCCACTGGCAACTTCTGTAGCTGTTGGCTTTGCACACAGTGTTTAACCACCTTCTCAATATCACCATCTATTCCTGGCCACCAAAGATAACTGTGCAATCATCTTTATTCGTGAGATTCCCTGATAGATATTGTGTAACTCTACTAAGAGCGGTTCCCTTCCTTGTGAAGGAACTACTCCTCACGCAACTCATAATAGAATACCATCTTGACTGCTCATTTTGTGTCTTTGGTTGAAAAATGGCTTCAATTCATCAGGGACTGATTCCTGGGACCATCCATTTAACACTTGGTCTCTCACAGACAGGACTGGATTACAATTCATCCAGTTTCTTATCTGCCTGACACAGACAGGAAATACATCACCACTACGATCTCTTGGGGAATTGGGACATGTTCATTGTTCGCTTGCAAAGGAGGGTGATTAAAGCATCGGCATTTGCTATATGAATCCCTGATCTATGCACAAAATATACACCTCTAAAATTAGGGCCCATCTTTTGAATTCATGTAGGAGCTATGGGAGGGATAGCCTTTTCTTCATTAAACAGGCCCAAGAGTGGTTTGTGGCCTGATGCTATCGTAAAGTGTCGCCCAGGCACTTATTGGTGGAATTCTTTACACCAAAAATAATCAACAGAGCTTCCTTTTCGACCTGAGAATATTCTTTTTCAGCTCTGATAAGTGTCCAGGATTCATTGCCTATCAGCCTCTCTGCACCGTCGTCCATCTTGTGAGATAGTACTGCTCCCACTCCATTGGGGGACGCATCACAGGTTAGCACCAATTCCTTTGTCGGGTCGTAGTGCTCTAACAAATTTGAAGAGTGCAAGAGCTGTTTGACTTTTATGAAGGCTCCTTCTTGGGGTGACTTCCAAACCCAATGCTGGTTTTTCTTTGGCAGTGAGTGTAGAGGGACTAGGATCATTCATAAGTTTGGTAGAAATCAGCCAAAATAATTTACCATCCCTAAAAATGACTTAAGTTCAGAGACTTTTGTAGGTGCAGGTGTCTCCCTGACAGCTTTAACCTTCTGTTCAACAGGGTGAACCCTTGGACATCTACCCAGTGGCCCAAACAAACAACTTAATTTGCCTGAAAAGTACATTTTTCCTTCATCAGGCACACTCCTGCTTGGAAAACTCGTTTCAGGACTTCCTCAAAATGCTCCATTTCCGTGAATCCAGTTATTAATACATCGTCCAGCTAGACCACAACTTCAGGTTGTAAAAAGCTCTCCATCGTCCTCTGGGAAATGGCAGGTGTGTCTATTGACATAACCCTTTGTGGGTGTTTATGGTCACAAATTCTCTGGAGGCATCATCCAGTTCTAGTTGCTGATATGCGTGGCTCTTATCAAGCTTTGTATACTTTGTCCCTCCAGCTAGTTTGGCATAGAGGTCTTTAATCTTGGAGATAGGTTATCTGCCCAGTTTGGCTGCTCTGTTGACCGTTAGCTTATAGTCCCCACAGATCCGGATGGTCTGATCCAGTTTTAGGACAGGGCCTATAGGTGCTGCCCACTCTGAGAACTGAACTGCTTTTGTGACACCCAGCCTCTCGAGCCGGTTCAACTCAGCGTCAACCTTCTCTCTCGGAGCATATGACACTGGCCTTGCTTTCAAGAAGTGAGGAGTTGCTTCTGAGTCCGTGGAAATCTTGGCCTGTAGGCCTTGGATTTTCCCCAGTTCATCTCAGAAGACAGTGTAATTTTTTTTCGAGCAGCTCTGGTAGTCCTCCAACTCGCAACTGGAAGATTTTGGGCCAGTTTAATTTAATCTCTTTCAGCCACTCATGACCTAGAAGGCTTGGTCCTTCACCTTCTACCACCATCACTGGTAATTGTGCTGTTTGGTGTTTATAATAAACAGGTACACTGATAATACCCTTCACTTGGATTTCTTTGCCTGTATAGGTTTTCAACTTGGCAGAAGTCTGTTCCAAATTAATTGTTGAGCACCTTTATTTAAATATCTAAAAGTGCGCTCCTATTACAACGGAAGAAGCACCAGTGTCTACTTCCATTTTTAAGGATTTCCCATTCAACTGTAAAGTGACAGTGTCTTCCACTGTCTTCCCAACATTCATGTTGAATAAGCAATAAAGGTCAGAATTGGTTGTTTCTGGTTCTTCCACATTATAAACTTCATTTGACCTCGTTTGTTGCCTGGAAGCCTGTTTTAATCTCACTTTGCAATGTTTCAATATGTGCCCTCTTTTATGCCAAAAATAGCAATCCACTCTTTAAATCGGCAATCGTTAGGAGTATGATTGTTTCCACATCGGTAACAATTAGCTTTTGAATTTGCTGCTGAGCTGTTTCCTCTAAATTTTTGGGTAGCGCGGGGCTGTTTACTGCTTCAGGATGGCGTCCTGGCTTTTTGTGCCACTTTTGACTGACTGCCCTTGCCCAAATGGGAAAACAGCACCATCTTGTGCGCCTTGAAGTGCTTCTGAATCCCTTGCAGCGCTTTCCACCACAAGCACTATTTCTAACGCTTTCTTAAGATCAAGATCCACTTCAGCCGGCAATCTTCGCTGAATAACATCATCTTGCGCACCACAGGCGTAACGATCCCTAAGCATATCATTCAGGGTTTCACCAAAATCACAATATCCTGTTAGTTGTTTTAATTTCTCCACGTAGGTAGCAATGGTCTCCCCCGGGGCTCTATTCTGTGAATTGAACCTGAACCGCTACATTGTGACTGAGGGCTTGGGTTGAAAATGTCCCTTAATGAGGTCTGCCAATTCACTGAAGGTCTTCGAATCAAAGGCACTGGGGGCAGTCAAGCTTCAAATTAAATTTTAGGCCTTGCTCCTACAAATACTTAGGAGAATTGCTCTCCTCTTTCCTCCCCTGTGATTTCATTGCCTTGAAAGTAGAACCCAAGATGTTCTATATATTGAGACCAATCGTCTGTGGCTGGCTCAAAAGGATTGATTCTGCCAAACTGTGACATCTCGGATGAATATATCTTCTTTTTAAAAAAATTATCTTAGGTACTCACAAGCGCTGGGCGAGGGACAGCATCGGATCTGATTTATTCTTGTTGGCAGTTTGTTATAGAGTTGATTTTCCAGGCAACTTTTCTTGGTGGAAACATTGAACTTTATTTACAAAACAGCAGCAGCAGCTACATGTGTGTACCTAACTTTATAACTAAAGAAGAACTCCCTCCTAGAGGCTCCCTGCGCTGCAAATGGATTGGTTTATACAGATCATGTGATCATACAACACAGGGTTATTCTTAAAGAAACAGTCCTACGTTTATCAAAGCTCTACTTACTACAGGATACAAGTCCATATGATTCACATTGCCATTGAGATGGGCTTTGAGAGGATAAGGGTTCATAGAAAGCCATTGTAACGTTGGGTTACAGGGTTTCCTAAGCTATCACTGTACCTCACAGTCTCAAGTCAGTCTGCATGAATCTGGGAGAGAGAGAGAGAAAGATTGAGATAGAGGCAGCTATATAAATGCAAGTCCTTTCTTTCTCCCTTTTCTGTAAATAGTTAAATCAGACTCTTACACCCATTGTAGGAACATACCTAATTTTCCTGTACCAATGGCTGTGTCGTGCATGTATCTCACCCATTGGTCCCTTAGCATCTTAACCAGTAGTCCTTAATGAATTGCCTTAAGCCACTCCAAAAACAGCCAGCATTTTTCTTCATTCATTTTTGTGGGCCAGTTGAAAAGGTGTGGCCTTCCTGGACCCCCTCAAAATATTCAGCCTTCTTCCTATTTCTGTGCATTGTCCCCACGCAGTACTGCTTCTTTTCCCCACAAATGCCCATACTGTCAGCCAGCTTGGTATAGGAGCCAAACAATTTTACACCCTTCTTGACTGAGCAGCCCTTTGGTGCTCACAGCTCACCAGCGACATGTTAGTGAGGCCTGGTCACCGAGGTGCTTCAGGCCTCTTGCTGTTATGATCATGTGGGCATGTGGCGTGATCACATTTTAAACTTCCTGTTTGATGAACACAGCAAATAACCCCCATTGTGTGGAATTTTCTTCCATTCTCTTCTGCTGCACTTAAGCCATACCCTCTCAGCACCTGAACAGCTTTCCTTTCTCAGGCCTCTCTCTATGCCACATTATAACCAGCTACTGGATGTCCATGAAAGCAACCTGGCAATATTTGGGTAGACTGTCTCCAAATTGCATTAATGAAACTGGAAATTTAAGGAAGCATGAAAAAAGGAATTCAAAGCTGAATCCCAACACACAAATGATGCTTCAACTTATTGCATTATCAGACCATCAAGCATCAAGACCTGGAAATTAAAATAGAGTGACCTAGAATAAATTGATAAACCAAAAGGCTTCAAAAGAGAATGTCATCAGACAATTTTCTCTCCAAGAAATTCAGAAAAAAATATTAGGAATTGTTTATGTATCAAGATATATTTGATTTAAAACTGATTCTGCTTTCTGGAAATTTGGATGGTTAGTTCTACCTGATCTCTGTTCATTCCTGGTGCCATTGGATTTTTTCGAGGCCTCGGGGTGGGCCGCTGAAACCCCTGTCAGAAATAGATGGTAGCTTCATAAACATTATCCAATGGGCAGAAGGTGTGAAGGTCAATTCGTTGACTAGGGGAATAGAGTGTTCCTATCCCTTCTATGTAGACCCTCATAATTTTGTAACTTAGTTATCTGTTCAACCTAGACCATAAGACCATAAGATGTAGGAGCAGAAGTAGGCTATCGGCCCATCCAGTCTGCTCTGCCATTCAATGAGATCATGGCTGATCTGATAATCCTCAACTCCACTTTCCTGCCTTTCCCCTATAACCCTTGGTCCCCTTACTGATTAAAAATCTGTCTATCTCTGCCTTGAATATACTTAATGACCCAGCCTCTGCAGCCCTCTGCAAGAATTTCACAGATTCACTACTCTCTGAGAGAAGAAATTCCTCCTCATCTCTGTCTTAAATGAGCGACCCCTTACTCTGAGATTATGCCCTCTGGTCCTAGATTCTCCCAAAAGGGGAGACAACATCTCAGCATCTACCCTGTCAAGCCCCCTAAGAATTTTATATGCTTCAACTAGGTCACCTCTCATTCTTCTAAACTCCAACAGGTACAGGCCCAACCTACTCAATCTCCCCTCATAAGAAAATCCCTCCATACCCAGGATCAACCTAGTGAACCTCCTCTGACTGCCTCCAATGCCAGTGTATCTTTCCTTAGATAAGGGGACCAAAACTGTTCACAGTATTCTAAGTATGGTCTAACTAGTGCCTTGTATAGTTTTAGCAAGACTTCCCTATTTTTATATTCCATTCCCTTTGATGTAAAGGCCAACATTCCATTTGCCTAACATATTACCCATTGAACTTGTATGCTAACTTTTTGTGATTCATGCACGAGGACCCCCAAATCCCTCTGTGCTGTAGCTTTCTGCAGCTTTTCTCCACTTAAATAATATTCAGCTCCTCTATTCTTCATGCCAAAATGCATAACCTCACATTTTCCCACATTATATTCCATCTGCCAAGATTCTGCCCACTCACTTAACCTGTCTATATCCCTCTGTAGACTCTTTGTGTCATCCTCACCACTTGCCTTCCCACCTATTTTTGTGTAATCTGCAAACTTGACGATAGTATGTTCACTTCCCTCATCCAAGTTATTAATATATATTGTAAATAATTGTGGCCCCAGTGTTGATCCTTGTGGCACTCCACTAGTTATAGGTTGCCATCCTGAAAATGCCCCCCTTATCCCAACTCTCTGCCTTCTATTAGCCAATCCTCTATCCATGTCAATATACTACCCCCAACACAATGGGCTCTTATCTTATTAAGTAGCCTTATGTGCGGTATCTTATCGAACACCTATTGGAAATCCAAATATATTACAGCTACTGGTTCCCCTTTATCTATCCTGCTTGTTACCTCCTCAAAGAATTCTAATAAATTTGTCAGATATTTCCCCTTCATGAACCCATGCTGGCTCTGCTTGATTATATTATGTATTTCTAAATGTTCTGCTATTACATCCTTTATAATAGACTCTAACATTTTCCCAATGACTGTTAAGCTAACTGGCCTATAGTTACCTGTTTTTTGTCTCCCTCCCTTTCTGAATAAGTTATATTGACAGTTTTCCAATGCTTTGAGACTTGTCCAGAAACTAAGGATTCTAGGAAGGTTACTACCAGTGCATCCATTATCTCTGTAGCTACTTCATTTAGGATGCACTCCATCAGGTCCAGGGGACTTATTGGCCTTTAGCCCTATTAATTTCCCTTGTAGTTTCTCTCTCGTAATAGTTATTGTAATTTATTTCCTCCCCGACTTTTGCCCCTTTATTATTTAGTATTTTTGCAATGCTATTAGTGTATTCTACCAAAAAGACTGATGCAAAGTATTTATTCAACTCCTCTGCCATTTCCTGGCTCTCCATTATTATTTCCATTGCCTCATTCTCTTAGGGGCCTATGTTCAATTTGGCCTCTCTCTTCCTTTTTATATATTTAAAGAAGCTCTTACTGTCCATTTTTATATTAGTTGCTAGTTTACCCTCAAAGTTTATTTTCTGCCCCTTTGTTATTTTTGGTCATCTTTTGTTGTATTTTAAAACTTTCCCAATCCTCTGGCTTGCCACTAATCTTTGCCACATTGTATGTTTTTTCTTTCAATTTGATACTATCCTTAACTCCCTTGGTTAACCATGGTTGGTTTATCCCCTTCCTAGAATCCTTCTTCCTCAACCTCCCCTGTTGCAAAGAAGAAATGACCCAAGCTTATCCAATCTTTTCTCATAAATTAAAATTCTCCAGTTGAGGCAACATCCTTGTAAATTCCCTTTGTACCCTATCTAGTATAAATACATCTAAATACATCTTTCAGCTGAAAGCCTGAGATGAGGCAGATAAAATGGGAAGAGATTTGTGTGGAGTATAAACACCAGAACAGACTAGTTGGGCTGGACAACTGGTTTCTGTTCTGTGTATTCGATGTAGTTCTATGTAACTCACTTGACCTCACACCCACTGCAGAAATGTTGACAAGAATGCAAAATACTGCTCAGTAAACAACCAAATACATTGTAAAGCTCCACTTACCACAAAGAGCCACCAATAATTCAATTTGAGACTGCCAGCGCCACATCCTGTCTAGCAAGTCTCTGGTGTCACTGTACCTTTATTTTCACTGACTCAAAATTATGTCACCGCAGTAAGTTGGGAAATAAGCATTTTTGTTGTTGAACAGCATGTTTTACTATTCCCTGCTTTTGGTCTCAACATTGACTTTTATAATTGAGCTGCCCAGTTGGGCAGCAAGTCCTTTTAATTGTTTGCCTTAAAATTAGAATACAAATCTTCCATGGGTATCACACACTGCGTCACATCCCACTCTTTGGATACACTAAATCAGAAGCAAAACAGACTAATTTTCTACTTTATCAGTCATTTAAAGCACTCACCCATCCACTAACACTATCAGTGTGAAAATGGATGTGGCTTTATTTAGCTTTGTTAAATGTGGTTGAAATATTATGTCTGATTGGTCAGAAAGAGGGATTCAATTTATCAGTGCCACACACCTTAAACCTTTGCTTTAGCAATGCTGGCAGAGAGGGGATCTGAGAACTGACTATAGCCTTGCAGGAATATTTGGTAGGGCACACTGAGTATTTCATGTTTGCAAAGGTCAATAGTGTCACCAAGGAGATATCCTGGGACAAAATAAAGGCTTTGTAGTTCAATTCAATCCAGGAGTTTGATACTTTTTGTGTTTTTTAAGCAATAAATCAAGTGACAATTTGTTTCCTCATTGATGCCAACCAAGAAAGAACTAGTCAGACTTGGCTACCTGGGAATAGCCACAGATTACAACATTTGCAGTGCATCCAATTTAATTTAACTTTTATCTGTTGTTCCAAGCTCAGCTTAGTAAACGTTATTAAAAATGTTCTCATCTTTTCCACTTACTTTTTATTTAGCATTTTATCCACTAACTATCCCACAATGTATATGGTAGGATTACACATCTGTGTTCGGCATATACAGAAAGCCTTTCTCCAGTGTAATTACCACTCAGTTAATTATACGATCAACCATTAATAAAGTCTTCAGAACCCATTGGAGACATGGCTTAATGTTTTTATCAGAATTGAAGTATAATCACAGCCTTACGTCCTTGCCTCATAGAGGTCATATTACTTTCTACTGCATCAGAATGGAGTACAAATTTGCTTTAAAAAAATCAGCAATGGAAGTCTGATCTTCTGTAAAATTAGTCATATCCTTACATCATATGAAATATGAACATTTGTAATTATTAGTCCTTGAGGATGTGTGTGAGAGATAGGAATATTGAGTTGGGGGGAAGGGTGTGGGGGGTTAGACAAGGTATGAATCCCTTGCTGAGCAAATGATATTTCATTGGTTCCACTAGTTTTTAGTCTGAGAGGCAGGCAGGGGTGGGGGGTTGGGGGTGTGTAGGGTGGTGGGTGAGGATTTAGGACGACCCAAAGGAACCATTTCTGGGATTGAATGCCACTAAGTGTGTGTAATGTTTTTGTATTACTGCTTTGGTGCCATCGCCTAAAAGAATCTAGCGTACATTCTTTATTTACTCACAGAGGGTTTGTCAGTTGAACATGGGCCGAAATTTTAATCACAATCAGTGGTGTCAAAATGGAGCATTTTATTAATTTAATTTATTTCATTTGATTTCAGAACAACATATCCTGAATGTGAAGCTAACCATCCTCCAAATGACCTCAGGGATGAGTGGGTAAGTGAACTCAATGAGGATGTATTGGTTTTTCAACTGTGTTGACCCTTTCCACCTTCCCTCTTGTATTATTTAAAACAATCTCTATTTCCCTAGTAAGCGGTGCTTTAAATGGCAATGTTGACTCTTGCTGTGCAACTAGAGCGATTAGTTCAGAAAGTGGAAAGAATACGATTATATGGTTATTACACGGTTCGATCAAATGTTCTGTTTTGAAGTGTACAGAATTTCATCGTACAATATGAGATGAAGCATCAAATTCCTAATTATATTTCTAGACCACGACAGCTTATTTTAAATCTTTAATTCATTTAAATTATGACTGAGGAGCACAGAAGAAAGGCAAAGCATATAATTACCATTTTAATTAAATTCTTGATTTTTCTACCAGAAAGAGACAAAAATGAAAAGGCATTAAAAGCGTATCAGGATTAATGACAGTGAGCAGGACGCTTAATTTTGAAAAAAGTTTCCCTAAGTAGAAAAATAAATGCTGAAACGTCTTGTGAGATCAACTCCACTGATCTGGTGAGTAAAACCTAAAACTGGAACACTTTGTCATTTATTTCAAGGAAAAAGTTAAGAATGTCAAAAAGTGGTCATGAACTCTGTGGGAGGGGTCGTGCACTAAGTGCGGCAGTGAGCGGGTAAGACAACAATGGCAGTTTTTCACACCATATCGCCCCAAACCCGCTGCGTTTATTATGCATTCCCAGGAAACACAGTCGCTTCCATAGTGGGTGGGCTCTCATTTGCCCGCCATGCCATCACATCCCTGCTTCAGTACACCGGGCGCAATATTTAAAGTGCAGCCGCGCACACACCTCTCAGAGCTTCCAGGACACGACTGCTGCAAAGAAGACATGGCCATGAAAAGCAAAAAAACTGCAGTCTCCAGGTTCAATGACGCATCCCTCAAGCGCCTTTTGGATGCAATGGAGGCTCGCTGTGATGTCATCTACCCCAGCTCTGGCTGCAGGATGGGTGCGACCTCACTAATCCGGCTTGGAAGGTGGTGGCAGCTGTGGTCAGCACCAATGCCCTTTGAAAGAGGACAGCCACCCAGTGCCGCCAGATGATGAATGATCTGCTGCGCACCGCCACGGTAAGCTACTCTTCTCATCACTCTTAACTCACACACTCACAAACTCATCACACATCCACAGGGATCTCACTCACTGCTGGTTCAAAGGACATCACCATTCACTCTTTCACACACCTTCATTGTCCTCATCCCATCCATAGGGCCACTCACCACCCACACAGGCCAGGCATACTTATCATCTGGCCTGGCAGACATCCTGCTTACACTGTCTCCATTTCTATTCATGCAGGACAAGCTGGAACACAACAAGAGAGAGAGGTTGCAGGCCAGTGGCAGAATGCCCAAAATAAAATTCCTCACAGACTTTGAAAACAGAACCATCCAGCTGGCCGGCGATGATCTGGACCGGTCCTGTGCTGATGGTGAGGTTGGTGCTGCTCTACCAAACGAGGGTCCAGCAGTGCAACATCCATCAGACAACCATGCTGTGAGTGATGTGTCCTGTTTCACAGGCCACTGCCATGTATTAATTATCTCCCCTTGCTTCCCCCAGTGCATTTTGGAAACACCTTACAGAGTCCATGACCCAGGGCCTCTGATCAAACCCCGAAGAGACCTCTGAAGAGGAATCTGGAGGCACCCTCCTTGAAGCCCCATCACAGCGCTCACCCACACCCTCCACCAGTGTAGAGACACACACCTCGGTGGGACCTAGCTTTACAGTAGCCTCGGGATAACAATCTGGTGAGCATATCGCACTGTTTGTCCTGGGTGGCAGGGACTTTCCAGGTGTCCGGCACTCAGAGGACTGTTGGAGGCCAGAAATTTGCTAAGTCTGATGATGAGCCTCTGGACTTGGTCATGTCACAGTTGCTGGAGCTGCAAAGGCAAACTCGGGAAGATCAGGCAGAGATGCCGCTGCACTCTTCAGATTGCAAGGCACAATGAAGGAGTCCTTCAGGCTGACGTGATAGCGCTGGCATGCCAATGCACTGAGGTGAATAATAGTAGGATGGCGGCTGCCATGGAGACCGTGGTCCAGGATGTCCCTCCTGCGCTGCTGCGTGGGCTCAACTCCATTACTGATGCCATAGTTGGCCTCCGACAGTGTGTACGCGAGAGGGGTGCGGGACAGCTCGATCTCACTCCACCCACCCTTCTCCTGAAGGAGTCAGCCAGGGGCCCATGGGCACCCATAGGGAGGAAGATCAGCAGGTGTACCTTCGGGGGCCATTCATCCAGGTGATTCCAGGAGTGTCCGGCCCATCTGAATCCCCTCTTCCTTTTTTTTATTTATTCACGGGATGTGGACTTTGCTGACTGGGCCAGTATTTATTGCCCATCCCTAGTTGCCCTTGAGAAAGTGGTGGTGAGCTGCCTTCTTGAACCTCTGCAGTCCATGTGGTGTAGGTATACCCACAGTGCTGTTAGGAAAGGAGTTCCAGGATTTTGATCCAGCAACATTGAAGGAACGGTGATATATTTCCAAGTCAGGCTGATGAGTGACTTGGAAGGGAATTTCCAGGTGGTAGTGTTCCCATCTATCTGCTGACCTTGTCCTTCTAGATGGTAGCAGTCGTGGGTTTGGAAACTGCTGTTGAAGGAGCCTTGGTGAATTTCTGCAGTGCATCTTGTAGATGGAACACACTGCTGCTACTCTGCGTCGGTAGTGGAGGGAGGGAACGTTTGTTGTGCCAACCAAGTGGGCTGCTTTGTCCTGGATGGTGTCAAGCTTCTTGAGTGCTGTTGGAGCTGCACTCATCCAGGCAAGTGGAGAGTATTCCATCACACTCCTGATTTGTGCCTTGTAGATGGTGGACAGTCTTTGGGGAGTCAGGAGGTGAGTTGCTTGTCACAGGGTTCCTATAACCTCAGTAGCTCCTGCTCCACAGGCTGAGGAGACTGCCACTACCACACAGCTTGACCCCAAAAGCAGGCTGGTGTCCTCCAGGTCTCGGCCCTCCAGAGAAAGCCCGCCAAGGTCATCACAGACAGGGTGAAGCAACTCCACCTCCGCTGTGGATGGCCGGGGAGCACCAAAACGTAAGGGCAGGGTTAGGAAGGTTAAGAAGATGTAGTTATACAGCTTGGGCAAGGGTGTTAATCACTTGTCCTGTCAACAAACTCCCAAGAATGTTTCCCTTGTTCTGATGAGCAGTGTTTGTGTCACTCGGATGTGAAACCTTTCTACACAAAATAAAGGCAGGTGTCTCAGTTCAGGGCCTCGTCCATGTGCTTTGTGCAGCCTTCAGACCAAAGTGATGGCCCAGCCTCTCACTTGCAGACACATTACTGATGCCTGCGCCTCGGTGGTGCTTGTCATTGATGCCAGAATGTCGTGGGCAGGCGTCATAGAGTTCCGTCATTCTCTCAGCGTGCTCTCAGCACCTTTAAGGTGGGGCTGGCCCCCATCCCTTCAGCAGTTGTGACCAATGATGCTGTACTCCTGAAGGGTTCAGGTGCAAAAGCCGGACAAAGAATCAGATGCTTTTAAGGTTTCATGGCTGAGTCTCTATGATATGGCCCTGATCACAGAGTGCAAGTGAGCTGCCCTCGGCCAGACAGTAGTCAGACATTCTCAGAGGCTATGTGAAGATCTATGGAGTGTCCTCACTGCATGTTGTCATCATCCTCCTGGAACTGAGTGACTATTAGGGCCTCCACTGTGTCTCCATGATAGGAGCATTATCACAGAGGGTCCGTGTGCTGCCATAAACTAGACTGGAGTCAAACATTCATAGATGCAATGTAAGGATCTTCTGGTGTCTCCTCACTGCATGTCGTCATCATCCTCCACAAATCTAGCAGCTATGAGGGCCTCCCGAGCAAGCCCGCCTTGTCTGACTAGTGTGTTACCCTCATCCCTGTCATTGTCGCCCTCGAGGACCTCCTCACCCTTGTCCCCATCGGTGCCCTCCTCATTAGAGGAGACCTCCAGCTCCTCCCACTCTGCCTGAGACAGCTGCTCTCCCCATTGCAGGGACAGATTGTAAAGGGTGTAACAGACGACGGTGATGCATGACACCCTCTGCAGACTGTATTGCAGGGCTCCACCAGACTGGTCTCGATGGTTTGCTCCACCAAGTTGCAAGTTGCAGCATGGGCCTCATTATACATTCGCTCTGTTCCAGTCTGAGGCCACTGCACAGGTGTCATCAGCCACGTCCTCTGTGGGTAGCCCTTGTCCCCGAGGAGCCAACTCTGCAGCTACAGTGGACTCTGGAAGACATCAGGGATCTGTGACCGACTGAGAATGTAGGAGTCGTGCACACTCCCAGGAAACAGTGCGCAGAGCTGCAGGATGTGTTTGTGGTGGTCACGCAGCTGCTGCACATTCAGCAAATGGAAGCCCTTGTGGTTGACATATTTGACCTTGTGACCGAGATCCGAGTGCCACATAAATTCAGTCAATGACACCCTGCACTTGTGGGAAACCCAAGGCCTGGGCAAATCCAATTGCTCTTGAATCCTGGCTGTCCTGATCCTAGGTGAAATGCACGAAGCTGTGTGCCCTGGTGAATATGGCATCCATAACCTCACGGATGCATTTGTGGGTGGACGCTTGTGATATCCCACAGAGGTCACCTGTGGAGCCCAGTAAAGAGCCACTGGCATAGAAATTGAGCACCGCAGTCACTTTCACAGCCACTGGCAGTGGATGTCCTCCTTGTCCCCATGGTGCCAAATCCTGCAGTAGCTGGCAGGTGTGACCGGCCAGTTCCCTAGACATATACAGGTTTTGGAGACACTGGTTCTCGGTCATCTGCAGGAATGAAAGGCAACGTCTTTAGACCCTGGATGTAGCTAGCCGCCAACCAACGATGGCTCACTATGGCTCTTCAGCGGTGTGTGCAGGAGTCCCAGCCACCTCTTCTTCCAGAGGGTGCTGCTCCTCTCTCTGCGCAGCCAGGTGCTTGAGTCACTATCTTCTCTATTATCTTCGCTCTCTGTAAGCCACAAGGCATACAGCTAGTTCACCAGGCTTAATGATCCTGATGTACTCCTCCTGCAGAATGAAAGAGAGAGATGGGTGGGTTAGCATGCATGTATGAAGAATCTGTCCTGGTTAAGTCTGAAGGCCCTTTAAAGCATTCCGGAGAGTGCTGGCCACCACTTGGATGGCCAGAGTTTAGTGCGTTGCATGGCTGCTCGAAACCCCACCCACCGCCGCTCCACTCCACCTGACCAATTGGCGGCAGCTTTGCCCATTGAACTGCACGCTGTGTTCTCAGCTCAGGCATAGACATTCTCTTAACCCGCACTACAAGGCTGCACTGTTAACTTGAACCATTGGGGAGACTGGTCAGTTCCTGAGCAGTGAAAAGCTCTGGAGCACTTGGCACTGTGATGCCTCTGCGCTGCTAGAGTGGGCCGAAAAGCTGGAGTCCCAACTCCAATCATATCAATGAGGCTGCGCCTGAACTGTCTGAACTGCAGAGGAATGCTCACTTTATACAAAGTTTCCCTAATGCGTGGCCACTTCCCTCATCCACCACCCCAGTCCACCCAACATGTGCTAGTGCCCTACCTTCAACCACAGGGCAGCACTTGCCCCCACCCCCCCCTCCCCCAACATGCCTCAACCACAGGGCAGCCCTTGACTGCCCCCCACCCGCCTCCAATGCGCCTCAATCTTGAAGTCCCACAGGCGATCCGGGCGAGCGCTGCACAGCGTTACTGTGAACTCGCCTCCGAGTTCCCCTCAAAGTGAAAACGATGCTGAAATATGAGGCCTCCTAGAACAAAAACAAGCAGCCTTCATTGCCTGGCAGAATGACCCAAGGTTACAAGTCAAGAAAGCAGCATTCCAACAGCTCAAAGCAGACACCCAAGGACAAATCCAGCAGATAAAGGACATGTGGTGGGAAAAGCCCAAGAGATCCAACAATATGCTGAACATCATGACATGTGAAGCTTTTTTTGAAGCCACCAGTGCTGTTTATAGACCAACTGGGCAAATTCCCCTAGCTCACAGGATGGTCTCTGATTTTAAGGTTAACAATGCCACCTGTCAATGCTGGGAAGAAGATTTTCAACAACTCCTCAACTATGAATCCACAGAGACAGCTGATGCTCTCCAGGCTATCCCCCAGTGCTGTGTGGTAGAGTCCATGGGTAAACCACCAGCAATGGGAGAGCTGCAACAAGCAATGAAACGCATGAAAAACAACAAAGCCTGCCGCCCTGATAGTATGCCAGCTGAGATCTTTAAAGCTGCCAGACTTTTGCTCACATCAAGACTCCATGCACTCATCCTATGAATTTAGGAGGAAAAAGAACTTCCCTGTCCCACCACCCAAACCTCACCCCCCCAACATCAGGAATGTAACAATTGTAACTATCTTCATGAAGGGAGATAAATTATGCTGTGGAAACTATTGGGGTGTTTCCCTCTTATCCACAGCTGGAGAAATTCTGACACACATTCTCTTGAATCGTTTACTTCCTAGGGCTAAGGAAATCTCCTCAGAGACACAGTGCGGCTTTAGACCTTTCACAGTGTCATGGCCACGGATCATAGCCCCGAATTACTTACAGATATATTGAACTTTTAAGTAAGGTGTGTTTTTTTAACAAAGGACATACAAACAAAAGCTGCTTGAGACTGTAAAGTAACCACTTGCTGAAAAATTCCTATTTGGATTATACTTGATCAACTAGCCCAGAGAATGGAATGTTCCTAAAAAAGGTGCCTAAGCTTACTTCAGACAGCGACACTTCAAAGGAAGAGATGCAATACAAAAACTGAACTGTAATCTCCTGTGGTTGCAGAGATAATGGAGGCTGATTACCATCTTAGCAGAAACCATCTCCAGTGAGTTATATCCCAGACTATGGACATGATGTGAGTTGAAAATAAAGCCGATCTTGGCAAAAGACATATTCCAGGAATACACAAGAAGAGGAGTTAAAAAGCCAACTGCAACCCTAGTTCTGTGTGCTAGTTTTGGTGTTCCAGGCCTAGTGTGCGAGGGTGTGCTGTGAAGGTCACGGCTGAAGAACATTAACTAGGCATCCCTGCGCTTACAGGAAAAATAACTCTCTCTGATTGCTGGAAGCAAGTCATAAGTCAGCAAAGTCACAGTCAAAAAGGAAACAGAACAATTACTTTCAGCTAACCTGCAGAACCAAGATTCTGCAAACGAACAGCTCGACTGCCCAAAACCAGCTCTACCGGAAACATTCAGCTTAACGGCCACAACGTTTCATCATCTACTCTTCATGGACCAGACAAAGACTGATTTGTATACCTTTTTAACTTTCTTTTTGGACTAGCTTCTCATTTCTAACCTGTGGGCAGAATTTTGCCCTCGTTGGGTGGGCTCAGCAGGGGCGAGCGTGAGCTGTCGGGATGCCGACTGCCACCCGTGATCGGGGCCCGACTGCAATTTCACGCTGGTAAGCCAATTAAGGCCCGCCCAGCGTGAAATGTACGCTGCAGAGCTGCCTGTGTAGGAGGGGGGCGTGAGGAGAGCGAGCGCGCAAGTTCGCGCATGTGCACGGGTGTGCGCAGGTAAAGCTCCCTGAGGCACAGAACTCTCTCAGGGAGATGAAGATTTTGAACACTCTGTCACATGAGCAGGGATATGTTAGAAATTCGTTTGAAAAATTTTTTGTTTAATCGCTGAACAAAACCTCATCCCGCTCGTGGATGAGGTTTTGCAAAAAATCCAATGGCCGCTTGGCCTTTTTGCCTGCCCGCCAACTGCAAAGTTGGACAGGCAGCGAAGATTTTAATTCAATTGGTACTTAATGGTCTTAATAGGCCTGTTAATTGTCAGTAGGCAGGTTGCCGACTCCCATACGCGCCTGCCAACTGAAATATTGTGCGAGTGCACGATGGCATTTGGACGCTCGCCTGAAGCCATCGCGTACCATTTTACACTTGTTCGGGTTGGACGTGTGCCCACCCAACGAGTGGAAAATTCTGCCCTGTGTGCATATGTATTGCATTTTAATTATTTTTTCTCATGTTTTAGTAACTAATAAACTCACTTTTTTTGACTCAAGAAAACCTAGTCAGTTTCCTTTTAAACGTAAATGCATTTGGATTGGGAAAAGTTAGCCATGAGGGAAGGGGTCCTTTTTAAACCTTGTTGCGACCAACCTGGGTGTGGGGGGGTGGGTGGGGTTGTTGAATAAAGAAAGGGAGCCAGTTTATTCTGCCTCACCCGGGAGCATAACAAATTGGGGGCATCTCCCCGGGAACCAATCATAACAATAGGAACCTCTGACATGATCTTTGTTGCCAGACAAATCCAAGAAAAATGTCAAGAACAACACAAGGAACTATTCATTGCTTTTATCGACCTGACCAAAGCATTTGACTCAGTAAATCATGAATCTCTGTGGATTGTGGTCCAAAGATTTGGATGTCCAAGAAATTTCATCACAATCCTGCAATTATTCCATGATGATATGACTACAACTGTGTTGAGTGGGAGATCTGAAACAGATGCCTTCAAAACCCAGACTGGTATCAAGCAAAGCTGTGTGGCACCCCCATACTATTTACAATCTACCTGCCCATGGCTATTCACCTCTCAAGGATCAACTGCCCCCTGGTGAGAATATTACATTGTGTCTAGATGGAAATCTCATCAACCCCAGTTGCTTCCTTGTCAAATCTAAACTGACCACCATAAATATACATGACCTATAGTTTGCAGATGGCAGCAATGTCACTGCCCACTCTGTACCAGATGTGCAAGCCACTCCCAGCCTCTTCAATTCTGCATACAAGAAACTCGTCCTTGCATGTAGCCAAAACAAGGATCACCTATCAACCCAGATCTGGGTCAACCAAATATTCCAGCGTCCATATACATTGAAGTAGATACTCTGGGATGTTGAGCCCTCCCATACTTCGGCAGCTACCTCTCTCAAAAGGCCACTATTGATGAGGAGATCCAACACCAGATCAGCTGTGCCAGTTCAGCGTTCTACAAACTACAGCAACGAGTGTGTGAAAACAAAGATCTTTGCAAGTCAACAAAAGCCCGAGTATAGAGAACAATTATGACCACATTCCTGTACTACAGCGAGACCGAGATTGTGCATGAGCGACATGTGAAAACACCAGAGAAGTTTGATCTGCCTCACATTCCGGGTTTAATGGGAGGACCATTGAACAGACACTAGTTCCCCTCTTGAAGCCAGCTCCACAAGCATTCAGGCAACATTCCTGCAAAATCAACTTCGATGGACTGGACACTGTGTCCGGCATGGCCGAAAAGCATCTTCCCCTCCAGGTCCTGGTTACTGAACTCTCAAGTGCCCAACTTTCAGGGGAGGACAAAGAAAATCCTTCAAAGACACTCTGAAGCTCTCCTGCTAGTGTGGCACCATTGATATTAACGACTGGGAGGAGCTTGCTACCAATCATTAAAAATAGCAACAACTTTTCCATCAAGCTGCATCATGCTTTGAGTACTGTTAGGAAATAGAAATGGTTTAAGTAATTTAAATTGGTGTTTGTGGGTGTTAGGGATAAGTTTAGCTTTAATGTTTACTTGTGATTTGTATTTCTCCATCTGTGTGTTAAGAAAGGTCAAATTGAGTTTTAGCTTCACTTTAAAAGGTGTTTGCATTTCTAATGAAATCTTTATGACTGTAAGCTAAGTTAAGCAAACAAGAGTAGAAAAAAACAGGGTTGTTGCCTAGCAACAGGGGCCCAGAGAGGCAGGTCCCTCCCACAGACACACACAGAAAAACTAAAGAGCAGTTTTGAGTTCAGCTGGTTTGAAGACAGCTGTCAGCCAAAAGCAACACCGAAGGGGCATATAGCCTGTCCCAAGCTAAAGTTGGTTGAAAGTAGCTACCAGGAGAGATTGGAGCAAAGGGGACAGATAGAAAGTCCCAAGCTAAAGAAAAACCCCAAGAACCCAGGGGAGTGGAACAGGGGAAAGCTCCAAGCAGACCTTCTATTCAAAGGAAGGACAGGAACCTGTAATAGGTCCTGTTAAGTAAAGTTAAGAGTGAGCAGCAGAGAGAAAGGCTCCAAGCTTCAGATTTAAAGAGATAAAATCTGCAGAAAGCAGATTTAAAGTGAGAACAGTTTGTAAGAGACAAGGAGGTCCAAAGAGTCAACTGAAGGTCTGTAACTCTTTGCAATGGGCATGTGACACAGTGGTGTGCTGTTAACACTGAGTCAGTGACAGAGTGCATGAAAGACAGTTTGAATGCATGTGGTGAACCGGGGAGAGAAACATCAGAAAGACAGTTCAAAACCCTGGAGGTGAACCTTTGCACAAGGCATCTGAGAGAAAGCATTGGTTAGGGAGAAGATACCAAAGCAAGTTCTTAGAGAGTGGAGATTGGAAATCCTCATGTGAAGGATTGAGTTCAGTGAGACTGGTTGACTCATAGTATGACAAGTGTCTGGGGGGAGTTGAGGAGAGATCCATAGTATCTGTCTGGGATGACATCTGTCCCTTGGTTTCAGAGTGTGATGTGCCTGACCACAGGGTGCCTATTGGTACATGGACTGTGTATTTACTGTGAACATTAGAGTATGCAATAGCTTTCGTAACTTGTGTTATCCTTACAAACCTGTATATATCTGTAAAGATATAGTTGTGGGTGAAGGGGTATTGTAATATAGTTCATCTTTTCTAGTTGAATAAATGTTTTATTCTTTTGTTAAAAGTTCATCAGCTGACTCCTGTGACCTTGTTCAGTAGCTACTCTCCACATATCTAAACAAACAAAGTTAGGATCTATCAAGCTGGGTTCTGCCCTGGGGTCAGACTTATACAAGAATAACCTCAGCTGGAACAGGATTGGAACAGCCCCAACACCTAATGATGAGGCAGAGTGGCAGCAGAGAAGGAGAGAAAAGGAAGAAAACTCTGCAGTTCAGATCCCACTGCCTGGTGGGACATCCTGTCCCATGTGCGCAAAGATGTGCGAGTTGAGAATTGGCCAATCAGCCACGTGAAGACCCATGGCAGAAAGTCGAGACACTGAGTGGACATTATCCTCGAATCCAGGTACAGCCACCACCAACGCCACCGATGACCTGCCCCCTACCCAACATTTGTCACCTCAACCCTCTCCTTCTGCGTTTTTGCATTCAGACACCTAAGACCCTGGCATCTACCCAGGCAGTACAGGCTCACCAAGAAGGGCACGAGCAACAGTAGACATCTTGCTGAAGAAGCAGTGTCACTTGGTCTGATACCCACAACAGCCAGCTCAGATACTGGCACTGTGCACACCTTAGAGGGCGGGACACAGTTGGGATCAACACTTTTGCACCAGTTTTACAGGCTGAAGTACACCTCTCAGAAAAAATTCAAGCTTTGAGCATGTCATAGGATCATAGGATAATACAGCACAGAAGGAGGCCACTGAGCCAACTGTGTCTGTGCTAGATCTTCACTAGATTAATCAAAACTAATCCCGTTGCCCTTCTTTCTCCCCACATTTGTGCATCTACCTCTGTTTCAAATATTTACCCAAGTTTCCATTAAAGCAGGCAATGGTCTCTGCCTCATCCATGCACTGTGGTAAAGTAGTCTATGCTCTGACAATCCTCAACTTAAATTTCCCGAATTTCTCTCAATCCCTGCATGTTCATATTGGGCAGAACTTAGCCCTTGTCTGGTGGGCTTGGTGGGGCTGGGAGGAGGTGGTCGGGAAGATGATCACTGCCCGCGATCAGGGCCGGTTTCACGCAAGGTTGGAAAGGCAGAGAAAAATGTAAGTTAATTAAGACTTTACTGGCCATAACAGGCCTTTTAATTATCGGCGGGTGCACTGCCAAGTCCTGCGTGCCCGCCGAGTGAAATATTGCGCGACTGTGCCTAGATGTCAGGACGCTCGCCCAATGTCAACGCAAATCATTTTACGCTCGAGTGGGTTGTTTGCACGCCTGCCTGCCATGGTAAAAATTTTGACCGTTAGAGTTAAAGACCTGTTCTCATTGATTCCCCAACCAGAGGAAATAACTCTTCCCCCATTCACTCTATCAAAACTTTCATAATGTTAAACTCTCAATTAAATTCATCAATGTCTGTTCTAGCTGAAATAGTCTCAGTAACCTATCCAACTACGAATAATTGCAGTTAAGGAGGTGCTCTTCCCAATACGAAATTAAACCCACAAGTCACTGTGGGCCTAGCTCAACATCCTACCAGATCACTGCCTTGAACCTCATTTCAATCACTGCCGCAATCCCTGTTCTGATCACTATCCCAATCCCCTGCCCTGATCACAGCCTTGATCCCCTGTCCCAATCACTGCCTGGATCCCCTGTCCCAATCACAGCCTTGATCCCCTGTCCCAGCCACTGCCTTGATCCCCTGTCCTGATTACTACCCCAACCCCCTGTCCTGATTACAGTCTCGATCCCCTGTTCCAATCGCTGACTCGATCCCCTGTCGCAATCGCTGACTTGATCCCCTGTCCTGATCACAGCCTCAGTTCCATGTCCTGATTACTACCCCAACCCCCTGTCCTGATTACAGTCTCGATCCCCTGTTCCAATCGCTGACTCGATCCCCTGTCGCAATCGCTGCATCGATCCCCTGTCCTGATCACTGCCCCGATCCCCTGTCCCAATCACAGCCTTAGTTCCATGTCCCAATCACTATCCCGATCCCCTGTCCTGATCACTGCCTCAATCCTCTGCCTTGATCCCCTGTCTCGATCCCTGCCTGGATCCCCTTTCCCGATCGCTGCCTCAATACCATCTCCCGATAACCTCCTCAATCCCCTATCCCAATCATTGTCTCGCTTCCCTGTCCTGGTCACTACCTCGCTTCCCTGTCTTTATCACTCCCTTGATCCCCTCCCCCAATCACTCCCTCAGTCCCCTCTCCCGGTCACTTCCTGGACCCCCTGTCCTGAGCACAGCCTCAATCCCCTTTCCCGATTGCTACCTCAATCCCCTCTCCTGATAACCTCCTCGATCCTCTGTTCCATTCACTGTCTCGCTTCCATGTTCCAATCACTGCCTCAATCCTCTGTCTCCATCACTGCCTCAATCCGCTGCCCTGATCACCAGCTTGATCCCCTGTCCCAGTCACTGCATCGAGCTCCTGTCCTGATCACTACCTCGATCCCCTGTCCCGATCACTGCTGTTATGATGTGGCAGATGATGTGTGCCAGGCAGACCAAATCCACAAGGGAAACTTGGCTATGCTATCACAACAGTTTTGCAATTTGTATTTATTACAAGATATGTGCACTGAATTCAGCAGTGATAAGTCCACCAAGACCTTTAGAGGTTAAAAAAAAATTAAATTAAAATATTTATTAACAAAATAAAAGATATCAAGCACACACATGAGACTACAATTACTACTATAATAACTCCTAAAATTTCTAATTAACCTGACCCCTAGTTACAGTCCCTTTAAGGCAATGGCCCATAATATATTTTA
Source organism: Cetorhinus maximus (assembly GCF_964194155.1). Classification (NCBI taxonomy): domain Eukaryota; kingdom Metazoa; phylum Chordata; class Chondrichthyes; order Lamniformes; family Cetorhinidae; genus Cetorhinus; species Cetorhinus maximus. The sequence continues at coordinate 32,558,342 of NC_135896.1, read as the reverse complement.
GATTTAAAATAAACTCAGCAAGTTAACACAATACCCTGGACTGTAGAATTCCAAATGGCTTTTCTCCAGTTTCCATTTCATTAGATAGCAGACTTATGCATCAATTCTGTAGGCTTCATTAAGGCTATTTTGCACACTCCTGTTAGATCTTACATGGGCTTCTGACGCATAACCTTTAATTCTCCTTTATACATGTTTCTCTCTTTTTAATATGTAAATTCTATTGCTCCATATGTCTTTGAAATTGTATCTTCCTCATAACATAAAAGCTTTCATGTTGCCACTATATATTGTCATTAACCTTTGGGAAAAATAAACACATTCCTTAGCCTTGTTTATCTGGCTAGTTGTAAATAGACTAAGATCCCTTTGAAATCCAAATATCCCTTCATTTATCTAAAAATTCAAATTTCCTTCACACCTTACATGCTAAGCCAGCATCCATGTTTACTCATTAGCATGTCAAGCACCTAGCTTCTTTTGATGATTTAGAGTTTATAGTCTGCTTTACTACAAAATGTAATTAAATCACACACAGACCAACTATACTTACCCCCATAAACGTAATTCACAATAAGTCAGAAAAATATGAAAATTATGTGTTAGTTTCATGACACTGCCTCGATCCGCTGTCCTGGTCATTGCCTTGATCCCCTATCCAGGTCACTGCCTTGATCCCTTGTCTCCATCACAGCCTCAATCCCCTCTCCCAATCACTGCCTTGAACCTCTGTCCCAATCATTGCCTCAATCCCCTCTCCCAATCACTGCCTCAATCTCATATCCCAACCACTGTCTCGGTCCCATATCCAGAGCACTGCTTCGATCCCCTGTCCCAATCACTGCCTCGATCCCCTGTCCAGATCACTGCTTCAATCCCTGTCCCAATCTCTACCTTGATCCCTTGTCCTGATCACTGCCTTGAACCGCGTCCCGGTCACTGCCTCTATCCCCTGTCCCAATCACTACCTTTATCCCTTGTCTAAATCACTGCCTCGATCCCCCATCTCTATCACTGCCTCAACCCCTTGTCTCGATCACTGCCTCAATCCCCTGCCCCGATCACTGCCTCAATCCCCTGCCCTGATCATGAATCATTCCCCTGTCCTGATAACTGCCTCGGTGCCCTGTCCTGATCCCTGCCTCGGTCTCCTGTCCTGTTCATTGCCTCGACCCTCTGTCCTGATCACTGCCTTGATCCCCTGTTTACATGTCTCTCCCAATCACTGCCTCGATCAATGTCCCGACCATCCCCCATCCCAGCACTGGAACGCCTTCCACTGACTGCCTTTTCCTGTTTGACCCACTCCCAATTAATGTTCTCCCTTTCATGGCAATGCCCCAATCTGTTTTCATCCCTTTCCTGGTTTCTGCCCTCCTGATCGCCCCCCTTTCTTGAACAAATCCGCTCTGCAATTGCCCTTCCTTTCCCAGCTTTCCTTCTCTCAGCCATCTTTCCTTGCCCTTTAAGTATTGACCTGCTGCCAGTAACCCAGCAGCCTGAAATTAGAAGCCTCTTTGCCGGTGAACTGCGAGAACACGTTAAACAGGTACTGGCAGATCACTCATCTTTTTGAATGAGGCCATGGGCAAAATTGGGTGCACCATTGGCCAACCAATGAAACCTTTCCCTGCTCTCAGTTCTAGGCCCAGTACCAGGGATGGTATGTTTTTGTAGAGGTGTGAAAAAACATTTTCTTCTTTAGCATGAATTTGGGAGAAGTGTTATGGCATCGCTGTTTTTAAGCTTTATTGGAAAGAAAAACTTCTGTCTCTTTTTTACTGTGTCCCCAGCCAAAAACACTAAATGCCATGGGGGTGAAAAACATCTAAGGGATGATTTTTTTTTTTCAGTTGGGTATAACAAGATTGCAAATGTTTATATTACTAAATATAAATCCAAAATTTGATCACTTTAAATTAGTCTTACCACTTATTCCCATTGACGTTAGTTAATTTGCCATGAGTGAAAAGTTTTGCACTGGAATTTATTTTGAATCATAAAAAGTATGTGATCTTATTAAAGTTTACTTGAAGTGAACTACACTGGGTCAGCCTTCTCTCAACAAGAGGAAATTATTTATTCTGTCATCCCGAACCAAATGTATCATTTTCTCAGAAGTTAGTTCCGCATTTGTCAGGATTAGCTGTAATATGAATATTGACCTGAGATACTTACACTGTTATTTGTTGCTGACAATCAACTTCTCCAGCTCTGACTATCTTCCCAATGGTGCCTCATCCTGCCTTACTGATCACTCCTCGTTCCAACCCAGGGTACGGTCATAAGCTCAGCCCAAAAACTAATGTAGGTCACCCTTTTCTTGTTGCTATTTCCTTAACATCAACCTGTCCATTTTTCCAAGCCACACAATTGTATATTACAAAATTAATGATGCTTTACCAATTAGAGAAGCCTTGATACATGAAGTGAAAAATGAAGGAAGGTAAAGGAAGGAAATCGAATCAGCAAGATAAGTACCACAGTGATGTTATGAAATATGCAGCTGAAATTATGTATGTTTTCATTAATATGGAGACATTGAACGGATTTTGCGGCCCTGCCCACCACTGGGATTGTCCGGTCCCACTGAAAGTCAGTGGCTGGGCTGCCAAATATCCCGCGGTGGGTCCCACCAGGATGGCCCGGAAAGCCTCGGCCATAGAACCTTTCTTCATTAACTTGTAGCACCATACATCAAAGATTTGCCTGGTGGCACAGCATCGTTACAGTTCTTTCCACATTATTTTGCATATATGCATTTATAAATAGTTTGCCCATTATTTATGAAATTTTATTAATTTGGTTAACAGTAATGCAAAACTGGACTAATATAACCAAGAGGTCTTTATAATGTAATGAGTCTTACTAAGATCTATGTCCACGAGCCTTACCATTTGCGAAGCTTATTTCCTTGAGATGGGAGCAAAGTTGAAAATACTTGTATTGGGTGACTAGGTAGTGAAGTGGGATAGAATGCTTGCTGTTCAGCCCTGGGAGATGTATTCCAATCTGGATACTGCAGTTGTAATGAACATTCATTACCTCTGGAAATATTCTACATGAAAAGTGTTTTCACAAACTCGAGCCAGTGCTTAGACAGCGAAAATCTGAATCCGCCTATAATGCTAACGTAATTGGTAGTCTTACTTCAAAATTATTGCAACAAAGAGGGGCATAGAATTGGCACATGCAGCTTCAAGAGTTTAAGCCTAATGGCCAGGATATTACGGCCCCCGCCACGGCGTGTCTCCCCCTGGTGGATGCAGCGAGCCATTTAAATCTCCATTCAGTTCGGCGGGACTGTAATACCCCGGCCGGGCGGGAAGGGCCGTAATATCCTGGCCAATGATACATTCTGTGGGGGTGAGTTTACACCAAATTTCCCTCAAAAGCAAAAGGTAGGGCAAACAAAAAAACAAAACAGGAGCTCCCTGGATGACAAAGGAAATAGAAATTAAAATAAAGAATAAAAAGTGTATTTATGAGGTGTCAGGTAGGAAATACAATTGAAAATCAAGGTGAATACAGAACGTTCAGAGGAGAGATGAAGAAGCAAGTAAGAGGAGCAAAGAGGGAGCATGAAAAGAGACTGGTGGCTAGCATAAAAGGGAATCCCAAAGTCTTGTATAGGCATATAAGTAGTAAAAGGGTGGTACAAGGAGGACTAGGGCCAATTAGGGTACAAAAAGGGGATTTACACATGGAGGCTGGGGTACTAAATGAATACTTTACACCTGTTATTACAAAGGAAGAGGATGCTACCCAGGCCATGGTAAAAGATGAGGTAATTCACACACTAGATGGGTTTAAAATTGAAAATGAGGAGGTATTAGATAGTTTATCTATCTAAAGTTGATAAGGCACCAGGACCAAATGAGATGCACCCAAAGATACCGAGGGATATGAGAGTGGAAACTGCAGAGGCACTGGCCATAATTTTTCAGTCTTCCTTAGGCTCAGGGGTGGTGCCAGAGAACTGGAGAATTGCAAACCATTTGTTCTAAAAAGAGTGCAAAGATAAACCCTTCAAATTCAGGTCAGTCAGTTTAACTTCAGTGGTGGGCAAACTTCTGGAAACAATAATTAAGGACAAAATCAATAGTCACATGGACAAATGTGGGTTAACTCAGGAAAGGCAGCATGGATTTCTTAAGGAAAAATCATGTTTAGCTAACGTACCGGAGTTTTTTGAAGAATTAACAGGGAGACTTGATGGGCAATGCTGTTGACGTGGTGTATATGAACTTTCAAAGGGCATTTGATATAGTGCCACACAACAGACTTGTGAGCAAAGGTACAGCTCATGGAATAAAAGCAAAGTAGCAACATGGATACGAAATTGGCTGAGGGACAGGAAACAAAGAGTAATGGTTAATGGATATTTGTCTTCCTCGAGGGAGGCTTTTAGTGGAGTTCCCCAGGGATCAGTGTTGGGATCCTTGCTTTTCCTGATATATATAAATGACCTAGACCTTGGTGTACAGGGCACAATTTCAAAGTCTGCGGACAACACAAAACTTGGGAGCATTGTGAACTGTGAGGAGGATAGCATAGAACTTCAAAGGGACAAAGACATGTTAGTGGAATGGGTGGGCAGGTGGCAGATGAAGTTCAATGCAGAGAAGTGTGAAGTGATTCATTTTGGTAGAAAGAACATGGAGAGACAGGATAAAATAAAGGGTACAACTCTAAAGGGGGTGCAGGAGCAGAGGGATCTGGGTGTATATGTACATAAACCATTGAAGGTGACAGGACAGGTTGAGAGGGCAGTTAATAGAGCATACAGTATCCTGGGCTTTATTAATAGGCATAGGGTACAAGAGCAAGGAGGTTATTTGCACTTGTATGAGTCATTAGTTTAGCTTCAGTTAGAATATTGCATCCATTTCTCAGCACCGCACTTTAGGAAGGATGTGAAGGCATTAGAGAGGGTACAGAAAATATTCACAAGAATGGTTTCAAGGATGAGGAACTTCAGTTATGAAGATAGATTGGAGAAGTTAGAATTGTATTCTATAGAGAAAAGAAGGCTGAGAGGAGATCTGATAGGGGTATTCAAAATCAAGAGGGGTCTGGAGAGAGTAGATTGAGAGAAGCTGTTCCCACTTGTTAAAGGATTGAGAACGAGGTCAGAGATTTAAAGGAATTAGTAAAAGAAGCAAAAGCAATATGAGGAGAAACTTTTTTATGCTGTGAATAGTTAGGGTTTGGAATGCACTGCCTGATAACGCAGTGAAGGCAGGTTCAATTGAAGCATTCGAAAGGGAATTAGACAGTTATATGAAAAGGAAGAATGTGCAGGGTTATGGGGAGAAGGCGGGGGGATGGTACTAGGTGAGTTGCTCATTCAGGGAGTCAATGCAGACACGATGGGCAAAATGGCCTCTTTCTATGCTGTAACAATTCGGTGATTCTGTGATTCTGAGATCTAAATTGAACCCAGAAATGGACAATGTTAATTCAGTTTTAATTCTTTGATTATGATTATTGAAAATCATTTGCAAAGGCAGCGCTCCCTTTTCATCTTGCTTTGGGGTACCTAAAAGTAAATATCATTTGCATTTATATAACACATTATCACATGGTTTAAACATCTCAAAGCCCTTCACATACAGTTAATTCCTTTTGAAGTACAGTGATTCTTATGCAGCTAAGCAGAGTAGCTATTTTCACACAGGATCCCATAAGACAGAAAGTCAATGCCAGTCACATCCCAATATAAATGCTAGAATAGGCCTGTGGGGTAGTACCACTGCTGACCATGGCAGGATTATTGGGGACAGAGTGAAGTTCCATCATTTCTACCAAATAGCAAGCATCCACGCTAATAGCAATACATCTGAGGGTGCTCGGCACCAAAGCAGGTCACAAGCTCTGCGTCAGTTCTGGAGAGAAGGTTTGGTAGATGCGCTCCAGAAACATGGAAGTGCCTTTTACAAAGGGGGATGATTTTGGGTGAGATTTCTCAGGGTCCTCAGGGTTCTACCTTATACTATTTCTTGCTGATCAGTGGACACAGATTCAGGGCCTAGCACAAGTGACATGCCTAGAATTCACCTTCGTGATGCTTTCCTTGATCCTGGTGATGGCTCCTGAAACTTTTTCCACCAGGCCCATAAGATACCTGCTTATATTGGTGGCAGGATGCAGGACCAGCCTCCCCATGTTTTACACAATTGCCCAAAGTGAGCATTACCCCTCCTATGCCTTGTTAAGCAGATCTTTCTGAAACATTCTCAAGGGAGTGGCGTAGTCTGCACACTCTGGTGAAAAGTCATCTCCTAACAGGTCTTTCCCTCCTGTGATGTAACCTTACCCTGTCACTTCCTCTTCCTCCTTGCTCCAGTTCTGCCTCAGACATATATGGGAATGCTCATGGTAGATTGCATGGAAAGGGATGGGGAGAAAACGATTTGTTGGCTTGAAATTTCTGAAGGCCAGCCGACAGAATGCTTCCATAGCAGCAGAGCTGAGAGAAATATTTTCTAATTGGTCCAATCAAAGTTGAAATGTCAAATAAAGAAATAAAGACATCAAAGTCTTATAGCTTCATTTCATCAGTTGCAACATCATGCAGATTACCTTCCTATCTTTTCTACAGGCTTAAGTAGAGCAGTTAAACCTATTAAAAGATCAAAGTTTAGATTAATATATAGAGATGATTCTGAGTACACCACTACAAAATTAGCATCTGTCAGAAACTTCACGGAGAATTAGGTCTCCTCTTCTGGAGAAGAAACGTTTTCATGGGTAAATTGCAAGGAAACCCTCAACCTCATTAAACTTATCAAAAGTTAATGTCTAATTTAAGAACACAGACAAATCAAGGATGCTAAATGGTATTTGGCCTACCAAAACTTATCCATTTAAGTACTTCAATTTTCCTATTGTAGCATCAGCCTCATTTATAAGGTCCAAAATATTTTTTCTTCACCACCTTCCTTGACAAATTATTCCAAAAAATGAATCATTCTGAGTAGTGAATATGCAATTTTTAAAATATTTATTAGTGATAAATTTCACCTGCCAGTTGCTCAATTGCCTATCCTATCTTGGATCCTTCCCTGCATCATTTGTCCCTCCTACATGTCAGATTTTTTTTAGACTATTACACTATCAGTAGCAGTTGTGACCAAGCTTATATTTAGTGTAAATGTCTAGATCATTAACATAGAATAGAAATATCAAGGACCCTAGGACTCCACTCAAAACTTTCCCCATCCCGAGTATGTTGCGCCCTATTCTGTAATTAGTCTTTGATCCATTTCTAACGTTTACCCTAGTTTCCTGTAGCTTTCAGTTTAATTATAATCCTGTCACGTGGACTTAGTCAAGGAAATTCTGCAAGTCTACATACATTATATAATGAGTTCCACTCTATTTGCAACTTGCTCAAAGAATTAAACAAGATTTTACAGACAGAATCTTCGACTCATGAATTCATGTTTCTTAATAAGTTATTAATGAGCAGGAACTTCACTGGTCTACCCCCATGAATAGCTTTCACAGTTACATTGATATGATCAATGTTAGGCAAATTGCTCTGAGTCTTTCCCCATGAAAAGTATGATGAGCTTTGCAGTGAATAAGGATGCATGTTAATATCAAAAAGAAAAATAAAATTGCAAATGTTGAAATAGAACTTTCCAGGCCCATTGGCGTCGAGCATCAAGGCGAGCAGGGAGGTGGCCAAAAATTCGGTTTGAGGCCATCGTGAAACCAGTTTGTGATCGTCCGCTCCACCCGTCAATGGCAGGCCACGTTTTCCAACGCCACACATCAGGAACCTAATTTCAATGCTTTAGCATCCAATTATAAGCTCTGCTCACCTGAATCACCCCCCCATCCCTCCACACTGGATCATCTGGGCACATCAACATGATTGCACGCTGACGTGTTTCACAACTGTACATAAGCGATGTACAGCTGGCAAGCTGCACTTCGTTCTGGACTTTGAGGTTTGGTTTGCCCACCTTGTTTTGGGCAACATTCGCAGTCATCAGCGCCAAGGCTTCGCAGGCAGTACACATCATTTTTAGTGGGGGCTCACGGGCAGGCCTCTACCTACCAGAACAGCATTAAGGCGGGGGTGGCTTTTCAACAGTTGCAAGGCTAGGGCTTGCTTGGGGAAGGGGGAGAAGCATTTAGTTGCCCCAATGATTTTCTGCCCAAGCATTCTTCACCCTTTGAAGAAAGCATTTAATCGTGAGTCACAGATGGCTACCCAAGAACTTCAATCACCTTCAGATGGGTTTCCAGGTTCTTTGCCTGAATTCCCACAGGATCATGTCATTAGGTTTTCTATAATTCACTGTATGTGATCTGCAATGATGACGTGCAACTCTGACGTTTTTGATGCACGCAAATGACATCAAAACAAAAATGGTGATTTAAATCAGACAAACAGGCCCTAAAGAATAAACAACCTTAAAATGAAAATGCCTTAAAGGGAGGACTTACTGTATCTGTTGGGTGACTGCATGACCTTCAGTCACTCACAGGGCTATTTCTTGGCCTCTTGTAGGTGAATAGAGCCCAAAATGCAAGGAAGAGGGACAGGATAAAAGTTGAGCCACCACAAATAATCCAGCTCACAGTTCCAGAGTGGGGTGTCCTGGAGGTAATTTATGCATCTGTGTCTTTCTCAGCTGATGATAGCCCGGCAGTAAGCTTGCAATGTCTGGTTGACAAGTTACAAATATCTCAAATACACATGTTGACTTTAATTCATCAACGACTGACTTTGGTGATTGTCAAGATTGTGACTTTACCACGACTAAATCATATGCCATTCTTTTTTTCCAGAGCCTGTACATGTACAGCAGACGTCACAAGACAGCCATCAGGGCTGTGCCTAAAAGGACCTCATTCCTTCTGGGGATGCACAGGATGTGCAACAATGCAGCAGCACAACTCCTCACACTTCAGTGGGTCCACTTAGACATGTAGTTAGAATTCGCCTGCTGATTCACCCCTTACAAAGGAGCACAAGCAGACGCTGGTGGTAAGGACTGCTGTGGAGTATCTTCTGATCAGCTGGATAAAGATGTTGAACTCACAGGGATGACCATTAAGAAGAAGAACGCTAGAGATGCATCAGCAACTTAGCCAAGTGCTGGAAGATGTGCCACGTACACTTTTCACAATAGCATGGAGGATGTAGAAGTCCAACTTGATTTGCTAGTGGATTGGTGGCACAGGGAACTACATGGATGTCTGTTATAGAAACAGTGGTCACCTCCATGAACCTTCAAGCAGATAGTGACCACAGCCATGCAAACATTGGCAGCCAACTTGTCAGCCGCCTTAAAGATAATACGAACATATGAACATACAAACAAGGAGTAGGACATTCAGCCCCTCGAGCCTGCTCCGCCATTTAATAAGATCATAGCTGATCTGATAGTAACCAGAAATCTGCATCCCACCTACTGCTGATAACCCATTACCCACTTGCTTACCAAGAATCCATCCACCTCTGCCTTAAAAATATTCAAAGATCTGCTTCCAACACCTTATCTGGAAGAGAGTTCCAAAGGCTCACGACCCTCTGAGGGGACAGAAATTTACCTTTCCTCTGTTTTAAATGGGTGACCAGTTATTTTTAAATATTGACCCCTAGTTTTAGATTCTCCCACAAGAGGAAACACCCTCTCCAAATCTACCCTGTCAAGACCCCTCAGGATCTTACATGTTTCAATCAAGTCGCCTCTTACTCTTCTGAATTCCAGTGGATACATGCCTAGCCTGTCCAACCTTTCCTCATAAGGCAACCCATCCATTCCAGGTATTATAATATAAAAGCAAAATACTGCGGATGCTGGAAATCTGAAACAAAAATAAAAATAGCTGGAAAAACTCAGTAGGTCTGACAGCATCTGTGGAGAGGAATACTGTTAATATTTTGATGCCATATGACTCTTCATCAGAACTGAGGAAATATAGAAATGAGGTGAAATATAAGCTGGTTGAGGGGGGTGGGACAGGTAGAGCTGGATAGAGGGCCAGTGATAGGTTGAGGCAAAGAAGAGGTTGCCTAAGATGTCATAGACAAAAGGACATCTCCACTTTTTAGCCTATTTCGATCTCTTCTCCCCACCCCACCCCCACTATGGCTATCTGTTACTTGCTCATCCTGCTTTCTACCATTAATGTCACCATTAGCACATTCCTTAGCTAATATCACCATCATCAACACTCCTTTGTTCTTTTGTCTATGACATCTTTGACAATCTCTTCTTTGCCTCTACTTATCACTGGCCCTCTATCCAGCTCTACCTGTCCCACCCCCCTCAACCAACTTATATTTCACCTCATTTCTATATTTCCTCAGTTCTGATGAAGAGTCATACAGACTTGAAACGTTAACTGTGTTCCTCTCCGCAGATGCTGCCAGACCTGCTGAGTTTTTCCAGCTATTTTTATTTTCATTCCAGGTATTACTCCGGTTTACTTTCTCTGAACTGCTTCCAATGCATTTACATCCTTCCTTAAATCAGGTGACCAATACTGTACACAATATTCCGGATGTGGTCTCACTAGTGCCTTGTAAAACTGAAGCATAACCTCCCTAATTTTGTATTCAATTCCCCTCACAATATACCTTATCCCTGGACTTAGAAAGTGCCGCTAACCTTCACCAAGCTGGTGTGCAGCAGAATGGTAGGAATGATGTGTTGTTGACTCAGGAATGGATGATGCCAACCCCACTCAAAATGTTCCCATTTCTCATCCCCTACCTGAAACGCTGCCCCATCTCTCAATGGCTGAGTCTGCCCATGCCCAGGTGCTGGTGAAACGTCTTTGGTAGAGATGTTAAGGACTCCAGAGGCCATAGAACAAAAGCATCACATCAGTCAAGATAAGGATCTGAGCAACCTGCGCCTACCTCAGCTGCAGCTACACAGGAAACTATAATTGACCAAGAGTATAGATATGGGTGTTTCACAAAATATCGTGTTATTGATTTTTTAAATATATAATGACATATAAAATTGAATGAATGGCATCAGTTCCACGTCTTACCCATTATTGTGTCCCAAATGTCAACTTGCCTTTTCATTTCTTTTATTTTGAATGTCAATAGATGACGGTACTCATTGGATAGATGTACTATGGGTGAATGAATGGCTGAAGGATTGTAAAGAGAGGGTGGTCCTCGTGGAGGGAGTGGAAACGATGTGAATCTTTGCAATATTGAATCCCATAGTCTGCAATGTAAACAGCTGGTCTGGCAATGATTGTCCCATTTTCATTCTCTTCCTTCTCTTATGTGTTCTCCTCATCTGAAGATGATTAATGAAGATGATAAGCCTGTCGGTCCTTCCTCTATCTGCTCTCTTCTGTGCAATGTTGTGCAGGTTGCAGCACACCATCACTCTGGAGACCTTCGCCAGTGGGTACTGAAGGATTCCTCCAGACACCTGAAGTGTTCCAAATATTTCAATATTCCAAAGACTTGCTGGGTGGCATATGTGGTGATCATTTGCCTCGTGTTTAGTGTACCTCATTGGTGAGGTACCGTGGGTCAAGTTTAAACAGGGTAGGCCTTGAATGCTGCCAGCCAGCCCTTAATCTGCTCGGAACAAGAAGGTGTGGGTTCGACTTTCGGGCCTGAATTTCATGCTTGGCATGCACGCCAAGTCGGCGGGAGCGGAAGCGTATGTGAAATCTGCTCTCGTTTGCCGTTGCGTTGCAAATGTAATTTCACGCTGGATGGCCAATTAAGGTCCAACCAGCGTGAAACGCATCGTCTGAATGCTCGGGAAGGGCCAGGCGGGGGTGGGGGCCTGTCGGGCGCCGGGTCCAATGGCAAACCGGCAGGCACTTTAAAACCTGCAAAAGCAGCTCGGTGAAGGCTGCCGGGGAGAATCTTTAGAGTCGGTCCGGAGACTGGAACAATGGCCTCATCAGCGACAGGCACTTGTCCCCCCCCATTTCTCGGATGAGTTATGTTCCTTGTGGAGGATGTCGGTATCAGGTGGAACATTCTCGTACCCAGGGATGGCAGGAGGAGGCCACCGCACCTGACCATAAAAGCCTGGCAGGAAGTGGCAGCCTAAGTCAGCGGCCACGACATTCCACGGCGCATGTGGGTGCAGGGCTGCAAAAGGTTCAATGACCTGCTGCGCTCGGCACGGGCCTTTTTTATTTAATGTGGTGCAGGGTACGCCAGTATGTAACGCTGGACGTGCGTGGCTCTGAACTTTATTTTACAGGCACTGAGTGATCTTTGGGTGCAAATGAAAGGGTCATTTCAGACATCCGGGATGGAGGCAGCAGCTCTGGCATGTGCTTGAAGCTGATCTTTGGTAGCCTTGCTGAAGGAGCCTTGGATCAAGGCATCCCAGCCTCCCTGGTGGCTACCAAGGACCACCTCCATTCCCCTCACCGTGCTCCTCTTCTGACTCACTACTGGACTCATCATCTGTGGTCTGTGCATCTGCGTCAAGATCCTCTTCCTCCAGTGGCCCCCCCTTGCCAGTGCCAGATTGTGGAGAGCGCAACATGCAACCACGATCAGTGACACCCGCTCTAGTGAGTATTGTAGTGCACCCCCTGAACGGTCCAGGCATTGGAAGTGAATCTTGAGAAGGCCGATGGTCCTCTCTACCACCGCCCTTTTGGCGGCATGACTCGCATTCTAACGCTGCTCTGCTTCTGTTCTTGGGTGGCGGAGAGGCGTCATGAGCCACCTTTTCAACGGATAGCCCTCATCACCCAGCAGCCATCCATCCAGTCGGGCTGGAGCACTGAAGAGCTTCGGCACCTGGGAGTGTCTCAGGGTGTAAGCGTCATGGGGACTGCCAGGGTACCTTGTACAAACTTGTAGAATCTGCATCCTGTGATCACACACTATCTAAACATTCATGGAGTGGAAGCCCTTCCTGTTGATGAAGGCTGACCTGCTGGCACCTTGATGGCCACGTGTGTGCAGTCTGTAGCACCCTGGACGTGGGGGAACCCAGCAATTGCTGCAAAGCCTCTGGCTCACTCAGCCTGGCTGACCTCGTCCATATAGTAAAGAATAAAGGTCAGTACCTGCCTGAACAGAGCTTCTGTCACCAGCTTGACACAACCGTGGACAGCTGATTGGGAGACTCCACAAAGGTCTCTCACTGACCCCTGGAAAGAGCTGGAGGCACAGAAGTTGAGGGCCACTGTGACCTTCAGAGCCATTGGCATGGGGTGTCCACCAACATAGTTGGAGCTGATCTCAGGCCCAATCATTTGACAAATGGAGGTCATTGTCTTCCTTGAGAGATGGAGCCTCCTTTGGCATTGCACCTTGGACATATTGAGGTAGCTATGTTGCCGCCTATTAACCCTGGCAGAAGGATTGTGGTGTCTTCTGCGGCCCTTCTGCCTTGGACCTCCTGCTGGCCCTTTGCTTCTTGTGCCTGTGCCGCTCCTCCCACATATGCCTCCCTTGGACGCTGCTTTGGGACACCTGGCCTCCTCTCCCTTCTGCCTCTCTCTTCCTTCCCAGAGGAAGGGCCACCACCAGAGACCACAATCCCCATTACCAGGGTAAGGGAAAGCTGTCTGATACCTGGAAGGGTCCACCTGGTCTGAATCCTCCGGGGCCCTTTGGAGACACCAAGGAGTCCTGAAATGAAGCCTGGAAATGCTGAGAATGAAGCCCCAAACAGAGATGAAGCTGCCAAGTATCAGTAAGTCACCAGTAGCAAACTATCTACCAAACTCCTCACTACTCACACTGATATCTCCACCCTTGGGTGAGGTTTTTGAAATTGTGGGCTGCCCGCCTGCCTGTTTTGCCCGTGCAATGAGCGCAAAATCGCACAGGCAACAAAAAATTGGCGTCAATTGACTTTTTAATGGCCTTAAGTGGCCTCTTAATTAATGGTAGGTATGGCTCCAGCACATGCTCGTGCCTGCCGACCGAAATATTGCGTAAGTGCGCGAAGATGTCGAGATGCTCGCCTGACATCATCGCGCACTATTTTATACCTGATCGGGTCGGGCGCGCGCCCGCCTGCGGGTCGTAAAATTCTGCCCTTGGATAGATGCCTGGATAGAATAATGGAGGACAGAGCCTTACCATCATTCAGGAGCCTAATAAATGATTTAACTGAGGGATGGTAGGCTTTTTCTTCTGAATAGCTAACACGGGCTGAATAACCTTCCGCATCTGTATGTATCTTATGATCTTGTACAGTCTCCATCCATCACAGAAAGTTGTTACGTAAGTCAATCTGTCTGAAAGTGAACTTGTGATATCTTTAGTCCTTTCTATTAACTATCTTGCCCACCAAGAGAAACCACCATTACAGAGACATCAGTCTTCCTTATGGCTGAAGCAGATAAAAGTAACAGCTTAATTTTGCAACAAGGCTCGACTCCAAATGAAGCCAACTTTATCTAGTCCAGGCACTATCTGCACTGTTCACAAACCATTTTGTCAAAATGTTGACATCTATGTGGATGGGATAGATAAGTCATCAATTTTATTCTTTGTCTGTACCTCCAAATATGGGAGGATTATTATCTCAGGTTCCTCAGTGTGTCTGAAAGAAGACTTGTCTCCTTAGCCTCTTTATATATCAGTTCAAATCCGCAAAGCACTATGGATTTAATTTTTTCATGCAGTAGTAGCTTGACATTCATCACATCTTGGCCCCAGGGTTCTGCCTTCTATGTTTTCACAATAAAGGTTGCCTCATTATCAAAAATAGTTTTTATTTCATTCTCCAAATAGGGAACGTGAAATGCTTTGTAATGACATATGTTATTATTTTTTGATGTAAAGGTTACTGGTCTGAAACGTTAACTCTGTTTCTCTCTCCACAAATGCTGCCAGGCCTGCTGAGTATTTCAGGTCGTTTCTGTTTTTATTTCAGATTTCCAGCACCTGCAGTATTTTTACTTCTTTTTTTTTTGATAATGGATTCCATGTTTTCTTAAATAGATCTACTTCATTTAACTTATGAGCTCATAATGGGCCAGAACTTCCAAGGGGTGGCAATCACATTCGGATTACCACTCCGCTCCTTTTCACTTACCCAGGCCGGGAAGCTGTATATTCCTCGCCCAATCTCCTGACCCAGGCTTGCTAAGAAACGTGCAGAGTAGTGGGTTCCCGAGTTCTTCAGTGTAGTGTAGCGGCATCGGGGGAGATGAAGCCATGCCTCCTTTTTATGGCACTAGTTGCTGTAAAGCAGCTAAGTTTAAAGGTCGCAGTTACTCTGAGAAGCCAGGGAGAAAGTAAGAGTAGAAGGTAATTGGGGAGGATGGGAGGAAGGTAGGATAGATAGGGTGGGGATAGGATGGATTGTGGGGGGGGGGGGGGGCGGATGTCAGTTGGTCTGACAGGTGTAGGGGGATTAGGCAGTGGGGTTTAGTCAGGGGTGTCAGGAGGGTAGTTGAGAGGGCAATCAGGAGGTCGAGAAGGTAATCGAGGGGTGAGGTGGTAGTTGGGAAAGTAGTTGGGGAGGTGGGGTGGTAGTCGGGAGGGTAGTCGGAGGGCTGAGTGAGTAGTCGGGAGATGTGGGGTCTAGTCAGATAGCTGGGGGATGTAGGGCTAGTCAGGGTTAGTCAGATGGTTGGGAGGGTATTCTGGGGTTGGTGGGTGGGAGGATTGTCAGGGGGAGGTCGTCGGGGGCCCACAGGGGGTCAGAGTGCTGTCAGTGGTATAGTTGCCCAGGGTTAGAAATGGTATTAATCCTTCTAACTTTTCATGGGTAACTATTCTGCTAAGAGAGTCGGAACCATCCAAAGTCTCCAATTTAAATTGGAGAATCGGATGGTCCCCGGTGCTGGGTAATTGCCCATCGGAGGTTTAAACTTTCCGGGCAATTTCCATGCATGGGGGCTTCTGGGGTGGGGTAGGGTGGAGGTGTCCAGCACACAGGTTCTGCAGTACCTCTGGGGTACCAACCTCCCTGGAGGCTGGCAGATCTGGGCCAATATGTTGAATGACCTGTTTTATCACATTTTTCGATGGGTCATTCTCCTGGAATTTCCTCCTGAACAACATTGTGTAGCATTGCACCAGGGACTCCAGTGGTTCAAGGAGAAGGTCCATCTTCTCAGCATCATGCAGGGATAAGTAAATAATACTGCTGCATTATTTGCAACATTGAGATGCTATTCATAATGATATCAAAACATTTAAATCCTTTTGTCAATTCTGTTAAAGTGTGTAGATTTGGGGGTGAATTTTATGCCCCACCCCCACCCCCGCTGACGTATTTAAGTCTGGGGGGCGGGGACACGTAAAATAAAGCAGGTGGCCAGCATTCCCACCCACCCCAAACTATCACCATATTACAGGGAGGCGCGCAAGAAAGGCATCAGGCAACCTGTCATCCCTTACGTCTATTGAGGCCCGTAAGTGGACAATTAGCTGCCACTTAAGGGCCTCATTCCACCTCTGCTGAAATTTTATGGCTTGCGGGAGAAGGTGGAAGGAAGGCAGCCAGTGCGGGCTGCTGTCAGGAAGGAAGGGGTGTCACCGGGTTCCGCTGTGCCCATCGGCGGCACAACCCCCCCTCTCTTCCCCCCACCCACAAGATTGTAACTGCCTTCTCTCAGGGCTTCTAAAACCTGACCCCTCACCACCCCCTCCCAAACCCCCGGCCTCCCAAAATGCCCAGACTTATTTTCAAGCCTGGGATACATCCTTTTGCTACCTGGGGACTGCTTGTAGTCCTAGCAGTGGCCACCACTGTCTTCTGGTGTTGGTGGGACTACAAAGCTGCCAGCCAATCAGATTGCCCAGCAGCTCTTGAGGGCAGGGCTTCTTGCCCCTGAGGGGTAGAAGTCCCACTCTCAAATAATTAAGACCTGCCCAGCACTGTGAGGCAGCTGGATTTAAAGTTGGCGAGGTGCTGGCTGAGTTTTAGCTTAGGTGGGCAGGTTATCCATTCCTGTAAAATCCAGCCCATGGAAATACTTGGATCTCCCAAACTGTTGCTCACAGGAGCAAATGATATCAGGGTAAATATGCCTAGGTGGGAAGTGAAGGAAGATAACTTGTGCCAAGCCTGCCTGGGCCTTGAGTGCAGGTGGAAGAGTTGTGGCAGACCTGAGTGGATTTTTATTGAACATTGAGAAACAATTCTATTATCTTCAAATCATATCCCCATTCTTGCGGCCTTCAGTCTTCTGTTCTCATTGGATCCTTCCAGGCTGTGGACAAGGAATTCCTTGAGTCACCTTGTTAAAGCACCATTAGAGATTGTAGCCACAAAAGCTGGCTCCTTAGTATTCGGTTTATCAGCACTAGGAGTGTCATTTTGGCTCCAAAATGTTGCCCGCAGTGCACATGCACAGTTCTGGTGTGAGCTGCACCGGATGCCATTTTGGTGGGAGTTAGCTATCTGCCCGTCAATGTTGCTGGCCATGCTGCCATTGCGGGTATGCTCCATCCTCCAGGAAAAGTGGGATCACTTTAGAGAGCTGGCCCAATGCTTTGATTTCTAAAATTCCACACTGTCCTGCTTCCAAAAGCGCCTTCACGGCAGTTCTTCCCAAGACATACTTTCTAGACTGCTTTGGAGGAGCCCTGCAGTACTTGGCAGAGAATGTATCAAGATTTGTCGTGGTCTGTTGCTATTCCATGTAATCTTGCTTCCATGAGGCACTAACATCACCCATAAGGCTATCAGCTGAGGAGAAGGAAGAGAAGAATGGAGAGGAGGTGGAAGAGTAACAGAGGAGGCAGCTGACACAGCTCCTTTCTGGTCTGGCTGTCTGTGATTGACTCATGCGACTACAATACCCATTATGCCAATTCAATTCCACATTCGCCAACCATTCCATACCTTATCTTTCCTCTGTTCATGACAATGATGCCCTCTGTTTGCCATAGTATAAAAAATAAAGGCGAACACGAAATTAACATTCCAGACCAAATTTATATATCAAACTGTTCCAGTTGAATACAAATGTCAACTAATCACCCTTGTGCATTCTCTTAGTGCCTGTCTTGCATGTGCCTTTGCTCCTACATAGGGCTACCCCAGTGGCTGCAGCATGGCTGGTGGAAAGTTGCTGACTGTCACCGGCGGAATCTGCCAATTGGCTTTGCAGGACAACCTTGAGTGGCTCTGACCTTAGATAGTGTGATTTCAGACTGCATTATTTCAGCTTGGATGGCGGCAGTCTGGGCTGTCTGGCTAACAGGCAACAGCAAGGGCACTAGTGGAGTGGCAAGGGTGAGAGGACGAATGCTGTAATCTTGAGAGAGGATGGCGGGTTTGTGCTCCGCAGAGCCACTGCCAATCGACCAGGGCGGCACTCCAGCAATCCAAGTACTCTGTTGGACAACAGATTGCTGACCTGCTGAGCCAGCCTGCAAGGTCCTTTGCACATTGATACCCGCAGCCATGATGGCAGCAACCTGAGCTTGTGTGTCAGCAAACTCATCAGCATGATTTCAGTCTGAGTTTCAATGGCAGCATCCAGATATTGGGTGGCTTCTGCTTGTGCTGCAATGGTAGCTGGGACATCAGCAATCAGACGCAGATTCATGGTTGGGTCTGCAAGTCTGCTAATGGAGTTGGCCACGGCTTCCATACTGGAAGTGATGGGCTCCAAGCTTAACACAAAGGCCTGTGCCAAGTTGATGCCCAATTCCTACTTGCTCCTTAACATTGCATGTAGGCTTTCTGGCAGGCCTGCCAATGTATGAAGCATTTCATTGTTCATACACATCAGCCTTCTTCTGTAGCCCACCCCACTGAAGTCTTCATCTGTGTGCCCTGAACCAAAACTTCTGTGCAATCTTGCCATCCAGTGAGGCGGCACTTGTGCCACTCTTGCCCCCTACTCTTTATTCTAGCTTCCAAAGTACACAAGTGCCAGTATCTAAGACGGTGACTGTGAATGTAAGAGCGAGTAATGGGTGGCTAATCTTCATCACAGTTCTCTTGCTCTTCATCCATTGTCTGGCCAGATTGCAGCTCTTGACTATCTGAAAGGAGAAAGACACAAAGATAGGGTCATGGTGAGGGGAGGGGTGAAAGCAAGAGATACAGCTGATAAATCAGAAGTGATTATGGGATAGGGGAAAGTGGGAAGTGAGAGGGAGGATTGTGTATAAGGATACTGCCATCATTGAAGTTTTCAGCACTGCCATTGCCTATGGCCTCAGCCGTGGTTGCTCCAATGATGGAAATCACCATTTCCTCCATGGGGTTAAGGACATGCAGCTATGTCTGTTCCTTGCTGTTAGCTCCTGCCGCTGCTGGTTATATGCCAACTTGTTCTGCAAGAGACAAGGAAGGGTATTAGTGAGTGTGGTGCAGGGTGTTTGGCTGATATGACCGGGATGGTTGAATGGCTGACAGTGTGTGTGAGATGTGGGTGTGAGGGTTGCGGCAATGCTTACAGTAGGTGAAGCTAGGGCTTTTTGGTATGAATTACGATTGCTAGAGGTTGGTGGTAGGTGAGTGATGGGGGTGTAATGAACCGAGCAGTGTGTGAGGCTGGTAGGCTATGGCACCTGAAGATACATTTACTGACCTTGACGTCTAATGTGAGGTCATTGAACTTCTTTGTAGCACCACGTCTAGGTCCTTGGGGTGATTCCTTGCATTGACTTCCATGGCTATCTGGTTCCACTGCTTTCACACAGTTTGAATGGAGGGTCTCCTGGCTGTTGGATAGGTCACATCTTTCCTCATCTCCACCTCCTTCACCAAGGCATCCAGCGCAGCATCAGGGAAACTAGGAGTGCACTCGCTCACCTGTTGTGCCATAATTCGCTCTCCTTCCTGTTCACGCAGACTCTCTTTCGCAAACAGTTCCAGCACCTGCTCCAGCCAGAACGCAGCTTCCCTCTAAGAGGTGCAGGCTGGCTTGAAGTGGTGCCAGCCTCGTACGAACTTGGGTCCCTTGCTGAGGCCTGCAGCCACTCAAAAGCACGTTTCAAGCTGGCTTCACAGAGCAATCATGTAAATTAACAGGCAGCACCAAGTCGGTGTGCTACAAGCATCAGAAAAAACGAATGTGGGTTAATCGCGCATGGCAATCCCCGTGCTCATTTTCAGTCGTTGTCCAATTTAGCTCTCGGCGCTGCTAAACATGTTCTGAGAAAAACAGCAACAATTTCAGACTTAATCTTTCCTTTTTTTCAAAAAAGACAGGCAGTTGAGGCCTTTTAGTTTGTAAATGCTGTTAATTTTAGTAACATGATGATCGGCTTCCATGTCCATTGCCTTGAGTGATAACCTGGCAGCATGGATCATCTGCTAGGGATAGAAGCTGCCTGATTTTGATTAATCATTTCAACGGAGAGAAAGCAAGGCAGCTTCTATAAATGGCGGGTGATCCATTTCTTGTCGTGCCATTCTCATTATGAGATTCTAAAACGGCCACGGGCTCTTTAACATCTCCGCAGGTTACGGTAAACACTGTGGGTGGAATCTTCTTGCAGTGGC
Organism: Cetorhinus maximus; assembly: GCF_964194155.1. Lineage (NCBI taxonomy): Eukaryota > Metazoa > Chordata > Chondrichthyes > Lamniformes > Cetorhinidae > Cetorhinus > Cetorhinus maximus. Next base: position 32,537,931 of record NC_135896.1, on the reverse strand, counting down.
GGGTGTCCCGACATCAGGGTTGGAGGTGAGCTGGACAGCTGGCCACACGCAATCAAGCAGCGGCCAGCCAATTAGCTATGCACAGTTCAGGGGCCTGGCTAATTGTGCCGTGGGACAGGCAGGAACTAGCCCACCCCGCCTGCCATTACCTCGCAGGCCCAAAGGTCTGGGCACCATATTTAAATGGCACTCGAACTGGCGTTCACTCCCTGCAAATCAGCGGCATCATTCTGCCTGCCCGAGAGGAGGGTTTTGAACCAGAACTGCTGCCATCCCCTGCTCACCTGCCGGACGTGGATCCCTGGAGCTGCTGCTGCCCTCCCTCCCATGGACAGCCATGCCCTGACCTCCCTGGTCAGCCGTTACCCACGCTCAATGCAACTGTTCAACCTCCTCTCTTCATGTCCAACAAAGAAGACTACCTCGCCTTCTGCATGCTGCCCCGAACCAGTTGTGAATCTGAAGGCATGTGTTTCTCATTTGCCACCAACTTAATCACAAATGTACAGTTTAATCAGGCGACCATGTGTTTTAATGAATATGAATGACATACTAATACATTAAAAATAGGTTCCCGCCGCTTGCCCTCAGGAACCACGATCCTCCTTTAATCCGCTGCCGACTTACACCCTGCCATTGGGAATCTGACATTCCACCTCCCCCACAATTAAGTCCCACCTTGTTTCCCACGGGAGCTTCACTAGATTCCGGCCTATGTAAAGAACGGCATGAGTTGAAGAAGAGTGAAAAGTTCTCCTGGTATCCTGGCCAACATTACTTTTCAAGCAACGTCACTAAGAACAGTTTAATGTGTATATTCGATTCAGGAACTTGATGTGTGCAAATTGCCTTCTACGTTTGCTTACAAAAAGTGACTTCAAAACCACTTGACTGGTTATAAGATGCTTTGGGATGTACTAAGTACATGATGGGGTGCTACATTAGCACCAGTTCTCTTTTTATTATCATCCCAACTCCAAATCTAACATCATATGCATTGGTAGCATTGGTCATGGGAGAATATAATGGATTCCTACAGATTCTCTAATGATTCATTTACTGCAACCAGAAGTTAATTGTTAGTGGTACAATTACTACTTTTAGAGGGTGACAGTGAATTGTTATCCAAGGTGCCCAAAAAAGGAAAAGGAAAGTTGATAGTGTGGCACTTTGTCTGCCCTGCTCAGGTCATTGAACTTTTTGCAGGGCTGGTCTGCTGTCTTTTCGGTAAGAGGGTTGGCACTCAGGGCCAATGCTACCACAATCCACATGGCTCAAGTTGCTATGACAACACTCCTGTCAAGGGCTGCATCAGTCTGTATCTCTTGAGCCCAGTTTCATCCAGAAAGGGGTTTGCAGGCCAGCATCAGTGAAATTATGGCATTATCTTTGCTTGCTCTGCTGTGCCCTGATAACATGTTTGATTCCCTATATCAGCTATCCCAGTGTTAGACAGAAGTGGAATGAGAAGCTGTAATGGGGTGGTCAGTCAAACTAGTTGATAGACAACTCAGTAAATTGAGCAGTGTCCTTATTTGGCTGCTGCTCCCCAGTCAGCTGCATCAAGCTTCAGCCAAAACTGTTTTTCTCAAAAAGCTGCACTTTAGTACCCAAGCAGGACCAAGGTTTTATACCAGTCACTGCTCCAATGGGCACACAAATGAGCTGTTCCAGTCAATTGTCATGTAAAAAGCTCATCAGCAGAGCAACACACTGCCTATAAATTCAGGGTGTTTGTATCGTTATTGTTCTAAATTAAAATAGCTTGGTCATTTTGTGTTGCAACATTTCTTGTCTAGAAACTGTCTAAGGGAACAATTTCAGATTCAGCTGGCAAACCATACTGTGCATAAAACCTTGTTCGAAATGTTCATCCACTTCAATTCCTATAATTATGTTTTCACTTATTTTGCTTAAAAGCTGTAATAAATCATCTTCAGGCCACTTGTAGGGTTTGCTTGAAAATGGCAATAGTTTAAAAGAACATTGCTATCTACTTGAATTACTGTAATTACTTATTTGAACAATTCATACCATTGTCCCCTTACCGCCAAAAGAGGGACACGAAGGTCTAGTTTGTCTGAGTGTGTACTCTCCAGGGCAGATCCCCCAGCAGATCCAACAACCTGCTGGAAACTTATACTGAATCCACTAACTGTGTACCATTGATGAACATTCATAGTTTTTGTACAGAAACGGGGGGTGTAGTTTTAACATTCAGAAAGAACAAATCGGATAAGGTAAAGCTGGAAGCTGATCCAATCCCTTTAGTTTCCTGCCAGTTGAGTTAGGTTAAAATTACCTCCGTATGTGAAAATCTGAAATAGGAACAAAACATATTGGACTTGAACAGCCGGCCAGGCAGCAGCTGAAAAACACGGACATAAGGGGCAGAGATTGCTCATTGTCTGTTTTGGGGTGTATAGCGAACAGCCCAACTAGGAAGCCTAAATCTCAGATTGGGCTCTGGGCCTGGTTTCAATAATTTGAGCGAGCTGCCAGGGCCTTTCGTGCCTTAAGAGGAAGCTCCCTAATTTCTACAAGATCAATTCCAGACTGTTCACCTCACTGGCAGTGCATCCTGGGGCAAGGGTGGAGGATTACAGGAAGGGAACTAATCACTGGTCTGCAGTGACCCTCGAGAGCATTGTGGAGTTAGGAGGAGTGCACCTGCCCCACACCAAACTGTTAAAAATGAAAGTCCCATGTTCTGGTGGTGGTCATTGTGTCCAAGACAGGAAAACCTGTGGTGCTGATCTAACAATTGATCTGCGGACAACCCAATTGGGCAGAAGGCTCTTGAAACATGTGATATGTCTGCATGCAAAGGGCCTAATCCCTGCTTTGGATGGTTGTCTGGCACAATTGCAAAAACACCTTTGAAAACCTGTTGGCACCTGTGAAGCTGGCACAAGTTTGTTGCCAGCTGATTCGCTGGACGGGTAAGGTTAAAGTCGAAGCTTAAATCTTTGGATAGCTGTAAGAATGATCTTAAATGCAGAATTCAGTTTCCACAAGGTCTCCCATACCAGCATCTCTACCCTGGCCCCCATACATTCTCGTGGATCAGGGTTCATTACGTTTATGAGGAATACCGTGGTCCAGTGGGAAGCTCACTCGTGCAAGAGAGAGAAATCCTGGTGCTGCTGCAGTGGGAATAAAGCTGCAGCAATGCGAGACCTGGCAAAAGAACTTAAAAAGGCAGAAACAACCTGAATATCCGCATTAATGTCCCACTGGAGGCCTAGGTTCTTCAACAGAGGGACGATAAGGAAGCTGTGACAAGGCACTCGCTCACCTCAGGCTTGTTCCAATATCTTCCCAAGGGAACTCCCACCATACCTATTGTGGTTCCTTAAAGTAGGCCTCAGTTCTGCAGCCACAATCCCCATCCCAATTTTGTCAGAATTATTATTGCATGACATTAGAAACCAGAGCACATATCCATGATTTTGGCCTTCATCCACTGCCTTAAACCACAACGCTGGGGAAGATTTCTTCTGTGCATAAGCTACAATAAATTCAGAAACCCATGTATATAAAGAATCATTTTATTCTGGCTCACAGAGTTATTTGCCAGCAGAGCACTGAGCTCTATAGCAAAACTTGACATCTGCATAGTCAAACCATCACAACATAAGAACAAGTCAGGGGCATGCTGCCATTTTACGTGGGCGGACCAATTAAGGCCTGCCCAGCGTGACATCTGCCAGGTAGCGCTATGCGGTCCCTGTGCGGCCCGGGGAGGGGGGGGCGGGGGTGTGGGTGTATTTCCTCAGCCGGGAATGCGCTCTTTCACACATGCACGTGAAATAGCGCACAGATCTCCCAGAGTGCTGCTTCCTCAAGAAGATCGGCTCTGATTTTCAACTTTTAATAAAGGAGTTTAAAACGTTTCCCTGCCATGTCCCCTCATGTGATACTGTCACATGAGTTGGGACATGTCCATAACTTTTATTTGAACATTTCATTAAAATTTAAACACCTCATGAAACCTCATTCCGCCAGTAGATCAGTTTCATGTTTTCTCACAAGCCCACTTGGGCTCCCGGCCTGCCCACCAACCTTAGGGTTGGACGGGCAGGTCCATTAATGAACTGAAGTCGTTTTCAAATAGCTTTAATAGGTCGTTGACAGGTCGGCAGTCTGCGCCCCTGCTGACCTGAAATGACGCAGGGTGAAGTTGGGAGTTGCACCCGACATCATCCCACATCATTTTACGCATCGGTGAGTGGGCCCCACCCCAGCTCGCCGACCGGAAGATCCTACCCACTGTCTCTTAGGCTGAGCATTTACAGGCCAATCAACTTACTAGCTTCCTGTGACGTCACAGTTGCTCTTTTTCTCTTTCCCGGAATGTGCCCTTTTCAAACTGAAGCCGCCATCGCTCTCCTCATCCCTTTTAAACTAAAGTCCCCAACGCTCTCCACATCCTTTATAAACTGAAGCCGCCATCGCTCTCCACGTCCTTTTTAAACTGAAGTCCCTGCCGCTCTCCTCATCCCTTTTAAACTAAAGTCCCCGCCGCTCTCCGCATCCTTTATAAACTGAAGTCTCTCTCGATCTCCATGCCCTTTTCAAACTGAAGACCCCTCCCCTCTACCGCCCTTTTGAAATTGAAGTCTCCCCCGCTCTCTGCGTCCTTTTTAAACCAGTCCATACAGAGTAGGAATACAATCTGAAATGGAACAGCCAGCTACAGTTGTCAGTGATTTTTTTAAAACACCATAATCTCCACAGTCTCAGGCAGTGCAGAGAGTTTGGCATAATGAATTTCAGTTTTACAGAGTGTCAAATGAGCAATCAATCAAAAAGTGGGAATTAAGCAATATATGCCATAACTGGATTTTACAAAGAATACTATTTGAAATATAATTCAGACATGCATTAATGATCCATAAATATTCATGATGACAGTTGCCACTGGAGAATTTAGGAGCAGCTATTTTCAATTTAAAATTATTTGTTTTCCCACAGGATATTCAGTTGGTTACCCAACTACTTTGTGAATACTACACAGGGTCCTGTTCCTTGCTGACAGAAAGAACATGTACATACATTGCGCCTTTTTCTGCTAAACAAAATAAGTGACAGCCATTCACTGACTCATTCCTCAGGGCAATGTTTTGACTAATCTGGGTCAAGCCGCCTGGTTTAAATTTCAAACAATGCTTGGCAGTTAACTGTCAGTCACTATAAAGTGGTGCATTCTCCATAGCAACACTTCCACCAATCAGAGTCCACTTTCCAACCAATCAGCACTCTCTTCTCATACAGTATAGACTGTTATTTTCCCCTTATATTGGGATTCTGGTGAAGTGTCCTGATAAGTGCAAGACAAAAAGCTTTGACATGTCTCTTTCTTAACAATTAAATTAACAGAACAGGAAGGCAGTTATTTGGTAAGTATTTGGAGTGCTTCAGAAAACAGTTCAATCCACGGTTGGTGGCTGCCAAGATGGAAGGAGCAAGTGGCTGGGATGAATCAGCAAAAATGAGGGGTAAAGAAGTGCAGGTGTATGCCTGAGTCAGTAGGCAAGTGAAGGATCAGCTTGGCTGTGGTTAGATGGCAGCTGAGTAGATGTTGTGCTGCGTAAGATGGTTGCAAGGAAGATTGCTGACTGTGCCACTCCACAAAACCATTGTCATAGACCAGCATTGCAGCATGCCCGACAGATGTGCGGCCAGTATCCAGGGTACAGCTGCCTGTTACTGCACATTTGGCAGATACTTCCACCACTGCTGGTTCCACCCATGTGAAAACGTTTGGGATGCAAACCTGGCTCACTTCCAGCAATTGGAACTTCTGCCATGTTTTTGCATTCGGCTGACACTATACTCAGCAGCCCACCGCCACCCCCCAAACCCACCTCAGAGAATTGGGCTGTACATGTACAGAAAACCTTGACTGCACTGTGAGAATCAAACACTCACAATTCAAGTTTAAAGCAGCCAGATGTAAAGCAAAGATCCATGCACTGTACCCCAACATTGTGCTTCAAAAACAACTTTGGAAAACCATGCGTCAAGTGCATCAATTGTGTTCCTCTTTCTCTGCAGCAACTACCCCTTCTGCTTATCTGAGGACATTACCCATTAGGGGTACTTCATGCAATAAACCCATGCTCACATGGAACTAACTTTGAAAATGTAAAAACCCATTTCTCATATGTCTTTTGGAATCAGCATCCAACTAGTCCAGTTTGGATTTGAACCTGTGGTGAAAGGCTAACAGCTAACCCACTGCACTATTCAATTCTCTAAGTTCCTGACAGAATATGCATGTGACCTTGTATTTAACAATGTTTAAAATATGGTTCAAAAGTGTTTTGCAGTAATACACATTCATAGTTGATTCCAGTTCTGATAAACACGAGAAATTTTCTAAAAAAGGAAATCATTCAATTTAGTGAGAATTTTAACATGAATATTTGCTCCTAGATGATTCTATTATCTTGCTGTCGGGTGGGCTTTACATTTAATCTCATTGTGCGTCCAAATGCACAGGCATGCAATGTTTAAAGAATGATTTAATCTCTCTATTTATAGTTTGATCCATCAACCAACGGAAGGTCAGCGACGTATGAAGATACAGGCCCTAGACTTCATTGTCATATCTAATATTTTCAGCTGCATTTGATAGAAATCTTCCACAGATTAACCATAGCATTGAATTATTAAACTTTTATTGAGGCCTACATAAGATGGAAACTTCTTAATATAATTGCTAATTCATTGATCCAGCTTAACAATACTGTGTGACTTGGGCTGTTTTATGAATGGAGTTGATTAACTCTTAATAGAATGTCAACATTATGCCATGTTGCGAAACCATGCTTTATATCAAAAAAATGATTTTTGAATTTATTGGCTGGGAAACCCCTGATTGATGTAAAAAAAAAGGCTTAAGTTACATTCCAGTGATTTGGGATCATAGTCAAAGATGGCTGCACATTCGCATCTCTGTACCTTCGGTATTCCAAAACTATTGAAATGGAGACAACCTGTCTATAAAGCCATACCAGGAACAATTAGCTTGAAAGGGACGGATGAGGGCTATTCCTAACCCATTAGTAAAGTGTCCAGACAATCACCTGTGTACTCAACTGGGTGGTGACAAACCATTAGACAGAATTATTGGCAATGAGACCCTGGCTGAGAGAGGAATTCCCAGCCATGATCAAACCAAGGTAATTAGAATATGCTAGCCATGACCATATTTGGGCCACTGGGCAATTGAAGAGAGAAGGTCATTTTAACAACCCAACCCTTTGTGTGTTTAAGCACTGCTTTCTCTGCAGAACTGGACAAACACCTGAGACACTGAAGGAACAAGACCCTGAGCGGGTTCCTTTATCTGTCTCTCCACACAGCTTGCAAGTTTTGAACACTGTCCACTGATTTAGACTATTCTACAGACAGAGATTTTAAAAAGAACTCAACCCAGTGTTGCTGTCTCCAGAAGAACAGATAAATCATCCATCTACAAATTTAAACCACCTCGATTCTGAAAGCAGCAGGACCACTGAATTCAGCCTGAGGCCATTCAAGCCACCAATCTTCAAGAGCCACAAACCCCTTTAATTTTACTGGACTCCAAATTTCTTAACCTATCCTCTCACTCTGTAATCTATTTGTGTGCATGTGAACCTCAGTGTGTGTGTCTGTACACGCGCGCATGTACGAAAGTTGGAGCGTTTTTATTATTTTCTCAGACCGGGTTAAATATGATAAAAGCTATCCTCTTTTCTTTTTAAAAACTCAAGAAAACGTCTCTGATCATATTTTTTATGGTCACAGCACATAAACAGTTAAACACTCACGGAATTGGCAAGTATATCCACTTAAAAAAAAATCTGTTGTGGTCAAAAGCGGTGAGGGTAAAGAGGGAACCCATTTGACCCCTCCTCACCTGCTTGTAACAGGCTTAATCTTGTCAATTTGGGTGCTAGAGGTTTTGAAGATCATAGGCAATCTCACTGTCATTTACTATCTACCCATGGTCCTATTACAGCTCGACAGTAGTTATCAACTGGATAACAATCTCCCTGTTTTTTTTCAACTGTTGCTTGTTACATCCTTTTTATAGCCACTTGTTCCAGGAGAAGTGTGGATATTTACTTTAACCCTGGGGTTAGGGGAGGATTGAAGCGCTGGCATTAGGGTGACGCACCACAGTCCTCTATGCTTAGAAACACAATATTTAGTTTAGCATATAATTACGCTTCAAAAGGAAAATAACTCAAGTTTCTTTTCTGAATTTGCTAACTAGGCAAATAGCATTGTAAAGGTGCTCTCGGCCAATCATGTCCATGGTACAAATCTTCAAATCTGCTACCTAATCCACAGTTATGATTCTTTTCATGAATTTAAACTCCATAATTATATGTCTTATGGTTATCTTATGTAGCTACTACCTAATTAGGACATGTCCATACAGCCTTAACTCCAGGCTAAGCTGGCTGTCCTCAGTACTGTCAAGTAAATCTCTTACGGGACTTAGCTCAGTGATGAAGTAGCTGCTACAATTAATTATATTGGAGGCAATTTAAAAAAATCAACTGACCTTTTATTACCCCAGTTGGAGCTTCTAAAACCCAATTTTGGTGGGAGCATTTACTTCATCCAATTATTTTTTTGTAACACTGTTCGAAATATGGGAGAGAGATTCAATCTCGGCGATAGTGCAAAATGGGGCCCAGCGAATTAGCTGCTCGTTTCAATGGAAAGATAAATTGGGCAGAGCGTAACACTGGCCTCTAATTTGCTTTTGCCTGTTCTGTGCTGCTGCTGAAGCCAAATCCCATTATTTGTGTGGATTCCGATAAGCTGGGAATGCGTGGAAACTAACCAAAAGCATTAACCTATCAAGATCAACAGGCTTTTTATGAGCTGTTGAATGAATGGAAAGATATATTAGTCTTCTCAGGGTTCTGTCTGTTACAAGAAGGCAGCAACATTTGAGCTATCACTTAAATTACAGGGTTTCTATTTGTGAAAAACCTTACTTGCTTAACTGAATCCAAATAACGTCGACCTATTGCTTCTATATAATATTATTTTATTTACTAGTGTAATTAATAGATCAGTTAAAGCAGTTATGTCTATGATATAGGGGCCTATATTGTTATAAACCAACTTTGCTTTATGTGTGAGAACAAGAATAGGACCCTCAAAAGATATTCTCTCTGAGCATTCACACAAACGGAATAACTGAAATTGCAATTACTACCTCTACTGATAATACTGGAAAGCTGTTCAGCAACAGCCCTTCTTATTTGATGCATTCTGTTCATGTCTAAAATAAAATTGCCCAATATTTGTTCCACAAAACTCAGCTTCTGGTTTCAACATTGAGAGCTGGGAAATGAAAAATCAGTCCCAACGTGGCCTGTGCCGATTGTGTTTTTTTGACCGGTGTTAGTGTGGGGGCCCATGCGTGTGCTGGAAGCGTGCAGAGTGGGCTGACCATGTCATCAGTACATTGTCTAATGCAGCTTTAGTGCACATCCTGCCCTCCTGGGCCTTGCTGGTCCTGTTCACACTTCCTCATTAAAATGAATGCACACTGAACACGTATTCAGCTGCATGTGGGATTCCTCACTAGTGTTTTTAAAAGGATCGCCATTCAACATTCAGATGAAGTACTTTTGACTTTCCTTTGCTGCTGCAGAGTCAGTGGAGGTACTGTGCACTGTGCTGTTGGTGGAGGCAATGGGATTTATTTTGGTCAAAGGAGACGTGTGCTGGAACTTTGGAAGGAGTTGTGTGGATTTGAAAGGCCTCTGAGCTCGACACTTGATCTCAGTCATGGAGGCTATAGTTAAGGTTCCTTTTGGGTTGAAGTGTGGGGGATATCATTATCTTCTTTCGAAACAGAGAGAATAAGGAGGAGCGGACATATGGCTCTACCAGGATAAATAGATTCCCATGGTTATACGGAGCCATTGACTACATATAATGGTTCTACAATGCCTTATATTAATGGGGAGATGCAGCAAACCACAGAGGGTTCCACCCCATCGTCATGCAACTGGCGTGTAACCATGCCCTGATGATCTTGGTGAATTCCTGTTTTTTCTGGCAGCAATCAATTTGCTTGAATCCTGTGCCAGTCAGCCATTCGTGCCATCTTTAAGCTACCATGTCGGACCACAGGGTAGCTGCCTGGTGACAGGGGCTACCCATTATGTACCTGGCTGATGATTGTTCTCTACTACCTGACCACATGTGGGCAGTGGTCCTGCATTGACAGCCATGCTGCAACCAGGAATGTCATGGAGCAGGACTTTGGCAACCAGAAGCAGCTGTTCATTTGTCAGGAGCTCTCAAGGAGGAGGCAGTGAGTCCTCCATATACATATGTCTCCAAATTTGGGGGTCTTCTGCATCCCCCACAACCAAGTCATCGTGAGGGACGTCATCATCAGTGCTTCAGTGATCACCTCAGAAAAAGGAGGAAGGTGAAGAGGAGGAATGGAGGTGGCATCCAGGACATCATCACTCAGGATGCACTGTCCGTGAGCATCTCATCAGACTCGTTCCCTGAAAGAACCCTCAGATCACTGCTGCTTCACAATTCCTCTTTACAATCTTTACAATCCCTCAGCTACAAACCATTAGTGTCCTGAGAGCCAAAATCTTGAAATAAAGGACACTACAGAATTAAAGATTCCATAACAACTTTATCCAACAACACTTCCAATAATACAGACAAAGCTGAAGCACTGAAGTGAATTCTAATCCTAGCACCCTTTTAGGACTATTCTGGATCAGGCATGCTCCTTGGATGATCACTCTCACTGAGAAAAACAGGCCTCACGGACACTTAAATTGGTCTGAAGAACTGATCTACCTCCCAGAAGGAAAGGCACCATCAGAGAATATTACCGTCCTCCAGATAGCCTTTTTAACACGTTTTAGCCAGATTCTATCAATCCGGATATTATAAGGGTCTGGGCCTCTCTCCTCAAAATGTATTATGACCAATGAGAAGGGGTGAATTGGCTCCCCTCTATTCAACCTCCTTGATTGGTCACAACAAAGGTTTAAGTTTCTTTTTAACGCCGATATACCTTTTCTGAATCCAAATGTATTGACCTAGTTAAGCTGAGTGCAATAAGAAGTCAATCAAACAAGGTTTTCTTGCATGAAAGAAAGAACAGGTTTATTAACCACTAAACCTGAGGGTAAAAATAATAAAAACACGATGTATCACATACACACATGCACATACACACACACACATCCGCGCGCTTATCAAAAATAAGGGAAATTAAAGTCCAATAAAAAGAAGTTAAAAGAATATATGTTTAAGTGTCCTTTGATTGCCCTTGAGATGTAGATTTTAAAAAGTAGTGGCCAATCTGGATTAGCCGGTTTCATGATCTGGTCACATGTAGAAGATATTGCAATTATTACGCGATCTTGGTCCATTGGTAGATTTCTGGTAGTGTTGGCTTCCAAATTGGAATGCACTTGTTCCAAAAGATAGAGAAGGAAGGAGCAGCAGCCCTCAGCTTATTTCCTTTGCTGAAAGCTTTTTTACAATCTCTCTGCAGTGGCTGGCAGCCGTGCCCTGAAATACTTCACCCATTGAGTTTTTCCAAGGGGATTTGTTTGGGTCTGTCTGTGGCAGCCATTGATTCAAGATCCAGTACTTTGCATTTTAATGTCTCTTCCTTAGTTATGAGTTTCGATGGATCTCTGAATTACAGGAAATGTCTTCCTCTTCACACTGCCCTGAGGGTGATTAGTTTGCTTTTCACCATCACCTTGAAAGGTAGACTTGCATTTTTAAGTAGCTTGTACTGTCTCATCTCAAATTGCAAAATCTCCAGTCAGTTGAATGTTGAAAAATCATAATTTCAAAAATAAAGGGGCATAGCTTCATAACAAATGTATCTCTCCACTGAAGAGAGTACAGAGATGAATTCTCGAGTTTGGATACAGAAGACTATATGAGAAAATATACTTTCTAAATTATATAAAAGTTTACTAAAGAACCAAACATGCAATTCACTTTTGATGGTAATTGCAACATTGATAGTTCAAGGAAAAGTAGGTATAATCTTGTTTCTATTAGAGAATCCAAGTCTTATTAATGTTACAGAGAGATGTTTAAGATATCCACCAATTTTTAAAGTAGAATTTACCTTAAACCCCTGGGTAGAACGTTACTGAGTCTAGCAAGCTACCTCTATTTCAATTAAGGGGAGACCTATCATCACAACACAGCAGCAGCATACCTTTACCTTGAGAGACACTGGAGTGAATCCAACAAATCTAAAAATCCTACTGTACGGTTCAATGTTTATACCATAAAAGAGCTGAACCAACAGGAAGCATGTTGTCATACTGGACAACATCATGTTTCTGTCAACATCCTTCATCTTAGTCAGCATCTTTCAGGTAAACAGGTGAGGTGCCGTTTGTGGTCACTATACTCAGTTTCCAGGATTTAGTTGACAAGTTATTTAGGGGCATGCTTAAAGTTATCCATTGTTAGATTGTAGCATTTTACAATTTATTAATGCCTTGCTGATGTGTTTTAGAGACCAGTTCCTATTTTTTCAGGACTGTCATGTGTTAGAGTATATATCATATCCTATGCTACAGGATGTTGGTATCCTTGAGCAGACAATTATGCCCAGGCATGTTTATAAACTTCTGAACCGTTGTCCAGCAGTTTAACCCAGATTTTAATTTTTAATCCCTACTTCATAAGAGAATCACTTTTTTTAATCTTATAATTCCATATTTATAGTTGGATTCTATTATAACTCTGCATTTATAGTTGCATCCTTTCACAGTATTTACCCTTGTGTATTCCCTTAGTCTTGCAGGTACGTTTGCCTCTCCTTGTGCTACTACACATCGCTCTACCATTGGCTGCAGTGTGGATGGTGGAAGGCTGCTGACTTTCAATGGAGGAGACTGGAGATGGCCTTGAAAGAGGCACAGCTAGTTCTGGAATACACATATTCAGTACTACAAGTGGGGTGCGGTTGAGGCCCATTGCCTTTGCTGTATCCAGTGTGGTCAATTTTTGCACATAAAGTGAATCAAAGTGGCTGGAGACTGGCTTCTGTTATGGTGGAGATCTCTGGAGAAGGTCCGCATCCGCTTACTTCAAGCTCAAAATGATTGCAAATGTTCAGCCTTGTCTTTTGCACTGATGTGCTGGACTCTGCCATCATTGAGGATGAGGTGTTCATGGAGCTTCCTTCCACCCTTAGTTATATAATTGCCCACCACCATTCATGACTGGATGTGGCAGGACTGCAGAGTTTTTATCTAATCCATTGGCTCTGGGATTGCTTAGCTCTGACTGTAGCATGCTGCTTCCACTGTTTATCATGCATTCAGCCCTGAGTATATGGAGTTGGTCACAGGTCAGCCATGTTCTCCTTGAATGGTGGAACAATCCCGAGGTCTACTCTTGCTCCGATGTTTCTATTTGTCTGTCTGCCACTTAAATGTTAGGTTCCTGGATGCCCCCACACCTCTGACAGCAAGTAAGAAAAATATTAGAATGTTTTCAACAGAAAAGGTATAGAACAGATAGATTCATTTAAACAAGGCACAATAAAGTGAGATTGACGTTAAGACAATAAAAAAGGTAAGAGAAGCAGGCTGAATGAGAGTATTTTATTTAAAATTTTGATTTTACTTTTGCAGTGTTTATTCATCCATGGGATGTAATTGTCATTGGCAAGGCCAGCATTTGCTGCCAATCCCTTCTTGCAGCCTTTTTGAACCACAGCAATCCCTGTGGTTTGGTACATCTACAATGATGTTTGGAAGGGAGTTCCAGGATTTTGACCCAGCGACTGTGATGGAGTGGCGACATAGGGCAGAAATTTTCACTTGGTGGGCAGACGCGCGCCCGATCTGATCAAGCATGAAATGACGTGCGTTGATGTCGGCTGAGCGTGCTGATGTCAACGCGAGGTCACACAATAGTCCGGTCGGTGGACGCGCACTGGAGCCTGTTAAAAGGCCTGTTAGGGCCATTAAGTAATCAATTAAATTAAACTTCTCACTGCCCGTCCAACCTAATGGTTGGTGGGCAGGCGAAAAGGCCAAGTGGCCTTTACATTTTTTGGAAACCTCATCCAAGGGCGGGATGAGGTTCCCAAAAGCAAATAAACACTAAATAAAAACTTTATAATCACAGGAGGGGACATGTTTTATGACATTTTTATTTTTTAAAATTATTTTTTAAAATATCTCTTCATCTCCCCATAGCAGCGCCGTGCCTCAGGGAGATTGTGCAGCACTCACTCCTGCGCACGTGTGAAGTTCGCGCTCGGCCAGCTCGCACTCCACAACCCCACCCCGGCACAGGCAGCCGTCAGCACTGACGGTCGCGTTTCACGCTGGACGAGCCTTAATTGGCCCCCCCAGAGTGAAATCACGGTGCGGCTTCCCGACCGCCCCCACCGAGTCCTCCTACCAAGGGCAAAATTCTGCCCATAGTTCCAAGACAGGAAGATGGGTGACTTGGAGGGGAACTTGCAGGTGGTGATGTTCCCATAATTTCCTTTTACACTGCCTGATTAATATAATAGCAATGAAGGTACTTTAACATTTCAGCAGCTGTATTGCTATAATACCAGTGTTCTTTTACTGCTGGCTAAAAATTAAACATTACACGTCAGTCCATGGAGGCCGCTATTTCCTGACCCTGCCAGCAGTTGACGGGTTAAGTGCTTATGTATTGGGACGTTGTGTTTTGTAGATTAAATTATATTTTAGTTTGTTTTTCATTGAATTGTGGTGCTAGAGAAAAGTGACAGGATCAATTTGAAATCTGCTCACATGGTGCAGGTCTGAGTTGTTGAGGCCAGCTTGTAAAATACTGATATCACACTTTTGTGATTACACCACAAGAGAGGTCACAGCCACTGTATAACAATCAATGAAGCAGTCAATCGATGAACAAGGGATTGTTTCATGAACTGTTCTGTGGTAATTTGCACCCATACATATTTATTGACTCATTGCAACTTTTTTTATATGGTATTTTGTAAATTTTCAATTATTTTCAGGTGCAAATCAAGTATTCCTCGATTATTGATCCAATAAGCACAAGTGTGATTGTACACATAGGGGAGAATTTTCTCCCCGTTGGGGGGGGGGTTTGGGCGGGAGCGGGCGTGGGCAGGCGCACAGCTGATTGCCGCCCCCGATTGGCTGCGCGCCGCCATTTTATGTGGGCGGGCCAATTAAGGCTCACCCAGCGTGACGCGCACCTGGAAGCGCTGAACGGTCCCTGTGCGGGTGGGAGAAGCAGGCTGAGTTGGGGCCTGCGCTGTTTCGCCCGTGCATGCGAAGGAGCGCAGAAATCTCCATAAGGCACAAAACTGCCTCAGGGAGATTACTTTGGTTTTTAAAAATTTTAATAAAGGAAAAAAAAGATTAAAGACTTGTCCCCTCGTGTGACAGTGTCACATGGGCTGGGACATGTCTATGAATTGTACTAAACATTTTTATTAATGTTTTAAAACCTTTATGAAACCTCATTCCGCCCGTGGATGAGGTTTCATGAAAAATGCGAAGGCCACCTGGGCTCCTTGCCTGCCCACCAACCTTAAGTTTGGACGGGCAGTGGTGTTAATTATTTCAATTGGAACTTAAATGGCCTTATTAGGCCTTTGACAGTTCAGCGGGTGTGCAGCCAACTCCAGTGCACACCAGCTGAACTGAAGATCTGAATGACATGCGGTGATGTCGGGACACATGCCCAACGTCACCGCGTGTCATTTTATGTGTTGGCGAGTGGGGCCCGAACCCGCTTGCTGACCTGAAGATTCTGCCCATAAATTAAGTCAGTTTTGATTAAGGGTTTCTATTAAAATGATACCTTTGCCCTTTGGAGGTGCTGATGGACCAGTTGTATACTTACCACTTTTTCTATTTTTACTTACAGTGCAGTTAACTGGTGACTATCACATCTGAGATATTTTGGAATAACTGTCAATCACATTTGTCAGACACATAATTGAAGAAATCATATGTTTGTACTTATTTAAAATAGCTTGGTTCCCCTTTGAGCTATATACTTTCTCATTCTTTCCATTCCTATAACTTCTCTGTTAAGTGCCAATAACAACTTTTCTTTTATAAATCAAGCTTTATTAAATTACTTGCTCCCCATCAGACCCTTAAAAAGCCAAAACATCAGTTATGTGGGATTAGCACATTAATGCGTAGCACACCTTTTTGCTCCCAGGGTCCATTTTAGACCTATGGGCAAAGTTAACAAAGTTGACAAAAAATTACTATAACTTTAGTAATAAAAGCAAAATACTGCAGATGCTGGAAATGCTGGAAAAACTCAGCAGGTCTGGTAGCATCTATGGGAAGAGAAACAGAGTTAACGGTTCAAGTCCATATGACTCTTCTTCAGAGTATATACTATAACTTAAGGCACAATTAACTCATGCACCAGCTCTAATGCACAGAGCATGGCATCTCTCCACTTCATCTGGAACCACAGAATCTTATGGCATCGGTGGAGGCCATTTGTTCCATTGTACCTGTGCCAGCCCCTTGAAAGAGCCCCCTGATTAGCCCAACTCCCCTGTTACTTTCTCCGTAGCCCTGAAAACATTGCTTTTTATTCTCATTTACGTCCTGCAGGTGCAAAATGTGGAGGGCACAGCGATCAATCCCATTGGCCTGAAATTCCGCAGGAGTTCTCCCACAGTCAGTGTAAACCCTGGAGAAATGGCGTAGATGCCCTTTGGAATTTCAGGGACATAGGGTGGAATTTTACAGCCCAGTCGCGCTGGGGGCGGGGCCGTAAAATGCAGCGAGCCGTTCAAAAGCCCGTCGACTTGGAGCGGATTGCAGAGTGTAGAATGAACTCTATTTGCACATTGAGGAAGAAATCCCGCCTGGTTACACATGACGATAGATAATTTCTCGAAATGTACTTTACATTGCTTAGTAATTGAAAAATTATTTGTAAGACTGCTCCAACATAACAGAAATGAGCAAAACCTGTAAAGAACATTTTTCATGCGGATTGTTTGCATTGTCGATAGAATCCAGTTTCTGTTATTTCATCTCAGTTCATTGTCCCCTGTGTGTCAGGTAGAAATAAACCCACATTGCTGCACTAAGCAGTTGCTGAAAAAAATGAATTGCTTCTAAAATGGATCTTGCTGAACTATTTTCAATTAATATATAAAAGTATACCTGGGGCAGAATTTTTAGGTTGGCGGGCGGGTGCCTGCCCGATCTGATTGGACGCAAAATCGCACGAGGTGGCGGTCAGGCAAGTGCCCTGGCATCATCCCGCACTTGCGCGATATTTCAGTAGGCGGGCGCACGCCAGTGTCAGAAGCGTGCCCTCCGACAGTTAAGAAGACTATTAAAGCTATTAAAGTTCCAATTGTCCCTGATTTTTCATGGTCTGTCCAACCTTACGGTTGGTGGGCAGGCAAATCTGCCAGGTGGACTTTGTATCTTTGATGAAATGTCATCCAAGGGCGGGATGAAGATCCTGTTATTAAATTTTAAAAATATGTGTACGGACTGAATTTTCATCTTGTGTATGTTCAGGTGACGGATTCTGAGACGTGGACATTTTTTTCTGGATTTTAAAATCTTTATTTAATTGTTTTGAAGTCTTCAGGTCCCCTGAGGCAGCTCTCTGTCTTCAGGGAGCTTTCATTCAGCGCTCACCCTCCTCCCGACCCCACCCAGGCAGTGCTGAGCATTTCAGCGTGCGTTTCATGTCGGCTGGCCGTTAATTGGCTGGCCAGCGTGAAATCGCGGTCGGGGACCGATTGCGGGCGGCAGTCCATTCCCCAGCCGCTCCCCGGCCTGCCGATCATGCTCACACGCCAACCTAAAAATCCTGCTCCTGGACAAACTTTGCACTCCTGGCTGAAAACTTGCCATTTTCAAACCTAAGCTCACTATATTTAATACAATAAAGTAAAATAAAAACAGAAAATGCTGGAAAAACTCAGCAAGTCTGGCAGCATCTGTGGAGAGAGAAACAGAGTTAATGTTTCGAGTCCGTATGACTCTTCTTCAGGGAATAATTATTGAATTTGCTGTTTAGCCTCTGTACAAAACTGTCAAGTCTCTAATTTATTCAGAGGAGCGCACCCAGAGTGAATGCCAGCAATAGTGAATTATACATTTGATTTTAAAAGAGATAAAAAAGCATAGTGGTATTGTCACTTAACTAGTATTCCAGAGACCCAGGGTAATGCTTTGGGGAACCAGGTTTGAATCCCGCCTTGGCAGATGGTGGAATTTGAATTCAGTAAAAATCCGGAATTAAAAGTTTGATGATGACCATGAAACTGTTGCTGATTGTCATAAAAACCCATCTGGTTTAAGGAAGGAAATCTGTTGCCCTTACCTGGTCTGACCTACATGTGACTCCAGACCACAGCAATGTGGTTGACTGTTAAATGCCCTCTGAACAAGGGCAATTAGGGATGGGCAATAAATGCTGGCCTAGCCAGTGACACCCACATCCCATGAACGAATAAAAAAAGCAAGTAATCTCTAAAGTTGTATGGGGAAATAAACATACCAGTTAAGCACCTATCCATTTATGTTTGATATTACTGATCTAAATAGGAAGACTTTGGGTTTGGATCATACTTTGGAAGTCAAATTTAAATCGGTTTGATCTTTCATTGAAACTCCTATCCATGTGAATTGTGGAGGGAGTGAATTAACTCTGCGTTCAGTTTGAATTGAGTATGACATAACTGAGTTGTTTTTAAAATCTCAGTTCTTTCCAAAAGGTCTTCTAAGATCACTATTTCTGCTTGTGCTAACAATACACAGGGCAACATTACACTATTACATCTATGCATTGATTTTCCATCTTTTTATAAAGTTCCTTCATGGGCTGTGGGCGTTACTGGCTAGCATTTATTGCCCTTGTCCAGAGGGCATTTTTAAGATTTTTAAGAGAATTGCTGTAGGCCTGGAATCACATGTAGGCCAGACCTGGTCAGGATGGCAAATTAGTGAACTAGATGGGTTTTTACAACAATCAACAATGGTTTCATGGTCATCATGAGACTTTTAATTCCAAACATTAACCTGGGTCGCTGGATTACCAGTCCAGTGACAATACCACTACACCACTGTCTCCCCATTTTATCTGGTATAAAAGATTGAAGGTTCTACCTTCTCCTGTTGTATTATGATATCTTCTATACCAATGGCCCATTTTAAGTGCATGGCCTAGAAGTTTGATCGCACCAAAAACAGGCAGGCAGGCAGAGACAGCAAGATAAAAGCAAAATACTGCGGATGCTGGAAATCTGAGACAGAAACAAAAAATGCTGGGAAAACTCAGCAGGTCTGACAGCATCTGTGGAGAGAAAGACAGAGTTAATGTTTCGAGGCCATACGACTCTTCTTCAGAGCTGAAGGGAAGTAGAAATGTGATAAAATATATACTGTTTAAGGGGGGGGAACAGGTGAAGCTAGATAGAAGGCCAGTGATAGGTGGGGGCAACGGAGAGATTGCGAAAGAAGCCATAAACAATAGGGTTGTTAAAAGTGGTAGTTCTGGCTAAAGGAGGTGCTAATGGTGACATTAAGAGTGGAAAGCAGAATGTGATAATGGCAGGACCAGGGTAAGCACTCTGGAAAGTGATGGCCCTAGTGGGGATGGGGTGGGGAGAGGGGATGGTGGTGGGAAAAAAGATCAAAAAGGCTAAAAGCTGGGGATAAAACAATGAATAAAATGGAAATAAAAACTAATAATAATGAAAATATGGGGGGGAAATAAATAAATAAATAAATAAAAATTAACATGAATAAGAAAAAAGGGTGGGGGGGGGTCGGAAAGGGGGTGGGGATGGAGAAGACAGTTCATGATCTGAAGTTGTTGAACTCAATATTCAGTCCGGAAGGCTGTAAAGTGCCTAGTCGGAAGATGAGGTGCTGTTCCTCCAGTTTGCGCTGGGCTTCACTGGAACATTGAAGCAGGCCAAGGACAGACATGTGGGCATGACAGCAGGGTGGAGTGTTGAAATGGCAAGTGACAGAGAGGTCTGGGTCATGCTTGCGGACAAACCGAAGGTGTTCCGCAAAGTGGTCACCCAGTCTGCGTTTGGTCTCTCCAATGTAGAGGAGACCACATTGGGAGCAGCGAATGCAGTAGACTAAATTGAGGGAAGTGCAAGTGAAATGCGGCTTCACTTGAAAGGAGTGTTTGGGCACTTGGACGGTGAGAAGGGTGGAAGTAAAGGGGCAGGTGTTGCACCTTCTGTGATTGCATGGGAAGGTGCCATGGGAGGGGGTTGAGGTGTAGTGGGTGATAGAGGAGTGGACTAGGGTGTCCCAGAGGGAATGGCCCCTGTGGAATGTCGACAGGGGGGGGAAGATGTATTTGGTGGTGGCATCATGCTGGAGTTGACAGAAATGGCGGAGGATGATCCTTTGAATGTGGAGGTTGGTGGGGTGAAAAGTGAGGACAAGGGGGACCCTATCATGGTTCTGGGAGGGAGAGGAAAGTGTGAGGGCAGAGGTACGGAAGATGGGTCAGACACGGTTGAGGGCCCTGTGAACCACCGTGGGTGGGAAACCTCAGTTAAGGAAGAAGGAAGACATGTCAGAAGCACTGTTTTAGAAAGTGGCACCACTGGAACAGATGCGACTGAAGCGAAGGAACTGAGAGAATGGGATGGAGTCCTTACAGGAAGTGGGGTGTGAGGAGCTGTAGTCGAGGTAGCTGTGGGAGTCGGTAAGCTTGGAATGAATATTGGTGGACAGTCTATCACCAAAAATTGAGACAAAGAGGTCAAGGAAGGGAAGGGAAGTGTCGGAGATGCTCCATGTGAAAGTGATGGAGGGGTGGAGATTGGAAGCACAATTGATAAAGTTTTCCTGGTCCAGACAAGAGCATGAAGTGGCACCGAAACAGTCATTGATGTATTGAAAAAAGAGTTGTGGGAGGGGGCCTGAGCAGGACTGGAACAAGGAATGTTCCACATACCCCATAAAGATATGGTCATAACTGGGGCCCATGCGGGTACCCATAGCCACACCTTTTAGTTGGAGGAAGTGAGACAAGTTTAAGGAAAAATTGTTCAGTGAGAGAACAAGGTCAGCCAGACGGAGGAGAGCGGTGGTGGGTGGGGATTGTGTGGGCCTCTGTTCGAGGAAGAAACAGAGAGCCCTCAGACCATCCTGGTGGGGGATGGAAGTGTAGAAGGGTTGGATGTCCATGGTGAAGAAGAGGTGGTTAGAGCAAGGGAACTGGAAATCGGTGATATGATGTAGGACATCAGAGGAATCGTGGATGTAGTGGGAAGAGATTGGAAAAGGGGAGAGAGAATGGAGTCAAGATAAGAAGAAATGAGTTCCGTGGGTCAGGAGCAGGCTGACGCAATTAGTCTACCGGGACAGTCCTGTTTGTAGATTTTGGGGAGGAGGTAGAAGAAGGCTTTCCGAGGTTGGGAGACTATGAGGTTGGAAGCTGTGGAGGGAAGATCTCCAGAGGAGATGAGGTCAGTGACAGTCCTGGAAACAATGGCTTGATGTTCAGTGGTGGGGTCATGGTCCAGGGGGAGGTAGGAGGAAGTGTCTGCGAGTTGACGCTCAGCCTCTGCGAGGAAGAGGTCAGTGCACCAGACAACAACAGCACCACCCTTGTCGGCAGGTTTGATAACAAAGTCAGGGTTGGACCTGAGAGAACGGAGTGCGGTGAGTTCAGAGGCAGAGACAGCACTCGTGCCACAAATACCCATTTATATGGGCACAGAAGCCACTAGAAATTAGTGGTTGCAGCTCATTTTAGCAGATCAGACATCCAGCCAGTGCCATCTCTGCTGCTCATTGACTACAGCCTGTTTGGGTAGGGCTGAAGAACACTTCTTAGATGCAACTTATAGGCAGCCTCCAGCTTTTAAAGGGAGGCTGCATTTGACTGCAGGAAGCAATGATTGTAAATGTAAAACGTGCTCCAAAACTTCTAGATTAGGTCCGAGGTGCCTTTCATCTTGACCTTTAGATGTCACTTTGAAGGCCCTAGTTGCTAGGCCATAGCTGGTCCAGGTGGTGAACATGAGTAGGAAGATTATGTCCCCTCAACAGCAGGAAGCTCTCCAGCCAACAGCATCAAAACCAGTAAGCAGAGGTGGCTCATTTCCCTCCCATGATTAAAGTTTCAAAATGTAATTTAATGCATTTGCTCACTGCAGCCTTTATGGCAGTATTCAGGATGCCTGAGAGTTGGACACCTTCCTGTTCCTTCTCTTACACAGTCAGGTATGATGGTTGAAGACCCAAAAAGGTGCAAAATCCACTTAAAAATTGGAAAATAAATACAATCATTGTAGGGGGTGGTGTGTGTGTCAGTTTCACCTCTGACTTCTGAGCGGTTCGAATCGCTCCCACTCCCTGGGTTCTGGACCTTGGACTTATTTGGGGGTTGTGACAAAGTGCAGCAGACAACTGGTTTTGGTGCAAGAAAAACTGAGTTTATTGAAGTCACAAATGAACTTATAACATTAGGATTACACTGAGATTATACCGACTTACAAAGTACACTTAGTTAAGAATGGGGAACACACGGCATAACAAGGGAAAATCGCGCTACTAATCCCCTTACCCTTGTTCCACCCCCAAAACCTAACTAAATTGAACTAGGAGAGGTCAGAGATCATGTTCACCAACCCAGGGTTCCTTGACAGTGCGAAATCCAGCCAGGTAAGCCGGTTGCAGTTTTGGGGTACACTCTTTGTGTCCTTTGAGGCCTGCCGTCCCCACGTGGTCCTGGTCTGTGGAATCTGCAAAGGTTCTTCAGTTAAGTGGAGGACGCGGTTGTGGGTGGTCGATCTTCGTGGAGCGCTGCGGTTGCGGCCTTGTTGTCTTCGGTTGAGCCTGTCACCCTGTGCCTCTCGCGTGATGTTGCCTGCGGGCCTGCAAACCTCCAGATCTTCTTGCTTAAACTCTGTTTCAACCGCTCCCAGCTGCTCACTGCCCTGTGTCAGCTTTCAAAACTGCTTACCCTTCTGCTAGCTGTTTTCTCTCTCTCTCCTCCGCAACTGATTGCCCAGTTATACTGTCTTTCAAATTAGGTTAGTTCTTTGTTTGACTTTGGTGGGCTTCTCCTGGTGATTGCTGTCTCGTTGTATTTAATGGGCTCACATGATGTTTATCATTGTCTTCCTGCCTAGTAACTAGTTTTGAACTGAAAGCCATTGTATGTGTGGAGTATTGATAGGTTCGCATAATTGAATTGATTGTGCCTTCCTGCCTTAGTAGTTAGTAGCGATTATTTATGCAAGATTTTGATGGGCTTCAGATTCTTGTGAGGTGAAGCCTTTCTCTGGGTTGATTGTATTAAAGGGAAGAATGCGTATTCTGTCTCCTCTCGTTGTCTGGTTTCAGGCAAAACAATCCACACTGCACCCAACAAGCCCAGGCATGTCCAGCCCCAGGCCTTCACGGGCCCAGCCTCCTGTCTGCAGGGTTTTACACTTAACTCAGCAGTTTAAAAGTCCAAAAGTCATATCCTTGCTGATGATATGAAAAATGTGGGAATTTTGAGAACCCTTCATCATATCTTGTTTAAATAAAAGGCTGTGAAATGGTATGTATTCATTGATAATTTTAATGGCAGTAGCACCACAATGTGGACAGATAAACAGGTAAACAATTCAGACGAAAGGACATTGCCATGAAATGCCAAACTTTTGGTGGTGACAATTTTGAAAATGTTGTTAATCTAGTTGTATTTTAAATATTCATGCAATAATTCAGGAAAAGCCTATAAATTGCATTTAGGCAAATCACACACAAGAAAAATCTGCTTTAAGTAATAGAAACGCTGACAGATACAGCTTCCACTGGCATGTTTGGTGTCTGACTTGAGGACTTTACTATGTCCAATTGCTGAATAATTGGTCGATCAATAGGCAATTTGTATGTGTAAGGACAGTTTTCTAAATCAGAGTGTCTTGATACCCGTATTAAAACTCAGAAATACATAGACAATCTTTGTAAAAGAAAACATTGTATTCAGTGCAACACTTGCAGTATGGGGCCTTATGTGAAACTTGAAGCAATTTGAATGTCCAGTGATTCGGAGAGAGTTTTCTCTCCACTGCGTTCACTTCCATTAATTAGTTTCTTTGTGTTCAGTACTCCCTTTTTTCTCCTTATTATTCACTGCAGCTTATTTCCAGTTAAAGAGGGGGATTTTAATACTAAAGACTGTTTGGGTTTGATCCTATGTAATGACTTCTGAGTTTAACTCTTGTGCCTTTTGTTGTGTTGTGAGTGTGAAAGCTCCTCCACAAACGTGGGTTGCTGCTTATAATATTTAAATGAGGCAATTTGAAAAAGGTTTTCCCTTGGATTTAAATTTAGCACGACATGCATGGGTTTCCTGGGCTTCATGATTTTGACCCGTGATACAAAGGCAAGAAGACACAATGGCACTCATTGGACTCAAAAGGCAAATACACCAATAAATACTCCGTACTCAAAGCCACTTTCCTCCCTCCCACAGGGAAAAGATTTGTTGAGATTAATTATAATGAGAGGCTAATATTTACACTTTGGAGATACTGAGACTTAAAATCAAGATGAATGGTACCAGGGCTGCTTGGACAAGGAACGTGGTGGCCGTCAGCAGCTGCAACAGCAATAAAAGTAAGACCTTGCTGTGGAGAGACCTGCAGGTGGTCAGAAAAGTGGGGAGGCAGAATGAGGAGCAGCAGAATAGGGAGCAGCAGCACAGAGGCAAGCAGCAGCACAGAGGAGCAAGAGCAGAAACTGGGGCAACAGAGAGAGGGCAGCAGCTGAGAGAGGGGAGCAGCAGAGAGGGGAGCAGCAGAGAGAGTGGAGCAACAGCAGAGAGGGGAGCAGCAGAGAGTGGAGCAGCAGAGAGAGGGGAGCAGCAGAGAGAGTGGAGCAGCAGAGAGAGTGGAGCAGCAGAGAGTGGAGCAGCAGAGAGAGGGGAGCAGCAGAGAGAGTGGAGCAGCAGAGAGAGGGGAGCAGCAGAGAGTGGAGCAGCAGAGAGAGTGTAGCAGCAGAGAGAGTGGAGCAGCAGAGAGAGTGGAGAAGCAGGGAGAGTGGAGCAGCAGAGAGAGGAGCAGCAGAGAGTGGAGCAGAAGAGAGAGTGGAGCAGCAGAGAGAGTGGAGCAGCAGAGAGAGGGGTGCAGCAGAGAGAGTGGAGCAGCAGAGTGAGGGGAGCAGCAGAGAGTGGAGCAGCAGAGGGGAGCAGCAGAGAGAGTGGAGCAGCAGAGAGAGTGGAGCAGCAAAGAGAGTGGAGCAGCAAAGAGAGTGGAGAAGCAGGGAGAGGGGAGCAGCAGAGAGAGGAGCAGCAGAGAGTGGAGCAGCAGAGAGAGTGGAGCAGTAGAGAGAGGGGAGCAGCAGAGAGAGTGGAGCAGTCGAGAGAGGGGAGCAGCAGAGAGAGTGGAGCAGCAGGGAGAGGGGATCTGCAAAGGGGGAACATCAGAGAGCGGAGCAGCAATAGAGAGGGGAGCAACAGAGAGAGGGGAGCAGCAATAGAGGGGGGAACAGCAGTTGAGAGGAGAGCAGCAGCAGAGAGGGAAGCAGCAATAGATAGAGGAGCAGCAAAGCGGTGGAACAGCAGCAGAGAGGGGAGCAGCAGTGGGAGGGGAGCAGCAGCAGAGAGGGGAGCAGCAGAGAGAAGGGAGCAGCAGCAGAGAGGGGAGCAGCAGCAGAGAGGGGAGCAGCACAGAGAGCGGAGCATCAGAGAGAGTGGAGCAGCAGAGAGAGGGGAGCAGCAGAGAGAGGAGAGCAGCAGAGAGAGGGGAGCAGCAGCAGAGAGGGGAGCAGCAGAGAGAGGAGAGCAGCAGAGAGAGGGGAGCAGCAGCAGAGAGGGGAACAGCAGCGGAGAGGGGAGCAGCACAGAGAGGGGAGCAGCACAGAGAGGGGAGCAGCAGAGAGAGGGGAGCAGCAGAGAGAGGGGAGCAGCAGAAAGAGGGGAGCAGCAGAGAGAGGGGAGCAGCAGAGAGAGGGGAGCAGCAGAGAGAGGGGAGCAGCAGAGAGAGGGGAGCAGCAGAGAGAGGAGAGCAGCAGAGAGAGGGGAACAGCAGCAGAGAGGGGAGCAGCAGAGAGAGGGAGCAGCAGAGAGAGGGGAGCAGCAGAGAGAGGGGAGCAGCAGAGAGAGGGGAGCAGCATCAGAGAGGGGAGCAGCAGAGAGAGGTGAGCAGCAGAGAGAGGGGAGCAGTAGAGAGAGGGGAGCAGCAGAGAGAGTGGAGCAGTCGAGAGAGGGGAGCAGCAGAGAGAGTGGAGCAGCAGGGAGAGGGGATCTGCAAAGGGGGAACATCAGAGAGCGGAGCAGCAATAGAGAGGGGAGCAGCAGAGAGAGGAGAGCAGCAGAGAGAGGGGAGCAGCAGCAGAGAGGGAAGCAGCAATAGATAGAGGAGCAGCAAAGCGGTGGAACAGCAGCAGAGAGGGGAGCAGCAGTGGGAGGGGAGCAGCAGCAGAGAGGGGAGCAGCAGAGAGAGGGGAGCAGCAGCAGAGAGGGGAGCAGCAGCAGAGAGGGGAGCAGCACAGAGAGCGGAGCATCAGAGAGAGTGGAGCAGCAGAGAGAGGGGAGCAGCAGAGAGAGGAGAGCAGCAGAGAGAGGGGAGCAGCAGCAGAGAGGGGAGCAGCAGAGAGAGGAGAGCAGCAGAGAGAGGGGAGCAGCAGCAGAGAGGGGAACAGCAGCGGAGAGGGGAGCAGCACAGAGAGGGGAGCAGCACAGAGAGGGGAGCAGCAGAGAGAGGGGAGCAGCAGAGAGAGGGGAGCAGCAGAAAGAGGGGAGCAGCAGAGAGAGGGGAGCAGCAGAGAGAGGGGAGCAGCAGAGAGAGGGGAGCAGCAGCAGAGAGAGGGGAGCAGCAGAGAGAGGGAGCAGCAGAGAGAGGGGAGCAGCAGAGAGAGGGGAGCAGCAGGGAGTGGGGAGCAGTAGAGAGAGGGGAGCAGCAGAGAGAGGATCAGAAGAGAGGAGAGCAGCAGAGAGAGGGGACAGCAGAGAGAGGGGAGCAGCAGAGAGAGGGGAGCAGCAGAGAGTGGGGAGCAGCAGAGAGAGGGGAGCAGCAGAGAGTGGGGAGCAGCTGCAGAGAGGGGATCAGAAGAGAGGAGAGCAGTGTATAGGTTTGTGGTTGCAGAAAGCACTACCCATAGATGTAGAGGAAGTAGCTCAGCTTCCGTGACCTCTCAATTGACCACTGTCTGCAGATACTATGGCTGTCAGGTCAGGCAATGACAGACATCTGTAACCTAGGTAAAAGAAGATCCGATCCCTGGCCAGGCATTACTAGTGGCTGTGAAAGTGACCATCACCCTTAACTTTTTTACCACCGAATCCTTCCAGGGCTGCAGTGGAGACATATTCAGGATCTTTCAGCGGGTGGTGCACGAATGCATAAGGCTTGTTTGTTAGGACCAGCAATTATGTCCATTTCACCTATGATGACACTTGAGTTTGCCTTTTTGGTTGGTTTCCCAAGGTGCTGATGAGATGTGCATTATCTGAGATATCGGGCTGAATGTTATGCTCCTTGCCAGTGGATTTAAAGGTGGTGGGGTTGGTAGGGTCATGTAAAATGCAAAATGTGGCCTTCCCACCACCTACCCGCCCACCCTCAAGCTGTCTGAAATTTTACAGAGGGCGGAGGAGGCGTCGGGCAGCTCGTCCACCCTTGGATCTATTGAGGCCTTAAGTGGCCAATTAATAGCCACTTAAATGCCTCATCCTATCTCCACTGGTACTTTACCCATAGTGGGGGATGGCCCTCACCTTGCTGGAACCCCAGCAGCTTTAGCTGCACGGGCTGGTGTCAGGCAAGGGTGGGGGGTCCTCCTTTGTTGGTTCCCAGGGCCCATTGGAGGCACTCCCTGCTAAGGTCATCCCACCCTTTAACCCTCCCTTATGACCTCTTGAACACAGCCCAAGACCTGCCCCCCTCCCCCCACCTTGCCAAGACTCCGAACCCCGGACTTGGCTGGTCTCCGCAGCATAGTGGGACTGACTGTAGTCCCAGCAGTGGCTACCGCTCCTAGGGCTGGTGCTGCTGGGGCTACAGAGCTGTCAGCCATCTGAATGGCCAGCAGCTCTCTAAGGCAGGTCTTCCTCCCGAGAAAGGGACAGAAGTCTCGCCTTAAAGAAACTAGTACTGCTCCCAGCATTAAATTGCTGGAGGGCAGCAGTCGGGATTGTGGGTGGGCACTCCCTGGCTTTTAAGTCGGGGTGGGGTGGGGGATGGTGAGGAGGGAGTGCAGGGACCTCGGTGCCCTGTAAAATCCAACCCTTCATTTATACCAATTTATAAACATATTATAAATGAATCTTAAGACGCATAAACTGTCTGCTGGGTCAGGTTACAAAATTTTGTTAATGGTGCATCATTAACTTGAAAGAAAGTTAACTGTTTCTGCTAATTTTGCCCCAATGGCTGGGCCTCTTTGTGGTAAGGAAAACACAATCTGGTGAACATTAATCTTGGACAACATTAATGAAAAATTATAGCACTTGTGGTGGTGAAGGACCATGGACTATGTATGTCATATTGCTGGAGCAGGATCATGTTAAACTGCAGTCTCACCTCACAGAGTACTACCCGCAAAAGGCGGGATTGTCGTGCCCGCTGGTGTCGAGCGTGCTCAGTGGCGTGAGACAATATGGCGAGAAGGCCAAAAATCGGTTTCACGACATCGTGAAGCCAATTTGCGATCGTCCGCTCAGCCCATCGATGGCGGGCCTTGTCCTCCGCCATCGGACGTTGGGAACCTCATTGTAATTCGTCTGCATATCATTATAAGGCCAGACTGCCAGAATCATCCCCCGTGCCCCCTCCCCCCGCTGGATCGTCAGTCCACGTTGGCATGATTGCACACTGGTGCAGAACACGTCTTGTTAAGTGTGACGTGCAGAAGTCAGGACTTACCGCCAGGGCCTTGCTCAAATCACGGGCGTCCGAGGAGCTGAAGATGCTGGAGCCCGACACCAAGGGCACATTGGAGGAATGTCCATGGCATGATGGGTGGATTCTCATGGAGATAGCTCTACCATGTCCATGAAAAGCTCATGGAAGTTGAAAAGTCACCGTTGAGGGTTTGCTCACAACGGATGATGGTTGAGGGGGTGGAGGGGAAGGTCCAACAGTGTTTGGGAGGGGGAGATGTACCGGAGGGTGGGAGAGGAAGATCTAGGATTTCTTGGAGAAGAATAGGTGTCAGGATGGGGGGAGGTTGGGGTGGTGGTAATGAAGGTGTCAGGATGGGATGCGGTTGGGATGGGGGGTAGTGAAGATGTCAGGGTGGAGGCTGGGAGAGGGAGAGGGTGTATGGGATAAGGAGGGGTTAACAGGGCAGAAGACGGCAACTTGGAAAGTAGGTGTAAGGGGGTGGAAGGTGCAAGGGAAGGAGTTCAGATGAGGAAAGGAGTGCAGAGAGGGCAGGGACTCTGTGGAGAGGAAAGAGTGTGGAGAGGGGAGGAAGTCTGGGGGGAGGAAGGAGTGCAGAGAGGAGAGGGAGTAAGGATGGAGGAATAATTAAGGGTGGAGGATGGAGTCGGGAAGAGGGAAGGACTAAAGGTGGAGGAAGATGTAAGGCTGGAGGAAGAAGTAACATTAGAGGAAAGGGTCGGGTGGGGGCAAGGACTAAGGTTGGCGGAAGAAGTAAGGGTATCTGAAGGAGTCAGGAACAGGGAAGTTCTAAACCGGGGTGGAGTCGGGGGAGGGGAAAACTAAGGAGGGGTTTCCAAATGGGGTGGGGGCAAGGAATTCCAAGGGGGAAAGGTTTTCCAAGGGGAAAGGGTCTGCAGGGGGAAGGGGTCCGAGTTTGCGGGGAGGGGGGGAGATGTCCAGGTGAATGTGCAAGTGAGGGCTCTGATAAGTCCATGACTGACTCCAGGGGAGCGAACTGAGGGTGGACATGGAGCGAGGGAGCGGTGAGACTGACCGAGGGCAGAGTGAGGCGGTAGGGTGGGAGGGTGAGGGTTCAATAGTAGCGGTAGAAGGGGAGGCGAGAGTGGTTGGTGGGGACTTAGAGGCAGACACGGGCCCAGGGGGTGGGAAGGATGAGGTCAGGGAGGTGAATGTGGATGGGGGGGTGGGATTTTCAGGAAGGAAGGGGACATGCACATTCGTCTGGGCATTTCCAAAGGAAAAGAGTTGTGTCTGGTAGGTCACAGAGGGGAGGTGGAAGGTGATTGAGGAAAGGAAATGGGTAACTGGGGGAGGGGAAAAGAGTGGGGTGCTTGTGGAAAGTGAATCCAGACCATGCTGTATAAATCGAAAGTGAAACGACAGTCGTGCTGGGCGGGAACAGGTGCTGCATGGGAGTGCGATCAGTGGGTAGGCGGAGATGCAGGTCAGCTCAGATGGTCAACTGAAAGCGAACCCCAGCAGGCAGCATTGCTCAGGACATTGAGATGTGTGTGATACGTGAAGGATCTATGTGTGTGGGAGAGAGCGCTTGCACGAGGCTCTGAGAGGCCCTGCCCCACACACACACTTCTCCCCCCAGAATCACTCGTTGGCCAGCTGCTCCCTCTGCAGTGACAGAGGACGAGGTTGAGGGGCTCACAGGCAAAGGGGACTCAGAGGGAGAGGACAGCCTCTGAGATTCCTGAGCGGATGACCCAGGGGTGACCTTCTCCCTTCGGGTGCCCGAGGGCCCCGGTCTGCCTCCTTGAAGGGAAGGAGCACCTGGAAGAATGTCGAGGTGCCCCATTTCCCTCTCACATTCCACTGCAGGAACTCACCCATGGCTCCCGCGATGGAGTGCAGGTCTGCACACATCTCCTTGTTCTGCTGGACCAGGGTCTCCATGTTGCCCGCCATACTCCCCATGGAGACCTTCGTACACGTAGGGGCACCACTTAATCAGAGAACAGGCAGACGCACTCGTCTGACTCATGTGCCACTCTGTTGAGGGTTCCAACAGCTCTGTGTGATGTTCCCACACCTTCTGCTGACTCTCAAGGGTGAGCTGGAAGGCCAAATCCAGAGGCTTGTCATCTATCTCGGACCTGACAGATGCCTCTTCCCCAGTGGTCCTCCAAGTCCTGGGGAGCTCAGCCGAACCTGCCTCCTCCTGATTTGGACATGTGTCCATATCCTCACCAGTCAGCACAATGGCACATCCTCAAAGTGAGTGAGGGGCCTAATGTGGGCCACTCTACCCCCTGGTCTGGGACCTCTACCTGCTGATGTGAGCAGGCTTCTCCTGCATGAAAACAAATGGAGAGAGTGTGAGCAGGACTCACATAACTGCGTGGGATGTTTGTGTGGTGAGCGGAGCCATGGACAGGATGAGGATGCCAGCTCGAGAGGGTATGAGCCTGATGGAGATGTGAGGGTGTGTGTGAGAGTTAGTGGTGTTGTCCCTTGAGGTGTGAGATCCCTGTAGATGTGTGATGGGTTTGTGAGTGTGAGTTGAGAGTGATGAGAAGTGTGACTTACCCCGTCAGAACGGATGAGGCCATTCATCCTGTAGTGGCACTGGGTGGCTGTCCTCTTTTGCAGGGCATTGGCACTGACCACTGCCTCCCAGGCTGGATTGGTGATGCAGCTGCCCATCCTGTGGCCAGAGCGGGGGTAGAGGACAGCACCGCGAGCCTCTACAGCATTCAAAAGGCGCTCGAGGGACTGAAGCGGGGGGGCTGCAGTCATTTTGCCTTTCGGGGCCATCCTGCCTTCCGTGCATCGGTCCTGGGCTGGAAGCACTGAGAGGTGTGCACTTTAAATGTGGCGCCCAGTGTGATGAAGTGGCGAGGTAATGGCGCGGTGGACGAATGAGTGCCCACCCGCCATGGAAACAACGCAATTCCCGGGAATGCATCATTAATGTGGCGGGTTTGGGCTGATGCGGCATGAAAAGCCACCATTGCGGCTGGTGGGTAGAACGTATTCCCAAACACTTTTCACATGATAAACAAGCTGGTTCAGGTTAAATATGCCTCTTGTCTCTCAATGCCCTATGCTTTTCAATGGTATTATCAATAGCAATTGCCTTTTAAACTTTGCATAGGAGGCAAGGCTCCCAGAGGCTGGGAGGCAAGTTGGTGTCTTACCCCAGTAGAAATTCCATTTGCAGTTCAGACAAGACCATGGGCAGGATTTTCCCCTCATCGGGTGGGCGAGGCGGGCGGGCCCAGGAGCAGCCGCGGCACCGCCCGCTGCCCGCGATTGGGCCCTGACCGCGATTTCATGCTGGCGGGACAATAAAGGCCCAGCATGAAACGCGGCTCCGCACTGGTCGGGAATGGCCGAGTGGGGTCGGGGACCTGTCGACCGCCAGGTCCAATGGCAGCCCGGCGGCTGGTTTAAAAACAGCCCAGGCAGTCCCAGATAGGCTGCCAGGGAAGGACTTCTGTCTGCCACTCTAACAACGAATCCGAGGGAGGCTGCAAACGCCAGGTGGGAGAGCGGGTCGGACGGGCAGTCGACCCCACCCCCCTCCCTCCCCCTCACTTTTCAGATGAGCGCCTCGCTGTCCTCCTAGAGGAGGTGGCTACCCGGAGGGACACCCTTGTCCTCAGAGACGGAAGGAGGAGGCCACCACACCTCACCAAGAGGGCATGGGAGGAGGTGGCAGCCCAGGTCAGCAGCCATGACGTGGTGCAGCACGCCTGGATCCAGTGCCATTAGCGCTTCAATGACCTGGTGCGCTCAGGAAGGGTGAGCACTGTGTTGGCATGGGTCAGTGTGCAGAAGTGTAAAGGTATGGCTGTCCCCCCCGTGGACCTCAGGGGTGCTAGAGCCTGAGTGCCACCTGTCAAATGCACCAGAGCAGGCCAAGGGGGTGAGCCCTGGCTGCTTGGACTGGGCGCCTTGTGGCTCAAGGACCACGACTTGGATGCGCCTTGTCAAGTGTTCCTCAGCTGGGGTTGGCCAGTCTGCAATGGCGCTGCAGGCAGAGAGTGGACTAATCAATGCTTCTCTGTCCTTTCAGGAGAAGACAAGCCATAACCAAGCCGAGAGGGAACGTACAGGCGGAGGCCCGCCCAACCCGTTGCTGCGCTATTTGAGCAGGACGTCCTCGAGCGCAAGAGCCGGCACATTCCCCGTGCAACCGGGTGTGGAGAGGCGGGGGTGCCAGGCAAAGGTAAAGGCACAGAGGCGAGAGTTTTGGATTGTGGAACCATTCTAGTGTAGTCTCTTCACTGATGGGAGCCTCGAACCTGGAGTCCCCATTGATCATTGAAAGACGATGACACCATGATGCAGATCTCCATTGTCTCACCCGCGTGCCTGGCATCCACAGTGACAGAGGGTTGATTTTAACTAATGGCATGTCCTTCTTCTCTCTTTTAGGTTCGCCAGCAGGCATCCGATCTCCAGACCCCAAAGGGCCACCCCTGAAGCCGGAGGACTACTGGGCGTTATTATCACCTGCAGCACACCCGATCTCTGAAGCAGGCACCAGCGTAGATACCAGCACCTCAATGAACATTATATCGGTGGCTAGTATCCCGGTGCACATTGGTGAGGGCACTTCACAGTCGCTTGAGGTGCAGGCAGAGGCAGAGAGTGCCCAGAGTGACGGCAGTCGGAAGACTGCTGGAGACCAGGACGATGCTCAGTTGAAGGCTGATGATGAGCCTCTAGAGGCATCCATTAGGTGGCAGATGCTGGATGTCCAGTGAGATGTATGGGAGTGTCTGGCGGAGATCCATGAGGGTCTGCATGTCATGGTCTCTGTGATGGAGGAGTCCATGCGGAGCATGAGCACTGTGTTGACCGTCATGGGCAGGCACACTGCCTCCTCCATTGAGAGAGTGGCGATTCTCATGAAGAGGCAGCTCCAGGGACAGTATGAGGGGTTCCTGGGGTTGCGCTCAGACCTGCAAGCCCTCACACAGGCACTGAGCTCAGGCGGTCAGTGCCAGTGTGCGAGATGGATGCGGCACCCAGTATCCCAGCTCAGTGCCCATCCATCAATGGTGAGCAGGGAGGTCCAGAGCAACCTCACATTGGCAAGACAAGCTGCCAGTTGTCTCTGCAGCTCCTCTCAGGGAGCTCTGGATGACAGCAGCAGCTCCTCTACCCCTCTGCCAGTGACTATGGCATCTGATGAGGCTGTGGCGACTGGGGAGATGCCAGCCATGGCACTGGCCGCTCCCTCCCAGGTGGAGCCAGCACAGGCTCCATAGGCCAGAGGACGACCACAAAGGTCATCAAGGCCAACAAGACAGCACAGTCAGAAGCCTGTATTCAGTGCCGGTGCCAGCACTGGGGGGAGTGCCTGGACGTAACACTCAGAAACATAAGTTAAAAGCACCATGAGCACAAGAGAGACAGTGCATGGGTGATTTTATGTTCATTTCTGTTTAATTTATCTATACTGGTCTGGGATTGAGTACCAGCAACGTTTATGTAAATAGTTTTGATCTGTCACACAGAGATGAATTTTGCTTCTGTCGACAAAGCCTTTGTATGCTTCACCTTTTTACTTTATTGCTACAGGGTATGCCAGTATGTAGTGCTGGACGTAAGTGGCTCTGAACTTTATTGCACAGGCACTGAGTGTTCTTTGTATTGAAATGATGTGGTCCTTTCAGGCATCTAGGGTGGAGGAGGAAGCACTGCTTGTGTTTGAAACTGGTTTTTGGTAGCCTAGCTGAAGGAATGTTGGATCAAGGCATCCCTGGCATCCTTGCCTCCCTGGAGGTTACTGGGGTCTGGCTCCACGCCCTCAGCATTCTCCTCACCGTACTCCTTTTCGGACTCATACTGGACTCATCATCTGTGACCTACGCATCTGCATCAAGATCCTCTTCCTCCAATGGGTCACCCCTTGCCAGTTGCCAGATTGTGGAGAGCGCAGCATGCAACCACGATCAGTGAGTATTCTGGTGAATATTGTAATGCTCCCCCTGAATGGCCCAAGCATCGGAAGCGCATCTTGAGAAGACCTACCACGGTCCTTTTGGAGGCATGGCTCATATTGTAGCACTTCTCTGTCTCTGTTCTTAGGTGGCAGAGAGGCATCATGAGCCACCTCTACAATGGATAGCCCTTGTCACCCAGCAGCCACCCATCTAGCTGGGCTGGAGCACTGAAGAGCACCAGCATCTGGGAGTGTCTCAGGATGTACGCGTCATGGGAGCTGCCTGGGTACCTTGCACAGATTTGCAAAATCAGCATCCTGTGATCACACACTATCTGCACGTTCATGGAGTGAAAGCCCTTCCTGTTGACGAAGGCACTGGGTTCACCTGCCGGTGCCTTGATGGCCACATGTGTACAGTCTATAGCACCCTGGACACGGGGGAAGCCAGCAATCACTGCAAACCCTCTGGCTCGCTCTGCCTGGCTGGCCTCATCCGTATGGTAAAAAATAAAGTACCTGCCTGAACAGAGCTTCTGTCACCAGCTTGACACAACAATGGACAGCTGATTGGGAGACTCCACAAAGATCCCCCGCTGAGCCCTGGAAAGAGCCAGAGGCATAGAAGTTGAGGGCCACTGTGACCTTCAGAGTCACTGGCATAGGGTGTCCACCCACACAGTTGGAGGTGATCTCAGGCCCAATCATCTGACAAATGGAGGTCACGGCCTCCCTGGAGAGGCGGAGCCTCCTTCGACATTGCACCTCAGACATATTGAGGAAGCTGCATCACTGCCTGTAAACCCTGGCAGCAGGACAGTGGAGTCTTCTGCGGCCCCTTCCACCTTGGACTACCTGCGGACCCTGCACCCCTTGCGCCAGCGCCTCTCCTCCACAGGTCCCTACCCTGAAAGCTGCATTGGGACATGTGGCCTCCTGCCCCTTCTGCCCCTCTTCCTCCTCCAGCAGAGACCACAATCCCCATTACCAGGGTAAGGGAAGGCTGTCTGATACCTGGAAGGGTCCGAACAGTCTGAATCCTCCGAGGGCCTGGCAGACCAGCAATAAGTCCTGAAATGAGGCCTGGAAATGCTAAGAATGAAGCCCCGAACAGAGATGATGCTGCCAAGTACCAATAAGTAACCATCTGCAAACTATCTCCAAAACTCCTCACTACTCACACTGGCAATGCTGCTGACCCTTTTTATCTGGCCCTTGGATGAGGCACGTGAAAATGTCGGCCGGTTACCTGCCCGTTTTGCCCGTGCGACGAGCAGAAAATCGCATGGGAAAGGTAAAATCACAGTCAGTTGGACTGTTAAGGGCCTTAAGTGCCCTGTTAATTAATGGCGGCCGTCGCTCCGGCACCTGCGCACGCCCGCCGAGCGAGATATTGCGTGAGTGCGTGATGATGTTGGGATGCTCGCCCAACGCCATCGCGCGTCGTTTTACTCCCGATCGGGTCAGGCGCGCACCTCCCTGCGTGACGAAAAATTCTTCCTCATGAGATTTTATCCACTAATAACACTGGGGACTGTTTTCAGACTTTGTCTGGGGATTATATTTGTTGTTATACAGCGTGGTGCAAGATTTTCCGGTCATTTCATTGAGCCGCTAGGGACTTATTAGCTGGAGTTATTGATGGAAAATTTGAATACTAAGCGGAACACAAACATTCTAATACAATTGAAATCCTGGGGAAAGACAATTTTGTGATAAGTTTGTTTTCAAACCATGTTTTCAAATAATCACATACAAGTTTAGTGGTATATGACCTATATGTCTATCACCTTAAACTGCGAGAGATATAGACAGATAAGATCAGTGAAATTATCCAATTGGGGATCTGTTCAATTCTTTCTATCTATCTATAATTGTTTTGTATTACTGTTCAGTGTAGTATAAGGAACATATAGAGGAGGATTTTTCCCTCGTCAGGGGGGCTGGGTGGGAGTGAGCGGGCGGGAAGCCGACCACCGCCCACGATCGGGGTCGGACCGCGATTTGACCCTGTCGGGCTAATTAAGGCCCGCCCAGCCTGCCTGCTGACCAAAATATCGTGCGAGTGCGCAATGACGTTGGGACACTTGCCCGACGTCCTCGTGCATCATTTTATGCTCGGTCGGGTCAGGCGCGCACCCGCCCGACAAGCTAAAAATTCTCCCCATGGCTTAATGTGGGACTGAGTGCAGTACCTCCCACACAGTGATATAAAAGAACACAAGGCCCATCACCTAAGGGTCAGCTTCGTGTTGGACAGAGCTGTAGAGCAAGCATGAAGACACCTCCTAACTTATAGCCTTTACTGTATATTTGTAAATAGTTCCAAGAGTCAATAAAGACTTACAATGAACTTATGTATAACTACAAAGACACTTCATTGATTTGAACACTGTTCAAGTAAGTGAATTTTATTGGTCTGGGTTTTGCAACGGTAAAGATAGGGAAACTTTCAATGTTCACCATCATTATTCCTCTGAAACAGACAGCAACTTCTGAAGATGGCAAATGTGCAGTTAAACATAGAAACCTAAAAGTTGCTGTCATGATTCTATGGTTCTCTATTGGGTCCACTATTGAAGTGCCCCCAGACTACAAACAATTAAAAACCACTGACCTGACAAGAACTTGCCCATTTATGTTATTAGTCTGATGGTTAAAAACCCTTGAAAAAGTTACACTTTCTTGAATGAAATGGATTTTTTAATGATGTACTAAGTTCATAATTACTGCTGAACAGCTTCACTGGCCCTGAAATGTTACATTTATATTTGTACAATGTCAAGTTTCTCTATTACGAGAAAAAAAATCTACCTACCTTTGATTTTTTTAAGAGTGTTTGTTTATGATACTCCAGCTTCTATCTAAATCATGTGCACGTCCCAACAATTTATTTCCCTCTGTAAATTTTAATCAAAAATGAAGACAATAATGTATTTTATTTTCTTATTTGCTGACTTTGAGACTCCTTCAATGTGATTGGCTACTTCCCCTGCTTAATGACATCATTGTGCTGGGAGAGACATCCTTGACTGAGCACCAGCTTCAAACTGACATCAGGATAGGGGAATCCATGCTGGGCAGCTTCTTTGAGCTTAATGGCGACTGCAAAATCTGGCCAACATTTGTTGGCCTTACTTTATTCTACTGTGCACTTTCCTGGGATCGAGATTCTCAGCTGAATACTGAGCAGAACACAAACATTCTAATACAATTTAAGTCCTGGGGAAAGACAATTATAGTGTCAGGTATTACAGGTCAGGAAAGGACTGCTTCGTGCACAAATCAAATATCAAATGGTTTCAAATATTCATGTTACATGCCAAGAACCAGATGTCAACATCGATCTTAACATGCGTATTATATTTAACATTAAAAAATAATTGGAAATCGTATTTGGCCAAGGACATTTACATTAAACAAATAAATAGGCGGCATTTTACAGCCCTATCATGCCAGGGCCAGAGCTGGAAATTACAGCAAATCATTGAAAACTCCATTGATTTCGGCGGGACCAAAGATCCTGTTGGCAGGAGAGGCTGTAATATTCCGACCAATGAATCTTATGACCCTTGCTGCTGGCTGTGGCCCTCTACTTCACCTTGAACTGCATGATTGAATGAATGAATGGGTCTCTCCAGTTCTTGACCATTAGAATTTGAGCTTCCCATCTGACAGGGTATAAATGCCCAGAAAGAGAAAAAAATACAGTTATTTCCAAACAATTTTTTTAGAATCAAAACCTCACTCTGGCCTCGCATCATTCATTATCATGCTTGCTTAGATTAATATTCCGGTACAGAGCTTTCCAGTTTTCAATAGCAAATCTTACTCATATTTCAACCTTTATTCCATAGTTAGGAGTGTTCTCCTCAGAGCAGAGAAAGTTAAGGAGAGATTTACTACAGGCATTGAAAATCATGCAGGATTTAATGGACTAAGGGCGGAGTCATTCCAGGATTGCGCAGTGTGGTAGCGGACATGAAAAATGTTTTACCCGCCGGCTGCAATGGTGAGTTTTCGCATCATATCATCTGCTTCCCGCCTCATTAATTATGCATTTACAGGAAACACGCTGTCTCACTGGTGGGTGACCTCTGAATCGCCCGCCACGCTGTTACCTCACCGTTTCCTCACTCCTGGTGCCATACCTAAACTGCAGCCATGCACACAGTTCTCAATGCTTGTAGCCCAGGACTGCTCCAGTGAAGACATGGCCTTGAAAGCCAATAAGGGTTCAGTGACCTTTTGGAGGCCGGCCAGCCTCCAACCCCGCTCTGGCCGCAGGAGGTCCAGAATCTCACCGCTCCGGCTTGGGAGGCGGTAGCAGTGGTGATCAATGCCAATGCTGCACAGAAGAGGTTGACCATCCAGTGCAGAAAGGGGATGAATGATCTCATCCATGCCGCCAGGGTGAGGCAAACATCTCATCACTCTAAACTCACATACGCACAAGCCCATCACACATTCACTGACATCTCACTCGCTGCCAGCTCAAGGGTCATCACCACTCACTCTCTCACACACACCCTCACATCTCCATCTGACATCATCTCCTCTGGAGACTGTCTCCTCAGCCTTCACCATCTTGAGGCCAGTTGCACAGATCAACATGTGCCCCCACACACACACCCTGGGACACACTCCTTCCCCAGAACAACCCTCATTCGCAGCCTTTTCCCTTGCCTTGGCCACTTCTCTCCCTTCCCTAAGCAAGCCCTAACCCTGCAGCCATTGAAAAGCCACCCCTGCCTTACGGCTGGTCTGCTAGGTAGACACCTGCCCGAGAGCCCCATTAAAAGTGATGTGGTGCTGCCTGCGAAGCCTGGTACTGATGACCGCGTGTGCTGCCCGAAGCAAGGTAGGCAAACAAACCTCACCAGGTGCATGTCACTTATGGACAGCTGTGAAACATGTCAGTATGATGCCCAGATGTTCCATCGTGGGGGGATGATTCTGACGAGCAGGCCTCATAATGAGATGCTAAAGTATTGAAGTTAGGTTCTGACGTGTGGTGGTGAGAAATGCAGCCTGCCATTGACGAGTGGAGCGGACGATCGCAAACTGGTTTCACGATAGCGTAAGACCGATTGTTGGGCTTCTCGCCATGTTGTCTGGTCACGCCGCAAAACACGCCCAACACCAACGGTAGCGGAAAATTCCACCCTAAGTGAGGAGAAACTGTTTCTGCTAGCAGAAGCGTCGGTGTCCAGGGGACACAGATTTAACATAATTGGCAAAAGAGCCAGAAATGAGGTGATTTTTTTATGCAGCAAGTTATTGTGGCTTGCAAGGGAAAACCAGTAAAACTTGGAAATGGAGGGCACGAGTAAAACTTGTCCATACTTGTCTTGTATACCTTATAATGGAACTCCAGAGTTACATGTGCCAGTATTACTGATTTTTACTGGGATTTGAACATTTTGAACTGGTTTTTCCTTGTTTG
Organism: Cetorhinus maximus; assembly: GCF_964194155.1. NCBI lineage: Eukaryota > Metazoa > Chordata > Chondrichthyes > Lamniformes > Cetorhinidae > Cetorhinus > Cetorhinus maximus. Next base: position 32,497,692 of record NC_135896.1, on the reverse strand, counting down.
ATTCAATAGTAGCACGCAAAGAGAATTGAATATATAATTGAAGGGGAGAAAGTTGTAGATTATGCAGAAAGGACAACTGAGTAGAGCTAGTTAGTTAGCTCTGTAAAACAGATAGAATAAACAAAAAGAGCTGAATGGCCTCCTTCTGTGCCACAAGATTCTATGATTTAGCAAAAATAAAGCATTATAAGTAATGCAGATTATAACTAGTTGTTGATGTAGACCATGAACACCAGGACGAAAGAGAGGTGGAGATGCAGAGGTTTAGGGAGGGAATTCCAGAACTTGCTGCCTAGGCAGCTGAAGGCACAGCTACCAATGGTGGAACAATTAAAATTGTGGATACTGAAGAGGCCAGAATTAGAGGACCACAGATATCTTGGAGGGCTGTAGGGTCAGAGGCGATTACAGAGATAGGGAAGAGACATGACCATGGAGGGATTTAAAAACAAGGATAAGAACTTTCAAATGTAAACGTTGCTTCACTGAGAGCCAATATAGGCCAGCGAGCTCAGGGTGGTAGGGGATGGGACTTGCTGTGAGTAAGGGCACAGGCAGCAGATCTCAAGTTTACGGAGGTAGAAAGTGGGAGGCCAGCCAGGAGTGAATTGGAATAGTCAAGTCCAGAGGTAGTAAAGGCAAGGATTAGGGTTTCTGCAGCAGATGAGCTGAGACAGGGGGGAAGTTGGGCGATGTTATGGAAGTGGAAATAAGTCGTCTAAGTGATGCTGCGGTTAGGTGGTTGGAAGCTCATCTTGGAGGCAATTGTGACACAAAGGCTGCAAATCGTCTGATTCAGCCTCAGGTCGTTGCCAGTGAAAGGGATGGAGTATGGAGCTAAGGAACAGAATTCTTAGTGGGGACCGAAGGCAATAGCTTTGGAGTTTCAATTGTTTAATTGGAGGAAGATTCTGCTCACCCAGTACCAGATGTCAGACAAACAGTCTGAGAATTTAGATACATTGGAAGTGTCGAGGGAGGTGCTGGGTGTCATCAGCATACATGTGAACATTAACTCGGTTTTCAGATGATGTCACCGAGGGGCAGAATGTGGAGCATTAATAGAAGGAAGCCAAGGATAGATCCTTGGGGAACATCAGAGGCAATAGTGAAGGAGTGGGCAGAGAAGCCATTGTATGTGAGTCTCTGGCTACAGTTAAATAAGAATACAACAAAGTGAGTGCAGTTCCACCCAGCAGGCCAACAGTGGAGAGACTTTGGAAGGGAATAGTGTGGTCAATCGTGACAAAGGCTGCAGAGAGGGAAAGTTACCTTTGTCACGATCACATAGGATGTCAGTTGTGACTTTGATAAGAGCTGGTAAAGTGGCAGGGAGGAAACCTGATTAGAGGGCTTCAAAAGTGAAGTTCCAGGAAGGATGGGCACGGGGACAATGGCACATTCAAGGACTTTGGAAAGGAAATGGAATTTGGAGATGGGGCAATGGTTTACAAGGATGTGGAGTCTAGGGATGGTGATGACAGATTGAAAGGAGAGGAGGACAGTACTGAAGTAAACCATTAACAATATCAGTTAAAGTGGGTAACAGAAAGAGGAGTTCTGCAGTCAGCAATATTGTGCGAATAGCATTGAGGGTCTCATGGACTAGATGAGATTGGGGAGCAGAGGGGTGGACATAGGAGAGAAACTGGAGAAAAATGTGAGTTTAGAGCTGGGAAGGGGGAGCTTTAGAGGAAGTATGGCCCAGTGGGCTAGTGAATAGAAGGGAAACAGCAGAGGCAGCTGGTTGGGTGGCCTTAATCTTAGTGACAAAGAAGTTCATGAAATTCATACCAACAAACCTTGCAGGTGCATTCAGCATCACTGTCTAATCTCCTCCTCACATCCCCATCTGACCATCCACCACTGGCACTCACATGCATCTTAATGCAATGTCACACCGATCCCTCACTGTGACCCTCTACAAATGCTGCCATTTCATCATCTCAATGGATTCAATTTCTGACATTAAAAGGACTCTTCTTTCCTGTTGTAGGGTGGCTGAGTTGTACTATTATTGATAGAGCTGATCTACATTTTACACGACCCTATCGATTACTACAGATCATGTGATCTTCCCTAACAAGCATTATTCTTAAAGGTACATTACACACTAAATAAAACCATAATTTCTACATTCCTCCCCCTTTAACTTGGCTATACATATTATATTTACCAGTACATATTTTTCAAGACAACATAATATTTATAGTGGGGAAGGAATTTACAAGTTCAGTCTTTCAGGTGGTTTCCTGCTGCATGTGGAATGTCACAGCTCCACAACTTCAGATTCTTTGTCAGGAACCACATTTTCAGTGTTGGCTAAACATCAGGTGCTTTGGTTGGCACTTGCAGTTCTGTATCCTGAACTCTTACAGGAACATCAGACATGTCAGTCTTGGGTTGAGTATCCTCAACAGGAAACACAGACCCAGTCATGGTCACTGGTGGAAACATATCTTAATGATTGTCTCTCTCTTCCTTAAATGGTCCACATGTTTAGGGATGATCCAGCCTTCCACCTCCACGTGGTAAGATAGAGGTCCAGTCACTGCACTTATTTCACCTGGTAAGCACTTTGGTCCATCCCCGAAGTTTCTCATGTATACCGGCTCTCCCACAGTAAATTTCCTCTCACGACTATGCCACTCATGTCTAGTTTTCTGGCTTCCCTGATTCCTTTCCACTTTTCCCTCTAAATTCGGCAGTATTAAGCTCAATTTCATTCTGGGACGATGTTTCCACAATAACTCCGCAGGTGTGGCACCTGTTATTGTGTGGGGTAGTCCTGTGAAAATGAAAGTGTGCTAGCTTGGTTGCCAAGGAATCACCAGTTAGCTTTTTCATGCCTGCCTTGAATGTTTGAACCACCCTTTTGGCTCAGTCCATTTGAGGAAGGGTGGTACGGTGCAGTTTTCACATGAGTGAGACCATGGAGGCTGATGAACTGTTAAAACTCAGCACTCGTAAATGATGTAGTTTCTCAATTGTAGTGTCCGACGTTGGTGAATTCACCTCATACACCGAAACATTGTTCCCAGGAAAGGTCCCAGGTAGTCAACGTGTAACCGCACCCAGAGTCTACCTGGCCATTCCCATGGGTGTAATGGAGCTGCCACTGGCAACTTTAGCAGTTGCTGAAATTGCACACAGTGCTTTACTAAACTCTTTATTTTGCCATCCATCCCAGACCACCATAGATAGCTGCGTGCTATCGTCTTCATTTGGGAAATTCCTGGATGGGCACTGTGTAGTTCAATTAAAAGTGGCTCCTTCCCCTTTGGAGGAACTATCACTCGTGCTCCCCATAATAAGATGCCATCCTGGCTGGTTTCTTCATGTCTTCTGTTGAAGTATGGTTTCATTTAATCAGATATGGGCTCCTGAGACCAACCATGTAGCATTTATTTTCATGCTTGAGATAAGACTGGGTCCCGTCTCTGATCTGTCAAGCACATACTGGCAAGGAATCTAAGAAATTTAACAGTAAAACGAGTTCCTGTGGAATTGGGACGTGCTCATCATTTTCTCGTAAAGGCAAATGACTAAGGGCATCGGCATTTGTGATTTGATTGCCAGGTCTATGTACGAAAGTGTATTCGTATGCTGCCAAAATTAAAGCCCTATTAGTATTTCTGTATCTTCTTTCTACGTGCCTTCTATTTTCTAACACAGACTTTAATCTCGGCCTTCTTTTTGGCTGCACTTTTGGCCAGACTTCTCTCAGATGCCAGATCAACTCCTCTGAGCTCAGTGGCTGAGTCTCCCAAAATTTCATTATCTGTCTGCTTCTTGGAAAATTCTGTGACTTTTGCTTCCAAAGCCTCTTTGGCTTCATTTAGCTGATTCTTTAGCTCTTCCGTCTCTTTTTTGTATTTGTTTGCTGCCTCCTGGAAATTTGAACATTGTTGTATCTTCTCTGCCACCTCATTCTCAGTTTGTTCAGAGAAGTGGTGACTTCTTTCTGTTTCTCTTCATACTTTTCCAGAGATACAAACTTCGACCTGAGGGAATCTTGCAGTGTGTGAATGTCTTTCAGCAGACTTTCTTTTTCCTTTCGAAGGTTGATTGAACTCTGTCACCTAGCAGGGTCTCTTCAAGTTTCTTCTGCTATTTTTCCAGGCTTTGGCTTAAGACAGCCTGCATTTCTTCAGGTTGTTGAGTCCTTACACACTCCTTTTTCAAAACAGGAATGCTTCCAGCTTCTTTTTGGAATCCCAGTGGCCAATCAAGGTTGACATCCCTTAGCCAATTTCGCCCTAGAAGGCTTGGACATCTGCCTCTCAATACCAACACTGGTAGCTTTGCCGACTGGCTTTCATAATGGACAGTTACTCTGATTATGCCTTTTACTTGAAGGTCTTCACCCGTATATGTTTTTAGCTTGGCAGCTGTTTCTTCTAATCTGAATTGATGTCACCATTACTCAAATATCTGAAAGTATGTACCCCAATTATTGTAGTGGAAGCTCCCATGTCTACTTCCATTTTAACAGGTTTGCCATTTTCTTTCACTGTGACAAATATTGGTCCTGTCTTTCCAACTTTCAGATTAAACAATGAGTAAATGTCAAAATTTGTTGTTTCAGGCTCTTCTACATTGTAGATTTCATTGGGCTTCTTCTTTTGCTTACAAGCCTGTTTGAATCTTTCCTTGTACTGTCTCATCATATGTCCATTTCTGTGACAATAATAGCATTCGATTTTTTTAAACTGCCAATCGTTAAAAGACTGATTGTTTCCATCTCTATTAAAATTATTCTTTGATTTTGCTGGTTAGTTATTTTTCTTTATTCTTCAGCTAGCGGAGGCTGTTTCCCACTTCTCAGCAGAGTCTCACTTTTTTGCATCGCTTTCAGCTGAGGTTTCCCGCCCGATGTGGAGGACGGTGTCATTTTGCGCACCTTGTGTTGCTTTTGAATCTCTTACTGCGCTTTCCATGGCCAACGCTATCTCTAGCGCCTTCTTGAAATCCAGATTCACTTCGGACAATAATCTTTTCTGAATAGTGCCCTCTTTCACACCACACACTAAACAACCTCTGAGCATATTGTTCAGAGTCATATTTAACTCACATTGTTCCATTTGCTGTTTAAATTTGCCACGTAGCATACAATTGTCTCACTTGGGACTCTATTTTGTGAATTAAACCTGAACCACTGCATTGTGACTGAGGACTTGGGTTGAAAGTGACTCTTCACGAGGTCCACCAATTCATCAAAATTCTTCAAATCTGGAGCGCTGGGTGCTGTCAAACTTCGAATCAAGCTGTAGGTTTTGCTCCCAAAAGTACTCAAAAGGATCGCTTGCCTTTTATTCTCCTCCATAATCTCGTTCACTTGAAAAAAGAACGGGAGTCATTCTATGTATTGAGACCAATCGTCTGTGGCTGGTTCAAAAGGATCAATTCTCCCAAATTGTGGCATTTTGAGAGAGGATAACTTCTTCAATTCTAACGGAGCTCGCTACTTACAATCACTGTGTGAGGTACAGTGCTGATTTCTTTCTAACTTGATTTCTTCTGTTCAATCCTGTTTTATCCTCGTCACCAGTTTATCGTAGGGTGGCCGAGTTGTACTATTAGTGATAGAGTTGATCTGCAGACACTTCTTGAGTGGAAACATTAAGTTTATTTACAACACACCCAGCAGCAACAACACATGTGCTTTCAACACCAACTCTATCTCTACACTGGATACAGAGGTAGCCTGCATGACTCTCCCACTGGTTACTACAGATCATGTGACCTTCCCTAACAATTATTATTCTTAAAGGTACATACACACTAAATAAAACCACAATTATTACACTTCCCTTCTTGGAGGAGAAGAGAACACGGAATGTCAGGGAGAGGCAGAGATCGGGAGGTGGCCTTTCAGTCATCTCTATTTTGACAAATGCAGAGGAAGAGGTGCTGGAGGGAAGTGTAGGCTCAGCATGCTGGCTGAGAGATGAGGGTATGGTACATAGCAGAGAATGAGAAGTTGGTGTAGCAATGGGTGAGAGATGTCATGTAAAGATGCATTCACTAACCTTGACCACCCACATATGGTCACTAGACCTCTTATGGCACTTATGCAAGGTCCTTGGGTCCAAATGCTGGGAATGAGTGTCCCTGGATATTTGTTCCAAATGTCTTTTAAAAGTGGTCTTCCCAGGACTTCTGGCTCCCCGAAGAACTATAGCTCACCTCCTGTCCACCTCCACCACTAAGGCATGGAGCACTGCATCCATGACCCTGGAGCCGTGTCTCTTCCCTGGTATTCCATTTTCCTTGTTTAAAATTGCAGCAATAATATTCTGTCGCAGCGTCCAGTAATCCAGTGCCACTTCCCTTTAAGAGGGACAGACTGCCCTAAGAGCAGAAAGCTGGCTGCTACATGTGCTATTAGTAAATGCAGCCTGACTCCCTGCGGAGTGCAGAGGCAGATAGTACTGCAGCAGTTTCTCAGCCGTATGCTACAATCAGGTAAATGAGATGGCAGTGCCAAACTTGTGTGCTGATCATCTCTGCTGGAACTGACCAGGCAGGTCATGAACCATGACCCCCATGCTGAAAACAAAACGCACCACAATTTTTAGCCCAGTAAATGAAACAAACAATGAGAAATGTGCATTATAGCAATCACTTTAAATCATGGAGAAACAATAACCAGAAAGCGACCAGATAATAAAATATACGCTTGTGTGTGCATGTGGCTGGGTAATTTAGTCTGTCAGTTATATTTATTAATAGTAAATAGAAAGATCTAGATTGGGACAATATGACAAGTCCTGTCTCTCATTAATTTGGTTGTTTGCGTATCAGTATACGTATCTCTTGAATGGCTGATTAGGTTGCTAATCGTGGGCAAGTGTCTTCCTTCAAAATGGTTTAGCATCTGGCTCATTGCTTTTGTTTCATTTAAATACGTGTGTATTTCAACTAAAGCTACCACAAGCAACTTTGTCCTGGAAACAGTGTCTTGCACCAGGATTTTCTGGTCCTGTCATGGCGGGGCCCACAGCCAAAAGCCGATTGACTGTCGGGGGGGCCAGGTCATCCCGGTGGCAGGCGGGGGAGGGAAATCCTGCCTAGATCTATAGGGCCATAAGACATAGGAGCAAAATAGGCCATTTGGCCCATCGAGTCTGCTCCACTGAGATCGTGGCTGATCTGATAATCCTCAACTCCACTTTCCTGCCTTTTCCCTATAATCTTTGATTCCCTTACCGATTAAAAATCTGTCCATCTCAGCTTTGAATATTCTTAACGACCCAGCCTCTACAGCCCTCTGCAAGAATTTCACAGATTTACTGACCTACGAGAGAAGAAATCCTTCCTCATCTCTGTCTTAAATGGGCGACCCCCTTACTGAAATTATGTCCCCTGGTCCTAGACTCTCCCACAAGGGGAAACAACCTCTCAGCATCTCCCCTAAGAATGTTGTATGTTTCAATAAGATTGCCTCTCATTCTTCTAAACTCCAATGAGTACAGGCCCAACCTACTCAACCTCTCCTCATAAGAAATTCCCTCCATGCCCAGGATCAACCTAGTGAACCTTCTCTGGACTGCCTCCAATGTCAGTAAGGGGACCAAAACTGTTCACAGTATTCTAGGTGTGGTCTAACTAGTGCCTTGTATAGTTTTAGCAAGACTTCCCTATTTTTACTCCATTCCCTTTGAAATAAAGGCCAACATTCCATTTGCCTTTCCTATTACCTGCTGAACTTGTATGCTAGCTTTTTGTGATTCATGCACGAGGACCCCCAAATCCCTTTGTGCAGCAGCTTTCTGTAGTCTTTCTCAATTTAAATAATATTCAGCTCCTCTGTTCTTCCTGCCAAAGTGCATAACCTCACATTTTCCCACATTATATTTCATCTGCCAAGTTTTGCTGGCTCACTTAACCTGTCTATATCTCTCTGTAGACTCTTTGTGTCATCCTCACCACTTGCCTTCCCACCTATTTTTGTGTCACCCGTAAACTTGGCGATAGTACATTCACTTCCCCCATCCAAGTCATTAATATATATTGTAAATAATCATGGCCCCAGCACTGATTTCTGTGGCACTCTACTAGTTACAGGTTGCCAACCTGAAAACACCCCCCTTATCCCAACTTCTCTGTCTTCTATTAGTTAGCCAATCCTCTATCCATGCTAAAATACTACCCCCAACAACATGGGCTCTTATCTTATTAAGTAGCCTTATGTGCAGGGCCTTATCAAATGCCTTTTGGAAATCCAAAATGTTACATCTACTGGTTCCTCTTTATCTGTCAAGAGCGAGGTTTAATTCATACAATGTTGTCATTTGAGATCATTCTTGATGCAGTTCAAGCCCCCAGTGTGCTTGAAAAGCAATAGTTTCTCAGCTCTATACAATGGATATGATCTATACGAGGTAACACCACTATACTAATGAGCAGGAACAAGCTAATCAACTCCAAATAGATTATTACTATCAGTTTCCTGACCCAGGTCGGAATTAAAATTGCACTAAGTGCGGTAACGAGCATCAAAAAAGGCGTTTTGTCTGCTGGCCGCAATGGTGGGTTTTCACGCCATATTGTCTGCTTCCCCCCTCATTAATTATGCAGCCACATAAAACATGCTGTCTCGCTGGCGGACAGCCTCTGAATTGCCCACCACGTTGTTACCTCATCGTTTCCTCACTCTGGGTGCCATTTCCAAACTGCAGCCACGCACAGTTCTCAATGCTTGCAGCCCAGGACTGCTCCAGTAAAGACATGGCCCTGAAAGTCAAGAAGAGTTCAGTGACCCATCACTAGAATGCCTTTTGGAGTCCCACCATGATGTCCTCCAACCCCACTCTTGCCGCAGGAGATCCAGCAATCTCACTGCTTTGGGAGGCGGTGACAGTGGTGATTAGTGCAAACGCCGCAAAGAAGAGGTTGGCTATCCAGTTCAGATAGCAGATGAAAGATCTCATCCATGCCACCAGGGTAAGGCAACCATCTCATCACTCTAAACTCACACACCCACAAGCCCATCACATACTCACTGGCATCTCACTCAGTGCCAGTTCAAGGGATATCATTCTCTCACACACACCCTCGCAACTTCATGGAGAGAACTTTCCCCCCGTCAGGGGGATTGTGCAGGAGCAGGCTCGGGCGAGTGCAGACCTGATCAGCGCCCCCAATCAGGACCATGCTCCCATTTTACGTGGGCGGGCCAATTAAGGCCTGTCCAGCATGATGCGCACCCATTAGCGCTGTGTGCTCTCTGTGTGAGCGGTGGGGGGGCATTCCCTGAGTTGGGAGTGTGCTCTTTCGCACATGCCGCAAAAGAGCGCAAAAATCTCCCTGAGTGCCTCAGGGAGATTAGTTTAAAGTTTCTAAAGTTTAATAAATAAGAAAAAAATCTTTAGGCCATGTCCCCTCATATGAAACTCACATGAGCTGGGACATGTGTATTAATTTTATTAAAAATTTTTCCAAGATTTCAAAAACATTCATGAAACCTCATCCCACCTGTGGATGAGGTTCCATGAGAAATGCAAAGGCCGTCTGGGCTCTTCGCCTGCCCGCCAGCCTTAAGGTTGGACGGGCAGCTCCATTAATTATTTTAATTGTTAGTTAAATGGTCTTAATCGGCCTTTGACCGCTCAGCAGGTATGCAGCCGACTCAGCTGTGCGCCTGCCGAGCTGAAAATCTAAATGACCCGCGGTGATGTCGGGATGCACACCTGACATCACCCCATGTCATTTTACACCTCAGTTAGTGGGCCCCACCACCGCTCGCTGAGCTGAAAATTCTCCCCATCTGGCCTCAACGTCTCTGGAGAATGCTTCCTCAGCCCTCACCATCTCGAAGCCACTTGCACAGATCAGTATGTGCCCACTGCCAACGGAAGTGGAAAATTCCACCCCCAGTGTGCATTTCTGTTAAAGCCTTCAAATGGCAATATTTCTTCTATAAAGCATCTGCTAGCATTTTAATGATTGAGCACTAATCTTGATCCCAAGCAACAGAATGTGTCTCATAATTGGTAGGTGTTAGTTATAAAAGATGGTTCTGAACACTTTGATAGTTTGATTGAAACGATATTATTTCCTAAATTTGTTAAATACCATAAACAATTCCGAACAGTAAAACAGATTTTTAAAAATTTTCTATTTTCAATATACTATAAAAAAGGCTTTATTTTATGTTTTGCTGCCATTTTGAAAAGGTTAAGTAACAATTTCTTTTGGATGGACCTTTCCTTAAAGCCTATGAATGGCCCAAAAATAAATTAGGAATGAAACAGTGGTTCCATCCTTATCTATCCAGTCGTGGACAGAGAGCCAACTACAATGATTTCTCTTCCTGCTCCCGCACCATTACTTCTGCTGTCCCCAAGGATCTACCTATTCTGGCCTCATGAGCAGCTCTGATTTTAGTCACTGCCACCATTGGTGGCCGTGCTTTCAACTGCAAAGGCCCTAAGCTCTGGAATTCCCTCCCTTAAACCTCTCTGCCTCATCACTTCTCTTTCCTCCTTTCAGACTCTCCTTAATACCTAGATCTTTGACCAGTTTTTGGTCATCTGCCCTAATATCTCTTCATGTGGGTCAGTGTCAATTTATTTTTTGACAGCAGCCTTGTGAAGCAGTTTGGAATGTTATACCATGTTAAAATTGCTGCACAAATGGAAGTTGTTGTAGATGACTTATGTTTTGTTTTCAGCACTGCTCTAGTAATTAGTTTGCTATAAAGAAGCTGGGGGGGGAAGAAAAAATTAATTACAATGTATTGCTAAACAGCACCAGCCATGTGCCACTTTGAAAAAAAACTGTTGTTATCCAGCATTGTGCTGTTTGTTAGTGCAACATTATCCAGAAACATCTATCACAAGCAAAGTGGAAAAACACTCACAAATTTAATGACAATGTCACCTGACTTTATGAAACCATAACACCATAAGAAATGACATCTGGTAAACGCATAGCCCATGTAATATATGCACAGCAGCACTGATTTCTGTTATACCCATTCAGATAATACATGCATGGCACTAAGCCACTGAAAGTAATTGGTTCAGTTCAGTTGTCTTGAATGTAAAATGAATGACTCAAAACAAAATGCTTCATTGAACAGACTAACTGCCATCAATAACTTTTAGTGGAGATACTGTATAGAATCACAATTGACAAATGGCTTGACTTCATGAAATGTGAAAATTCAATCAAGCTGCATTACTCTATGTACAACTATTAAGTTACTTCAACAGTACCTGTTTTTATGAAGAACTTATAAACATTGTTTAACAATAATAGAAAATCAGCAAGGAATTTTGACCAATATTCTTGACAGCAGCTCAAATTAATTGCTTTTCTAAGCCGGGATGTAATCCTCATGGGTCTCAACATGGATCTGCACCTTTAATGTTGAGTTAAAGGGTTGGAAATTTCAGTTTTCCAGCTTCAAGGAAGTTTGAACTCGTAGCTCCAGTGTGAAGCTTCTTATATCACCTTCCACCATTTTGCCTGAATTCGCAGCAAGTCCCACAGGAATGTAAAGGAGAAAAGGAAAGGAGGGAAAGAAATGTGTAAAGCAAATAAAAAAAAACCTCTACCTACAAATGACAAGGGAAAGTAAAATGAAGGCGGAAAAATAAGAGGAAAGGGAAAAATGCAAAGAAAAATATGATAAAACGAAATACAACAGAGGTATTTAAAGGAAAGGTGACCCTGAAGGTGTGGAGTTCACTGGCTGGCACACTGCTACACATTGCTCAAGGGCACAAGGGCCAAATGAAAGGGTGGCACAGGGCTGGGTGCAGCATTGGAGGTTCTGCAGGGATGTTGTGGGGAGCTTTAACCATGGTGCACAATTCCCTACGTTCGAACCAGAAGTGTGTGCCACTTCAGCTCTTTCCTTTTGCCACCTCCCACACAATTACAATAAAATTTAAAGTGTCGGTCATGTGCACGGGAGACACGTGCGATCACATGGCGGGGAAAGCTTTTTGGTGGTGACACTCGCTGTCAGCTGACAATACAGCAGGTACAGGCTGGCAAAAAGAGCCTCCTGGTCAAACAGGGAGACTCTGCATCATGGCCACAACTTTCCTGCCCATTCCTTGACTATAAGCTTAAGACTTATTGAGAGTACAAAGGTGGCACAGGTGTTTTTCAAATTTAAATTTCAATTGCCGATATGTCACAATATATTGTTTCCCCTTCATTCATGTGTGCATCATCATTGTTTGTTGAGGCTAACTCAGAGAGCTAAATGTACTGGAACGCCTCATGGTTGGCATGAATTGATGGTTACAGGGGAGTTAGGGACATTCCTTTATTGTGGAAGAAACAATGGGTGGAATTTTACAGCCATTCCCACCAGCAGGATTTTCCTGTCCCTCTGAAGTCAATGGACCGTTGACTGGCTCATCGCATTTTCGTAAAATTCCGCCCAATGTTTTTTTTTGCATTCACTCTTCCATGAATGTTCATGTAAGTGCCCAGTGTTGCATTTGCCACTCTGTGGGACATGCCTGAACTTGCAGGCTCAGCTGACCCTCCCATCCATGTACCGTAAAGGGTAATGTCCAAGATCACCTACAGTGGGGTTAATTGGAATGTTGTAGGTGAACTCAAAGTCCTGTAAGGATTCTGTCGGCCAACACTCTGAGATGGACCCATATGTGGACAGTACTGACACCGCGCTTTAGGCCTCTCTTATTTTTACGTTAATTGACTATGCCCACCAAATCCCCACCACACCCAGGATGCCAGGCCCTTCTCACTTCACTCCTCCATGCCCCTGACCCCACCCTTTAGCCTCCCTTGAATTCCTCTTCCACTCCTCTGTGCCCACGACACCACTCCTCAAACACCCCCACACCCCGACTTGCCTTTGCCAGTCCCAATTCTCCATGCAAGCTGCCATTCTCCTGCTCCCTTCCTATGTGCCACAGAGTTCAACAAGGAAAATTGCTGACTTGAGACCCAACTGCACAAGCCAACTGTTGCACACCTCCTCTATATTAATGTGAACCAGGGTCCGGAGGTTCTTATATGCCATTGACTTAATCTTGAAGGTAGGAACTAGTTACAAAATATTTTGATGTAATGAGTGTTCATGGCATGCAAATATATTACAAGTAGGAACTCGCCATTGGATGGTGTGAGGCTCGACCCGCCACAAACATGCCACTGGCTTAATTTCGCAATTTGAACCACCCATCGTGAAAGTGAAGTTTCGACTCCCACCTAATTACGTGACCCTGTCTGCCACGTTTCCCACTCTTGCAGGCGCCATAAAATCCCCCCTGTTTTCTACCCTGCTTGGGGAAAGAACACCATCTCATGGACCGAGCCCTTCTGTCCCCCTCTCAGCTCGTGCTGCTCTGCCAGGCCAATTGACCTCTCATTCCCTCTCCAGACCAAGATATTCCCAACAAAACACTTTCTTTTCCCTGGTCACTTTTAGAAGGTGTCCAATAAGCAGCAGTAGTATAGCGCTTACTCTTTTTAGGTGAAGTCCTCTGAGAATTTCTTCGTAGTCTTCTGTATGTCAACAGCAAATCTTCATTAACTACTTGTAACTATATACATACATACAGCACAAGGTACAGGCAAGGAGCTATCTCCATGCCTAGATATTAACACGTCTCTGTTCAACACCATGCTGCCTCTCGCTCTGGGTCATGTGCCTTCTTACATCACTGTGTGGGCAGAACTGTACTCAGTCCCACATTAACCCTATGTATACCAGACCCTTACACAACAGTCAGGGATCCAGTTGGGGGTTGTGGGTGTCGGTAAAATATTTGCCCAGGAGTTAGGACTGGATTTAATTCTTCTAAATTTTTCTGAGTAACTATTCTGCTAAGTGAGTCGGAACCATCCGAAGTCTCCAACTTTAAATCAGAGGGCAGAATGTTGCCGTCGGTGTGCGGGGGCGAGCCCGACAGGGTAACGTGCAAAATGACGCGTGATGACGTCGGGCATGCATCCCAATGTCATCACATGTCATTTCGATACTCCGTTCGGTGAGTGCACGCTGGAGGCAGAGACACACCTGCCGAACCGTCAATGGTCTATTCAGGCCATTAAAAAAAGTAATTAAAGTTGTTAAGAATGCTGCCCGTCCAACCTGAAGGTTGATGGGCAGGCAAAGAGCCCAAGCGGCCTTTGCATTTTTCAGGAAACCTCATCCATGGGCAGGATGAGGTTTCCTGAAGGTTTTATAAATTAAAAAAATTAATTTTCCTAACTTCACAAACTTGTCCCAGCTCATGTGACACTGTCACATGCAGGGACATGTTTAAATAACTTATTACTTTATTTATTTACAAATTTTCAAATCCATTCAATCTCCCTGAGGCAGTTCAGTACCTCAGGGAGATTGCTGCGCTTTTTCGCACGCATGCGCGGAAGAGCACAGGCCCCGACACTCCTTCTCCACCGCCCCACCCCCCAACCCGCACAGGTAGCACTGAGTGCTACTGGCCGTGCGTTACGCTGGGCAGGCCTTATTTGGCCCGCACACAGAAAATGGCGGCATGCAGCCGATTGCGGGCAGCTCTGCGCCCACCCCCACCCGCTCCCGCCCAGCCTGCCCGCCATAGGAAAAACTCTCCCAGAGTTTCAAAGAATTCCAGACGCAGGGTAATTGTCCAGCAGAAATTGAGACTTCCCGGGCAATTCCTGCGCAGTCCTTGTGTGGGGACTTCCAAGGGGTTTCCCAATGCATCTTCCGGAGTACCTCTCAGGTATGACCCCATCCGGAGAACAGATGATCTGGGCCACCATTTCAGCTTGCCTAACTTGGCCACCTCAGATGATCTTTAGTGCTCAAACGCGCTGCCAAAAAATTGCCCAGCTCCCCCCACCCCCAAATCTCTGAAAGGTTTTAAAATGTTTCATAGCTGATCCAATTTTTTTGTTAAGTAAGAGGCCTTGAAATTTGTAAACTTATTTTTTAGTGCTGTCTTATGTTACTTGAACGCTGGCTGCTGGCAGTATATAAACCAACTGCCTCAACAGTATAATCGAGGATTCGGAGTCAGTGAGGTTAGAAAAGTTACAAAAGAGCTCCACAAGATCAAATGCAAAAACATGATGAGAGCCATGGGGATTAACTTATTAATGTTACCTGGAAACAGCTTATGAAACCTGAAAAGCAATTATTGAGGAATAAAGTTTAGAATGCTGTGTAAGCATTTCACAATATTCTGAATACAGTTTGCAAGCAATTAAATAGATCAGTAATACCTGTGGGTGTATCCTGAAACAAAACCTTTTAGGTTGCTTTTAATGCGTATTTTAAGTCATTACATTGAATTACATTGAATATAGAGCACATAAACAGGCCAAAATATACCCAAAATACTGCATATGCTGGAAATCTGAAATAAAAACAGAAAATGGTGGGAACACTCAGAAATAGCCAGTACCTGTGGGAAGAGAAACAGTGTTAACATTTCAGGTCAATCAGAACTGAAAAAAGTTGAGTTGTAACAGGCTTTAAGCAAGTGAAGAGGAAAGGAAGGGGGAAGGGGAGTGTAAAAAAGGAATGTTTGTGATAATGATGGAAGGCAGAAGATATTAGATAACAAAAGGGATGATCCTTCAACGTAAAATGAAATGATACTGTGACAAGTAAAGAAATAAATGGTAGGTCCAGAGAAGGTGTAAGTGGGGGTAGAGCAGAATCATCATCGTCAACAGCTGCTGTCCGGAAAAGTCAGGGCAGAAACTGTTCAAATCAAATGTTGAGTCTAAAAGGTTGTGAAGTGCCCAATCTACAGATGAGGTGCTGTTCCTCAAGTTTATATTGGGCTTAATTGGTTGGATCCCTGTAGGGGCCAAGGGCAAAGACATCAGAGTAGGAATGGGATTGAGAATTAAAATGATGGGTGACTGGAGGCTCAAAATCACATTTGTAAACTGAATGTAGGTGTCCTGTAGAAGAGGAGACTGCACCATGAGCAATGTATACAGTGTACTGAATTGAAAACAGTATGGGCTGAATTTTGCCGTCGGCGAGCAGGGGGAAGGGCCCGTTCACCAATGCGTAAAATGATGCGGGATGATGTCGGGGGGAACCCCTGACATCATCCCTCCCCATTTAAATTTTCAGGAAGGCGGGGGCACAGCCAAATCAGTTGTCCACCCGCCGACCTGTCAATGGCCAATTGAGGCCATTGACAGGATTATTAAAACAATTAAAGGACCTGCCCGTCCAACCTTAAGGTTGCCGGGCAGGCCAGGAACCCCGCGGGCTTCTGAATAAACATGAAACCTTATCCACTGGCGGGATGAGGTTTCATGCAGGGATTTAAAAAGTTTAATAAAGTTTTAGTGTAATTTATGAACATGTCCCATCTCATGTGACATTGTCACATAAGGGGGACATGTTAAGGATTTTTTTTCTATTTTTAATGTTTTTAAAACTGTCAGCGATCTCCCTGAGGCAGCACTTAGCACTCTCGTTTTTGGGGAATCCCCCCCCACCCACACATGGAGCGCATAGCGCTTCCCGCCGCATGTCACACTGGGTGGGCCTTAATTGGCCCGCCCATGTAAAATGGCGGCGGGGCCCGCTTCTCCGGCGGGGATCGGCTCCCCGCCCGCCGGAGATTGGGTCGGGCCCGCCGCTCAGCAGGCAGAAAATTCTGCCCTATGAGTAAATCACTGTTTTACCTGGAAGGGATGCTTGAGACCCTGGTCAATAGGAAGTCAGAAAGTAAAAAGGCAGGTGTTGCTTCTCCTGTACTTGCAAGGGAAGGTGCCATAGGGGAGGAAACTGTTGTGGTGGAAGAGAGGGCCTGGGTGTTGTGGTGGGACCAGTCCATTTGAAATGCTGAAAGGAGAGTGGTGGGGAAGATGTGTTTGGGGTGGCATTACGCTAAAGGAAGTGCAAATGGTAGATGGTTATCCACTGAATGTGGAGGTTGGTGGGATGGAAGGTGGGGTCAAGGGGGACCGTAATGTGGGTCTGGGAGGGAGGGCAAGGGCTGAGAGAAGAAGTGGTGGAATTGGATACACAAGGTCAAAGGCAATGTTAAGCATGGTGGAGGGAAATCCTCAAATGATGTAAAAAGAAGTCCTAATGGAAGCGTTGGTATTGAAGGTAGAATTATCAGAACAGATGCGATGGATGGAGAAAGAAAATTTTGGAGAATGCAATCCAGTTCTTACGGGGTGGGAAGAAGTGTCGTCAAACTGTCTGTTGGAGATTTTGAGCTTCTGGTGGATATTGGACAATAGCCTGTCCAGAGAAACGGAAACAAAGAAGTTGAGGAAGGGATGGGAACAGTCATAGACACACCATGTGAAGATGACAGAAGGGTGGGAGTCAGAAGTAAAGTTGATGAAATATTCCAGTTCGGGGTGAGAGCAGGAAACAAAACCGATAGTCATCAAAGTACTGGAAAAAATGGCGAGGGAGGGGTCCTGAGTCGGACTGGACCAAACAATGTTCCACATATCTCATGAAAAGGCAGGCATAGCTAGGACCCATATGGATTCCAATAGCAACATTTGGAGGAACTGGGTGGAGTCAAAATAAGAGTTGTTCAATGCGAGAATAAGCTCAGCCTGGAGGAGGAGCCAAGAAAAAAGGCCAGTGGGGGATGGAAGCATAGAAGAGTTGGACATCTATGTTGAAAAGGAGGTAATTTGGGCCAGGAAACTGGAAACCGTTAAATTAGCACAGTGGATCAGAAGAGTTGTGGAAGTAGGCCGGAAGAAACTTGATAAAGGGAGGAGGAAAATCAGTTTTGTAGGACAGGAACAGGCTGAAACAGTGGATCTAACAGGCAGTCCTGTTTGTGGATTTGGGAAGGAGGTAGAAATAGGCTATTAGTAGGTTTGGGGGTCTATGAAGTTGAACGTCATGGAAAAAAGCCTCCAGAGGAAATGAAGTCAGTGAAAATCCTGCAAATGATGGATTGCTGGTTGGTTGTGGGGTCATGGTCCAGGTGGAAGTAAAAGGAGGTGGCACAGAGTTGGCATTCAACCTCCACAGAGGACAGTTTGCCAAACAAAAGCAACACCGCCCTTGTCAGCAGGTTTGATGACAATGTTAGGGTTAGACCTGAGAGAACAGAATGCTGCAGGTTCAGAGGGAGATAGATTAGAGCAAGTGTGGGGAGCAGAGATCTTGATGACTGTATCAGTGTCATTTCCTGCTTTCCCACTGAACTGGATAACCAGCCGATATCATGCCAGCAGTTCCCAATAAAAAGATCAAGAGAAGGTAAGAGGCTAGAGAGGGATATTGAAGTGGAAGGAGAATACTGGGGATGGGTGAAACTGTGCAGGGTGAAGACTCTTGGCCAAAAAGTGGGTGAAGAGGCAAAGCCAACGGAAAAAGAGTTCAGAGTCTTGCCAAGCTCGAAATCCATTGAGGTGGAGGTGTAAGGAGACAAAACTGAAGCCTTTGTTGAGGACTGATTGGTTGATGTCAGACAGGGGAAGGTCAGAAAGGATAGTGGAAACAAGGCAAGGGGTGAGATTGGACAAAGGGATGGGGTCAAAGGAAAGTGAATGAGAAGAAGGGGCTTGGTATCCAAGAATGAACTATTTCACCCAACAAGCCCATTTCAGTATTTATAATCCACTTAAGTCTCCCTCCATCCATCATCTAAATCCACTATGGTAACCTTCTATTCCCTTCTCCCTCTTATTCTTATCTAGCCTCCCTTTAAAAGAATCTATGCTATTTGCCTATAACACTATCTGTGGTAGTGCGTTCCACATTCTCACCACTATCTGGAAAAAGTTTCCTCTGAATTCTCTATTTGATTTTGTGATGGCTGTCTCATATTGATTGGCTCGAGTTCTACTTTTCCCCATAAGTGAAAATGCTCTTTGTCTCTGCGATCAAAGGTACTAATAATTCTAAAGGCTCAGTCTTATCTCTTCAAGTGAAAAGGGACTCAGCCTGTTAACCCATTCCTTATAAATATAGCCTTGCATTTCTGGTATCATCCTTAATCATCTCAGTTCCAGGACTTCACTGCAGGGGTTCTTCAGCTTGATGCCCGCGGCCCAACCATCTTCAACTGCTTCATCAATGACCTTCCTTCCATCATAAGGTCAGAAATGGAGATGTTTCCTGATGATTGTACAATGTTCAGCACCATTCGTGAATCCTCAGATATTGAAACAGTCCATGTTCAAATGCAGCAAGACCTGGACAATATCCAGGCTTAGGCTGATAAGTGGCATGCAACACAAGTGCCAGGCAATGACCATCTCCAACAAGAGAGAATCTAACTATCGCTCTTTGACATTTTGCAGCATTACTATCGCTGAATTCCCCACTATCAACATCCTGGGGGTTACCATTGACAGAAACTGAACAGGACTAGCCATATAAATACTGTGCCACAAGAGCAAGTCAGAGGATAGGAGTCCTGTGACAAGTAACACACCTCCTGACTCCCCAAATACTGTCCACCATCTACAAGGCACAAGCCAGGAGCGTGATGGAAGACTCTCCACTTGCCTAGATGAGTGCAGTTCCTACAACACTCAAGAAGCTTGACACCATCCAGGACAAAGCAGCCCGCTTGATTACCACCCCATCCACAAACATTCACTCCCTCCACCGATGCACAGTGGCAGCAGTGTGTCCCTTCTACAAGACGCACTGCAGGAACTCAGGGACTCACCGAGGCTCCTTAGACAGCACCTTCCAAAACCATGACCGCTACCATCTAGAAGGACAAGGGCAGCAGACACATGGGAACATCACTACCTGGAAGTTCCTCTCCAAGCCACTCACCATCCTAACTTGGAACTATGTTGCCATTCCTTTCCTGTCGCTGGATCAAAATCCTGGAACTCTCTCCCCAACAGCACTGTAGTTGTACCTACACCACATGAACTGCAGTCATTCAAGAAGCAGCTCACTACCACCTTCTCAAGGGCAATTAGGGATGGGCAATAAATGCTGGCTTAGCCAGTGACATCCACATCCCATAAATGAATAAATAAAATCACACCCTAAGCTTCAAAGATCATGTCATCAAAGTAAAGTGAAGGTAGCAGCCAAAAACAACAAGAAAGCTGGTCAACTCTAAATGAGGAACTGATCCAAGAACATGATGAACAACTGCCTTTGCTGTGTGTTGCTCAGCAGTTTAATAGGCCAGCTCAGTTTGCAAACACTCTTCCCTTGCCAAGAATTTTGATCCCTTTCTCAAGGCAGCTTGCCGAGCTATTGCATGTGTGTATGTGTGGCCGGAATTTTATGTCTCGTGGGCAGGCATGTGCCCGACCCGAACGAGCATATGGTCACACCAGATGATGTCGAAGTCGTGCGATATTTCGCTTGGTGTGCCCACTCAAAAGTCGGAAGCACGCCTGCCGACAATTAAGCGGGCAATTATGTCCATTGACGGTCCAATTGTAAGCGATTTTTTATGGCCAGTCCAACCTTAGGGTTGCGATCTCGACCGGGAGCGGGTTTTACGTCTGCTTCCAGTCACGCAGACTTCAGGAACACCCCGAGGGTAAAATTCAGGTGTGTGTTTGTGTGTGTGCGCGCTAGGTTATTTAGAAAGAGTAATTATTGTATTTTTATATTTCATACTCTATGTTGATACTTTCTACTTCAAAAGACTGGTTTTATAATAAGCTAATAATTTTATTGTTTATTGAAGAAACTTTTGTTTTGAGTTGTCATTCTGAGGTTAATAGGTAAAGCACATGTTTGGCCATATAGCTAACTGGAAAAATCATTGAAATATATGTTGTATCCTGTTGAGTAGTGGAACGAGAGACAGACAGTGCAGTCCTCCCATCTCCGTCATAACAAGCCACCTCATTATCATTTTACTTCCAGGTTTGGCATCAAATGCACAGCAGCAGGTAAGGAGCAAACCAGTGTAATGCAATCCTAGCTTCAATAACACTCTCATTGATAAAAGTCTATTCACTACATTTAACTTGCTTGAAATCAAAAATCAAGCATTGGAATTCATAGACCCACTTCAAAGAGCTCATAACCACTTTTTTCATTTGTTCGTGGGATGTGGGTGTCAATGGCTAGGCCATCATTTATTGCCCACCCTTAATTGCCCTTGAGAAGGTGATGGTGAGCTGCTTTCTTGAATCTCAGCAATCCATGTTATGTAGGAACATTCGCAGTGCTGTTAGGAAGGGAGCTCTAGGACTTTGACCCAGCAATAGTGAAGGAACATCAATATAGTTCCAAGTCAGGATGATGTGTGATTTGGAGGGGAACTTGCAGGTGGTGGTGTTCCCATGAACTTGCTGCCCTTGTCCTTCTAGGTGGTAGAGGTCTCAGACTTGGAAGGAGCTGTGCCCTGTAGAAGGTGGACAGGCTTTGGGGAGTCAGGAGGTGAGTTACTCTCCGCAGAATTCCCAGCCTCTGACCTGCTCTTGTAGCCACAGTATTTATATGGCTAGTCTAGCCCAGTTTCTGGTCAATGGTAATCCCCAGGATATTGATAGAGGGGATTCAGTGATGGTAATGCTACTGAATGTCAAGGGGTAATGGTTAAATTCTCTCTTGTTGGGGATGGTCATTGCCTGGCACTTGTGTGGCACGAATATTGCATATCACTTATCAGCCCAAGCCTGCGTATTGACCAGGGATTCCTGTATATGGACACAAACTGCTTCAGTATCTGAGAAGTTGTAAATGGTGCTGAACATTATGCAATCATCTGTAAACGTCTCCACTTTTAAGTTTATGATGGAGGGAAGGCCATTGATGAAACAGCTGATATGGTTGAGCCTAAGACAATACCTCCTTTTGCACCAATATCCTGGGATTGAGATGATTGATCTAAAACACAACAATCATCTTCCTTTGTGCTTAGTATGGTTCCAACTAGTGGTGAGTATTCGTCCTGATTCACATTGGCTCCAGCTTTACTAGGGCTCCTTGATGCCACGTTCGGTCAAATGCGGCCTTGATGTCAAGAGGAACCACTCTCACCTCACCTCTTGAGTTCAGCTCTTTTGTCCATGTTTTGACTAAGATTGTAATGAGGTCTGGAGCTGAGTGGCCCTGGCAGAACCTAAACTGAGCATCAATGAGCAGGTTATTGCTGAGTAAGTGCCGCTTGATAGCACTGTCAACGACATTTTCCATCACTTTTCTTATGATTGAGAGTAGACTGATGGGGTGGGAATTGGCCAGGTTGGATTTGTCCTGCCTTTTGTGGAAAGGACACACCTGGGAAATTTTCCAGGTAGATGCCAGTGTTGTAGCTGTTCTGGAACAGCTTGGCTCAGGGTGTCGCTAGTTCTGGGACACAAGTCTTCAGTACTATTGCCACAATGTTGTCAGGGTCCATTGCCTTTGCAATATCCAGTACCTTCAGCCATTCCTTGATGTGACAAGGAGTGAATTGAATTGCCTGAAGACTGGCGTCCATGATGCTGGGGACCTCCAGAGGAGACTGAGGTGCATCGTCCACTCAGCACTTCTAGCTAAAGATAGCTGCAAATACATCAGCCTTGATGTGCTGGCCTCCCCCATCATTGAGGATGGGGATATTTGTGGAGCCTCCTCCTCCAGTTAGTTGTTTAATTGTCCACCACCACTCATGACTGGATGTGGCAGGACTGCAGAGTTTAGATCTGATCCTCTTATTGTGGGATCACATAGCTCTGTTTATGCTGTTTATTGTTATTTTGCATGCAAGTGGTCCTGTGTTGTAACCTCACCAGACTGACACCTTATTTTTAGGTATGCCTGGTGCTGCTCCTGGCCTGCCCTCCTGCACTCTTCATCGAACCAGGATTGATCCCCCAGCTTGCTGGTGATGGTAAAGTGGGCTATATTCACAGCCATGAGGTTACTGATTGTGGCTGTATACAATTCTGCTGCTGCTGATGCGCCTCATGGATGCCCAGTTGGGAGTTGCTAGATCTGTTTGAAATCTATCCCATTTAGCACGGAGGTAGTGCCATGCAACATGCTAGAGGGTATCTCCGGAGTGAAGGTGGGACTTTGTCCCCACAAGGAATGTGCAATGATCACTCCTACCAATATTGTCATGGATAGATGCATCTGTAGCAGGCAGGTTGATGAGGATGCGGCCAAGAAGCTTTTTCCCTCATGTTGGTTCCCTCACCACCTGCGGAAGACACATGCTAGCAGTCAAGTCCTTTAGGACAGCGAGCACGGTCTATAGTGGTGCTACTGAGCCAATCTTGGTGATGGACATTGAAACCCCCCATCCAGATTATGTTTTGTGCCCTTGCCACACTCAGTGCTTCCTCCAAGTGGTGTTCAGTATGGAGGAGCACTAATTTATCAGCTGATGGGGGCGTAGATGGTAACCGGCAGGTAGTTTCTTTGCCCATGTTTGATCTTGGAGCTATCAATCAAACTATGAACTAGAGGTACCCCACTGTGATAAGAAAGGGTGTGAAATCAGCCATGCAGCAATAATCCAGTAATTATCAACCGCAGGCTTAAATCAAGAGACAGATTAAAATAGCAGCCACTTTTTTTAGCACCACAAGCAGCTTATTTTCAAATGTTTAAAGGACAGGGTGTTAAATGGCTTGGTAGCTTTACAATTCCTTTTGACAGTTCCTTTTTACAGTTCCAATGGGCTTATGCACTTTTAACAGGCACTCATGTCCACTTTTAACATTTCCAAAGGGCACCTTACCTCCCCCAAAGGGCACCTGACCTCTCCCCAACATGGCCTGGGACCATACCTAAAAGGATACCTTACCTCTCCAAAGGGGTACCCTCCTCTCCAAACAACTCCACACAGTTTAGACCTGCTCCTATCAAGTCTAATCTGCACAGGCTGTGTTTCCTACTCCTAGCTGATGAAAATCCAACATGGCTGGAGGCAGCTGCCTCTGTGAACCATGGATATGCGGCTTAGAATCCATTCCCCATTCCTCCCCACCACCACCCACAAAAACGGTAGGTGCTGTGTTTGGGTGCAGAACTTCTAGATCTGGGCCTCTGCAACCATTTTCGTAACGACGGGAAGGCTTTCCGTCTTTATGAAAATTCAGGCCAAAATCTTCTTGATTCAGAGGCGAGAGTGCTTCTGCTCAGCTAACTGGACAAAGTTTGCCCTTTTCTCCCTGGTCACGCTAAAGATGAATTTTGCATGAATAGATTGTTATATTTTAGTTCGCTTATTCAGCAACATTGTTAAAGCGTGCTTTGTTTTTCTGAAGATCCAGAACAATGCCACACTGCATCACCAATTGCAGAGAAAAGAGTGAATTATCCATGAAAATCCTACATATTTTGGTGGGGCATCCTGCAGAGCATCTGTCAACCAATAACACCGTGAAAAGGCATTTTAAATTTGTGGGGCAGAATTTTCTGCTTACCGGGTGGGAGAGCCCGACCCAATCTCCGGCGGGTGGGCGGGGAGCCGATCCCCGCCGGAGAAGCGGGCCCTTCCGCCATTTTAAGTGGGCGGGCCAATTAAGGCCCGCCCAGCGTGATGTCCAACGGGAAGCGCTATGCACTTCCTGTGCAGGCGGGGGTGGGGGGGGGGTGGTGATTCCCCAAACGCGAGAGTGCGCTCTTTCACGCATGGGCACGAAAGAGCACACATCTCCTTGAGGCTAAGTGCTGCCTCAGGGAGATCGCTGACAGTTGTATAAACATTAAAAATAGAAAAAAAAAATCCTTAACATGTCCCCCTCATGTGACAATGTCACACGAGATGGGACATGTTAATAAATTTCACTGAAACTTTATTCAACTTTTTAAATCCCTACATGAAACCTCATCCGGCCGGTGGATGAGGTTTTATGTTTTTTCAGAAGCCCGCCGGGGCTCCTGGCCTGCCCGCCAACCTTAAGGTTGGACGGGCAGGTCCTTTAATTGTTTTAATGATCCTGTCAATGGCCTCAATTGGCCATTGACAGGTCGGCGGGCGCACAGCTGATTTGGCTGGGCCCCCACCTTCCTGAAGATTTAAAAGGGGCGGGATGATGTCGGGGGTTCCCCTCGATGTCATCCCTCGTCATTCTGCACGTCGGCGAGCGGGCCCCACCCCCTGCTCGCTGACGGCAAAATTCAGCCCATGAAGTATTATTTGTAATAATATTGAGCGTCATTGCTCTCAGAGCCTCAGCTCATCCCCATGTTCTGCAGAAGTTTGACAATTGTTTTGTGACATCATTAGCCGTGGTTTAAAGGAATGACCCAAGTTGCTAATTTAAAGTAGGACCCCGCATCCCTCTTGTGGTGGCCCAAGCTCGGCTGCTTAAAACAGAGAACATGTTTGGGGCAACAATGGGTGGGAAGGTAACATGGTTGGACTAGGTAAGCGATCGCTTTACTTAAGCTGCCCCATGCCCCAGGCCCGGTTTCCTCCAGGTAGGGGCAGTTGCGTGCCCATTCAAATGAGATTCCTGCCACACTTTCAGAAAATCTTCGATCGCAGAGCAAGAGCAGCTGTGAGAAAATTCCTGGCTGACACTCCAACAGGTGGAATCCTGACTGGAAAAGCCTGTCAGTTTTCTGAGCTAGTTGGTTGTGTGCGTTTAGCAGGCTAGATTCTAGCAGTATTTCTGAGCGCCCCTAAGCCTTGCCTTGGCTGCATGTATCTAAACTCTAAAGTAAAACAAAACTGGAGTCGATGTTAGTCAGGGCGAAAACTTTCCACTGGTTGGAGTCATACCTAGCACAAAAGAAGATGGTTGTGGTTATTGAAGGTCAATCATCTCAGTCCTAAGACATCGCTGAAGGAGTTCCTCAGAGTTGTGTCCTAGGCTCAACCATCTTCAGCCCCGTTGGGAAATGTAAATAAAATTGTTCAATAATGGATGCCTGCAGATGAGCATTTGTTAGTCACACTGTTACAACCGCAGCTGGTGTTAAATCGTTGAGCAAGCCAAATCCCAGAGGGAAACTTGTCTTACTGATCATAATATTTTTGTTTTGTATTTTGAAAATGAGGGGAAACTACTGATCCAAGCATCAGAGAATCCCAGTAACACATTTAACATTTTAAAATTAATTGATTTATTAACAAGAAGAAAAAAAACTTAAACACACAAGATTAAAATTACACAGTTGAAACAGCCTTACAAAACATTCCCCCAAAAAGACCCATTTGTTCAGAATGGACAAGTAAACTACTTGGCAACAGCTCCCTTATGGATTTTTAACCATAAAAACCCAGTAATGTTACCGAAGGCAAAAATTGTTGTTACTTTAATAAAGTGTACTACACGGCTTCTCACTCTCTTCCACTGTGCTGTGGAAATCTTATGGAAGTTCAGAAACAGACTGCTTTCTGAAAACAAAACCTTTTCTGGCTTGAAACTGGATAGCTGCTTCAAATTCACAACTTTTCACAGCACAGAGCTGGTCTCAGGGTATCTCCCCCACATAGCCATCTCAACTCAACTAAACCTTTTTTTTTCCTTTTGATCCTAGGCTCCATTGTCCTAAGCACCTCTTTAAACTCAACTTTTCCAAAATATAAAAATCTTTCTTGTCTTCCTATTGCCTCCACTTTCAGGCCAAACAAAAGTTAATAACCTTCCCTTGTTTACTTCTGAAAACTTTGTAAGTTGCAAAAGTTCCTTAAACTCCCTTTGAAATTTAACAGCTGAAAAGTCAAGTCCTTATCTTTCACCTATTGCAAATTTTAAAACCCAACTTATTTACTATTTCTAGCTTTTTTTTCTAACTTCACCATAGCCTCTCATTAAAAATGCATGCATCTAGTACCTTTCGTCTCTCAGTTCCCATAGACAAGCTGTCATTACTAACCTTCTCCCAGTTTAATTACCCATGGATGGATGGACATACACACACGCACACACGCACACACACACCCTTCCTTACAAAGTACCATCATATTCCCAAAAATATTTAAAAAGATAACATCCATCTTCACAATACTCAGTGCAATACGCAACAGTTCCACCCACATGTCTGCTGTTATTTCAGTGGAAGAGCTGCATAAACCCAGGCATAAATGTAATTTACACCATTCTATGGCAGTTTCTAAAGAGGATGCACAGGGAGAGCCCCTTAGCAATTTACACCAGGCTGTCAAGGTTATGAAATTCCAATGGATGTGTCAACATAATTCTCAAACAAGTGCCACATGCAACCTTATTATGTCGGCTTTTCTGGGTGAAAGTTCAGAACATACAAACACTCCAATCCATTTTGTCCATTGACTTAAGGCTGAAGTGATCAGTAACAATATTTACACTCTGTGGAAAGGACAGAACTAAAGCAGCTAACACCATAAAAATTCATGCTCCTAGCAATTCATTTTAAAGTATTTGCTCTGGAAGGGAACATTGGTATAAAGAAATGCAAGCTTTGTCTGATTATAGACTGGCCTTAGATCATTATTCTGACTTTTGACAGCCGCAAATCTTCAGTGCTGTAAGTAAACAACTCATGGCCCTTTATCAGAATCTCAGCTACCAAAAAGCAAAGCTGATTAGAACTAGCCATGTTAGAAATATGGCTATCTTAGAGGTAGGATGCATTAGGTGTGACCCCTAATTACAGAATAGTTTGTGTTATGGAAGCACACAAAGAGGCACTTGAATAATTTGGCATGAAGTAAAAACCAGATTTTGGGTGATGTTGTTGCAGAATGTATTGGATTCTGAGGCATTGTGTCAACGATAATAGTTAGATGGGAGATCACCATTGGATTACCACCTTGGCCCAATACAGTTTGAACCAATTTTGAAACAACACCTAGGTTTTCATGATGCATTTAAAAAGCCACCACCCCAAAAATAGATAGCAAAGGAGAAAGAGGATCCATGATATCACAAGGGTGTCTCAAAGGCCAGTATCTTCTTCTACTCCTCGAGTTTCATTCACCTATTTACCAATCATGCCTTTTCTGTCTCAGCACCTGGGTGTCATAAAAACTTAGTTGTGCCACAAAAAATATCTCCAAATACTCAGGTACCTTTGTTCTTCAAAACCATGCTTCCAACTCTCTTTGCCTGTTAGAAAGACTTCTGCTAGTCTTCAAAAGAATTTTAAGGGCTATGCATTGGTTTCCCCAGAGTTCAGTACCAGGACCACAGCTGCTTTTCATACACATTGACTTGGAACTAAGAGCACTTGGAACTGTTTTGAAATTTGCAGATGATACAAAACTTGGAAGTGTCATAAGATAGTAAGGAAGATAGCAATGAACTTCAAGAAGACATAGACAGGTGTGTGGAATCAGCAGACATATGACAGATGAAATTCAACACAGAAAAGTTTAAGATGATACATTTTGTTTGGAAGTATGGGGAGAGACAATTTTGTATTCATTCATGGGATGTGAACGTTGCTGGCAATGCCAGTGTACATTGCCCATCCCTAAAAGCCCTTAAGAAGGTGGTGGTGAGCCATTTTCTTGAACTGATGCAGTCCATGTTTTGTGGGTATACCTGCAGTGCGGTTAGGAAGGGAGTTCCAGGAATTTGATAAAGAGACAGTGAAGGAATGGCAATATAGTTCCAAGTCAGGATGGTGTGTGGCTTGGAGGGGAACTTCCATGTGGTGGTGTTCCCATGTGTCAGCTGCCCTTGTCCTTCTTGGCAGTAGTGGTCACAGGTTTGGAACGCACTGTCAAAAGGGCTTGGTGAGTTGTTGTAGTGCGTCTTGCAGATGTTACACACTGCTGCCACTGTGTGTCGGTGGTGGAGGGAGTGAATGTTTAAGGCGCAGATCAAGAGGGCTGCTTTGTCCTAGGTGCTGAGCTTCTTGAGTGTTGTTGGAGTTTCATTCATCCCGGCAAGTGGAGAGTATTCCATCACACTCCTGACTTGTGCCTTGTAGATGGTGGACAGGCTTTGGGGAGTCAGCAGGTGTGTTACTCGCCACAGGATTCCTAGCCCCTGACTTGGTCTTGTAGCCACAGCATTTACATGCCTAGTCCAGTTCAGTTTCTGGTCAATGGTAACCCCCTGGGTGTTGACTGGGAAAATTAATGATGGTAAAGCCATTGAACATCAAGTGAAGATGATTAGATTCTATCCTGTTGGAGATGGCCATTACCTGGCACTTGTGTGGCTTTTGCCACTTATTAGCCCAAAGCTGAATGTTGTCCACGTTTTACTGCATATGGACACGGGCTGCTTCAGTATCTGAGGAGTTGCAAGTGGTGCTGAACATTGGTTCAAATGGTACAAGGGAGCACAAGAACAGAGAGATGGTGGCCGGATAACAAAGCAGTTAATAAATCATTTCTGTCCCTGTGCTTTATAAATCGCTCCTGGGACAGTAGTTGTTATATTATCTGGGCAGCTGCCTCCCCAAAACGCACTTGCGTAAATCACAATCTGGCCCTGTCCCCGCCACTGTGAAAATGGTGGGTGCCGTGCCTGGTGGGGTTGGACTTCCAGATTTTGGCCTATTTTGCCATTGCCTCTCCATCATTGCAAAACTCAGGCATAGGGTACAAAATCCAGGAAGTTACGCTAAACCTACACAAAACACAATTTGGCCACAGCTGCAATTTTGTGTCCACTTCACACTTTGCTAAAGTGAAGGCTTGGAGAGGTTAGAGGTGAAATTTACCAGAATCGATTCAAAGAGGGTTCTAGTTAAATAGATAGACTGCAGAATCTGGGGTTGTTCTATTTAGAGTAGAGACGGCTACAAGGAGATTTCTTAGAAGCATTTAAAATCACAAAGGGCTTAGAAAGAGCAGAAGATAAGCTGTTTCCAATAACTGAAGGATCAATAACCAGGTGACACAGATTTAAGGTGGCTGGCAAAAGAGGCAGAGGCGACATGAGGGAAAATATTTTTATGCAACGAGTGGTTACGATTTGGAAAGCATTTTTTTCTTTATTCCTTCATGGGATGTGGGCTTCTCTGGCATGGCCAACATTTGTTGCCCATCCCTAACTCCCCTTGAACTTACCTTGCTACGTCATTTCAGAGGGCAGTTAAGAGGCAACCACATTGCTGTGGGTCTAGAGTCACATTGAGGCCAGATCATGTAAGGATAAGGGTAAGTTCCTTCCCTAAAGGACATTAGTGAATCAGATGGGTTTTTACAACAACCAATATTAGTTTTATGTTCACCATTACTAAGGCTAGCTTTATATTCCAAATTTATTAACTGACTTCAAATTCCACCAGATGCGCAGAGCATCTGAGCATTAGCCTGAGTCTCTGGATTACTAGCAATATTACCATTACCAGCAATATTACCGCTACACCACCATCTCCCTCTTATTTACATGATAGTAAATTCGTCTAGATTTCAGATTTTATTTTAGCAGGATTTAATTTGCCTGCTTAACTTGAGAATTTTTAAAAGCGTTTTACAAACATGTATCCTGCAAAAGGCTAACAAGGTCAAGCCACCATTTTGTACTAACACAATATCTAAAAAAAATGTCATTTTAAGGTTTTGAAAACCTGTTGCCAAACTGCAGCATTTTATACACTGACCACTAGTATTGTAAAGTAGCAACCAGTCAGCAGCATGTGATTATTAGAAGTGCACCAATTACTCTGTAATTGAAGGATAAGTAGTTAATATTCAGATAGTTAATGAAAGTCAGGTTATATCTATTCCTGTATTTTTCTACTAACATTCCTAGGTTAGAATTGAAGTCTGAGACTTAAACATGCTGAGGCAGCATATTGTGAGAAAGGAATCTATACTATCCAGTAGAGGTCCCTATTGGAACGCACTGTCCTTGAACTAGTCTAGTACTGGGTCTAATGAATAAGGAGTCTGTCCAGTATTGAGGTAAGGAATACATATAAAAGTACTTCATTGTCTTAAAGCTACAATTACTACACAACACATAGCGTAGCAAAAACAGATTCAATCGGGGACTTGGATAAATTAAGGAGAAAAAATGGCAAGGAAATGGGGAAAAAATGGGAGGGTGGGACTAACCAGAATGCTCTTTGAAAGAGCCATGCAGACTCAGTGGGTTGAATGATCTCCTTCTCTGCTGCACTATTCTATGATCTTTCTCAAGGAACATGGTACCTTTACTTCTCCATCATAACAGCAGGGACGTAGCTCGAGCAAGTCTCCATGACATTTGCACATATCTTTAACATAGTCTGGAATCTTCTGGTGGATTCCCTCGCGTCGCATGCGGCGAGCCATCCAAAAGTCCATTGACTTTGGCGGAACTGGAAGATCCCACCAGTGGGTGGGACTAGAAAATTCCAGCCATAGTCTTCTGTCCCTCCAAAGGAAAAATAAATGCCTACAACCAAGGGAAGATGGGTGGGGGAAATCAACATCACAGAAAATTCTGAGTGTACAGGAAGAGGACACATTAGATTTAATAAAGAGATAGATAGAAAAGCCTGTAGGAGAGGGTGAGGTTGAGAGTGAGCTTTGAAGAAGAACTTAACAAAACCTGGCTAAGACTTATATATAGGGCTGAGTTTTAATTGCGCGGGAGGGTGACCTGGAAGTGCCTGGTCTGCCGAATCTGGCGCCCGCCCTTTATACACTTCGAATAAAGTGGGTTGGGGCCAATTAGCGGTCGCCTGGTGGAAAGCTGCCCAATTATAGCTCCGTTCCAAGCTTGCAATTAGCATCAGGGCCAGTTTCTCTTACCTGTTTTTAAATGACACACCATAGTAAGCTCTTGCGACTTGAATTGATACAATAAATAATATATTATTGAATTTTTGTTGTGGCTACATTCACATCATAATAAGAATAACACCTTGGTGCGAGGATTCTGAGAATTGGCACTGCAGGCAGATACGTCATGCGGCAGAGCGGTAATACCATGGTCACATCTAGAAATGTAAAATCCCCCTTTGTAAAGAATCTCAGAATCAGTCTTTATTAATCATTCTGAAGATGCAAAAAAATTTTACAAACTGTCATTAAAGATCATACGGATACTGCCATCTTCCCCAACAGAATCTGCTGATGCATCCAACCTTGTTTGCCATATTTGTGCCACCTCACATTAGTTGCTGTAAAAGATTCCCAAACATTTTCAGATCCTACCACCAAAAAATCCAGCAGCGACGTAAAATTGCAGACAGTTGGGTTGTTAA
This sequence comes from Cetorhinus maximus, assembly GCF_964194155.1. Lineage (NCBI taxonomy): Eukaryota > Metazoa > Chordata > Chondrichthyes > Lamniformes > Cetorhinidae > Cetorhinus > Cetorhinus maximus. The sequence continues at coordinate 32,465,732 of NC_135896.1, read as the reverse complement.
AAAGCTCAATAGTTTGTTCATTACTTTTATAAAAATGACGGGTGGGCAGGCAACATATTCCAGGTAATAAGCTAAAGAATGGTTGGAACACAAAACTATACAAGCGATGCCAAGGCAACCAACCTATAACTCTTCAGGAATATCGGTCCGAACTACTTTGCTGTTCCCCTTTGTTGGTGTTGCAATGAAACAGGACATCCTATCTTCCTCCAATGACAGCAACCTCTGGAATAGTTTCCACTTGGGGATCTCCTGCTTATGTTCAGATCCAGAATTACCTGACAGGATTTGATATCGTGCTTTCCAGGTAACGATGCTGGATAGGGTTGCGGCTTACTGAAGAGACCCTGGAACACACATTGCGCGTTGTGATAGGGCACAAACTCCTGAGGCATTGTCTTACAAAGCTTTATCTTTCTAATTTGTTTGTCTTGCCACACTGCAGACAGCAGCTGATTGAAACCAACTGGCAGCTTTACAATCTTGTCTCAGCTGAACAGAGAGTTGGCAAGTATTGATTAAAATGGCAATTATTCTTCAAGCAACATAACAGGGATTACAATTCAATGGATATTTCAAATATATTTTCCAAGAAACAGCTAATTTGTTATCTTGTACTAAAAGGTTGTGTTGAAGTAACAGTTAAAGTTGCCTTTCAAATTCCAATGAACTATATTTCCACTTGCACTTTGCTTTTAGATGTCTCACTCTGTACACCTAAGTCAATTGCATTTCATTTCCAGTAAATTTGATCAAATAATATGCTTTTACTAAAATATTGATCATAATGTTATAAAAGAAAAGTTGACCTAATTTCTCATTTTTCTGTTTTCCTTAAGGTTTCTATTTTTTTAAATCAAAATCACACTGGAATTTAATGCACAAACCTAAATGTTTCCTACAGCAGATGATGGTGGTGAGGACTTCTGCTAGGCTGATCTGGCTACAATTTCTGGGAGCCATCTTCTGCACAATATAGGAAAAATGCAAGTACTGTAAATGCCTCTGACTGAGAGCTCCTTGGGTGAGGAGAAGTTGCGGCAGGCCTGTAAGCGCTGATAGCAGGTCGAAGGACCGACCATCCTCAAAGGAGCTTTCCATGTCGGTCACAATGATCTGCCAGAGGACCCAGCAAGCCGAGATTTGATGAAGCTGATGTGAAAAGTGTTCTTACATGGTTAAAGATAGGAGAGGGGAAGGTTGTTTCTGGATCAATGATAGGAGCTCAGGATTAAGGAGGGAGGTAACTGGGGCCTTGAATTACCTGTCTGTGCAGAAAGGCATTTAATAACGTTGTTGGGTTAGCAAGGTAAAGGGTGTTGACCACATTGTCTACAAATTTACTGCATCAAAGAAGGAACATTTCTCCTCGAGTTGTACCAGTTTTCTGGCAGTCCTGTTGCGGAGGCCTGTCTAATTTTGGCTCCACGACTATCTTCTTCTGTTGTTTCTGTATGATGTAGTGACACCAGCATCATATGTTCCACCATGGCCACCTTAACGCTGGATGACAGTTGTGTTTGAAGTTATTGGCCTCCCACATTTCTACAGTGGATAGTGGGAACTGGATATTTACATGACACATCCTGGTGAGTGTAATCAGCCACGTGCTATCACTTCACTCTCCTCAACCATCTGATTTTGCCAGAAAGTAGAGTGCCCACTCCTCAGTGTGGACTCCATTACACACAGAGCACATGTCAGCAGGAGCAGAAAATGGTAACATGTGGGCAGGAAATGTTGATCAGGAGGACCAGTGCTAGGTCCACAGCTGTTCATAATCTATATAAATGATTTGGATGTGGGGACCACTTGTAATATTTCCAAATTTGCTGATGATACCAAACTGGGTGGGAATGTAAGTTGTGAGGAGGATGCAAGGAGGCTTCAAAGGACTTGGGCAGGCTAAGTGAATGGGCTAGAACATGGCAGATGGAATATCATGTGAATAAGTGCAAAGTTGTTCATTTTGGTAGAAAAACAGAAAGGCAGAATATTTCTTAAATAGTGAGAGGCTGGGAAGTGCAGGTCGCCAAAGAGACCTGGGTGTCTTTGTTCATGAATCACTAAAAGTTAGTATGCAGGTGTAGCAAGCAATTAGGAAAGCAAATGGCACATTGACCTTCATCGCCAGGGGATTTCAGTACAGGAGTAAAGATGTCTTGCTGCAGTTGTACAGAGTCTTAGTGAGACCTCACCTGGAGTATTGTGTACAGTTTTGGTCCCCTTATCTAAGAAGGGATATACGTGCCATAGAGGGAATGCAATGGATGTTCATCAGATTAATCCCTGAAGTGGCAGGATTGTCTTATGAGGAGAGATTGGGGAGACTGGGTCTGTATTCTCTAGAGTTTCACAAAATGAGGGGTGACCTCACTGAAACTTACAAAAGTCTTACAGCTCGTGACAGGGTGGATATAGATAAAATATTTCCCCTGGCTTTTGAGTCTAAAACCAGGGGACATAACCTCAGGATAAGGGGTAGGCCATTTAGGACTGGGGCAAGGAGGAATTTCTTCACTCAGAGGGTGGTGAATCTTTGGAATTCTCTACCCCAGAGGGCTGTGGAAGCCCAATCATTGAGTATGTTCAAAACATTTTTGGAGACTAATAACACCAAGGAATATGGAGATAGTGCAGGAAAGTAGCATTGGGGTAGATGATCAGCTATGATCAAATTGAATGGCAGAGCAGGCTTGACAGGCTGAATGGCCTACTCCTGTTCCTATGTTCCTAGAAGGTATCACCTTCAAGCTGCTACTCACAGGCCCAGCGTTGTTAGAAATATTGCAGCAGGGACTGGAGACCAGACTGTGCTGTAGGTAACAGCTTGGGTAGTGGAGTGGGAGTTTACAAGGAGTACTGGAGGACCACTTAGCAACAGTCTGGAATGGGAGTATGAGGACTTTCCAGGAACTTGTACAGTGGAAATTTCATCTCAGAAATCCTTACAACTGTCTATGTTTCCTATGTAGTTGCTCAGAGTGTCACTGTAGGGCCTCAGGCAGCAGATTGAAGAGGGCCATCTCTCCATTGTTGACAGGCTTAGTGAACATTTGCAAAGAAGCAACACACAGGACTTCACACTGGAATGATTAGGTGTACTTTCCTACGGATTAATGATCATGTGAAATCAGAGCTCATGTCAGGAAGAAGACATGGATGATTGCAGCACATGTGGACCCTACTACCAGCCATCTTCAATACGAGAACCTGTGGTTGAAAAAGACACTGGGTCAAGCCTCCCACACATTAGGACAGAAGGTGCAGCCTGTAGCAGGTCTCGGGTTTAGTTTTCATAGCAGTCCCAGCTGCACTGGAACTCAGTAGTCAGCGCTGCTGGAACTGTAAGTAGGCCTCGGGATGAAGAAGGCATAGACCCCAGAGTGAGGTATTGGAGGTATTAAGGAAAAACCTAGGGAGGGGTGAGGGATGGGGAGCTTAGGTTTTGGAGGCCTGGTAGGGAGAAACAAAGGGGTGTAACATCTTCGGGGGGGAGGGTGCACCCAATGGGCACATGGCATCCCCCCAAAGAACATACCACCCTCTTTCCTTCTAAGCAGTTTGCTTAAAAAAATAGACCTGCCCACCACGCATGGGCAACATAATATTCAGGTCAATTGGCTTGGTATAAAGTTCAATTGCTGGTTATTTATTTATTTAAAATGGCAAGTGGGGCTGCCAATTTCTGCACCCACCCGCCTTCCGTATTATGGGGACTAGGTTGGAGGTGGGCAGAAAGGTGGTGGGCTAGTCACCTATGAAATTTTACATGCCACCTCCCTGTCCTCCTGCCAAAAACATATCCAGCCGGGGGCATGTAAAATACGGCCCCAGGAGTTAAGAATCAACATTAAGAGGTCTTAATTCATACACCGCCATCAAGGGGAAGCACAGTCGTAAGAAGTATTACACACGTACACACACATGAATTTCAAATCAAGTTAGGTTAGCACTAATGCTGTGCCTGCAAACATTGGTCCAGAGTTTCCTCAGAGCAGCTTCTCCACCATAACTTCTTCAGAAATATGGTAGGAACCATAATTAGCCACTTCCAGCGAAGTTACAGTAGCAGAGGAGAAACTCCTCGGAAATTTTGCGCTATTATTTCTGGAAAAGTTTGGTGAAGTGGTATGACTGGGAGTTGCATGACTCCAGAGAAAGGTCAGTACATAATGGCATATGTGTGGGTTGGTAGGGGATCTATATGCAGGCAGGATTGTAGATGGGGTCATGCCATCCTATCTAAGCAATTTTCTCCACACAAAAAATTCCTGCTGCTCTTCGAACTATGATTTAATAGATTTTCCGTTTTCTTTGCTCTACAGTTAAAGGATATAATTTGATCAGTCTGTGCACTTTAGAACTCAGCTCATTCCAGTTGGCTAGTCACACCTCTAAATCAGAGGCTATGGGTTTAAGCCCTACTCCAGGGCTTGAACACCGTATGTAGGGTTACACTTCAGTACCATATTGAGGGAAAGCCACATGATTGAGGGTGCTGTGTTTTAGATCAAACATTAATCATTCTGCTGTTTTAGTGTTTCATCTGAATATAAAAGACACCAAGGCAGTAATTGAAGAAGGTCAGGGAGATTTTCCTGGTGTTCTGGTCAATTTTCCTTTATTAAAATTTTTCCATAGGGTGTAAACATCACTGGTCAAGGTCACCAGTATTTGTTGTCCATTCCTAACTGATGGCCTTGAGAAGGTGGAGGACACCTTCTTGAACCACTCCAGTCCATGTAGTAAAGGTACACCCAGAGTGCTGTTAGGATGGGAGGTCCAAGATTTTGACCCAGCAACAGTGAAACAATGGTGCTTTAGTTCCAAGTCGCGATGTTGTGTGGCTTGGAGGGGAATTTGCAGGCTGTGGAGTTCCTATGTATCTGCCGCCCTTGTTCTTCTAGGTGATAGAGGTCACAGGTTTGAAAGGTGCTGTCAAAGGAAGTTTGACAAGTTGCTACAGTGCATCTTGTAGATGGTACACACTGCTGCCATGGTGCGATGAGGTGTGTGTAGAGGGAGTGAATATTTAAAGTGGTTCACGAGGTGCCGATCAAGCAGGCTGCTTTGTCCTGAGTGGTGTCAAGCTTCTTGAGTGTCGTTGGAGCTGCACTCATCTAGGCAAGTGGAGAGTATTCTATCACACTCCTGACTTGTGCCTTGTAGATGGTGGACAGGCTTTGGAGAAACAGGAGGTTGGTTACCTGCCTCTCTCAATCAACACCAGTGAAAACAGATTCATTGGTCATCCATCTCATGCTTGTGAAACCTCAACATTTATAACTTGGCTGTTGCGGTTTCTATATGTCAGCAATGTTTCTAGATCAAAACTAATCCATTGGTTGTGAAGAGCTTTGCAATGCCCTGAGATGCATGGTTAGGTGATGTAAGTTTCTTTCCATTTCTCCTCCTAAACCAATTTACCCTTCCTTCCAAAGCCTCTTCAAGGCCCCTTTCCCATCTCCAATAGAGATTCTTATGTCCCCTTTGTAAATCCTGCAGAGATATTTCCATATGTAACTGCTACTCAGCTTGGTCTGAGACATAATGATAGATGTTTTGGGGCTATGTATGTCTGGTATGAACATTTACTAAAGCAGATAACCATGTTCAGGTGCCCTTATTCAATTCCTCTTATGCTTCCATTGAACATTCAATGGGTATGTGTCTTAATTCCCCAGCCAATTATTTATTTTCCTCTCCTGATGTTTTTTTTTCTTTTAATCTGAATAAATTTCTTAAAAATGAGTTGCTGGATCTTTAGGTATTTGACCTAAGGCATTCTAAAGATATAGAAAGGTTCACGTTCTCCTGAATTATGAGGAATCATTGGACAGAGGACCGCAAATATTTTTGTATGTGGCAAGCATGAGAACATCAGCTGCTGCTTGGATATTGATGTAAAACTACAAAGTGGTGACATTTTTGTGTCCTTGTCAACCCCAACAGACTTCAAACTACATGAAGTAAGGATTCAGTTTACTCCTGTTAATTACAATCACATAATCCCAGCGTGAAAAAAACTGCAATTAATCACAAATGCAATTATCAGAGGAGCAGTTGTAGCTGTTGCACTGGAAGTGACTTTCACAGTCCTTTCTCATACCCTCAAGATTGAAAGAAATATATCTTATTACAATTGGGGCTGTCCTTTTCCTGGAGTTCACTCCTTCACACAGTTTTTGAAAGTCGGATGGGAGGAGGCCCCAATGTAGTTAAGATTAAGTAGCAATCTCCTATCTAAATCAGAAGGTTGCGGATTCGGATCTCAAAGGGGACTTATAATTATTTTTGCTGGGCGTAAAGCAAAAAGAAAAGGAAGGCTTTCATTTATATAGCACTGGCTGCAACCTCAGGGTATCCCAAAGTACTTCACAGCCAATTAAATACTTTTGAGGCATAGTCACTGCTGCAATGTAGGAAAACAACAGCCGACTTGTGAACAGCAAGACCCCACAATGTGCTAATAATCAGGTCATCTTTTTTTTAGTTTTGTTGGTTGATTATTATTATTAGCCAAAAGGAATACTTCCCCTGCTCTTCTTCAAAATGGTACCAAAGGATCTTTTTTGTTCACCTGAGAGCCGTCAGGGCTTCGGTTTAATGTCTCTTGTCAACTGCAACAGTGCAGCGTTCCCTCAGTATTATCCTGAAGTATTTTGCTCAAGTCTTTGGGGTGGGGGATTTGAACCTGTCGCCCTTTAACTCAGAGTGCTACTGCATGATCCACATCTGCTACACAAGCAGAAAGGAAGTTCATTGAATGGTGCTCCATTCCCATGCTTGCTCTTTACCTGCAACTGAGAAGCCTGACAGACTCAGGAGAACACCTCATTAATATAGTCTAATGGAGGTTTAATGGTGTACATAGGACCTCAATGGTATTTTAAGATGCCTAGGGTTTAAAATTCACCTTCAGGACTTGAGTACATAATAAAGCTGACTGTGAGGGAGGGCTGCAGTGTCTGAGGTGGGCCCCATTTGCCTGTTTAGGTGAATGAAAATAATCCTATAGCACTCATCAAACAACGGCAAGGAGGAGATTGCCTAATTTAGGTGAATATTCATTCCTCAACCAACACCACCGATTCAAATTATATGATAACTTAGCTCGTTTCTCTTTGTCCATCTTGCTCTGCACAAATTGGAACACAGGAACATAGGAAGAGGAGTATGCCACCCAGCCCGTCAAATCCTGCTCTGCCATTCAATTAGCTCACAGTTGATCATCTACCTCAACACCACTTTCCCACGTCATTCGTCTCCAGAAATCTATTGATTTCTGTTTTGTGCATGCTCACTGATTGAGTTTCCACAGCCCTCTGGGGTAGAGAATTCCAAACATTCAACACCCTCTGAGTGAAGAAATTCCACCTCACCTCAGTTTTAAATGGCTTGCCCTTATTCTGAGACTATCCCAATGATATAGACTCACCAGCCAGGGAAAACATCCTGCCTACATCCACCCTGACATGCCTTGCAAGCATTTTATAAGTTTCAATGAGATCATCTCTCATTCTTCAAAACTCTAGAGAGTACAGGCCCAGTTTCCTCAATTAAGACAACCCCACCATCCCAGGGATTTGGCTGGTGAACCTCTGTTGCATTCCCTCTAGGGCAAGTATATCTTACCTTAGATAAGGAGGCCAAAAGTGTACACAATACTCCAGGTGCAGTTTAACCAAGGCTCCAAACAATTTCAGCAAGACATCTTTACTACTGTACTCAAATCCCCTCATGATGAAGGCCTACATACCATTTGCTTTCCTAATTGGTTGTTGCACCTGCCTGCTAGCTTTTTGTGACTAATGAACAAGGACATCCAGGTCCCTTTGGACACCAACACTTCCCAACCTCTCACCATTTATGAAATAATGTGACATCTTGTTTTTTCTACCAAAGTGGATAACTTTATACTTATTCACATGATATTCCATCTGCCATGTTCTTGCCCAGTCATTTAGCCTGTTCAAATCCACTTGAAGCCTCCTTACATCCTCCTCACACTTACATTCCCACCTAGTTTTGTGTCATCAGCAAATTTGGAAATATTACAATTGGTTCCCATATCCAAATCATTTATATAGATTGTGGACTGCTGTCACCCTAGCACTGCTCCTTGTGGTACCCCACTAGTAACAGCCTGCCATCCTGAGAATGACCCATTTATTCCAGTGCTCTGCTTTCTGCCTGTTAGCCAACTCTCAATCCATGCTAGTGTGTTACCCCCAATCCCATGTGCTCTAATTTTCTTTACTAACCTCTTGTCTGAGATCTTATCAAAAGCCTTCTGATAATTCAAATACACCGCATCCACTGGTTCTCCTTTATCTGTGCTACAAATAACATCTTCAAAGAACTCCAACAGGTTTGTCAAACATGATTTCCCCTTTATAAATCCATTTTTTAATGCTACCCAATTTTAACATTATTTTCTAAGTGTCCAGTTATCACATCCTTTATAATAGGCTCTAACATTTTCCCTACTACTAGCCCACACTAACAGGTCTGTGGTTTTCAATTCTCCCTCTCCCTCCCTTCTTAAGTAGTGGGGTTACATTTGCTACTTTACGGTCCACAGGAAGCTTTCCAGAATCTATAGAATTTTGAAAGATAATCACCAATGCATCCACACTCTGGGATGTAGCTCATCGGTCCAGGGGACTTATCAAACTTCAATCCAGTTAACTTTTCAAGTGCTACCTCTTTACTAATACTAATTTATTTCAGTTCCTCACTTTCACAAGTCCCTTGGTTGCCTAGTATTTCTGGGAGATTTTCTGTATCGTCTTCCTTGAAAACAGACAGAATGTAATTATTAAGTTTCTCTGCCATTTCCCTATTCTCCACTATAAATTCTCCTGTATCCACCTGTAATGGGCCCACATTTGTCCTTGCTAATCTTTTCGTTTTCACATACCTAAAGAAGTTTTTACAGTCTGCCTTTATATTTCTCGCTAGCTTACATTCATATTCTTTTTTCCCTTTCTTTATCAATTTCTTGGTCATCATCAGCTATGGTTGATTCATCTTTCCCATCGGGTGCTTGTGCCTCAGTGGAACATAGATCTGGTGTAGACCATGTAGTATTTCTTTAAATACCAGCCATTGCCTGTCTACCATCAAATCTTTTAGTATATTTTCCAATCCATCATAGCCAACTTGCCCCTCATACATTCATAATTGAATATTATCTTTCTCTACATTACAACAGTGACTAGAAGTAAAGCACCTTGGGGTGTCCTGAGGGCATGAAAGTTGCTTTGTGAACGTGAACTCTTTCATTCAATAATCTATATGCAATAATTCTATGAAATACACTGAGTTTTCTGTGCAGAGCATTGGGGGCCCTATGAAACCAAAGCACTCTATGTGTAATGTACAGCTCTCATAATACACACTTAGGTGGATTACTCTGCTAAATATAACCCAGCACACTGCAATTTCAATCACATTTCAGTCCAAGTCCTGTCATTTGATTGTAAACGGCTGTCACCCATCACTGCCTGACATGAAACCCACCTGCAGGGAGAAAAGGATAGTTACCAGGTGTTCTACATCCAATTACATTAGCTCAACTTGGATGAAGTCAATGGAAATGATATTGGAGAGAAATGTAAAACAAGCTGGTTGTTATGGGTGGCCAAGTTGTGCTATTAGTGATAGAGTTGATCTGCAGACACTTCTTGGGTGGAAACATTAAGTTTATTTACAATATACTCAGCAGCAACTACATGTGTGCTTACAACTCCAACTCTATCTCTACACTGGCTGCTGAGGTAGCCTGCGCCTATTGGTTACTACAGATCATGTGATCTTGCCTAACAAATATTATTCTTAAAAGTACATTACACACTAAATAAAACCAAAATTACCACACTGCCAATTTGTAATCACCCCATTGTAACACCAGTTACACAAAGTCAAAATTACTCCCAATTGACATAGGGATATACATTTTTTTCCCTATATCCCTTCTTTGCAACCTTCATCAAGGTTTGAATCTTACCCTAAATATTCTCTCGGAAGCAGCAGTGCTCCTATAAACTGTGTCTCTTACAACCAGAGATATACCCATATGTCCAATATCTAACTACATGGTGCTATAAACCAAGTCTGTAACAATAAGACTCTGTTGTGATCAGGACATTATGTCTCTCACACCTGCCCCACGTGTGTCTCCATTTCTTTTTCAAGGCAGCCTGAGGAAGAGCCTGGTAAGGCAAGTCATTAAGCTTGTCATTAGGTACAAATCATTAAGCTGCTTTATTTCACAGTAAGAGAACATGCAGGGCAACATTTGTGACCTGCCTTCCATGGTTCAATCAGCGCAAATTATCTTTCTGTAATAACACAAAACTATGAAAGTGCTGCTTTTTCCCATATCAGTAGACTTGGCTTAAACAAAATTGCCTGGAATTTACTCTGGGACAAGATCAGTAGAACCATTGAAGATATGGTATGAATTATTAAAATCAGCACATCATCGGGGCTTCTGCTGATCTTCTGATGAAGATATGACAGAAGGTCATAAAAACCCTACAAAATATCAGGGCAGGTGCCTTTTGTTCCTGCTTTCTAATCTTCGGAGTCTGGTGATGCCTCTGTTTAAAAACCTGATCGTTGGGACTGTTTTATATCAGTTCATACACCAGGGTAACAAGCCCAACATGGTGAGATTAATTGATTATTCAGACAGGCCAACAAATTGCTTATTATTTCTAGTTTTTCAATTAGCTATTTGAACGTTGAGCTGGTTCATATTGTAAAAACACCTTTTGGCTCATTGTTCATTTCATTACACTTGTGTGAATACACATTGCTTTGAACACTCAACATTTACACGTAACTCTTTTCAACGAGTTTCAAATTGTTGAAAAATGTTCCAAATCATGACAGGGAGAATGTCAAATCATGTACTTGGCCACAGCAAGGGTATATCATGTATTCTGGCATCATAAGCATCCCTTCAATTCCAGTGGGTCATAACTTCCTCCTCCTCCTGACAAAACCCTCCAAAACCTTTATTAGCTGCATTTTGCATGCACAGTTTTACTGACGTGATGTCATTGCGAGCAATAGGTTCCATTTGCTGGTGATATCTGTGCACACCACACTCCTGACTTCACTCTTTCTCAGTGAAGAGATTTATTGTACTTGCAGCCATTCAAATTTTAAGTTATCTAATCTTGGTTCAATACTTTATGGGATTCTAATTTTCACCTGATTCCCTTCAGCAATGCAGGGACAAGCTGCCCTCATCTTCAATTTCGTTCACCCTTCCCTCGGAAACCATGGAGGGGGATTTTATCCCTGTCGGAGGGGGCGGACCAGGAACGGGCTGAGCATCACCTGCGATCGGCTGCGCGCCGCCATTTTACGCCAGTTAAGGCCTGCATGTTCGCTTACTGTGAAATAAAGCAGTTTAATGATTTGTATCTGAAGACAAGCTTAATGACTTGTTTTACCAAGCTTTTCACGTGTGCGCGAAAGAGCGCAGAAATCTCCCTGAGGCAAAGAGCTACCTCAGGAAGATTAGTTTGACTGTCAAAAATTTTAATAAAGTAAAAAAAAAAATTTTAAGACATGTCCCCTCATGTGACAGTGTCACATGAGCTGGGACATGTCAATGAACTGTAATAAAATTTTTTATTCAATTTATAAACACTTCATGAAACCTCATCCCGCCCATGGATGAGGTTTCATGAAAAATGCAAAGGCCGCCTGGGCTCGTTGCCTGCCCGCCAACATTAAGGTTGGACAGGCAGCTCAGTTAATAACTTTGATTAGTTTTTAAGTGGCCTTAATAGGCCTTTGACAGTGTGGCGGGCGTGCAGCTGACTCCAGTGAGCGCCCTCCGAACTGAAGATCTGAATGACACGCAGTGACGTTGGGACACTCTCCCCCACTCGCCGACCCGCAGATTCTGGCCCATGTCTTCAGCTGCTTGGGCTCTAAGCTCTGGAATCCCCATCGTAAACCTCTCTACCTCTCTCTTCTCCTTTAAGATGTTCCTTGAAACCAATCTCTTTGACCAAGCAATTATCTACTTCTTTGATTGTGTCAGGGAATGCCCTGTGAGGTGCTTTGGGATATGTTACTACCTTAAAGATGATATATAAGTACAAGTTATTATTGTTTACCAGGAGAGGAAGGACTGTGCAGATTGAAGTTTAGATAAGACGAGTGGTATGTTTGATTATATTGTTAACTGCTTGCAGGGCGGAACACCAAGTGGTCATAAAAAAGTGCTTTGTTAACAGAGTGCTCTAGTTAGAATTTGGGGCAATTGAGAATTGGAAGAAAGGGGTGCTGTTTTTTAACCTCCTCTGAGGATTGGGAGGATTTCATTCAGCGAAGAAGGATCAAGAGATTGATCAGGAAAGTGAAAAGAGAACATGAGGGTAGACTAGCAAGAGACATAAACAGGTTGTAAGCATTTTATAGGTATGTAAATATGAAGAGTTTAGTGAAAGTAAATGTGGGCCCAGTAGAGGCAGGAGCAAGTGAATTTATGATGGGGAATAAGGAAATGGAAAAAATATTAAATAAATATTTTCTATATGTCTTCAAGGTAGAATTATAGAATAGAAGACACAAAAAACATTCCAGAAATAATGGGAAGCCAAGGGTCTGACAAGAATGTGGAGCTTAAAGAAATTAGCATAAGTAAAGAAAGAGCACTCAAAAAAATGAATGGGACAAAGTGGTGATAAATCCTCTGGACCTGATGACCTGCGCCTTGGGTTTTGAAAGAGATAGCTGCAGAGATGGTGGAGGCATTGGGTTTGATCTTCCAGCATTGCTTAAATTCTAAAACAGTTTCCAGGGATTGGAAGGTAACAAACATAATCTTACTATTTAAGAAAGGACGAAAAGATGTTAGGAAATAGAGATAGTTTAAGTAAGTTATATTTTTATTCATGGATGTTAGGAATGAGTTTTAGCTTTAATGTTTAAGTTTGAGATGTATTTCTGTACCTGTGTGTTAGCAAAAGGTCAAATTGAGTTTTATTCACTTTAAAAGGTGCCTGCACTCCTAATGAGAGTTTTATGACTGTTGCAGCTAAGTTAAACAGAGTATAGAAACAGGGATGTTTCCTAGCAACAGGGGTCCAGAGAGGCAGGTCCCTCCCATAGGCATACACGGGAAAAAACTAGAAACAGCAGTTTTGATTTGGAAGCTGTTTGAGTTCAGTTGGTTTTGAAAGTAGCTGCCAGGAGAGGCTGGAACAAAGGGGACAGATAGCAAGTCCCAAGCTAAAGAAAATACCCCAAAAATCTAGGGGAAGAATTTTCCGGTCGACAAGTGGGGGCGAGGCTCGCCGATGTGTAAAATGATGCGCGGTGACGACAGGCGGATGTCCCAATGTCACCGCATGTCACTTAGATTTTCAGTTCAGCAGGCGCACAGCCGACTTGGCTGTGCACCCAGCAAACTGCCAAAGACCTGTTAAGGCCTTTTAAAAGCTAATTAAAAGAGTTAAGGTTGGCGGGTAGGCGAAGAGCCCAGGCGGCCTTTGCATTTTTCATGAAATCTCATCCACGGGAGGAAGGTTTCATGAAGCTTTTACAAATTAAATAAAGTTTTCCATTAATGTTCCTTGACATGTCCCAGCTCATGTGACACTGTCACATGAGGGGACATGTCTAATAATATTTTCTTTTCTGTATTTAGCTTTTAAAAACTTTAACTAATCTCCCTGAGGCACCTCCATGCCTCAGGGAGATTTCTGTGTTCTTTTGCGCACATGCGTGAAAGAGCGCAGGGCCTGACTCAGGGAATCCCCCCCCCTGTCTGCACATGGAGTGCTCAGCACTTCTGGGTGAGTGTCATGCTGGCCGGGCCTTAATTGGCCCGCCCACATAAAATAGCGGCATGCACCCAATCGGGGGTGCCAATTGGGTTCGCACTCGCTCCCGCCCACCCCCACACAACACCACCAACAGAGTGAAAATTCAGCCCTAGGGGAGTAGAAAGTCCCAAGCAGAACTTCTAGTCAAAGGAAGGACAGGAACTGGAAAAGGTCCTGTTAAGTGAAGTTAAGAGTGAGGGATAGAGAGAAAGGCTCCAAGCTTCAGATGTAAAGAAACAAAAGCTACAGAAAACAGATTTAAAGCAAGAACAGCTTGCAAGAGGCAAGAAGGTCCAAAGAGACTGCTGAAGGTCTGTAACTTTTTTCTATGGGCATGCGAAGCAGTGGTGTACTATTGACGGCTGAGTCAGTGAGAGAGAGAGTGTGTGGAAGACAGCTTAAATGCATGTGGTGACCCAGGGGAGAGGAACATTGGAAGGAGAACGCAAAACCCTAGTGGGAGGCAACTGAGAGAGAGTGTTGATTTGGGAGGATATTCCAAAGAAGTTGTTGGAGATTGGAGACTGGAAACCCTCCTGTGAAAGACAGAGTTCAGGGAGACAGGTTGGCTCACAGTGTAGAAGCATCTGGGGGGATTCAGGAGAGATCCAAAGCATCAGTTTGGATAGCATCTGTCACTTGGTTTCAGAGTGTGTTGTATCTGACCACCGGTTGCCTATTGGTTTACATGGATTGTGTACTTACTGTGAATATTAGAGTATAAGGTAGTTTTTGTAACTTGTGTTATCCTTACAAATCTGTATTTATCTGTAAAGGTATAGTTGTGGATGAAAGTGTATTGTAATATAGTTCAACTTTTCTTGTTTAATAACTGTTTTATTCCTTTGTTAAAAGTTCACCAGCTGACTCATGACTTTGTTCAGTAGCTACTCTCCATGTATCTAAACAATCAAATAAAAGTTAGGATCTATCAAGCTGGGTTCCTCTTTGGGATCAGTCTTGTCCAGGGGTAACCTCAGCTGGGGATCATAACAGAGAGAGACAGGGAACTACAGGCCAGGTAGCCTAATGTCAGTGGTCGGCAAAATGCTAGAATGTATTATTAGGAACAAGATAACAGGACATTTAGAAAACCATTATATGATTAAGCAGGACATTTAGAAAACCATTAGTATGATTAAGCATAAGTCTTCAACATTACAACATAGATGTAAAAAAGGAAAATTATATTTGACAAATCTGTTTGAGTTTTTTGAGGTTGGAACCAATAGGATGGATATGGGGCAGCCTATGGATTGTAGTGTATTTGGATTTTCAAAAAACATTCAATATGATGCAAAACAGTTGTATTTTACACAAAATTAGGACTATAGGATTAGAGGTAACATATTAGCATGAATTGAGGATTGCTTAATGTTCAGAAAAAAAGAATAGAACTGAACAGGACATCTTTAGGTTGGCAGGCTGTAATGAGTGGGGCATCATAAGGATCAATACTTGGACCTCAGCTTTTTATACTCTATATTAATGACTTAGGTGTGCCACTGGGCATAATATATCCAAAATAATACTGATGGTGGCAAAGACACAGAACACATTCTGGGTGATGGACTTCAATATCCATCACTAACAGTGTTTCAGTAGCACCAGTAATGACCAAGCTGGTTGAGTCCTGAAAGATATACCTGCCAGATTAGGTTTGCAGCAGATGGTGAGGGAACCAACTCAAGACAAAAACCAACTTAACATCATCCTCACCAATTTGCATGTCAAGGATACATCTGTCCATGACAGTATTAATAGGAGTGACTAAAGTATAGTCATGTGGAGATGACGTCCTATCTTCAGACTGAGGACGCCTTCCATCGTGTTGCATGGCATTAGTCTCAGTGATAGTGACCATGAAACTATCATCGATTGTTGCAAAAGCCCAGCTGGTTCACTAATGTCCTTTAAGGAAGGAAATCTGCCGCCCTCACCTGGTCTGGCCTACATGTGACTCTAGACCCACAACAATGTGGTTGACTCTTAACTGCCCTAGCAAGGTCAATTCAAGGGCAATTAGGGATGGGCAATAAATGCTGGCCTTGCCAGTGATACCCACATCCCATGAAAGAATAAAACAAAAGCCCTCTGCTAGATGGGAGAGTTTCAGTTTTGATCTAGCAGCCACCATGAGGCGCTGTGGGCCAGCAGCAGCAGAATTGCACTCCACCACAATCTGTAACCTCATGGCCTGGCATATCTCTCACTCTACCATTACCATCAAGCCAACGGACCAACATTGGTTTAAAGAGGTATAGAGCAGCATGTCAGGAATAGCACCAGGTGTACCTAAAAATAAGGTACCAATCTGGTGAACTACAACACAGGATTTCAAACCTGTGAAACAGTGAAAACAAAATGCTTCTGGCAGGGCTAAACAATCCCACAACTAACAGATCGGATGAACGTTCTCCAGTTCCGCCACATCCAATTGTGAATGGTGGTGGAGAATTTAAAAAGCTAATGTAAGACGGAAGCTCCATATCCATTCCCGCCCTCAATGATGCCAGAGACCAGCATGTCAGTGCAAAAGACAAGGCTGAAGCATTTGTAACCATCTCAAGCAGAAGTGCTGAGAGGCTGATTTGCTTTGGTCTCCTCCTGAGATCCCCAGCAACACAGATGCCAGTCTCCAGCCAATTTATTTCATTCCATGTACTATCAAGAAGCAGCTGAAAGTACTAATACTGCAAAAGCTATGGGGCCCAAAAACATTCCAGCTGTAATGTTGAAGACTTGTGCTTCAGAACAAGCTGTTCCCATATAGCTACAACACTGGCATCCACCTAACAATGTGGAAAATTGTCTAGGTATGCCCTGTCCACGAATGCAATCCAGCCAATTACCATTCCGTCCCATCCCAGTCTATTCACAATCATCAGTGAAGTGATGGAAGGTGTTGTTGACTGTGTAATCAAGCCATACTTACTCAGCAATACTGATGTTCACTTTGGCTAGACCAAGACCTTTCAGCTCCAGACCTCATTATAGCCTTGGTCTCAACATGGGAAACACAGCTGAATTTAAGAGGTGGGGGTGTCAGTGACTGCCCTTAACGTCAAGGCAGCATCTGACCATGTGTGGCATCAAGGAATCCGAGTAAACTTGAATTCAGTGGGAACTGGGGGAAAGCTCGCAACTCATTGGATTCATACCCAGCACAAAGGAAATTGATTATGGTTGTTGGAGGTGAATCATCTCAGCTGCAGGATATTGCTGCAGGAATTCTTTAGGTAATGTCGTAGGTCAAGCATCTTCAATGACCTTTCCTCCACCATTAGGTTAGAAGTGGGAATGTTGTTGATGATTGCACAGTGTTCAGTCCCATTCATAACTCCTCAGGTAATGAAGCAGTCTGTTCCTGCATGCTGAAAGACCTGGACAATATTCAGGCTTGTGCTCATAAGTAGCAAGTAATATTCATGCTACACAATTTTCAGGTCATAATTATCTCCAACAAAAGAGAATCTAACCATCTTCCGTTGACATTCAGTAGCGTTACCACTACTGAATCAATCAACATCCCGGGGGTTACCATTGGCCAGAAACTGAACCGGACCAGCCAAATAAATACTGTGACTACAAGAGCAGGTCAGACGCTGGGAATTGTATGGCGAATAACTCACCTCCTAATTCCCCGAAGCCTATCCGTCATCTACAAGACACAAGTCAGGAGTGTGATGAAATACTTTCCACTTACCTGGTGTAGCTTTAACAACACTCAACACACCATACATGACAAAGCAGTCCGCTTGTTCAGTAACCCTTCCACTACCTTAAACATTCACTCCTTCCACCACTGGTACAATGCAGCAACACACCAAGGATCCTTGAACAGCAGCTTCTGAACTTGCAAACTCTACCACCTAGAAGAACAAAGGCAGCAGGCACAATAGGAACAACACGACCAACATGTTTCCTTCCAAGACACACACTATCCAGACCTGAAATTATATGACCGTTCCTTCACGGTGGCTGGGTCTACATCCTGGAACCCGCTCCCTAACAGTGTTGATGCATCTACACTTGAAGGACTGCAGCAATTCTAGGAGGCAATTCATCACCACCTTCTCAAGGGCAATTACAGATGGGTAATATATGCTGGCTTTGCCACCAGTGCTCACATCCCATGAATGAATATAAACAAAGTTTGTGGATGAATAAGCAATGAGGAAGATCAAGCAGGCTGCAGAGGAATATAGACAGATTGGGGAAGTGGGCAAAGGCAAGACAGATGAAATATAATGTGGTGAAGTTTTAAGTTATCCACTTGGTAGGAATAATAAAATTCAGCAAATGTTTTTGAATGGTGAGAGGCTGAGAAATATTTGCTTTCAGAGCAACTTGGGTGTCCTTGTACATGAAACACAGAAGACTGACGTGCAGGTAAAATAAGCAATTGGCAAGGTAAATGGTATGTTAGCTTTTGTTAGAAAGGCATTGGAGTATAAGAGTGAAGAAATCTTATGAATAAGCCTCAGGTGAACTATTGTGTACAATTCTGGGTATTACAATTCAGGAAGAATGTCAAGGCCCTGGAATGGATACAGAATAGATGACCAGAATGATACCAATGATAAGAGAGTTCAGTTATATGGAGAGACTGGAGAAGCTGGGATTGTTTTCCTTAAAGCAGAGAAAGTTAAGGGGAGATCAAGCAGAGGCATTCAAATAGATAAGGGATTTTGAGGCACTATGCAGCAAGAAAATGTTTTTTCTGGTAAGCGTGCCAGAAACCAGAGATCATAGATTTAAAATAATTGGTGAAGGAACCAGAGGGGAAATGAGAAGTTTCATCACGCAGAGGACTGTTGAGATGTGGAATGCACTATCTGAAAGTATGGTGGAACCAGCTTATAAAAAACAATTGGACATGTACTCAAAGGAACAAACTGGGGGTGTGGGAATAAATTCGACAACTCTTTCAAAGAGCCAATAGAGGCATGATGGATTGAATGACTGTACTCTAAGATTCTATGGTGAGGCCACATTTGGACTACTGAGTGCAGTGTTTTTTTTTTGTATTTCTTACCTAAGGAAAAAAATACTTGCCCTAGAGGGAGTGCAACAAAGGTTCACTAGATTTGTTGCTGGGATGAGGGAATTGTCCCATGAGGAAAGATTTTGAAGACTAGGGCTGGAATTTTCCGGCCCCATTGGCATCGGGCATCATGGTGGGCGGGGGAGGAAACAATATGGCGAGATGGCCAAAAGTTGGCTTCGCACCGTCATGAAACCAGTTTGTGAATGTCCGCGCTGCCCGTCAATGGTGAGCCACCTTTCCCGCCGTCCAATGTTAGGAACCTAATTTCAATGCATTTGCATCTCATCATCTTGCCTGCCCGCTGGAATCATCCCTCCATGACTGGATCATCCGGCCACATGGGCGTGATTGCACGTCAACATGTTTCACAACTGAACATAGGCAGGCTGCAATTCACGCGGGACTTCGAGGTTTGTTTGCCTACTTTGCTTCTGGCAGCACTCGCAGTCATCAGCTTCGCAAGCAGCACCACATCATTTTTAAGAGGGCTCACGGGCAGGTCTCTACCTACCAGACCAGCCATAAGGCGAGGGTGGCTTTTCAATGGGCTTGCTTGGGGAAGGGGGAGAAGTGGCCTCAGGCAAGGGAAGAGGCTGCAAGGCGAGGCCTGTATTGGGGAAGTGGGGTATCCCAGAGTTTGTGCAGGGGCAAATGTTGATCTGTGCAAGTGGCCTCAAGGTGGTGAGGGCTGAGAAGGCAGTCTTCAGAGGAGATGAGGCCAGGTGGAGATGTGAGCGTGTGTGTGAGAGAGTGAGTGGTGATGCTCCTTGAGCTGGCAGTGAGTGAGATATCAATGAATGTTTGATGGGCTTGTGAGTGTGTGAGTTTAGAGTGATGAGATGGTTGCCTTACCCTGGCTGCATGGATGAGATCATTCATCCGTCTTCTGCACTGGATGGTTGACCTCTTGTGTGCAGTGTTGGCACTGACCACCTCTGCCACTGCCTCCCAAGCCAGGGTGGCGAGACTGATGGGCCTCCTGCGGCCAAAGCCGGGGTAGAGGACATCGCCCTGGGCCTCCATGGCATCAAGAAGGCATCCCAGGGGTGTATCACTGAATCAGTGGATTGCACTCTTCTTGGCTTTTGGGGCCATGCTTTCACTGGATGCCTTCCTGAGCTGCAAGCATTGAGAAGTGTGCATGCGGCTGCGTTTTAAATATGGTGCCCTGCGTGAGGAAGCAGTGAGGTAACGGCGTGGCGAGCAAATCAGAGGCCGGCTGCCAGTGAGACAGCAGGCTTCCTGTGACTGCATAATTAATGAAGCAGGAATGGGACGATATGGCTTAAAACGTCCTTTTCCGACCCACTACCGCACTTATTGCAAATCGGGGACAATTCCGCTCTCGGTCTTTATTCCCTAGAGATTAGGAGAATGAGAGGTGATCTAATTCAAAAATATAAAATTCTGAAGAGGCTTGACAGAGTAGATGCTGAGCAAATGCTTTCCTTCGGAAGTCCCAATGCACTGACTATGCGGGAATTGCCTGGCAAGTTTAGATTTCCGATAGGACGCATCTGAAACCCAATGAACAGGTCTCCAACTCTGAGTTAGAGCCAGAGATTTCAGAGGGTTCTGACTTGCTTACCTGGATAATTACCCAGGAAATGCTAGGCAGAAAAAAACATGTTCTAACTCCTGGGTAACTATGGACAATCACTCTGACTGAACCCCTGACTGTCTCCGCAAACCCTCCAACTTCCTCTGACACCTCCCGACCCCCAACGTACCCCCGGCTCCCCTCTGACCCCAGCCAACTAGCTCCACCTGACCCATTGACAAAACCTGACTACCTCTCTAATCCTCCTACCCCTCGACCTTCTGACTCTCCCCCATTTCGACCTAACTACCCCCCGACTCTCCGAACCCCCAGTTCTCTGATTCACCTCAGATCTTCCAACCTCCCAACCCTCTGACTCCCCCAACCTTACAACTCCCCCATGACCTTGCGATTTGGCCCAAACCCTTCGACTACACCCCCAACCTGACCTCATCCGACTTCACCCACCCTGCCCACTCTACCACCATACCCAGCTGGTGCCCTATCGCCCTGCTACCCTACCCACCCTGCCACCCTACCAAGCTGGCACTCTACACACCCTATCCACCCTGCTACCTACCACACTGCCACACTATCCACCTTGCCATCTTATCCAGCTGGCGCCCACACACCCTGCTGCCTACCATACTACCACCCACCATTCTACCACCATGCCACCTACCACCCTGACAATACCTACCCACTCTGCCATCCTACTCAGCTGAGACCATACCCACCCTACCACCTTTTCACACTGCCACCCTGCCACCTTACCACACTGCCACCCTGCCAGCCTACCCTACCCACTTAGCTCACTTACACTCATTCACTAACACAGTGAAAAGCTACTTAAAAGCTTTTCACTGTGTTAGTGCATGAAGACCTATCAAAATATGACTGCTAGCGCCATAAAAAGGGAACGTGGCTTAGCTTCCCCCGACAATCCTGCCCTACAAAGAAGGACTCTGAGAACAGGTATATTTCTGAAGAGGGCCAGTTCGAAGGTCCAGGCCAGAAATGTGGAGCTCCAGTGCAAGGTTAAAAGAATAGGAGAGGCTTGGCAATCCGACGGTGATTGCCACTCCTCGGAAGTTTTGGCCCATCGCGTCAGAGACTCTGCATAACGACATTGAGAACTGAAATTTGGAGAAATTTCTTCACTCAAAGGGTTTCTCTACCTCACAGGGCCACAGATGCCCAGTTGTTGAGTAAATTCAAGACAGAGGTTGATGGAATTTTGGGTACTAAAGGAATTAAGTGATGTTGGGCTAGTGTGGGAACGTGGAGTTGAGGTCAAAGGTCAGCCATGATTTTGTTGCTAAGTGGTCTACTCCTGCTTCTATTTTTATGATCTTACATTCTTATGATATTGTGTTCTTAAAGAAAAATTGATGCAAGCAAGTGTTATGTTCTTCTCTTCAATGTAAATGTACTAATCATGCAACAAGAATTGGTGAAGCAATAATGTTTGTTCTTTATTTGAAATAAGATTATGAACAGATAGAGTTAAATAGGAGACTAAAGCCGGAATTTTACAGTCCCATCGTGGTGGGGACGGGGCTGTCAGATGCGGCCAGCTATTCCAAACTGCATTGACTTCAGCGGGAGCATAAAATCCCGCTGCCCTAAAATGCAATCTGCAACTGACTCCTACTCCTGCTGCTTATAGACTGAATACAAGTCATGGGACTAATACTTCACATCCTGTGTCAGTGGTAGTGATTGATAGCAGTTTAAGCTAAGTCCCCTTAACTGTGCATCTACATCATACCATAACATCGCCCTTTTTTCTAAACTAAATAATAAAACTATTTACATGACAGCAAAAGAAAATACCATTGTGTCTGAATGTACTTTAACACAGAGCAATAAATTTACAAGTCTCTCAAATGTATCAGCAGTTTGCTTATCTATCTAGACTAAGTTATGGCGATCGTTGCTGGAGGCTGCTGTATGTTTTCAGGATGCTGATTAGGGTGCTTTGTTGGTGTTGCATCTTAGACCATGTTCTAGTCCCAGTAGGGTTACTCACTGTTTCTGGTTACGGTATTGCTCTGATACGGCACCTGTTTTGTCGCACTGTCAAGCCATTTGGTGTTTGTACTTGATACGATCTTGGTTCTGGGCATATGCTGATGATTTCTGTTGGATTCCATATGCCATCAGTTGTACTTGAACTTTCTGTCCAATGTTCCTGTTGGGTAATTCATTATCTGCAAGCTGGCCATGGACATCTTTCATTTTCTGCTGTTTGTAATGCAACATGTACTCCTGGGAATATCGATGAGTGATGACTGGAGAGGTTTACCCATACTTGTCTGCCGAGTAGTCATTCTGCATCAATTCCGCAGGACGATGAAGTGTGCTTGTTTAGAATGGGTATACATATCCAGTTCAAATTGTGTCATGTAGCCTACCAGCTGATGATCTGCATTTGCAGAGTTAAGTGATCTTCTCATAGTGTAAGCAAATGGTTTCCAATGTTGCTTCTTGTGGTCTCTGGTCCTCATCATGATCTCCATGTTGCCATGGGTGGTGACCAAGTGAAGGTCCTTGCACATCAGTAGGCCTGTGATCATTGGAGCCCTGCTGTCCACAACATAAAATATCTGGGGTGACCAAGGTGAGTCTTAGTAGCGACACTTGAGCGTGTAATGGATCCCAGAGATGGAATCTTTGAATCATTCCACACAGTGAGTTTGGCAGTGGCTGGTTGAATCATCACTTGCTATTTTTGTGGCTACATACATTTCTGTGTGCGAAGCAGAAGGATGTTTGCACCTGCCCAGTATCTAGTTTTGCATATAGGTTATGCTGCCCTTGCATCTATGGGCATATAATCTGGATGGCGGCAAAGGCTTCAGTTGGTACCACTGTGCCAATGCATTCTTTGATATTCATTGTGCTGAATGTCAGCTCACTTTGTGTATCAATGGTCTGTCATCCTCATCATTTGACCATAAAGCTTGGCTAGATATTTCATGGACCTTATCTTGATGCAGTTTGGTATGCACTCTTAGTCACTTGGAATGTTGTACCTGTCTGGCCCCTGGTTTTGGCTTCTCATTGTGTTGAACCAGTTGTTCCAGCCTTTGCTTTCTGCATTGGCAATGCCAATGTTCTCTGGTGCCACATGCCTTGCACGCAGCATTTAAAGTTGGGCATTTTCTGGGCGCAAGAATGAAACGTCATTACCCTGATTGCTTTGAGTTATTCAGCTTGCCTGTACTGGCTGTCGTGCTGATGATGTATGAATTATGCATAGCCTGTAGGCTCTGTCTACCCATTAGTATAACTTCATACTTGCGTCCGTTTTGCAGCACTGCTTCCACGGTGTAATTTTTAGGTTGAACCAAGAGGTCTTTTTGGAATGTTTCCATTGGGGTAGATGCTATCACAAGGTTGATTATTCTGTTGGCTAGCCCTGATGCTGTGAAGTTGCAATCACACTCCTTCTTTGTCCACTGATGAATTGATCAATGGTCTCTAGTTGGTGGTTGCTTAAAAGACATGAATTCCAGATGGTGGGTGGAATTTTCTGTGCCTGCTGGCGTCGGGCGTGTTTCAATAGCGTGAGCGGGCAAAATGATGAGAAGGCCAAAAGTCGGTTTCACGGCGTTGTGAAAACAGTTTGCGATCATCCGCTCAGCCCATAAATGGCGGGCCGTATTGCCCACCATCGGACGTCAGGAACATCATTGTAATGCACCTGCATATCATTATAAGGACTGCCTGGATCATATGCCCAATCACGTTGATGTGCTTCACAACAGCATATAAAAGGCGTGCACTTGGCGGGCTGCAATTCGAGGGGAACTCAGGGGTGAGGGCACAGCAATGTTGCGCAGCGCTCACGAGGGACACCTGTTGGACCTCAAGGCTGAGGCGTGTTGGGGGGGGAGGCAAGGGCTACCCTGTGGTTGATGCAGCTTGGTTGGGGGGGTGTGCGCTAGGGCTGCCCTGCAGTTGAGATGACTTGGGGATGGGGGTGGAGGTTGGGGGGCGGTGGTGGAAGGGGCAAGGGCTGCCCAGTGGTTGAAGGTAGTATACAAACACGTGCAGGGTGGTGGGGGAGGGAAGTGGCCATGCATTCGGGAAATTTTGTATAAAGTAACCATTCCTCTGCAATTAAGACAGTTCAGATGCAGCCACATTGACATGCATGAAGTCGGGTCTCTAGCTTCTCTGCTCACTCAAGCAACACAGAGGCATGAAAGTGCCACCAAGTGCTCCAGAGCTTTTCACACCTTGGGCACAGACTGCAAACTAATGAGTGTTTTAGTGGACTGCAGAGCAGTTGGATGACTGGGCATGTTGTACGATCTCCTTGCTAAAGCTGGCCATGGAGCAGTCATTGTTGGAGGCGCTCACAGCCCCTTGCAACGTCAGCATCCCGGTTTGGACCAGGCTTCCCGATGGTTCAAGCTAACAGGGCAGCCTTGCAGTGTGGGTTCGGAGAATGCCTGTGCCTGAGCTGAAAGTACAGCACGCAGCCCAATGGGCAAAGCTGCTGCCAATCAGTCAGGTGGAGTGGGGCAGATGACGGTGAGCCATGCAGCGCACTAAACTCTGGCCATCCAAGTGGTGGCCAGCACTCTCCGGGATGCGTTAAGGGGCCTTCACACTTGACCAAGAGAGGTTCTTAGAACACCCAAGCTAATCCATGCGTCTCTCCCTTTCATCCTGCAGGAGGAGTACATCAGGAGCATGGAGCCCGGTGAACTAGCTGTGTGCCTTCTGGTGTACCAAGAGCGAAGACGATGGAGAAGAGAGCAACGGAGGTGCCTGGCTGGGCAGAGAGAGGAGCAGCACCTTCAGGAAGAAGGGTCGGCTGAGGCTTTTGCACATGCTGCTGAAGAGCCTCAGCGAGCTGTCACTGACCGGCTCCTAGCTACCCACAGGATATATAGAGCCCCCCCTTTCATTCCTGCAGATGACTGAAAACCAGTGTCACCGAAGACTGCACATGTCTAGGAAGCTCGTCGGTCACATCTGTCAGCTGCTGCAGGATTTGGTGCCACAGGGGCATGGAGGGCATCCACTGCTCATGGCCATGAAAGTGACCACAGCAATCAATTTTTACGCAAGTGGCTCCTTTAAGGGCTCCAAAAGATGACTTCTATGGGATATCACAAACTTCCACCCACAAATGCATCCATGAGGTCACGGATGCCATCTTCACAAGGGCACACAACTTTGTGCATTTCGTTTGGGACCAGGACAGTCAGGATGCAAGAGCGATTGGATTTGCCTAGATCTCAAGTTTACCCCAGGTGGGGGGTGCCATTGACTGCACTCACATGGCGCTCAGATCTCCGTCACAACACACGGTCAACTATGTCAACCGCAAGGGATTCCATTCGCTGAATGTTCAGCTGATATTCGACCACCACAAACACATCCTGCAGGTCTTGCACAGATACGAGGGAATGTTCACGACTCCTACATTCTCAGTCGGTCACAGGTTCCTGACATCTTCCAGGGTCCACAGAGGATGCAGGGATGGCTCCTCGGGGACAAGGGCTACCCACAGAGGACATGGCTAATGACACCCGTGCGGCGGCCTCAGACTGCAGCAGAGCAAAAGTATAATGAGGCTCAGGCTGCAACTTGCAACTTCGTGGAGCAGACACATTAGGATGCTGAAGATGAGGTTCTGGTCTGGTGGAGCCCAGCAAATAGAGGGTTTCACGCATCGTCGTTGTCTGCTACGCCATTTACAACCTGTCACTGCAACAGGGAGAGGAGCTCGCTGAGGAGGAGATGGAAGAGCTGGAGGTCTCCTCCGATGGGGAAGGCTCGATGGGGATGAGAGTGAGGAGGTCCTCGAAGGCGGCAATGATGGCAATGAGGCCCTCGCATAGGTCAGATGGGGCAGGCATGTTCGGGAGGCCCTTATAGCTGCTAAAATTTGAGTTCTGCAGAGGAGGATGATGATAACATGCTGTGATTAGACACCATAGATCCTCTGCATCTGCAAACGTTTTACTCCAGTGTGGCTTATGACAGCTTACATAACCTCTGTGATAATACTCCTGTCATCAAGACACAGTGGAGGCCCTAATAGTCACTCAATTGCAGGAGAATGGTGACAACATGAAGTGAGGACACTCCATAGATCTTCACATAGCCTCTGAGAATGTCTGACTCCTGTCTGGCCGGGCAGCTCGCTTACACTCTGTAATCAGGGTCATATCATGGAGACGCAGCCATGAAACTTTAAAAGCATCTGATCCTTTGTCCGCCTTCAGCATCTGAGCCCTTCAGGAGCAC
The DNA here is from genome assembly GCF_964194155.1 of Cetorhinus maximus. Classification (NCBI taxonomy): domain Eukaryota; kingdom Metazoa; phylum Chordata; class Chondrichthyes; order Lamniformes; family Cetorhinidae; genus Cetorhinus; species Cetorhinus maximus. The sequence continues at coordinate 32,439,007 of NC_135896.1, read as the reverse complement.
AGCGTCACTGGTCACAGATGCTGAAGAGATGGAGGCCAGCCCCACCTTAAAGGTGCTGAGAGCACACAGAGAGAATGATGCCTGCCCACGACATTCTGGCAGCAATGACAAGCACCGCCGAGGTGCAGGCATCAGTAATGTGTCCAGGGAGTGTGAGGCCGGACCCTCACTTTGGTCTGAAGGCTGCACAAAGTACAGGGAAGAGGCCCTGGACTGGGATACCTGCCTTTATCTTGTGTAGGAACCAAGGTTTCACATCTGAATGACACAAACACTGCTCATCAAAACAAGGAGCAATAGGCAGGGAGACATTGTTGAGACTTTATTTACAATAGTGAACATTATGTACAAGTGATTAACACCTGTGCCCAGGCTGTGCCCAGGCTGTGCAACTACATCTTCTTAACTTTCCTAATCCTGCCGCTATTTCTTGGTGCTCCCCGAGACCTGGAGGGCCCCAGCCTGCTTTTGGGATCCTGCTGTGTGACAATGGCACCCTCCACTGCAGCTTCTGGGGTTACAGGAAAACGGGATTCGGATCGGCCAGATTCTTCTGGAGTCGCCTGGGCGGATGGCCCTGAGGTGTGCACCTGCTGATCCTTCTCCCTATCAAAGGCCCCTGGCTGACTCCTTGAGGAGTGGGGATAGCTGCAGTGAGATTGAGCTGCCCCACACCCCTCTCACGTACACACTGTTGGAGGCCAACTATGGCATCAGCGATGGAGTTCAGCCCATGCAGCAGTGCAGGTGCAACGACTTTGACCAGGGTCTCCATGGCAACCTACCAAAGTTGACCTCGGTGCATTAGCCTGCCGGGGCATCACCTCAGCCTGAAGGTGTACGGACTCCTCCATCATGCCATCTGAGGAGTGCAGCAGACATCCCTTCCTGATGTTCCCGAGCTTGCCTTTGCAGCTCCAGCAACTGTGACATGGCCGAGTCCAGAGGCTCATCATCTGACTTGGACTCAGCAAAGTTCTGGCCTCCAGCAGTCATCTGAGTGCCAGGGACCTAGTAAGTCCCTGCCACCGCCTGCTGTGGCTCCGACTGTGCAATGTGCTCACCATATTGTGATCCTGAGGCTACTCTAAAGCTAGGTCCTACCGAGGTGTGTGTCTCTGCACTTATGGAGGGCGTGGGTGAGCGCTGTGACAGTTCTTCAATTAGGCTGCCTTCAGATTCCTCCTCAGAGGTTTCTTCGGGGCTTGGTTGGACTCTGCTGGTGGTTTGGCAGGTGTGCCTGTGAAAGCAAGGGGAGATAATTAGTGCATGGCAGTGGCCTGTGAAACAGGACACATCACTCACAGCATGGTTGTCTGATGGATGTTGCACTGCTGGACCCTCATTTGGTAGATCAGCATTGACCTCACTGTCAGCACAGGACCGGCCCAAATCCTTGCTGGCCGGCTGGATGGCTCTGTTTTCAAAGTCCGTGAAGACCTTGAATTCAAGCATTCCTCCACCGGTCTGTGACCTCTCCCTCTTCTTATGTGCCAGCTTGTCCTGCATGAATAGAGATGGGGAGAGTGTAGAGAGGACACCTGCCAGGTCAGATGATAAGTATGCCTGGCATGCGCAGGTGGTGAATGGTCCCATGGACAGAATGAGGATAATGAAAGTGTGTGAGAGAGAGTGAATGAGAGATGTCCCTTGAGCTGGCACTGAGTGTGTGAGTTAAGAGTGATAAGAAGAGTGATTTACCCTGGCAGAAAGGAGGAGATCATTCATCTTCTTGCGGCATTGGATGGCTCTCTTCTTTTGTAGGGCATTGGCGCAGACCACTGCTGCCACCACCTCCTGAGCCAGATTGGTGATGTTGCTGCCCATCCTGTGAGCAGAGCGAGGATAGAAAACATTACGGTGAGCCTCCACAGCATCCAAAAGGCGCTCGAGGGACACGTCATTAAACCTGGGGGATGCAGTCTTCTTGCCTTTTGGGACCATGTCTTCTGTGCAGCAATCCTGGGCTTGAAGCACTGAGAGGTGTGCATGTGGCTGCACTTTAAATATGGCGCCCGGAATGAGGAAGTGGCGAGGTGATGGGGTGGCGAACGAATGAGAGTGTTTCCCGGGAATGCATAATTAATACCGCAAGATTGGGACGATACGGCATGAGAAGCCGCCATTGCATCTGGCAGGTAAAATGTCGTTTTACACGCCCGCTACCGCACTTAGTGCAAATCTGGGACAATTCCGCCCGGTGTTTTTGGAAGCTGAGATACACTTATAATTGATCTTTCAGTGTTGACCATATTTTATCTGGATATTTAAAATGGTTGTCGACAGACATAAAGTGTTCAGTCTGTGGAGGCTTTTATTACCTATAGCAATTTTAATCTTAATGGTTTGTTTATCTGGTTTGGAAATATTGAGATCCATAAAATATAGCTGTGTCCATTGTCGGAACAAAGTATACTCAAATAGAGGTCTGCTGCCTACCAATTAAGTGTTGGAAATTTTGTGCTTATTTTTTGCCCTTTGTAGCATTATTAATGTTGTCTGGAAGAGGTGACAGCTATTCCGGTTTTCTTTTGGACATCTGCTTAGCCTAACTTCGCTTTGAGTTGCAATATCTATCGTGGCCACTCTCTTAGCTGGTCATAGGTTACTGCTTCACTGCAATGGTGGCGCTGTTGAGCTCTTTCTGGTTTTTCCTGGGCTCACTCTAAGCTCCGTCCACCAAGCAGTGATTTAGGTAGGGAAATGAAGTAAAATAAAACAATGAAAAAAATCATTCTTTACAGCTTCTTCTGACTATTAGGAGTTGTTACTGGATGGACTTTTTCCTCCCAGCTCAGCCTGCAATATTTTAAACAAAAACAGAAAATGCTGGAAAAACTCAGCAGGGCTAACAGCATCTGCGGAGAGAGAAACAGAGTTAATGTTTCAAGTCCATATGACCCTTCTTCACACCCTCTCTTCCTGCAATATTTTAACTTCATGGGGCTAATACATCACACCCTGTGTCGGTGGTAGCAATTGACAGTGGTTTGGGGTATGCGCCCTTAAGGGTACATATACATCATATCACTACAGTGAGTTGTTTTCCTTTCGTTGAAGATATTGAAGTCATATTTCCAGCAATTGCACATTTTATATAAGTAAGATGTGGATAATTATATTATCCATGTTTCAATAAAGGGGAACATCATTTACATTAAAACAAATTGAGCTCTCTAATACCTCCACAGAGCAATCACAACTTTCCATTGAAATAGAAACAAAAAACATTGTAACTGCACTGTGGGTCAATCAATATGTAAAATGAATAATAGAATAGAAAGAATTTGCATTTCTATAGCAACTTAGATGACATCAGAATGCCTCAAAGAACTTTAACAGCCAAATAAGTACTTTTGAAAAGTGTCGTCAGTGTTGTAATTTAGGAAAGCGCGATACTCTAATCACACACAGCAAGGTTCCATAAACAGAAGTGAAAGATTGATTTGTTTTTCAGTGGTTTTAGTTGAGAGATAATTGCTGGCTAGGACAGTGGGAGAACGCTCGCTGCTTTTCAAAAATTGCCATGGGAATTTTACATCCATCTGAAAGAGCAAACAAGACCTCGGTTTAATTTTGAAAGATGGCACCTCCCACAGTCTAGCTTGCACTGGAGGTGTTGAGCCAAATCTTCCCATCTCCAGATTATCGGAGACTAGACCTACAACTGAAGATGCACGTCGGGAACTTGTGGGAGCCCTGACACATGGACCTATGTGGGAACTGCCCAAGAAATTTTAACTTCTGATAGGCAATTCCCCTGTTGCCCAGGACCCTCCACAAATGTCTCTGACTCTTGAGTTAGAGCCAGCAACTTTGACTAGTTTCGCAGGACTTGCCTTGATAGCTACCCAGGAAATGTTAGGCAGATTAAAACCTAGTCTAACACCTGAGTAACAAAAGAGTAGCCACCCATCACCCCATGACTCCCACCCCTGACCACCTAACCACCCTCCATTCCAGCAAGACCTGACTATGCCGCCCCCCCCAACCCAACTACCTCTCCAAACTAGCCCCCTCCAACCACCCAAATCCTCTGCTGACCACCCGAATAACACCTCAAAGCAACCTGACTACCCCCAACCTGACTCAACCACCCACTCACCCACCTCACCTACTTACCACCTCACCCACCTACCCACCTCACCCACCTACCCATCTTCCGCCTCATCTACCTACCACCTCACCCACTAATCCACCTACCCGCTTACCCAATTACCCGCTTACTGACCTATCCACCTTTCCCGCCCCCCTACCCATTCACTCACTCACCCCATTCACCCGTTTATCTCTTACCCATTCACTCATTCATTCATTAACATTCAAAGACTGGACCTTTAACCCTCCCGTTCAGCAGCTCGTGCAGTAAGAGGGTGTGCCCTGTCTTCGCCCGACTCTACTTTGCTCCAATGGAGGGGATGCTGCGCTGCGCATTTCTGTGAAATCCTGGATTGGACGGCCCTGGAAGAAATGCGCAGCAGCGTTCAGTCGGGGGCATTTTCAAGCGTAGCAGCAATCTGACCATCATTGCCCTGGCTCGGTATATCCAGGCCAATGTGCTCAACTCTCTGGAGTGACTCCATGGCCAACTGACCACTAAAACATTCATCTGATTGCTCACAGACAATGGTTGTGATCCATTGGCCTGTGAGTTATGGGCCCAGTATGACTCTATTGCACCGGTCTGCTCAGTTAGGACATCTATATGTAGCTTTCAATGGAAGGGTTGAGCTGTGATAAAACTCAGGAAAATCAGATAACTAAGCTATCTTTTTCTCTTATTGATTGAATAATTCTGCATTTCCTGTTTCTAGTTGAGATTTCTAGAGTTTTTTTATCTCAACATTCCAACAACCCAATCATTAATGTTAAGAAACATCATTCCATACATGCAAGAGCAAAGTACTGCAAATGCTAGAATTCTGAAATAGAAACAGAAAGTTCTGGAAACATTCAGTAAGTCAAACAGCATTTATGGAGAGTGTTAGTGGCCCAGATATTTACGGGAAGGTGGGGAGGGAGCATGGAGGTGGCCGGGAGCAGTTTTGTGGTTGTGGAAACCCAGAAGATTAGGTTTCTTTCAGGTCCTGCCAAATTTAACAGCAGGACATGGTTACCATTTTCGCCCTCTGTTTCCCAGCTACAACCAGCCAGATTGAGAGGTTGGCTGATGGGCAGATAAGCCTGTGGCACCAGGCCACATGCAGGGTGCATAGAGGAGAGAGGGAGAGATCAGAGGTCAGGAGGGGGGGACATCAATGAGGGTATAGGGGTCCGAAGAGTTTGGAAGTGAAGGGGGACATTAAGGGGGTCGGGGGCGTAGGTGGATTGGGGGAACCAGAGATACCTGGGGAGATGGAGAGTTGATCATAACAGGCTGGAGAGATTGGGAGAGGAAGGGGGAAAAAAACCGCAGTGGCTCTGTGGAGAACTTCAGGATGGCATCAGGTTTCTGGAGGCAGGAGTCCAGTGGGAAGGAAGGCTAACAAATTTGCTGGTGCAGCTAGGGGAAAGTCCTCCTGTTCCTCCTGGGCCATAAGCAATGCCAGAAAGCAGTTGCCTGTTCCATGCAGCAATCCTTGCATCTTATTAGTTACTGGGTTTTCTGATACCAGGGAAACACAGCTGTTCCACTTTAAAGCTGGAACAAAATATAATCTAAGACATGCAACCTGATGAGAACATTTAAATGAGCATCTGGCCTCCTGGGAATGCATTGGCTCCCCACCCGTATCCTACCCCCATTAAATTCAAAGCGCGCAGTTTCATGGTGGGTTCATTTCAGGTTTGACATTTTTTCCAGTTCTACATTTCACCTAAACAAATCCACCCATTTTGAGGGGGTTAAAATCCCCTCAACATTTCAGGTTAATGACTTTTCATCAGAACCATTCATTACATGCCCAGTCTCAAGTAGCATTCATTAGTCTACATCCACTCAGAAGGCATAGAGGTGGTAATAGGATGCATCACATGGTTAAGGAAATTCTTGTTTTTGTATATTTTATATCTTGGATCTATGCAGAGATGACACTAGTTTTTATGTGTGTAATATGTTTTATTTACAGTTCTTTAAAGTGTCTACTCTGTGCTCCTAGCAACTTCCAGCTCTTTTGACACTTGTCTTACTTTTTCCTGAGTCCACACCCAAGCTTAATCAATCAAGCAATGTGAGCATCAATAGTAAACAGACTCATCTAATCAAATACCGAAAATTTGAATACTACACTCATCTTCAATCAAGCAAATATTACTTTGCCAGTTCACTACTGGTGAATCCCTGCATATGGCTTTTGTTTAATTTATGTGAATCCAATCATACATCACTGACTGAATTATTTTAATCAAGCAGGGTTGTAAATCCTTACTGTGATTATATTGCCATTAAAATGTATAGGGAATAAAGTGATACTTGTTTCCTTTAAATAAATATTCCCATTTACTGACATTTACAGCATTTCAATTGATTCTTTCAAGAAAAAAATGTTCTTTGATTATAAACAACAATATAAATAAATCTGTTTTTATGCTGCTGATTGGAATGCATCCAGAAAGCATCTGCCATCTGCTGACAGCATTAACATACTACAGCTTACAAGAAAGCTTCCATTTTTCAATTCAAATAGATGAACTATATTTACAGCTTCTGTATGATTCCATTAGATTGTAAAGCGCCAACTTTCTGGAATTATATGGCAAAAAAGACAAACGTAAATGTTTAGGAATGTACTTTTTGCTGAAGCATTACAATGGAATGAGAGGAGAATCTGTCTGCCTTTGATTTGTCCCTATCACCATAACTGTACAGAAGGCTTATTGCTATAAGGAGCAGAGTGGTTCAATTTTACTAAACAAGAAATGCCTATTTAAATGAAGCATGAAGGCAGTGTTATCAATTGGAATATCATTATTTCAAAGATAATGGACAGGATTTTTCACTCTGCATGAGGGGGCGGGCCTGACACACTGACACGTAAAATGACAGGCATGCACCGGAGTCAGCTGCGGGCCCGCCAATATGTAAATGGCTCATTAAGGATCTAATTAAGGTTATTGTAATCATTGCCCGTCCAACCTTAAGGTGAAAAGGCCAAGGGCAGGCGAAAAGTTCAAGCTGCCTTCATGTTTTTTTAGGAAACCTCATCCACGAGCGGGCTGAGATTTCCTAAAGCTTTTATTAAATAAATAAATAAATTTTCAGAATAATAAAAACATGTCCCATCTCATGTGACACAGTCACATGAGGGAACGTTTAAATAAATTTATAAACCTTTTATTTAATAATTTCAGAAAGACTTCAATCTCCCCGCCCACACAGGAAGCGCTGAGCACGACTGGGCGTGCCTTATGCTGGGCGGGCCTTAATTGGCCTGCCCACATAAAATGGCGGCGCAGGGCCGATCGCAGGCGGTGATCAGCTCCGTGACCACCCCCGCACACTCCCGCCGAGCCTGCCTGCCGCCTGAAAAATTCAGGCCAATATTTTAGTTGAAGGGAGTCCATTAATCTAATGTAACCTGTGTTAATGAAAATCATTCATTTCCTGAAAGAAGGTTTTCCAACAAAGTGTCTTTTTTAAGTCTTGTTTTGAGTGGGTCATACGTTTTCAGAAACAAAGTCTTCATTGGAATACTTTTCTTAATGAAAGGATTTACTTGAAGATTGAGCTGAAGGTTGAGACAAGACTTGTAGACCCAGAGTAGGAAGAGACAGCAGCCCATGGATAATGTTTCCACTGGCCAACAGATGGATATTGAAAATTGCTTCTTTCATTTATATTTGGCACTCTACTTATGAATATTGTGTAGGAGGTTGTTTATCACAATAATGATAATAATTTCATCCTGAATCCCTGTAATCCATTCTTCTAGAGACTGGAAGAGGTTGCCACACGAGTGCTTATTTGAAAGGCCTTTCACCTTCAGTTCAAGAGCATTAGATATAACATCAGCAAAAACTACAAGGTGGAGTTCTCCGTTGCTAAATTTAATCTTCTTAAGAATTCTGTTCACAGTTCAGATCGGAGGTAAGAGAAAAGCTGACTGCAAAGTAACACAAAAACCTTTTTTTATCCTTGCACCAGCATGCTAAAAATAATCATGTTAGATAAACAAACCATTGTTAAATTGTTTGACATTGTACCAAAGTCTGTAAACAAGCAATCCCAGAAAATTTCATGTAAATTAAACTGCTGCAGATGTGAATTTAGCTATTAGCTTGAAGCAAGTTTAGAAACAGCAGAGGCACTTCAGCACATCAGGAAATGCTACTCAATCTAATCTTCCAAACAACACCCTTGTTTTAAATTTATCAGCAATATTTACTAATAGAATGAAAAGATGTCCAAACTTTATAACTGCTTTATGTGTGAAATGTTCTGCTGTAACTTAAAGACTTGCCTCCAGTCCCCTGTTAGCAATCTCAGAGTGAATGGTTTATCTTACTAACCATTTCTGTGTTTTTATTAATTTAGATGTTTGTTTAAGCAGCGAGTGAGGTGCCCACGCTTTTAATGGTAATGAGGAGCTGAGTTAAAAAAGACCGACAAATTTCAGGTTTGTTCCTTGGTTTTGTTGGTTTAGCTGATCCAAGCTGGGTGGTGTAAGCTGGCTCAGCACCCCTGGTTTATGGAAGGGAAAATTGGCCAGCGTTTCCATTCATTTGCTCTCCTGGAATTCCCGCTGCAAGTGTGTGGGGGAAGTGGGCATTGGCTGAGGGACCTACACCAATGAGGCCAATGAAAGGGAAGAATTGTGAATAGATGGTAAATAAGGAGAAACAAATTATTTTTTAGGGTTTTCTGATCCAGACCATCAAAATAGGGGCCAGGTTAAACATTTCATAGTGGGATAAAAGAAAAGAGATATTCAGGAGTGCAGAAAGCCTTGCAGACTCATCAATCCCAATCAATACTCTCGCGTGCAGTAAATCTACCCCCAGTGAAGTCAACTCTCTGGACAGGACAGACAATGGCTGGCTTCAGCTCGGAGGCAGTGGCCGCACCCACTGACCGGAAAGTTGGGAGCGAGCCTTCCTCCACAGGCTCTAGAAGCTATGGCTGAATTTTACGTGGCTCAGGCAATTAGTTGCTTGAAGAAGCGACTTCTGCTCCTCTGAAACACTGTCTCCCGCCTCCGCACTGCCAGCCAATCAGAGGGCCAACAGCTCTTCAGCATCAGGGTGCCATTGAGAATGGTGGCCACTGCTGGGACTACAGCAGGCCCCAGACCAAGAGCCCATGGAGACCCGGAAGACGGGTGAGTGAGGCAGGCTTGCCAGAGTGAATCAGGCCTGCCCCAGTGAGGCGTAGAGGGGTGTCACTCACAAGGGCAGGAAGGGGTCTTCAAGCAGGGGCACCCCCTTGTTGCTAGAGGGGGTCTTCCATTTGGCACAGAGTGCCTGATCAGGAGGGATCTCTCCCCTGAGCCTGCAGGCAAACCGTCAGGGTATACCTGGCAGCTGCAGCTCATGTCATGGGCCCCCACCCCACCACTAGTAGAATAGCAGCAGGAAGAGACTGTTAAGTGGCCATTAATTGACTTATTTTGGTCCTCACTTGGCCCAAGCCCAGGCAGGTGGGCCACCCACCAGCTACCCTGCCACTGGTAAAATGCCAGCAGAGACAGGTAGGCAACAGGTATGGCAACCCAGCCATCCCACCTGATTTTATGCCCCTCACTCCCCTCCCCTCACCGCCTGCCAGGCCACTCTCGGAGGCAGAGTAAAATTCTGGCCAGATTATCTTCCAATGAGTTCTGCCTATTGGCTGCTATTGTTCTCCTTTGAACCATTGAGACAACAGCTGGCTCCTACCCAGCACAACCAACAAAAGTCAAAGAGGGATAGAGACGGCGGGTACAGGTCCTCAGCCAGCAGGACACAATTGGACAATGTGGAAAAGGGTTACCCTGAGATAATGTGAGATGGTTAAATTCCACAGGAGGGAGCGTGAGGAGAAGAAAAATATTGAGGAAGGAAAAAAAGCAAAAGAATAAAGGGGGAACAGAAGAAAATTAAATACATTGAAAGCCTTAGATAAATAAAGACAAATACACTGGAGGCAGAACAAGAGAAACACCCTGATGAGATGGTGCAAGAGAAACGAGCTGACAGAAAGCTGTTGGGGAAGAGAGAAAGAGAAGCTGAACATGGAGAGATATTTTGTGGTCATTGTGGAAAAAGAGAATGTTTTGAGGAGAAGACTAATGGAAGTTGACAGGAGAGAAAGGGAAATAAATCTTATTGTAGATTGGAGGCTTTTGCTGGGAATAGAAGTGACAGTTTCCCATCTTTATGAGTAAGCAACACTACTGGGAGAAGTTTTTTAATATTCATTCATGGGAACTGGGCATCACTGGCTAAGCCAGCTTCCCCATTCCTATTTTTTCCCTTGAGTTGATGGTGTCAGCTGCCTCTTTGAATTGCTGCAAGCAAAGTGATTTGGTACAAGTGAGTGGCTTGCTACGCCATTTCAGAGGGCAGTTAAGAGTCGGCCACTTTGCTGTGCATCTGGAGTCACATCCAGGCTAGTGGACCAGACTAGGTAAGGATGGCAGATTTCCTGCCCTAAGGACATTGGTGAGCCAGGTGTGATTTATGACAAAAGTTTAGTTACGTGGTCATCATTACCAATTTTATTCCAGATTTATTTAATTAACTGAGTTCTAATTCTCAGCTGCCATGGTAGAATTTGAACTCAGGTCTCAGGATATTTCATCTAAGCCTCTGGAATAGCAGTCCAGTAACATGACCACTGTGCTATGCACACATTCATCCATGAACATTGATTAAACTCTTCAAAAAAGACTCAAAATGAGTGGTGGTTTATTGTTCATTGTGATGCAATTATACTCAAAGACCAGTTAAGTCAAGAGTTAAGCCAATATGAATGGATTATTGATAAAGTGTGGGAATGATATCTATAATTCTTCAGATCATGTGTTATGACATCAGCCAAAGAAGGAGATAAGTAGAGATAGGCACGTTCAACCCAAAGCTGAGCATCAAACCTCCATTTATCATCATGACTTGTTTATTTTCACCGCCACAGCATTGACCACCTCTCCAACCATCACCCCCGCCCCTCCACCCCCAACCTTGCTACACCCCTCGCAATGACCCAATATTTGGTTGCCCATCCCTAAATCTTCCCTCCAATGTCTTGGTGCATATTCTTCTCCTGTTCTCAATTTGTGGAGCATCTTGAGACACTTTGTGCAGAATTTTATGTCCCATGGGCGGGCGGGTGCAGGACCCGATTGGGGGGTAAAATAGTGTGCGAGGATGTCAGGCGAGTGTCCCGATGCCATCGTGCACTCGTGTGATATTTCGGTCAGCGGGCACACACGAGCGTCGGCAGTGTGCCCACCGACAATTAAGAGGCCTATTTAGGCCATTAAAGTTTCAGTTAGCTGCCATTTTTTGCTGCCCATCCAACCTTAGGGTTGGCAGGTGGGTGAATCAGCCAGGCAGCCTTTGGATATTTTAGGGAACCTCATCCACGGGTGGGATGAGGTTTATTATTAATTTTAAATTTTCATTAATTTTTAAAAAACATAAAACTTTTTGACAGAATTTTTATTATGTTTATGTTTAAGTGAGTGAGTCCTATGTGGGGACATTTTTTTTCCAATTTTCAAAAGTCTTATTTTTGATTTTTTAAATTCTTCAGTTCCCTGAGGCAGCTCCCTGCCTTCAGGGGGCTTTCAGTGTGTGCTCCCCCTGTGTATGCACAGATTTTTGCGCTCCCCCTCCTCCCACCCCTACCCCAGCAGCGCTAAGCTTCTCAGCGCGCCTTTCACACTGGCTGGCCGTTAATTGGCCAGCCAGCGTAGAATCGTGGTCAGGGACCGATCGCAGGCAGCGGACCGTTTCCTGGTCGCTCCCAGGCCCGCCCGCCATGCCCGCTCAACGATCCGAAAATCCTGCCCTTTAAGTCGATTGGCAAAAGAATCAGAAAGGTCTTGTGTGTATCTTTCTACATGGCGAGTTGTTACAAACTGGCATACATACCTGAAATAGCGGTAGAAGAAAATATAATAATAACTTTCAAAAGGGACCTGGATGAATACTTGAAAAAGAGAAATAAAATTGCAGGCTACAAGGAAGGAGCAAGGGAGTGGGGCTGATTAGGGGCTTTTTCACAAATCTAGCACATGCTCAATGGGTTGAATGAAGTGCCAGCTGTGACTCAATTGGTAGCACTCTCACCTCCAAGTCAGAAGATTGTGGGTCCAAGTCCGATTCCATTTGAGCATTAAGTTCTCAGCTGACACTCCAACATTGAGGGAGTGCTGCATTGTTAGAGATGCCATCTTTTGGATGAGACATTAAAAAGAAGCCCCATTTGACCTCAGGTGGGCATGAAAGATCCCATGGCACCATTTTGAAGAAGAGCAGGAATTGTCCCCATTGTCCTGGCAAATATTCACCCCTCAATCAGCATGACAAAACAGATTCTGGTCATTATCACATTGTTCTTTGCGGGATTTGTGGAATTTAGCTGTGTGCAAATTGGCTGTCGCGTTTTCTACATTGCAATAGTGACTGTGCCTCATAGGCTGTAAAGTACTTTGGGATGCCCTGTTGGTGTGAAAGGTGCTGTACAAATGCAAGTCTTTCTTTGAATGGTTTCCTTCTATGCTGTATGGTTCTTTGATCACATTTAATATGGTGATCCTCCTGTATACTCCTAATAGTCATGTAGCAATGAGTATGGTTATGTACATTTGATACAACTGGGAAATCTCCACTATACTTTGCACATGGACACTTGAAAGGTTGATGAAGACTGGCTAATTGGTAAAGGACTGAGCTGGTTTTGTACACTTTAACCTTCACTGAGCCCCTGAACTCAACGACAGAATGAATTATTTTTCCTCTGAAATGGCACAATGCATTGTATCCTGAGAAATCGGCTGAATGTCAGCATCAGCTGGAGATCAAATACATGAGTTGTGCAGCGTTGTCATTACACATGAGAGAGAAAGTCTGCCTGACAATTTTTCCTAAATTATTAGAATTAACTGTATTTACTATGGGTAATGAAGAAGTGCATTGCAGCACCAAGTACAACAAAAAATAATGTAAAAAAAAATCACCCACACAAAAGATTTCAACCACCAATTAGTATACACTATTGGTTTCTGTATGCGACAGTCGAAAACAAGTCCTTGGCTAACCTTGCCTTGTAATGTCTTGAATATTCTGCCTACTTCACTTTTTACAATAATTGCACATCATGTTCAAGGTAAAGAACAAAACACTTTGTTACAAAGTACAGAATTAGACAAGACAGTGCATCATTTTCCCTTAAAATCATCTGTAATTGGCATTGAACTCACAAAGTAAAAAGGATGGAGGTGTTTGCTGTTTGAAATCTACAAACAGTTCAAAGCTTTGACTTCCCTCAGTTTCTTGCTTTTTACTTTTTGAAAGGCAGGGAGTTTCTTCCAAGAAATCATCCCTAAACTTTCAATTTCCTTACAAGAGCTGGTACAGAGGAAGATGATTTCTTCTGTGTGTTATATGTGGCAAAATCATGAACCCATTCTTTATAAAATGTGAAGATAGAAGCAAAATATCGCGAGTGCTGGAAATCTGAAGCAAAAACAAAAATAGCCGGAAAAACTCAGCAGGTCTGACAGCACCTGTGGAGAGGAAGACAGAGTTAACGTTTCGAGTCCGAATGAGTCTTCTTCAGAAATTTATAAAATGCGTTTGTATTTTCACTAGCACAGTGAGGAAAGCTTTCACTAGAGTTTGCTGCACTGATAGTTCTGGATTCCTTACTTCTTTCAACAATTTTCTCCCCACCCCTTCAGTACTGATGGCAGTTTCTCTCTTGCCGGTTTTCCCTCCAATACTTTGCACAAGGAACCGTTCATCATGTACAAGCATTGCCGGTGAGTCTCAGCAAGCTATTTGACCACATGGGGGTATCTTAGCTGGTTAAGCAAATCCTGTCCTCGTCTGGCATTCACAGCCATGCACTTTGATAACAATAACCAGGACACGAAGCTAGGAACAGGAACAGACCATTCAGCCCATCCAGTCTGCTCTGCCATTTTGTTAGTTGCGGCAGCTCCATTTTTTTAACCCCAAATTCCCATCCTTACCGTTGATCTTTGCCCTCATTGCTCCGCTAAAACTGAGATCAACTTCTGGCATCCGCACATGCGCAGTTAAGCGCAGAAATCCAGAAGTTGCTGTCAATGATCCTATCGAGGGAATTTTAACTTTAAAGAGTGAGTGAATTTGGGGGTGGGTGGGAGGGGGAGGGTGGTTTAAAGCACTGGAATTGACAGTGTGCCAGGAAGCCAGTTCTAACCTTCTGAGTTCTACATTCAGAGAGCACATTTAGAACATATCATTGTGTGTGAAAAACCCCTGGGGAGAGGTGGGTTGCTAATTTAAATATGCTATGAGGTCATAACCAGCTCTTTCAATGGAGATTTTCAATTTTTTGGATGTACAAGTTTCCTGGGCTTTCTGGAACCTGCCAATGAAAGCAAAATGAGAGCATAATGATAATTAAGGGGGCTGATGATAAGACAAGGAAATAACCCATAAGCATCAAGTCCTGACACCAGCATCCTTGTCTAAGAGAAAAGGCTTTTGCTCACCGTGCTTGCTCTGTGAGGTGACTTTCACTACTTTGGAGGTGTTTTCACTACTTTGAAGGTCATGTCCACTACTGTGGAGGATTGTGCATCAGATCTCACCTTTCCGCCTGTTATTCATTAGTCAGTAAGGCCGCTGCTTATCCTTCTTTATGTTGGACCTCAGATAAGCTCCTGACCTCCATTGCCCTCTGACTAAACATGTTTCTCCTAAACCCCTCTCTCATCCTTCTGCCAATTGCTTTTAATCCACATTCCCCAGTTATCGACCTCTCTGCTAGGGGAAATAGATTCTTCCTTTCCAGTCAATCCAGGCCCCTCATAATTTTATACACCTCCACTAAATCTCCCCCCAGCCTCCTCTGTTCCAAAGAAAACAAACCCAGCCTATTCAATCTTTCCTTATAGCTAAAATTCTATATTCCTGGCAACATCCTCATAAATCTCCTCTGAACTCTCTCTAATGAGATCATATCCTACTTATAATGCAGTGATCAGAATTGCGTACAGTACTCCAGCTGCAGTCTAACTCATGTTTAATAAAATTCTGGCATAACCTCCTTGCTATTGTATTCAATGCCTAGGCTAATAAAGGAAAGTATCCCTTATGCCTTTTCAACCACTTTATCCACCTGTACACCTGTATTGCTACTTTCAACACATACACTCCAAGTACCCTCTGTTCCTCTACACTTCTCAGAATCTTACCATTTATTATATATTCCCGTAACTTGGTATCCCTACCTAAATGAATTGTCCCACATTTTTCTGGATTGTATTCCATTTGCCACTTTTCTGCCTCCCTGACTAACTAATTGATATCTTCCTGCTTTCTTTCTCATTAGCAACCACATGAACATTTTTGATATCATCAGATATCATCCTCAGATATATACCACAATAAGTAAAGGACCTAATACTGAGCGCTATGGAACCCCACTGGAAACAGCCATCTAATAGCAAAAGCACCCATCAACCATTGCAGTTTGGTCCCTGCCACTGGGTCAATTTTAGATCCAATTTGTCACTTTTCCTTGGATCTCATGGGCTTTTGCTTTATCAGGCCCCACAAGTCTGCCACGCCTGCCAGGAAATTGGATGGGCATTTCATGCAAGTAAACTTGCAAGGCTATCGGGTCAGAGTGGGCAAATGGGACTGACCAGATTGCTCCATGGAGAGCCGGCATTGATTGGACTGATGAGCCAAATGGCCTCCTTCTGTGCCATAATTTCTCTATGGTTGTGTCTGTCAAAAGCCTTGTTAAAATCCATGTAGGCTATATCAAACGTGCTGCTCTCATTAATCCTGCTTGTTACCTTCTCAAAAATTTCAACAAGTTAGTCAGACACAAGCTTCCCTTAACAAAGCTATATCGATTGGCCTTGATTATTCCATGCCTTTTGATATAACAATTTATATTGTCCCTCAGAATTTTTTCCAATATTTTGCCCACCACTGAGGTTTGGGTAGCCGACCTGTAATTATTCAGTTTACTTATTCATTCTTTTTAAACAGTGATATAATGTTTGCAGTCGTCCAGTCCTGTGGCAACAATCCGTAGCCAGAGAGGATTGAAAAATGTGGGTCAGACTCTCTGTTATTTTTTCCTTTACTTTCTGGGATGCATTTCATCTGAGCCTGGCATCTTATCCACTTTCGAAGGTGTTAAACTCATTAGTATTTCCTCTCCCACTTAGTCTCATCCAATATTTCATTCTCCCCCCACTCCCTAACTTCAATGTCTGCATATTCCCCTCTTTTGTGAAGATTGATGAAAAGTATTCACTAAGAACCATGGCCACTTCTTCCACCTCCACACATAGGTTATCTTTTTGGTGTTTCATAGGCCCTACTCTTTCCTTAGTTACCCTCTTGCACTTTATGTATTTATAAAACATCTTTAAGATTTCCTTGATTTTACTTGCCAATATCTTTGATTTCTTAATTTCCTTTTTAATTTCCGCCCTGCTCTCTATATGCCCCTCTGAGCTTTATGCAGTATTGAGCTCTTGAAATCTGACAAAAGCTGTATCCTTTATTTTGTCTTATCCTGCCATCTATGTTTCTTGACATCCAAGGGACTCAAGATTTGGGAGTCCCACCCATCTTTTGTGGGACTTATTTGTTCTGAACCCACTGCTTTCTGAGGCAGGATTTTTTGGCTGGAAACAGTATCTTTCTAAAGGCTTTTACAGCCTACCTCCACAGGTCTAGGGAGGCATCTGTCGACTGAGGTGCAGCCTTGACACATTGAGAGTCCATTATTTCAGTTACTTCCTTTATCCCCCACCTGTGTGAACCTTCAATTGCCATCTTCACAATTTACTTTAAATAGTTCAGCTGAAATTGCTTCATGTGAGTCATCATCACACCCACTCATGCTTGATGATTAGGAAACCTGGGGCTGAATTTTCCCCCTGTCGAGGGGGTTGTGTGGGGGTGGGTGGGAGTGAGGGCGAACCCGATGGGCGCCCCTGATCAGGTGCGTGCTGCCATTTTATGTGGGCAGGCCAAATAAGGCCCGCCCAGCGTGACGCACACCCAGAAGTGCTGTGCGCTCCCTGTGTGAGTGGAGGGGATTCCCTGAGTCGGGGCCTGCACTCTCATGCATGCACATGGGGCAGGGTGGATGGTATGTCATAAACATGGCATAGGGGGCATGAGGGGCCATGGGAATGGGTGGGGGCTTTTGGTGGCATGGATGGGGCATGAAGATTGTGTGGGGGTGAGAGGTGTGAGGAGTGGAAGACCTTTCTGTTTTTATTTTAATTGGTATGAAGTCCTACAGCACTAAAGTGGGCCTTGTCACCTGGCAGCCATGAGGCTGCCAACGATCTCTTTCCCCAGTTGACTTGCCCAACTCCAGCCTGCACCTGCCCCCGGCAATGAAGATCCTACCTTTGCGGGCACTTTCTCCCAAGGTGGGCAGGCTAAGCTGGGAATTTTCCCAACTCTCACACCGGACCTTGGTGATGAGAATCCAGGCTTAAGCCCCTGCTATGTTCTGAAGTTGCTGATTGAAGGCGGTGCAATGATAGAAGTGATACATTTGGCTTAGAGAAATTTGACATCTAATAAATAGCCTCACAGGCGCTGAAAGAGTAACTTCAGAATTGTTGAATGTCAAATTTCTCTCTTATTTCTCTTAAGACATTCCACAAACTTCAAAAATACTTCTAAAAATGTTGTTTGTGATATTCGCACCCAATCATTTATTTTACTATCTGTTAAATTCAAAATTCAAGGTGAAGGGATTTTTATTTCCTAGTTTGCTGTCTGTTGGACCACTTCAATGTGATTGGCTGTTTACCCTGCTTGAAGACATCACTGTTGCTGGACACCCGGCGATCCCCTTGAATTTGCATCAGATTAAAACCAATGATTGGAAAGGGGAAGTCCTCAGGACACAGGTTGCTTGATCTTTGTGGGCAGATTTCTTTGAGGTCACAACAAGTACCATTGCTTTGCCGCTAATCACAAACTCCAATGCAATTTCCACCTCCCTATTAAATGCCTCAACTGATTCAAAATCCATGAACTTCTGATGCAAAATATCCCCTATTTTCACAACCCAAACTGTGACCAATTTCTCTCTTCCCTAACTTGAGGTGCTGAAGCCAAATGTATCACTTCAGTCATTGCACCACCTTCAAACAGCAACTTCAGAACATAGCAGGGACTTAGGCCTGGATTCTCATCACCAAGGTGCGGTGTGAGAGTTGGGAAAATTCCCAGCTCAGCCTGCCCACCTTGGGAGAAAGTGCCTGCAAAGGTAGGATCTTCATTGCAGGGGACAGGTGCAGGCTGGAGTTGGGAAAGTCAACCCGGGAAAGAGATCGTTAACTGCCTCATGGCTGCCAGGTGACAAGGCCCACTTCAGTGCTGTAGGACTTCATACCAATTAAAATAAAAATGGAAAGGTCTTCCACCCCTCACACCTCTCACTCCCACACAATCTTCATGTCCCATCCATGCCACCACAAGCCCCCACCCATTCCCATGGCCCCTCATGCCCCCTATGCCATGCTTATGACATACCATCCACTCTGCCCCATGGTGTCTCATGCTCCCTGAGCCAAGCTATGGCACTTCCATATCCATTGACCCACTATAAACTGTATAGCAATAATGAACCCTATGGTGACAGTCGGATGTCTAAAAAAAAACTTTTTTAAAAAGTCATTTATTCATTATTTTCCATTGTGTTAAAAAAGACATTCCATTAGAAGGCAATAAAAATGTCAACCATCCAGACCCTTTAAAGTATCAAAGATAGAAACCACAAGCCCTTGAAACCACTTAACCTTGTATAAATAAATATAGTGAAATTGACAGTAGAAATCGATGAGCCAGAGCTGCCAATCAAGCGATATTGTCTCTGGTGCTCAGGTGTTTCAACAAGAGTAATAGATTTCTGGGCTCTTAGCTAAGAATACACAATGAGATTTAATGAAAAAACATAATGGGAAAATATTGCTTGATTGATGGCTCAGGCTGTATGATCTCTGTGGGCAATTTCACAATGTTTATTTACACAAAGTTAAGTGGTTTCAAGGGCTTGTGGTTTATGTTATTGATACTTTAAATGGTCATGAATGACATATTTATTGTCCTGTGGTGAAATGACTTACTTTTATAACATAGTGGTATGTAATGAATGAATGACTTTTTTTCTAACTTTTTTTGACAAATCCTACTGTCATTATAGGATACATTGGTTCTGTAAAGGGTATAGTGGGTCAAGGGGCATGGAAGTGCCATAGCTTGGCATAGAGTTAATGAGCAGCCATGGGAGTGGGTGAGGGGCTTACCTTGGCATAGGGTCATGATGAGGACCTTTTTAACTCACCTTTAAAAAAGTCCCCTCATGCAGATTGGGGTTCACAACTCCTTTGAGGTGCTGCACACCATGACTCTTTGGCCAGCATTTTCCGGTTGGCAAGTGAGCGGCGTAAAATGATGCGGGATGACGTCGGGCAGAACTTACGATGTCACTCCACCCCATTTAAATTTTCAGGTATGTGGGGGCTCAGCAGAATCAGCTGTGCACCCGCCAACCTGTCAATGGCCAATTGAGGCCATTGACAGAGTCATTAAACTAATTAATGGGCCTGCCTGACCAACCTTAAGGTTGGTGGGCAGGCAAGGAGTCCTGGTAGGCATTAGAAAAGCATGAAACCTCATCCATGGGCATGATGAGGTTTCATGTAGGTTTTAAAAAATGTAATTAAAGTGAATGTAAAAGTTATGGACATGTCCCAACTCATGTGTCAGTGTCACATGAGGGGACATGTCAGGGAAATTTTATTTTCTATTTTTTAGATTTTTTATTGTAGAGCCGATCTCCCTGAGGCAGCACTTAGCCTCAGGGAGGTGAGTGTGCTTTTTCATTCACATGCGCGAAAGAGCGCACCCTTGGCTCAGGGAATTCCACCCCCGCCCCCTGCTTTCATGCAGACGTCATGCTGGGCGGGCCTTAATTTACCCGCCCATGTAAAATGGCAGCACGCCCACAATTGGGGGCGCTGATCAGAGGGGCGCCTCCGCACGCCCGCTCTTAAACATCCCCTCCAACGGGGGGGAAAATTCTGCCCTTTAAAAACTCAAAACATAGCCCAACTCCATGAAAATTGAGGAGGAGCAGGACATGCTTCCCCACAATGGAGCCAGCCAGGTCAAGAGTGCTGGATGTGGATTTTTAACCCGAACCAGACCACACCCTTTAAATGCACTCCCAAAAATCAGACAGCCTGGGAATGGGGTCAGGAATCCAAGAATCAGGACCTGTCACCATTTTGAAAGGCTCCCAAGTCTTTTTTTTTGCAAAAATATACTTTATTCATAAAATATCTTCAATCACATTCCAAACCATTTCAAAAACACCATTACAAGGGTACAATCCAGGTTAAACTTTTACAAAATGTATCACCAGGTGCATCAGTACAAACAATATTGCAATCATTTACAGCCTTTCATTTTGAGCTGTACAGCCCGAGGGGCTCTAAACAGTTCCCAGTCTCTCGGTGCGCTGTGGCAGAAAGGTCTTAGACAGCGACCCTTCCCCAAGTCATCTCAACTCAGGTGCAAATCCAGCCGTTAGTGTGAGAATTTCCTTGTCCTTGTGTCTCATCTTCTGAGCCAGCAAAGCTATTAAAGATGTGTTGACTGCACGTTTTCCCTCAGTTTTGCATATATATTGGACAATGCTCCAATCAAATAGTAGCTTAGCAATGGGGAAGGTTTGCTTCATTTTCAAATGTTACAAATCACTGCTCACTCTCCTTATTTGAATTTTTATCAGCTTACTACTTCTGATCCAGCTGCAATAATGCTATGAAAATAAAATGTGTGTATGGTTTGAATAGTCAATAATATATCATGCTGTTCAAGGCAATACAACTTTTACAGATAAAACGTCACAACTGATTTTAGTGGGGTGAAATGCAACAATTGCAATAAGGACACTTCAGGAGACAACTCAGAGTATGATAAATCTTTTAGAATAAAACCATTGTTCAGAATTCTTAAATGCCCAAATCTCAAGCAATGAGGCAAAGTTCTGTTCTTGAACTCTAATTATTGCACAGGAACATCCATTATTATCACATATTCAGCTTTAGATGCACTTCTGAAATGGAAAGAAAATCAGGCAGATTATTTTACAGGTATGTGTTCTGATTCATCCAACTCACTGTGCCCAGGTGACCCAGAGAAATCTCTCCTAAAATGTTCTGTGGAGGACAATATTGTTCAGTCAGTGGCATGGCATTTCCACTTGTCTCTGTATCTTTGCACCCTGCAATCTGCTGAACCAGTGGCAAAAGGTCAGGGAATTTTAAATGGAAGTGAGATACACCCAAAACTACTTGCTAGCCCTATCATGGGAGTCAATATTAATCTCATCCACCACCAGCAAACCATGGCTGCATCACCATTCATTCATCATTGTCTCTGGGTCAGAACCCTGGAATATTCCCCACCTAACACCATTGTGAAAGTAACTCAGAGTGTGGTGAGTCTTTGAAACTCTCATCTTCAAAATGTGATGGAAGCAGAGTCTTTGAATATTTTTTAAGGCAGAACTAGATAGATTCTTGATTAACAAGGAGGTGAAAGTGGGTAGGCAAGAGTGTGGGGTTGAAGTTACAATCAGATCAGCCATGATCTTATTGAATGCCGGAGCAGGCTGGAGGGGCCGAGTGGTCTACTCCTGCTCCTAATTCATTTGTCTGTATGCAAGAACCCGAGCAGGTCGAGGACAACCACCACAATGTCCCAGGGGGAGAAAATGGCATTGTTAGCATCACCCACAGCCTAAAAAAATCACTTTATCATCAAATTCAGAAGGCCCTGAGTCCAGGAAGGATCTGGTTGCTTTCATTATATTGTTTTTCTTTATCATAGGATCGGCAAAGATCGCAAGTGCGTACAGGATCATGAAGTAGGAAAATGCTATTCTTCCCATCAGGCCGATATTTTGCACAGCTTAGAACCTGCTTTATCATAGATATTCTTCAATAAATGTTGTGCTCTGAGGAAAGATTCTGTGTGGTTTCTTCCTGTCCCCCGGAGGTAAATGAATCAAATATCCAGAATGCTCATCTGATCTTACATTCTGCATTATTCATCCTTGGATGGTAACCTTCATTAACATGCTATTCCTAGACCTCCTGCAGCTTGGAAATCTTATGTTCTACATTTTTGATCAGGGATCACTGCCATAAATATTTCACGATCATACCAAATCATCTTGATGACGATAACCTGATTCAGTGCATAATTTGATAAATGCTATAACTGATGATATGCTCAGAATTTATTGCCTTGATCTATGCACTGTGACTCATGTATATAGTATTCCCTGGCCAATAGGGATACCTTCTACTGGCCTCTGTCAATGCTGCTCAATAACTGGCTGCAGTCCAGGGTAAATTGCTCTCCAATTTCACTCCTTCGCACTGGGAAAGCACTTAACCTGTGCTTGGTGCAGCTGGATAAGTGCATGAGGAGGTGAATAGCTCAACTTCAGTGCAAGTTAAATTGACATTGACTTATTCACAGCTCCTGGCATTTATTCTGAGGGTGTGATCAACCACAATTGTGGCTGTTGTTTTGATCTAAAAATGACTTGCCTGCTAACTGTGGAACAATGATTAAAAAAAACCTATAATAAATGGGAAAACAGTGAAACAAGTAACTAAGAAAAGAAATAATATCCCTATTTCAGTTTGTAGAAATCAACCTGTAATTGAATCATTTCACAACAGTTGGTAAGCTTTTGCAAGTAAATGGCAACTTATGAATCGATAAATAAATTCTAACGAGCTGGCAATTTTAATAATCAAACTACCGTAATTAAGGATGGATGGTCTCAGTTGCTTCCACTTGCTTGAATATTACTATTTATTCCCAAAGTGTGTATGGTAGTGAAGTAACAAAGAGATTGTGTGGAGGGGACGGGGCCAATTTTAACTGTTGACCACTTATTTATCAGGTGACAAATGGGCAGCCAGAAGTTAAAAATTTGGGGTGGGGGAGGGGCGCTTCTGCCACTTCATTGATATCTAAAATCCAACTGATGTGATTTTCAGGGGGGCCTATAAATGGGAAAGCAGCACACCCACTAGTTTTGGGTGGGTAGCTTCTTAAATACACATAGGTTTGGAATTCAAAGTTTGGATAAACTAGAAGGACAAATGATTCTGCTCTCACCCATCTCCTCTTAGTTGACAACAGAGTGATATTTCCAAGGTCCTTGGAGTAGGCAATTGCCTTGACTAGAATGTTGTATATGGCGTGGGTGACTGGAGAGAAAAGAACAGCAGAAAAAATATTCTTAAAGCTGAACTGAATGAATAATTACATGAATATAATTACACTATTTATGTGATCTTTCCACTTTTCATTTGTACCTTTCCACTTATGGTGCATACTTTATGAATAAATTCAATTAAACTGCTAAATAAGATGCTCTAAGCAGTAAAACCTGCTGCTTGAAAACCAGCAGGAATCACTGATCTGATAACATTGAATTATAGCATCATATAGCACAGAAGAAGACCATAGGGCCCATTGTTCTAAGCTGACTTATTGAAAGAGCTAAAAGCAAAAAACTGCGGATGCTGGAAATCCAAAACAAAAATAAAAGTACCTGGAAAAACTCAACAGGTCTGACAGCATCTCTCCGCAGATGCTGTCAGACCTGCTGAGTTTTTCCAGGTATTTTTATTTTTGTATCGAAAGAACTATCCAGTTGGACTCACTTCCTTGTTCTTTCCTCAGAGTCTTCAAATTTCTCCAATATTCTGCAAATATCCATGGGAAATAACAGAATCACTTTAAAAATTAAAATATGAATTCACAAGTCAAACACAATAAAACTACAGACAACATTGACAACAGAGGCAATTTAATGGATTTTGATCATTGGATAAACTTGTAAAAGTCAGCCAAGAAAAATGCATAATACTGTAAAAGATATGCACATAGTTAATGAGTGTTTCAATAACTGAGGCATGTGGGCATCTTAATGACTTAAAGAAGGACAGAGCCATACATGGAGGGCATAAAACCACCAGGAGGCAAAAAGGCCTGGCCAGTCAACAATAATAAGGCATGCAGCAAAGATTATCTACATAATCCTGCTATTAACTTGGAGAAGCGAGCAAGGTGGTCAAACAAGAATGTAATACATGTTTGCCAGTGAAAGTATTGAGTTGCTTCTTTACTATTTATTTACCATGAAAGTTAGCTTACTTTTTATATACATATATATAAATAAAATCTGTTCATTTTTCCTTTCATTGCTGTCTCATAGCGAAAGTCTGAAATATCCAGGATTTTAGGTGCACCTTGACTGTCATTAACCTGATGTGAGCTGACAGAATAATGGTTCAAAAGAGGATTGGTTCTATCAGTTTTTTGGGGAATGTTTGGTGCCAGATAGTAGCAATCTGCAAATTCTGGAAACCTGGAATTAAAACTGGAAAACAGCATTTGAAAAGAAAAAAGTTATGTTTTAGTATTTTTTTAGTTCAGAGCGGTCATTCTAATAAGGAATCTGCTCTTGAAATATTAATATATAGGCTAACAGAAACTGAAAGACCTGACGTGTGTTTCAGTTTGATTTTAAGATCCCACCAAACCAGACCAGTTATTCTGAGTAACAGAGAGATCATGAATGGCAACATTGATTTTCTGGTTCAATTTTATTTGAAAGAGAATTTTTTGTTATAAGTACACTTATTTGCAAACTTTAGCAATACTCTATACAAATGTATCTGTAACAGTGTCCAATAGATAAGCAATGTTTTCAGGAAGTCGGTCTCACCTCTTTATAATCCTGTCAGAAGTTCTACCAAGATTTGTTAGTATTGTGACGAAAGTGTAATCATTTTCACAATATTTTTCTGGTTTATTCTGAGGAAGGTTTAAAGGGGTAAGTATAACTGATTCTGCCTGTGTGATTTAATTACATTTGGAGTCAAGTAGACTGCAAGCTTGAAACCATCAAAAGAAGCTAGGTATAAAAATGACATGCTAATGATAAACGTGGGTCAGGATTTTTCATTGGTCCGGCAGGCTCGGCAGGAGCCCGTGATCGGCTCCGCACCGCGATTTCACTCGGGTGGGTCAATTAAGGCCCACCCAGCATGGAACGCGAGCGGTAGTGCTGAGTGCCACCTGTGTGGGCGGGGGGAAGAGGGAGAGTCGAGTCCACGCTTCAGCTTCCTGAGGCACGGAGCGATTGTTAAAAAAAAAATAAATACAGTCAAAATTTAATGAAACATGTCCCCTCATGCCACTGTGTCACATGAGATGGGACATGTTTTCATTTTTCAAAGAAAGTTTTTATTTAAGTTGTAATAGTTTTAGGAAACCTCATCCCGCTCGTGGATGAGATTTCCTAAAAAATATAAAGGCCACTTGGCATTTTTGCCTGCCCACCAACCGTTAGGTTGGAAGGGCAGCATAAATTTGAAATTAATTAGTTCATTAATGGCCTTAATAAGTCTTTCAATTATCGGCAGGTGCGCAGCCAACTCCAGCGCGCACCTGACGAACGAAATATCGCGAGACAGCACGATGACATCCTGAAGCACGCCCGACGTCATCGCACGTCATTTTACGTTCCGGCATGTCAGGCCCACCCCACCCCCCACCCCCCACCCCCCCAACCCCCCCAACCCCCCAACCCCCCACGCTGAAAGTAAAATTCTGCTCATGTATGCTGGCTTAGCATGTAAGGTGTGAAGGTAATTTGCATTTTTAGATAAATGAAAGGTTTGTTTGAATTTCAAAGAGACCTTAGTCTGTTTACAACTAGCCAGATAAGCAAGGCTAAGGAGTGTGTTTATTTTTCCCAAAGGTTACTGACAATATTGGCAACATGAAAGTTTTCATATTGAGGAAGATACAGTTTCAAAGACATATGGAACAATAGAATTTACATATTAAAGGAAGAGAAACATATATAAACAAGAATCAAAGGCTTTGTAAGGAGGGCCATGTAAGATCTAACAGGAGTGTGTGAAATAGCCTTCAAGAAACCTCCAGCCATTTGTGCATAAGTCTACTATGTAAAGTAACTGAAGTTGGGGAAAAACCATTTGGAATTTCACTGTCAAGTGGGTACTGTGTTAACTTGCTGGGTTTGTTTTAAATCTAAAATCTAATTTGGACTGTTGCCTTAAAGGGGTTGTGTAACTGGGAGTCAGGTCAGCTAAGAATTTTAGGATTTGTTATAGTAGTAAGTAATTGTAGCTGTATGTATTGCTTGAAATCTTTTATTTTGTTAATAAATATTTTAATTTGATTTTTAAAAAATCCCTAAAGGTGGACTCATTACTTCTGAATTCAGTGCACACATCTTCTTGTAATAACTACAAGTTGCAAAACTGTTGTGATAGCATGACCAAGTTTCCCTTCTGGATTTGGTCTGCCTGGCACACATCATCTGCCACGTCATAACAGTATAGACATCTTTTTCTCATAGTGCTAAGAATTTTCATTTTTCAATGTCCCTAAGTAACAAGAGTATTAAATATTATGCAGAAAAGAGTTGTTACAACAGCAGGATTTGGGCTTAGTGTGAAAGTGTGTGTTAGTTAAAGCAAAATTGTCAGCGTGTCTTTTTGAAATCTAATATATTTCTTATTCCGTCTTGCTGTGCTCAGTGGCATGGTCTCTTGAACTAATATGTTCCCTGTAACAGAACATAATCATTATTCTTCCTAACTTACAGTAAGCTCTACACTATAAAATTAGTATTATATAGACTAACTTATCAGCATTCAAATGTTAACAAAATTTGATTAGTTGGATTTAAATGACCATGAAGCTATAATAACATATGCATATAGCTGTGCGTACTTTAACAACTATTTGTCACTTATTCAATATGTCCCTTTGTGTTACCACATTTTATTATCTAATTATAATAGCACATTACAGAGGCTATAATGTATTTGAATCAAATGTACAATATTTCTGGTAAAATGGGAAATGTTAATCGGGGCCTACATTCATCAGCAACCCAAACTGAATGTAATGCAGACAATGCACTACAATAGCATGCCAGAATAGAAAGGCCCAAGAACTGAACAAAATGCATCCTTACGCTTCATCACCATAATTTAGTGCCAATCACCTGCCCTGAAGCAATTCACCTATCTGACCCTTATCAGTTTTAACCAGCGCTGAGGTCCACAGGTGAGTCCAGGGTGCAGTGTGGGCGAAGCACTCGGGAGAAGGGGTTGGCTGTGAGTGGTCCACAGTTGTTTTTTGGCAAAAAAAAAATTGCAGAAGGGACCTTTCATCGAATAACCTCCAGCAGTCTCTTTAAGGATTGCTATCTAGGCAGCTGAAGTCTGGAAATAATAGTCCAAGCTTCATTTTAATATTGAAATCAGGCTGGCGATTATTTTTGGCATGTGCTAGGCGTGCCTAAAAAGGGCCACAACCAATTTAGCAGTAACCCAAATGCCCATGCAGATTGGCCCCTGCCCTGCTAAACTGATTATTGTTGCACCCATTTTATGCCTGTAAAACGAGTGCAACGATGCTGAATTTAAGCCCCATTGATTGTAATTGAAACTTTACTCTGCACTAACAATTCAATAAATGTACTGTACATTTTAAAAATATTTTAAACAATACAATCAGTGACATTATTGCATTAATATTAACAACTAATAATGTAATGTATTTTCATTTGATATTTTTCAGGGATATATAGGGTACTTGTGTGGAAATGTCTGTTATAAGCAGTTCCTGGCTTTCCATTTGATATCCCACAGAGCCACACTTACACAAACAATTATGTTCAAGCACATTATTTCCCATATAAGTGCTGTATAAATACAAAACCAAATTACCTTTGGCTCATCTGCTATACTGGTTATTCTAAGGGTACATTTCCATTCAGTATGTTAGAATTTGTTTCTTCATGAGTATTGAAATATTCACTGTGAAAGAAACCATAAAGGCCAGGCAAAAACAAATGTGTAGGGTGGAGGTGAAACAGCAAAAGCTGGGCAAGCAGCAGAGAAAGTTAAAGATGTTACTTAATGACACATTAGTCTGTTGACAGGGAGTCAATAGACATTGCGATATAAAGGATGGTCCCATGCCTCTAGCAACATAGGCACTTACAGCGCACAACACTTTTATGCTACTTTCTTTCTAAGCCCTCAGATGATAAAACCATTGGGAGAAAACATTTCATTATGGAATGTGCCACAGCTGCTTTTTTTTTTATTGAACTCTACTGAGCTGCCTAAAAAAGCCATAGAGCTAATTAAGTTCATTGTTGCAAGTATGGGAGCAGCATGATGTCTGAGCAGAAGGTCTACCTGGTCAGTGTCACTTGCTAAATGCAAAAGTATTAATAAGAACACTGCAAAACATTTCCCTTTAACAAGTTCCCTTTTTCACTGCATCAGGTACACTGAACTGACGGCTGAAATATAACTAACTTCGGGGAAAATAACAATTGAGCTGTGGAGATGTGAGTTGGTTATTTTGATTGTCTCATTAGTTGTTCACTTAGCAAGATACACCATGATGGTCACCTTCTGTAACTTTGTTAGGTGTCAGCTGTGGCTCAGTTCATAGCACCCTTGCCTTTGAATCAGAGGGTTGTGGGTTCATGTCCCACTCCTGGAAACCAAGAACTGTGATTGTACTCGAAAGAGTTGCAATCTGTGACTGTTGATAACTCGAAAGAGTTTCTGTAACTTTGTTTGTAATGCAGATTCTTCAGCTTCAAAAATCAGTTCCTTTCTTTTGCCATTGTTATATATGTATAATATCCTGTGTTGTGAGAAGATGGGCTGGTTGAACAAGGCTGGAGCTTCAGATCTTTGGGATCACTGGCATTGAGAATCCTGACTCGTTCATTATAAGGCCACTCATTCGGGAGACCTGTGTGAAAGCAAACACGAATGAGGAGCATGACGACCATTGACCCAGAAGCAGTACATTAAGTAAAATTTGTAATTGCCTTCAAAATGTCTGTAGAATCTGTAATTAGGTCAATTGTAAAGGAATCAAATACAATTTTCTTCAAAAATAAGAAATTCTGGTCCATGTGGCCTGGTAAGCCTTTATCTGGAAGCAGAAAGGAAGTTAACATATTAAAGCTACGTGGTCAGACACAAAGGAGAACTGCAGATGGAGAGGAGAACAGAGAAGGTATATTTACAAGGAGTTGTGTGCGCGTAATACAGTTAAACAGGACAAAAAGCTAAAGACAGAGTGAGCTCAGGGATTGTGAATTAGACAATTTTACTGCCACTGCCTCAGAGCAACCAGGCCATTTAATGGGCTCTATTATTGAGGTTGGATAAAAGAGTCTCTGGGGAACCTGTGCCATCTAGACTGTTGTGAATCTAGCTAAGGAGTTTCTGCATGATTGTGCTGTTCGGGTGATGACTGTCTCCAGGAACCTCAGGTGGAATAGGCCAATCGGTGAACGTGGTTCAGGGGCCAAATCAACTGAGTAAGAAAGTGAGAGATCCTAGCTACCAGAGGCCGAGTTAGAGAACTTTGGAGTTGCACATGGTGCCACATGGCTGTGGGGAGTGATGTGGGTGTTTGTAGTTGTGAGAGGCATATCTTCGTTGTATCAACTATTTAAAGTGAAATTTACCTTTTTATTTGAAATATCATTTGCCTGTTAATGCATTTCAATTTGCATTGGTTCTGATTTGTGTTAAAGTAAAAATTACAAAAAGTGAAATCTTGTTGGTAATTTCATCATTCGTGGGTAGTTTAGTAAATTTGGTTACCTTGGTTTACAGTTCTCTCATATAGATCGTAACAAGAGCAATTGGAACAGTCAGGTGAGGCAAATGGGATGAGAAAACAGAAAGAAAGACAGGAACAAGACAAAAAAAATGCCAGGGAGCAGCTGTGAAGAATTTCAACCACTGACAGCGGAAAAAGTCACTAAAAATGGTATCAGTCAGGATTCCTAAGCAACAGCATAAACCATAGCCATGTGACATTGAACCAGTTTCAAAAATGGCATGGAAGTGAAGGCTGATTTCTTCACATTATAACCAGTTTAGGAAACCCACTAGAGTTAAATAAAAAGTAGAGATGGTGCAGTACCGTAGTGAAATGTTTTATGTCAATAGTTTTACCATCTTAGCACTTAAAATGGCATACAAGTGTGTGATATAATTGCCTGTATTGAGATAGGTGACTGCGATGACAAGGATTGGATGATTTACATGCTCACATCAGAGGCTCTCGTTTATTATTTCACCTCCTTGTCCTTGCAATTTCACATGCTGTTAATTCCTGAAATTGACAGAGTCATAGCCATTTTCAGGCATCATCAGTTCGTGATGGGCTTACTGCAACTCTAGTTAAATAAAAGATCCCTATGGATACTTGTAATAAACATAAAATTAATAATCTGTCAGAATATAACATTTAAAAATTGTACCAGCCTGAACCGTCTATTTTATTTGTAAAATATTTGACATGTTTTATTTTCTGGAGGATACCAATTGGCATGTAAAGAATTATTGTTAAATAGTCAAAAGCATACTTAACTGATGCGTGCCGTTATCACTGCCCCTTTAATAAAGTCAGAGTCATAAATAATAAGGACAATTGTGTCCTTTTCTTCTTTTGTCATTTTTATAAAATATTTTGTTCAGTGAAATGAGAACATTCATTGGGAGCTGGTGGTTTGTTGACCTACTAGTTAAACATCACCTATTAGAGGGCTTCCACTGATTGCCCACGTGGTAAGTAGACTGTCTCCTATTGACCTGAATCACATAGACCAACCTGTGCTGAGGTAGCTGATCTCAGCCAGGGTGGTAGTAGGGGCGTTATATTTGGTTTGAGCGCCTATGGGGTAGGGGGAGAAATAAAATTAGTCAAGTGGGTTCATGTTCCCAATTGTTTTCACAGGATCCTTCTTGGAAAGCATGCGTGAGTGGATTTCAGATGATGTTGGGGTTGTAAGCAGCCGTGACTAAATGGCCTGCGAGCACTCCTTGGCCAGGTGAGAAAAGGCCAGTCGGTTAAAGGACTGGAGAGTGTGTATCGCTCATGTAACTATAGCAAGTCAATGTTCTCAGGAGAGGTGGAGCAAACATTCAGAAACAAGATGAGTGACTTCACGATTTGACACTTGCTGAGAAAAGTGCTGGTTCCCAGGGCCCAAGCCCAGAAAATTGCCCTGGCCCAAGCCCAGAAAATTGCCCTTGCCCATGCCATTTCCTTCTGAGGGCCTCATCCCAGAATCACTCCAAGATCATCTGCTGAGGAATACCTTCAATAATCTCAGCAGAAAGGTAAGAAATTAACTGGCATCTCACCCTGAAATCACATACACGTTTTAATCTTAAAAAATCCTGTCTTTATTTTGTCTGCTGATAACTCGACCGAGTGATTTATTTAATTGTTGGAAGACATGAAAAATTTGCTGATGGTTCTGATTCTTGATAAATTTCCTGCACAACCTCACAAATGTCATTGTTTAATATAAAATGAAGACATTCTTATCCAAATTTTCTATTTGAATATTCTACCAACGTGTGCCATGTTTTTGAAAGATTATTTGCAAAAATAGATTATCTATCATGTGGTGATACCTCTGGGCTGCTAAAGAAAATTTGTAAATAATCAAAATTCCCAGCAGTGTACTCCCCTGCATTACTGCACTTCAACTAGCAAGGTCAGGCAGCCCTCAAACAGGAGATTCTCACAAGCCAGCTGGATCTGAGAGAACCAGCCAAACAAAATGTACCCCAAACGCATTTCCTTAGGGTTGCCAGTTCCAGTTCAACGTATTCCTGGAGAGTTCTGGGGATTTTCCAGCCTTGGATCCCAGGGGTCTTTTTCCAGCTCCCCCACCCCCACAATCCCGCCATTGGCCATCCAAGATGTTCGTTCTTATGGCAACCCATGGTTAATTGGAAAATGAGTAGACTCTGTACTAACCTGTTGGATGAGTCCTAACTATCTGGCAAATGGTTATTTTTTACCTCATGTTCAATATTTTCAAAAACTATTCAAATGTTCAAAAGAAAGTGGAAAGTACAGACAATTGTTTTTAATGCTCCTATAAATTTTTCTCTGGCGTTGCTCACAGGAGCAGCATACTGGAAATTAATCTTCAATTCCTTAAGACTCCCAGCCTGGGACCCTGGCAACCAATTGTAGAACTGTTGCTTGGAAGGCAGGCACGAATTACATCAAGTGCTGTGACAAACTATGCAGCATTTTCAAAGAAATTTCTGCTTAATGAGTGGAATATTTGGGTACATGTGCATAATGGATAGTTGTTTTTCGATTGATTGTGCCTATATTAACCAAACCAAAGAATACAAAGGCATATTTTCCTCTGTGTATTAACTGTAGCTGTGAGTAAACAGGTAAAAAGGGACATTCAGTATTTCATCCAAGTATACCATTATTCTGAATCAACAGATATTTAAGACCTTGATATAGGGCAAAGTTAATAATAACATAAGCACTACTGAGTGTTGTGAGGAGAGCAAAAACAAAAACGGGAAAATTCGCTCAGCCCCATTGGTGATGAGGGGATATTGATGCTCAATTACCCTGTGTCTGATGGAAGTGATGCAAGCAGCACGCAGATTTCATTTGATGGGAAACCCACCCCTAAGTGTGCTGCTGAGTGGATGCACTCTCAGCACAGGGCCCAGTTTCACGAGGGACTAGCACCAATTAAAGCTAGCCTACATGTTTTGAATGGTGGCTGAGTTGGTACTATTGATAGAGTTGATAAGCAGACACTTCTTAGGTGGAAACTTTTAGTCTATTTACAAAGGTATTCAGCAGCAACTACACATGCGCTTTCACTTCAAACTCTATCTCTACACTATTAACTATAGAAGTAGCCTGCACTACTCTCCTATTGGGTACTAAAGATCATGTGATCTTCCTTAACAAGTATTATTTCCAAAGGTATATTACACACTAAATAAAACCATAATTACCACATCCCTCCCTCTTTATTGAGATCTACATTTCATATTTACAAGCACAATTTTCTCAAGGCAACAAAATATTTACACTGGTAAGTAATTTACAAGTTCAGTTATTCTGGGGGTTTCCTTACGCGTGTAGAATGTCTCAGCTCTACAACTTCAGATGCTTTGTCGGGAACCTCCTTTTCCGGAGTTGCCTGAACATCAGGTGCTTCAGTGGGCACATGCAGTTCTGTATCCTCAACTCTTACAGGAACGTCAGGCATGTCTGTACTGGGTTGAGTTCTCTCAACAGGAAACGTTGACCCGGTCATGAACACTGGTGGAATCAATTCTTGGTGATTTGTTTCTCTCTTCCTTAGAAGATCCACCTGTCTCCATATGACTCCGCTTTCCACCTCCACGTGGTAAGATAGAGATCCAGTCACTATATTTATTTCACCCAATAACCACTTTGGTCCTTCTCCAAAGTTCTTCATGTATACTGTCTCTCCCACAGTAAATTTCCTCTCATGACTATGTCAATCTTGTCTAGTTTTCTGGCTTCCCTGACTCCTTTCCACCTTCCCCTCTAAATTCAGCATTATTAAGCTCAATCTCATCCTGAGACGGCGTTTCATCAATAACCCTGCGGGTGTGACACTTGTAGCTGTGTGAGGAGTAGTCCTATAACAGAAAAGAAAGTGTGCTAGCTTGGTTGCTAAGGAATCTCCAGTTAGCATCTTCAAGCCGGCCTTGAATGTTTGAACTACCCTTTCGGCCAGTCCATTTGAGGAAGGGTGGTACGGTGAAGTTTTTACATGAGAGATGCTGTTAAGGCTGATAAACGGTTGAAACTCAGCACGCGTAAATGCCGTGCCATTATCAGAAACGACTACTTCTGGTAGTGCGTTAATGGCAAAACTTTGACGTAGTTGCTCAGTTGTAGCAGTCGATGTTAGTGACTTCACCTCATATGTGTCCATCCATTTTGAGTGGGCATCGACAATGAGCAGAAACATTGTTTCTATGGAAGGTCCCACATAGTCAATATGTAACCACACCCAAGGATATCCTGGCCACTCCCAAGGGTGTAACGCAGCTGTTGAAGGCAAATTTTGCAGTTGCTGACATTGCACACAATTCTTAAATAAACTCTATTTCACCATCCATCCCAGGCCACCATAGCTAGCTGCGTGCAATGGTTTTCATTTGGGATATTCCTGGATGGGCACTGCGTAGTTCAATTAAAAGTGGCTCCCTTTCCTTTGGAGGAACTATCACGCATGCTCCACACCGTAAGATGCTATCCCAGCTGGTTATTTCATGTCTTCCGTTAAAGTATGGTTTCATTTAGTCAGAAATGGGCTCTTGTGACCAACCATGAAGCACTTGATCTCATACTTGAGATAGGACTGGGTCCCGACTTGTACAGTCTCTGATCTGTCAAGCGCATACCGGTGAAGAATCTAAGAAATTTAACAATAAAGCAAGTTCCTGTGGAACTGGGACACCCTCGTAATTTTCTTGTAAAGGCAAACGACTAAGGGCATCAGCATTTCTGATTTGATTTGCAGGCCTATGTACGAAAGTATATTCGTATGTTGCCAGGATTAAAACCCATTGTTGTGTTCTTGCTGACGCTATGGGTGGTATAACCTTGTCCTCACTAAACAATCCTAGCCATAGTTTGTGGTCTAAAGCTATTATAAATTATATATTAGGCCATTCCGTGCCAGTGTCCATCCAATGGAAGAGCACTGCTCCCACTCCGTAGGTTGGACGAGTGCAACAGTTGTGTCGCCTTTATGAAATCTTCTTTCTGGGCTGTCTCCCAAGACTAAGGCTGTTTCTTTATCAGTAGATAATGCAGGGGTGCCAATTCTGTAGCAAGCAGCACGCAGGTTTCATTTGACGGGCAGCCCACCCCTAAATGTGCTGCTGAGTGGATGCGGTATCCTGAGGGGCTAGCACTAATTAAAGTTAGCTAACGTGTTGTGAGCGGTGGCGATTAATAGGGCAGAATTTTCTGCCTGTTGGTGGGTGGGGAGCCGATCCCCGCCGGAGAAGCGGGACCCACCTCCATTTTATGTGGGCGGGCCAATTAAGGCCCGCCCAGTGTGACGTCCGGTGGGAAGCGCTGTGCAATTCCTGTGCGGGCCGGGGGGGGATTCCCCAAAAGCGAGAGTGCGCTCTTTCCCGCATGCGCATAAAAGAGCGCATATCTCCCTGAGACTAAGTGCTGCCTCAGGGAGATCGCTGACACTTTTAAAAACGGTAAAAATAGGAAAAAAAAATCCTTAACATGTCGCCCTCATGTGACAATGCCACACGAGATGAGACATGTTCATAAATTACACTAAAACTTCATTGAACTTTTTAAATCCCTACATGAAACCTCATCCCACCGGTGGATGAGGTTTCATGTTTTCTCTATTTGCCGCTGGGGCTCCTGGCCTGCCCACCAACCTTAAGGTTGGACGGGCAGGTCCTTTAATTGTTTCAATGATCCTGTCAATGGCCTCAATTGGTCATTGACAGGTTGGAGGGCCTGCAGCTGATTTTGGTGTGGGCCCACCTTCCTGAAAATTTAAATGGGGCGGGATGATGTCGGGGATTCCACCCGACGTCATTCCGCATCATTTTACGTGTCGGCGAGCGGGCCCCACCCCCTGCTTACCGACAGCAAAATTCAGCCCATAGAGTTGATCAGCAGACACTTCTTAGGTGGAAACTTTTAATCTATTGACAAAGGTACTCAGCAGCAACTACACATATGCTTTCACTTCAAACCCTATCTCTACGATTCAATAAAAATCAGGAACTTAAAACCTTGTGATGACCATGAAACCATTATTGATTGTTGTAAAAACCCTTCTGGTTCGCTAATATCCTTTAGGGAAGGAAATCTGCCGTCCTTACCTGATCTGGCCTATGTGTGACTCCAGACCCACAGGATTGTAGTTGACTCTTAAATGCCCTCTGAAATGGCCTAGCAAGCCACTCAGTTGTAACAAACCGCTACAAAGTCACAAAAAAGGAATGAAACCGGACGGACCACCTGGCATCAACCTAGGTACCAGAAACGACAACAGCAATCTCCGCCCTGCCAACCCTGAAAAGTCCTCCTTACTGGGGGCTAGTGCCAAAACTGGGAGACTTAGTCATTCTCACGGAATCATATCTTGCAGATAATGTCCCAGACACCACCAATTCTGCTGCCACCGTCACCATCTCTGGGTATGTCCTGTCCCACCAACAGGACAGACCCAGCAGAGGTGGCGGCACAGTGCTATACAGTCGAGAGAGAGTTGCCCTGGGAGTCCTCAACATCGACTCCGGTCTCCATGAAGTCTCATGGCATCAGGTTAAACATGGGCAAGGAAACCTCCTGCTGATTACCACGTACCGCCCTCCCTCAGCTGATGAATCAGTGCTCCTCCATGTTGAACATCGCTTGGAGGAAGCACTGATGGTGGCAAGGGCGCAGAATGAACTCTGAGTGGGGGACTTCAATGACATCACCAAGAGTGGCTCAGTAGCACCACCACAGACTGAGCTGGCCGAGTCCTAAAGGACATAGCTACTAGACTGGGTCTGCGGCAGGTGGTGAGAGAACCAACAAGAAGGAAAAGCATGCTTGACTTCATACTCAACCACCTGCCTGCCCCAGATGCATCTGCCCATGATAGTATCAGTAGGAGTGACCACCGCACAGTCGTTGTGGTGACGAAGTCCCACCTCCACATTGAGGATACCCTCCATCGTGTTGTATGCGCTACCACTATGCTAAATGGGATGGATTTCGAACACATCTAGCAACTCAAGACTGGACATCCATGAAGCAATGTGAGCCAGCAGCAGCAGAGTTGTATTCAAACACAATCTGTAACCTCATGCCCTGGCATATCCCCCCTCTCTACCATTACCATCAAGCCAGAGGATCAACCCTGGTTCAATCAAGAGTACAGGAGGGCATTCCAGGAGTAGCACCAGGCATGCCTAAAAATGAGGTCCACCTGGTGAAGCTATAACACAGAACTATTTGTGTGCCAAACAACATAAGCAGCAAGTGATAGACAGAGCTAAGCGATCCAACAACCAACAGATCAGATATAAGCTCTGCAGCCCTGCGATATCCAGTCGTGAATGGTGGTGGACAATTGAACAACTCACTGGAGGAAGAGACTCCGGAGATATCCCCATCTTCAAAGATGGAGGAGCCCAGCACATCAGTGCAAAAGATAAGGCTGAATCATTTGCTACAATCTTCAGCCAGAAGTGCCGAGTGGATGATCCATCTTGGCCTCCTCCGGAGGTCCCCAGCATCACAGACACCAGTCATCAGCCAATTTGATTCACTCCATGTGATATCAAGAAAGGGCTGAAGGCACTAGACAGGGCAAAGGCTATGGGACCTGGCAACATTCCGGCAATAGTACTGAAGACTTATGCTCCAGAACTTGCCGCGCCCAGATCCAAGCTGTTCCAGTACAGCTACTACACTGGCATTTACTGGCTATGTGGAAAATTGCCCAGGTATGTCCTGTACGCAAAAAGCAGGACAAATCCAACTTGGCCAATTACTGCCCCATTAGTCTACTCTCGATCAGCAGTAAAGTAATGGAAGAGGCCATCAATAATGCTATCAAGCGGCACTTGCTTAGCAATAGCCTGCTCGCTGATGCCCAGTTTGGGTTCCGCCAGGGCCACTCATCTGATCTTATTAAAGCCTTGGTTCAAAAATGGACAAAAGAGCGGAAATCCCGAGGTGAGGTGAGAGGCTAGGAATCCAGTGACGAGTAACTCACCTCCTGACTCCCAAAGGCCTGTCCACCATCTACAAGGCACAAGATGGAACACTTCCCACTGGATGAGTGCAGCTCCCACAACACTCATAAAGCTTGAAACCATCCAGGACAAAGCAGTCCGCTTGATTGGCACCACATCCACAAACATTCACTCCCTCCACCACCAACACAGAGTAGCAGCAGTGTGTACCATCTACAAGATGCACTGCAGGAATTCACCAAGGCTCCTTAGACAGCACCTTCCAAACCCACGACCACTACCATCTAGAAGGACAAGGGCAGCAGATAGATGGGAACACCACCACTTGGAAATTCCCCGCAAGTCACTCACCATCCTGACTTGGAAATATATTGCCGTTCCTTCACTGTCGCTGGGTCAAAATCCTAGAGCTCCCTCCCTAACAGCGCTGTGGGTGTACCTACACCACATGGACTGTAGCAGTTCAAGAAGGCAGCTTATCACCACCTTCTCAAGGGTAACTAGGGATGGGCAATAAATGCTGGCCCAGCCAGCGAAGCCCACATCCCGGGAATGAATTAAAAAAAAACTAGACAAATTGGGTAAGAACCACCCATAATAATTGATCATTCCTAGGAATGATTTGAGCTCTGAAGTGTTCTTTGGCACATGTGCCTCTCATATGGCTCTCACTTTCTCCTCAACTGGGTGGAGGCCCTGTGAATCCGTTCGGTCGCCCAAATAGATTACCTCCCTCATTTGGAATATGCACTTATCTTTTTTTAAACACACTCCAGCTTGCAAGAAATGTTTTTAAACTTATTCTAAGTTTGCCAAATGCTCTTTTTCAATGAATCCTGTCACCAAAACATTGTTCAAATAGACTATAACCTGGGGCAGTCCCTGCAGTAAATTTTCCATTGCTCTCTGGAAGATGGCACATGCTGTGGAGATGCCAAAAGGCAATTGAGTGTATTGGTACAACCTTTTGGGGTATTAATTGTGACAAATTCCCAGGAGGCATTATCTAACTCAAGTTGTTGATAAGCATAACTCATATCAAGCTTCTTGTAGGTGGTTCCACCTGCCAGTTTGGCGTATAGGTCTTCGATTTATGGAATGGCGCGCCTGGCTAGCTTAGCTACTTCATGAACTGTCAGTTTGTAGTCTCCACAAATTCGGATGCTTTGGTCAGGTTTAAGGTTGGGGACCATGGGTGCTGCCCATTCTGAAAACTGTACAGGTTGTATAGCCCAGTTTTCTAGTCTGTCCAGTTCGGTGTCGACTTTTCCTTGCAGTGCGTAAGGTACTGGTCTCACCTTCATGAATCAAGGGGTTGCCTCCGGATCCACATGAATTTTTGCTTGCAGCCCTTGGATCTTCCCAAGCTTGTCGGTGAAGACTGTGGTGTACTTTCAAAGTAGCTCTGGTAACCCACTTGCTCTCAACTAGAAAATTTCAGCACATTCTAACTTAATCTCCTTTAGCCAGTTTCTCCCCAGGAGGCTTGGCCCCTCGTTTGCTACTATCATTAAGGGTAGCTTTGCCGATTGGCTTCCATAATGGACAGTTACTCTACTTATGCCTCTGACTTGAATGTCTTCGCCCATGTATGTTTTTAATTGGGCAGTTGTTTCTTCTAAATGTAATTGATGACATTATTGAGATATCTGAAGGTATGTTTCCCAATTACTGTAGCGGATGCTCCTGTGTCCACTTCCATTCTAACAGGTCTGCCATTTACTTTCACTGTTGTAAATATTGGTTCTGTCTTTCAAACCTTCAGATTAAACAATAAGTAAATATCTGGATTTGTTGTTTCAGGCTGTTCAACATTGTAGCTCTCACTGGATTTTTTCCTTTTGTTTAAAAGTCTGTTTGAATCTTTCCTTGCACTGTCTCATTTTATGTCCATTTCTGTGACAATAATAAAATTCGATTTTTTTTAAACTCTCAATCGTTAAAAGATTGCTTGTTTCCACCTCTATTGAAATTATTCTTTGTTTTCACTGCTAAGTCATTTTTGCTCATTTTTTGGGTAGCGGAGGATGTTTCCCACTTCTCGGCATAGTCTTACATTTTCGCGCCCTCTTTGGCTGGGGTTTCCCACCCGATGTGGAGGACGGAGCCACTTTGCGCTCCCTGTATGGCTTTTGAATCTCTTACTGTGCTTTCCATGGCCAGCGCTATCTGTTGCGCCTTCTTGAAATAAAAATTCGCTCTGGACAATAATCTCTTCTGAACCGTGTCCTCATTCACACCGCACACTAAACGACCTCTGAGCATGTCGTTTAGAGATGTACCAAACTCACAATGTTCTGTTAACTGCTTCAAACTTGCCATATAGCATGCAACTGTATCCCCCCGGGGCTCTATTTCTCGAGTTAAACTTGAACCTTTGCATCGTTACTGAGGGCTTTGGTTGATAATGACCCTTCACGAGGTCCATAAATTGATCAAAATTTTTTGAATCGGGACACCGAGTGCTGTCAAACTCTGAATCAAGCCATAGGTTTTATTCCCACGTGTACTTAAGAGGATTGCTTGCCTCTTCTCTTCCCCCGTAACCTCATTCGCTTGGAAAAAGAACACAAGGCATTCAATGTAATGAGACGAATCATCCATGGCTGGATCGAAAGGATTGATTCTTCTGAATTGCAGCATTCTGGGAGGGAATTACTTAAGTAGAAAGGAACTTCTACTTACAATTACTGGGTGAGGTACAGTGCCGATTTAATTTCACTTGATTTCTTCTGGTAAACTTGTTTTATCCTCATTGCCAGTTTGCTGTGAGTGGTGGCCGAGTTGGTACTATTGATAGAGTTGATCAGCAAATACTTCTCAGGTGAAAACATTTAGTTTATTTACAAAGGTACTTAGCAACAACTACACATGTGCTTTCACTTCAAACTCTATTTTTACACTACGAACTACAGCGCTAACCCGGACTACTCTCCTATTGGGTACTAAAGATCATGTGATCTTCCTTAACAAGCATTATTCTTAAAGGTATTTTACACACTAAATAAAATCATAATTACTCCACTAGGCTTCTTAGATGAGAGGTGCATCCTGGCTGCAGCAGATTCTGGAAATGGCTGGGGAGAGTCTCTGTGTAGGGAAAAATCAGAACAATGAAGCAGAAGGCCAAAGCGAGGGTTGCTAGGTTCTCCATTGCAGTGCTGGAGGCCTTGGCGCAGGAGGTGGAAAGGAGGAGAGAGATTGTCTTTCTTCAGAGGGCCTGGAGACTCTTCATTCAAGCACTTAGAAGGGGGGAAGATAGCCACAGGAGTCTCGCCTTGATGACTTGGATAGAGCATTCAACGTTCGAAAAGGTTCAACGACCTCACATGAGTGGTCAAGTTCAGAGAGTGCATTTTCAAATACCATTTCCTACCCACTGCACCACAAACTTCACACGTTGTTCAATCCACTACCTGTCATCACTCACCCATGAGCAATCTCCACCAATCCAGATTCATGCCTAACATTCATATGCTCAACCTCACACACTTAGCACTACTCTAAGTCTCACACCTATAATTCACAGTGTGCACACAATGTCAGTTGTTCAGATATGACAGATGACAGACACATGACACAAACACATTACAACACACTCACTGACGCACTTTCCTCCTCCCTTGCAGGACAAGTTAGCATATAACCAAAGGTAGTAACACCTCACCAGCAGGAGTCAGGCATAGCTACATGCCCTCATCCATTAGAGGAGATGGTGTTCGACATTTTTGGCGTGGTCATAACCGACGTTGCTGAAACCAACAAGGATGACAGTATGTTCCTGTTTCTGCATCTTCTCAAATCCCATTTAACCCTCATCATGCCATCTGGAATGAAGTGTAAGCTGTCGACTGTGAACCATGCACCTCGTCCTTTCCTCCCACACTCCCATCCCATTTTCCAATTCTCCCCATTTGCAATTATGCTTTTTGATACCCAAGAGCTGCATTTGATCCTAGACAGTAGTGCTAGAGAAAGAAGCCCCATAGGAAGATTAAACCTCTCAAGAAGAAAAACCATCACATGATCTGATACTCACAATGACCAGCTCCGATATTGATACTGCATGAACTTTAGAGGGTAGTATAGAGATGAAATCTGCACGTGGTGACACACCAGCCATGAGTCGACTGCAAGCAGCCTGAGGAAAAGGATGTTGTGTGCGTCAACTCCCCAGGAGAGCAAGGCCACGGACGGGCAGCAGGGGACTCATTGAGGACTCCAGTGGGGCGACTGATGGGCCTGTACACAGAAATGTTTTGTTGTTTGGCTGGCCTGCCAGGGAACCTGTTCTCACTGCCAAGATACATGAAGGAGTGTGGCACAAATCTGACACAGGGCTTTGCGCAGAACTTGGAGCCCATTCTTCCCAGCATGGAAGTACTGGCTAATTTCATAACAGCCATAATGCAGCATCTGATGGCTGATGTTTCAACCTTCACTACAGCACAGGCAGAAGTTCTCCAACATCTGAGTGCTGCAGTGGAAGATCAGATGGAGGTCATGAGATCTCTGCTTGTTGCCATGCTTGGGGCCATGCAAGCTCAGACTGCTACCATAATGGCTGCAGGTACCAATGTTCAAAGGAGATTTCAGGGTATCACAGTCATCTACCAACCTGTGCTCCAACAGATTACTAGGATTGCTAAGGTGTCGCCCCGGGTGAGTGGCAGTGTTTCCATGGAGCACAAACCTGCTGTCCACTCTCAGGATGACAGCATTCATGCTCCCATGCCTGCCACTCTGCCAGTGCCTCTGCTGTTGCCTGTCAGCTAGCCTACACTGCTGCTGCCTATGCCAAGGTGGTGTAGTACAAAACTGGTCTCCAAGACCCAGAGTTGCTCAAGGGTGTCCCTCAGTGAAAATCAGCAGCTTCCTACACAGCCATTCTGCAGCCATTGTAGCACTGTACAGGAGCACTAAGCCAACAAAGTTGCTTGCAAGGCACTAAGGGAAAACACAAGGGGGAATAGTTGAGTATTATATGGATTATTGTAAATGGTGTTAGATAATGTTGATATGGAATGGTTGCTTTGTGAGGTCAGGGTTTTGGCCAAGGGGGCACTGTAATGGTCTGTAACAGAGGAATGGTAAGTGTGGAGCATTGGTGTTCTTACGATGTGTTCAGGGGAACCACAGTCTGATGATATGCTCATGGGCAGGCTGTCCAGATTGAAGACATTCAATATGTTTCCTCCCTTCCCCCTACTTCTCGTCCTCCTCTTATTCTTCCTCTGCCTGGGGTGGCCACTGAAGCACTGAAGGCAAAGGCTGCATCCTCATGATTCCCAGGCTATGGAGGACGTAGCAGATCACCCTGAATCAGGACACATTCTCTTATGAGTATTGTAGGGCTCCCTAAGTAATCCAAGGAGCAGAACTTTTGCTTCAGCAGACCAAAGATCTGCTTCAAGACATTCCTGGTCTCAGAATACCTGTCATTACAGGAGTGCTGTCCGTCTGGTCGGGTGGAAGAGAAGAGCCGTTAGTCACATCGACAGTGGGTAACCTTTGTTGCTCAGCCCTCTGATTTAACGTGGTGGCTGGAAGATGGCTGGAACTGGTACAGGATGAAATCTGCTGCCAGGGTAGTGGGAATTCACCAACATGATGATCACACATCAACTGCATGTTCAGAGAGTGGCTACGATGCATCTCCTCAATTGAGGTAAGTAATTTGCAGGCTGTGTGTGTGCAATGTCTCCCTGTATCATTGGGAAACCTGCTATGCAAAACCATGTGCCCACTCCTCCAGCTTCGATTTGCATAGAAAGAAGGCTAATGAAATCTCCTCTCTTGCTGTACATGGCCTCTGTGACCTCCCAGATACAGCATTGGAGATGTTAAACTGCAATATGTCAGTGATGTCGCTGTCTCCAGTGTGATAGGATCTGCTGGCATAGAAACTGAGGGCCACGGTGAAATTGACGCTTACTGACGGCATCGGCCTCACCTTGCTCTGCAGCTGCAGGCCCAGTTCGAGGAGGTGACACAGCTCCCTGCAGCAGCTGCAGTTACTGCTCTCGGCTAAGATGGGGGTGGGAGGAGTGCTCCCTGAAGACCCGAGGTGGATAAAGTCTCCTGTTGAACACCCTCCTCTTATTCCC
Organism: Cetorhinus maximus; assembly: GCF_964194155.1. Lineage (NCBI taxonomy): Eukaryota > Metazoa > Chordata > Chondrichthyes > Lamniformes > Cetorhinidae > Cetorhinus > Cetorhinus maximus. Next base: position 32,395,029 of record NC_135896.1, on the reverse strand, counting down.
TCTTCAAACAGCTTCTCCTTCCTGCTGACTGCTCCATCTTGTTCTCATCCTGCAGCCCAAGAAGAACTGCAACTATAGCCCCGCGTGACTGAGTGCACATGTTACGCTGAAAGGCCTTTCAGAACCACATCAGTTCTTCCAGACCTCCAGCACCACTCACTTCTGACTGAAACAACCTCTGTCAACTCCTCCAACAAGTCAGGAGACTGTACTTCCACTAAATCTGCCAATAGAAAAGCAAAGACATAAGCAGCTCACCTGATTGTTTCATGGTGATCCCTTTATATAGTGCTCGTGGCTGGGGGAGATTCCTCATGCAGCTGAACACATGTTCAGTTGTGTGTGTTTAAGGAACCAGTGAGGTCCAAAATGGGAGAACATGCATCTAATCAATGTTAGACATTCTACTGTGATCTGCCCAGTCTGTTTCTGACACCATGCACAGGACGCATGCCCAATTACCCTTCAAAACAATGATCAGCATGAACTTTGCAGAGGTCTTTGGGAGAATACCTCCCGCCGTTTTTGTTGTTATATACCATTTGTAGCCAGACAATTTTTTCAAGTTACACCTAGAGTTACTTCTGTTAACAAAGAGCAACATTTGAAGCTATCATTGCAGTATTATTCTTTTTTGGGACTGTTCTCCTTTTATCGTTATTCACAGTGATTCATGTGAAATGCAACCATAGCCACTTTAACTGTAAGGTAAATCTAGTTTTCTTTATTAGAGGCCCTCATGCATGTTTGTGTCTTTAAAAATGTGCTACAGACAGCAGGGAGTTTAGTTTAAACAGCCCTGATTTCTCCCCCCACCACCCATCCATAAACAGAAAGGTGTTTTGATTTTGAATTCCCTCTTTATAAGTGGTGGTGTATTTCTCAACCTCTCAGTTTTGCTGTGATCCAATTTATATTAATAACCCTACAGAAAACTCGAGATAGTATGAACACAGAGGGTTAGCTTATTCGCACATGCTCAAAATGTAGGAGGGAGGTGTCGTAACTCTCTGTGCATGCATAAAATAAATGAGTGATAGAGAAAGAACAATTAACAGGGAAAAGACCACAGAATAAAAAATTATTGTTTCACATGAGTCTAGAGTCCAGAATTAAAGTCCAATAGTATATTCCTTCTCTGAAGTCAGCAGGTTGAAAACTGATGCTGGATAAGTCACTTTTCCAATGGAGATGACTTCCACGATGAGATAGGCACACGGAGATGAATTAGTCTTGTAGGCGCTGGTACAGAAGTTCAGAAGTTCCAGTCAAAACAGTGTAAATAAAGTCCAGGACTGGACTCTTGTTCTGAGCTGCTGCTTGCTAGATGGAAGATGGCAGACTGACTGGCTGTATAGCAAGACAGGCTCCCCCAGCTATGGGGGTGGTGGGGGGGGGGTGGGGGGTGGATCATGTGACTCCCACCTCTCTACTTTGGCTTTGACAAACGTGTATATTCATTTGTCTGGATTCCTGAGATTGTTAATGTTTCAACCACCAAGAGTTTGAAAGGAGATTGTGGGGTCATTTATCCTAGCGGACTAGTAGTCGCTGTTGGCCAGGCCTGGCTTAGGAAATGGTAGATGGCCTTTGTGTTTGAATTTGATCTCTGCAGCCACGAGGGTCATTGGCACCTCTTCAGCGATAACAAGGTGTCAGCTTCTGTGGCACTGCCAGGAAGTTCCATTTGTTCAGGGTTACAGGCAGACATAGCTTCAGATTTTTTAAAGTCTTTGCCCAGGTTTCAAAATTTTAGGAACTAGCCATGTTGAGACATATATTTCATAAAAATATAGTGTGAGGCCTTAGCTCTGTTACAAATGCAAATCTAGTTCAGTGAGTCAAGTGATTTTCTGCTTTATATTATGAGGATATATGTTAAACCTGCGTCACTCCTTTAAGACCATGAGACCCATTGCTATAAGTAAGCATGAGCTTGCAGTCAATTAGAGTTTAATTGTTGATAAGGGAAGTTTACCGTTAGTAAAATGTTTATAAATGTTTAACTCCACGCAAACATTTTTAGTGCGATGAATGCTCTCAAAACAGCTACATTGACATAGAAGATATAGAAAACCAATTTTGGAAGCAGAGATTTCTAAGTGTAAATGTGCATTTCTATGAAGAAGCAGACTTATAAATTAAAACAGTCAGGGAGACAAGCCTTGTGCACATGCTGAGACAGAGGGGTGGAAAAACTAATCTTCATAAAATAATTCTAAAAACAAATAAATAAAAGAACATCCCCACTGCTGAAGAAATTGCAAAAATTCAATTTTTTTCAAATCTCATACCCAATTTAATATGGATAAGGCAAGATTGCATTTAGTGCAGTTACTGCTGCTGTTTTCAAATGTCCCACTGATACTTTCCAAGAAACAGAGGAACTCAACCATGACATTAGCTATATAGTTTGACAGCCTCAAATTGGCTCCCTTAAATATTTCAAAATATTAGTCATTATTACTATGCATTTTGCACAGAAGGAAACATTCAATCTTTTTAATATTTAATAGAAGTAAAAAAGGCTAACATTTATTTTCATGAAAGAATTAATTAACTTAAATCAATGCTGTATATAAATCAGGACTTAGGAAAACACTCTGTACACATTGGAGGAGTTTTATTATTTATCTTATTGGGATAACTGAGTATAGCGATTAGAATGTTTTTCCTAGATTTGGCTATTCTATTGATTCCTAATAATAGATTTGTAAATGTAAATTTGAGCTAAATAACTTTTCATCCATATTACAGTCTTTTTCATTTTTGATAGCTTAAGGATTGGGGTAGAATCTGTGTTTAAGATATTAATTGCACTCAACACTGGACGTTTAATGGTACAAAAACTGCCTGACCCTCTTTCCCACCACAACCCTAAACACACACACATCTGTACAGTATCTCCTTTTGAACACTAGAAATAGGACACTGTCCCAAAATAATCAACTTATTCATTGAATAAGAATCAGAAGCCTATGGCAGCCAAGGAATATTCATTTCAATATCATGGTTCTAATATCAGGAGAGACAATGAGATCTACATTGGTGCTGTAGCCAGTAGGCATTGAATACAATGTTTAAGCAAGTGAAGAGGACAGTCAGTAGAGCACATAACTCTGCCATGGTGTGTTAACTCAATGTTATTATATTTGCACAGCTCTTCCTTGAGGCTTTTCCTTGCCTGGTTGATGCTCTGTAACTACTAATCTGAAAAAGGAAATAGTTTTATTTAGAGCTTCCATCTCACTCAGGAGGCTTCAGGCCAATCCACATGCAACAACCTGCTCTGAAAACTCTGTTCATATTATGACAGCTGCAACAAATTCTGCTAACAGCAGCTGGGACAACCCACAAGATTCTAAAACAGTCAACAAAATGCTAAGTAAAACAACCCAGGATATTCTTAAAAAAAGTCAATTCAGCCTAACTTCCAATGTTAAATGGATCATTTAAAAAAAAATTCCAGGATCTGGATCTGGATCTGGGTCCACTTCTACATCTTTGCCACAAACCAATGAGTTCTTCCGTAGGCCTTACCCTATGTGTCTATCAAGTTTTGTTGAAATCCATCCATTAGTTTTTGAGATATATTGGGAAGAATTTTATGCTGGTGTAATTATAGGGTCTTGCTGAAGTCAATGGACTTTAGATCAGCTGGCCACATTTTACACCCCCGCCCCCAGTATGACGGAGCCGTAAAATTCCATACTTTGTTTGTAGATATCATGCGTGAAAACATTGCCTCAGCCCACCTTCAATGGTGGAGGTAATGAGTCAGAAGGACTTTCTTTAAAAGGCTGTGGTTTGCGCCTGACTGCTTGAAGGATGTAATAGCTAATTATACCAATGTAATAACCGAGTTCAAATTGAATTAAGCCACTTTACTGAGAATATTAAAGACCTGAGCCTTGCTTTTTGGAAAGAAGATGCCATGTAAGGTAAAGAGACATTTTTTTTGTTGCTGTTTTCATCTGGCAATTATACATGAGTATTTGACCCTCCACAACTGGATTTGAGGAGATAGAAATCTATCTTTGGCAGTGGCAGAAAAGAGGTGATATCGGATTGGCTGCCCATTATACACAGCACCTGATATCCAGTTTCATTGCTATCAATGGTGTTAAATACCAGGTGCTGTATAGAATAAGCAGCAGGTACAATGTCATCTGTTTTGTGCCACTACTCAAGATGAATTTCTACCCCTTGAACTCCCATTGGTTCAGTGGTTAATTAACTGGTAGAGAAAGGAAAAATATAGTATTATTACAGGTGCATGGTGGTTTAGAGGTGGCTGGTTTAATCTTGTTCCCATTAACAAAAACACATTTCACAACAATGTCAACAGAAAAATCACACTCAACAGAGTTAGATTGGAGCTTGTTAAATTCTATAATGGGACCCTATATTTACCAACAGAATTTAAGCGAGCAAATACTATAATACAATTCCTCTGTCAGCTATTTTCCGTTCCAACTAAAAACTCCCCTTCCTTGATAGGGTTTGGAAAATACTGTCGCCATCCAATACCATACTCCTTGCCCAAAGCCCTTTACCAGACCACCAAGATTTCCCTTGTCAAAGTCACGAGCAGCATCGTAAGTGAGGCATTGTTGGGGGTGGTGGTAAGTGCAGTGCAATGATTTACAGTCCAATGCTCCTCCATTCCATTTGAACACAGAGTTGAAAATCAGCCCTACTGGTTTTGATACTTATGTTGGAACAAAATCTTGTTGCAGTTCCAATTGTGTAGAGATAAAATTAAAGCATTCAAACTACCCTTTCTCACTGCAAGCATTATTATAATACTGCACGCTCTTACATTCCTATAGTATCAGTGGAATCTTACTTTTAACAAGATTCTTGCATTTCTGTTCTTAAACCCACATACCTTTCAAACTTTCAAAACAATGTTATTCTTAATGTGCAAGTTATTTCAAACTACATCAGCCTGAGGGTTAGAAAGCAAGGTGAATTTAATAGCAAGTTCCATGAAAAAGTAAGCTATCAACTGTGATACCTTGATGTACACGATTAACAGGCTATAATGGGAAATAGATCAAAGTGCTTTGAATTTAATTCCAAGTTTATATTTTATTTATACTAAAATTATATAAAATCAGATCATGAATTTTACAATAGCTCCTATTTATCCAATATGATTTGATATAAAGTAAACCGATTATGTTTCTGTATTATATTTCTGTACTTGAAATGTTTCTTGAAATAAAAGATTTATTCATTTGTTGTTTTAGTTCTGTATTACCTCATATATTGCACTGATTTTAGTTGCAAAATCTGTCAAAAATGTAAGAAAGCACAATGACGTGGAGAGCACAGGGATAGAAACAGAAAATGCCGGAAACACTCAGTAGGCACCATCTGTTGAGAGAGAAACAGAGCCAATGTCCCAGGTCGATGACATTTCATCAGAACAAATATAGGGAATGACACCACAAATCTAGTGAGCTTAAAGTTTGGCCTAGCCTACATGTGACTACAAATTCACAGCAACGTAGATGACTCAATCTTAACTGCCCTTTGAAATGAGCAAGCCATTCAGTTCAAGAGGAATTGGAGATGGGCAACAAATGTTGACCATGACAATGATGCCCGCATCCCATGAAAGAATAAAGAAAGAAGTCCGAGGATGTAGTGTCACAGCATACTAGTGCCACATCCACAAGCACAGATAGTAAAACCCAACTGGGTCCATGGGCATGAGTAGAGCTGATAGTATTGGATGAGAAGCACAGCACTCATGTGCAGGAGGAAGTGTCTGAGCCAGGGATGTCTGTGGGCAGTCCCCCTTGGAGGAGGGACAGCTGTCAGAGTGATGGTCTGCTGGGCAGTGAGGAAGGCCCTCTGGAGTCACAGTTAAGGCTTAGTATTTGGCACAGCAGCAGCGAATGTGTGCGATCTATTAGAGTTCCCTGACACTCTGTGAGCTCATGCCGTGCAATTGGAGTCCATGGAACAGATGAGCTCCACCATGTCTTGGGTCTTTGAGCAGATCCATGACAAAGCAACCAACCTCATGGAGAGACACATGCAGTACCTGGAGTTCATGTAAGAGCAGTGTGATGTGCTGCACAGTGTACACGGTGCTCCCTGTAGTCTGCACCAGTCAGATCAGACCCTGAGCGCTGATGCCCGTGGAGTACATGAGGATCTAGGGGCCCTGAAGAGGAAAATCACACAGGCGGCTCAATGGTGACAAGAAGGGATGGCAGTTGCATCCCAACAGCAGAATCCTTTAAGCCAGTGCAAGAACACACCAAGTGCTGAGAATGTTCATGAGGAGGATGATGATTCCCTGCTGCTTGTAGTGCTCTTCAATATTCTCAACTTCCCCAGTCCCTCTGACAGAGGGAGCATCTGAGGTGCAGGTCCTAGTGATGATGCTGCCACTGTGATGCAAGTGACACAGTCGTAGACTAACTGGACCACTGTGGTATCTTGTATACATTGAATGTAATAGCTAGTACCAATGACAACATAAATAAGGTCACTGTTTTTTACAATGGTTGGCATGCTCTTTATATTGCTAAGCCAAACAGTAGTTGCAAGGTACACAGATATCATCAAGTTTTCACTGGTGCCAGTGGAGACTTCAGTCAGTGGTCCATCTGTCTGTGACTAAAAGATTGTGAAGACTGAATGGATGGTTGTCTTCCCAGTGAAAGCACAGGCTTGGTGCAGTGCAATGCAAATGTTCTGTTACTCAGTCTGAGTCCCTGGGCCTGGAATGGCCATGCACCTGCAGTCCACCATGTCATCTGAAGATTCTCCACCTGAGTGCCCTGGCCCTTCATCTTCCTTATCCTGTTGTTCCTAATCCTCAGACAATAGTGGCCTTCCTCATGCTCTGTCTCTTCAAGCATCGCTCCCTTTTGCTGTGTCATGTTGTGCAGCATGCAGCACAGAACCATGGTGCAATATGCTCTGGCAGATGGGTATTGTAATGTGCTATCAGAGTGGGCCAAGCAGGGAAAGTGCATCTTGAGCAGGTTGACGGTCTGTTCAACGAGGTTCCTGGTCGGCAGGAGGCTTTCATTGTAATTGTTGGCTCCGTTTGAGGTGTTTGCAGTAGTCCGAGGAGCCACCTCCTAAGTTCATATAGGTCTTATTGCCCAAAATCCAACCATGTACCTAGGGGATTGGATGAAAGAGCAGTGGAAGGTTTGCTTTGCATAGCATGAATAAGTCATGGCAGCTGCCAGGAAAGCGCAAAAACACAGAGGAAGATTTTCTGTACATTGAGTGAATGGTAAGCCTTCCTGTTTATCAATCTTTCAGATCTATCAGTTGGTGCCCTGGGCCACATGGATGTTGTCAATGATGCCTTGCACTTGGGGGGTGAATCTGGAGGTGGCAGCAAATCCTATGGCTCTCTGTCCTTAGGATTCAGGAACAGTGTTGAACTTAATGCAATCACCTGCCTTCACACAGAGGGCAACTGCAAGTGAAGTACTGCACTTGTGCGCAGCTGACTATGAGATACAACAGAGGTCTGCAGCTGAGCCCTGGAAGGATCCTGGCGTAAAAAAATTCAGGGTCACAGTCACCTTCAATGCTACTGGCAGGGCCTGACTATGGATGGTGTGAGATGAGAGCTCATCATTGATGAGAGCGCAGTTGTCCATCACCATCAAACAATCCAGGCTAAGAATAATTAACTGGGGGACAGCCAACTTCAATGGGGTGAGAATGGATCTGCCCTAGAACACCTGGAAGCAAAGATTGGCAGGCAAAACGGTATCTAATCAATGGGCTGCCTTTAGAGAAGAGAGACCTCGGGCAAAGACAAGGTACATTCTCATAAAAAGAGTTAGAGATTAAGATGAAGAAGAAAAAGTGTGCTTATGACAGATTACTGGACAATACAACCAAGAACTAGACTGAATATCGGAGGTTCAGAGGGGAAGTGAGAAAGCATATAAGAGAAGCAAAGAGAAAGCATGAGAAAAGATAGCAGCTAATATAAAAGGGAATCCAAAAGTCTTCTACAGGCATATAAATAATAAAAGGGTGGTAAAAGGAGTAGTGAGGCAGATTAGGGACCAAGGGTTGATAAGGGTAATACTGTTGATGACTTCCAGAGGCATTTGATAAAGTGCCACCCAGCAGATTTGTGAGCAAAGTTATAGTTCATGGAATAAAAGGAACAATAGCAACATGGATACAAAATTGACTGAGTAACAGGAAATAGAATAACAGTTCATGGATGTTTTTCGGACAGGTGGTAGGTTTGCAGTGGAGTTTCCTAGGGTGGTGACGAAACCCTTCCGGATATATATATATATATACATTAATGACCTAGACCTTGGTGTACAGGGCACAATTTCAAAATTTGCAGATGATAAGCAACTTGGAAGCATTGTGAACAGTGAGGAAGAGAATGTAGAACTTCTAAGGGACATAGACAGGTTGGTGGAATAGGCCCACAAGTGGCATAAATTTAATGTAAAGAAGTGTGAAGTAATTTCATTTTTGGTACTAAGAAGACAGAGGGGCAATATAAAATAAGGAATGCAATCCTAAAGGGGGTGGGGAGGAGCAGAGGAACCTGGGTGTATATGTGCATAAATCATTGAAGGTGACAGGACAGGTTGAGAGAGCATGGTTAATAAAGCATGCAACACCCTAGACTTTATTAATAGGAGCTGAGTCAATATCCCGGAACTCCCTTCCTAACAGCACAATGGGTGTACCTACACTACATGGGTTGCAGAGGCTTAAGAAGGCAGTGCGCTATCACCTTCTCATGAGCAATTAGGGATGGACAATAAATGCTGGCCTAGCCAGTGATGCCCACATCCATGAACAAATAGAAAAAAAGAATAAAACAGCAAGAAAGTTATGTTCAACTTGTATAGAACACTGGTTCAGCCTCAACTGGAGTATTGTGTACAGTTCTGGATTTAGTAGAGATATGAAAGCATTAGAGAGAGCATAGAAAAGATTCACGATGAATGGCCCCAAGGATGAGGAACTTCAGTTACATAAATAGATAGATTGGAGAAGTTGGGAATGTTTTCCTTGTCCCGCATCGGTTGTGAGACTGCAAAATCCTGGTCCTAGGCTCCACTCTCTTGAATTCCGTCCTAATGCCTCCCATTCACCCTCTCTTCTTTTAAGAACTTCTTAAAACCTACCTCTTCAACCAAGTTTAGTTTTTTGCAATGAATGCTCAGAATGTGGGCATTGCTGCCTAGCCAGAACTGTTTGTCCATTCCAAGTTGTTGTGAGAAGATGATGGTGGGCTTTCTTCTTGAACTGCTGGTCATAGTCCTTTTTGATACAACTAAGTGGCTTGCAAGGCTAATTCAGAGAGTAGTTAAGAGTCAACCATGTTGGTATGGGACTGGAGTTATGTATAGGATAGACCAGATAATAATAGGTTTTGCTTCCTAAAGGACATTGGCAAACCAGTTCAAATTTATGACAATCCATCAGCTTCATGATCACTGTTACTGATGCCAGCTTATTACTCCCAGATTTGTAAAATCTGAATTCAAATTCTCAAATTGCTGCGGTTGGATTTGAACTTCATCAATCATCAGAAAAATGCTGGAACCTATTATTAGAAAGTCTTAACAATGCGCTTGGAAAATCATGGTATGATCAGAAAAAGTCAACATGGTTTTATGAAAGGGAAATCATGTTTGATAAATTTATCAGAGCTTTTTGAGGATGCAACTAGTAGGCAGATAATGGGAAACAAGTAGATGTAATATAATGGATTTCCAGAAGACATTCAATAAGGTGCAACACAAAAAGTTAATAGTAGCTGGGTCAAAGATAAGGGCTTGTGGAATTGGGTGTAATATATTAGCATGGATAGAGGATTGGTTAATGGACAGGAAGCAGATAAATGGGGCATTTTCAAGCCAGCAGAATAAGTGCTGGGATTCAGCTATTTACATTACTCTGTCTTGTTGCCTAACTCATGAATATAGATTGTATCTAAGTTTGCTGATGATATAAAGTTAGGTGGGAATGTAAGCTTTGAGGAGGAAACATTGGGGCTGCAAAGAGATATAGACAGGATAAGTGAGTGGTGAACAAGGTGACAGTTGGAGCATAATGTGAGGAAGTAAGAGGCCATCATTTAGTCATAAGAATAGAAAAGTAGAATATTTTTTAAAAAGGCATGAAACTTATAAATGTTCATGCTCGGAGGGACCTGGATGTAATTGTACAAGGAACACAGAAATATAGCATGCAGTTAAAAGCAAAATATTGTGTAAATCTGAAATAAAAATAGAAAATGCTGGAGAAACTCAGCAGCTCTGGCGGCATCTGTTGAGAGAGAAAGAGAGTTAATGTTTTGAGTCCATATGGCTCTTCTTCATGGCTAAAGAGAAATAGAAATGTGATGGATATTATACTGTTTAGGAGGGGGTGGAGGAGGTGGAACAAAATAGAAGGTCAGGGGTAGGTGGGAGCTCAGAAGAGATTGACAAAGATCTCATGGACACAAGTCAAACAGAGTGTTAATGGTAGTGTTAAAGACTGGAGAAGATGCTGATAGTGGCTTAAAGGTAAGATAGCAGAATGCGTTAATAGCCGAACAAGAGTTAGCGCTCTGTGAAAGCAAAACATAGAAACAGATGACAGATGGCCCTGTGGTAGGTGGGAGGGGGTGAGGGGAGGTGGTTGGGGAAAAAGGACGATAAAAAAAGGTTTAAAAATTTAAAAATGTATAAAAAATATAAAAATATAATAAAACGATAGCATACAGGTTTGGAAGCAATTAGGAAGGCAAATGACATATTACCTTTATTGCGAGAGATTTGAAGTTCCATAAGGAAGTTTGCTACAATTATACAGGGCTTTGGTGAGACCACACCTTGATTCCTGTGCACAGTTTTGGTCCCCGTGGGCAGAATGCTCCCAAATTTGCACCAAGTGTGGCAACGGATGTAAAAAAGAACATTTTACCCTCCAGCTGCAATAGCAGTTTCACATGCCATATCATTCCAATCCCACCTCATTAATCATGCATTCCTAGGAAACATACCATTTCAATGACAGGTGGGCTCCGATTTGCCTGCCACGCCATTACTTCGCTGCTTTGTCACGCTAGGCGCCACATTTAAAGTACAGCTGCGTGCACACATCTCTGTGCTCCCAGCCCAGGACTGCAGCAAGGAAGACATGGCCCCAAAAGGCAAGAAGACTGCAGTCCCCAGGTTTAGTGATGCATCCCTCGAGCACCTTTTGAGCACTGTGGAGACCCACCATGATGTCCTCTACCCCAATCTAGCCACAGGAGGGGCAGTAACATTACCACCCAGCTTGGTAGATGATGGAAGTGGTGATCAGTGTCAATGCTGCACAGAAGAGGTTGGCTATCCAATGCAGATAGAGAATGAATGAGCTCATCCATGCCACCAGGAAATGGCAATCATCTCATCACTCTAAACTCACACACTCAAGTCCATCACATATTCACTGGCATCTCACTCATTGCCAGCTCAAGGGACATCACCACTCACTCCCTCACATGCACCCTCACATCTCCATCTGGCCACATCTCCTCTGGAGACCGCCTCCTCAGCACTCACCATCTTGAAGCCACTAGCACAAATCAACTTGTGCCCCCACGCACACCCTGTGATATCCCCCTTTCCCAATACAGCTCTCGCCCTGCAGCCTCTTCCCTCACCTGAGGCCACGTCTCCTTTCCCAAGCAAGCCCTGGCCCTGAAACCATTGAAAAGCCACACCCGCATTACGGCTGTTCTGGCAGGTAGAGACCTGTGCATGAGCTACCCTAAAAGTGATGTGGTGCTGTCTGCGAAGCCTGGCACTAATGAGTGTACAAGTGCTGCCCGAAGCAAGGTAGGCAAACAAAACGCAAAGCCCTAAGCAAAATGCAGCTCACCAGGTGCTTATGTACAGTTGTGAAACATGTCGGCATGCAGTCATGCTGATGTGCTCCGATGATCCAGCATGGGGGGATGATTCCGTCGAGCTGGGATTATAATGATAGTCAGGTGTATTACTATGAAGTTCCCGATATCCGACAGTGAGAAAGGCAGCCCGCTATTGATGTGCAGAGCAGATGATTGCAAACTGGTTCCACAATGTTGTGAAACTAATTTTTGGCCTCACCATATTGTCTGCTCACGCTGTGAGCACACCGGATGCCTACAGGCACAGAAAATGTACCTGCCTACAGTGAAGGTTCATTAGGCTGGTTCCTGGGATGAGAGAGTTGTCCTATGTTGAGAGGCTGAGTAAATTAGGCCTTTAGTCTCTGGAGTTTAGTAGAATGAGAGGTGATCTCATTGAAACAGACAGTTCTGAAGGAGCTTGACAGGGTAGATATGGGGATGTTGTTTCCCGTGGCTGGGGAATCTAGAACATGGAGGCACAGTCTCACAATAGGGGGACGATCATGAGGTGTGGAGAAATTTCTTCACTCAAAGGGTTATGAATCTTTGGAATTCTCTATCTCCAGAGGGTTGGGGATGTGCCATCATTACATGCATTTAAGGCTGAGACAGGCAGATTTTTGCTCTCTCAGGGAATCAAGGCTTAAGGGGTGAAAGTGGGAAAATGGAGTTGTTTGTATTGAATGGCAGAGCAGGCTCAAGAATAGGTATGGTCTACCCCTGCTTTTACTTCTTATGTAACATTCTCTGGATTATTTGTCCCAGGTCCCTGGCTTTCCAGTGCACTAACATAATCACTACCCTACCATACCCCTGTATTAGTGATCCCCCTAATATCTCCTTCTTTGGCTCAGTGTCCATTTTGTTCTGTTATGTCTGTGTGAAGCATCTTGAGAATCTTTTCTACATTAAAGATACTACATAAACGTAAGTTGTTGGTGATAATCTATACAAAAAAACAGGAAGCTCAGAATAAATTCCAAAGTAAATTTAAAAATCCTAGAGACAGGATTTGAATTTGTAGTAACTATCTTTATGGAACACAACCTAGTTAATTCCAAAGATGTGTACATAATAGGAGTAATTTTTCAACTTCATGCTCTTGGCATTTTAGAGATTCTGCCACGTGTTGTGAATTATTTGCCAACCAAAAATGTTAAGAGCAGCATGCAGTATGTGCTTGAACTTTTGATATGTACTCCCCACAGGTGAGGATCCTGATTGGGAGCACAATGTCAGAACATTATCCCAATAATTTGACAATAGATAAGGTTTTGAATCTTGGACCTTTTTGCACCCACTGGACAAAGTGGCAGAGCCAATGGGGAGCTCAGGTAAAATTTCTCAGCATATTATATATTGTAGCATGAACAAATTGCATTTATATGAGTGATATATATGCAGAACAGTCTGGTTAATCCCAATAAAATCCATAAATAATATGGTTGTCCAGGATTGATGCTGTCTTCTTTGTCATATTTCACCTGATTCCGTCTTTCTGAAGCCTTACAAAGATCCTGTAAAATGGGGCGGAATTTTATGTAGCTCGGCAGTGGGCAGGAGGCCAATGTGAAAGTCAGTGGATTGCCAACCCCTGCTCCCGCCTTTGAAGGACGGCACATGACATGTGTAGTGGCCAATTAACGGCTGCCATGTGGGGAGCCGGCCAACAGAATCGAGAGGTGATGGGCAGCACACCCGATCGGTAACTAAGGATAGGACATCCGGAGACACAGAGGGAAGCCCATGGCCTGGAAGAAATCACAGCGACCCATTTAAAGGTGTTGTCTTATGGTTTTGCTAGATGTCTGAAGGATGAGATCTTGAGACTTGTATGTTTAAACATGAACTATTTATTGTTGATCTTTAACTATGTACAGATCTCAGTTAATGGCATGCATGGTGCTGTCACCAACTGTCACTAGCTGCATCTAGAATGTTCTGTCTGAGTCCAAAACAACATGACTGTATACATCATACTGTGAGTGTGTCGCCATTCTGAAGACGGACATATAGGGAAGGGTGTGATGTGGGTCCATTATGGGATTGTCTTGTGTGTTGCTCAAGCTTCTAAGATGGCATGATGTGCACATGTCACTCTGTGTGGCAATGGGGGTTAAGAAGTGGTGGGGGGTTGCCGGGGGAGGGTGCAGCAGTGGTAACTGCCACACCTGTTAGCTGGCAAAGAACATAGAATAAACTGTGATGCCAACAAAGTACACAATGGCCATACTTCTGAAGGCATGACTGTAGCACAGCATCGCCATTACAATCTCCTTTAATTGCAGAGGAAGGGAGCGCATAACGCCCAAGAAAGGAGCAGGGCCGGAAGCGGTGCCCCAAAGTCGCCATCCTGACAGCTGTCGAAGTGGAATTCCTGGAGTTAGGTGCCAACCAAAGGAGCCAAGTCATAGTTTGAGGTGAGGAAGAGGATGACCCTGGGATGGTGAGAATGCAAGGGCATTTTTTCATAATTCCTGCAAGGGGCTGGGGAGGGGAGGGTGTTTGAAGCTGGGGAAGATGGCAGGAAGGTAGTGTGGGTGGTTTGCGACTTTGAAGCTTACTGACATCGGGGAGAAAGGTGTGTCTCCATGTTAAATGGGATAAGGCTCTAACAATGAATCAGATCTCCCAATGGCTCATGTGTTTTCAAGAACAAAGAGCGTCTTATCAAACTCACCTGAAAGGTTGAAGATGCTGTTAACTCTCCTTTTTGTTTATCACAGGGGTGCAACTTAAGCAGCTGCAGGCAGTAGCCCTGAGGGATCAGTGTTAACCCATGAGGAGGAAGGCGATGCCACAGAGATGCAGTGTCAGAGCTTTGCTCCACACCTAGCAGCAGCGCAGATGCATGCACCTCAATGGGTTTGTGAAGGTCCAGCTATAATGGATAGATGTACTGGTGAGTGCGCATCACAGGCGCACAAACAGCTGTCAGAGATTTAGATGGCAGTCAGAGAGCTGGAGGTGACCTAGGTGCTGAGTCCCAGGCTGATGCTGAGTCTCTGGAGTCATCAGTCAGGTAGCAGATGCTGGTCGTCCAGCGCAAGGTGCATGGAGATGTGGTAGAGTTATCAGAGGGGTTGCACGTTCTGGCACTGCATTTGGAGCAATGTATCAATGCCTCGAGCGCTGTGATGATCCGCTCAACAGAGTGCATGGCTTCCTTTATTGACAGCTTGGTGAATGTAATGGAGGGCCAAACCCAGCAGATCATGGATGTGATACTGAGTGAGCGTTCTGACCTGCACTCCATCGCCTTGTCTCCAACTGCAAGGTCCCAGAGCCAGGGCAAGAAGTGGGTGGGAACCTGGAGTCACATCCAGCTCTTTGTCCCTCTCAGGAAGTCAGGGAAGTCTACATGGACCTCACAGCGGCAGAGAAGCAACTGCCAATGCCATCAGGGGGCACCTCTCATGACGCGTCTGACAGCCACAACCTCCCCTCTGTCCCTATGCATTGGCACAGATGCCTCCAAATGCCGCAGTGGCTGGTGAGAGGACAGCCACCAAATTCATCCTAGGCAACGGGACCTGTCTCCACCGCAGCTGGCAGTGCCAGGGGAGCACCATGCCACAGCACTCGGAAAAGAATCAAGAAAACCCCACATTCGTCACATTTGGGTGCACGTGGGTACCTTCCTTACGTGTGAGATTTGAACATTTATATGAGTTATTGTGTACATAAATATTTGTTATTTTCCAATTATTATCCAGCTGCATTTTTTCATTATCTCTGTGTAAATGTATGCATATGAATTTATTTGATGCTTTTATGTGGTTCTGTGGTTGTGTGCATTCTTCCAAAAGACATTTGGCTAAGTAACATTGCCCATATGTGGCACTGGTATTCATGTCATGGGGTTGCATGGAGAAAGTGCCAATGGCCATGAAGGTGATATTGAGTTGGAGAAACCCAGCTTATAGAATCTCCTGATGATCAGAGTTTCCCCTGTCTCATGGGAATTCAGATCTTTCCTTGGAATGGCTTGGACAGTTGTCTGCTGTGGCTCACCCTTCTCTTTCTCTGACTCTTCAATTCCTCCTCTGTCTCCCTCAATTCCTCCTCTGACAGGGTTTTCCCCTCTCTGAAGGGTCAGGTTGTGCAGCACACAGCAGACTACTACCATGAAGGAGACTCTGGCTGGTGCATATTGGAGCAATGAACCTGATCTATCCAGGCATTGGAAACTCACCTTGAGCAGTCTGCTCAATGTTGGTCCTGGTCATTGCACAGTTTTTGTTGTAATTAAGTTCAGGCTCCGTCCTTGGATTTCATGCTGGAATCACCAATCATTTCTTCAGGAGGTATACTTTGTGTCCAAGTAACTATCCATCCAAAACGTCGAGGCAAGTAAACATCCCTGGCACCTGGGAGTGTCTGAGGATGTATGTGTTGTGGTTGCTTCCCAAGTACCTTGCACACACCTGCATGATTCTTTAACTGTGGTCGCACGCAATCTGCACATTTATGAAATGATATCCCATGTGGTTGATGAAAGCCCCTGGATGACCTGCTGGTGTTTTGATGGGCTACATGGGTATTATCAATGACTCCTTGTGCCTCTGAGAAAACACCATGGCTGCAAAGCCTCTGGCTCTTTCCACTTGACTGTTGTTGTCTGTTGTAAAGGAAATACATTGACGTGTACACCTAGAAATGGTATCAGTGAAGACCTTTGTGCAGTGATGTGTTGCAGGCTGGGTGATCCCACTCAGGCCTCCACAGACAGCCCCAAATGAGCCAGAGACGAAGGGGTTCAAGGCAACTGTCACTGTTAAGACCACAAGCATAGGGTGGCCATCCACACAATTGGAGACTATCTTAGCCACCAGCGTGTCACATTGGGATGTGACAGTGTCTCAAGAAAGGGGAAGTCTCCAGAGACACTGTTGCTCTGTCATCTGCAGGTAGGACATTCGGACCCTGTAAACTCGGTTGTCTGTGTGCCTGCTGCAGCCTTCCCTCCGCAGACCCTCGCTCCTCAGCAGCTTGTCCATCTTCCTGTAACTCATGGCACTCCTGCCCCTGGCCAGCTGGTCCCCTCCTTCTCCTCCTCACTGGAGGAGATGCCTCCCACAGGATGTATAATTCCTATAGGGGACACTGTTTCACACCACAAATGATGCAGTGCTCGCAGCACCAATGTTTGGGACCCTCCCCTGAGGAATAGCTTTGAATCGGATCAGGGATATATGAACAGCAAATTTTTCACAAACAACTAACTCTCAGCAGCCTCTCCTGCTAAAGTTAGGCATAGACCCACCCCCAGCCTTTATATCCACCCTTTCATCAGACCCTGTAAAAAAACCTGATTCCCACAGGTGCCGTGTTTCCCATGCACCCACCTCATTCTAGCATAGGCAACGTTTTACGGCAGTCAATCGGGCTGTTAAATACCTTAATTGGAACTTAAGCACCAATTTCAAAATGGTGCGTAGGGTTCCGATTTCGAAGCCTGCCTCCCTGCCATATTATTGTGGATTAGAGTGATGACTTTGGGTTCACGACCTGATGTTATCACACTAGATTTAATGCTTCTGTGGGACTATGTATTTGGCTACGTAAATTTCCAGTGTGTCAACGATCGGAGAACATGATCATGACAAACAAATTAACAGTAAAAATCATTTTATAAGAAGCACAGTGTCACCACAGATGGTAATTGCATTCATTATTTTCAGCAGCAACTGAATTCTCAGCTTGAAAATGACAGGTACATATAGATGGAGCCGCTCTTGCTATAATCAGTTCTTCCTCTGAGGGACTGATTACCTCAGCCATCACAATTTGATCCTTTATTTCTTCACATAAGTTTGCTCTTTATGAAAAACAAGAAAAGTGAAATGTTAAGGAGGATCATATTAGCAATAAAATGAAGTTACTAATCAGGGTTACCTGAGGTAATGTGATGGTAAAGTACCATTATGAAATATCCCTAAATGAATTAATTTGCTACAAAGTAAAACAAGACCACCAAACAGGGAACTACTCTATGGGTGATTCTGCTAACAATCTGGAGAGTTAGAAAGCACGTATACAGTAGAGTTATGAGGCAATTGTACTAATTATACTTTGGCGAAAGGGAGACAGTGCAGAATGATTATATCAGCACATTAATAGAAGGAGAGAGAGTTATCTTGGAATTTGATATTTTCTAGATGCTGGCCTTCAGTGGCCTTTCTAGATCTATATGCCTATGTGATGCATTATGTACAGTGTCACGTTCCAGTATATTATGAACTTTCAGTCAATACTTTAAAATTTTGAACACAAATAGTCTGTTAAAATGGCAGCTGCAAATCATGTAACCTTTTGGCATTTTGAGCTCTAAATAGTCTGAGTCTCAAGCAAATACCATGTGAATTACCTGGACAATCACAGCCATCCAGGCAATTCACAATTCCCTTTGTTAAAGGATCGACCATCAACAAAAGAACTATAGCATTCCAGCCAGCTTGCCTTTCTGTTTCACCACAGACAAAAGAAACATCAAAACTCAATATATATTAAATAAATGTGAATGGATCACATTGACCTTTCATTGTATTTTGATAGTCCCTCATCTAAACTAGAATTTCAAGGTGTCAAATGACAACACAGGATGTGTAATCAATGCGCCACCCCTTCTTGGAAAAAGGACTTTGAACATGTACGAGTTAAATGGTGAGGAAGCCATATTGTCATCTGCTTTTAAAATAAGAGCAAGAACCTGTTCTGTAGACAGAGTTCCATTAGAAATCAATCAAACCAGCTGCAAGCCATCTAAGCAACCAAGGTAATAAACAGCAATACTTGAAGATGGGAGAAGGACTTCTCCCAACCTGTTCCAACTTTGAGAACCAATCTCTTGGAAATTTGACTAAAAGAAGCTTCGCAGCTTGCTGCGAATCCTCTGCTTTACAAGACCTTTACTTCAGCTAAAGCATCAACTCATCTAAGAATCTTCAAGCCTGCCATGAAAGAGACTGAGGCAATCATAAACTGCAATTTCATTGTTTTGCCTTCATCAGTATCTAATCTTTGTGTGTGAATCAAGTGAGCGAGACATTGCGTTTTAAACATCCGGGGCAAGTGCGCGAAAATAAATAACCTTTTTAAAAAAAACTTACAAAAAGCTTGTTGCTGGAAATTATTTAATTGGGACAATCACTCTGAGGGTAAGAAAACACACACCTCATACATACAAACATATTGATCAGGGGCTGTAAAAAGGAAAACATGAATTTGGTCTGTGACAATAGAATAATTGTGCTTTGCTTTCACCAGTCTCAGGCTGATTCAAATTTAGATGATTGGTGTGAAACCATCTTAGGTTCTTCACAATGATGTCAAACGTGTGGCTGGAGCACATATGGGACATGTACCAATCATAACAAGGGATAAAGAAACCTGGACACTTCATGGAGGCTAGATTCAGTACAAACTGCCTCCACTTCCCAGTTTAGTACATAGCAGCGACCACGATCAGCAATTGATCTGACCACTGGTTTGCAGGGCCTAACCAATTGAAAGAAGTCAAGCCTACCCAAGTTGCATTATCTCATAACAGCATCAGAAATAGGTGTAGGAGTGAGCCAAGCCTGCTCCGCGCTTCAATAAGATCATGGCCGACCTTTTGACGACAATTCCACTTTCCCACCAGATCCCAGATTTCCCCTAGAATGCAAAAGTCCATTTATTCCAGGCTTGAATATATTCAACGACTGAGTGTTCACAGATCCTGGGGTAGAGAATTCCAAAAATTCACAAGCGTGTCAGTTAAGAAATTTCCTCTCATCTCAGCCTTAAATGAACAACCCTTTTTCTTGATACTATACTCCCTAGCTCTAGGCTCTCCAGCCAGGGGAAACAACATCTATTCTGTCAACCCCCTCAGAACCTTTCAATGAGATCCCCTCTCATTCTTCTAAACTCCTGAGTGTATTTGCCCACTCTAGTCAACCTCTCATCAATGGACAACCTCTCAACTCAGAAACAAATCTAGTGAACTTTTGCTGCACTACCTCCAAGGCAAGTATATTCTTCCTTGAGCTATACTGCTCCCAGTGCAGGGAGAGTCAGTTCAAGAAACTTTGATGCATCAAGACACTTTGCCACAGGCAATGCATAATCACAATGTTTAACAACTCCATAAAGCATACAAGTGAATTTACTCTTTTGACATTTCCAATTTTAAAGTGAAAATATTCTTTTTGACAATTCCAATTTTAAGTACCAACATATTTGAACTTTAGCTTTGGAACCTATAACAGTAAGCTGACCTCTGCATATACATTTAAGCACACATTTACCATGTTCCAATTTGCTGAGGTGTCAGTGTGAGTGAAAGCAACAATGTAGCTTTATACTGATAGGGTGCCCTGCTCTAAGGGCTGGTAACAGTGTCAGTCTGCACCTCCTGTGTAAAAGCAGTATTAAAAAATCAAAGAAGCAACATCAATATGATACTAGGATTTGTAGTGCCTGTTGTAAGAGTGCAACAGGTGCCATTTGATGTCCAAAATGGCTCACTTTTAGGGTGACTTGCACTTGACAGGGTATTTGTGAGGATGTTAGCGCAAGCTCAGTGAATGTTGACCGGAAGAATGCAGGATAGGAAGATCACAACGCCGATCAGCGTGTAATGCTGATTTGGTGCCAACATTGCCATTTTCAAGTTTGCTGCTCCAGTTTAGGGTCTCTCAAACACACCCAGCTGAGCATGTTTAGTTACCTAAGGGAATCACCAACAATTTACAGGTTAGTTGCTGGTTTACATTTTTCTGACTGTTGCTTCAATTCTATAAATATTGTTTAAAGTTGCAAAAATCTACAGGAATCAGCTGCCCAGCATATTATTACTTACTTCAAGGCTTCTGCATAATCCAGTTGCTCCCAGACATGGGTCAACGAGACTTGGAGAATGAACAGAGGGAACATCGAGCAGGATAAGCTGCTTGAAGAGGGAGTTCAAGTGGTGTTCAATGAGCAATTCTCCTATCTGGGCCTCAGCAAGGAACAATGTGTATAATGCCTGTGCTTCAGTAAGGATTACCTCATTGAAATCTGCCAAGCTGGAGTCAAAGCTGCAAGATTAGAGTTGGGCAAGGACCACGTTGTCAATAGCTGAGAAGGTGACTGAATGATGGATTTTTATTCTCTTTTCAGGCTGAAGTTTGGGATATTTGCAACATCTTGTGATTTGCCTTCCACTTTTACATGAGGGAAGTCCCCTGTTGGGTGCTAACTACATTTCATTCTCTCATGCCAGAGAGAAGCAGGCAGAGAGAGCACATGATTTCTCTAGGCTTGAAGGTTTGAAGGTGCAGGGTACCACTGGCTGCATGCATATCACTTTGCGGGTGCCACATGTCAACTCTGTCCTGTACTGCAACCAAAAAAGATTCCATTGCCTCAATGTCCAGCTGGTGTGTGACAATAAGCAATGAATGTGCCGGTCTGTGCCGGTATCTTGGCTGCAGTCACAATGCCTTCATTCTGTGGCTGTGCCAGGTGCATTTGCACAACCACAGCAAACCAAAGGGTGGCTATTGGGCGATAAGGACTATCCGCTGATGACGAGGCTTATGATTCCAGTGCACAACCCATGCACACAAGCTCAGCCTCCATACAATGAAAGCCATATCGCCACACAAAATGCGATAGAGCAGACCCATGTCATGGTAAAGTGTTGATTCCACAGACTGGACTGCTCTTGAGGAGCCCTTCAGTGCTTGGCAGAGCGGGTGTCAAGATCCAAGGTGGTCTGCTGCATGCTGTAGATCATCACTGTTATGACAAAGCTTTCATGCTTGAAAGAATGGGCTCCACGTTCCACGCAAATGTGCCATGATGGCGCCAGACTCGTCTATGTCCTTTGACATTGACTGTTGATTATCTGGCAGGCTTCCTAATGCACCAAGCATTTCATTGTGCATACCTCCCAGCTGTCCCATTAAAATGGGACCTTGCCAGCCAGTAAGTTGGTACCTGCAACATCCTTGCCCCCTGCCACAGTTACAGGACACTTATGCCCGGTGTCTCACCATGTGCAGATCCTACCTCTATGCTATCTGCTAAATTATGTGCAGTGTAAGTATCTGAGTTGGTGGCTCCATACGTGAAATTGAATGACAGTGTGTCTTCATCATCACTGTCTTCGTGCTGTTCCTCCACAGCCTGACCATGCTGCACTTTCCTTGCTACAGAAGGGTACAAGGGTAAGGTTGTGGTACAGTGACAGTGGGAAAGTAAGAGATGCTTGTTTACGTCATCGGCAGCATGTAAATTCAAAGAAAATGTGGGATGAGGGAGAAGTGGGATATGTGAGAAAGAAGATTAGGTATGAGGATGCCATCATCTTTGATGGTTTAAGCCCTTCTGCTAGACTTAGCCTTAGCAATGAGTGTCCCAATAGTGGCCAAGTCCATCTCATCCATGGGGAGGAATTGGCTGGGAATTGTGGTAGGGGGAGGTGGATGGCATCAGGTGATAAAGGCATGCCTATGCTTCTTCAGTTATCTCCTGCTGCCTCGGGTTGTGTGCCGACTTGTCCTGCAGGACCGAGGGGAGTGTGTCAATGAAAGTGGTGCAATCTGTTTGGCTGATACAACTGCCATGGTGGAATAGCTAAAAGTGTGCAAACTGTGAGATGTGGATGTGGAGCTAGCAGCAGTGTGAAGTGTGTGAGGCTGGCATACAGCCTATGATTGCTTGGTATAAGCTGTGATTGATAAAGTGTGTTGGTAGTTTATAGCATATGAAGATGCATTCACTGACACTGGCCACTCGTGTGAGGTCAATGAACTTTTTGCAGCACAACATCCAGATCCTTGGGGCTATACTCTGGGAATTGACCACAATGGTTATCTGCTCCTCTGCCTTTTTAGTGTGTGTCTGCAGAGCCTCCTGCCCCTCAAGGTACAGAACATCTTTCATCCTTTCGACCTCCTCTACCTAGGCCTTCAACGCACCATCAGAAAACCTAAGAGCTGACTGCTCCCATGTTTTACCATTCATCTGTTTATCCCAGGCCAGACTCAGCTCACAAAGGACTCTCAGCACCTCTAGTCACAACACACCTCTCGTTTAAGAGATGCAGAATATTTTATAGTGGTGCTATTTGCCTTAAAGTGTCTGCTATGACACAGCAGATGGTAAATGCTGAGTTTTTAAAATCCCAAAGGGAAGCTTGAAACAACTGCCACAACTTATTTGCAATTTATATACATTTCGAGATGCATGCCTTGAATTTAGTAGTAATAAGACGCCCAAGTCTTATAGGTTTTTACAAAACTAGATTAAACATTTATTAACAAGAGAAATGATTTTTAAATACATACATAGATCTACAAGTTACTACTATGATAACTTATAAATCCCTGAAACAATCTAACTCCCAGTTACACTTTTGTTAAGGCAACAGTAAGACACATAGGTTTTAAAAGACCCAGAAAAAGAAACATGATACCCTGAACAAGTCGAATTCATAGTGTGTTCTCTTAGCTTCAGTGCCCGGAGGCAGCAGTTTGGCACATACTTGTTGGATCTTAAACTGCCTCCCTTACAAACAGTCTTCTCTCCTTTACACATATTTTCCTCTTTGAATGCCAATACCCATTGTTTTACTATGTCTTTGGGCTTTATCTTCCTGATAATAAACACCTCTCATAGAGCTAAGTTTTACCAGTAATCTTTGGGAAAAATAAACACACTGTTTCTAAACTTCACCTGGCTAGGTGACACATTTCACCTCTCCTTTGAAAACAATCTAGTCTGGTTTATTTAAAAATGCAAATGTTCCCTTGACACCTATGTTTCTAAACTTCCCCATGTTTACCTACATAACATTTCAAATCTAACTTCTCTTCTTACATCAAAGCACCCAGACTAGCTGCCTCTAATTCAATTAAGTTTCACATATACACACACACACATACACATATAGATACATAGACACATCCCACTATTACTCTATTTTACAATAAATTCCAATAACATTATGGAAATTATTATATCTTCCTGACATATCTAGCCAACCAACAACATGTAAAACAGTCGGCAGCACAAAGCCTTTGCATCACAGCTAATTGCATATCACGATGACAATGCTCAGTTTTGGGGCTGTCGAATTTAGCCTCCTATACCCCTTAGCAGCTCACTTTCTTAGATTAAAAGTTGAATAATCAGGATTAACAGGTTGGTCACATCCTGAGGGCTGATCATTAAGTTCACATTAAAGCTCCCCAGTAATATGAAGCCTGTATTTTTGCAGAGTGGTTAAAATGTTCAGTTTGGAGAATTTCAATTGTTTTAGGATCAGTTGCCAGTAATCTCAGTGAGGACTCTCTCGAATCCCCATCGTAGCAAGTTTATGGTTGTTTTTGCCATTTCTGCAGTGTTTCTGCTGATCTTACAGTTTTGGCAAGAGTTTGGGGAACGCCCCTGACCTAAAACAAAAGGATTTTACCTCAATATATGAACATTTGACTTTACTGCAGCTTATTTACATTACTAAAGTGTTGATGATATGTGCAAGAGAATGGATGAAGTATTTTCATGTGTTTTAATAATAGAATGATAACAATCTGAGCCTGATCTTACAACAGGCCATGTACAATTCATCAGGTCATGTACTTCATTTATATTAATCTCCTGAAATGCTCACTGGTCTGCAAAAGTAACCAAGCAAATCTCTCATACATCCTCATCTCTTCATTATGCAACCTTGGCCTGCTGCCCTCAGCAGTCAGTTCCTGCCCTCCCAAATGTGCCAAGTCCTGGCAGAACGCAAGATATTTGTCTAAATTATCCAGTCAGGTTTAAGCTCGACTGGAAGCGGTACAGTGCACAAATCACCTCCCCTGCCCAAGCCATAATACGGTGGTGCCTCATGAGTTATTAGTGTCAGTCTAATTTTAATATTGTTGCTAAGCTTCAGGTGTCACAAATATCTGTGAATGGAAGCTCACCGAGTGCTGGCCAGGAGGTCACGTGCTGCTACAAGCTTTAAATTTCTTCAAGCGATAGGCCTGTTTTTAGTTTCCCCCAGTTTGGAAACCAGTAAGCGCCTGTGCAAAATTTATGACCCTGTTTAACAGAAAGTCTGCAGACTCCCAGTGAGCTTGGTGATATGGGGCGGGATGGCGCCATTGTGAATACAACTCCCGGCAAACGGAAATAATGCCAAAAAAAGCTCGAGGAACGGTCAGCCAAATAAAAGAACCCACTTTCACCTTCTATTAATACAGGGCAATAAAAATGTACAGCTCTCGCAATTACCTGCCCTCGCGCTGTTTTTAAACACTTGCACCTTACTGTGAGCGCCTATGATGCTGCAGATTTCCCTCTGCAAGTGCTCCATTGCTGTCTTCCTTAAATGCACTCTGCCCATATGAATCATCCCATATAATGTGGCTGACAAGTGAACATGCTTCTCTGCACCCCCATTAAACCATTACATTTTCCACTTATTTTAATCTGCTTGCAGAAAAAAAGCCACCCATAAGAACTATGTACGAAAACCCTACAGGAAAACACCTTAACGTTGGGTCTCCAGCCTCATCTGAGGAAAGAATGTGTGTAACCTTTGGAAAGAAATGACATAGAGGTTGCTGGAAACAAGGAAATAGAATGTTTTCTGCAATGCAGGTTCATTATAAACTTCCACTGTTGTTCCTTCTCATCATATTTTCTAATTCCTTCTCTAGGGATTATACCTTGATGTGTTTGGAAGGTTTGTGTACCCCTATGAGCCTGAGAACTATGGTGGCAGTATATTGCTACCATAGTCACCCAAACCATAAAGGTCAAAACGTAGGAGCCCTCTGAGTAAGGGCTGTGAGTCAGGTTAAAATCATGTCTGCATAACAGTGCTTTTGCAATGGAAACAGGCCAGAGAATTGGAAATGCACAGTAGATCTGGCAGCATCTATTGAGTGAGAAACAGAGTTATACTGTCAGGTCAATGACCTTTCATCAGAACTAGAAAAAAGTTGCAGATGTAACAGGCTTTAAGCAAGTGCAGAGGCTGAAAAATTGGAAGGGGAAATGGAATATCTTGAGGTCTGAGGGATAACATGGAAGGCAGAAGAGATTAAAGGCAAAAGAGATGATGGTACAAGGTAAAAAGGAGATAGTAATGAGACTGGTAAAGAAACAAAAGGTAGGTCTAGAGGAACAGTAAATGGGAAAAAGGAGAATCATCACCAGCAGCTGCGTTCCCATTCCGGGGGCAGTAGTTATGATCTGAAATTGTTGTACTCAGTGTTGAGTCCTGAAAACTGTCAAGTGCCTAATCAAAAGGTAAGACGATGTTTTTCAATTTTATTGAAACAGAAAATACTGGAACTTCTCAGCAAGTCAGACAGCAGCTGTGAAAAGAGAAACAGTGTTGATGTTCGAAGTCAGTGAGCTTTCATCAGAACTCCCTCAAGCATATGGTGAGCTTCATGGAAACAGTGTAGGAGGCTGAAGACTGAGAGATCAGAGTGGGAGTGGAGTGAAGAATTGAAGTGGCAGATGACCAGAAGCTCAGGGTCACATTGGAAGACTGGATGTAGATGCTCCGTAAACCAATCACCCAATCTGCATTTTATCTCTCCAGTGTGAATGAGACTGCATCATGAGCAGCAAATATTGCATAATAAATTGAAAGAAGAACAAGAAAATCTCTGTTTCACCTGGAAGGAGTTTTTATTAAGGGGGAAAGGGAGGAGGTAAAAGGGCAGATGTTGCATCGCCTGTGCTGTAGGAAGGGGAGGGGTTGTTGCGTTTGATTGAGATGAGAGATAAGACACGTTTATTGCAGACATGCAGATGTAAACATCAACTGAGCAGAACCTCAATCTGCTAGATTTCAGGTCAGGTGATACTCAAATGAAATCAAATATCTTACCCTGGACAGAAAGAAGTGGAGAAAATGTGTTACCTCATGTGCCATTAGTCACCAGAGGCTCCAGCTAACTAACTAAAGATTTCCTAATTCAGTTACTACCAGGATAGTACATATTTAATCTTTTCTGCTCAAAGATATATGTATAAACTATTCATAAGGATATCATTCTAAGTTGTTTTCTTTTTGTCTTTCTCCAGGCGTGACATAGAAAACCCAGTCCAGCCACACTACATCAAGTCTTCATTGAAAATGCTGTCAGACACACTCTCCCTCCTAAACACCAAATCAAATGCACTTAAAGAATAAGCCAAAAGGGAATGGACTGAGAAACACAGGATGATTGGGCAACAGCAGTTAATGGTAGCACTGGAGGCGGAACCGTTTGGCATGGGAGTAATATAGCTTGGCAAAAGCCGAGAAGTGGCATCTCACTCTCGGCTCTGTATTCAATTCCAATGAGTGGTGTGAAGTTCCTGTGTTTGTGTGAAGTTCATGGAAGAAACAGTAAGATTCAGTAAGAAGGAACATTCAGAACCAGAACTGCATGTGCTGTTAAAACATGGGGCTCAATCTTGCACTCGTCAGGCACGCGCGATCGGCGGGCCCCAAAGCAGATGGGAAACCGTCCTCCAACCGCGATCGGCATCTGACCACGATTTTTGCTGGCCGGCCAATTAACGGCCAGCCAGCATGAAACGTGCCCGGAGAAAGGCTCGGCACTGCCGGTGGGGGCGGGAAGAAGGCGGCCGCTGACCTCACCGTGGGTACTGGTGAGCACTTCCGGTGAGCTCCCTGAAGGCAGACAGCTGCCTCAGGAAGCTGCAGACCTCCACAGAATAAACGAAACAACAGAAGTGCTGCAAAATATGTCCATGCAGCACAATCAAGCACCTGAAAGCGTAGCTCATAAAAAAACAGTCCCCAGATATTTCTTTTTATTTTAAATCCTAACAGAGATTTCATCCCGCCCTTTGATGAGGTTTCATCAAAAATGTAAAGCCTGCCTGGCCGATTGACCCATCTGCCAACTGTAAGGTTGGGCGGGCCACAGGAAATGGCTTACAATTGCGGCATTATTGAGCTTAATTGCCTGCTTAATTGTCAGCGGGTTCTCTTCTGACCTTTTTGTGCGCCCACTGAGCTAAAATATCGCCTGATCGTGCTATGATGTCAGGATGCTTGCCTGACATCATCTTGCGCAATTTTACACCCATTCGGGCCGGATGTGTGCCTGCCCACGGGAGGTAAAATTCTGGCCCATGGACTCCTTCATTCTCCTTGTAGACTCCCTCTGCTGGGTACATGGATGTAACATGATGTGAACATTCAACTTCACCAGTAACATGATTACATATTCTAACATTTCTATTAACTTAACAATTCACTCAGTCATGTACAATGAGATGAAAGATTTGTTCACCAACTGAAAATAGTTCACTTTGTAACTTCATTACTGAAGTATAATGGACATCTTCTCTCACGAGTGGGATATCGTCTAACATCAGTTGTGGTCTCATTTAACGCATGTTCTTCATCTGCGATGTCAATATCGGAACCGGATTCAATGCTGGTGAACAGTGTTTTCAGTGCTTTGAAGAATGACACTTTTTGTGCAATGATTTGTGAACTACGTTTTGCAGTGATCACTGATCCTTTTGTGTTGGTCACAACAAATGGATGGATGTCATGGTGGGTTGTTTGCTTTCCAACATGACCATCACTTTTCACAAGCACTTTATCTCCTGGCTTTAGTGGTGGAGCTCTAACTTTCAGGTCTTGCTCTATATTTACTTTAATTTGATCCTTCTGTTTTTGACTATGTTCATGTATGTGTTAATCATAAGCTCTGAGGGGTAGCTCATTAAGACGTGTATGCATAGGGTGTGCAAAAGTGAATGTAGCTGGAGGCTTTCCAGTAGTCGACTGAGGAGTCTCTTTGTAATTAAGAAGAAAGTGACACAATTTTGCTTCCACGATTCCACGTTTGGAAATCTGCTGTGGTTGTCAGTGACAACAAGCAGGTGTTCCCCAATGCGCAAGTCTACAAAACCAATGCTAACTTCAATCCACAGTCTAGGTAGTTCAGACAGCTTGAGTGGATCACGAAGATTTTACATTATGGTTGCTTGACACGGCAAACACTGATTGATTTTGCATTCTCCACGTGGTCAATTCCTGGGAACCATGCCATTTGCAGAAGGAGTTGTTTGGTTTTGACAATTCCCGAGTGAACTAGATGTGCTATATCTACAACGCATCCCCTCAATACCATTTCAGCATATGGAATAGTTCCCAGGAATTGACTTTACAGTTGCTGCATAACATGAGATCAGATATGGCTGTAATGGTGAGCTCATTTTGAACATTGTGAAGACTTTGCTGTGTAGGAGCAATTTTGTTTGTAGGCGCTCTCTTGTAGTTAGGCTCCGTAGTTAGGATGTTGTTCAGAAATCTTACCTTCACGAATGGTTGGTGAAGGATGTCATGAAAGATAGACTGCTAGGCTGAGCTTGCCTTGCTGATAATCAACACAGAATTTGTACTCTTGGAGTTGAGTATCCAACGTTCTTTTCAAGTAGGTAATTTACTATGTGGATTGTTGAACAAGCTCATTAATAGTCTAAGATCAGTTATTACTTCAAACTCGCTTCCACATAAATAGAGATGAAAGTGTAAGATACCCCATACGATTGAGAGTGCTTTTCTCTCTGTTTGCGAATAACATTGCTCTATGGGTGTTAGTGAGCAGGTTGCCATTGCAATGATTGTTGAGTTCCCTGCCTTGTCTTAATGCATGAGAACTGCACCTAAGCCAACCAAATTTGCATCCATGAATAGCTGGGTGGTTTTCTCAGGGTCAAGATAGACATTTGTGCAACATGCTGACAACCATGTTTGATCTGGTGTACAGCCTGCTTGTGTGATGTAATCCACTCCCAGTTGGTGGTCTCTTTTGTCAGATCAAATGGGGGTCAGATAACGTAGCAAGATCAGGAATGAAGTAACTACAGTACATGATCTGTCCTGGCAGACTCCAGACTTCCTGCACATTTGTCGGATCCGCAGCATTTGCAACAGCTTCAACTTTCCATGGTTCGCCACTGAACACATCACCAAAGAATTCAATTCTGCTTTCATTGAATAAGCATTGTCTTTTTTCAAAGTGAGGTTACATTCTCTAAGATATTGTAGGCGTGCATGCAGGCATGTCTCGCGTTCACTTTCACTGTGATAATAGATGAGAATATCATCACTGATGTTAAGCATCCATCCAAGTCTTTGGAGTGCAGACTGAATCATGTGCTGAAATACCACAGAGGCTGAATTTGAGTGCCTTATATCAAAGAAGTCCAATGTGAGTGGAGAATACTGTAAGATACCATCAATCCTTCTGTAAGCTCGATTAGCCGGTAGCCGGTTTTGAGGTCAGGTTTAGCAAAGTGTTTAGCACCATGCATTTCCTCCATGATATCATCGATTGTCGGTGCCAAGTCTCTTTCTCATTGTAGGGCTAGGTTTGGTGACCGTATATCAACATAGATTCTAATGCGGTTCTCGTTCTTGGGTTGCTTGACAACGTGTATGGATGAAACCCAAGGGATAGACTCATCCCCAACTTTCTCAATAATGTCAAGGTCAAGTAGACACTGAAGTTCCCTCTCTATCTGCTTCCTGACATGAAATGGTATTTGCCATTGTTGATGCAGACTGAGGTCACATTAGGGTTTACATGCAACTTGCCTTTCAGTTTGCCGATACCGGTCAGCATACAATTCAAAATGTTGCTGGCATGCGTATGTGATGGTAATCATGTGCAGAACTGATAAATGTGTCACAATCTCCAGATGCGACATAGAATAAAACATTTGTTCTCCTGTCTTTGACTGAGACTGGCTGATTTGTTACTGTTGTAAGGGAAAAATTTTGTATTCCCTGATTAGCAGAGAATGGGCCAGTTCTGAAGTTTGTTGAATGTCTTGTTTCCTATAACAGTGACAGATGCTCCTGTTGAGTAAATTGGTTGGGTTTTCCACTCTTTACCAGTAGCAGGACATGTTGTCTGGTGTGGGTAAGCAACACCACAGTGGAAACATTGTTTGGACAAGTCACAACTCTATGTTGAACTTATTGCTTTGCTGGTGGTTTCCTGGCACATGAGCGATGAACAGTGTTTGCAGGAGTTGAACTTGGAGTGTGGTAGTTGTTGTTGGCAGTCTCAACTTTAGTAGCTCTGAACTCTGAAAGTGATAGTGATCTTACTAGTTCTAGCAGCTCTGACATCTTTCTGTCTTTCTTGCGTGCTTTACGGCATAATTGGCTAGAGAGACAACCTTTGATTATTTGTGTTTTAATTTCACATTTGACATGTTTGACATCATCAAAGCCACATTTGGTTGTGAGTTGCCTCAATCGCATGCAACATTGGTCAATTGTCTCGTTTGCTTCTTGTTTAGTGTATCAGAAGACAATTGTTTTGTATATTGTATTTTTCTTGTGCATGAAATAGGTTGTTAGTGCATTTTTGGTTGAGCCTTAGACGTTTTGCTCTTGTGCAGGCATAAGTGTCTCAAAGATATCTTCCAATTCTTCACAGCCATTGTCGGGAAGTAAGGCCTTTTTTTTTAACTGTGATTGCAAAACCTGCCATTGCGACTTTGAAACATCGCTTTTGTCAATGTGGGCATACAGATCAAAAACAGAATTACCTGGAAAAACTCAGCAGGTCTGGCAGCATCGGCGGAGAAGAAAAGAGTTGACGTTTCGAGTCCTCATGACCCTTCAGCAGAAATGAGTGAAGTTAGGAGAGGGGTGAAATATAAGCTGGTTTAAGGTGGAGGGGTGGGCGGAGAGAAGTTGGGGGGATGGGGTTGTAGGGACAAGCAAGCAGTGATAGGAGCAGATAATCAAAAGATGTCACAGACAAAAGGAACAATGAGGTGTTGAAGGTGGTGATATTATCTAAGAGAATGTGCTAATTAAGAATGGATGGCAGGACACTCAAGGTACAGCTCTAGTGGGGGTGGGGTGGAAAGACTGACAGGGTATTACAGTTATAGATTTAAAAATAATGGAAATAGGTGGGAAAAGAAAAATCTATATAAATTATTGGAAAAAACAAAAGGGAGGGGGAAGAAACAGAAATGGAGGTAGGGGATGGGGGAGGGAGTTTAAGATCTAAAGTTGTTGAATTCAATATTCAGCCCGGAAGGCTGTAAAGTGCCTAGTCGGAAGATGAGGTGCTGTTCCTCCAGTTTGCGTTAGGCTTCACTGGAACAATGCAGCAAGCCAAGGACAGACATGTGGGCAAGAGAGCAGGGTGGAGTGTTAAAATGGCAAGCGACAGGGAGGTTTGGGTCTTTCTTGCGGACAGACCGCAGGTGTTCTGCAAAGCGGTCGCCCAGTTTGCGTTTGGTCTCTCCAATGTAGAGGAGACTGCATTGGGAGCAACGCATGCAGTAGACTAAGTTTGGGGAAATGCAAGTGAAATGCTGCTTCACTTGAAAGGAGTGTTTGGGCCCTTGGACGGTGAGGAGAGAGGAAGTGAAGGGGCAGGTGGGCATACAGATGGTGGCTCTGAATGCACATGAAAACGTGGTAGATTGGGGAAAGATAATGACATCTTGATCAACAATGCAGTGATAGTGCATAATCAAAGGCCCAGGATCACATTCCTTCCAAAGAAACATTTCTCCATAATGACCTGAGATTAACTATTTTTCGATTAGAAGGTTATTTTTGTGAGGCCAGTGTGTGTGTGGACACCGTGCAGGCTTTCCTCTTGCTAATCCAGAGCTGGTGTGCATTTTGTGTGTCTAACAACAGGCTGCAGCTGCAATGTGTTCCCTAAATCTCCAACTTAAAATCTCTCTGCAGAAAGTAGACAAACACATTTCAAAAGTTTCAAAGCTTAAAGCAATGTTTCATTTTCACCCTTTGTTGTCATTGTGAAATTCTTGGGAAGAAACAATAAGATTCAGTAAAAAAAACATTCAGAGTCAGAACTGCACATGCTGTTAAAACACTGATTCCTTTATTCTTCTTCTAGATTCCCCTTGCTGGTACATTTGTGTATGATAGCCTTATGTGGACAAAGTGCACTGTGTAATTCTCAGTCCACTACAACTTACACAGTTCATAAGAAGTAAACATGTGACAGAAAGCTAAAAGGAAGAAACGTTTGCATTTATATAGCAGCTTTCATGACCACTGGACATTCCAAGGTGCTTTACAGCTAATGATATACTTTTGAAATGTAGTCACTGTTGCAATGTAGGAAACCTGGCAGCCAATTTGTGCACAGCAGCTCTTACAAAAAGCACTGTGATAATGACCAGATAATCTGTTTTTGTGATGTTGATTGAGGGGCAAATATTCACCAGGATACTGGGAATGACTCTTCAGCTGTTCTTCAACATTGTGCCATGGGATCTTTCTATCCAGCTGAGAGTGCAGGCAGGGTCTCAGTTTAACATCACATCTAAAAGTGCAGCATTCCCTCAGTACTTTTAAATTTTGTGATCATATCCTGCAATGGACATGAACTTCTACTCCCAACATTGTGTTTTAAAGGCAAGAATGCTACCAACTGAGCCATGGCTTACACTAAAGTTCAATGAGTCCAAATACCCTTTTAACAACATGTTAACTGTTAATTACATCCAGTCAGCCTTTCTGGTACTGAAATGAACTGTGGAAGTATGAGGTATCATTCCTTCAGCTTTTACTTGTTATTGGAGATTTTTAAAAAATAAACAACTTTTTATTAACTTTTCCTTTCTTAATTAATTTCTTCCCTGTTGTGTTTCCTTTTCTTACTGCTGAACACAAATGTAACAGGCACTCAAATGGCATTGGTAAAATCAAATGTGTGTTATTTATTCATGAAGATTAAGTAACACATGCAATCTTGGATAACACATCTTACTTGGATGAATGCACACTGCAGACTATCGATCATGTGGTCCTTACGTCATTTCCTATCTGGTGACGTAAAAAGATCATAGCCACACCTACTTAAAGGTGTACCACAACACTCCTTCCCCACCATCCAAGGCCTTAAACATTCCTTTCATGTGAAACAGCGATTTACTTGTACTTATTTCAATTCATTATACCGTATGTGGTGCTCATGATACGGTCTTGTCTCCACTGGGGAGACAAAGTGCAGATAGGGTGACTGCTTTGCGGAACATTTACATTCAGTTTTCAAATGTAAGTCTGAGCATCCGGTCATCTGTCTTTTTAATTCTCTACCCAACTCTCACTCTGATCTCTTGGTCTTTGGTCACACTGTTCCAATGAAGCCCATGATAGGCTTCTCTTTTTTCTCTCTCTCTTAATCCAATCTTTCTTTCCGTTTCTTTGGGGAGAATTTTCTCCCCGTCGGGCGGGCGCTTCGGAAGCGGGCGCAAGCAGATGCGGAGCCGATTGCCACCCGCGATTGGCTGCACACCGCCATTTTGCGTGGGTGGGCCGATTAAGGCCTGCCCAGTGTGACGCACACCCAGAAGCACTCAGCGCTACCTATGTGGGGGGGGCTAGGAGGGAGAGTCAGGGCCTGCACTCTTCTGCGCATGCACCCGAAAGAGCGCAGATATCTCCCTGAGGTATGGAGCTGCCTCAGGGAGATTAATTTAAGAATAAAACATCACAAGAAAGAAAAGAAAAAAACACTCAGACATGTCCCCTCATGTAACAGTGTCACGTGAACTGCGACATGATTATGTATGTTAATAAAAATTTTTATTTAATTTATAAAGCCTTCAGGAAACCTCATCCCACCCGTGGATGAGGTTTCATGAGATGTCCGAAGGCCACCTGGGCTGTTTGACTGTCCGCCAGCCTTAAGGTTGGACGGGCAGCCCAGACAATTATTTTAATTAGTTAATTAATGGCCTTAACAGGCCTTTGACAGTTCGGTGGGTGTACAGCTGACACGGCGAACTGAAGATCAGAATGACATGCGGTGACGTCGGGACGCACGCCTGGCATCACTGTGCTCCATTTTACGGGTCAGCGTGCGGGGCCCGCCCCCACATGCCGGACAGAAGATTCTGGCCTTTATTTCGCTTTCTGTACCTGATTTGATATTGAATTCACCATTCTAATTGACACTCCCTTGTTCAGGTCTTGCACTGTTAATTTCACAACCTTTCAATCTGATTGGTTATGAAGGTACACAGTTGCTTGCTCATATTCCAGCTGCCTAATAGGGGCCATTGCGTTATCTCCACCTCACACTTCATGCAATTTGCCACACAAAATATTATGGACAACATATAAATAGACAATGGCAAAGGCCAGTCTAGCTAACAGCTGGCATGGTTCACTGACCAGTTAGTGGAATATTTGGGCCAAACCTATTTTTATAATATAGCACAGAAACTGGCCAATTTCCTTCAGGGTTCTGCTTGACTTGTGCCTGCTCTACTGGATCCCTGCATTTTCTGGGATTTCCCAGTCACCCATGTAATGACAGAGTGTCTGCCTACCCCTTACAGGGCCAATGTCATAAAGAGGAATACTTAAAGACACGGCTGGTGGAAAGGGCTTCCAACACTGAAAAGAGTGGAGGAGTGGAGGCCATGGCTATGTTTCTACCACAGCTTTTCAGCAATAAAAATTGGATGTAGATTTCAATCTTTTGAAATTTCTGCAAACCGAATGGGCAGAATCTCCCAGTTGGGGTGCGGGGGAGGGCCCGACACGCCGATGCGTAAAATGATGTGCGATGACATTGGGCATGCGTCCCGACGCCATCGTGTGTCATCGCGATATTTAATTCGGCAGGCGCACACCAGAGTCGGCTGCGCACCCTCCGAAATGTCAATGGCCTATTAAGGCCATTAAGAAATTAATTAAAGTAGTTAAGAACGCTGCCCGTCCAGCCTTAAGGTTGGCGGGCAGGCGAAAAACTCAAGCGGCCTTTGTGCTTTTCAGGAAACCTCATCCACAGGCAGGATGAGGTTTCCTGAAGCTTTTATAAAATAAATAAATAAATTTTCCCGCCTTTACACAGATGTCCCAACTCATGTGACACTGTCACATAAAGGGATATGTTTAAATAAATGTTTACATCATTTATTAAACTGTTTTATTATCCATTCAATCTCCCTGAGGCAGCTCCATGCTTCAGGGAGATTTAAGCGCTGTTTCATGCATATGCGCAAAAGAGTGCTGGCCCCGACTCTCCCTCCTCCCACCGCCCTCACACGTTGTGCTGAGTGCTACGGCTCGCATCTTACGCTGGGCAGGCCTTAATTGGCCCACCCGTGTGAAATGGTGGCGCGCAGCCAATCACGGGCGGCGATCAGCTCTGTGCCCACCCCACCTGCACCCGCCCAGCCCAGCCACCATAGGAAAAATCCTGGCCAATGAGATCAATCTACACAACACTATCACAGTTCATTCAGGATTTGAGAAATAGCACATAAAATGTAATTAATTTTCATTTTAGAAGAGATGAAAATTCAGGTATTTGTTAATATGCGTCACTGTGTAGAATACTTGTATGTGCATTATGTAGCTTTATTTTATTAGTGGGGTATGGTAGTTAGGGTATGGTAGTTAATGGTAATGTTACTGCATTAGCATTATAAAGGTCTATGCTAATGATTCAGGGGCATGAGTCCAAATCCCACAACAGGAGCTAAATAATTTCAGTTTCAGCAGACAAATCTGGAATCAAAAGTTAGCGCTGATGACCATGAAGCCACTGGATTGTAATAACAATCCATCTGGTTTGCTAATGTCCTTTAGGGAAGGAAATTATCTATGCTGGCCTAAAGGTGACTCCAGATCCATAACAAGGTGGTTGTCTATTAACCAATCCTTGAAATGGCCTTGCAAGCTATTCAGTTGTAGCCAAGAACATGGCTCAGCACCAAACACCAAGATGTAGCTTGGCTGGTAGTGAGGAAGGCCCTCCCCATCAGATCCTTCCAACACGCCAGGAGTCTCACCCCCTCTGCACGTTGCCCTCGAGGGGGCTGTGGTGGGGAAGAGACTGTTGTTCACCTCCTTGTGGAATGTACCTTTGCAAAGAAGGTCTGGAGAGAGATGCAGTGGTTTTTTGTCAAGATTCATCCTGAGCAGTGCTGTGACACAGGACTCTGTGCCCTACGGGCTGTTCCCAGGGACACACACTGAGACAAGCATCTACTGCAGCTGGAGGATAATCAACTCGGTGAAAGATGCTCTTTGGTCTGCCCGAAACTTGTTGGTCTTCTATTGAAAAGAGTTGTCCCCAACCGAGCATTGCAGACTGGCACATTCCAATTGTCCAGGACTACGTGCTGAGGGACGCAGTAAAGCTTGGGGCAGCAGCCGCAAAGGCCCAATGGGGAAAGGTCGCTGTCTAAGCCCTTTCTGCCATAGTGCACCGAGGGGCTGGGAAAGGTATAGGCCCCTTGGGCTGTACGGCTCACAATAAATGTGTGCATTGAATACTAATTGTATTATAATTGTATTGAAGCACCTCAGAGTGCAACATGATGTATGTTGATAACTCCAATACCATTGCACTGTCTGACTGTCTGTAATGACCATATTGAAATGACTGTAATATTCATTGATTGTATTGGAGCACCTCGTGATCCATGTGTAAAAGTTGAATCTGATTGCACTTTTTGTGGTGGCGATTTAGAAATGTTTGGCAATGTTCTTCCAGATATTTTATGAATAAAGTACATTTTTCAAAAAAAGGAACGTCTCAGAACCACTAACTCACGGGTAATTATGGGTGTGTAATAAGTGTTGGCCTTGTCAATATTGTGTGTAAACATTTAAAACAAAGAAATTATTATATATGCTTTGTTATAGCGTGGATTTTCAATAATTTTTTCAATGCATCGTACATTTTAGTGTGTGTTTAACATCTTTAATTATATGATATACAATTGCTTCTCTTGGCAAAAAGTCACAAAACGCTACACAGGCGGGTGTTAGATCTGAGCACACGTAGGGAATTATCAGAGGCAACTGGCAGTAATAGACAGCAGGCATGTTTTTCAGAGGTCTAGCATATACCATTGAAATGTGTAACCAAGATAATTTGGGGCATAAAAGCAAAATACTGTGGATGTTGGAAATCTGAAATAAAAACAGAAAATGCTGGGAAAAAGTAAGCAGGTCTGACAGCATCTGTGGAGAGAGAAAGAGTTAATGTTTTGAGTCCGTATCACTTTCAGGCATGTTTTTTTTTAGTAAAAATACAATAACAACTCATATTTATATAGTGCCTTTAACATAATGGAACATCCAAAGGCGCTTCACAGGAACATCATAAAACAAAATATGGCACCGAGCCACGGAAGGAGATATTAGGATAAAGGCAAAAAACTGCGGATGCTGGAAATCCAAAACAAAAACAAAAATACCTGGAAAAACTCAGCAGGTCTGGCAGCATCTGTGGAGAGGAACACAGTTAACGTTTCGAATCCGTATGACTTAGTTCAACAGAACTAAGGAAAAATAGAAAAGAGGTGAAATATAACCTTCTTCTCCCTCCCAGAAACATGATAGGGTCCCCCTTGTCTTCACTTATCACCCCACCAGCCTCCGCATTCAAAGGATCATCCTCCGCCATTTCCGCCAACTCCAGCATGATGCCACCACCAAACACATCTTCCCTTCACCCCCCCCGGTGGCATTCCGCAGGGATCATTCCCACCGGGACACCCTGGTCCACTCCTTCATCACCCCCTACACCTCAACCCCATCCCACGGCACCTTCCCATGCAACCGCAGAAGGTGCAACACCTGCCCCTTTACTTCCCCTCTCCTCACCGTCCAAGGGCCAAAACACTCCTTTCAAGTGAAGCAGCATTTCACTTGCACTTCCCTCAACTTAGACTACTGCATTCAGTGCTCCCAATGCGGTTTCCTCTACGTTGGAGAGACCAAACGCAGACTGGGTGATCGCTTTGCAGAACACCTTCGGTCTGTCCGCAAGCATTACCCAGACCTCCCTGTCGCTTGCCATTTTAACACTCCACCCTGCTCTCATGCCCACATGTCTGTCCTTGGCCTGCTGCATTGCTCCAGTGAAGCCCAACGCAAACTGGAGGAACAGCACCTCCTCTTCCGACTAGGCACTTTACAGCCTTCCGGACTGAATATTAAGTTCAATAATTTTAGATCATGAACTCTCTCCTCCATCCCCACCCCCTTTCCGATTTTCCCCCTCCTTTTTGTTTCTTCCAATAATTTATATAGATTTTTCTTTTCCCACCTATTTCCATTATTTTTAAATGTATTTCCATCCATTGTTTTATCTCTACCTTTTAGCCTTTTTAGATTCCTTCACCCAACCCCACCCCCACTAGGGCTATCTATACCTTGCTCATCTTGCTTTCTACCCTTAATTAGCACATTCCTTTAGATAATATCACCACCTTCAACACCTCTTTATCCTTTTGTCTGTGACATCTTTTGGTTATCTCCACTCTCACTGGCCCTATATCCAGCTCTACTTGTCCCACCCCCACCCCCCTCCCTTTAAACCAGCTTATATTTCACCTCTTTTCTACTTTTCCTTAGTTCTGTTGAAGAGTCATACGGACTCGAAACGTTAACTGTGTTCCTCTCCGCAGATGCTGCCAGACCTGCTGAGTTTTTCCAGGTATTTTTGTTTTTGTTAAGGAAATAGATGACCAAAAGCTTGGTCAAAGAGGTAGATTTTAAGGAATGTCTTATAGTAGGAAAACGAGGTAGAAAGGTGTAGAGAGGTCAAGGGAGGGTATTGCAGGGTATATCCAGAAGTATGTACAATTGAGCAATTTTTAAACACTACAGTAAAAGACCGATTTCATTCTTTCACCGTTGTGAGTGAGGCACTGTTGGTGTGCAGTAATCAATAGCACGTAATCAAAAAAAAAACACTTTCACAAATTCTTTTGAGCCCTTTGGGTCTCTCCAAGCTCATGCCACTTAGTTTTGTCAAGATTTGTGCTATTGCAAATGCCTCAAAATGAAGAATTGTTAGTGACAATACTGAAATATTTCTGTTCCCTACCTCCAAATTGTCAGCAAGTCAACACACACTCAGATGTACTCCTCCTCAAACTCTTTGGCCAGGAATTTT
Organism: Cetorhinus maximus; assembly: GCF_964194155.1. Lineage (NCBI taxonomy): Eukaryota > Metazoa > Chordata > Chondrichthyes > Lamniformes > Cetorhinidae > Cetorhinus > Cetorhinus maximus. The sequence continues at coordinate 32,355,162 of NC_135896.1, read as the reverse complement.
GGCTGAGCGGGCGGGCCCACACCCGACCCGCTTGAGCGTATAATGACGCGCGATGATGTCGGGCAAACGTCCCAAAGTCATCGCGTACTCGCGCAATATTTCGGTTGGTGGGCCCGCACAAGAGTCGGCAGCGCTCCCGCCAGCAATTAAAAGGCCTATTAAGGCCATTAACAATCCAATTGATTTAAATTTTTTGCTGCCCGTCCAACCTTACAGTTGACGGGCAGGCGAAAAGGCCAAGCGGCCTTTGCATTTTTTGCGAAACCTCATCCACGGGCTGGATGAGGTTTCGATTCGTCATTAAAAAAAATAAATAAATAATCATTTTCATCCTAATTTCTAACATGTCCCTGCTCATGTGACAGAGTCACATGAGGAGGCTTTTTTTACACCTTAAAATTCTTTATTTTTCATTTTGAAAACTGTTCATCTCCCTGAGGCAGCTCTGTGCCTCAGCGCGCACCCACACGCATGTGCAAAGTTTGCGCTCGCCCTCCCACCTCCCCCCACCCAACCACAGGCAGCGCTGAGCGCTGCAGCACACGATTCACACTGGGGCGGGCCTTAAGTGGCCCACCAGCATGAAATCGTGGTTGGGCCCCGATCGCGGGCGGCAGTCGGATTCCCGGCCATCCCCGCCAAGCCTGCCCGATGAGGGCAAAATCCTGCCTTTTGAAACCTCAAACTTTCAAACTCTTTGGCTGCAAAATTCAATTGTATAACCTTTTATTTTTGGTGCTACAGCTGCCAGTTTGGATCCAAAAAAGCATCTGCGCCTTGCATGCACACTCCTGGTGCTGGCCTTGATGAATAATATTTTGGTCAGGTCATTAGCACAGTCATTAGGAGCGTGCACCAGAAGTATGCAAAGTGGGCAGAGTAGCTCCAGCTAACACCCTCTCTTAACCTCACACAGCTGAGCATGCATTCAGTAACAAGAAGGACCCCGCCACCCCCCACCACCGCTCTTTAAAGGATCATCAACTACTTACAGGTTAGTTACTGATTGATTTCTGCTCGCTGCCGCCAAGCTAGTGGAAGTGGTTTAGTGATTGATACCCTGAAGTTGCTGAAGTCTACAGAGAATAGTGTGATCAATACCTTGGATCTCACTTAAAGAGCTCTGCTCACAACATTTTCAGGCGTTGCAGATACAGCATTTAAAATTGAAAACGTACCACAACTACAAAGAGTTACCTTTCAATGTGTATGACCACACTCAGAGCATCATACAGGTCAGTACCTGTTATCCTAGCAACAAGCATGATGCCTTTATTCTGCACCAGCCCGCTGTAGCATCAGCATTAGAGCCACCACGAAAAAGCCGGGGGTGGCGACTAGGTGACAAGGTGACTCTCGTGCATAACCTGCACAGATGACATGGCAGCCTTCATACAACAAGAGCCAAGCTGCCACAAGAATTATCATCTGGCAGACCTTTGGGATACTTGAGTAACACACCCATCACCTGGACCTCTCTGGGGGAGTTCTGCAGTATGCTCCAGAGTGTGAGCTACAATTCGTTGTGGCCCTCTCCATCCTGCACAACCTTGTCATCATAGGGGCACAGCCCTTGCCATGAGGTTATATGCCGAACGGCTGAGGAGGAGGAAGTGGAATTGAAGGAGGAAGAGGAAGGGATGAGGCAACCAATAACCCCTTTGTATCAGGGCTGTCTGATTGGCTCATCCGACTGTAGGTGCAGTGGACACAAACCCAATTCCCCAATCACCGACAGTCCCATACCTTCCCTCTGTTACTGACCACTATAGAGCTCTCTTGACCATAATACTGAAATAAGAACTACCACAAAATGAGCATTCCGAACTAATGTTATAAATCAAACCGACTATTATTCCATGGGGCAACATTTTCCCCCCGTTAGGGGGGAAGTGCGGGACCGGGTGCGGGCGGGTACGCCTCCATCGGGGTGCGCCACCATTTTACGTGGGTGGGCCAGTTAAGGCCAGCCCAGTGTGATGTCCGCCAGGAAGCGCTCTGCACTCCCTGTGCAGGTGGTGGCGGTGGTGGGGGGGATTCCCTCAGCTGGGAGTGCGCTCTTTCGTGCACGTGTGTAGAAAAGCACACAGATCTCCTTGAGGCAAAGTGCTGCCTCAGGGAGATTAGCTTCAATGTTAAACTTTCAATAAAGGTGATTAAAAATTTCCCTGCCATACCCCCTCATGTGACACGGTCACAGGAGTTGGGACATGTCCATGACTTTTACTTAAACATTTAATAAAAATTTAAATACCCTCATGAAACCTCATCCCGCCCGTGGATGAGGTTTCATGCTTTTTCTGAGGCCTGCCTGGGCTCCTGGCCTGCCCGCCAACCTTAAGGCAGGTCCATCAATCACGTTAATGAGTTTTTAAATGGCCTTAATAGGCTGTTGACAGTTCGGCAGATGCGCAGCCCACCGAACTGAAAATCTAAATGACGCGGGGTGACACCGGGACGCAGGCCCGACATATCCCTGCATCATTTTACGCGTCGGCAAGCGGGACCCGCCCCCGCTTGCTGACAGGAAGATTTGTGCCCATGAAAAGGCCAACTAACCACCAATTTGCATGCCCTTAGTGCCTTTACCAGTCCTGGTGTTCCTACGCAGCACCCCCACCCCTGGGGCAGCTGCATGACTGGTGGAAAGTTGTTGACTTTCAGTGGGGGAACTGTAGTTGCTCTTGCAGAATGCCCTCAAGTAGCTCCGACATTAGAAAGCCCAGCTTTTTACTGTATCACCTCAGCATCGGCAGAGGGGGTCAGGGCTGGCTGACAAACCAGGACACTGGTGGAGTGTGGTGGGAGCATGAACGATGTCATCCTGGTTAAAAGTGACAAAGAGTTTAAAATGCACCTCGCTGTAAATGGTGACAATCAAACCAAAGCATCACTTCAAAGAAGCAAGAAAGCACTAAAAATCTCACTGCAGTATCACTAGAAACAGAGATTCCAGTCAAAAACATTGCTGAAGAACTGCAATTCCCCAAAATTCAAGAAAGGATTTTAGATTAATTGAATATCGGTCTTCTAATTGACCTTAGACCCTGCATCATGTTTAGGTTCATTAGTGTGGTAATGGAGTTGGACGCCAATTCCATGCTGAAAACGATGGGCTCTAAGCTCTGCATAAGGCCATCTGCAAAGTTGGTGTTGGACCCCTTCATGTTTCTTGGCAGTGACCACAGACTTTCTGGCAGACCTGCCATTGCACCAAACATTTCAATATCTGTGCCCACCAGTCTTTTTATGTGCATTGCCACATCAAAGTCCTCATCTGAGTCCTCTACAGCAGAACTCAGTGTAACCTCGCTTTCTGGTAAGCTGATAGCTTTCCATCTGCCCAGGCTGGAGGCTCCTCATGCCCAGTGTTCTCACCATGTGCAGATGCCATCTCTAAGCCAGCCTCTAAATTACACACAGTGTCAGTATCTGAGCTGGTGGCTCTGAGTGTAAGAGCAAGTGACATTCTTTCTTCATCATCAGTCTTTTCTTTCTCTTCCATGTCTTGCTCCTGAGCTACTGCTTATCCAGCTGGCAGTTCTTGTGTATCTCAAAGGTGAAAAACACAAGAATAGGGTTATGGTGAGGGAAGGTGGGACAACCAAGAGGTGCCACAGCTTGCAAATCAGAAGAAATGGTGACCATTATTTCTTCCATCAGGTGGAGGACAGGCAGCCATGCCTATCCCTATATCGGCTGTTGCTTCTAGTTGTGACCCTATTTGTCCTGCATGAAAGAGTGAGGTGTGTCAGTTTTGGTGATGTATCTGTCATGGTTGAAGAGCTGGCAGTGTGTGCAAGCTGTGAGATGTGGGTGTGAGGCTTGCAGCAATGCTTGGTGTGTGAAGGTGAGGTGAAGCTATAAAAGTGAAGTCTAAGTCGTGGTTGATAGAATTTTTTTGGTAGGTGAGTGAAGGCATTGGATGGCAATTGGAGCAGTTTGTGAGGCTAGTGGTGCAGTTGTAGGCATTTGAAGATGTATTTACTGACTTTGATCACTCGTGTGAGGCCATTGAACCTGCATGCAGGTCCTCATGTTAAAATGCAGGTATTGACCTCAGCAGTGTTCCCATTGCCTTCTCAGAGTTAGCTGGAGTTTACATGCTGCCTGCATCAGAAGCAATGGGCACGGGTTAATCATGCATTGAGCTGAGTCCTTTTTCAACCCTCTTTGAATGTTGTGACCTTTAACTCCTTTAGCTGTCACTTCCTGAGTTTGGCTTTCTGTTAAGTAGGTCATCCAAAACCATTAGCTACATCTCTGTAGATCTGTTGTTTCCTTTTTTCCCAATCTTACTAAAATAACTGCAGAGCTCTCTGTTTTTGCAGTACACTCAGAATGCTAACTCCACTTTATTCTTTACAGATCTTAACCATTGTGCTGTGAATTTCTAGCCTTCCTATCCTTTTTTACAGCACTTTGTTTTCCTTTCTAATTGCACAGAGAACACTTGCTAGTTGTGAGTAAACTTATCAGGCGGTTGAAACAACTAAGGGCTTCAGACGATGCAATACTGAAAGAAGTTTTGGATAAACCATTGTTGATGATAATTGATTTGATGTTATAGGTGGGTTCATTAACATAATGATAGAGAATACGACTTGCAATGCGAGATCTCATACAAAGCTAACTTATTATTGACAGTGGAATACACAAACAATTGCGATCGTTTTTTAAAAAATCCTCGGTTAACAGGAGGTCAGGCACAGAAAACGGAAATGTCTGCAGTCACACGTCACACTCAATATGTCAACCAGGCAAGCCTGATGAAGGATCTACTCCTGAAAAGTCAACATGCTTTTCCTTCCTTTTAGATGCACTCAGGCAAACCCACATTACAGTATCTCTTGCTAAGGTCTGAAGTTGTTAGATCCTTGTGATGACCAGACCAGAGAGATTCTGAGCATGCTGGGAGAGGAATACTTTCTCATGATAAAGCTCATAATAAATGGAAAATCACAGCTATGATTTTTCCAATATGGACTCTTGGCAGCACAAACTGGGAAAATTATACCTTTACTTTTAAAGCTTGTTTTGAGTCTGGTTGGAACACCAAGGATGAGAGTTCGGAGTGTTTGGAGTGTTGTGGGATGGTGGAATGAGTTAGTGAGCCACATGGAGCTCAGGGTCGCACATGGGAGTAGAATAGAGATGACTGTCTTATCTGCATTTGGTTCTCCCCAGTATAGGGAAGATTCCACATGAGCAATAGAACAGTATGGCCAGGATTTTACAGCCCCTCTTGCCCGGCGGGATATTACGATCCCGCCAAACTGAATGGAGGTTTAAATGGCTCGTCGCATCCACCAGGGGGAGAGGCAGGGCCATAAAATTCTAGCCTATATATAAAAACGAAAAGCTAAAAGCTACTGCGGATGCTGGAAATCCATGAGGGCTCGAAACGTTGACTGATTTCTTCTCTGCCGATGCTGCCAGACTTGCTGAGTTTTTCCAGGTAATTCTGTTTTTATTTTGTTTTAAATTCTAGCCTATATTTGACTCAAGGAAGCTTCATGAAGCAGGAGTGTTTAATGTTCTGGAAAATCACGTGAGAATGTGTTGGTCTTACAGTTGCACAAATAGGTACTGAGAGAAAGGCAGTGGAGAGAGTGGGAAAGAGGAAACAGCATTATGCTAATGGCTCAATGTGCTTTCTGCAATTTGTGGGATAGCTTGCAAAGACATCAGTGCATGGATTTGAAAATGCTTTACATGCATAGTATCTGCTGTTGATTGTCAGAGAATTATTGCAATGTGAACATATGAACTCTAGCCAATAATAAAGTGTTCAGTTTTATGTTAGTAATGTTATACTAAATAATACACTCCAATCTAATAAAAACAGGTTTATTATAAATCAGTGATCAGGGAAGGTGTGTGAACAGCTTTCAAGCAGTGAGAATCCATTGTACAATTGTTATCATATTTCAGACTAGAATAGCTCAATCAATGTTATTCATAAAGTATTGCTTAACAAAGATTAATAAGAAATGAAATTCAATCAGAATTCAAGGGACAAAAGGCACCAATCAAGAAATGAGGCAAAATAATTAAATTAACAATTGAAATAATTCACTTAATGAAATATTAATCTTTTAATAAATAAATGAAATATTTATCTAGATCAAGAATAATATTAATGAAATAATTGCAAAGAAGCATTCCAGCAATCATCTGTTCTTGTTGTTGAGACATTTGAAATACTGCAGATTGCAATTGTGTTCCTCAGGTTTTTGACAGCAAATTAAAACACCATTTTTTGAAAGACAAATACAGATGTAAATTATTTCGGGATGTGGGATTTAAAATTTAAAACTGATCTTGTTCAAAATGCAGAAAGTAAAATATCTTAAGCAATGCCCTATTGTGGAAACTAAATGAAAACTTGTATTAACTATGCCATTGTGTGCATTAATTTCCCCTAGGAAATCTCAGCTTGAATCTGATGAATTGAATATCAGAGCTATTTTGGATAAACAGTACTTTCAGTCAAAGACATTCAACAGAATGCACTGAAGTTGAAAATTAGGTTATTTGCACCCATGGCATGTATTTTATCTTGCTATTTGCCAGACATATTATTTCTGTTCAAAACTGGTCAGATTATGTATCTAAATAATTAACACTTGACTATCAGTTTAGGCATAGGAATGCACTTAAAAATATACTCATATATAAACACCTGTCTTATCATTTGTAAAGCAATGTTTGGGAACACATTGAAGTGTTTTGGAGATTTTTTGGTATACAAATTTTAACTTCTAGATGTGGTAGACTTGGCTGCTTATTTCTGAATGTTTGGAAAGCCTTGCTGGGTCATGGCTATCACATTTCAATTATTCTGCAGCAGTCCTCCAGAATGTTATGCATTTCACCACACAGACCTTAGCAATGAAGTATGTGACAAGGAAGATAAAGCAGGGAATAAAACAGCATTCATGATCATTACGTTGTATGGAATCATTCTGTAGTACAGCACACTGACCAACCGCCCATCTGGGTCAATTCTAACATCTGGCCGAGCGAGCAGCTGGCCCCTCTGGGCCGATCCTATTGACCTGAACCATGAATTCTGTATCTCCCTCCAATGATGCTGCCTGACCAATCCTGATGTGACACAAAGAAATATACCTAATGGTATTCTAATTTCACCGGCCTGCCAATCTAAGCAGTAGACAAAGGCAAAGGAACTGCCCAATAGCTTTATCTAATGCAATGTTTATATATGTGTAGAATAGCATCTCTGATACAATGTGTGATCATCTTCTTAGTGGGCTGGACAACACCAACACTGTGGTCATCTATGATACTTGAGTTACTTGTTACTTGAGTTACACTTCAAAAGTAATTCTTTGGTTGTGAACCTCTGTGTGATATCTTACAGATATGAAAAGCGCTATATATATGCAAATTCTTTCTTTCATTTAATTAATCCACCTTTCCAAGATCAGATAAACACATTTGAAGTATTCATAACATTTTAGTCAAAGTGAGTATTTTACCCTCATACAGAGAAGCAGACTCGTTATGATACTATCATCAACAAATTCCCATAAAGACATTTTTAAAATACGTGGCAAATTTTCATTTCAATGCTCTCAGCAGACAGCTTCACAGGGACACATATTAGGGATTCAGAAGCTCACCAACTAAAATCTTCTAAACATTTTATGATTCAAAACTAGACAGATCTCCAGTGAGCCACATTGGATTAGAACTAAATGAATAAATTGTGTTTATCTGACTGGAAACCATGCACTATTTTCATATTGGCGTTTTGGTAAGTGAACTTGAAGAAGCTATTTTGACCTTGGAGATGGAACATCATAGATTAACCAATATTATACAAGTGCTTCAAGGGCTAGAGTCTCAGGACATATTGCATAAACTTGTACAGAAGCAAAATACTTCAGATGCTGGAAATCTGAAACGAAAAAAGAAAACACTGGAAATACGCTGGAAAGTTAACATTTCAGGTCGATCACCTTTCATCAGAACTGGTGAACCCTGTTTCACTCTGCATAGATGCTACTGGATCTACTGAGTGTTTTCACTGTTTTCTGTTTTCATTGCCTTAAGTTGTCTCGTATTCTCTTGAGTTTAGGAGGTTGTGGGCAGGGGTGGGGGGGCGGTGGTGTTGATCACTTTGAGATTTTTAAAATGATAAACACGAAGATACAAAGAAACTATTTCATCTGCTGTATGAACGCAGAATAAGGGGGGTGATCTTAAAATTAGAACTCGGCCATTCAGGGACGAAATCAGAAAACACGCTTTAACAAAAAGGGTTGTGGAAATCTGAAACTCCCTCCCCCCGTAAATGCTGTGGATACTGAACCAGTTAAAATGGTCAAGACTGAGGTCAATAGATGTTTGTTGGGCAAGTGCTGCAATAACATCATCAATTTTCATTTTTCCACACTTTTAACAGAATAAAACCCCTCAAGGCACTTCGCTGGAGTGTTGTAAGCAAAATTTGACACTGAGCTTGGTCAAAGAGGTAAGTTTCAAGGAGTGTCTTAAAGGAGAAAAGGGAGGTGGGGAGGCGGAGAGGTTTAGGGGGGGAATTCCAAAGCTTAGGACCTTGGCACTGAAGTCACAGCTGACAATGGTGGAATGATTAAAATTGGGGATGCTCAAGAGACCAGAATTCAATGGTTGTGCAGCTGGAGGACATTACGGAGGTAGAGAGAGAAGGGGCCATGGAGGAATTTGAAAATGCAGGTGAGAATTTTAAAATCTGCTGCTTGACTGGGGCATAAGGAATGTCAACAAACACAGAGGTGATGGGTGAATGGGACTTGATGCAAATTAGGACTTGGCAATGGAGATTTGATTTCAAGTTTAAGGTGGATAGAACATAGCCAGCCAGCCAGGAGTAATTTGGAATAGTCAAGCTTAGAGGGAACAAAGACATGGATGAGGGATTCAGCAACAGATGAACTGAGGCAGGGGCATAGCCACGCAATGTCATAGGGGCGGAAGTAGGCAATGTTAGTGACAGTGGGGATGTGTGCTTGACAGCTCAGCTCAAGGTCAACTGTGCCACCAAAGGGGGTTGGGGGCTGGGGGGATTTTGTCAAAAGCCATTCCTGTTGGCGTAACCAGAAATGTGCACCGCTTCCGCTCTCTAGCTTTTTCCCATTTACCATGCGATTACAATTAAAATTTAAAATCCCAGCACGTGCAGTTGAAACACACCCGATCACATGGTGGAGGTTGCTTTTCAGTGGTGAGACCCACCGTTGGCTGGTATTGAGGCTGGTATGGCTGGGCTATAAAAGAGCCTCCTGGACAAACAGGGAGCGCCTGCATCACAGCCCAACTCAACAGCCCGTTAACATAAGACTTGAGGGCACAAATGTTTTTTTTCCAAAATTAAATTAAATTTGTAAGTATTTCACGTTATATTTCATTTCACTTTATTCGTGTGTGCATCATTGTTATTTGTTGGGACTGGCTTAGACAGAGAGCTAAATGTACCGGCACACCTCATGATTGGCACGAATTGATGGTTAAGGGGGGAGTTAGGGACATGCCCTTTATTGTGGAAGAGGAAAGGGGCAGAATCGTTTCAGAGCTGCCGGCCGCAGTGGTGGCTTTTCACGCCATATCGTCCCAAACCCAATGCATTCATTTTGCATTCCCGGGAAACACGTCATTTCCATGGCGGGTGGGCCCTCATTTGCCTACCACACCATCACCTCGCCCCTTCACCGTGCCAGGCACCATATTTGAGGCGCAGTCGCGCGCACACATCTCAGTGCTTTCAGCCTACGATTGCTGCACGGAAGGCGTAAGGCACAGCTCTGAAAGGCAAGAAGAGTGCAGCCGCCAGGTTCAATGGTGCGTCCCTCGAGTGCCTTTTGGATGCAGTGGAGGCTCGCCATGATGTCCTGTACCCCCCTGCTCAGGCTGCAGGATGGACAGCAACTTCACTAATCTGGCTTGGGAGGCAATGGCAGCGGTGGTCAGCACAAAAGCCCTGCAAAAGAGGACAGCCACCCAGTGCCACAAGAAGATGAATGATCTCCTCCGTTCTGCCAGGGTAAGTCACTCTTCTCATCACTCTCAACTCACACACTCACAAACCCATCACACATCCACAGGGCCCTCACTCACTGCCAGTTCAAGGGACATCGCCATTCACTCTCTCACACGAATATTCATTGTCCTCATCCCATCCATGGGACCGCTCACCACCCACACATGCCAGGCATACTTATCATCTGGCCTGGCAGGTATCTCGCTTATGCTTTCTCCATCTCTATTCATGCAGGATAAGCTGGCACACAACAAGAGGGAGAGGTCGCTGACCGGTGGAGGAATGCCTGACATCAAGGTCCTCAGGGACTTTGAAAGCAGAGTTATCCAGCCGGCTGGCGAAGATCTGGACCATTCCTGTGTTGACGGTGCTGCTCTACTAAGTGAGGATCCAGCAGTGCAACATCCATCAGACAACCATGCTGTGAGTGATGTGTCCTGTTTCACAGGGCACTGCCATGCACTAATTATCTCCCCTTGCTTTCGAGGTACATCTGGGAAGCTGCCAAGAGAGTCCATGACCCAGGGCCTCCAATCAAACCCCAAGGGAAGCTCAGAAGAGGGACCATCTGAAACCCTCCTGGAAGACCTATCACAGCCTCACCCACACCCCTCACCAATGCAGAGAAACACACCTCGGTGGGACCTAGTTTTAGAATAGCCTTGGGGTCACAGTATGGTGAGCACATTGCACTGTCTGATCAATAGCAGGCAGCGGCAGGGACTTCCCAGGTCCCAGGCACTCAGAGGACTTCTGGAGGCCAGGACTTTGCTGAGTCCAACTCAGATGACGAGCCTCTGGACTCAGTCACGTCGCAGTTGCTGGAGCTGCAAAGGCAAGCTCTGGAACATCAGGAAGGGATGTCCGCTGCACTCCTCAGGTTACAAGGCATGTGGGAGGAGCCCATCCACCTTCAGGCTGAGGCGATAGAGCTGGCACGCCAGCGCACTGAGGTCAACATTGGTAGGATAGCGGCTGCCATGGAGACCTTGGTCCAGGACATCGCTCCTGCATGCTGCATGGGCTGAACTCCATCACTTATGCCATAGTTGGCCTCCAACAGTGTGTATGTGAGAGGGATGAGGGGCAGCTTGATCTCATTCCAGCCACCCCTTCCCCTCAAGGAGTCAGCCAGGGGCCCTCGGGCACCCAAAGGGAGGAGGATCAGCGGGTGTACCGCCCCCTACCCCCCACCCCCCAGGGCCATCCACCCAGATGACTCCGGGAGTGTCCAGCCCACCTGAATCCCCTCTTCCTGTGACCTCAGCAGTTCCAGCTTCATAGGCCAAGGAGGGTGCCACTGCCACATAGCAGGACCCTGAAAGCAGGCCGGGGTCCTCCAGGTCTCAGCCCTACAAAGGATGCCCACCATGGTCATCACAGACAAGGTGCAGTAGTCAGCAGTCTGCCTCCACATTCACTTTGGACGTCCGGGGCACACTAAGGCATAGTGGCAGAGTTTGGACAGTTAAGAAGATGTATTTGTGCAGCCTGGGCATAGGTGTTAATCACTTGTACATACTGTTCACTGTTGTAAATAAACTCCGAAGAATGTCTCCCTGCCTATGGCTCCTTGTTCTGATGAGCTGTGTTTGTGTCACTCAGATATGAAACCTTTCTGCACAAGATAAAGGCAGGTGTCCCTGCCCAGGGCCTCTTCCCTGTGCTCTGTGCAGGACTTCAGGCCAAAGTGATGGTCCAGTTTCACACTCCCTGGTCACATTAGTGATGCCTGCACCTTGATGGTGCTTGTCATTGCTGCCAGAATGTCATGGGCAGGCGTCACAGAGTTCCATCATTCTCCCTGTGTGCTCTCAGCACCATTAAGGTGGGGCTGGCCTCCATCTCTTCAGTATCTGCGACCAGTGACACTGTGCTCCTGAAGTGCTCAGGTGCTCAAGGTGGACAAAGGATCAGGTGCTTTTAAAGTTTCATGGCTGCGTCTCTATGATATGACCCTGATCACAGAGCGCAAGCAAGCTGCCCGCAGCCAGACAGGAGTCAGACATTCACAGAGGCTGTGTAAAGATCTATGGAGTGTCCTCACTGCATGTCAAAGAACAAAGAACAAAGAAAAGTACAGCACAGGAACAGGCCCTTCGGCCCTCCAAGCCTGCGCCGGTCATATTGCCCGTCAACTAAAACATTTTGCACTTCTGGGGTCCGTATCCCTCTATTCCCATCCTATTCATGTATTTGTCAAGCTGCCTCTTAAACACCACTATCGTACCTGCTTCCACCACCTTCTATGCCAGCGAATTCCAGACAATCACTACCCTCTGTGTAAAAAACTTGCCCCGCACATCACCTTTATAGTTTTCTCCTCTCACCTTAAATCTATGTCCCCTAGTAATTGACTCTTCCACCCTGGGAAAAAACTTCTGACTATCTACTCTGTCCATGCCACTCATAATTTTGTAAACTTCTGTCAAGTCACCCCTCAATCTCCGTCGGTCTAGTGAGAACAATCCAAGTTTCTCCAACCTCTCCTCATAGCTAATAACCTCCAGACCAGGCAGCATACTGGTAAACCTCCTCTGCACCCTCTCCAATGCCTCCATATCCTTCTGGTAATGTGGTGATCAGAATTGCACGCAATATTCCAAGTGTGGCCTAACCAAGGTTCTATACAGCTGCAGCATTGACTTCCCAGCTTTTATACTCAATACCCCTGCCAATAATGGCAAGCATGCCATATGCCTTCCTGACTACCTTATCCACCTGCGTTCAGTGACCTCTAGACCTGTACACCCAGATCCCTCTGCCCATCGATGCACATAAGGGTTCTGCTGTTTACTGTGTAATTCCTGCCTGTATTAGACCTTCCAAAATGCATTACCTCGCATTTGTCCGGATTAAACTCCATCTGCTATTTCTCTGCCCAAGTCTCCAACTGATCTATATCCCGTTGTATCCTTTGACAATCCTCTTCACTATCTGCAACTCCTCCAACCTTGGTGTCATCTGCAAACTTACTTATTAGTCCAGTTACATTTTCCTCCAAATCATTTATGTATACCACAAACAGCAAAGGTCCCAGCACTGCTCCCTGCGGAACTCCACTAGTCACAGCGCTCCATTCAGAAAAGCACCCTTCCACTGCTACCCTCTGTCTTCTATGACCAAGCCAATTCTGTAACCATCCTGCCAGCTCACCTCTGATCCCATGCGACTTTACCTTCTGTACCAATCTGCCATGAGGGACCTTGTCAAAGGCTTTACTGAAATCCATGTATATAACATCCACTGCCCTTCCATCGCCGATCATCTTTGTCACTTCCTCGAAAAACTCGATCAAGTTAGTGAGACACGACCTCCCCTTCACAAAACCATGCTGCCTCTCACTAATACGCCCATTTGCTTCCAAATGGTAGTAAATCCTGTCACGAAGAATCTTCTCCAATAATTTCCCTACCACTGACGTAAGGCTCACTGGCCTGTAATTTCCTGGATTATCCCTGCTACCCTTCTTAAACAATGGAACAACATTGGCCATTCTCCAGTCCTCTGGGACCTCACCCGTAGCCAGTGAGGATACAAAGATTTCTGTCAAGGCCCCAGCAATCTCCTCCCTTGCCTCCCTCAGTACTCTGGGGTAGATCCCATCTGGCCCTGGGGACTTATCCACCTTAATATTCTTCAAGACGCCTAACACCTCCGCTTTTTTGATCTCAACGTGATCCAGACTATCTACACACTCTTCCCTAGACAAATCGACCACTAAGGCCTTCTCTTTGGTGAATACTGATGAGAAGCATTCATTCAGTATCTCTCCCATTTCTTCTGGCTCCACACACAGATTCCCACCTCTGTCCCTGAGTGGGCCCACCCTTTCCCTGGCTACCCTCTTTCCCTTTACATCTGTATAAAAGGCCTTGGGATTTTCCTTATTCCTGGTTGCCAGTGACTTTTCATGACCCCTTTTAGCCCTCCTGACTCCTTGCTTAAGTTTCTTCCTACTTTCTTTGTATTCTCCATGGGCTTCATCTGTTCCCAGTCTTCTAGCCCTTATGAATGCTTCCCTTTTCTTTTTGACTAATCTCACAATATCCTTCATTATCCAAGGTTCCTGAAACTTGCTTATCCTTCATCCTAGCAGGAACATGCCGGTCCTGAATTCTTATCAATTTACGTTTGAAAGCCCTCCACATGTCAGTTGTTGATTTGCCCTCAAACATCCACCTCCAGTCTAGATTCCTCAGTTCCTGCCTAATATTGTTATAATTAGCCTTCCCCCAATTAAGCACCTTAACCCGAGGACTCCTGTTTTCCTTATCCACCAGTACCTTCAAACTTACTGAATTATGGTCACTTTTCCTGAAATGCTCTCCTACTGAAACTTCGACCACCTGGCCGGGTTCATTCCCTAATACCAGGTCCAGTATTGCCCCTTCCCTAGTTGGACTATCTACATATTGTCTCAGGAAGCCCTCCTGGATGCACCTTACAAATTCTGCACCATCCAAATCCCTAGCACTAAGTGATTCCCAGTCAATATAGGGAAAGTTAAAATCACCCACCACTACAACCCTATTGCTCTTACATCTTCCCAAAATCTGCCTACATAACTGTTCCTCAATCTCCCGCCGGCAATTGGGAGGCCTATAGTAAACCCCCAACATTGTGACTGCACCCTTCCTATTCCGGAGCTCTACCCATATTGCCTCGCTGCATGAGCCCAATGAGGTGTCCTCCTGTGGTACAGCTGTGATATTCCCTGTAACCTGCAGTGCAACTCCCCCACCTCTTCTACATCCCTCTCTATCCTACCTGAAACATCTAAATCCTGGAACGTTTATCTGCCAATCCTGTCCATCCTTCAACCAAGTCTCTGTAATAGCAATAACATCATAATCCCAAGTACTAATCCAAGCTCTTAAGCTCATCTGCCTTGCCTGTTATACTTCTCGCATTGAAACAAATGCATTTCAGACCCCCAGTCCCACTGTGTTCAGTAATTTCTCCCTGCCTGCCCTTCCTCTTAGTCCTACTGGCCATATTCACTGGTTCCCAGTCCTTTATTTCACTTGCATGATCCTTCAGCAATCGAGGATCATCATGATCCTTCTGCAATCGAGCGACTACTAGAGCCTCCTCTGCATCTCCATGACTGGAGCATTATCACGGAGGGTATGTACACAGCCATAAGCCAGACTGGAGTCAATCACAGGTGCAATGTGAGGATCTTATGGTGTTTCCTTACTGCATGCCATCATCATCCTCCTCAAATCTAGCAGCTATGAGGGTCTCCCGAGCACGCCTGCCTTGTCGGGCCAGTGCGAGGGCCTCATCGCCAGCGTGGTCGCCTTCGGAACCTCATCACTGTCGATGACCTCCTCATCGGAGGAGACCTCCAGCTCCTCCATCTCCTCCTCAGCCAGCTCCTCTCCTTGTTGCAGTGCCAGGTTGTAAAGGGTGCAGCAGGTAACGACGATGCATGACACCCTCTGTGGACTATATTGCAGGGCTCCACCAGATCGGTCCAGACACCGGAATCTTATTTTCGGCATCCTGATGGTCTATCCATCAAGTTGCAAGCTGCAGCATGAGCCTCATTATACCTTCACTCTGCTGCAGTCTGAAGCCACCACACGGGTGACATCAGCCATGTCCACTGTGGGTAGCCCTTGTCCCCGAGGAGCCATTTCTGCAGCCTCTGTGGACCCTGGAAGACGTCAGGGATCTGTGACCGACTGAGAATGTAGGAGTCGTGGACACTCCCTGGGAACCGTGCACAGACCTGCAGGATGTGTTTGTGCTGGTTGCACAGCAGCTGCACATTCAGTGAATGGAATCCCTTGAGGTTGACATAGTTGATCCCCAATGGAGATCTGAGCACCACGTGAATGCAGACGACGGCACCCTTCACCTGTGGGAAACCTGAGATCTGGGCAAATCTAATCACTTATATATCCTGGCTCCCTTGGTCCAGGGTGAAATGCACAAAGCTGTGTGCCCTCACGAAGATGGCATTCATGACCTCATTGATGCACTTGTGGATGGCGGCTTGTGATATCCCACAGAGGTCGCCTGTGGAGCCTTGAAAGGAGCCACTGGCATAAAAATTGAGGCCGTGGTCACTTTCACAGCCACTGGCAGTGGATGCCCTCCATGTCCCCTTGGCGCCTGCAGTAAGTGGCAGATGCAACCAACCAGTTCCCTAGATATGTGCAGTCTTTGGCGACACTGGTTCTCGGTCATCTGCAGGAATGAAAGGCGGTGTCTATAAGGCCCCGGTCTAGCTAGGCGCCGACCAGCAGCTTGCTGTGGCCCTTTATCAGAGTGTGCGGCAACACAAGCTGCCTCTTCATCCTAAAGGTGCTGTTCCTCTCTCTGCGCAGCCAGGTGCCTCTGTCACTCTCTTCTCCGTTGTCTCCTCTCTCTGTAAGCCACGACGCATACAGCTAGGTCACCAGGCTCCATGCTCCTCATGTACTCCTCCTGCAGGATGAAAGACACACATGGGTTAGCTTGGGTATATTTTGAACCTCTCTTGGTTAAGTCTGAAGGCCCCTCAACACATCCCAGAGAGTGCTGGCCACCACCTGGTTGGCCAGAGTTCAGTGCACTGCATGGCTGCCCGAAACCCCAACCCTACTTCACCTGACCGATTGGCAGCAGCTTTGCCCATTGGACTGCATGCTATGCTCTTAGCTCAGGTGCAGGCATTCTCCTAACGCACACTGCAAATCTGCACTGTTAGCTTGAACCATGGGGGAGACTGGTCCAAACCTGAATGATGACTTTGCAAGGGGCTGTGAGCGCCTCCACCAGTGACTGCTCCACGACAGCTTTAGCAAGTACAATGTGCCCAGTCATCCAACTGCTCTGCAGTTCACTGAAATGCTCATTAGTTTATAGCTGTGCCCAAGAAGTGAAAAGCTCTGGTGCACTTGGTGGCACATGCATGCCTCTGCATTGCTTGAGTGGCAGATAAGCTAGAGGCCCGACTTCACGCAAGCTGAATGTGAACTGTCTCAGCTGCAGAGGAATACTCACTTTATACAAGGTTTGCCTAATGGGTAGCCATTTCCCATCCCACCACCCCGCATGTGCTTGTGCATTACCTACAACCGCAAGGCAGCCCTTGCCCCCATGCCTCCAATGCGCCTCATCCTAGAAGTCCAACAGGCAACCCAGGCAAGCACTTTGCTACGTTACTGTGTACTCACCTCCGCGTTCCTCTCAAAGTGCAGCCTGTCAAGTGCACACCTTATATATGCTGTTGTGAAACACATCGGATCACGCCAGTGTGGGTGTGCGATCCAGCATAGGAAGATGATTCCCGCAGGCTGGTCTTATAATAACATACACATGCATTACAATGAGGTTCCCTATGTCCAATGGCGGGAAACGCGGCCCTCCATCTACAGGCTGAGCAGACGATTGCAAACTGGTTTCATGACGCTGTGAAATCGATTTTTGGCCTACTCGGCATACTGTCCACTCACGCCACCGAGCATGCCTGACGCTAGCAGGCACGGACAATTTCGCCTAAGAACTCAGACCTTCTGACTCAGATGTACACTGCAGGATGTGTTATGGGACCCCTTGGAGGTCCCAACACAAGGAGTCTATGGGGATTGCCCAGGAAATTTCAACTTCCAATGTGAAATACCCTGCGTCCGGAACTCTCCGAAAATGTTTCCAACTCTGAGTTTGAGTCAGAGACCTCGGACAGTTCCGACTCACTTACCTGGATAGTTACTCAGGAAATGTTAGATAGGCAAATAGCCACGTCTAACTCCTGGGTAACTATACAACTGACACCCCTGACTCCCCACTGACTCCCCACCAACTCCTCCCCTGATCCATTGCCCCCACTGACCCCCTCACTTTCGCCCGACCTTCTAACTCCCCCATGACCCTCTGACTCCCTACCCAACTCTCCGACTCCCCACCCAAACCTCTGACTTTCCACCTAACCCTCTGAGTCCCCACCCAAACCTCTGACTCCCCACCCAAGCCTCTGAACCCCCACACAAACCTCTGACTCCTCACCTAACCCTCCAACTCTCCTGACCCTCTGACTCCCCCCAACCCTCCGACTGCCCCGGCCCTCTGACTCCCCAACCCTCCAACTCCCCCAACCCTCCGCTTCCCCTCCCAACCCTCCGACTCTCCTACTCGCCCCCGACCCTCCGACTCCCCTGGCCCTCTGGCTCCCCCCAACCCTCTGACTTTATCTTGAATGTAGGATATAATTAAGAAAGGTTTTACGCTAATGAGTATTCATGGCATGCAGATGTAGTACAAGTAGGAACCCACTACAGGACGGTGCGAGGTTCCACATGCTGCAAACATACTGTGTCTTGATCTCTGCATCTCAAGAAGCCATCGTGTAAATTGAGGTTTCGCATCCCGCCTACTTAAACACACTACGTTTCCTGCCCTTGCAAGCTCCATAAAATCCCCCACCACTCCCAAGTTTTCAAACAGTCTGGCTCAGCCTCAGACAATTACCAAGGAAAGGGATGGGGTTGGTAGTTATGGAATGGAGCTTGTGACGGAGATCAATGACAATCACTTTGGTCTTCCCAATGTTAAACTGGTGGAAATTTCTTCTCACCCAGTACTAGATGTCAGCTAAGAGTAAGACAATTTAGAGACAGTGGAGGAGTTGAGGCAAGTGCTGGTGAGGTCGAGTTGGGTGTCATCAGTGTCCATGGGGAAACTGCCGCTGTGTTTTTGGATGACATCACCAAGGGGCATCCTGTAGATGAGAAATAGTTGGGGTCCTGGGATAGACCCTTGGAGGGCACCAGAGTTAACAGTGTAGGAGCAGGTAGGAAAACCTTTGCAAGTGGTTCTGTAGCTAAAATTGGATGGATAAGAATGGAATCAGGCACGTGCAGTTCCACCCAACTAGATTTGAGTGGAAAGCTGTTGGAGGGTGATGGGTAATCAATCACGTTAAAGGCCGCTGACAGGTCGAGAATGATGAGAGCCTTTGTAACAGTCCCACTGGACGCCATTTGTGATGTTGGTATGAACCATTCTGGTATTGTGGCAGTGGTGTAAACCCAATTAGAGGGATTCAAACACAGAGCGCTGGGAAAGATGAGCATGATTTGCATGGCAACTACACACTACAAGGACCTTGGAGAGGAAGGGAGGTTGGAGATGGGATGGTAGCTTATAAAGACAGTGGGGCCAAGGGGTTTTTTTGAGGAGAGGGGTGCTGACAGCAGGTTTGAAGGGATGGGGACAATATCTGAAGAAAGTGATACGTTAATAATATCAGTTAACATGGGAGCCAGATAGGAAGTTGGGTGGTCAGCAGTTTAGTGGGAATAAGGCTGAGAGAGCAGAAGTTAGGCCTCATGGACAAGATGAACTTAGACAGGGAATGATGGGAGATAAGAGAGAAACTAGAGAATAATGTGAGTGCACGGCTGGGGCAAGGGGGAATCTTTAGAGGAAGTTTAGTCCAATGGGCTAGAAGAAGGCAGGGATGGGGCAGAGGCAGGTGATCAGTTGGCCTCCAGCTTGGTAACAAAGAAATCCAAGAGTTTCTTATACTTGTCACTGGAGATGAGGGTGGAGGAGACAGCGGAGAGGCCTTAAGCAGATTGTTTACAGCAGAGAAAAGAAGCAGGATGGTTATTTCAGGATGATCCTGGATTAGTGAGCAGTTTTAGCAGATGAGAGCAGGGTCCAATATTGCTTTATGTGGGCCAACCAGATCTTGCAGTGAATGGCTGGACCAGTTGTCCACAATATCTGTTCAAGTCCACATCCCTTGATCTTAAGGGAATGGAGAGTATGGAGCAAAGTCAGGTAAATGGAGTTGAGGTGCAAATAATCCATGATCCAACTGAATGTCAGAAAAGGCTCAAGGGTCTGCTGCGATGATGGTCTTCATTCTAGAGTTAGCCAAAAGAGGCAGTAATCTTCTATGTAGAACAGTATCTCAAATAGTAGGCCTCAATCTGTGTTTGACTTTCTATGCTCTCTGCACACTCTCTCTCTCTCTGTTTAGTATTCTCTATTCCCCACTCAATTAACAATAAAGTACGGCACTATTCTCTATCATTTGGTACGGAAGTCAACAATTGTACAGAATTTGTGCAGGTGTTGTGCTGCCATTGGAGTTGAGTGTGTTTCTCCCAGTTGTGAGTGTGGTTTTTATATCACCACAAACCTTTATGTTTCACTCAGAGTAATTTTTCACTATTACCTCATTTGGTTCTTTTGAAAGGGATAAGCCATTAATCTGGTGTTAACCTCTAAAACCAATAGTGGTTCTGCTGCCAAAATGCTGGTAGGAAGCCAGCAGATGTCACTGGAAAATGGGAACAATCAGGTTGCACTGGGTCTCTATCATTTTGGGATTTTCCAGCCAGGAAAGATTGTGCAGGGAGCAGGATCTCACCCTGTCCTTACCGGGCAAATGAGGGCAAGGAAACTCAAATTGGACTGGAAGCTGGCATTCCACGTGAAGCAAGGCATACCAGTCTCCAGATGGGCATAAGATGGGGCATAATTCTTTAAAAGATATTATTGGATTGGCCTATCTTGTACAGGGGATCAAAGGAAACATGGCAGGTCTGGGAAAAGGAGTAGGCAACTGCCTTCAAGGATGGGCATGTGCTGGATTTCCCAGCTCCATGGAGCAGGTGAACAGCAGAAATGCAACTGCAGTGGCATGACACCCACTAGCCACAGTACAAATCAGATGCCCTCCTATTAATACTGCCAGGGCCAGACCTGGAAATCACCAGTGGGTGCAAACCTGTAGATTTTTAATCTTTTAAAATTTTTATTTGTCCATTGGTTATACTTTTAATATTTTAAGGAATCCGAAAGACAGCTTTATAATTCTGATTTCCATCCATTTACTTGTGACATCCAAATTCTACTCCTCTTAATTACATATCTAACCATTATTTAATGCATTCTGCAGTTAATGCAGAATAAACTATGAACCAGGCCTTCCTTTCACAAATATGGAATGAACCCAAATATGTGTACCCATTTTTACTCATCATGGGTCCCAGGAGCAATGTTTCCAGCAACCATTGTAGAGCCAGCCATAATTTACGCAGCTCAATTAAATATCCACTAGTGATTTAGTATTGTGACTTCCATATAACAATGGAGTACTGCACTGAGTTGGTGATTGGGGTTTGGAATTTGGAAATCCACCCTTTAAGAAGACAAGAATGACTGAAGATTGCAGAAGCATCATGTTATCTTTTAAAATCTTTAAAACATAGCATCACCCCTATGGTAGGTATGTTGTGTTTAATCAGCATATAAGAGCTATAATATACCATATTGGTGCTGGTCGATCCTGTGTTTCAAAGATTTAAAAAGATAACATCGTGCCTCTGCAAAAACTTGACAAGTAGCGAGTATTGGTCCAGATCAGGCAGGACAGCTGGCATCTGTTCTTTTCCTTTCTACATTTCAACATTGACAACACTTCACAAATACTTCATTAGCTGTAAAGCACTTTGAGACGTCTAGTGGGTTGTGATAAGTGTGTATGTATGTATATATAAAATATATATATATATATATATTCAAGTCTTTCTTTTTTTTCTTTCTCTTTTCATCTCAGTGCCTGGTTTCTTCTCAAAGACTTTTTGAGCAGCCCAAGAGTGTTGGACAAAAGTTAACATGGATAAGCTCTTGAGAGTCTTCTTCTTCACTATCTGTTGAACTCAGAGCCCTTCCAAATTTTATCTTTTATACCTTTTATCAGTGATGCACCTGGGATTCATTATTGACAAGGCCTTGTTGTCCTCTAAAGGTTCCCCTTTAATATAAGGTGCCACACAGTAAATTGAGTTCTTTGTTTAAACCATGAAGAAAAGCCCACCCTTGTCATGCCCTTAGAGCAAGCTAAGGATTGTTTCTCCATGACCAGTTCCATGCTGTTTCCCTGCTCAGTTTCATGGTTCTTTCGGGAGACACCAGTCTTCAAACTTACTAAGTTAGCAATCCCTTTGTTCATTTCTGCCTGTTATCTTTTGTATAAGCTTTGAGCTGTTCATTGACCAACTAACCAGTTCGACTGTTCTATTTTCTTCTCAAGCTATTTTACCTTTGATTGATTCACTAAGTTTACAAAAACACCTCCTATTCTATTTTTCACACATTGGTTAACCTATTTATTTTAGCTAACAGCTTTGCTGGACACGGTTAAAAGATAATCCTAACACAACTTTATACTATTGTTGTTTATTTAGACATCTACCCAGTTACTCTTCCGCTGCAGCAGAGGTATGACCTGGCCATGCCCTGTCTTCTCAGCTTTTGGTTTCCCTGCAGCTGGGGCAATTGTCATAAATCAAAATATTCATTCCACTTGTTTCTAGTGAGATGTAAATTACAGCATTAATGTAGCCCTCCACCCTATTCCAAGCTAAATATCAGAGGCAGCTTAAGAAGGAGTGGACATTGCAAGGTGGCTCAAAAGAAGACAATAAAAATTCAATGAAACCGACTTTCAGCTGAGATGAAAGATGCTGGTTTGTCATAAAAACCTACAAACGCCCTTTGGAGAATGGAACCTCCCAGCCCTGCCTGGTCTACATGGGCAGGTTTTCCCGGTCGGCGAGCAGAGGCGGGAGCCGTTCGCTGATGCGTAAAATGACGCGGGCATATATCGGGCAGGCGTCCTGACGTCACCCCGCATCATTTAGATTTTCAGTCCGGCGGGCGCCAGCCGATTCAGTTGCGTGCCCGCTGAACTGTCAACAGCCTATTAAGGCCATTAAAAAACTAATTAACCTCATTGATGGACCTGCCCGTCCAACCTTAAGGTTGGCGGGTGGGCCGGGAGCCCAGGCGGGCCTCAGAAAAAGCATGAAACCTCATCCACGGGCGGGATGAGGTTTCATAAGGGTCTTTAAATTTTTACAAAAGGTTTCAATAAAAGTTATGGACATGTCCCAACTCATGTGACAGTGTCACATGAGGGGGCATATGCGAGGAAATTTTTTAAACCTCTTTATATAAAGTTTTAACCTGGAGGTGATCCCCCTGAGGCAGCACTTTGCTTCAGGGAGATCTGTGCACTCTTTCACGCGCATGCATGGAAAAGCGCACTCCCAGCTGAGGGAATCCCCCCCCTCCACTGCCTGCACAGGGATCGCATAACGCCTTAATTGGCCCACCCACGTAAAATGGCAGGGGGCACCGATTGTAGGCCAGCCCACACGCGTCCGCTCCCACTCTTCCCCACCGACGGGGGTAAAATGTATGTCCATGAGACTCCTATTCAGTACTATGTGAATGATTGTAAATAGCCTTGGTGTGAATCAAAGGACTAATATATGTTGCCTTGACTATGTTGATGACTCACAAGAACCACTTTTCTTAAATGGGTTTGGATTCAAACTGTTGAATGAAACTTGCATTTATAATGGTTATTATCACCTTGCTCAAATAAGACAAACCTTTGGTTCTCTTTTCTCCCTAAATCTTGTGCCTTTACGAAAATTATGTGTGGTTCGACCTTCAATGAACATCACATGCCATGAAGTTCTGGAACATAAATTTCTGCATATGACTGATTATTCAAGTTCTTGACTTTGGTGGTGCAGATATGATTTCTGGCAGATGTTTACTCAGTACTTCCACTGCAGGAAAAGATAGACAATTGGCAAAATATTCACTCTGGTTATACATTCACAACATCCAACAGTTGGAATAAGGATGAAATTAATAAAGGCCTGGAAGTACATTGTCTGTAATCGCTATTATCCTGGAGATGGTGTGAAGCACAAGAGAACTTAAGAAGGAAGAAGTTTGAACATTTTTAAGTTCAACACTAAATAGTTTGAAGATTGTCACTGTCAGATGAGCACCATGCATGTCAACAATTTTATCATTGTGCATTTAATGTAGAAAAATGTCAAAATGTGCCATCAAACGTAATGCTAAAGAAAGAGATATTAGGTAACCAAAGCCTTGGTCAAAGAGTTGAGTTTTAAGGAGGCCCTTCAGATAGGATGGAGAGATAGAGATGCAAGGGTTTAAAGTGAAGCCAATGCAGCCTTTCATGCTGGGATGAAGGGAAGAGGAATGCACTGGAGTAAGCATCACAGAAACAGGAAATTTGGAAGAGAGCGTTTTTAGGACAGTAGGAGATTATAGAGATGGGGAAGGCCAATACTATGAAAGGATCTAAACAAGAGGGTGAGAAATTTAAATTTGAGGTATTTTGGGACCGGGGGTCATTGCAGGTCAGTGAGGGCAGGGTGATAGATGGACAAGACTCAGTACAGGATAAGATATGAACAGCATCATTTTGGCTGAGCTGAAGTTTATAGATGGTAGAGGATGGGAGACCAGCCAGGAGAGCATTGGAACAATTGAGGCTAGATGACAAAACCATGAATGAGGGTTTCAGCAGCAGAAAGACTGAGGCAGGAGTGGAGGAGGGCAAGGTGACTGATGTTGAAGTCGGCAATGTTTTACTTGGAGACGATATGTGGTTGGGAACTCAATATGGGGTTGAATAGATTGTTGAGGTTGCCAAGAAAGTTGCAAGTCTGAGATTTGCAGGACATGGAGAGGAATTGTTGGTAAGGGGTCGATGTTTGTGATGAGAGTTGTTGATGATGGATGCAGTCTTCATAACACTTAACTAGAATTTATTTTAGCTTATCCAAAACCGAGCATTGGACAAATAGTCTGGCAACACAACCTACTAGAAATCTTAATAACATCTACATTGTTTAAGTATAGTTTTATAATTTGCTCAGAAGAAATGAGAATCAGAATGGATTGCCAAACTTCTGATCAGAAATAAATTATTTCACTAAATATTGAATTCCCACTATATATAAAAGCACATTCAAATTGCTGTGAGTTGATGAGTTGCACTTAAATTGTCTGGACAGATATATTTTCACATGGAAATAAGCTTTGAACTGTGGAAATCATTTAAAGGAAAGTTTATACTTTCTCAGTTTTATCAATCATACTATCTGTACTAAATCACTATACTGTTACAATTAAAATTACAAGTCATAGCCTGGTTACTGTGACAACACATTGACCCAGAATTTGCTGGAGTATTTGATGGAGTTGAGAATCCCATGGTGTGCCCCATTAGTCAGGCCTATTCTTTACCCTTCAGATCAAAAAATAGTTCTGTTGCAAGTGGCTGGAAGTGCAAGCTGATAACTCATTGAATATTGCACAGTGTTCAGTTCCATTTGCAACTCCTCAGATAACAAAGCAGTCCATGCCCGCATGCAGCAAGACCTGGACAACATTTAGACTTGGGCTGATAAGTGGCAAGTAACATTCATGCCACACAAATGCCAGGCAATCATCATCTCCAACTAGAGAGAATCTAATCATCTCCTCTTAACGTTCAACAGCATTAACACCACTTAATCCCTAACCATCAACATCCTGGGGGTTACCATTGACCAGAAATTTAAATGAATTGGACCAGCAATATAAATACTGTGGCTATAAGAGCAGATCAGAGGCTGGGAATTCTGCGGTGGGTAACTCACGTCCCAACTCCCCAAAGCCTGCCCACCATCTACATAGCACAAATATTAAGGAATACTCTCCACTTGGATGGCCAAGTTTGGGAACATTTCTGATTCTCATTTCTTCTGAACAAGTGATAAAACTATAATTAAACAGTGCAGTTGTCATTAGTATTTCCAGTAGATTCTGTTGTCAGACTATTTGTCCAAAATTCAGCTGTGGTTGACAACACTCAAGAAAATCGACACCATCCAGGACAAAGCAGCCTGCTGACTGCCACCTCATCCACCATCGCCGACATTCACTCCCTCCACCACTGCTGCACAGCATCTGCAGTGTGTATTATCTACAATTTACTACTATTAACTTGCACAGCTGCAAGTTGACAAGGCTCCTTTGACAGCACTTTTAAAACACCGATCTCTACCACCTGGAAGGACAAGGTCACGGGAACAACTAAATCACCATCCTGACATGGAACTATGTCGTTTTTCAATATATCAGCGCTCTCTTTTCATACAGTATAAACTGTTGTCCCTTTGAGATTTGGTAGTCTTGCTAATTTGCCCTGATAAGTGCAAGGTGAAAATGTCTCTTTTTTTTCAGCAAACTATATTGCTTTTCATTCATTGTTGCTGAGTCCAAAACCTGGAACTGT
Source organism: Cetorhinus maximus (assembly GCF_964194155.1). Taxonomy (NCBI): domain Eukaryota; kingdom Metazoa; phylum Chordata; class Chondrichthyes; order Lamniformes; family Cetorhinidae; genus Cetorhinus; species Cetorhinus maximus. The sequence goes on along the minus strand of NC_135896.1, from coordinate 32,328,991 downwards.
CTCCCTAACAGCACCATGCATGTATCTACACCACATGGACTGCAGGGGGTTGGCTCACTATCAACTTCTCAAGGACAATTAGGGATAACCAACAAATGCTGGCCTTGCCAACGATGCTCACGTTCTGTGAATGAACAAAAAGGAAAATAAAATAACTGCTCTCCACCACTCTCCATCCTCCCTGGACGACATACATGGGGCTTCTGGGGGCTACCTTTTTTTTATTCTTCACAGGATGTGAGCATTGCTGGCTAAGCCAGCAATTATTACCCATCTATAAGTGCCCTTGAGAAGGTGGTGGTGAGCCATCTTCCTGAACTGCTCTAGTCCATGTGTTGCAGGAACAACCACAATACTGTTAGGAAGGAAGTTCTAGGATTTTGACCCAGCAGCAGTAAAGGAACAGTGATATAGTTCCAAGTCAGGGTGCGTGACTGTTATGACCGATGCAGTTGGTAAAGTGGAGTTATTGAAAAATCCCAGAGGCAAACTTTAAATAAGTTTAAATAACCTATAATTTTAAGTGTTATGTTTGAGATGCAACTCTAAATTCAGGAATCAGACCCCCAGTTCTCGAGGTTTTAAATTAAACTAAATGAAACATTTTATTAATTTACACAGGTTAAAATATATGTACACATGGCTACACATTACCACTATCATAAATTTTAACAAATTCCCAAACTAATCTCCATTAAGGCAACAGCAACTCATAGGAGAGAATTTTCTCCCCTTTGTGGGGGGGGGTTGTGTGGGGCCAGGTGGGCACGGGTGGGCACGGACACGATCAGCGCCCCCGATTGGGGCCGTGCCGTCATTTTACATGGGCGGGCCAATTAAGGCTCGCCCAGTGTGACGTGCGCCCGGAAGCGCTATGCGCTCCCTGTGCGGGCGGTGGGGTTAGGGTTCCCTGAGTCGAGTTCACTGTGCGCGCAAAAGAGCACAGAAATCTCCCTGAGGCACCTCTGGGAGATCAGCTTTACGTTTTGAAAATTTTAATAAAGAAAAAGAAATTAAGATGTCCCCTCATGTGACAGTGTCACATGAGCTGGGACATGTCAATGAACTTTAATGAAAAAATTTATTTAATTTATAAACCCTTCATGAAACCTTATCCCGCCCGTGGATGAGGTTCCATGAAAAATGCAAAGGCCGCCTGGGCTCTTCGCCTGCGACCAACCTTAAAGTTGGATGGGCAGCTTTTTTAACAACCTTAATTAGTTAATCAATGGCCTTAACAGTCCTGCGCGTCTGCCGAACTGAAAATCTAATGATGCGCGGTGACGTCGGGATGCATGCCCGACGCCACCCCTCGTCATTTTACACTTCGGCAAGCAGGCCCCGCTCACCGAGCCGAAAATTCTCCCCATAGACTTAACTGGAAACCAGGCAAAGCATTTTCACCTTACAGATTCAGAATGAGGTTCTATTCATTGTAGGGCCGGTTGGACCAGTTGGAGGCTTACAGCTGCCTTTTGATCTCACATTGCCTCTGCTCTACACCCGAAATCTGCTGAAGTTATACTTACCACCACTGATTGAATTCAAATTCTCGTTGTCTCACCAGCCTCTTTGAACTTCATCTTTTAACAACAAAACCCCTTCCATACTATCAATTTTATTAGTAATATAAACATATTGCTTGGTAGCTGCTAGAATGGCATCAGTTTTCATCTCACTTTTTGAATGCTTGATTCAAAAAATGCAAATGCACGCTATCTCCCTTACATATCAAAATTAGTACCCATCAAAGCATCCAGGCTAGCTGGCTTTAATCCAATTAAGACACACCTACAGGCTAAACCTCTATTTTAAAAGAAAAATATTTTCCAAAATATTATATACATTAATAGCTTCATGACAGTGACCTGGTGGGGAACTTGTGGTTGATAGTGTTCCCATGCATCTGCTGCCCTTGTCCTTCTAGGTGGTAGAGGTTGCGGGTTTGGAAGGTGTTGCTGAAGATCCCTTGGTGGGTTGCCGCAGTGCATCTTGTATATGATACACACTGTTCCCACTGAGTGTTGCTGGTGGAGGGAGTGAATGTTGAAGGTGAGCCGAGGTGTCCCTCCTTGAGGAGTTGTAGTTTCAGGTAGTATGGGCCAGACAGGCACCCAAAGATGCACTCATAATGGCACTGTGTTTGCATATTTTGCAGTGATTTAAATAGTCAAGTATCCCAGCATGCTTTGCTCTAGCGTATTAGCCAGATGGTGAATGTGAAGAATAAGGAAGTTGAGTTTTGTCTCTGCATGTGAACTAAAAAAGTTTGGGAGCTAATAAGCAGAGAACTCATAATACCCAATTCAAGAATATCCAGCAACCAGATAACCGGTGCACTTGCTAAGGCATCAAGATGCTGCAGTAACTGATGCAGGTTTGGAAGCTATTCAACACTATAAGGTCATGAGAAATAGATAAAAGGAGAGACAATAACAAGCCTGTAAGACAGAGTTGGAGGCCAAAGAGATTTGGATGTTTCATAAACAAGCTAACATGGTATCAGCTTGGTAGGATGATAGAACATGACTGTTGTGAGTATGTGCATGCTGATTAATATGCAAGTAGAACCTGATCACTTCAAAAGTTATAGCAATCTAGTGGACACTTGAAACTCCTTCAGCCTTAACTCTTGCCCACAATGGTTACAAGCCTGATCATCCTGAACTTTTTTGGAAGAAACCCAGGGTATTAATTGCTTGTCTTTTAATGAAATACTGTAGACCAGTGGAATGAGAACATCATTGTTATTAGTTAATGTCTATTAAAACTTGTTATTTAAAATCACTTGGGTCTGAATCATGCAGAGACTATTGTTGTAGGACTAAGAACCTTTTGTTGCAACAGTGACTTTCAGAAATCTGATAACACACTGTACATGAGGTGCTTCAATGGGGTCAGAAATGGATGGCAGCAACAGGTGCCCCCCTAGTGCTACTGCCATGAACATGGCTCACACAATTTCAGGGCCTAGATAGGATAGCATCCAGTTATTTTGTATTTGCCATTTGTGTCCACTACAGGTGGCTTTTAGATAGAGGAAGACATTTCCATCATCGTCCCCACTCATTTTTACCCTTAGAATTACACACAATGGGGCAATTTTGACTTTGGTCAATAGAAAATAGCCAATATCCCATTCACTGGAAATTAGAATTGTGAGAAAAATGTAATGGGTGGCTGAATCAATATCAGTTATTTAGCAATATAACCCAGAGTTTAAATTACTCCGAGCTCTTTCCTTTCACATCTTGCTGGTGTGTGGTAGCTTGTGTATGAAAATAGAAGATACAAATATATCACTGTTGATGTAAAAGCATATTCATGCATAGTGCATATGACCTTAAACATAATTTTTATACATTCCTTTTTTTCAGTCAGCCCCAGATATAGGCCACAGTGGCTAGGGGTAAAAATTGGTTAAGGGAAGGGAGAGGCAGAAGGAAATTGTGGTAATTTGATTAAGCACTTCATCTGTGAGTAAAGTTTAATGGCAAGCCAGCTGCCAAACTGTATGCTACATTAGAAATTAGTCCAGATTAGTTTTAGCCAACTGTAAACATTGGCACTTAGGCTATGTATGGGTCATTTCGTATTCCAAAAGGAAGTTGGATTTAGGAAATTACTTGCCAATCTGATGTCTTTCTTGAATAGTAAATGCAGTACTAGATCACAAGAGACTGTCTATCCCCAAGAAGTGATTTCAAAACAACAAAAACTGCTAATATATGCATTAGCTGAGACAAGCTTCCTCAACCACAGACATTCTGCTTTACAACAAAAGGGCTAATTGGTGTGGCAAAGTGATTATGGGCAGATAAACAAAGAGCTATGAATACTTCTTTGATAATGGCCAGTTTAGCTGGGTGCTGAAACTGACCTGAGAGAATGAATGCCCTGGCAGAGAGATTGACCTAATTATTCTGAATGGCAGAGGTTGACTTTTAAATGCCCATTATGGAGCCACATATATTCCAATTATTATGTTACTCTAAATAAATTACTGAATTTCTGTAATTGATTTTAACGCCATTTAGAAAATAAAATTAGATTTTGTTCGTGCTGTGACAGTGTTGTTTCAAGGTTATCAATAATGTTGGAAAGATACAATAAAATACAATAAAATTGTTGGCAACAAAGATCTGAGCAAACCAGAATTTTCTTCTTAGTATTTGAAAGCTTGTAGGAGGGTTGATGGTAAGTGGAACTCAAAATACATATTTTCTATTATGTCCCTGTTGCTACAACAAATTCTATTAGGCTCAAGTGGGCAGTTAGGCCATTGAAGTTAGATAGGTTACGAAGAACAATGGAACATAGAAGTTACAAAAGCAATCAGCTAGCTTTGATGCCAGGAAACACTTAATTTAAAAGAGTTCCCAACATTTTGTATAAATTGCTGGTGTCTTCTGTGAGTACAGTTTTGTTGCAAGCAGTCAAAAAGGGGAGGGACAAATTCCAGAGAATGAATAATATGCCAGGGTTTGTCATGCAAACACTGTAGTTTCTTGGAACTAGATTAAATGCCTTTTGAAGTCGATGAGGAATTTCTGAGGTTATTTTTTTCCAATATTGACCTATAAATTTTTCCTGTGTTTTGTTTCTCCTAACAGATTGCATGGTGCACAGGGGGAATGGCAGTGATAGTTTCCAGAAATTACATTGTGCTGGGATTGGACAATCTCGTTGGAAGTAGTGTGTCAGGCAATTTATCCATCCTTCTTTCATATATGTTCATATATTTGTGGAGTTACTGTTGTCCAAGAAGCCTTGTTGTACAGGGGCAAATGTTTCTAATGCCATTGTTATAATAGAAGTTTTCTACCAATAATTTTAATGGGAACATCATTGTAAACACATACAACATTATATTATACAGAATGTTTCCAATGGTTGAGCTGTCTGGAATGAGGCAACATAGATGCAAGATTAAACACAAGATTTTTGGACAGACAACAGGGCAAACTTTTTACAAAGAGGCCTGTAAGATTATGAAATGCATTACTACAAGAACTGGATGGGTCCATGGGGTATTTGGACTGCTGTTCATGTAAAGGATAAACATCAATAGGTTGGACTGAAATACCAGTTCCTGGGCTCTAACTCCAAAGTAATATTCAGCAGTCAATTTATTGGAGACCACTGATTCAAGTGAGAACCAATAAATACATGAAGTGAATTGACATAGAATCAGGATTACCCCAGGCTAACATTTGGAGCTGGCACTGTGCCTCATGAAATGAAGTGTGTTATAACGTGACAACATATCTCATGAAACTATTCCTTCTACTGGTGTGACTCTAAACCCAATCTCATGATTATTGTATAACTGGGTAAAGTGGGGCACACACAATGAACCCTCCAGTATCCTTGAGAACACAGATAACTACTATGTGTAATAGATAACAAACTATGGATGGAATTTTACGACAGCAGAATTTTGCAGTCCCACCGAAGTCAATGGCGTTTAGAATGGCTCACCGCATTTTACAGGCCCGTCCATGCCATGACAGGGCCGTAAAATTCCAGCCTATTAGTTGAGGAGAGTATTAGAGCACTACATACCATCCTGGCTTGGAACTATATCACTGTCCCTTCACTGCCGTGGGGTCAAACACCTGGGACTCCCTTCTAAAATCATTGTGGGTGTACCTACACTGCATAGGCTGCAGCAGTTCAAGAAGACAGCTCACCACTACCTTGTCATGATGGCCAATAAATACTGGCCTTGCCAGCGATGTTCACATCCCACAAATAAATAAAAAAAGCTAAGCCTGAACAGTGCTCCCATGTCAACATGAGTGAGATAACATTGTTTGATATGCCTTTATACCACCAGCATCCTAAATTTGGTGAGGCCATATAATATTATTTACATTCCACCTTGGCACATGTGGGGTACAGGCATTTTTTTCATACAGGAATCAAAAGAGCAATGTAAATGCCTTTTCTATTGTTATGATCCAGTTAGGGACTATTAACATTGAAGGGTAAATCCAAACACCTCGTTTTACCCAATCAAAATATGTCACAAGATTTCACGCCGTTTTAAAAAGCAAACTTTATTGTATGTAAAAGAACGTTAAAAAAACAAAGTCTTAATACTATAAATTATAACAATATATGTTTGGTGTTACTCCTTACTTCCCCCAAGCCTTTTCCTTATAAGACCCATCAATCTTAAAGTTATCTACTTCTGTACGGACCAACATAAATATGCCTCAGTCCTCTGGAGGGTACTTTAATTCTCCTCAGCTCCAGTTATTCTCATAGGTAAGATTTATATTTATTACCTCTTGACTGTAGATACCTCATTCCCTTGTTCTGGTTATTTTTCCAATGCTTCCAAGGTAATCTATTGGTCACAAGACTCAGTGAGGCCACTGTAGATTCTTCCACTAGCATCAAACTAGGCAATCTTCCAATTTCTGTTCCCTTGCAGCATTCAGATTATGATTGACCCTCATGCACATTCTTCACGGTGAATGAAGCTTGTTTTCTGCTCTGCTTATAGTGCAGGCTTAGCTAACCATCATTTACTTCAACTATCTCTTAGTGAGCTGCAAACCACACCAGGTCCAAACTGCAACTACTGAGCTTGGATGCCTCTTGATATAGGCTCAAACAATTTTAATCTGCCCAGAAGTTTTGGTTTTCAAATCTCAGGTTCAAATTTTCTTTCCTTAGTAACTGGGAGGGTCAGTTTCCATTCTATGTTTCCTTTTTCTGTTTCCATTTTCAGTTTCTGTTTTCAGTTAAGTCATGTATTGTTTATGTGTCTCCACCAGCTATTTTTGGCTCTATATCTTCTTTTGGGACCTTTTAAGTATAAAAACCTCCCAGCTTATTTACATTGAATTGATAGCAGAAGTTTACCAGTTTTAAATTCTGTTTTCCCCCCAGTTTTCTACAGTTAAAACATTAAGCCCAGGATTTTCCACTTCTGCCGGTGGTGGACATTGTGGCGGGTGGGACGGGAAAATTTGGTGAACTCAATTGACCTTTGACCACTCTCCAAATTTTCCCATCCCGCCTGCGATGATGCCTGCCACTGGCGGGACCAGAAAATCCCACCCTAATTTCCTAAACCTGAAAGTTATATTCTGAAACATATGAACCAGGAACTGGATAGTCGCAACACTATTTAAATATGTTTGCCCTCCATCCTGTCACAGACCTCTCCTTCTGTTCTTTCCACCTCTCCTCCCTTTCTCTGCTTTTGCATTTGCTTAAAACCTATTATATCCTCAACTTCTGCCAGTTTTAATGCAAGGTCAACAAACTGAAACATGGGCTGAATCGTCCACCCATCAGCGCTTAAAATGTCGCGCGAGCATCCCGACGTCAGCGCGCAGCATCGAGGTACTTAGGTCGGCGGGTGCGCTATGCAGCGGGACGCGTGCACGCCATTAATTAAAGGCCATTAACTCGCCAATCGGCCGGGATTTTGAGGGGCCTGTGTGAACTTCGGGTCGGCGCATGGGCCCAACGGGCAGGTGATTTTTTTACAAACCTCACCCAGTGGCGGGATGAGGTTTGATATCGGAATTATAAAATTGTAATAAAGTTTTTGTGTATTTCAGTAACATGCCCCATCTTGTGTGACATTTTCACATGAGGGGGACATGTTAATGATTTTTTTATTTTTCTATTTTTAACGTTTCACTGCCTTTCAGCGATCTCCCTGAGGCAGCACTTTGCCTCAGGGAGATGTGCACTCTTTCACACGCATTCGCGAAAGAGCGCACTCTGGCAGTTGAGGAATCAACCCCCCGCCCACACAGGAAGCACATAGCGCTTCCCATCGTGTGGCCCGCCCACCTAAAATGGCGGCGGGGCCCGTTTCGGCGGCAGCGATCAGCTGCCCACCCGCCGCCGAGTCGGTCGGGCCCGCCCGCCCACCCATCAAGGGCAAAATTCTGCCCATTAACTCTGTTTTTCTCTCTCCACAGATTCTGCTTGACTTGCTGAACATTTCCAGTGTTTTCTTTTGCTGGTAACAGAGGAAATACACTCAATTCCAAGAAGTGCACTTTCTCCATTGTATTTTGCTTGAGAAAATGCAATCTTGGCATTTTCTTTCATTTCTATTTTTATAATCTCTATTTCCATTTTCAATTTCTTACATCTGTTTCATATATTATCCACTTTTCCTTATAAGGTGCATCAACCATGTTCTGTAGCAAAAATTCCATGTGCTAAAGATCCTCCATGTAAAGAAATTTCTTCTAATCATCTGTGCTTTCTTAGTGATCATTTTAAATTGATAACTTCACGTCACTGACTCCCCAGCTAGAGGAGTCAGTGCAATTGTGTGTACAGTTCTGAACTCTCCAAGGACATTGAAACCACTTGCAGTCAATAGCATACTAAATCTTCCCATTCACCCACACTCTTTAGGGTATTTTCCATTATAGATTGCACCACTTAACCCATTCTACCAACTTATGGTCCTCAGGTGCTTGAGAGCAAGACACTAGGGGTGTCACAGGCTACCTGCTACCATCCACTATTTCCAAATACTTCAGAATTTAAAATAAAACCTCTATTAAATCATTGCTTATCCTGCTATGTGAGAATAATCCCAGCATCTCAAGTTGATCTCATAACTACAATTTCTTATGCTTGGCATCATCCTGATGAGTGTATGCTGTTGGCTGCAAGTGGTTTCAATGTCCTTGGAGAGCTCAGAACTGCACACACAGTTCCAATAGTGCCCTAACTAATAACTTATATAAATGAATCATTACCTCTTTATTCTTGAACTCTATGAATTTACAAGATCCAAAATCCTATTGGCCACTTGTTTGTAGATTCTTCCACCTGTGCCTCAAACGTTTGGGAAATTATGTATCTGAATTATTAAATCTTCCCATTCGTCCACACTCTTCAAGGTATTTTGCATTGTAGATTGCACCACTTAACCTATTCTACCAAGTTATGCCTTCCTTAGGTGCTTGAAAGCAAGACACTAGGGGTATCATAGGTTACCTGCTACTATTCGCCCTTCCAGTGTTTCTTTGCTCTCTGAGACTAGAGGATGGCACCATTACCACACCAGCACCTCCCCCACCCCAAGAAAATCCCATCTCTCTATTGTATGACTGAGCTTTAGGTTACTGTACAGCTTTTTTGATCATCTTTGAAATAGAACCCACAAGTAACTATAAGACAGCCACTGACACTCAGGGAATTCAGAGGACCCACATTTCGCTGTTCTTTTAAACTGTCAAGGATTCGCCGTCACCAAATATAGTGGGAGATATGACTAACAGGTATCCAGCTAAGTTAAAATTGGGTGCACCTAAAGTAATCTGAGGGATGAACGATTTTCGTTTCTTGAAAGTTATTACAAAATGATGGTTCAACGTTCCTTCTGATTGTACGCGCTGGAGTAAAACGTTGGGAACAAGCGCTGATAGGTCAGACAGATGTGGTCTGGACCATTGTACATCCTCCCATTTAGTCCGTGGTACCTGCGCCTCGCTTGGTTGAGCGAGATCAGAACAGTCTTCACATCTATATCTTCACTGCACTGATAGTGTCCAACGAGCACTGCCTGGGCTTGTACCTCTTTGCGGGTTTCTTCCTTGACACGCTGCTCAACATTTGAATGCGTAACTTGAGAGAAAGCCTTGGGGGGGAAACATGCATTGCAGTGCCGGATGAAGAGGAGTTCTTCGCAATGTTAGCATTCACATTTCAGATGCTACATCGTTCAAAGTGACGTTAATGAAACGGCTACCTGAACTATTGGAGGAATCTAAAGTGTGGATACATAAACACGAAATAACAAACAAACTGCATAATGCTTTTATTTTGGATTATGCTCTCCATAGCCTGGAACCATTCTGCGATCTGTTATCTCAATGGGACCGGTAAACAGTTGCAGTCGTGAAATTGATGCGCTCGCATTTCAACTTTCCCACGTTACATCAATTACACACAGTCGTACGTTCTGCACACGGGTAAATGCTGATATTTTCACGCAGCTTTACAAATAGTAATGCCCCTGTGTGGCTTAAGAAAAAACTTTTACGGCTTGTGTTACTTTTACTTTCGCTTGCGTATACACTCACCAGGAGTCCAACAGTAAAATCTTCAAAATCTGTATGTGTAATTGTAGAATTTATTTTCTGAACATAGACTGAGCAGGCTCAGGCCATGGTTTAGGACGATATTAATCACTTTTCTCCGACTACACTTCAAAATGAATTTCATTGGCTGTAAAGCACTTTGGATTGTGATAAAACGCTGTATAAAGACAAATTGTTCCCTTTGTTTAGTTGGGGAGTTGTCAGCACCATAGACAGCTTCAGTATGAAGGGACAGCTCAGTGGATGTGAGATCGTGTAATAAATATCTTCTGCATTAAGAACAAGTAACGCGGGGAAGTTTATTACACAATTACTAAAATTATTGTGGCTAATGGCTCTCGTCGTTTTTGATGTGCAAGTGCTTCAGACAATGGCAGATCTGTGATTAAACTCAAAAATCCAAAAGTTGCCAACCCAGTTGTGCAATTCTGCTATCAGCTTACAAAAACTGCATCTCACTAGTTAATCATTGAATGGTATGAAGCTGCTATATTTGCATGATAGGTGTGAACTAAATTGGTCACGGGAAGTTAAGGCTTCTTCATTTCAATCGAAGTGCCCTTTAAATGATGCATTAATCGCAGCAAGCCAACCTCTTGGCACTAAAAAAAAAATCATTATCACAAATATGGAGTCTCATTCCTTCGTATTTCAATTGTTGTTGTAGATTTTTAAAATGTAAAATTTTAATTTTTAAAAAACTTTTCTGTGTCTTTTTTCTCCCTCTCTTAATCCAACCTTTCCTTTTCTCTCTTTATTTCTTTCTGTACATGATTGACAATGAATTAACTCACTCCAGTTGGCACTTTCTTTTCAGGCTTTGCACTGTTAATTTCACAATCCTTTAATGTGTTTGGTTAAGGAACTACTGAGTTGATTGTTCTGTTTCCCTATATCAGCTTGCACTTTCAGCACCTTGTAATAAAAAAGATATAAAAACCTTAAATGTGTAATGATAAATGTCACTAACAGTGCACACTGCAAGCTGTGCTGCTATAGTAAAATGTGTCCATTATATTGCATTGGTGTTATTATTGTGAATCATGAGAAACACTGTAGGAGAGCAGGAGCCAAAAGCAAAGGGTCTTTATGAAAAAAGATGACTATTTAATATCATGGATTTTAAAGAGTACATTGGGGGAAGTTTCTTTCTTTCTGCTTAAAGTGTAACAAAATCATAAATGTATATATAAGGAATGGATTCACAATTTCCTAAACCAGGGTTGTTAGGGAAAAATCAGTACACTTCATCCAATTTCCCCATGTACACAAAAGGAATGAAAAAAAAACAAAGAAAATCCATTATTCTGTAGTCAAATAGTCAACAGAAAGCCTGATTAACTGAATTCAAGTCAATTCTCCTTCTCATATACATAATATATTTGTGAGTTTCAACTTCTTCCAGTAAAAATTCCTATAATGGAAGCTTCCTCTGTAGTCATATTTCACTGCAATACTTCTGCTGTGGAAAGGTTTAATTACAGCATGACAGGTTAAAATGGGCAGAAGAGCATATAATAAAAATTTGACAGGATCTGTAAGCAAGTATTTATATAGAGATAAACATCATGTTTTAGCATTCAGATGTCACCTTTGATTTGTCACACCTCAGGTGTCATATTTTGAGCATCATACTTGTCACACAGTATGCTTGCACCTGAATGGTTGAACTGCCATTTTCATAAACAGCAAGAAATCACAGCCAATGAGGAAACACACCAATTAGCAAGTGCAGGCAGGAGTGAAACACACCAATCCTGAAGACAAATACTATGAATCAAAAATGAGAACGCAGAAACAGTGACTAATAAAATGACATACATATATTTAGGAAATCCTTTCAGTTGTCACCTTGGTCTCTCCATTAAATTGAATACTTCCTTCTAAAATGAGACTATAATATAATCAAGATATAAAATATTAAAGGAAAGCAGTTACATTTTCCAAACAGTAGCATTTACAATGGTTGAAATGTTTTTACTTGGAGGCCTACATCTATGTAAGAATCATCATCCAGGGGTTCATGAGGCTTCCCAGAGCTATATCATGTTGATACAAAAAGACTCAGCATGATTGTAACATGCATTTCATTTTAAAATTTGCACCATTTTTAAGGTGTGAATGACAGCAAGACATAGTATTCACAGTTCTTTCTATTTCTATGCCTTGACCTCTTGTGAAAGAAAAATTACTGCAGGCTAGAGCTCCCAGGGGAGCCATTATCAGAAGCAGTTATAGTCATTTCCCTTTGGGATTTTCTTTTTGTGTGATAGCCAAAAACAAAGTGATGCATGACCTCCAACTTTTTCTCAGGTAACAGTGAAACCAAAACCAGATATATGATACACTGATGAGAGGTCATAGACCTGCTATGTTAACTCTGTTCCCCTCTCCACAACTGCTGTCAGGTCTGCTGAGCATTTTCAGCATTGCCTGTTTAATTTCAGGTTTCAACATCCATGGCATTTTGCTTTTATATATTATGTACTGACTGATTTCATGCAACTATGGTAAGGAAATGGGACCCAGATAAAGCTAAAAAATGATACGTAGAGGACTCAGAATAAGTATTTACATTTTGTTAAGTGTCTTATTTATGTTTAATTATCTCAAATTTGAAAAACAACCATGATTGTAGTAGATTCTAGGGGGACTGCATGCTAATTCTAATTGTGAAGCATGTTCTGATTAAAACTTTTAATTTAAATGTATGCTTAAGTAGAAACACTACTGGTAACGCTAATTACTACTATAGAAATAATTTGTAAAGCAAAGGTGAGCATGAGTCTGATATCCTCAAATATTTATATATTTTGCAGCAGTCACTATAAAACTCACTCCCTAAACTGTTGGACTCGGGTGAAGAGCTGCTGATTCATATAATGATTGTCTACTTTCTTTATCCGCCTCTACTCAGTAAATTATACCAACTGATTTGCTTTCCTGAACTGGTCAAACAGCCTTTCATTTCGCATGGCTGATTTCTTGCAAATTTCTTCTAAAACTGTTTCAGTGGAGATGTTTGTATCCTAGCGCCCTACCTGTAACTGTGCAAGCTCCAACTCCCAGTGAGCAACAAGATGAGACCATTTCATTTTAAAAGGTGGCAAAGGCAGCTCAATATTTTGTGCTTTGATGTGATGGATGAGAGCTTAGTGAGCTAAAATAATGCATTGGATAAATGACTGAAAGTATCTGTCCTCCAAACTTAAATAGCCAAATAAAATTACAAAATTAGATTGTGTAAAGAATCATTTGCAAAAAAAATCATCCCTGCTCTGCTGCAAAAGATTAAATGAGCTCTCCTCAACCTTTGTCCAAACACCCAGCTATTGTCACTGTGATTAATACAGTGCAGTACATAATCTTGAAATGTGGACATTTGGAGTGCTTTGACTCTAACCACATGTGCAGTTTAGTTTCTTAGGTACTCACAGTATAAGATCATTGAGTCATTATGAAGAAATATGTACCCAGTTGACAGTGGGAGCTCTATCCCATTACTTTTTTCTTCAGATCCTATCACAACAATGAACATCAACTTTTCTAAAAATATTTTTCGTGAGGCCTAGTTTCACTCTACATGCTGCATCCAGCCCACTTCCCAAGAATGTTTTATAAATCAAAAAAAAAATTAAATTGCGGTACACCATTAAAGCAATAGAAATGTTCAGGCAGTATGCTTGCAGCCTACTGCTATGATGCCAGTAGCCTTAGATGTGATCCATAGTTGGCAATACCTGAGTATGACCTGCGAATCACATACTGGCCACTATTACAGGCCGGTTCTGTGCTGACAGTGAGGTCGGTAGTGCTCTACCAAGTGAGGATCCAACAGTGCAACATCCATCAGACAACCATGCTGTGAGTGATGTGTCCTCTTTCACAGGCCACTGCCATGCTCTAATTATCTCTCCTTGCTTTCACAGGCACATCTGCCAAACAGCCAACAGAGTTCATTACCCAGGGCCTCCAATCAAGCCCCGGAGAAACCTCTGAAGAGGAATCTGGAGGCCCCCTCCTTGAAGACCCATCACAGCGCTCACCCACACCCTCCACCAGTGCAGAGACACACACCTCGGTGGGACCTAGCTTTAGAATAACCCCGGGATCACAATCTGGTGAGCACATTGTACCATCCAATCCACAGCAGGTGGAGACAGGGACTTCCCAGGTTTCCGGCACTCGGAGGGCTGCTGGAGGCCAGAACTTTGCTGAGTCCGAGACAGATGATGAGCCTCAGGAGTCGGTCATGTCACAGTTGCTGGAGCTGCAAAGGCAAGCTCGGGAACAACAGGAAGGGATGTCCGCTGCACTCCTCAGATTGCAAGGCATGATGGAGGAATCCGTCCGCCTTCACTCTGAGGTGAGAGTACCGGCATGCCAACGCACCGAAGTCAACACTGGCAGGATGGCTACTGCCATGGAGGCCTTGGTCCAGGACTTCGCTCCTGCACTGCTGCACGGGCTCAACTCCATCGCTGATGCCATAATTGGCCTCCAACAGTGTGTACGCAAGAGGAGTACCGGTCAGCTCGATCTCACTCCAGCTACCACTGCTCCTCAAGGAGTCAGCCTGGGGCCCCTGGACACCCATAGAGAGGAGGATCAGCAGGTGAACACTCCAGGCCCATCTACCCAGGTGACTCCGAGAGTTTCCAGCCCATCCAACTCCCCTCTTCCTGTGACCTCAGCAGCTCCAGCTCCATAGGCCAAGGAGGGTGCTCCTGCCACACAGCAGGACCCTGAAAGCAGGCCGGGCCCACCAGATCTCGGTCCTCCAGAGGACTCCTGCCAAAGTCATCACAGACAGGTCGTCGCAGTCAGCAGGCTGCCTCCACCTCCACTGTGGATGCCCGGGAAGCACCAAGACATAGGGGGAGGGTTAGGGAAGTTAAGGAGAATTAGTTGCACAGCCTGGGCATGGGTGTTAATCACTTGTACATACTGTTCACTATTGTCAATAAACTCCCAAGAACGTCTCCCTGCCTATGGCTCCTTGTTCAGATGAGCAGTGTTCATGTCACTCAGATGTGAAACCTTTCTGCACAAAATAAAGGCAGGTGTCTCAGTCCAGGGCCTCTTCCCTGTGCTTTGTGCAGCCTTCAGACCAAAGTGATGGTCCAGCCTCACACTCCCTGGACACATTACTGATGCCTACACCTCAGCAGTGCTGGTCATTGCTGTCTGAATGTTGTGAGCAGGCACCAAAGAGTTCACTCATTCTCTCGATATGCTCTCAGTTCCTTTAAGGAGGGGCTGGTCCCCACCTCTTCAGCATCTGTGACCACTGATGCTGTGATCCTGAAGATCTCAGGTGTCGAAGGCGGACAAAGGATCAGATGCTTTTAAAGTTTCATGACTGCGCCTCTAAGATGTGACCCTGATCACAGGGCGCAAGCAATCTTCCCTCAGCCAGACAGTTGTCAGACATTCTTGGAGGCTATGTGAAGATTTATGGAGTGCCCTCACTGCATGTCATTAACATCCTCCTGCGATCAAGCGACTATTAGGGCCTCCATTGCATCTCCATAACAGGAGCATTCTCACAGAGGGTATTGGCGCTGCGATAAGCCAGAATCAACCATTCACAAATGCGATGTGAGGACCTATGGGGTCACCTCACTGCATGTCATCATCATCCACCTCAAATCTAGCAGCAATGATTATACCGTCACTCTGCTGCAGTCTGAGGCTGCTGCACTGGCGTCATCAGCCATGGCCTCTGCAGGTAGCCCTTGTCCCCGAGGAGCCATCGCTGTAGCTTCTGTGGGCCCTGGAATACTCCAGGGATCTGTGACTGACTGCAGATGCGGGCATTGTGCACACTCCCTGGAAACCATGTCCACACCTACAGGATGCTTTTCTGGTGGTCGCACACCAGCTGCACATTCAGCGAGTGGAACCCCTTACAGTTGATATAGTTCATGTGGCTCTGAGCGCCACGTGAGTGCTGGTTGTTGCACCCTGCACCTGTGAAAAACCCAAGATCTGGGTGAATCCAGCTGCTCTTACATCCCGCCTGTCCTGGTCCCGGGCAAAATGCACAAAGTTGTGTGCCTTTGCAAAGATGGCATCTGTGACCTCATGGATGCACTTGTGGGTGGCGGATTCTGAGATCCCACAGAGGTTACCTGTGGAGCCCTGAAAGGAGCCACTGGCATTGAACTTGAGTGCCGTGGTCACTTTCACGGCCACTGGCAGTGGATGCCCTCCATGCTCCCTTGGTGCTGAATCTTGCAGTAAGTGGCAGATGTAACCGACCAGTTCCCTTGACATGCGCAGTCTATGGCGACACTGGCTCTCAGTCATCTGCAGGAATGAAAGGCGGTGTCTGTAGACCCTGGGTGTCGCTAGGCACCAGCCTGCGACAGCTCTCTGTCATTCTTGGGCGGTGTGTGCAGGAGCCCCAGCCGCCTTTTCTTCCTGAGGTTGCTGCTCCTGCCTTTGCACAGCCAGGAGCCTCAGTCACTCTCTCATCCATCATCTTTGTGCTCTGTAGGCCATCAGGCATATAGCTAGTACACCAGGCTTTATGATCTTGATGTACTCCTCCTGCAGGATGAAAGAGAGAGACACATGGTTAGCATGGACGTACTAAGAACCTGCCCTTGTTAAGCGTGTCGGTGGCCCCTTAACGCTTCCCAGAGAGTACTGGCCGCCACTTGGATGATCAGAGATTACTATGCTGCATGGCTATCCTGTTAGCTTGAATCATGGAGGAGACTGGTCCAAACCGGGATGCTGACATTGCAAAGGGCTGTGAGTGCCTCCTCCAGTGACTGCTCCGTGGCCAGCTTTAACAAACAGATTGTACAGTCGTCCAACTGTTCTGCAGTCCTCTAAAATGCTGATGAATTTGCAGTCTGTGCCAGCGAGGGTGCGGTGGTGGGGGGGGTACAGTGGGTGAAAAGCTCTGGAGAACTCGGTGGCACTTTGATGCCTCTGCATTGCTTGAGTGGGCAGATAAGTTAGAGGCCCAGCTCCAATCATATCAATGCAGCTGCGCCTGAACTGTCTCAGCTGCAGAGTAATGGTCACTTTATACAGGTTTCCCTAACGTGTGGCTACTTCCCTTGCCCACCCTACCTCCAATCCCGAATGCTTGTGCGCTATATTCAACGGCAGGGCTGTCCTTAACTCCCATCCCCGTCACCAGTCACCTCAGTGGCTAGGCTGCCCTTAACCGACCCGTCGCCAGTTGCCTCAATGGCAAGGCTGCTATTAACCCCAACCACCAATGCCTCTCAACCTTGAAGTCCAACTGGCAACCCTGGGGAGCACTGCACAATGTTACTGTGTACTCACCTCTGTGTTCCCCTCAAAGTGCAGGCTGCCAAATGCGTGCCTTTTATGTGCTTTTATGCATTGTGCTTTCCCGCCGACGTGGACAGACGATCCAGCAAGGTAGGGGGGCAATTCCAATGGGCTGGCCTGATAATGATATGCTGATGTATTACAATGAGGTTCCTGACATCCGATGGCAGGAAACACAGCCCGCCATCGGCGGGCTAAGCGGACGATCGCGAATTGGTTTCCTGCCATCGTAAAACTGATCACCCCATATTGTCCACTCATGGCACCGATCACGCCCGACACCAGCGGGCTCAGAAAATCCTGCCCTGTGTTCCAAAGTTGTATTGAGGTCTGACTCCAAAATTATATTTTCAACTTGGATTTGCTTTGAAGCAGGATTGTCAGTATAACCGTACACTTAAAAATCCATCTTGTTCACAGAAAATAATGTATTTTTCTTGCAAGCACAGATTGCAATAGTAAATCAGCTGGCAGGCAGAATCTGTCTAAACTCAGACCACATGACTAAATTCCTCTGCTAAATAAAATAATTCCAACTTCCTGTATATTCCTGCATCTATCGTCATGAGTTTGGCATACAGCTAAAATGGTTTCGGCTTCGTTTGTAAACATTTGGCAAATCAGATTCAGGCATGTTTCATCCTGTGCCTCTTCTGTCATCTGGCTGTAAGCATTCTATCCAGAAATAATCTGAGCAATGTCAATGCAACCCTCAGCAGTTACTCAGGATCTCACTCAGAAAACCTGCAAAATCACTGTTGTGGGCATGAGAAAATGTCATATTTGTGAAGTGGGGTGTGTATTTCTGAGAAAGGGGTTGGGGCATACTGCTAAACAAAATAGAAGTTGTTTCACTTTTCATCAAACTGCATGTGCCTGAGCCAATGTGATTGATGCAGGGGCACCCTAAGTAGAAAGTCAACTTTTACTGAGCACTAACAGCCACACCTCTAATGGCTTTGTTAAAAAAAAAAATTGGCAGACATTTTGTTTTGTTTGGGGAGGTAGAATACTCTGAATTAATTCTAATATGTGTAAATGAGCCACTCATATGTTACTTTTGAAATCATAGAAATTTCCAGCTCAGAAGGGAGCCATTTGGCCCACCATGTCCATGTGGGCTGACAAGGAGCCTCCCAGCCTGATCTCACTTTCCTGCTCTTGATGCATAGCCTTGTAGATGACAGCACTTCAAGTGCATATCCAAGTACTTTTTAAATGTTATGGGGGTTTCTGCCTCTACCACGATTTCAGGCAGAGTTCCAGATCCCTGCCACCCTTTGAGTAAAACAATTTCCCTTTAAATCTCCTCTAAGCCTCCCATATCTTACCCTAAGTCCATCTCCCCTGGGTACAGACCCCTCAACCAAAGGGAATAAATCTAGACACCTCTTAATTTTATACATCTCAATTAGGTCTCTGCTCAGTCTCTTCTGCTCCAAACTCCTGCCTATCCAAATTTTCCCCATACCTAAAATTGCTCAGTCTGGGCAACATCCCCATAAATCTCCTCCATTCTCTCTCTACTGCAATCTCTCTCTACTGCAGTTCAGAGGGCATTTTTAAGAGTCAACTGCATTTCTGTGGGTCTGGAGTCACATGTAGGCCAGACCAGGTGCAGATTTCCTTCCTTAAAGGACCTTAGATGGGTTTATGACAATCATTTCATGGTCATCATTAGACTTTTAATTCCAGATATTTATTGAATTCAAATTCCACCATCTTCTGTGGTGGGATTCAAACCTGCATCCCCAGAACATTACCCTAGGTCTCTAGATTATCGGTCCGGTAACAACACCACTACACCACTGCCTTCCCCTAAGGATATTGCCAAAAATTGAGAATTTTAGCTATGAGGAATGACAGGTTGGGGATCATTTTATTTGAAACAAAGGAGCCTGGGAAGACATTTAATTGAGATGTATAAAATTATGAGGGGCATATAGAGTGGATAGGAAAGGCATATTTTCCTGAACAGAGAGGCCAATAATCAAGGGGCTTGCATTTAAAAGAATTGGCTGAAGGATTAGTGGGAAGTTGATGAGAATTTGTTTTCACCAAAAGGGTGGCGGGGGTCTGGAACTCACTTGAAAGGGCGGGTAGAAGCAGAAACCCTCATTGCATTTTTTAAAATCCTTGCATACGCCCTTGAAGTGCTGTCACACACAGGGCTATGGCCCAAGAGCTGGAATGTGGGATTGGGCTCGTACAGACACCATGGGCCAAATGGCCTCCTTCTGTGCTGCAAATTTTCTATGTTCCTATGTTTTTAGTAAAGAAAGACAGTGTTCCTTTAATGTAAAACATTGTTCTTTATTGCCTATGTTATTGCAGAACAATAGAGTTTATATGGTTCTAACCATTAAAGACTAATAGTGATGAAGATTTTTGTAATAAAAAAGGATGTCATCAAAATTAATTCTAGATTTCACTACGCTCATAAAGGAGAAAAAATAAATTGCTCTCCATTCACTCTATCATATTATAAAATAGAGAATTAATAACGTTTTACGTGTTTCCTTGTACTGGCTGATTGCAGTTAAAGGAACAGTAGCTGTTAATTATCGTGTGTGTGTGTGTCTTTCTTGCAGGTAGACCAATCCACCTTACTACCTGGCCCTTAGTGTTATAAAACCAACTGATACATTCCTTTGCACATATGAGATTTCATGTGGTGCCAATTTAATTTGCTAGTAATTAGTTTGAGCCACATTCATATAATTGTAATAATTCTAAAACACTATTTATTACATTCCATCGTTTACAGCAAAGGCAAACCATCATGGTTTTCTTAATTCAAACTGCTTGTGATATCATGCACTATTACTCGATATCACTTGAAATGAGAATTATAAAGCAAAAGAGAAACAACAATTGAAGGTTATTTGCTGAACTTTAAAAATGGATATACTAATTATTACTGAAAGGCATCTGTACTGGCAAATGAATAGCCCCCTCTTTCTTGCAGTAGCAAGCATCTATGGGGAGACTGTAAGCCTCGATTGTTTAACTCGACTCTAAAAATAACGGCTGATTATTTACGGTCGCAAAATACTTTATGAAAGAAAGAGCTAAAGCATTTTGTGCAAAAGCCTGTCTTATCTATACCGAGCAGCAGCGTTAGAAACCAACAGCTCGACATTTGCACGTCCACTTGATTATGGGTGGGGGAAGCGGGTAAAGGCAGCGGTGCCCGGATCTCCAGTAAATGACAGGCAATCGCGCCAAGCAGCGTTTAGAGGACGGTGCTACTCGTTTTAAGCATTCACTCCAGCGGTTAATCGGATGTAAAAAAAAAAATACCTTGAGCAATCCCAATGTTTATGTCATTCGCTGCCAACTGTTCCTTGGATTGAATTCGGGGGTATCCTTTGTTTATTAAATCTTGCAAACTTCGCTAAACAGGCTTAAAGCAGGGATGATGTGACAGTTTGTTGATTTATAATAATTAGGGGGATTAAAACAAAGAACATTCCACCTAGAGGGCATCTTCCATCAATTATGTTTCTGAAGTAACAAAACGGCATATGTTGAGTATACATATTTATGGGCACTTAACACCCACAATCACTTGCAAGTGGATTAGAAAGCGCGCCCCAATGCTCTCTGGAAGCCTTCCTCAATTGAATTCCCCAAGTTGTGAAATGAATGAGGCCGGAATCGGATTTACTGAACGCGGATATGGATTTGAGTGCATTTTTACGGTTTTTCTTTGTCTAACGTAGCAACTAAATTTAAACTTGTCTTTTTAGTGCCTCGGGTCATGTGTTTAATGGCAAAAGGGACATCAGCTGACAAAGGCCACCTTGGGTTATTTCAAAAAGGAGGCAAACTGATTTTGTAACTTACTTTTGCTGGCCCTCTGCAATTCGATTTGACACGAATGCACTCAGAATGAAGTGTGATGGCAGCAGATGGAAATGCGCTGATTCTAGGGCTACGTGTTACTCAGCCTGTTGGCCAGTAGAGTGCACTCAGCACATTAATACTGCAAGAGGTTTGGTACCTAACTGGCCGCGTCTACAGAATTGTATATTTAATATCTATCTATTTATGCGTTCCTAATAAAAGCCATTAGCATCGATGGTAAATAATTAAAAAGGGGTGTAGGAATATACTTCACTGGGAATTATTATGGAAAATATGATTTTTAAAAACTTTTTTATTGCTCACCAGTTTATTTACGCTGCACGAAGGGGGATACTTGCCATCAGGGAGCTTTCAATCCTCCTTTTTTTGCTGCTGAAGAAACGCCAATCCCAGGAGTTAGATAGATACAGTGCAACAATACTCTACGCTGCCTATTAGCCTCATTCTGCTCGTCAATGGAGTTGCAGCTTTGCTTCAGCCGGACATGGCGTGTGCTCAATCCAGTAAAGCACAGAAAACACAGTCACGGGCGGAACGGCGAGAAACTAATTGGCCATTCACGGGGATGGGGCTGGATATAGGTGCACGCTAACACCTGTCGAGAAACCCAGCAATGGTCAAAATGCTACATTAGCGTCCCAATAAGCAGATCGCCGACGATTATTAGCATCTGTCAGCCTCTGCTCCCAGCGATCATACTTCACTATTTAAAGCCTGGTTTTAGTTGTTTGCAACCCTCTGGATTCTAATTCCAGAGGCAATGGCATAATATTAAGAAGAAACACGCCGTGTGCAACATGCCACTCATTGCTCAGCTGCACGCCGATCTTCATACATGAATAGAAATAATTCAGTAGGTAGAATATTTAGCAGTGCAGCAGAGGTACGGGTGTAGATCAAAGATTGCTCTTTTTGAAATCTGCAAGAACTTGAACACAATAGAAGAATAAGCCTCTATTATTACTACGAATAGAGTTTTTCAGGCATGATAGTGAATCATTTATGTATTTCATCACCCCTGTCCGTTCCAGCAGCAGCTCGGACTTAGCCGTTGTAAAGTGTTAAAAGACCAAAACATTCTGGCACTATTGGAATGCAAAGCTACTCGGCGCCAAGCACTGGAACAACCGAGACACTGACATAAGATGAAATGGTGTTAGAGATACAGCGCCGCACAATATGTGCATGCTCCCTAGCATATATATATATATATACATACATACACATATATGTTACATATATCTGTTATATATATGCTCCCTAGCATATATATATGTTACATATATCTGTTATATATATATATATATGCTCCCTAGCATATATATATATATACATACATATAACAGGGCTGGTTTGCATTGATATAGAGAATCGAATGTATAAAATAGTCAGTTCTCGGTGAAAGCTACTCGAATGGTGAGATTATGAAAGAAAATGAATTTATGAACCAATATATGAATTCTTGGGGCTGGGGTCGGGGTGCAAGGACAAGTTAATGCTTGGAATTGCCCTTTGACACTCAGTTTAACTTGTGAATTCTCCACTTTCATGATTTGCATCAAAGACAGCAAACTCCGATCTGGGTCGCTCTGAAACAGGAAGACTTACTAACACTGTATGGAATGGTGTGTGTGTTACGGACTCTTGTATAGGACGCACACACGCGGGCTTATTCTTCTTTATATTTCAGTTGGACTATCAGGATGATCACTTGTTAGCAGTCCATACTGTAGAGGTCCTTATAGCTGTGGCAGTGAGCGTCTTCATTGTGGGAGAGCTGAGTGCTGTGTGGGCACTCTATCAGTATCGCCTTGGAGAAACGTGCCTTCAGCTATAGAAAGCGGCATCTACTCACGCAGACGCAGCAAAAACCGAGGATTCCAGCCAGGAAATCGCTGTCGGTCTCTCACTGAAAGAATGCAAAATCGAGGTGACAGTGGCGGATCCCAGAGCGGGCCTATGATATACTGAGGGGTGTACTGCATCAGAGAGAGAGAGCACACGCCAACATCTCTCCGGCCCAGTCGGCCTGAGTGTCTTTCCGCGACCTGCAGGCCAATTGAGCCTCTTAAAGAAATATTGTCAGCGTAAATACTGTCATGTTTGCAAATCGAGTCCATTCCGCTCCTTATTTAAGGAAGGGGTGCTGGGGTTTTCACGCACAGCCTCTGCATGTTTTCAGTCGGTGTGTAGCTCGGGGCACACATGACAGGAACTTATCCTGTTCTTCACACGGCGGGAATTTAACGCTGTGCGTCCTGTTTTAAGGAGCTCGCACTCCGAGACTGACCTGGAGCTATTGCCTAGTTGCCCTGCGGTATATTTATTGGGAGCACGTTTAAATCCAGCAGTGACATTATTTCAACTTTTTATTTAACTTAATAGGAGACGTTAAACAGCGTGGAGACTTGTTAAATCAGAGTGTTGGACTAACCAGAAAGAATCGCCTTTAGCAATTTCCCTGATGCAATGCCATTCCCCGAAATGCAAGACCCGCAAATGTTTATAGTTTTCCTGATAATGTTATTACCCTACCAGTATGCAGAATATTTCTGTCTTAAAGTATGTGCTGTGCAAGGCGTCAAATTATGTATAAAATTAACGAGAAAATTGGTTTTGTGCCTTTTTAAATTGATTGAGCCTAGTTCCATAATGGTACCATTTGTGAATTATCAATGTAGCACATCACAACAGTCATTCCGTTCGGCGGGAATCTGGTTGCAAAGTTACGGCAATATAATGAGAAGATTGTGTGATTTTTAATGTATTTTTGGTTTCCATGGAAACTAAATTTGACATAACCGCGTGTTGACGCTGACGTGTAATATTCCCAGGAACCTTGTTTTGTTGAAATTGCTAATACAGGCAGAAGTTGGTAACAATAATCTGCAGGCGGACAAATTAAACTTCATTCGCATCTTCCATTTAAGTAAATGTTATTGAATTTGATGAGAATATTGATAATCGTGTTAATAAATCCCTAAAGATGTGTTGACATTTGCAGTCTTTTGCTGTGCAGAGTTCTTACTACTCTATAGTGCTTAGGTTACTTCTAAATTTCCATAAGGCAATTCCAGAAAGGTGTTTCTTTATTTATGATGCCTCCGTTGGGAAGGAATTCTAGGAAATGTATTTTCCCCAATCTTTGCACTCGATGACAGGAATGTAGCAGTTCGGGGCTTGGATTTGAATCTTGAGCAACTATTAATCCTCCCTTTCAGGACTACCATGTGTTTTGGATGAGACAGATCCAAGGCCCACCAGCCTGCCTCCTCCTCTAGTGGGTTTACACGATTCAGTAACATTTTTGCAAGAAGAACAAAGTACTTTCAGGTACCGGAACCAAAATTCCTCCCTCAAATAACACCACCAAAAACAGATTTGGCCGCTCACCTGCTTGTGGGACCTTGCTGCGCGCTAATGCGTTTTGCCTGCTTGACTTCAGGTCACAAGTCAATGCGTCGGTTTTAAAGTGCAGCTGAAGCTCTGGAAAGTGAAAAGGAGCTATACAAATGCAATGTGTTTCTCTTTACACGAGCCTCCCAACGCAAACTCCGTCTATCACGCAATCAGTCCAAAATCATGAGCGTTTTGGTGCCATAGACTTACAATCATGAAGAATCGTCTTACACAGAGTCGTTAGATTCTTTTGACTCCTTTACTCTAGGTGGTGAGCGGGTAGTTGTCCACATGGCTGGCGCGCATCTGAACTGAAATGTTGATAAATCGCGTTGTTTGCCGCTTTCGGTCGTTTCTCTTCATTGAGATGAACGGACAGATAAACAATGCTTTTCAACTAGTATTTATCTCCTGGAGGAGACGGAGACAAGAGGAATGCCTGCCTGTCTCAGTTGGCTCTAAGATGCGCCGCAAGGGCACGGTTAATGGTCAGAGCGCCAGCCTGGCTTATTAATGAGGCCTGGGTAGATACCCCTCTGCCTGAATGGCGGGATTCTTTCCACTCAGATAAACCTGAATAAGCAGCAGGAAATCCAGTGCTGGCTACACTCCAGAGTACCCAGTGTATTATGAGGCATTCCAAAACGTTGCATCATGTCAACCTTGGCTAATTTTCTCTGAATATCATTAAAACACTCCCATTTAAGCCCTGCCCGGAACTCTCCATCTTTCATCTCTTTTAAAATGCTCCTTCAAACCCAACGCATTGACGAAATCTTTGGCTCGGTGTCAGTTTTTGTCCGATTGCCCTCCCACGAAATACCTTGAGCAGTTTTTCTCCATTTACAGGCTCGGCATAATGCATGTAGTTGTGATTCTATAGACAGTGCTCATACTCCAGATCAGGGGACAAAAATCCACTTCGATGGAATTATGAAATTCTTGATTTGGTGAATTTAAGCATGGTGATGGGATATTCCCCCACGCCAGATACTCAGCTTACCAAAAAGGAGAAGAAAAGCAAAAGTTAGTAGCAGACATTTAAGTGCAGCGCACCATTAAAATGTTATCATCAAGTCACTTTGCGAGGTTAACCTCACCAGCCTCGGTGCCGTCAAAAGTGTTACAAAAAGGCTCGCTGTTAGACATGGACTGCTGCTGTTCAAGAAGGCAGCTCACCACCACTGTCTCAAGGGCAATTAGGGATGGGCAATAAATGCTGGCCTAGCCAGTGATGCCCACATCCCTAAAAGAATTTTAAAAAGCTCTGTTGGAGGCGCCATTTTCCTCCCTGTGATGGTTTTCAGTCCTTATCTCTGATATCAAGGTGCTACCAGCTGTAAAAACACATGCTTTCTTCCTCCTTCACTTTTGTCAGGTGGGTTTAGCCATACCCTTTGCAGTTTTGTTTGTGCTTTCACCCCCCTTAATTCATTCACCTTGGTGTAAAGGGCACAACTTCAAAATCTGTGGACGACAGGAAAATTGGAAGTATAGTGAACGGTGAGGAGGATAATGATAAACTTCAGGAGGGCATCGACAAGCCAGTGGGCAAATAGCGGATGAAATTTAATGCAAAGATGCGTGAAGTGGTTCATTTTGGTCAGAAGAATGCAGCGAGACAATATAAAATAAAGGGTGCAATTCAAAAGGCTGTGCAGGAGCAGAGGCAACTGGTGTATATGTACATACATCATTGAATGTGGCAGGACAGGTTGAGAGCACCGTTAATAAAGCATACCGCTTTAGTAATTATAAAACACTGTATCAACCTCAGCTGGAGTATTGCGCCCCGTTCTGGGCACTACATTTTTAGGAAGGATGTAAAGGCATTAGAGGGGGTGCAGAAAAGGTTCACCAGAATGGTTCCAGGGGTGAAGAACTTCAGTTACTTAGAAAGATTGAAGAAGTTGGGCCTTGGAGAAGGCAAGGGTGAGAGGAGAATTGATGGAGGTATTCATTATCATGAGAGGACTGGACAAAGTGGATAGGGAGAAACTGTTCCCATCGGTGGAAGGATCGAGAACAAGGGGACATAGATTTAAGGTAATTGGCAAAAGAAGCAATGGCGATATGAGGAAAAACTTTTTCACACAGCGAGTGGTTAGGATCTGGAATGCACTGCCTGAGAGTGTGCTGGAGGCATGTTCCGTTGAGGCTTTCAGAAGGGAATTGGATCATTATCTGAAAAGGGAAAATTTACAGGGATACCAGGAAAGGGCAGGGGAATGGGACGAGGTGAATAGCTCCTTCAGAGAGCCAGTACGGGCACGATGGGCGGAATGCTGTGCAGTGCTATAAACATTGTATGGTTCTTTAAGGGCATTTTATTGATATCTAGGTGTGTCTTGATCAGAATCACAAACAGTTGCACCTTCTGAACAATTGGCCACTCTTGTATGTCTAGTTGTCCTGCCTTCTGTTCTTGCTGAATTTTCGGCTCGAATACAAATGGGTCGTTTCGGTGCAAAGAGCTCAGTTACCGTCCCCCCCCCCCCCCCCCCCCCGCCCCCAGTAATACAAACAGGGAATCAGTGCGCCGAAGTGTCTGCACGATGGCTGCAGGCTTGGCACTGAACTCTCAGGTCAGGTCGTCAAAAACGTTCCTCGCCTGAGGACCTGGATGAAACAATTGGTGATAAGTAAGTCTAGTATCACTCGGCTTGGTTGGTAAGATCATCGGGTTGTCTAACATGACACAAATTGCTTCTATACGGCTTTTCACGGTGCGTAAGACTATGATAGATGGAGAGGAACTTTGCGACCTGCTCGACAACCAAATCTTGACCATCCCCTTTATTGGGGATGTGGATCTTCTGATGTCTGAAGCAGGCGGGTGCTCAGTACACCAGGGAACTGTTACTGACCAGCCAGGATCGCCAATGAAACCCGGAAATTGGACTCCAATTGACTCCCGAAACCTCGAGATGCTGATACCGCAAAGGGTGGTGTGGCTCCAACTGGGAATACAAAAACAAAACTGTGGGAGGCTGACCAGTCACTTGTGTTGGTGGACACTATGGTTCCACACACTGGAGCATCGCCAAGTCTTAGCTGTAGCAAGTGGCTGGATTTAGTCAAATGGGCTGTGTCCTTTTGGGAATAGAGAGCTCTGTTTATTAGCCAAGATAAACATTACTCAGTGGTTTGACTCGTAGACTCTTAAACGTCCACCTCTGTCAGGTACAAAAACAGAAACAGAAATACATGGAAAAACTCAGCAGGTCTGGCAGCATCGGCGGAGAAGAGCACAGTTGACGTTTCGAGTCCTCATGACCCTTCAACAGAACTAAGTAAAATTAGGAAAGAGGTGAAATCTAAGCTGGTTTAAGCACCCCCCCCACCCCCCCACCCGCTTAAACCAGCTTAGATTTCACCTCTTTCCTAATTTTACTTAGTTCTGTTGAAGGGTCATGAGGACTCGAAACATCAACTGTGCTCTTCTCCGCCGATGCTGCCAGACCTGCTGAGTTTTTCCAGGTATTTCTGTTTCTGTTTTTGTTTTGGATTTCCAGCATCCGCAGTTTTTTTGTTTTTACCTCTGTCAGGTACCCAGTTTAACTTTAAAAAGTTGACATTTTTGGCCAATAGTGTCTTACACCAGCTGCAATTACACTTGAAAGCCAGGCCGAATATCACTGCCACTCAGGAATGATCTCGTGCCGAACCTTAAACCTAGGCCCATGTGGCAGCGATTTCTCAGTGAGGGTGGACAGCGACCCTGGAGTGTCTGAACCAGCAAGGAGTAAACTCTCACCTCATCTATTAGAATTGAATCTCGATCCAAATCTCAAAAGTGAAAGGTTGCATAGGCCCGCCAATTTCTTCGGACTGACTCCCATAAATAGTGCCTCTTTAAATTTGTGCTTTGATGTTTTACAAATGCCCCTTCTTGTGAATTTCACAAAGATGCCTCGACCACCCAATTAGGGGGCTTTTCCAATGAAACCTATTGGGGGGGGGGTGTGGGGGTGTGGGAGAGTAAGGCGAGCTCAGCGCGAGTTTGAACAGTAAAATAAAAGAGGTTTATTTATGATCAGGAGCTTGCCTTGTATTGTGTGTGGAAAGGCCGGCGTGAGGATTAGATGTGCATCAATGAACACATAGCGGCTCGGAGGCGCTCATCCCGGTTTCTGATTTCTCTGGCTCCCACAGCAGCTTTACTCAATGTGGAAATGCAGGGTGGGGAAGCGCCATGCAGCTGAAATGCGTGATGAATGGGATGGAGCGTTTTGAGTCTGTTCCCCTGGCCTCGCTGTTGACGAGCTTCAGTCACGCAGCCTGTACGTCTCCGGCTGCGGGTGCGCTTCATGTTCACCATCCGAGCGAGAGGAGGGGCGGGGGGGGGCACGTACTGAACAACGTGATTATTATCCAGCTCCGCTAGCAGCTACTCCCGACTCCGCCTGGACCCTTCCTTCTCAGCCAGCACCCCCCACCACCTCAGCCTCCTCCAAAAGCCCTCTCACCTCAGCGGCTTCACGAAAGGGACCAGGATTAGACCGAGGGGCTGCGGGCGGGAATGGTACAGCTGCCTGGTCGGGTGCCTCTCTCTCCCTCTGCCTCTCTCGGTGACCACCCTCTTCGACCCCGGAGCCGGCGGCGTCTCTACACATCCTGAACTTCTCGTCTCAGTGATTTGGTGTGTGTGTATGTGTGTGTGTGTGTGTGTGTGTGAAACCTGGCGGATCCAGCTGTGTGTGTGTGTGTGTGTGTGTGGATGTAGGGGTAGGGGTGGGGTGGTTGGGGGGTAGTAGGAGGTTTCTACTTGGACGGCGATAACACCCAGTGAAAATGTTACAGCCTGAATCATAAATGTGTTGCCGCTTGTCGCTGCTGAAAGCTGGAGGAGAGAGCAGCTTGCCCGGAGCGGATGCACCGCCCGCTTTCTCGCTGGGTATGTTGGCGGCGGGCGGAATGTGCAGAATGGATGTGGCAGAACTGCGATGTTAATTGATCTCCAGGGACCGCCGTGAGTTACTTTTAAAGCACCTCAGCCCCCGGCAAAGCCCTCGCTTTCTGGACGGACAGCACAGCTCCCTTTTCCCAGGGATTTGCTATTAGCTCTGCCCGGCTCTCTCTCTCTCTCTCTCCACCCCCCCTCCCCTCCCCTCCATCCCACCCCCGCTCCCAGAGCCTTGAGTAAGCCGGCGCTTTCATCGCTTTCGACTCCATCTCTTCGGACAAGCAGCACAATCCCATCTCGTGTGGCCTCTCCTGTTCCTCGCCCTCTGGTCACCCGGTGACAGAGGGGCTCTCCGTTGCTCGGAGCCGGGCTTGCTCAGACTCCGCCGAAGGACACATCGCGAAAACGGCGCTCCCAAGCTGGATATGTTAACACTAACGTGAAGATGGATTTTGCTTATCTACTCTTGGGGCTGCTAACAGTTGTACTCGAAGGCGTTTCTGGCCAGGGAGTGTACGGTAAGTTTGTAATGAAAACGATTTTCTTTTAATGGTCAGCGTGAAAATGTCCTTTTTTTTTGACTCGGCGGGGTATATCTTGAAACACTTGGAGCAATTTTAACACTGCATTCTGCAAAACAAAATTGTGTGTGTGTGTCTGTGGCTTGGGACCAGCTGGGTGAATACTGTGGTAGTGTTTCTGATGTACACCATGTACAATTCCATTGACGTATTGATTTTCACTGCATTGTTCCATTGTGGTAAATGCAAATACGGATCTTCAATGGGATAATATTGAAAAGGCGGCGCTTAATCGCCGATACATTAACTGCTGGGTACAATAAAGCGCTGTAAAAGCGAGCAGAGCAGGTCTCTACATTAACTGCTCTCCATCAATGGACTATGCATTTGGCCAGTGCTGTGCATGGGAACTCGAATGCTCTGGAGTAGAGGCATATTCGAGCAGTGTATGTGATGTGCACATCCTTTCTGTAGGAATACGTTTGAAATATCTATAGTTTGTCACGTGACACTGTAATCCCTCCCTAAAGCGAGCCTTGAAACTTGCGGGCGTATTTTTAGTTCAGTGAATCATATATTACAAACCGAGCTGAAATCAATTCTGCCCTCACGAAATACGCGGTGCCATCCTACAGTGCAAGGTAGTTCTTTCTGGATGATCTTCGGGTTTTGTGCCAGATTTCCAAAAAGTGTGAGACTGTGAAAATGACACCGAACTAAATCGCCCTGTGTGAGCAACGAGAAATTTCTTGGAAAGCAGGCGGGATGATGAAAGGGGAGGGGGGTGGGTGGGTGGTGGTGAGGTTACACTCCAATACTTAGCCCGCCTCTACCCATCCCCACCCCCGTACTTACTCCGAGAACTGCCTGTCACCACCCTCGCACCCCCCACCCACCCCCCATGTGGATTGGGAGCAGACATGACTGTTGCCATTTATGCAAATTAAACTGACAGTTTTGCTAATGGTTTTGAAACGAAAATTGCCCCACTCGCACCAAAGGTCCTCAAAATGCTAACTGAAGAGGCCTTGATACATTGAGTGGGTCTGTGGAAATAACTGGGTTCGTTGAAAGCGTCTGGCCAGCAATTAATTCTCCAAGATAGTTATTTAATCGCTATAGGCTCAGTGAATCGAAACGATAGGTTCGCAAGAGTGGTTTCAGCCCTGTATGGAATTGAGCGATCCTTCCCCAACCCCCACCCCCCCAAAACTGAGATGTGAGATGGAGGGTGTTGCGCTGACTAATCTGGTCCACCTTCATGTATGTACACTATATCATGTTTAAGCCCATACTGAAGGGGTTGGCGCGACAGTGCTGTAATGGACGCGATCAGCGAGGCTCCACTGAGTAAACACAACCTTGTATTCCGAAAGCAAAGAGTTAAAAGTAGGTGTCTCGTTGGGCAGAGCTGCGGGAACTCACGCCAGCAGTTGGCACACATCGGATTCTGCAGCCGGCATGTTAACTAGTGTCGCGGCACCTGTAGTGAATAAGCAGATTAATGTCGGGTAATTGGTTACAATATAGATGGTTGCAGAGGTCCCATTGTGAAGCGATCGATGGGCTCGGTATTTCGAGCTGACTGGACCATTAGTCCTTTTTTTTTCAATTCCCCCCACCCGCCGAGCTCAATCCCTTGTCAAAAACTGTTGTGATCCTCTTCTAACAACAATCTGCCCGCGGAGACTGTAGGTTGTGGATTTTAACACAGAGCCTCACAGGTTCGGACCAATCACAAACTGCTGGCACGCGTGAGTTGAGCAACGAGATGTCAGTAGTTATGTTAATTTCACTAGTGAAACTGACATGTCTGTCCCCTGGTGACCAATCAATATTGAAGGATTATAGGGAAATCAAATCTGTTAAGAAACACTGTGGAACAGTGTAAATCTCGGTTCCCGTCGTGAAATTAATCCCCTTCCCCAACCACCCCCCCCCTCCCCCCCCACCAACACAATGTTAGCAGCCAAACAAATTGTATTGTAATTGAAAAGAATTCTTAAAACGATGAATAACGAACTAATTAATTGAGTCTTGCACGTTTACTGTAGACCCCCTGCTCTGTAACCGTTAGAAATACCCGGATCGGCAGTCGTGACAACATATATTTGTAAAAGGAGATCAAAGACAGGTACTCAGAGCAAAAGACTTCAGATGTTGGCACATGTACGTATTTTGTTACAGGCAGAAGTGACGTTGACTCCTGTCAGGGCCAATGACTTCTCCAACTAGACCTTAGATCAAATATATTTAAAGGGAAAGGCAGGAAGGTCAGTCATTTAAAATGATATTTCACATGAGCAAAATTATTAGCAAAATCATCAGGCGCCTGTAAACAGATTCATTGAGTTACTAATCGTGTCTGCCCTAATAAAAAGAGCCAAAACATAATTTTAAAATATAAATCACATCACTCGGGTTGTTACAGCGGATGATAACTCATCGACTGGAATCTTCCTGTGCTTTTATAGGAACTAACTCTGCCCACAAATAACTTCTTCCTGGTAGGAGAACCCTAAAATTAGCCACTTACTACACCCCCCCGGGAAGATCTGATGGGCCAGGCCAGTTGGAGGTCATCAGATATATTCAACTGAAGTAAGTAGTGGATTCAAGTTTAGTGACTGTACTCTTTGAATCAGGGCTCTGCAATCATTTCATTTCCGGATATGTGCCCCAGAGGTGCCTTTCTATCTCTTCTTGAGTTCTCTGCCCACAGAGCCATGATCTCCACCACCGGGAGGGCAAGGAAGCAGGTCCCACATCCACCCCAGCTGGAATTTGGATTGTGCTGTTGACACCAATATGATCCACACTGGCCATCCAGCCAACTCAGCTAACTGGCACTCCAAGAAGTCCGAGTTGCTGTGGCAACATTCACTTTTCCATGCTTGTTGCAGTCTGGAGCAATGGAATGTGATGGTCGAGGCTCCCATTTCTTCCCATCACATGGCTGACCAGGAATTTCTTCCACTCTTACCACCTACCATTGGATTTACAAGTTGATGCTCAATCTGTTTGGCTGCATTGTGAATACGCCTTCCTTGGCCATCAAGTCCTGGAGTGGGACTTGAACCTGTAACAATTGGCAGGGAGGCAACCCATTGTACCACAGGACCTCCTCCTAAACCACTGAAAGGACTCTTATTTTTCATTACTTTCTACATTACAGCCAAATTTCAGATCAGTTTGTGTTGTAGAGGTAGGAATCTAATGAACAGGATCAAACTTCTAATCTTATTTTGGATTAAATACAGAGAGAGAGAGAGAGATAGATAGATAGATAGATAGAGAGAGAGAGAGAGAGACATTCATTCCATCCATTAAATTCAACCCTACTGCTGTAACCCATATAGGGCATTCTATTTTTAGGTAGCAGCTGGAAGTGGAGGTATTTAAGATTGTTAATTGTATGGAAAAGATGAATATGATGAATTAACATAAAATTGCAAAAGTAGGACAAAGGCTGGAAGTTCAAACTAACAAAAGACAAATATAAATGTTAGCACTTCAGGAAGTTCTCTTGTGAGAAGAGTGAGCAAACCTAGAGTTAACTTCCTGATAGAGCAGTGATGATAAAAACTTCAACTTCATTTCTGAGCCAATTAACTGCTGTAATGGGAGGACTTCGAGGTGGATTGCCATGAATTTCATAGAATAACCATCCACAACATGGAATCATGCCAGTCCATGCTGGTGTTTATGTTCTGCATGAGCCTCCTCCTACCCTTCTTCAGCTAACCCCATCAGCATGTCCTTCTAGTCCTTTATTGCTTATAGCCTAACCTTAAATTCATCTATGCTATCTGGCTCACCTATGGGTAGTGTGTTCCATATTGCCATGAATAGCTTTTATCTGGAACATTCTTGTGATAAAACTGCACCTTTTTAAAGAGATGGTTTTAAATAGGAAAATCCAGGCGATTGTAGCTACTTATAAAATACTGAGGTCAGAGAGCAGTTGTAAATGCTTGTAAGTTTCAGGAACCAGGTCAATGGCTGGCATTCTTAAAAAATAAAAATGATTGTTTTGCATCTGTAACAAATGTGACATCTAATGTGTGATGAACATGTGCTGGACACAAGGGCATGGAATTGGCAGATAGCATTGAAGTGATGACACTTACCGTTGACCTCAAAGAATGCTGCCCACTAAGATCTAGCAACATCTGTGGTGTGAATTTTACATTTCCCAATACTAGTTTAAATCTAGCATAATGTCAAGGGATCTGTAGGCATGGGTAAGCAGCCAATTAAATTAAAATATTCTTACAGACAACAAACCAGAAATAAAATACACTGATATATCTTTCATTTTTAAATCAATTTTACAGAGGGTGAAATAAATGATTGCAACATAGACATGGGAATATGATAGAAGCTAAAATATTATAAATAAACTTCTTAATGAAAGCATTTTTTAAAGTTTTCAAGGTCAGAAAGGTTTTGCAGCAGTAATTATGAACTTAGTACATTATTAAAAATCCACCTCATTTAACAATGTGTAACTTTTTCAAGGGTTTTTAATGCTAAGCAAGAGTATAAAAGGGCAAGTTCTCATCAGTTCAGTGATATCAAATTGATTGTAGTCTTCAGCGACTTCAACAACGCAGATATGGGAAAGTGCAGAATCACTGACAGTAACTTCTGTATTTCCATGTTTAACTGTGGATGTGCAGATTCCAGAGGTGGTTGTCAATCTTAGAGGAGTAATGATGATGAACACTGGCAGTTTTGCCATCATTACTACCACAAAATCCAGGCCAAGATATGCAATCATCTTCATAGTTCTGTATTGTTTCTTTTGCAAAAGTCATTTGCTGACCTGATTTATCTGTTTGTTATTCAGTACCACAAAAGGGGAAATTCAATTAATTGAACATTTTACTGTTTCTCCATTAGATTTAGATACAAATACTATTGAAGCACCAGTGTAATTCCTTGTAAATGCCACTAACAACAGAAGGTTATGGAAATTTCAGTGTAGAAAGAGACCACTTGACTCACTGTGCTTGTGCTCACGATAGTTCCAAATTGAGGCCAACTACTCCAGCTCCTCAATTTTCATGACTGGACTTTACATTATAAAAGAACAGCAAAACTTGCATTTACAAAGAGAGCTTCCTTCACAATCTCTGGCTGTACCAAGCACTTTACCGCTACGCGAGTAAGTTTGAAATGTCTCTAGTTTAATTTAGAAAATGCAGTAGACAATTTGCTAGTAAACAGCAATGTGCTAATGGCCAAATAATCTGTTTTAGTGATGTTAGTTGAGAAATAAATATTAGCCAAGACTCCCCTGCTCTTTTGTGAAATAATGTCCATAGGAGGGGGAAGGTGGAGCTTGGTTTTTAATGTATCTTCCAAAAAGCTGCACCACTGACAATATAGCACTTCATCAGAATTGCCCATGCCCAATTGCCCTTGTTTAGGGGGCATTCAAGAGTGAACCACATTGCTGTATGTAGGCCAGACCAGCAGACATTAGTGAACCAGA
Organism: Cetorhinus maximus; assembly: GCF_964194155.1. Classification (NCBI taxonomy): domain Eukaryota; kingdom Metazoa; phylum Chordata; class Chondrichthyes; order Lamniformes; family Cetorhinidae; genus Cetorhinus; species Cetorhinus maximus. The sequence goes on along the minus strand of NC_135896.1, from coordinate 32,293,381 downwards.
TGGGTTTTTTTTTAAATGACATTAGGCTTTAAATTCCACATTTTTTATTGAATTCAGATTGCACCATCTGCTGCAGCAGGATTTGAACTTGGAGTCCCCAGAGCCTTACCCTGAGTCTTTGGATTACTAGTCCAGCAACAATACCACTACACCATCAGCTGTCAGTTGTAACCTTTTATTCTTGAAATTTATATGGAGAGTTTAAGAAAAATCAAAAACTAATGAATTGCCATTATTGATTTATTTCCCCTTTAACCAATTTACTACTGATAATGTACAATTACCTAAAATAATTGACTCAGCGAGGCTCCTTTGACAGCACCTTCCTAACCCATGATCTCTATCATCTAGAAGGACAAGGGCAGCAGACACATGGGAACACCACCACCTGGAAGTTCCCTTCCAAGTCATTTACCATCCTGACTTGGAAATATATCACCATTCCTTCACTGCCACTGGGTCAAAATCCTGGAACTCCCTCCCTAACAGCACCATGAGTGTACCTACACCACATGGACTGCAGCGGTTCAGGAAGGCAGCTTACTACCACCTTCTCAAGGGCAACTAGGGATGGGCAATAAATGCTGGCCTAGCCAGTGATGCCCACATCCTGTGAATGAATTTTAAAAAGTCATAGAATGATACAGCACAGAAGGAGGCCATTCATTCTATCATACCTATGCTGGCTGTTTGATACAACTATTTAATTAATTCAATTACCCTGTATATATTTTCCCTTCAAGTATTATTCCAATTCTCTTTTGAATATTATTGAAATAACTTCCAATGCCCTTTCAGGCAGTGCATTCCAGATCACAGCATCCCACTGTGTAAAACTTAAGAAAAAGTTTCCTCATGTTGATTCTGATTTGTTTTTCCAGTCACCTTAAATCTGTGTCCTTTGGTTACTGTCCCTTTTACCACTAGAAACAATTTCTCTTGATTTACTCTATCAAAATAATGAATGATTTTGAACCCCTCTATCAAATGTCTCTGCTCCAAGAACAATCCCAATTTCTTCAGACTCTGCGCATACCTGAAATCTTTCATCCCTGGTACCATTTGTGTAAATCTCCTTTAACACTCTCTAAGACTTCATATCCTTCCTAAGTTGTAATGCACAGAATTGAACATAATACTTCAGCTGAGACCTTACCAGAATTTTATGAAGGTTTAGTATAACTTTATACTCTATGCCTTTATTAATAAAGCAAAGATGCTTTTTCAACAGTCTTCTTACAATATCCTTCCACATTTAACGATTTATGTACATACGCACTCAGGTCTCTCTCTTCCTACAGCACTTATAAAATTGTACCATTTCATTCATACTCCTTGCTTTGCCTACCAAAATGTATTATTTCACACTTCTCCGCATTAAATATCATCTCCCACGTATCTGCCCATTTTACCAGTCTATGTCCTCCTTATTGTTTACTACATTTCCAAATTATCATCTTAAATCTTTGAAAAATGCCCCTTTTATAAGTCCAGGTCTTTAACATGTATCAAAAAGAGCAGTGGGCTTAACACTGTTGCCTGGGGAAAACTACTGTCTATTTCCTTCCAGTCTGAAAAGCAAAAGTTCATCAGAACTCTTTGCTTTTTGTCCCTTAGCCAATTTCGTATCCAGGCTGCCACTATGGCAATTTTACATTCAAATCTTGTTTTCACCCTGACTGCATTTTATGTTGTCCTACCTGCAATTGTTATTGAGGTAGTGGTATGCAAACACTTTGAGCAATCAGTGGAATACAGACACTGTAAACACACTCTTGCAGTTATTCTGGCATCTGTGTGGATCGCATACTCAACAAATGAGTTCCAAGTTGTACTTCTAATTGCTATAGAGCGTTGGCAGTTAAACACATACTATTCAGGTTTTGAATGCCTCTTCCAAGCTATGGTTGAAAACTGCTATTATGTATCACCATAATCTCTTGTTCACCCCTTTTGTGTAAATGTTCGATGATGTATTTATTCTATATGCCTTATATGTGTGGGATACATGAAGAGGCATGGCACATTGCAGTGAAGTGAATTGATGTTCCGATTGGTGGAACCACTTATCAATAGGGTTTGTTCTGTGTCATGCTACGCTCAGGGGAATGGTTGCAATGCATTTTCATGTTCATCATGCTAGATGGAAGGAGTTTGTGTTCACTGCTGTCTGCCTGTTAGGGACTCAAACCCATATTTGTTAGTCACTTAGTTACTATTTGGTTACTAGCCTGATGAGGAATGATACCTTATGGTAGATGTGGCAATCATAGGAATGCAGGAAACAAATAAACATAGGGCCAGAAGTAAGCCATTTAGTCCATCGAGCATGCTCTGTAGTGAAAATACCTCATGACTGAGGTAACTTCAATACCATCTCCTTGCTTTCCTTCCATTCTCTTGATGCTCTTGCTTAACAAGGATCAATTGATCGCAATCTTGAAAATTCCAATTGTCCTAATATTTGCAGCCTTTTGTTTACAAAGAGACTTCCATATTTTTATTACTTTTTGCAAAATATTCTTCCTGATTTCACTCCTACATGGCTTAGCTTTAATTTTAAGGCTCTGTCCTCTTGTCTGGATCTTCCTGCTAATAGTTGCTCTCTATATTGGGCCCCGTATCTCAGGAAGGATGTTCTGGCCCTGGAGAGGGTCCAGAGGAGGTTCACGAGAATGATGCCATGAATTAAAGGCTTAACATATGAGGAACGTTTGAGGACTCTGGGTCTATACTCAATGGAGTTTAGAAGGATGAGAGGGGATCTGATTGAAACTTACAGAATACTGACAGGCCTGGGTAGAGTGGACGTGGGGAAGATGTTTCCATTAGTAGGAGAGACTAGGATCCGAGGGCACAGCCTCAGAGTAAAGGGAAGACCTTTTGGAACAGAGATGAGGAGAAACTTCTTTAGCCAGGGAGTGGTGAATCTATGGAATTCATTGCCACAGAAGGCTGTGGAGGCCAGGTCATTGACTGTATTTAAGACCGAGATAGATAGGTTCTTGATTAGTAAGGGGATCAAAGGTTACAGGGAGAAGGCGGGAGAATGGGGTTGAGAAACTTATCAACATTTTTGAATGGCAGAGCAGACTCGATGGGCCAAATGGCCTAATTTCTGCTACTATGTCTTATGGTCTATAGATCCTGTGGAATCTTTTTTATAATTATAAATACCTCAATTAGAACCCACCTCAACCTTCTAAACTCAAAAGGAATAGAAGCCAAGTTTATGCAACCTATCCTTGAAAATTGACTCTTTTAAGCCCTAGTATCATTATGTTACACCACTTAAAAAGCCAATATATCTTTTCTGAAGTTTAGTGTGCAAACCTGAATGTTGTGTTCCAGGTGTAGTCTGATCAAGTTTGTATACAACTGATGCATCACTTCCTCATTTTTATATTTCAATCCACAAAAGCCAACATCCTACTTAACCCGTTTGATTACTTTTTGTACTCACACACTAGCTTTTAGTCATTTGTGTACATGGACACCTAAATTCCATTGGTCCTCCACAGCTATCATCTCATCAATGAGCAAGGTTACTGATTTTTGTCTTTCTCAGATCCAAAGTGGATAACCTCACATCCTGGCATTGAACTCCATCTGCCACAGTTTTGCACTCCCACTATGTTCCTTCATAACTTCCAGGTCCTAACTACACAACTTATTCTTCCCTTAACTAACTGTCATTTATAACCATGGATATACAACTCTCTATTCCTTCATCCAAGTCATTGATATATTAGGTGAAAATATGAAGCCCAGTACAGGTCACAGGAGCACATCACTTTCCACATTATGTTGGTCAGAGAATGAGTCCTATATCCCTATTTTTTAACTCCTTTATCATTATTTTCTGTACCTACCATCCAATGTGTATCACAAGATAACCTCCAAAGTTGTTTTTGCTAATAGTCTCTTACTTGCAATCTTATCAAGTGCCTTCTTGAAGTCCATGGAGGTAACATCAATAGACACTCATACAGAAGCAAAATACTACAGATGTCCTGCAGGGGTCATCAGCCCATATCTGTTAAAATAGGAATGAGCAGATTCACGGTAGACTGGGTTCCTGATTTTCAGATTTTTGTATTTTAACCACTGACACAACCCCAACCCACCCATTTTTTGGAGTTAAGATTCAGACCCGATGGGCTGGGAAGAATCCATGGACCTTTAAAAATAATGGGTGGGACCTGGATCCAATAACTCAAACTCAGAAGGGCCATTTGAACTTAGGTCTGTGTTCAAACAGACCACATTTTTGGCTGTTGCAAGGGTCTTAGCCCGCACGTGTCACAAATTGGTGGAGTAGGTCAAAATGCTCTTGAAGGGCAGATAAAGTCTGTAAAACTGTCATGATCAGATTCAACTTTAAATCCCCCACTCTTTAAACTTAGAAAATAAGTTGTAGCTGTCAGTGAGAGTTAAAAAAAAAACATCTGCTGGACTGTTTTGATTGGCAGGGCATCTGGTGCAGGTTAGAAGATAAATTAGCATCTAGTTGTGCAGTTTCAATAGAGTTGTTTGTTGACATTTCCCCAAGAGCTATTATAATGTTATTATGAATATTTCAAAAGTTACAACTAACTCAGCAGAGATTTCTTAGTTCACAGTTCAATTGACAGTTTAAAGATGCTATTAAGTAAATAGCTCACTTTTATGTGGCATATGAATGGAAGTTCGTTTGAGACTTTATAACAGGCTGGAGATTTAAAAGCTTCAAATAGATTTCATGAATGGGAATTGTTTTCACTAGTAAGTGTATAGGTGTGAGAGCTGCCCATGGTAGATACTGAATTACTGGCTATGGAGGTCATGGAGTGTCATGGGTGTGGGTGAGGGGCATGAATTGGCATTGTGTTGGCATGGAGGATATGATTATTGTGTTTCAATTTCCTCACTTATTCCTTTTAATACTCTAGGGTGGAAACCATAAATCCCGGAGATTTATCTATTGTTATGGATCGGGAGAGAGGCAAACTGAACTCCTTTATTTTTCTCTCCATCTGTCCATAAGCAGATGTGTTTTAATTTTTGAAATAGGCTGTGTAATGTTTCCCCAAACCCTGTGTTTGTGAAGTCGAATTTAAAGTGACTTGCAGCAAACTCTCTTTAGGGTTAAATCAGAAGTATTGTTTATTCATATATTCAAACCCGGGAGATTTTTTTGGGTTGTCACAACTACATATACACACACAAGGACACAAGAGGCAGATAGGAAAGAAAATAGTTTATAACTAGGAATAAGTTAAAACAAAAGGAAACTAAAGATATGAATATTAATTCATGTGAATTTGAGAGTCCAGTGAGGGTTCCTTCATGTAGGAGTTAAAGTTCAGGCAGGTTCAGCTAGCTGAAAGCAGGAGTTGCAGAATTTCTTTAAAGTTGGTGATGACGCAGCAGGGTGAGGTCACTTCACTATAGGTGATGGCAGGAATCATTCCAGAGAACCAGGCTTTGAGGAGGTTTAGGTATAAGGTAGGCTTTGTTGTTAGCCTTGATCTAGCTTTGGTGTTGACAGGTTGGATGTTTAACAGCAGACTACCCTGGGAGTCCAGGAATGTAACATTAAAACTTTCCAAAGGCCAAAGGAGCTTAGGTCATGTGGTGTTGCCCATTGATGAGTCAGTTTCAGCGTAACAAGTTTCTATGCCTTTGGTTAAAATCCATTGTTTACCTTAGGAGATAGATGGTGTTTATTAGCGCTTCCACAGGTATAATGAGTTTCAATGGCTTTCTCTTTGTGATACGTTCAGGCTAGGGAGACAGGCCATCTGCTGCTCCCTTGTTTCATTGACTGTAATGGGTCCACACAATGATAGGTGTGAAATTCCACAAGGATGAGGGTTGTGTTTTGTCCTGTAATTAATGTTGGAAGTTTCCAGAACTGTAGCCAACTTGCAAATGATGTGACCTATAGCAGCCATGTTTTTGGTCCAGCAAAGTCAATTTTTCAATAAGCAAAAAGTAAGGTTTCATTTAAACAGTTTCTGATCTCTTTCATGTCTTATGGACATGGCGCTATCTTAAGTCCCACATATTTTTTCCACTTTTAACGTATATGAAATTCACTGTTCCTCCCCTTGATTATTTTTTAGGCTCCTTTTGTACTGCTGGTAGTGTGTCCTCTTTGTCCTCTGTGAAAATGGATACAAAATACTCACTTAACAAAGTAAACATTCCCCTAAATATGGTAGACTCATCTGCATCTGTCTTAATTGGGCCCTTGTTCCCCTTAGTCACTATCTTTGCCAATATGTATTTATAAAACCATTTTCTGTTAATGTTCATATCCCTTGGAAGGCATTGTATTCCTTTTTGTACATCACATTACTTCCTTTATATAAATTTGTTGCTTTTTATAGCTATCACAGTCTGCTGAATTTCCAGTTTTATCCCTGCATTTGTATAAACCTTTTCATTTAGCTTAATACTCTCTCTCACTTCATTTGTTGACCATGGTTGCTTAATTACATGAGTGGAACCTTTGCATTTTCAATGTATATACTGGTTTTGTGTCATAACAAACACTTAGTTAAATACTTCCTGCTGTTGTTCTGTAGGTTTACTCGCTATCAGTTCAATCCAATGCACTGTGGCTATTTTCTTTCTTATCATAAACATCTGCAGGTTGTTGTTGATGACTGGTAAATCTGCCATTGAGGGATGAGATTTTCTTCAATTGGCACCATGTAACCCTGCAAAAGTAATGCCTTTAGTAGGTAGATCAAGAAATGCCCTGTTCTGATAGGCTGTGGGAATTTAAGAAAGAACAAAGTTGCATTTTGATAATGCCTTTCATATCCTAAGTACATCCCAAAGTGCTTCATAGCTAATGAACTACTTTTGAAGTGTAATCTGTTTTGTAAAATAGGTAAACACCATAGCCAATTTGCGCAGAGCAAGGTCCCACAAATAGCAATGAGGTAAATGCCTAGAGAGGCTATTTAAGTGGTGTTAAGGATAAATATTCACTAGAATACCAGGAGAAGGCCCCCGCTCTTTGAATATTTTCACAGGATCTTTTACTTCCAACTAAGAGGATAAACAGGTCCTTACTGCAATGATTCATTCAAAAGTTGCATTTCTAACAGTGCAGTGTCCACTGTGAAAATGTGTTAATCCAATTTATGTGCACAAGGCTTGGGGTAGAGCTTAAACCTATAATCTTTTGAATTTGGTGCTACCCAAGTACTGCCACTGAGCCGTGGCTGACGCCTAGTCAATCAATTCCATTACTACCCAGACAGAGATTTGGGAGATTCTAGGCATTGGCTTTTTACAACCTGTTTTAAATTGATTATTCGTAGGTACCGTAGATGTCAACATATAAATTGACCTTCAAAGCCTTCAAATATCATTCCAAAAATGGGGGTTGACTTATACACCGAGTATAAAGTGTGAACTCCCAGTGTGACTGGTTGCCATTTTGAAATGTGAAAAGAAAACACTGGTAATTCATGTTAAATTGGTGTGGCACAGTTTATTGAATAAATTAATTATACAAAGTTACCTTTAACCACAATGAAAGCATTTTAAAACCCATCAAATTAAATGTCTTCGGCATCTGATGCAAAGAGTTTCTTGAATTTATTCTAAGTCCCCTTTTTACTACAGCATCATTGTAAAGATCCCACTCTGGATGGGATGTGGCATTTTTGGTTTCAGAATAATCCCTCCACAACAAATGACATCCCTTTCCATTCACTGAATTGGATATTCCGCATTCTTTGAATGATCTGACGACAGTTTGTCCACTAATAGCATCCCACGGTTTGGTGATGAAACTACACAAAATATCAAGTTGGGCAGTATGCATATTTCCACTGTTTGGCAAAGTTTTTTCTCCATCAAGCATCCACCTATATTCCATTTGGCAAAAACATGATCCTTGGAATGGCTTGTTGAGACACATCTAAAAGTTCAACTACAGATGTTAGATCCCCTAGTATAAATCATTTGGCTGTTATTTCTTCGCAGGTGCCTCTTGATCTCATCGGTTATGTGGGATCTGAACATGTTGCACACTAATAAACTGCGTTTCTTACGTAGGTCACTGGAATGCCTATTGCACTTATTATCATTTCATAACTTCACTCCACCCTTATCCACCCAACCATTGTCATTGACATGCACAAAAGCTCTTCCAAGGAACTTGATTTTCGGCATGTTTTTACATTTGAAAATTACCTTGGTTTTAATTTTGTTCTGTCAGCCATACAAACTAATACCACCATGAATCTTGCCTTCTCATCTCCTGTGGATTTCACTAGATCTGTTTTTGAACTTTTCCATTCCACATTTCAGTTGCTGGGAATATCAAAATTTATGGGCATTTTATCCATGTTGTCACTGTGGCATAATGGGTACTTGTGTTTTTGCCACTGTCTGATGATGAATTGCTGGAAACTGGTCATTTTGGCATTGAGGTCCGTTGGTAGTCTCTGAGCGATCTTGGTCTTCTGCCACAACACCTGGCATTTTTGTTCCAAAAAGGGGCTACACCAACTAGCTGTTGTTCTGAAATCTTTGCTGCACTCAGGGTTTGATTTGGCCTACTTAAGCTTGTATATAGGCATTGCATTTCTGGTGACAATGTAACCATTTTGGTTTTCTAGGACCAGTTCCAATACATGCTTTTCAGATCAATGACTGGTCCCTATTCTCATGGCGCATTTGGGCTGGGGCATCTTCTTCAGAGTGGATTCTTTCTTTGTCCACTCACGCACCAGTTTTATTTCACTAACATTGAATTCCCTCGGTGCACTACAGTTATTTGACGAGTTAGCAAATGTTACGACTTATAGCTTGAAACCAGCTTCATACTTCATTCTTTTTGTTAGAAGACTCATTTCTCTTTGCCATTCGCTGTGTGGGGTCTGCTGTGGGTGGGCATGTCTTAAGCTCCCTCGCATCTTCACAGCCCAGCCCGTATCACCTACTTGATTCCTTGTGCCTAGTTACAAGGTAAGTAAAGCATGCATTTGTGTAGCAAAATATTGAGGCTGACTACTAATGAAAGTATAGCAGGTCATGGCTATAAAGATGTGTCAACTTGTACACTGAGAATATGCAAGGACATGATTTTTGGTGCCAGAAGAATGGGGCTGTCTTACACACCAGGTCGACTTATATGCTGCGATCTATGGAGAGAGTGTGCTCTCTATGTTAGGTACTCTACTTGTGTGGATTTCTCAGTAGTTTGAATTGGAGCCTCCGGTCTGATGGGTTTCTGACTGACTCAGAAACAAAATCTGAGAGTAATGCTCTGCTGGGAAATAAATGGGGTATAGTTGTTTATGATTGCCACAGAACAGAATGAGTTAGCATTCCAAAATCTGAACTGACCAACTATTGATTTGTTGCTTCCATTTATTTAGTTTATTTATGCCACATTAGTGCTGAAAACAAACATTAGTGGGTGGAATTAAAACAATATTCTCAAGTTAAAGCATATTTATTGTTCTGGTTACAGACTTGTATGTCATATTTGTATTTGTTTTTACCTGGTTTCCTACAGTTCTTGCGTGCTACTGCATGTCAATTTATTATATTCAAAGCAGGGGTTGTATAGGAATGTATTGCTTTAATGATTGGTGTCAGGCCTTCATTCTGTACTACTGAGAGAACAAGATGAGTTATTCTGGATGGATTGAAACCTAGTGTGACTGACGGATTCTGCCAGCAATAAAAGTGAAATTTTGTTTAAAAGAGTTAATGCACGAAAGGTTATGGCTATAAGTGTTCACTTTATTTGCCTCTGGTAAAGCAATCATGTAACTTCACTGCTCAAAGAAAGCTAGACCATACAAAACAAAACACAAGGAATATTTTTACATACAGCACAAGATTTGATATGGCTTTGTCACGAGTGATAAATAAGCAGCATTGGCTTCAAGGATGTGGGTAAGGTAGAATGTGTATGTGTTACCATAGAAATGCTGGTTATTTCATGGTGATTGTGTTGCAAGATTTCTTTCACAACTGTGGAAAAGACAGCATGCAAATGGTGCAGGTATATAATTATAATTTTTCAGGTAATTGGCGATGGACTCAAAGTTCTGAGGAGAGCTGTACTTAGTTAATTCCAGACTAGCTGTTGCTGGTATCTTGTGCAAGAGTTAGATACTTTAATTTCTAAGACTCACTAGAAAATTCTGATTAATAAATAATAGAGATACCTGGGCATGTAATTGCTTCAGTGGTTTCTTTTATATTTTCGGGATATGAGCATTGCTAGCAAGGCCAGTATTTGTTGCCTATTCCCAGTAGCCTTCAAAGGTGGTGGTGGTGGACCCCCCCTCGAACCAGGTGTAGCCAATATGGTGAAGGTGATCTCAGTGTATTAGATAGGAGTTCCAGGATTTTGACCTAGTGACTATGAAGGAATGACCACATCCATGTTGGAATGATAGGTCTTGGAGGTGATGATGTTCCCATGCATCTCCTGCCCGTGTCCTTCTAGTTGTTGGAGGTCACATGTTGGGAGGTGCTCTTGAAGAAGCATTGGCAAGTTGATGAAGTGCATCTTGTAAATAGGAGACACTATAGCCACAATGCACCAGTGGTGGAGAGAGTAAATCTTTAAGATGGGCCGCTGATCAAGAGGACTGCTTTATCTTTGGTGTTGAGCTTCTTATGTTTATTTTGTGCATTTGCACCTATTCAGGCAAGTGGAGAGTATTCTCTTACATTCCTGACTTGTGCCTTGTGGGTGGTAGAGGCACTTCGGTGAGCCATGGGTCTTGCCTACTGTAATATACATGGCATTTATGTGGAGAGTCCAGTTGTTCTTTCAGTCAACAGGAACCCCTGGATGTTGATGGTACCATGGATATTCCCATCAGACACCATTAACTGTTCCAGAGACAACCATATGCAAGTATTGTATATATCATCATGGATTCATGCAGACAATTGACATTATAATAAAAATAATGCTAGTTAATTACTATTTTCAGTATAAATGGAATAAGTGAAGGGGAATGGCAGAATACCGACTTACTCATGTTCTGTAGTAGTTGTGGGATAAACTTATTGCTGACTGTTTGCTTTCTGCATTCAATATGTATCCTTCTTGCCTTTCAAAAATGACTTAAAATTCAGAGTTGAACATGCTTAACTGTTATTAATAGTCAACTTATGGCTTTGAACCATCGATCCTTTTGTTCCAGAATGCACATTCTATTAGAGTAATATCCATTTAAGAAGGCGGCATTTAACTAGGCAAAAGTAATATCTTATTTCTCAGTTTTGTTTAGCAGAATTCCAGAAATTTTTTTATCTGCTTCGGATATTGAAGGAAAATGATAGACCTCAGATGGCTGTATGAGAGGCTAAATGAACACTCATGATCATAACCATTCCTATAATAATCCTTTTACATAAAGTAACATTCACTAGCAATGAACTTTTGAGAAACCTGAAACTATGAGAGCTATACAATGAAAACATTATTGTGAGAAGCACTAAGATAAAAGCAAAAAAACTGCGGATGCTGGAAATCCAAAACAAAAACAAAAATACCTAGAAAAACTCAGCAGGTCTGACAGCATCTGGGAAGAGGAACACAGTTAACGTTTCGAGTCCGCATGACTCTTCAACAGAACTAAGGAAAAATAGAAAAGAGGTGAAATATAAGCTGGTTTATGGGTGGTGGGGGACAGGTAGAGCTGGATAGAGGGCCAGTGATAGATGGTGATTGCCAAAAGATGTCATAGACAAAAGGCCAAAGAGGTGTTGACGGTGGTGATATTAGCTAAGAAATGTGCTAATGGTGACATTAAGGGTAGAAAACAGGACGAGCAAGGTACAGATAGCCCTAGTGGGGGTGGGGTGGGGGGAAGGGATCAAAATAGGCTATAAGATAGAGATAAAACAATTGATGGAAATTCATTTAAAAATAATTGAAATAGGTGGGAAAAGAAAAATATATATAAATTATTGGAAAAAGGGGGATCGGAAAGGGGGTGGGGATGGAGGAGAGATTTCATGATCTAAAGCTGTTGAATTTAATATTCAGTCTGGAAGGCTGTAAAGTGCCTAGTCGGAAGATGAGGTGCTGTTCCTCCAGTTTGCGTTGAGCTTCACTGGAACATTGCAACAGGCCAAGGACGGACATGTGGGCATGAGAGCAGGGTGGTGTGTTGAAATGGCAAACGACAGGGAGGTCTGGGTCATGCTTGCGGACAGACCGAAGATGTTCCGATAATTTTTCCAATAATTTATATATATTTTTCTTTTCCTACCTATTTCCATTATTTTTAAATGTATTTCCATCCATTGTTTTATCTCTACCTTTTAGCTTATTTCAATTCCTTCCCCCCACCCCACCCCCACTAGGGCTATCTGTACCTTGCTCGTCCTGCTTCCTACCCTTAATGTCACCATTAGCACATTTCTTAGCTAATATCACCACCGTCAACACCTCTTTGTCCTTTTATCTATGACATCTTTTGGCAATCTCCACCTATCACTGGCCCTCTATCCAGCTCTACCTGTCCCACCCACCTTAAACCAGCTTATATTTCACCTCCTTTCTATTTTTCCTTAGTTCTGTTGAAGAGTCATACGGACTTGAAACGCTAACTGTATTCCTCTCCGCAGATGCTGTCAGACATTGTGGGAAGCATTTTGTTACAGAGGGTATGATGGTTTCTTTACTGGGCAAGTCGAAGAAATCAGTAAACAGCATATGTTCTTAGAAATGCTTGGACTCATCAAAGGAGTGAGGCAAAAATTTTTCTACATTGGCCCTTGTCATAGATATAAATGATAGTTTGCGTTGGTTGGCCTTATCTTGGTCACTTATGTTTTCCATTATTTCACAATATAAAATTTCATTATTATAGTTGGCGCGTATTGCAGTCACTCAAGTGAAAACTAGAACTGGATATCGTTGTAATAGACTATTACAGCTTCAGTTCCATTTTCTAATTTGTCCTGCATCAGTTCAATGATCAGACCACAGCAGAGGATGGCCAGAAAAATCTCCCAAATGCCTCATTTAGAAGATGCTGATTGATGGATAAATTGATTTCAAATCTGACCTTACCAGTTATTTTGGAATAAACAACTTGCCATTAGTTTAGGGGGAGAGGCATCTGCAGAGACTATTCAGACGTATTATCGCACTGACCAGATTGAAAGCGATGCATTGTACCCTTTGTGTTTACTGAGAGTATGATAATATGCTTCATTCCTATCTTCTAAAAGAAAGGCTCATTCCTATCTTCTAAAAGAAAGGCAAAGGTGCCTTATCTCAGTACTTTAAAGGGAAATAGCCAACTTTTGCTCAAGTCAATGAGCCATAGCCATAGTGAAATGATATATAAATACATGCATTGTTTATTATGCATAGCATGTTGCTACACATTGAGCTAAAAAAAATCATTGAAGCGGAATTAGCTCTACAGTGTGCCTAGCTTGCGATGTAGCCGTCTCACTGTAAGAATAAGCTTGTTAGTCAGTGGCATTTCAACATTAAAATCCTTTTCAATTTTATTCATATCCTTTCTTTTAATCATGGGGGAGGCCCAGTTAAAAATACAGAAGAAAATATTTTAAAAGTGAAATGCTCTTGTTCCTCACTCAAGTTACCTTATCTCAATAACTGTTATGCCACTAACTGGCAAGCTTGGATTGTGATGAGCAACAGGCTGCAAAAAAAAAAACACAATTTATGTAAATGCATAATGTATAATTTATGTATAATTTATGTAAATATTTTGTGGGGACAGTAGTAAACAATTATTTTACAGGACCAGTAATCCAGAGGCCTGGACTAATGATCTGGAGTTATGAGTTCAGTTTCCACCATAGCAGCTGAGCGATTGAAATTAAATTAATTAATTAAATCTGGAATAGAAAGCCAATATTAGTATTGGGAGCAATGTATCTATCAGATAGTTGTTGAAAACCCATCTGGTAATGAAAGGTCTCATCAACAGTGCTATCAAGCGGCACTTGCTTAGCAATAACCTGCTTACTGATGCCCAGTTTGGGTTCTGCCAGGGCCACTCAGCTCCTGACCTCATTACAGCCTTAGCTCAAGCATGGACAAAAGAGCTGAACTCCCGAGGTGAGGTGAGAGTGACTGCCCTTGACATCACGGCAGCATTTGACCGAGTGTGACATCAAGAACCCCTAGCAAAACTGGAGTCAATGGGAATCAGAGGGAAAACTCTCCGCTGGTTGGAGTCACACCTAGCACAAAGGGAGATGGTTGTAGTTGTTGGAGGTCAGTCACCTTAGCTCCAGGACATCACTGCAGGAGTTCCTCAGGATAGTGTCCTCGGCCCAACCATCTTCAGCTGCTTCATCAATGACCTTCCTTCCATCATAAGGCAAGAAGTGGGGATGTTCACTGATGACTATACAATGTTCACCATTTGAGACTCCTCAGATACTGAAACAGCCCATGTCCAAATGCAGCAAGACCTGGACAATATCCAGGCTTGGGCTGACAAGTGGCAAGTAACATTCGCACCACACAAGTGTCAGGCAATGACCATCTCCAACAAGGGAGAATCCAACCATCGCCCCTTGATGTTCAGTGGCATTACCACTACCGAATCCCCCACTATCAACATCCTGAGGGGTTACCATTGACCAGAAACTGAACTGGACTAGTCATATAAATACTGTGGCTACAAGAGCAGGTCAGAGGCTAGGAATTGTGCGACAAGTAACCCACCTGCTGACTCCCCAAAGCCTGTCCACCATCTACAAGGCACAAGTTAGGAGTGTGATGGAATACTCCCCACTTGCCTGGATGAATGCAGCTCCCAAAACATTGAAGAAGCTTGACACCATCCAGGACAAAGCAGCCCGCTTGATTGGCACCCCACCCACAAATATTCACTCCCTCCACCATCGACGCACAGTAGCAGCAGTGTGTACCATCTACGGGATGCACTGCAGGAATTCACCAAGGCTCCTTAGACACCTTCCAAACCCACAACCTCTCCCATCCAGAAGGACAAGGGCAGCAGATAGATGGGAACACCACCACTTGGAAGTTCCCTTCCAAGTTACTCACCATCCTGACTTGGAAATATATCGCCGTTCCTTAATAGTTGCTGGGTCAAAATCCTGGAACTCCCTCCCTAACAGCACTCTGGGTGTACCCACACCACAGACTGCAGCAGTTCAAGAAAGCAGCTCACCACCACCTTCTCAAGGGCAACTAGGGATGGGCAATAAATACTGGCCCAGCCAGTGAAGCCCACATCCCAGGAATGAATAAATAAAACACTTAATTTTTATTATAAAAGCAAAAAATACTGTGAATGCTGAAAATCTGAAATTAAAAACAAAGCTCTAGAAATACTCAGCAGGCAAGGCAGCACCTGCAGTTCTGAAGAAAAGTTGTATTGCACTCGAACTGTTGACTGTTTTTCTCTCTGCACAGATGATGCATTTCCAGCACTTTGTGTTTTGAACCCCATAGTTATTAAACGTTATAGACCAGGAAAATCTTGCATATGATCATTGTTCTGTACCAGCAATGTCAGTAACTGCTGGCTGCTACAATCGGCTTCAGTGTGCCTCTGGGTTATTACTAATAAGACACCATAATACAATATTGCTTTGTTTTATTCATTCATGGGTTGCAAGTGTTGCTGGCAAGAGCAGTATTTATTGCCAGCTCCCTAATTGCTCTTGAGAAGATGATGGTGAGTCTTCTTCTTAACAACTGAGTGGCTTGTTAGGCCATTTCACGAGGAGTTACACATCAACCACATTGCTGAGGGGCTGGGATCATATATAGGCCAGACTGGGCTAGGAAGGCAGATTTCCTTCCCTAAGGAAAAAATTATCAGTGAACCAGATAGTTCTTAATTACAATCTGATAGATTAATTAATCCAGATTTATTTAATGAACTCAATTTAAATTCCTCAGCTATCATAGCAGGAATTGAGCTCATGGGTCAAGATCATTAGCCCAGGTCTTTGGATTAATAGTCCTGTACCAGAACTGATATGCCACTGTTCCCACAAACCGTTTACATAACTTATTTTCCATTATGCATTTACATAGGGCAGAATTTTCTGCCTACCGGGTGGGTGGGCCCGACCCAATCTCCAGCAGGGGGGGGGGAGCCAATCCCCACCGGAAAAGCGGGCCCCGCCGCCATTTTAAATGGCACGAAGGAGCACACAGCTCCCTGAGGCTAAGTGCTGTCTCAGAGAGATCGCTGACAGTTGTGAAAACATTAAAAATAGAAGAAAAAAACCTTAACATGTCTCCCTCATGTGACAATGTCACATGAGATGGGACATGTTCATAAATTACACTAAAACTTTGTTAAACTTTTTAAATCCCAACATGAAACCTCATCCCACCGGTGGATGAGGTTTCATGTTTTCCCTATTTGCCGCCGGGGCTCCTGGCCTGCCCGGCAACCTTAAGGTTGAATGGGCAGGTCCTTTAAGTGTTTTAATGATCCTGTCAATGGCCTCAATTGACAGGTCGGCGGGCCCACAGCTGATTTTGCTGTGGGCCCGCTTTCCTGAAAATTTAAATGGGGCGGGATGAAATCGGGGATTCCGCCCGACATCATCCCGCGTCATTTTATGCATCGGCGCGTGGGCCCTTCCCCCTGCTCGCCGACAGAAAAATTCAGCCCATAAACTGTTTAAAAAGAATATATTTGCATTTTATTTCAGAATTAAATTAATACTTAGGTAAATGAAGTGTTCTCAATACTAATGTGAAGACTCCTTAACAACATTGGTATTTTTAAAATTACAGTCACAACTGAAATTGCTTGATTAAATTTCTTGATGTAAATGAATGTTGAAATACTTAACATTGACTGTAAGATAAAAGTGGTGCTTTTTTTGATGCAGTGAATTGGATAATTTCAAAAAATGATCTAACTTAATGCATGGAGGCAACAAAATTGAACAGATGGTTGGTGTGATTTACAAAGGTGTGCGCAGTCTGAAGTTGACTTGGCGTCAGGTGTTCATGAGGTGACCCATAAGGAACACTGCATAGCTCTTTACTTAGTGACCTAACCAGCTGTTACATCCTGCTTTGTTTTTAATTAATTTTCTTTCCAGTAAATAAAATGGCTGTCATGTCAGTATATCAAAAATGCAGGTGCACAGGCTATGTTTCCTTTTTTAAAATCAAAGTGCCTGAATGTGTGATGTTGGATTCAGGAACAAAAGAAACCGATCACTGCCAGTGAAAAAGATAATGCTGTAATGACCCAGCAGTTGGTAAAGTTTAATTATTAAAAAAATCCCAGAGAGAAACTTTAAACAACTGTCATAACCTATATTTTTAAGTGGTATGTTTGAGATGCAGCTCTGAATTCAGGAATCAGACCCCAAGTTCTTGAGAGATTTTTATATCAAATTACATGAGACTTTTATTAATTTACACAAGTTAAACATATACACCTGGCTACAAATTACTACTATCATAACTTTTTAACTAATTCCCAAACTAATCTCCACTAAGGCAACAGCAACCCATAGACTTTAAACAGGCACAAAGGCAAAGCATTTTCACCTTACAAATTCAAAATGAGGTTCCTTTCGCTTTGGTTCCTTTGCAGGAACAGTGGTGGGCTTATAGCTGCTTTGATCCTACATTGCCTCTGCCCTGCACACACAAAACTGCCCTCTGTTATAGCACATCTCATTGAATGTAAATTCTCATTGTGTCCACCTTTGAATTCCACCTCTTCTAACAATAAAACCCCTTTCATAGTACCAATTTTATTAGTAATATAAACATTGCTTGGTCTCTGCTAGCTAGGTGCCAGATTTCACTCCCCTTCTTGAATGCTCTATTCAACAAAATGCAAACACACTCTGCCTTACTGTTCACACCTCAAAACTACTATACATCAAAGCACCCAAACTAGCTGGCTTTAATCCAATTAAGACACACCCATAGGCTAAACCTGTATTTAAAAAAACTAATTTCCAAAAATATACTTAATAGCTTCATGACAAATGGAGAATTAATGCGCTCATATGCAGGGCTCACCCTTGTAGAAAAGTGTTTTATATAGCCTGCAGTCAAAGCAATAGATTGTTGGAGATTGGCTACAGAAATATGCTTTCCATCAACATCGTGCGATGACTGCTGCAGATCCAAATCCAGTATCCAGATTCCCTCAAGTTAAAAACCAGGCTCTCAACTTTGCTCCAGAGGAAATCAGTATAGTTTAAACAAAAAAAAAATTCCCAGAAGAGGCCATCCCCATTTTATTCAGAAATCCTGTGCTTTTGCTTTTAAATTGTCTTGATTCTAACTCCGTGATGAAATGAAGTAGCAGTGATTTCTTGTAGTTTTATTATTCCTAGCCAGTGATCAAGCTCCACTGTAAAAGGCATGTTGTCCAGTGATACCAAAACGAGTGTCCAGTGTAAATTAAATCCAAAAAAATGAATAGTTACAATGAAACATAATCCCAAATGTATGTTCAGACTCTACAATTTAGCTACGCAGATGCAGAAGGTTCACACAGGAGTGCCAATTAGATAATATCCTGTTGATAACCAAAATGATTGATTAGAACATCAAAACTGTGTAAAAAAAAGATGCAGCTTGCTGCTTTCTTACACACTCTGTGACTTACTCGATAAGTAGTTTGCTTTGTGCAGCAACTGTTCATTGCCTGCCTCCTGATCAATTTCTTAGTCAATAAATAATCGCTTTTGCCAAAAAAAACTGTTCTTGGGCTGTCATTGGTGGTGAAGGGGTGATGAGTGTTTCTGATTGCTTCCTGCTGAAAAATGCATAAATGTGGATATATGATAGAGTTTCAGATGGCCCTTCCCCCTCACCCTCAGGTCAAATTGTTTGCTTTAGTTCATGAAGAGCGGTCATATTGGCAAGACAACAATGAATCCCTGGTAGCCACAATCCTGTACCTTGACGTGAATCAGCACCTTAGGGAAGGAAGAAAAAATGCATTCTAAATTGGCTTTGTTGTTGAGAAATCTCCAATGTCTGTGCAAAATGGAAATGGCCAATTTGATTTTTTATGGAACATGTTGTGCCCACACTAGTTCATCAGTAGAATATTAAATATTTTTGTTCATTTAAAATTTGTAATCAAATAAATAAATATAGAACAGAGAAGTGTTTAAATGACTATAACGTAACTGAGCTAGTTAAATGGCATCATGTACCACAGAAACAAACTTTGATTTATTTCTATCGTGAGAGTCCCCTAATATTGGAATACTGCAATTTTCTTACTAATTCCCAAAGGAGCTATTCATGTTCGATGTGGTTCCCAAGAATCTAACAGCCCAGGGGTATCTTCTGCAAGTGGGTATTTTTTGTGAGATCTTTGGTAGTGCAGTTTGGACCAGTTTTCAGGAAGATGAAGAGCGAGCTAGCTGAGGTGGAAGGGGAAATTGGCTCAGAATGAGACACATCAAAGGAAGTTACATTATTAAATTGAAATGAATGACAGTTGATAACTCTAACACTGATCATAGTGTAGCACATGTGTCTGAGATGCTTTTATCTTTTATGTCCCACATAAACTTTCCTGGCCCAGAAAAAATGTTGATTGCTTTGGGGAACTTGAAATGTTGCAGTTATTAAGTTTGAATTTCTACTGCATAATTAGTAACTTCTGATTGCATTAAAAAAAACCCACCTGAAGCAATGAAGCAAATTACAAGAAATATCAGATGGCAGGGAGTGACAAAAATTTGGTATTACAATGGTTGTCAAAAGCCTGTGGTTCACTCTGTGCATTGTTATATTATCTGCCCCCATATATTAGATTATGACCATGTAATTATTCTTATTACACTGAATATAAATTGTGATGCATGAAAACAATTCCTTTACAGAAGGATGGCAGTATTGCCTTGTGGTCCTACAGTCATGGCAATAGTGCTTATAGGTCCAGGTGCAGCTACAGGGTCCTTCTTTGGCATTCACTGCCAGGAAGATCAGATGGTGGTCTTAATAGCTTCAGCTGCCACACAGCTAATAGCAGCTAATACTCGGAGTACTACAGTTGGCTTCAGCATCCCCGGGGAAAGAGGGAAAAAAAAATCAGTATTCCACTCACAATTGTTGCCCAGTGACTCCACGCTTAAAGGTCCACATGTTGGCAGGATCAGGCTTGGCTTTGATGCCCTGCATATAGTCTGCTGCCTGTGGAATGGCCTTTTGGGCAAGGTAGCAAGAAAGCTCTGAGTTGCAATGTAAATACAAAAAAAAATCCTTCCTGCAAACAAGGCTGTAGACATGTCATCTCTGAAGCAGACATCTTGTTCTCTTGCTTTCTAATAAAGAGTGTCTTCAAGAAATTTGAATAAATTTGGATACAAATCTTCATTCACTGGTTCCTTGGTTTTCAGCCTTAAAAGGTGTATTTTAAAAAAAACATGATGGCAGTGCAACTCATCTTTTTTTAATGTAGGAAGCTGTGTGCGCGTGTGTGTGTGTATACAGTTTTACTATTTTTCTGATGTAAATACAAGCAAATCACTTGTGAAAAAGATTGTATTTTGTTTTTCACCACATTTATCTCCATCTTAACCAGCTACAAAAGTCATCGACTAGCATTAATAATAGCAGCTATTCTTGGATATAGAATTTAAAAGTCAGCCCTCTTTTGGAGAATTGAGGGAAATGATGGAAGTAAAGGGCAAAAACTGATCTCGATTTAGCTTCTTCAAATGTTGTTTGGAATGTTTACTTTTGTAAATATATAGGCCACACATTGATAATAAATACTGGTATTCAGGATGAATGGATTAAACATGGAAAAATATCGGATTGTAACATGCGTATATTGAACCTGTTGAACCTGACAGCATGTCTTAAAATGAAGGGCAAGATGCAAGGCTTAGATAAAGACAGTGGGCAGAATTTTGCCGTCGGCGAGCAGGGGGCGGGGCCCGCTCGCTGACGTGTAAAATGACGCGGGATGATGTTGGGTGGAACCCCTGATGTCATCCCACCCCATTTAAATTTTCAGGAAGGTGGGGGCACAGTAAAATCAGCTGTGCACCCGCCGACTTGTCAAT
Source organism: Cetorhinus maximus (assembly GCF_964194155.1). NCBI lineage: Eukaryota > Metazoa > Chordata > Chondrichthyes > Lamniformes > Cetorhinidae > Cetorhinus > Cetorhinus maximus. The sequence continues at coordinate 32,272,345 of NC_135896.1, read as the reverse complement.
GGCCAATTGAGGCCATTGACAGGATCATTTAAACAATTAAAGGACCTGCCCTTCCAATCTTAAGGCTGGTGGGCAGGCCAGGAGCCCTGGCGGCAAATAGAATAAACATGAAACCTCATCCACCGGCGGGATGAGGTTTCATGCAGCGTTCTAAAAAGTTTAATAAAGTTTTACTGTAATTCATGAACATGTCCCATCTCATGTGACATTGTCACATGAGGGGGACATGTTAGGGGATTTTTTTTTCTATCTTTAATTGTTTTAAAAGTGTCAGCGATCTCCCTGAGGCAGCACTTAGCCTCAGGAAGATGTGCGCTCTTTCATGCGCATACGTGAAAGAGCGCACTCTTGCTTTTGGGGAACTCCCCTCCGCCTGCGCATAGCACTTCCCACCGGACGTCATGCTGGGCAGGCCTTACTTGGCCCGCCCACATAAAATGACGGTGGGGCCCGCTTCTCCAGCGGGGATCAGCTCCCCACCCACCGGAGATTGGGTCAGGCCCACCCGCCAGGCAGAAAATTCTGCCCAGTGAAACTAAAATAACTTATAGATCATTACACTTGCAACGAAATATGGAGTGGTTCAATTTCTTCAAAAAAAAGTCTGATGTTTCATTGGCTAGCCATGCAACAGGCCAGAAAATAGACTTGCATTTACATAGCACTTTTCATGACCATTGGATGTCCCAAAGCACTTTACAGCCAATTAAATACTTTTGAAGTGCAGTCACTGTTTTAATGTAGGAAACACAGCAGCTAATTTGTGCACTGCAAATCGCCACAAACAATAAGGTGAAAATGACCAAGTCATCTTTTTCTGATCCGTTGGTTTTTTGGCTTGGCCACTGGGGATATTTCCCCTGCTCTTTGAAGTACAAACTTGAGTGGATATTTTGAATCAAGTGAGCTTGGGTCCCAACTGATATTTTTTATTAGTTCAATAAAGTTGAACAATTTAATTGGTGAATTGGCTGGAAGTCTGCAAAGTGTAATGACCGGAGCCAAGCTGTACCCCGTGTGCTCTAGGACACAGTTCAAAGCTCTCAGGAGGTGGGTATCAGTAGAGGCATTTTACTCCTGAATTTCAAGTCATAGAATCACAGGGCTGAATTATCCCCCAGTTGTGGGTGGGCGGGAGCGAGCGTGAACCCGATCGGCACTCCCATTTTACGTGGGCCGGCCAATTAAAGCCCGCTCAGCGTGATGCGCGCCTGGAAGTGCCACGCACTCCCTGTGCGGGCGGTGGAGGGGTGGGGGGAGGATTCCCTGAGCCGGGACTTGCGCTCTTTCGCGCATGCACGCGGAAAAGCGCAGAAATTAGTTTAAGTCCTGGAAAATTTAATAAAAGTAAAAAAAAAAATTTAAGGGTATGTGAAACTGTCACATGAGCTGGGACATGTCCATTAATTTTTTCAAAAATATTTAATTAATAAACCCTTCATGAAACCTCATCCCGCCTGTAGATGAGGTTTCATGAAAAATGCGAAGGCCACCTGGGCTCCTCACCTGCCTGTCAACCTTAAGGTTGGACGGGCAGCATTCTTAATTTTAATTACTTTGTTAATGGCCTTAATAGGCCTTTGACAGCTTGGCAGGCGCTCAGCCGATGCGGCTGTGAACCCGCCGAGCTGACAGTCTAAATGATGCGCGGTGACGTCGGGACGCCGCCTGATGTCACCACGCGTCATTTTACACATTGGCGAGCAGGCCCTGCCCCCGCTTGCCGACGGGAAAATTCTTCCCGCAGAATTGTTACAGTGCTGAAGCCAGCCATTACAGTGTTGAAGTCAGCCATTTGGCATAAAGTGTCTGCACCGGCTCTTCGAATGAGCAACTCACTGAGTGCCATTCCCCTGCCTTCTCCCTGTAACCCTACACATTCTTCCTTTTCAGATAACGGTCTAATTCCCTTTTGAATGCTTCAATTGAACCTGCGTTCACCACGCTCTAAAGCAATGCATTCCGTGCCCTAACCATTCACTACATGAAAAAAATTTCCTCATATCACTTTTGCTTCTTTTACTAATTACTTTAAATCTGTGCATTCTCTTTCCCAATCCTTTCACGAGTGGGAACACTCCCTATCTACTCTGTAGTCTAACAAACTATACAGAGAACTTGTGATTGATCTCAAAAGTAACCAGACAAAGCTATTGGGAGAAATCGAGCTTTGATAGATGTGTTTTTTATATTAAAAAACTATAAGAAGCCAATCAGAATTGCGAGTTCATTTTTAAATGGCGACACAGTTGATAACTACTTGTCTGGCACTTGGAATACTTTGCCATCTGGAAATAGAGTCTATGTTGCTTGATTGAAAGACTAAATTGACACAAACTTTGTCAAATAAATAGTTTATGGATATGAATAAATTGACTAGTCAATTGCAGAATGGACCCAGTAAAGCAAATCTATTTTCTGGAATCTCTAACCAGGCCAGAAAGTAACTTGTGGCACATATAAAACTTATGTGCAGCAGAGGAAAAAATATGGCACATTAAGAGCAGCATGTGTTGGTATTAAATGTTTTGTGGTAACACTGTAATAACCTGCAGTGCACTATGGTGAGTTCAAACAATATGTTGTTCAAGCAGTATTAGATTCTCAAACTCTCAGTATGCAAAAATATCAGGACCAGTATAATGGGTCTATTAGGAGAGGAAAGCTCAGTTGCACAGCATGGGATGTGAAAACCAAATGGTTTCAACACATGTTTGTAGAATAAAATCTAAGCAAGAAGAAGAGACTGCTTCTGATTATAAAATGATAGGAATGATCAGTTCTGTGTGGACCTTACGCAAAGTGAACCTGGAGTCCATGAATATTAAATTGTGCTAATGATTGTGAACTCTCGAAAAATTGGTTGGGTGAATATTTAGATAGCCTGGTTATTGTGAATACCTATGATGAAGACTATACTCTGAAATTAGTGCAATGGCTGTGTACACAGAAGACAATCCAAGACAATGACAGAGACCGTGTCTCTCATATTACGAGCACAGTGGATGAGATATTTTCAAGATCAATCAAAAGCTTTGGTAACATCTTGTTGGACTTGAAATGCAGGAGCAAAATGTCTCAAAGATTGGCACCAGCCTCCTGACAGCCATGAACTTTGCTCCGTGGTGTATTGAGTACAGCTTGGCTCTAGTAATATTTTGCACATAAAGGATCAATTCTTGAATTAATGTTTGACTCCATGAAAAAAAAATTGATAATTTCAGTCAGGCTTAAAATGGGTTTTGCAGCTTTGGTTTGTCCACTTGTGGACATACACTCACAATCAGAAAGATTGATTTATAAATGATCAGAGAAACTTTGAACATCCACTGATAACTTTTGATTTATGTGAATGAATGTAGTTTGGTGGTTCAGTAATCTCCATCATGTTTTTATTAAAAAGGACTAGATAACTGTCTCTGTGACCTTATAGGGTTATCAAGATGTTTTACAACAAAAAGTCCAGAGCTTGTATTATAAAAGAGCTCTATGTTGTTTCAGTGGTTTTGCAATATGAATAATGGTTGCTTTAAGTAACCAAAATAATTAGAAAATAATGTTTTACTACTGGATCCAAAGCTGCTATCCAAATAAGCTGCACTTCTTGGGATCACTATGGAGTTGACTCCATGGCCAGATTTTAAGCGCAGTGTCGGTAACCTGACACCCAGATGAATTCCGGGTCGCGACTCTATGCTCCATTTGTGTTGCTCTCACAGTGCAAGCTTTAAATGTAAATGGTCTAATTGACCAAGTGGTGAGCTCGGTGCCCAATTAGAGGTACTGAGAGCCTCCAGGAGATAGGAGCTGCCTGCCTGGCACCAATGCCATAGGTAAGCAGAAGTCATGTTGGGGGCTGCCGCTGCCTTGCCAATTAGAGTAGGTAGCTCCTGGGATGGCCATGGAGGCGGACAGAGATCTTTTTAAGCAAGGTTAGGACAAGCATTCATGCTGGTGCTAGTTGACCCCACAGATTTGTTTCAAAAACAATTGTCGAGAAGTTTCTTTGGATCCCATGATGAAGCTGAAATGGTGCTTCTGTTAAATTCAGATTGCAAAGGGTCAGATATGACATTGATCACTGTGTGTGTGCAGATAGTATAAGAAAGAGACATGATGCCATACACATCTGTTTGGATGAAAGTATCTTCACAATCAGTGTGTAAGACCTTGTCGGCATTATTGTTAGGAATATTTTGATTCATTGACTAATTGAGACAGTGGTTGATTATGAGCTAGATGCCTTCAGAAATGGTCCCTTGAAACAACAACTTGCATTTCTACAGAACTAGCAGAAGAGAAAAGCCCCCAAAGCGCTTCACAGCAATATAATCCAAAGAATAGTTGCTGAGCTATAGAAGGACATATTAGGGGAGACAAAAAGCTTTTGCCAAAAAAAGTGCTTTCTAAGGAAAATTCACTTCAGGAAGAAATTCCAGACCATTGGCCATCAGTGGCTGTGTGAAAGGGGAGGCAAAAGAAACTAGAGTCAAGGGAGTGGAGAATTTAGAAGCAGGGGAGTTGTTGGGGTTGCAGTTAGATAGGGGTGGGGCAATTCATTAAAGGGATTTAAACAAGGATGAGATTGAGGCTGGTAGGATGAGGCATGATAGGATATAGGTAGTTGAGTTTTGGATGAATTGAAGTTTATAGAATGAATGGTCACCTAGGAGAGCATTGGAACAGTTGACTTCTGAGAGTAGCAGGGCATAGATGAGGGTTTCCATGGTAGATGGACTGAGTAATAAGCAGAAGCAGGCAGTAGATGTCTCAGCAGACATTGTGATGAAGAGGATGTGGGGTCAGAAGCTTAGCTCTGTGTTTGCATTCTAATGTGGAAACACTGCTGTATGCCCATGTTGGAGGGAGTGAATGTCTTCACTAAGCTCATTTTGTCTGTGCAGCACATTTCTAGCTCTCTTGACCTATTCCCACACAAGTGTCAACCATTCAATTTCAAATGTTAACGGACATCATCAATGCTTCCTTTTCTTCTAGTATTGCCCCTTTTCCTCTCAAGTTCTTGAATCTGCTGTTATATCCCAAATCTGTGCTTACATTTCTCTATCACTGGCTACTTTCTCAGTTTGAATCAGCCTGCTTCCAACCTTGGCATCCTGTCAAATTCCTAGATGAGCTACCCAAGCCGTATCCTCTCCCATCACAAATACCACCTACTTCTGTGTCTGTAATATGGCCTGTCATAAGGCGCTGAAATTCTAATTCATAGCTTTGTCACTTTCAGATTTGACTCATCCAACACTATCCTGGCCAAGCTCACATCCTCCATGCCCTGTAACTATCTGTTCATGCAAAGCTCTGCTCCCTATATCCTTTCCCATTCATCCATTGTCCCTGTCCCCCATCTGATCTCCCAATGTCTCTAATTTAAAACCCTCATCCTCATATTTAAATCCAGCCATGCCCTTGCCCCTGCTGATCTCTGTAGCCTTTACCAGCCCCAAAATTGGCCACCCAGACCTCAGCACTTTCCGTTCTGGCCACGTGCAGATTCTTAGCCTCACCATTGTCAGCTGTGTGGCCTAGATGAGCAAAGATCCAAGACCCTACACCTCTCCACACACCCTTCCTTAAAACCTGCTTTTGGCCAGCTTATTTTCTCTTCTTTTGGCTTGGCATTCAGTTTTGTCTGATTATGCTTCTGTGAAGCACTTTGTGATGTTTCTCTACACTATAGCTGTATTAATGGGCATTGCTGATCCAACATGCATCCTTATATTTTACATATTTTGAGAAATTCTACTTTTCTACCTTATCACTTGTGTGTAATTTTGACATATCCACTCTAACTGCTTGTTTTCTTGTATATCTGGGAGATTGGTTAATCTTGTTAAGTCTTCAGGCCACAATCATAGACTTTTATATGCTAAAGGTTACTTTTTTGTCATGTAATTTTCTTGTCAGATTGCTGAAGAACACTGACAAACAGATGGTCATATTTGGTAAATTGTGACATGCATGTGGGACTTCTGTACCCGCAACTTCAGCTCCCTCAGAATATTCCCTCTCTTCTGTCATGTTTAAATCTAGGCTGTCATGAATGATTTTGTATCAATTGAAAATTGTCCCATGGCAACCATTCAGATTCAAAGAATTACTTTGCTCACTGCATCTGACAAGTGCCAAAACTATTGTAACAAAATGTGTTTTACCACCCAAGTGATATAGTAAATTATTCCCATTTGAAGTAGTGCGTTCGAGGGCAAAACAACTGGTTGTAACAACAATTGCTCTATTTTCTAGAAATCTATTAAATACAGATAAGATAAAATGTGTTGAAATCATTTTGTGATTGATTGGCACTGTGAAAATCTGGTAGCTGGTGGCAAAAGAATAGAATAAAAATTATGTTTTGGATCTTGTTGAACGTTGAGAACAGAAGTCAGAGCAAGGAAAAACTCCAAATAATAGCTTGACAGAGTCAATCATTAAATATCTCAGATCAACTTATTTACCTCATGACTATCACTTTAAATTTCACATGCCCTTTATCAGAGCCTTCAGTGGTAGCAGAAAACAGGTTATAGCAAATTGGCAGCCTGTTTTATAACCCCATCCAGTTTACTTTCTCTTCCATCTCCCCTGCCCCGAACATTACCACCCCCACCCCCCCAAAAAGAAAAACCTTGTGTAATGTTTCTGCTTTAGAAAGCCCTTTCATTTCAGAAAGGGCACTTTTTAACCTCTCTTTTTCTGGATTCCTATTTGTAATAGGGTCTTGGCATTTTACCATTCTGTTAAACCAGCTCATGGATATAGTTAGGGCTCATATTTTTGATCTGCATTCAGCCAAATTTATTTGAAATGGAAAACATTTAAAGTTTTTTGAAAGGATCTGAGCATCTACACAGGGAGGATTCTTTGTGCTTGGTAAGACGAAGGATGTGAATGCTGGACATGGAACACTGTCCATTAGTCACGAATCCAAGTCAGGCTTAGTGCAGTTAGAGGCAAAGTAAAGATCTGTCAACTCTGCTCCAATGCCAGAAATATAGTTCCCACTGCCCCTTTGAGTATTTTTTCCCCCCATTGGTTAGTTTTTATCTTATGGGTGTGTGCCAATCTCATTTTACATAGGAAAGTAAACTGCAAAATCTGTGAATCTGCTGGAAATACATAGCCGGTCAGTAAAGGAAAAAAAAACAGGCTATGATGCTCTGGATATGTAACTTTACATCATGCTGAAGGCTAGGAAATTAAGATTAAAATCTCTGGAGTATTTGGTTTGATGAAAGATTATACACCCAAAATGTCACAATTTTTCTTTCCTGTTTACAGGTTCTGACTGGCCTGCTCTGTAATTCCTGTATTTTATTTTATGCTTTACCCTAGACTCTCATAACTAACATATGATGAACACACTTTCATCCCGTCAGCTGAATGTGCTGAACAGGAATTTGTATCAAAGCCTTGGTGTATACATCAGCAAAAATGATCACATAGAATCCATACAGCTTCCCAGTGGTTTATTATTTAAGTACAGAGCAAAATTTAGCCATTCAGCCCAGCAGATGTTGGGTGCAGTTTCTACCTGTGCAGATCTCAGATGAAGTTAGGATTAATGTTTCTATGACCTTGATATCCCTGCACTAGGGAAGGGGTTCAGCCAGTGCTTGCACTCCTGGTCAGTATACAATGACTTCTAGTGAAAAACGTATTGATATGGACTGAGAACTGGGATGGCTCCATCCTGATGCCCGCCATGCCACATAGAATGGCCACTTAGTGTAGGTGTGAGTAAATGTTTGATGTCCATGAGAGCATTGGGCACCAGGAGTCAATGTCTTCAATGGAGGCCTGGGGACAAAAACTTCCAAAATAGAAACAGTGAAGCAAAAGCAGATTTCTATGGATGCTGGAAATCTGAAATAAAAACAGAAAATGCTGGAAAACACTCAGCAGGTCAAGCAACATCTGTGGACAAAACTGCAGAAGCTAATTGTGTTTGTTTTTATATGAAGTAAATATGCTGCAATTAAGGACATAATGCAGAGTCTAACTGAATATGATATAGTTTATAAAAAGAATTCATTAACAGCCAGCATTTTTTTTTGTATGAGTTCTATTTGAAAATGTAGGTGCTAATTCAGCCCACATACGTGCATGGTGGTGTAACATAAATAAATCTGGTCTGGAATGAACGATTCATCAAGAATAAAAGCTAATTTTATCAAATTCGCTTGTTAAAAAAAAAACCCATGCCCAGACATTGATTTCTAGAGCTACAGCCTGTGTATTAGTCACTGAGAGCATAATGACAGGCTGATAATGTGGGTAGCATTCAAAAATCGAACAGACCATATAATGTCTTTTTAATCATCTGCTCCAGTTTAGAAATTTAAAAATCTCATTTTTGGTTACTATGGGCAGAACCTTTGGGTCGGCGAGCGTAAAATGGCATATGGTGACGTCGGGTGTATGTCCCGATGTCACCGCACGTCATTCAGATTTTCAGTTCGGTGGGTGTGCACCTGAGTCGGCTAAATCCCTCCAGTTTGACTTCCTGTCAAAGGCCTATTAAGGCCAGTTAACTATCAATTCAATCAATAAACTGAGCTGCCCGTCCAACCTTAAGGTTGGCAAGCAGGAGAAGAGCCCAGGCGGCCTTCACATTTTTCATGGAACCTCATCCACGGGCGGGATGAGGTTTCATGAAGTGTTTCAAAGGTTTGAGAAAATTTTTAATAAAATTCATAGACGTGTCCCAGCTCATGTGACAGTTTCACATGAGGTGACAGGTCCTAAACATTTTTTCGTTCTTTTATTAAAATTTTTTAAACTTAAACTAATTTCCCTGAGGCAGCTCTGTGCCCGTGAAAGAGCGCAGGCCCCGATTCAGGCCCCCCACCTGCACAGCAAGCGCTCAGCGCTTCTGGGCGTGCAACAAGCTGGGTGGGCCAATTAAGGCCTGCCCACGTAAAATGGCAGTGCCCAGCCGATCACAGGCAGTGATCGGCTGTGCACACGCCCGTGCCCACTCCTGCACAACCCCCACCCCCAACGGGGAGAAAATTCTCCCCTGTGTATGTTGCATGTATGAATATTACAAGATTGCCTTTGAAAACATTGTCTTTTTTAAATGGAATTAATGTATTTGCAAAACCAGGTAAACAGGTACATATTAAAATATGTGTTGTAAGTATAGTTTTTAAGATCAGAATGTCAAAAATGATTTAGTGAATCCTGTTTAAATCCCTCCAGTTTGACTTCCTGGAGCACCAAAATGGGCCAAATTAATTCACATTCTATCCTCTATAAACTTTCTTCCTTTGTTGCTTGCTTAATGGGACTCCCCTTGTGTGATTCCACTCTTACCTGGCTGAATGTCACCAAAGCTTTATTTCCATTGCTGCAACATCTCCATTGAAAACTCCCAAGGATATATCCACTGCCATCTCCTCATTCTCATCGAGCCAGCAGTCACGTGTGCTGAAGACATCTAGACATGCCTCTCCACTTCTTAGGTGTTGGCTGAACGTCTGCCCAACATCAAGTCTTGGAGGAATCACAGCATTCTCCAGGAAGACCAAAGCCTTCATCTCCCTCCCCTGTTACAAACTTCATCAATTCACTCATCTTTGAAATCCACCTGCCTACAACCTGCAAACTCAGGCCAATTTAAATTATGCAAAACCTTGACATCATGTCTGGTTCACAGTTGAACTTCGAATTCAAACCCCATATTTCTATCTTTAACCTTGACAAATGAAAGAAACATCCTCTCTATAAATCTCTGGTGCTTTGAGCTGGAAACCAATTCCATTACCCCTGAATTGGTCTTTCTAATTGGATTCCAACAGCCTGGTGTCTGTGGACTGGCCCCTATTGCTAAATCTAGTTTTTGTAGCTTGCTTGTAGATTACTCGACCTTGTGCATTGAGATATACAAGTCAGCTGCCATGAAATCAGATTTGATAGTATAAACAATGGGAGATGGCATTTAGATGCTGTGCTTCTGGACTTTAAAGTAATAATGACATTAACCTTCGACTGCAAACCCATATGCAAACAATCACTTAAGTCAAGGTTGGATACTCTTTCGAGTTATCAACAGTCACAGATTGCAACTCTTTTGAGTACAATCACAGTTCTTGGTTTCCGGGAGTGGGACATGAACCCACAACCGTCTGATTCAAAGGCGAGGGTGCTATGAACTGAGCCACAGCTGACACCTCGAAGTCAAGGTTGGATGGGTGGCAATTGGCTGTGTGTATATAAATTAAACTACTTTCTTTACAATATGAACAGATTGTTTACGCTGCTAATTGGCAAACTATTACAGGTGGGTTATCGGTCTTGCTTACTTAAGTGTTAAAAGGACTTATTAAACACCTGCCGTCTTCAGTATCTGGGCAATTGTCTTAACGAGTTAAATGAAAATTGTATCAGGAATCTTAAATTACCTGAAGTAATTCAAAGTGACATCTGCAGGTAGTGCTTGATAAATGTTTGTTGAATTAAACCCACTGCCTGCTCTTAAGGTACTGTGGAGCTGCAATGACATGTGTAGAGGTGTACAAATTAGATCGGTTTCACTCTTGTGATTATTCTTTTACTTTGTCGTGGATGGCTGGCTGTTTTTAATTTTACATAGTGAGCAGACCATGGCATGTTCCTGTGTGAACAATACAGCTAAGTAATGTGACCTTCTGGGAATGCTTAGTGTCTTCCTGCCTGAGATTATCCTGATGTTGGATGAGAATCAAGCCCAGTAATGAACATCAGGGCACGGAATAGGGGATAAAGGGTATACAGGAAATGGGCTTTGGAACCATGAAGGGCTAACAGTTAATGCTAATTTCTGTACTGCGAAATGGAATAAACAGCAGTTCAAACACAATTTTGGAACATGTCCTCCAGTGTAGTAACCCTGGCATACATTGGCAGTCATTTTTTTTAAAGCTAACTTGATGTTATTAAATACTACCAATCGGTTAAGAGACAAAATCTGAAGTTCCAGTTATGCATTCAATGGAAATTCAGATGATTGTGTTGAACTGACTGGTGAGGCAATGGAGATGTATTGAATTGACATAGGTAATGACTCTAAGTTGCTGTTGGGTCTGCATGATCAGTATCCCCAAGCCAGGAGCAGCATCGTTAGATGCAAAATAAGTTCCTTTTACTATTTTCCAAGAACATTCATATTAGCACCAAGACAAGACAGATTTAAAGCCATAGCAGCCTCTTCACATTACCACATATGGGCCAGGGTTTAATGTGGATGACAGGGTCTCGTTCATCAGCTAGAAAACCAGTGGGAGCCCTGTGCTGCTTTTTTCTAGGGGGAGGGTTCTGACACTGTGCCGAGGTCATCAGGCACTAACCTGGACAGCACCGGCCCCCCCACAAAATCAAACGCTGAGCAGAGTGGAAATCCCACTCCCGAGAGCTGCTGGCCAATCAGAGGCCATCAGCTCTCCAGTACTGGCAGAAGTGGTGGCTATTACCTTACTACAGTGGGGCCTAGCTTGATGGTGACCGATGGATCTCCAGATAGAAGCGAATGTGGGCATGATGGGGGCCACAGGGAGGTCACAGGCCAGGAGTGGGGAGGGGACTTGGAAGCTAGAGCTGGTATGAACTGAAACTTGAGAAGTAATTCATTGTCCTACTGCCTGAATTCGGCAGTTTCCCCTGCTTTTCTTCAAAACTGGTCACCAGGCTACCGTCAGAACTTTCTTCGGTGCTCATTTCAGAAAAGCATGGCAGCCATTTGCACACAGCACAAAAAGCAAATTAATTCCAGATAACCTGTTTTTGACGGTGTTGCTTGGGGGTCGATGTTTCACCAGAATAACTTAATGTAGTTGGATACCAAGTCACTAATCTGGGCTTTTGGTCCAGTACCATAAGAATGAGATAACTTCTCTCAATTCTGGTGGTGGGAAATTTGGTGATGTTGGTGCAGCTGAAGGTCAAGGAGAGATGGCTGAGCTTCCTGTTATTCAAGCTGATCATTACCTGCCACTCGTGTTGCAAATGTTACCCTGTAAGCTCAAGCCTGAATGGTGTTCAAGACCTGCTGTAGGTTGACATGAGCTACTTCATTATTGCAAGAGCTTTGAATAGAACTGAACATTCTGAAATTATCAGCAAACAGCTTCGCTCCTGAACCTATGGAGATAAAGTTATTGGTGAGGATGGTTGAACCAATGATGCCACCCTGAGGAACTCCTGCAGTGGTTTTGAAGCTAGGATGATGGCCGTCCAATGACTATGTGTGTTTGATTCTTGGGAGTTGATCTCAGTGCAGAAACATGGTTACATAACTAAGTTTCTGATTAGTGATATTTGAATCTAAAGAAATGTAGAAAGCAAAGATTATGGAAGTAGCCTATAAGCTAGATGGTGCTTTGCCAAAAAAGTCATCAACGTGCATTATTGTGCTCCACAGACAAAATGAAACCATTAAACCAATGAATGACATTAGGCGATGCATTTGATTATATAAATCATCACTAAAGAGTCTACTAAAGTCATCAAACAATGGCAATGTCACTGAAATGCACTTAGCATTTCAGTACTAAGCAAACTGTCATTATCCTTACAGATGCACACCATTTGCATTCGTCCACTCTTGATGACTTGTGTGATAAGTAACTAGATACCTGATATCTCATTTGCCAGCAGATGGTGATGTTAGAGTTCCTAAATTGTGAATAGTGAAGTGCAAATAAGTTGCGTTAACCAGCCAAGAAGGATCAAAGAATCCAGCATTTGTCTATTTTATCTGATGTTGGGCATTACTTGTACAAATACATTAGTACATTATACAAGTTAGATTCTTCCTTTCAGGAGTTTATATTTCAAACTTAATATGAGACCTTTAGTTCATAAGATACTTGCATAGAAGGGCCATTAAGCCCATTTTAATGCATTCATCCAGAACATCCCTATACTTCGTCTATCTGCACCAAATTGTTTTTTTGATGTTTCTAGGCTTTTGACCTCCATTATTCTGTCAGAAGTTCAATTCAACTGCTAATTTCTCTGCATCAAGGAGGACCTCCTGATGATCAGTCCTTAAGTTTCCTTTCACAAGTTTGAACCTGTGTCTCCTTCTCCCGCTCCCACTGCTTATTTTAAAGTAGAATTCTGAATTAACCTATTTCTATGCTGTTTTACTGTCTGAGGTTACCTCCTCCTTTCCAGGCTGAAAAGACAAAATCTCTCCAGCCTTTCCTCATGTCCTATGGAAACACTGAGAGGTGTGCGCGCGGCTGTACTTTAAATGTGGCGCCCAGTGTGACGAAGCGATGTGGTGACAGCGTGGTGGGCGAATCAGGGCCTGCCCGCCATGGAAACGGTGTGTTTTCCAGGAATGCATAATTAATGCGGCGGGCTTGGGACAATACGGCGTGAGAAACCGCCTTTGCAGTCGGCGGGTAAGACGTCATCTTACCGCCCGCTGTCGCACTTAGTGCAAATCTGGAATGATTCCGCCCATGATTTCAAATTCCATCGTGGAAGAATTTAAATCCAGCCAATTTCGGGAGAAAATCTGTAATTCAAAAAGAAGCTTTTATCTGTAACGATTAATCCTCGTTGCTACCGGATTTTCAGAAAAACTCATCCGGCCCACTAATGTTCTTTAGGGAAAGGAACTCTGCTGTCCTTAGCCAGTCTGGCCTACACGTGACTCCAGATCCATAGCAGTGTGGTTGATTCTCAGCTGCCCTCTGAAATGGCCTAGCAAGCCATTCAGCTGTACCTAAACCACTATGATTATGTCCCTGTGGAAGTAACTTCACTACATAGTCTTCAATGGTTCAAGAAGGTGGCTCACCATCTCATTCTCAAGGGCAATTAGGGATGGGCAATAAATGCTGCTCATGTTAATGATGCTCACATCCCATGAAAGAATAGAAAAATTAACAACTGCCAGATATCTCATTGCTATTTTAATGGGGCCTAGTGTGACATTTGCCTATAGCAGTCGTCATACTTCAAAAATCTCTGGTTGTGAACCACATGAAGAAGTGAAATGTGCGATATAATTTCAAGCTTATTCATACCTGCCCTGTACAGGCAATGAAACCAAGACAATGAAACCAGCTGTATATCAGGAATCTGAATGCATTGTGAATAATCAGTTTTTTTTTTAAATCCAAGCCACCTGTTCTCCTCATGTGTGGATGATTTACTTCCAAACAACTGGGGCTGGGGCCGGGGGAGTGTTTGAAGACAAGCAGGTGCCTTATGTTTGCCATCTACAGCTGCGTCTTAGATTTTTCAGCACAAGCTGTTTTTATATTGGCTCTGTTCTAATTCAGATTTCAGGAGACCAGTGACTGCGAGAGATTCCTGGCATTGATATGGTTAAATTCAGCTTCCCTACCCTGGCAGGCAACTTTCCAAGGGTCTTTGAGTCTGTTGTCCAGGTAAGGGAAAGAGATTAAGTGGTGCATATGCCAGGAGCCAGAGACAAGTGCGCCTTCTACCCTGAGGTGGGTGGAATGCCAATTTGCATGAGGAGCAATGGGTATTTGCCAGCCTGGATGCAGGGAAGGGAGAAGGGTGCCAGCTTCAGTAGGAATGAGGGAGATTACAGGATCTCTACCAGCTTGGAGCAGAGTTTTTTAATTCATATATGGAATGTGGGCATTGCTGCCTATCCCTAATTGCCCTTGAGAAGAGTGGAGGGCTTGAGGAGTACCAGCTTTAATTGAGGGAGAAAGCAATGATTGCCAACTATGAACTCTGCCTCCTGGGGCGGTGAATATAGTTGAGTTAGATTTTAGGGGAAGTGATGGGGCAGAATGTTCCCTGTTCATTCGCATCCGTTCGGCGGCTTGGGAGTCTATGTGTGTGAGAATGGGTGGGGATGTCCCTTGAGCTGGCAGTGAGTGAGATGCCAGTGAATCTGTGATGCTTGAGTGTGTGAGTTTAGAGTGATGAGAGGGTTGCCATACCCTGGCAGCATGGATGAGATCATTCATCCTCTATCTGCATTGGACGGCCAACCTCTTCTGTGCAGCATTGACACTGGTCACCACTGCTATCGCCTACCAAGCCAGAGTGATAATGTTGCTGCCCTTTCTGTGGCCAGAGTGGGGATAGGGGGACATCACGGCGGGCCTCCACAATGTCCAAAAGGTGCGCGAGGGTTGCATCACTTAACCGGTGGGGCTGCAGTCTTCTTGCCTTTTGGGGCCAAGTCTTCTGTGCAACAGTCCTGGTCTGGAAGCACTGAGAAGTGTGCTCACGGCTACTCACTTTAAGTATGGCGCCTAGTGTGATGGAGCAGCGAGGTGACGGCAGGGTGGGCAAATGAGAGCCCACACGCCTGCCGTGAAAATGGCGTGTTTCCCGGGAATGCATGATTAATGAGGCGGGATTGGGACGGTACAGAGTGAAAAGCCGCTGTTGCAGTCGGCGGGTAAAACATCCTTTTTCCTGCCCGTTATTGGACTTAGTGCAAACCTGGGGTGATTCTGCCCATGGTTTTTGTGGTCTGTTTAAATACCTCATTTATTTTTCCAATTGGATTAACTATGAAAGTATTTAAAATCTACTGAAGTCAATGGGAAAGAAACTCAGGTGGGAAGTCAAATGGACTGCCAATTCACTGTTGCTCATTTTGCACTACTGCTGGAGAATAATTTCACCCCCAGTATGTCACAAAATTTTAAACTTGTTGGTAAAGAAATCATTAATGATTTTTCTACACCTGCTGCAATCTCCCATCTATTTTTAGCAGTAACTACCACCTACTACATGGAGTAGGTACAGATAATATCATTTATTTTGTCAACTGGAGTTCGTTGTATAATTGAAAGGACCCTCCTCCAACACCGCCTTTGTTGTCCTGCTCAGTGGGACTAAACTGTCTTGGTTCATTTTTAAATGGCTATCTGATTTGAGCAAACATTTAATGTATTTCCTGCTGCTTCAAAGAATGTGACATGAGAGCTTTTTATTAGATGAACAGTTGGAGTCCCACAGACAATCTGATGAAGCAGTTTATGGTTGGATGCCTGCTCACCTTTTTGAGCACATCTACCACAGTCACACACTGAAACATATGAATCATACATCAGGAGCAGTCATTGTAGAAATGAAACTAAAATTCGGATTCTTCTGTTCCAATCTAAGGCTGGGATTACATTCTATACTATTTGTCATATATGTGCCCGTTGGGCTATTACCTCCTCTTACTGGCCCAATGAATGTGCTTCAGGAATTAAAAGACCACGGCCCGAGCCAAAATCATTCCTGTGAAGGGTTTTCCCCATCACACTGATGGCCCTGTGAACTGAGCTTTCCAACTTAGAAAATTTAAGCAGGCTTCCGAGAGCACCTCCACTTTGAAGCACCCTCACATTCCCCTACCAGCCTCAGCAGTGCCCGTCTCTACTGAAGGGACTGCCATCTGCCCTATGCTTTGGCCCTATTATTGGGCCTCCCACCTTGCTTCAGTTGGATGATGAAAGTAGAGGCAGCTTGTTAATTGGTTGCCTCCCATAGGATTGCACCTGAGGTCACATTGCAGAGGTGAGCGAGGTCGGGACCTGCAATTGGTGTCGAGGCCCGAAAATTTTTAATGTGACACAGTTCTGCCCAATATCTTGTCCTTTTGCTTGGAGTCCATTTCTGTACGATTCTTCCTCCGTGAAGTGCCATGGAACACTTCACTCTGTTACAGGTTGTTATTAAAATAACATGACAGGGCACAGCAATTGTAGATGATAGCCTTTGTAATGCATACTTGCTGCCTTATGTATCATCTTGCAACATTATATTGAATAACAGTTTGAAAAAGCATTGCAATAGATTGGAGAAGAATCAGCCACATCAAACTTTTTTCACCTTTTTAATAATATATATTGGTTGATACAGCAATTTGAACAGATACTTCACGAGTCAAAATTCTGATGGCTACCAGGGACAGCAAAAGACATGCGGCATTGTACTGAAACTGGTAAGCAGCTCACAGATTTGCTGCAGGCTAATGTAGGCTTTGACAACCCTAATTTAGCAAGGTGAGGGCTCATTCTGTATCTGTATTTCTGTAAATAATGAATGGAGTTCCAATTGTGACACTTTCGAGAAGAATGTTCACAGGAAGGAGAAAAAGTGTGGCTCCAGGAAGTCCTTCACACACAGGTTGTGATCAACACTTGGCACGGACCTCTGAGTGGAGGAATGCAGGCTAAATATTTAGGAATTGAAAGCTTCAATGGGGATTTTTTTTTTCTTAATGATGTGTCTTTCTCTTTTATATCGATCTTGTGATCTCAAGTTTGACACTTTGCTATTGATATTCTACATGAGTTTAGTTGATTCATGCAAATTATTGCTTTCCTGGCTGAGATGTGGATTTCTGGTTTAAGGATAGCCACTTCTGTGGTGCTGCTTCAATCTGCACTGTGTTGTCAGCCTGTGAAATGAAGAAACTACTCCTATCAAGTCACTGTATTGATGTGGGCTAACCCTGCAGCCTGCCAAACAAGGTCAAATGGTCAATCACAGCCTGGACAAGTATCTTGTAGGACACTAAAGCTATTGACAGTTATAAGTAGAGCTGGGCATTTTGGGGGATTTATTCTGAAGCCTTTGTGCCATTTTCATATTTTCTTTACCCCAGTATAGATTGGATGTGATTATTAAACCAAGAATCAGAATGTTTATAACTAATGGGATCCTGAGACACCTAGAGTAGAGGTGCTGGGATAATATCATAATCAATCTTCCTTTAAAATGTATTGATTTTTAGTTTCTCAGTGCCAAAAGACACACACCATTTATCTCTCCATGGAATGGTTCTAACTTTTATCAGTGTACAGTGATTTGTGTAAACAATGCTCTTTGGATAGAAGTTAGCCTCTTTGTTGTTAAATTGGTGATTTAAATAGGTGATAATGAATGAGATACTGTGAGGGATTAAAGGGTACAACTGTATGAGTGCCTAGCTTGATGTATTTATTTCTTTGGTCAGTTGTATCAATGTTATGTGGACAAAACTTAATCTAATTGAATGGCAGAACAGGCTCAATGGGCCAAATGGCCTACTCCTGCTCTTATGTTTCTATGTTCCTATGTAGTATCCCCCGATTAGTGTGATCCATCCCTCATCTTTTATTTCTATCCTACTGTTAGTTATGTCTCTTCTTTCTACTGCTATTCTGTTCTATCTGATTAACACAGCTACATCCCTGTTCTTTATCCATATATATCAACACTGACAGAAATGGTTGAAATGTGAGTTTGTCAGATATGGTTATCAGCAGCACTTGTGTTGTTGGGTCCAGTAAGTGACTTACATCACCTCCTATGGGTAGGCTTCGTATTACATAATATTACATAGCATTTACAATACAGAAACAAGTTTTTCAACCCAAGAAGTCCACACCGGTGTTTATGCTCCACACTAGCCGCCTCCTCCCATTATTTTCCCTAGTTCCATTGTCGGCCTTTTAAAATCAGTTTTATTTTACAATTTATCACTTTGTCTAACTTAACCTTCTTAATCTTTATCTTAAACCTTAATATGTAATGATTGCCTTGACCCCAATGCCTATTTCTCTTAATTGTCGTTATTATTTAATTGTCTTCATTTCCCATTATTAGATCAGCAGTGCTTCATCTTTTATTGGACTTATTACATATTCAGTAGGAGAAGAGTATTGCACACTTTATAAAAACTTCATTCCTGTATGCCTTTTGCTGTGATTTGACTCTTTAATTAGATATAATAAGCATGAGAAATATGTCTTTTTCACTTATTTCACATATATGCTTAAATATTTCTTCCTTTACTGCCTTTCCACTGTATAACGTGAATAAGTGCGAAGTTATCCACTTTGGTGGGAAAAAACAGAAAAGCAGAGTACTTCTTAAATGGTGTGAAGTGTTGATGTCCAAAGGCACCAGGGTGTCCTCGTTCATGAATCACTGAAAGCTAGCATGCAGGTGCAGCAAGCAATTAGGAAGGCAAATGGTATGTTGGCCTTTATTGCAAGGGGATTTGAGCACATGAGTAAAGATGTCTTGTTGCAGTTGTATAAAGCCTTAGTGAGGCCGCACCTGGAGTATTGTGTACAATTTTGGTCTCCTTATCTAAGGAAGGATATACTTGCCATGGAGGGAGTGCAATGGAGATTCACCAGATTAATCCCTGGGATGGCAAAATGGTCTAATGAGGAGAGATTTAGGAAGCTGGGCCTGTATTCTCTAGAGTTTTGAAGAATGAAAGCTGATCTCATTTAAGTAAAATTCTTATAGGGCATGACAGGGTAGATGTGGATATGATGTTCCCTCTGGCTGGTGAGTCTAGAACCAGAGGGCACAGTCTCAGAATAAGAGGCAGGCCATTTAGAACTAAGATGAGGAGGAATTGGTGAGTCTTTGGAATTTTCTACCCCAGAAACTGAGATTTCAGGATACCAGTGACATCAAGGGATATCGGGATAATGCAGGTAAATGGCATTGAGGCAGATGATCAGCTGTGATCTAATTGAATGGTGGAGCCAGTTCGATGGGCCAAATGGCCTACTCCTGCTGCTACATTCCTATGTAGTATCCCCTGATGAGTGTAATCCATCCCTCATCTTTTATTTCTATCCTACCGTTAGTTATGTCTTTTCTTTCTACTGCTATTTTGATATATCTGATTAATACAGCTACATCCCTGTTCTTTACTCATATATAACAACACTGACAGAAATGGTTGAAATGTGAGTTTGTCAGACATGGTTATCAGCAGCACTTGTGTTGTTGGGTGCAGTAGCTTCACTTGGACTGAACTTCTGAAGTAATTTTTCACCTTTACTTGATTCCTATTTCAACCAACAAGTTCACTTTGGTGGAGCTTTTGGGGCAGAATTTTTACCTTGTTGGGCAGGCCCGGGCGCAGCCATGTAACCGACCGCCGCCTGCGATCAGGCCCCGACCGCGATTTCACGCTGACTGGCCAATTAACAGCCACCCAGCGTGAAACGCACGCTGAGAGCCTCAGCACTGCCGGGGTGGGGGAGGGTCGGGAGGAGCGTGAGCGCTGGAGTCTGCCCATGCGCGGGGGTGCGCTTAGTGAAAGCTCCCTGATGGCACAGAGCTGCCTCAGGGAGCTGAAGTATTTTAAATCAATCAATGAAGTTTTTTAAAAATCCTGAAAAAGTGTCCACTCAGCGGACCCAATCACCCTATCATGTGGATAACAAAAGTGCTGCGCAAACATTTTTATTTCATTTCTAATTAACATTGGAAACCTCGTCCCACCTGTGGATGAGGTTTCTTCAAAAATCCAAAGGCTGCTTGGCCTATTCGCCCACCCGTCAAACGTAAGGTTGGATGGGCAGGGAAAGATTCACTTCAATTAATTGATCAATGGATTTAACAGCCCTCTGAATTGTCGGTGGGCACACTGCCGACTCTCGTGCGTGCCCGCCAACCGAAATATCGCGCAAGTGCGTGATGATGTCAGGACGCTTGCCCGGTGTCATTGCGTGCTATTTTACTCCCATTCGGGTCGGGCACGCGCCCGTCTGCGGGATGAAAAATTCAGCCCTTGGTATTTTTCTGTGTAATAAGGGCATTTATGAAAGAACCAAGAGATTTAAGTTTGCCTGAACAGAGATAGTAAAGAAATAAAGAATTAGCAGACTTGCATTTATAAAATGTACAGTAGTTTGTTGTTAACGGTCCTGAACTGTGTTCAAATTCCACCATTCGCAAGTTGTGAAATTAAATTCAATGGAAACGGCCATTAATGATTGGTACTAAGTACAATGACTATTAAAGCATTGGGTTCTTCTAAAAACCCAATGGGTTCATTACTTACCATTACTTACCACACTCTTAAGGCAAGAATCTGCCATCTCTACTTGTGACTCTAGACCCATGATATGTGGTCAACTCTAAAAGTCCTCAGTCAACCAATGATGAGAAATAAATATTGCCTTGCTGCTTTTCTTCCCATCCAAAGAACAGAAAGAAAAGTCCTCATGCTCTTTACAGTCAGTGAATTACCTTTTAAAGTGTAATTATTGCCATTCAGGCAAATGTGACTGCCTAGTTACCCAGAAAAAGTAATAATGAATTCAATTGGTTTTGCTGATGTGGGTTGAGGGATGAATGTTGGAGGTGACACTGTGAGACTCTCTGCTTCTCTTTAAAGGAGTGACATGCAATTTTTATATGCATCTGAACAGGCAGAAGGGACCTCACTTTAATACGTCAGCTGAAAGAAGCCATTTACTGGATTACATTTGAAAAAGTCTTGCAGTATTCTTCCCGGACTGGGCTGATGTTGGTCTAGGTTGTGCACCAATCCTGAAATGTGGCTTGAACACGAAATCTCTGACTGGGAGATTAGAGTGCTACCACTGAGCTAAGCTGGTATTGGAATGAGGGCAATATTTTCAAAGTGCTCATTAGAAGTTCACAATGGAAGGGGCAGTTTGTAGATCTGCATTTTCAAATTAGCATTTGGTGCTTTCAGTGCAATGGGTGTAACCTGGTCAGAAAGATGTGAGTGGTCTGTGCCTACTGTTATCTCTGTGCTCAGTTACTACAGGGATGAAGACCTGATAGGTGATTCTCAGAAAATAATTTTAATGAGTGAATAATGCAAGTTACATAGGAAGGGACTTAAATGTTATTAATTAATCAACAATATTAATGGCTTCAATTAAACTCCAAAAAGATACATCCATTATTGCATTGCATAACAAATTCCTCAACTCACTGACCAGCCTCCTCTGTGTAAGCTCTTGCTGCAGCAGCATTAATGTGGGGAGCAATTCCAGCTCAGGTAAATTTTACACAGACCAATTAACTTGTATCATACAGAAAGCCAGAAGGTCAGGAATCATAGTTTTGTCCCACAAGCTGCCTGACCTCTATTAAAATCTAATCACAGAAGAAGATATTTATTATAGTAATTGATCGCATTAAAAAATGCTTTCAATGACCTTGTTTAGTTCATTCCATAAGCCACATCTGTGGGTTGGGGATGGTCCTGAGGTCACTTAATGAAGTCACAGGCGATAGTGTAAAGCAAATATGATCAGTGTTGATTTTAGCCGCATCATACCCTAGTGGTAAGTGTGAATCAAGTATGATTCTCTGAGCACTGTCAACTCTCAGTTACCAAAGTCCAAATGGCTGTTGGTCACGTGTGATCCTAGGTGAGGACTATCACCATTCCATGCAACTAGGAAAACCTGATCCAATATCGGGGCTTAATCCTGCCCTCACCAGATATCCACATACATAATACCCTCTAGGAGCCATTGGTTTGCAACCAGGGGAAGGAATTCTAGCTGTGTTTTTGTCATGATGGGAACTACATCCCAGTTGAGATCAATTGATTTTGCATGGAAAAGGAATTGAACATGTACCTTCTGGTTTATTGCTATGCCAACAATTGCCACTGAGTTTCTTTTTAATAAAACCGGGTATAGAAAATAAAAGCAAATATTAGCAACTTCTTCACTTTCATTTCACCTATTTGCTTCTGGCCCTGTTGAATTTCCCTACAGGCATCACTGTCAAGTCATTAATGATGCTTTCTTGTTTTTCATATATTGTTTCTGCTCTGGTGGTTGGGGGCCTTGTGCTATTGTATTGAAGCTTATTCTGGTGGGTTGCTAAAGTCCTTTACTGATAGATGTTGTTGATCTGCCTGGTGGGTCCTTCAGTCTTTCTTGTTACTTTAATTATGGGTTCCAATTGTCTATGGTTGGATTACTGTTATGTAATAACCCCAACTAAGGGTTGCAACTCAAATTTCCTTTATACCAATCAATTTTGTACCTGTTGTCATAAATTTGTAACAATTGCAACTTATTTGACAATCAGCATGTCCATGTAGGCAATAAATCAGAATATTTAACCAGCTCCTAAATTCAAAGAAAATAGAAGGTTTTACATTTATTAGGATTGCTTTTAAATGGTAAATATTGTAATTTTGATGATAGAAGAACTGTGTTATGATTGAAAGGAATGAATACTGATCTAGTTATGTGGCTAACATGGAATCGGGATGAGCTTTACAATGCAGTGTACTGTTGAGTGAAATGAAAGTCTTTCTAACCACTGTGCCTGCACAGTCCTTGTTCAAATAGACTATTATGAGTTGCAGTAATCATTTTAGCTAATCCGGTTTTATGGTTCTTGCCACAACATATATGGAAGGTCTTCCCTGTGTTTTCTTTTCATTCCTCTGACTTTAGTAGATTGAATTTGGAATGCTATTCGTTCCAATTTAGAATTGCTGGTTTTCATTTGATGAGTTTGGATCTTTGGCCATAAACATTCATGAGCACTTTATCAGGTCCCAATTGCATGTTCACTAACAATGCTGATCAAATGTTCAAAGATGCATGGAATATGGACACATTAGCAGCTTGGGAAATAAAGGAGACATTTTGAGAAATGAATCCGTGAAATGGACAGAAATAAAATATTCATGAGGTGCATCATCTGAGCTGAGATTTACTCCTGAACATTAGTTGAACTTACTGCAGGCGGGCCGATGACGACAAAGAAATCGTGAGAAAATAAAACGAGAATGATCCCAGGAAATGAAAGGCTTAACATATGAGGAATGTTTGAGGACTCTGGGTCTATACTTGATGGAGTTTAGAAGGATGAGGGGGGATCTGATTGAAACTTACAGAATGCTGAAAGGCCTGGATAGAGTGGACATGGGGAAGATGTTTCCATTAGTAGGAGAGACTGGGACCCAAGGGCGCAGCCTCAGTGTAAAGGGAAGAACTTTTAGAACAAAGATGAGGAGAAACTTCTTTAGCCAGAGAGTGGTGAATCTATGGAATTCATTGCCACAGAAGGCTGTGGAGGCCAGGTCATTGAATGTATTTAAGACCAAGATAGATAGGTTCTTGATTGGTAAGGGGATCAAAGGTTACGGGGAGAAGGCGGGAGAATGGGGTTGAGAAACTTATCAGCCATGATTGAATGGCGGAGCAGACTCAATGGGCCGAATGGCCTAATTTCTGCTCCTATGTCTTATGTCTTATGTTTATGTCTTTTGAAATGGTAACTGAAATATCTATCTTATAATGTTTCATAATATAAGCTGTGGGTCATTGTATGCATTGACATTGGCATGCTCACAATTATTCTTAAAATCTCCTTTGACAGATGTGAGGTTCACCAATATCCATAAATTGTTTCATATCCATAATGTTGTATTATCTGGATGAACCACAGAGTATAATCTAGTTTCCAAAGATCATCCATCTCTCTCTCCCTCCCTCCATATTCTTACATTCATACATCCACCCATCCATCCAATTTTAAAAATGTTGATGCACTTTTATTATCAAACAAAAGCCTGACATAGCTGTGGGGATGTTTTCCATATTTGCAAACATATATAACAATCATAGGATCACAGGAAGCCGCCATCATGGAAGACAATCAGGAAAGAAAAGCACTCATGCAAAGTAAAAGAGAACATTCATCAGTGGTTAAATGCTTGAAAGAAATCATGGACATGTGTTAGTGAAAATATTCTTATGTTGATGCTGCACAGTGACCATCCCACAATTGAAGACAAATATGAAGCACCACTGAATCAAAATATAATCAATGAATTTGGCATCCATTTAGATGTCAGTGAAAATGGACAAAACAAATGGAACCAAATTCCAGAGGAATCCATATATAGGTTTCTCAGAAAATAGTCAAAGATTGAGAAATGTTAGATTTAAAGTTGACTTAACTGTATAAAGTTAATATTTAGTATGTTGTACTGTCCAGCTTTTTGCTGTGTTAAATAGATACCTGTCCTGCCCACTAGAGGGGGTAGATTTAAACGTATGCGGAAGGGACATCATCGCTTGGCAGTAGAAGCCAGGTTATTTTCTGCCTGGTCCTTATTGCTCAGGGAGATCAGGCTCAAATTGTACTTTATTAAAAAAAGATGTTTGACCAGTTTCAAAATGCTAATGAAAAGCATACAAAGTAAGAGTGTGCTAACATTAAGTTCTGATGCTTGTTCTGATTGCTATTGTAAGTATATAAGTACACTATATATGGTATACAGTCAATATTGTTAGGAACTAGAGATAGTTTTAAGTAAGTTATATGTGTATTTGTGTGTGTTATGAAAAAGCTATAGCTTTAAGTTTATATTTTGTAGTTGTGTGTTAAGAAAGGGGAAGCCTGGGTTTTGGTCACTTTAGAATGTTGCTTGAAAGTCTGTGGGTTTGTTTGTATACCTGTGTTTTAATGAGGCTTTACATCTCTTGAAGTAGTTTAGGGAAGTTAAAACAAAGTAGGGAAAACTGTGCTGTTGCCTAGCAACAGGGGGCCCATGGAGACAGAGAAACAGAAAGCAGTTTGAGTTCAGTTGGTGATTATGCTCTAAGGTGAAGGGAGCAGTTTAAATCTCTCTCTAGCTGGACAGACTAGCAGATTGTTGAGGAAAATAAATTAAAATAACTGCATGTGAAGAGAGTTCTGGATCTCAAGGGAGATACCAAGCTGTCAGTGGTCTACTGGGAAAGGAAATGGCAGGGAGCAGGCCCTAAAGGAAAAGGAGAAAGGTCCCATGAAGATCTTTAAATTAAGTCAAAGGACAAGGACTGGAATCTGGAACAAGATCCTGTTCAGTGAAGTTAAAGTAAGGAGCAGAGGAAAAGGCTCTGAATTAAAGAGAGAAAGCTGCGCAGAGCAGATTCAAGGCAAAGAGGGCTTGCGAGAGGCCAGGAGATCCAAGGAGACAGCCAAACGTTGTGGCTCTGTACTATGGGCCTGTGAAGCAGTGGTGTTCTGTTGGCACCGGTGCGTATCTGAGACAGTGCATGGGAGGTGAAGTCTGAATGCATGTAGAGATCCAGGGGAGGAGGTCATCGGCTAGGGAGTTCAAACCCTTGGAGGTGGATCCTTATTGAAGAAGTACAAGTGAAAGTGTCATTTGGGAGAAGATTTCATGGTGAGTATTTCGAGTGTTGAGATTGGAAATTCTCAGGAGAAAGACGGAGTTCAGTGAAACTGATCGGCTCACGGTGTGATAAGTGTCTGGGAGGGAAGGTGTGGGGGTGGGGGGGAGGTGGGTGGCGGGGTTGGGGGATGGGTTGAGATGGTGAGAGATCCACAGCATCTGCTTTGGGTGGCATCTGTCACTTGATCTTGGAGTGTGGTGTGTCTGACCATAGGTTGCCTATTGGTTTACATGGACTATTGTGAACATTGGAATATAGGCCAGACTTTGTAACTTGTGTTATTCTTACGAATCTGTATATATCTGTAAAGGTATGGTTGTGGGTGAAGGAGGAGTGTAATATGGTTCATCTTATCTTATTTAATAACTATTTTATTCTTTTGTTAAAAGTACATCAGCAGACTCCGTGACTCTGTTCATTAGCCACCCTCCACATTTCTAAACAAAAAAATAGAAGTTAGGACCTATCAAGCCAGGTTCCATGCTGGGATCTGATTTGTCCAGTAGTAACATCAGCTGTGATCATAATAATATCTAATTCTTTCAAATAGTGTAAGCTGTTTAGATGGTCTCTAGAAGTCCTGGAATAAATGGAGTAAGATGAGAATTGGTGCTGTAGCAGCGTTTCTACTTGTAGATTTCCCATTCTGTAAAATGAATGGAGTATTTGTGTATTTTGTAGTATTTTTATGATTACTCATGTCTAAAATGAATGCATTGTCAGAAAGGGTATTAGAAGCAGATTCAAAATGGAATTGGATTTATACTTGAGAGGCAAAAAAAAATTGCAAGGCTATGAGGAAAAATCAGGAAAGCGGAACTAATTGGATATCTCATTCAAAGGCCCAGCACAGGTACAAGCTGCTGAATGACCTCCTTCTATACTGCACAATTTTATCATTCTAAAAGACTATAGACTTGGAAATGATTCAGGTGCCAGAATGGATATTTTGGATGTTCCCATGCAATTGTGAACCCTTCCAGAGTTAAAACTTCCTCAAATATTCCAAGGTAGTGTTATGCTATTTCACTGCTTTAACAACATCTTAAATGCATGAGGCCCTTTTCGCTTTGCTTAGCTAAGAACAACTTACTTGGGTAGTCCAACTTCTCTCCTGCCACCCTCCCCCCCCCCACCCCACCCCACCTTTAAACCAGCTTATATTTCACCCCTCTCCTAATACTACTCAGTTCTGTCGAAGGGTCATGAGGACTCGAAACGTCAACCCCTTTCTTCTCCGCCGAAATTGCCAGACCTGCTGAGTTTTTCCAGGTAATTCTGTTTTTGTTTTACTTGGGTAGTCATTGTTTAGCCACCCAATTTTATCTCCCTTATCTGAAACACTAATTAATTCTGGTGTATAGGTCCTGATGTACGGCTTCATGGCTGCTGACTGTCATCATACCTTTCAGAAGTGAGCATTGATCACTTCATCCTGCATCCAACGTTCTTCATCTGATCTAAAGTGCACCTTTGTCCACTTTACTGTGCAGGTCACTGGTTAGGAGATAAGTCTAGATCTTTGGCGGATTCTAACTGTTTCTGGCTAGAATAACGCACAAAACTTTCAATCCCAGCTGAGCCACATCAATGAATATTGATGAAAGTACATCAATTTTCATTTTTTTTTTACTATTTGATTGAGTGTCAGTCACAGAATTTTGAAATTGTGCAGTGAAGAATTTGCATACACTACTAAAATGGACTTTGATAGATGTTCTTTGAGAATAGGCTACAGGAATTCATAAATATTTCAAGGACATTACAAAACCAGTTCATAATCGTTACATCAAGGATTTTTCACAGACCAGCTGAGTGAAGATTTTTTACAGCAGGCTGATTTAGAATAATCATATCTTGAGCCATTAAAGCATAAATAAACCTGTCGATTTGCCAAAGATAATGAAATAAGGGTATAACTTGGGACTCATACTTACTTCCAAAGAGTACTGGTTTTAAAATGGACATCCTGTGCGTGAATTCTGTTTGTGTGTTCTTCTTGATTATTAATGGGATGAGGGCACAGCTAGCAAAGCCAACATTTGTTGCCTATGCCTACTTTTCTTGAGAAGGTGGTTGTGAGCTACCTTCTTTTCAGGCTATTTCTGATGACAGTTCACAAACACATAGGCCGGACTGGATGAGGATAACAGATTTCCTTCTATAAAGGACATTGGTGAATTTTTCACTAATACAAGGGAAAAATACTACAGATGCTGCCTAACCTGCTGCGTACTTCCCGCATTTTTTTGTTTGTATTGATGAATTGGATGGGTTTTTTTTTGCAACAGCAGCTAACCAGTCACTGTTACTGATTAACTCTCGACTTAGTTAATTAACTGAATTTAAATTCCCAAGCTGTTGCAGTGGGATTTGAATTCATTTCTCCATGTCATTTGTCTTGCCCTCTGGAATACAAGCCCAGCAACAGAACCATTATGTTATCATTCATAATGAATGTGTGTTTATGAATGAACTATCACAATACACAAGGAGAGATCGGGCACTATGTAAAGATCCATTGAATAATGAAGTTTATTTGTGAACAATAAATCACAACTTTCTCAGTTTCAGCACTGATTCATCCATCCTCTTGAACCGCTGCAGTCCATGTGGTTAGGTTTACCCACAGTGCTGTTACAGAGAATGTTCCAGGTTTTTGACTCAGCAACAGTGAAGGATCAGTGAGTCAGGATGATGTGTGGCTTGGAGGGGAACCTGGAGGTGATTGTCTTCCCATGCATCTGCTGCCCTTGTTCTTCTAGCTGGCAGAGCGTTTGGAAGGTTCTGTCGAAGGAGCCTTGGTGAGTTGTCACAGTGCATCTTACTGCATTCACTGCAGCCGAATGGAAACCCCAGACCCTGGAGTCTATAATATGGGATGAAAGAAGCGAACACTTAGAAAGCATGGGCACTCCAAGAATGTCAGGATAAATTTGCAAAAGACAGGTCATACCTGCCTATTTTATTTTAATCCTGTAAGGAATTCACTGTACACATGCAGTTGCTACTATATGCATGTCAAATAACTTTGTTGCAAAACTTAAGGCTTTTGTTATTGAATGGAATGTAACCACATGGGTAGGGAAACGGTTAGGAGACAAAAACAGTAAATAGGAGTTGGTAATTTTTTAAAGTTTGTGAGCAATGTTTTGCCCTAGGCATCTTTTTTATTTTTTATTTAAATGAATTAGACACAGGTACAAGTTGATTGATATCGAAGCAAAAGGGAATGTTGGAAACCTTAAATAAAAAAACAAAAATGCTGGAAATACTCAGCAGGTCAGGCAGCATCTGTGGAGAGAAACAGAGTTAACAGTTTAGGTCAAGGTAATCTTTCCTCAGAACTCCTTTAGTTCCCGATTGTTCTATCACTGGTAACAGTTTCTCCCAATCTACTCTCCCTCATGATTTTGAATACCTCTGTCAAATCTCTTCTCAGTCTTCTCTTCTCCAAGGAGAACAGCCCCAGCTTCTCCAATCTATCTACATAACTGAAATTCCATTGCCAATGGTAGGACGATTGAGAACCAAAGGAGTTCTGATGAAAGATCATCTTGACCTAAAACGTTAACTCTGTTTCTCTCTGCTAATCTAAATCAGCCACAACACTTGAAGTCTACGCCTCAAGGAAAATCAAAGGACACTTAACTGTATATTCTTTTAATGTTCTTATTGGACTCCAACTTCCTTGTGTGTGAGACATCGCGTCGTAATTATTTTTTCTTGGGTTTAGAGGTTAATAAATTTGCTTTTTCTTTAACTCAGAAAACCTTGTTTGATTGGCTCCATATTACTCTGCATAAATATTTAAATAGATTTGGATTTGGAAAAGGCATATCCTCGAGCAAAATAAGCTTAAACCTCAGTTCTCACCAACCGAGGAGGTTGAATAGAGGGGAGCCAGTTCACTCCTTCACACCCAGTTGTAACAATATGTTTAAAACCCTAAAACCATTGAACAATAGTGTCCTTCACCTTCCTCCCTGCTTAGTTTTCCCCTGGTGGCCCAGTTAAGCATTGCAGTCAGTAGTTGAGCCACACAAGCCAGGGAGTGTTCCTGTTTCAATTTTTAACCTGTGCTTAATAAGGTGATTTCTTCCCCCCGCCTCACATCTACTTTTTTTCTACTCTCTACTTTTCCTCCTTCAACAGCGAACAGGCACACTTTAGCAACGTGTGGCTGACTCTAACTCCCTCTCGTTAGTCACAATGACACATACTCCAGTCTTTTAAAGGAAACTGTTGATAACATTTTATGACATTACTACAATATGAACAAGGAATGGAGGTTAAAATAAGTTCAACCTAGTCCATATGGCAATAAATTGACTCTGATGGAAATATCAGCAAAACCTTACTGATTTTGCTCACATCACAATTTGTGTAAATGTCACAATGTCTAGTAGAACTGCTCAGGTTTAATTGCCTGTTTCCCTAACTTTGCTGGAATGTATTGCTCTAATGTGAAAAGTGAAAACCTCCAGTATTTCCTTAGAATAAATATTAAAGACTGATATAATTAATATTTATGTATCTTTTCACGCAATCAACTTCAGGGGAAAAAAGATTTTTGTGTAGAGATAATTAAATTGAAAAGCTTAAAAGTCCTAACTCACTATTTAAAATACAATGTACACAGTTGAACTCCAACAGAATCTTTTGATGAACGCTGTTAATAATTCTTAAAACAATATTCTTCAGAAAACCTGTTTAGTAGCTAGAATTTTTATGCATGCACTGTGAAGAATCAAGTATTGATTTCTGTCGCTCTGCTCACTGAATATTTGCAAAATGTGGTTGTTGCATAGCATTTCCCATTAGTTAACTGAGCAAAGTGAAAAAAGACTGCAAAGAGATAGAGAGAAAGACAGGAACTGGTCGTTGAATGTCACAGAGACAAGTAAGTCCACACCTGAGGCAGGGGGAGAGAGAGGGCTACCTCGGGACAGGGGTTTGATCAAGAGGAGGTTGATCAGGTGGGTTGCTGATCCCGGGAAGAAGGAAGGGTTCAGAGGTGGGGGTATGGTCTCATGGTGGAGTGAGAGCCGAGACCTGTTGGTGGTGGCAGGTCAGGGGCTCAGGCGGTGTAGTGGGGATTTAGAGACCTCATGGTGGAATGGGATTGGAGGCCTCATGATGGGATCAAAGACCATGGGGGAAGGCGCAAGGGTTGGGGGGGGTGGGTTTGTAGGGGCAAGGGGAAGCTTGGTGTCGGGGTGGTGGTGATGGGGAGGTGGTAACCCAATTGCGGAGGCCCTCTAATCTCATTCATTGTTTTAACATTAAAACTCCCCCTATTGTTTCTGCTGATTGGTGAATTGCTAACATGGGTGTGTTAAGAAATGCAAACCTATCTGTCTCTCTGGGGCTTTTTATGGGTGGAGGCTGAGGACTACCAGTCCTGAGCGCTCCAGCTAATGTGTGGAGCAGGACTGGCTGTGCATGCTGAGCTCAGTGTTCCAGCTTCTTCAGGGGCCATTGCAGAGATTGCCAGGGTGCCTGCATGATGGTGGTGGCAAGGAAGCCTGACCACGAGATGTGTGTTGGTGGGTAAAGGTAAGCCCAGGTAACTGGGTGTGCTGGGAGACAGATGAAGAAGCTTCAGGCAGCAAGAGTGTTACTGTTAGCTGGCTATGCATAACTGGGGCTCAAGGGTAGTCCCAGGAGCCATTTGATAATTCTGTGCATTGAGGGCTCAGGAGAAGTCCTGGAGAGCTGAGAGGGTGGGCATTGGCCACAAGCTCCATGCTGCTGAGAGAGTTAGGGCTCAGAGGAAGCACTGGTAGCCATTGATAACTTGCTGCAGTTGGTGACATTTGAGCTTGGTGAAATCAAGGGCAGCACCAGCAGTGAAGCTAGCTCTCTGCTGAAGAGCTGCAATTGTTCCACTACTTAGAGGCTAGAGTGCAGTCTTGGGAGAAGAGATTGAGCCACTGGAAGGTGAGCAGTCATTGAGGCAGTCCAGGTTGGAGCAAATTCCAAGGGAATTCAGAGGCTAGATCTTCGAAAGTGAAGAGTTGAACTCCCTCATGAGGGAGACAGAGTTTTAGTGAGTTTTTGTGACTCACAGTGGTTACTGACATTTGGTGAATTGTTGAGAAATCCCTGGGAGCTGTTTTGGTCGTATTTGCCATTTAATGTGAAGTGTTATGTATTCAAACACAGTTTGCCTGTTAGCTCATATTTACCTTATTTTAATTCTGAATGTTAGAGTATAAGATTGATATTGTAAAGAATTTTTTCTTCATTTGTATGGCAAGGTTTATTTTGTTTGCTTAAAACCATGGAATCTTGTGGCTTTATTCTCTTAATAAGTAACTAGGGTTTCAAACTCTATCTACTTTAACCAAAAAGCTACTGGTCCCTAATCAGCTCATAACAAAGATTGGATTGTCACTAGAATTGGGTTGTTCAAATTATTTTCATCTCGGTAGTTGTAGGAACAGAAATTACTTTACCACATGTTGTAACTGAAGCAAGGACTATATACTCATTGGGCAGAATTTTCTGCCTGTGGGGCAGGTGGAGCAGGAACAGGCGCGGTTGGGCGCAGACCCAATTGGCGCCCCCGATCAGGTCCGCGACGCCATTTTACATGGGTGGGCTATTAAGGCCTGCCCAGTGTGACACACACCCGGAAGTGCTGTGCGCTCCCTGTGCTGGCGGTGTGAGGGTTGCCTGAGTCAGGAGTGTGCACTTTCACGCATGCATGCGAAAGAGCGCAGAAATCTCCCTGAGGCACAGAGGAGACTAGTTTGAAGTCCAAAATGTTTAATAAAGTGTTGAGAAAATTTTTATGACATGTCCCCTCATGTGAAACTGTCACATGAGCTGGGACATGTGCATTAATTTCAATAAAAATTTTTGTCAAAATTTAAAATCATTCACGAAACCTCATCCCGCCTGTGGATGAGGTTCCATGAAAAATGTGAAGGCTGCCTGGGCTCTTTGCCCGCCCGACAACCTTAAGGTTGGACGGGCAGCTCCGTTAATTATTTTAATTGAGAATCAAATGGCCTTAATAGGCCTTTGACAGTTCGGCGGGCGCGCAGCCGACTCGGGTGTGTGCCCGCCGAACTGAAAGTCTGAATGACACGCCGTGATGTCGGGACACACGCCCAACGTCACCATGCGTCATTTTACGCCTCGGTGAGCGGGCCCCGCCCCTGCTCGCCGGGCCGAAAATTTAGCCCATTTAAAAAGGAATTTGACAAGTACATTGAAAGAAGAAAGGGGATTCTAGAGCTCCATGTAACCTGTTCTATGCATTGTAACCCTGGTTACCATTTTATCTGTCCTGATGATATATTGGAGGTGATATATATGCATTTTAAAAATGTGTGAAATGAATAATGAAAACTGTTCACTATTTTTCTTTCAGTTATTCATACAGGCTGTGCCAACATCAGTACAGAACTCCTTTGATTGCACTATTGTCTGAGCATTAAAGCAACTGGTCCAGTAACAAATCAATCATAACTGCTTAATACCCGGAAGCTGTCGTTTGATGCACATTTGTACTCCTTTAGCCCTTTGGCAATCCACTACGTGCTGTGTGCTGTCAACAGCAAATTGTATCAAAGGCTGCGTTGGCACATTTGCAATCCGTCACTGCATTGGAGATTTCAGAGAAGCTCACTTTGATTTAAAAATATTAAAGTAGACCTATCTGCAGCACCTGAGCCACTTACTTATCAGCATCTTTTACATAGATACCTGTTAACCTTTTCTTAGCCTTCATTATTGATTTAAGCTTTTGCTGATATCTCAAGATGTGTTTTTCCATAACTTTGTCTCAATTTGTCGAGACTCATTTAACACATGAGTTTCATTTAAGCAGATGTGAAAATGTTTTGTGGCTTGTGTCTTAGATTAGGTCTATTAATAGTTGATGGAAATGGTGACTTAATGATCTGCTTATTTATGGTGAATTCATTTTTTTTCCAGAGATGCAGCCAGAAGTGCATGCTAGAAAGGGACCTTTGTAGTTTTGAGTAATTTAAGACATTAAATGTTGAAATCAATTTTTTTTGTTTCATACTCATACCTGTATTCAAAGATCAGTTATAGTTTGTCTGTGTAATAATATGGTATGGTTAGGCACAAATATAAAGTGGAAGAACATTTATGTACTGTTGTTGCTGGATAAAGCAGCTGCTGTAAAGTAAGATTTGTTCATATCAGATCTGAGTCAAGTTTTAGGTTGTGCATTTGTGACACTTCTCAGTTAGAAAAGAATATGCTATGAATGTGGGACATTATTGCAGTATTGTTTATGTAAATGTGACACAGAAGAAATTGCAGAATTTTGTGGTGCACTCTATGTAATCCATTTGTAATTGCTAGTCAGCTCTCAAATCACAGCAACACTTCCAACACCTAAGATTTCACAGACAGTTTTTAATCTTTATTTAGTCAAAAGCCATCAGCTTCACTCCTATAAAAGATAACATTTTGTCTTAAACAAGACAGTCAGTTAGATAGATTATTCACTATCTTCAGTGAATTGTAATCCTCATCATTTAAGGTTCAGATCCAATCGAATTAACAGTTAAACAATTGATAGCACAGATTACATAATCAGTGAGGCACAAATTTCAATTTCACACCCAGCCACCTCAGTTTAAGCTGATTTTTCTTTTGTTTGGGAGGCAAAGGGAATGTCTGTGCTCTTGAAAGCGTAGTGTATCCATGGTGAGGAATGGATCCAAGCTTCTGAAGTTGGGTATAACGTGCATTGGTGCTGCATAAGTCTCCCTGCACAGTTTCAAACCAAGGGGCCTCAAATCCAACCTAGGAGCACTACCTTCTGTTTGGTGTGACCTTTACATTTCCCGCATCATCCATCCTGTGACCTTGCTGCGTGACACTGCTAATTAGCGCTAAAATGTGAGAAATACTGTGCTATAAACATGCACATGAACTGTGGTGGAATTGCATTTTTGTCACTAAAGTTCCTACCAGACATTAAAAAGAGAATATTTCTATCCGAACTGTTTATGATGCACCTGAGCTTGTATCACAGAAAACATTCTAACCCAATGTGGATCACCCATATCTCCTGTTGACTTTGAGTTTCTTGTGTTTTTGGTAAGATTGTTGAGGCAACAGTTCCACCTGACAAATGGATCCCAATCCAAACGGTGAAGTATGAAACTAGACACAAATCCTTTTCTTGAAAGTTCCTTTTATTTATAGAATGCAGCATTACATATGTCTGCCCTCTACTTACTCACCCAGTGTCCCATCAGGCTCTCTTCATAAGTGCTCTAAGTATTTAATTAAAACAATGCCCTTCAACTGTGTATCCATCCTAACAATATCATTAACATACCATTAACACCACCTTGTAATCTCATTAAAGGAAGATTAAAGAAAACTGTTTTGAGGTACATCTTTTCAAGATACTCATTGAATGCCAGCGGTAAAGATATTCATCTTTTCAATTTAAGTTCTCAGCCTTTCTGAAACCAAAAAGCACAGACTGAATTTTTTGTGATTTATTCTTACTTTTTAAAATTATATTTTCACTGTCATGGGAAAACAAAAAGCAACACCAGTGTAAAAGATAGGTGTAAATAAATCACCCGGCAGTATTTGTTTCTCTCTCCACAGATGCTGCCAGAACTGCTGAGTTTTCCCAGCACTTTCTGTTTTT
The DNA here is from genome assembly GCF_964194155.1 of Cetorhinus maximus. Taxonomy (NCBI): domain Eukaryota; kingdom Metazoa; phylum Chordata; class Chondrichthyes; order Lamniformes; family Cetorhinidae; genus Cetorhinus; species Cetorhinus maximus. Next base: position 32,236,747 of record NC_135896.1, on the reverse strand, counting down.
ATTTCAGATCTCCAGCATCTGCAGTATTTTGCTTTTTATTGTAGTGTTTGCAATCATGTGGGTGAAAGTACTTTTAATGATGTAATTCAGGTCAAATAATTCAATTGACATTTTACACTAGCTGAAGTCCAGCACTCAGAAAGTGAGCCATTATGAGGAGCTCACCTTGCATTTTGAAATACTTCAGTTATCATTTCTTAAATATAAATTGGGAGATAATTTAAGAACGTATGAAATAGGCTCAGGAATGTAAGCCATTTGGCCACTCAAACCTGCTCTGCCATTCAATAAAAGAATTAATGGCTGATCTGACCATGGCTTACCTCCACTTTCCTGCCTACCGTTCCCCCACCCCCCAACCAACATAGCCCACCACCACCCCCCACCACAGCCATAGGTCATGACTCAAAAGTCTGTCTCCACTGGTCTCTCAGGTAGATAATTCCAAAGATTAATGACTCTTGAGAAAAGAAATTCTTCCTTATCTCTGCCTTAAATGGGAGATGCCTTATTCTGAAACTGTGCCCCCTAGTTCTAAACTCACCCACAGAAGCATCTTCTCAGCTATGAAGTCCGTTCAGAATCTTATGTTCCAATAAGATTCTTCTAAACTCCAATGGGCATAAAACTGCTCAGCTTTTCTTCATAAGACAGTCCCTTCATTATAGGAGTCAATCTAGTGAACCTTCTCTGAACTGCCTCCAATGCAAGTATATCCCCCCCTAAAGTAAGGTGACCAAAACTGTGCACAGTGCTTAGGGTGAAGTTTCTCGAACACCCTGTACAATTGTAGCAAGACTTCCCTACTTTTCTACCCCAACCCCCTTACAATAAAAGTCAGCATTTCATTTGCCCTCCTAATTACTTGCTCTATCTGCATGTCAACTTTTTGTGAGTCATGTACCAGGACATCTAGATTCCTCTGTACTGTACTTCCTCTGCAGTCTCTCTCCATGTAAGTAATATTCTACTTTTCTATTCTTCCCACCAAAGTGGACAACCTCACATTTCCCCACATTATACTCAATCTGCCAAGTTTTTACCTGCTCGCTTAACATTCTGACAACTTGTTCGCCTACCTGTCTTTGTATCATTAGCAAATCTTGGGGAAGGCAGTGGCATAGTAGTGTTGTTGCTGGACAAGTAATCCAAAGACCCAAGGTAATGCCCTAGGGACCCGGATCTCATGTCCTTTAGGGAAGGAAATCTGCTATCCTTGGGGAAGGAAGTCTACCGTCCTTACCTGGTCTGGCCTACATGTAACTCCAGACCCATAACAATGTGGTTGACTCTTAAATGCCCTCTGAACAAGGACAATTAGGGATGGGAAATAAATCCTGGCCTAGCCAGTGATGCCCACATCCCATGAACAAATATAAAAAAAAATCTGGCTACAATACAATTGGTCCCTTCATCCAAGTCATTAATATAGATTGTAAATAGTTATGGCCCCAGAACTAATCCCTGTGGCACTCCACTAGTTACAGTTTGCCAACCTGCAAATGTCCCATTTTTCCCAACTCTGTTTCCTGTTAGTCAGCTAATCCTCTATCCATGATAATATATTACTCCCAACACCATTAGCTCTCAACTTTTAATGTGGTACCTTATCAAACACCTTTTGGAAATCCAAATATCCAAATACTACATTTGCTGGTTCCCCTTTATCCATCCTGCTACTTACATGCTCAAAGCACTGTAATAAATTTGTCTAAATTTGTCTTTTTCTTTCATAAACCATGTTGATTCTGCTTGATTGTCTTATGATTTTCTAAATGTCTTGTTACTACTTCCTTAATAATTGATTCCAGCATTTTCCCAATGACAGATGTTAGGCAAACTGGCCTAGAGTTTCGAGCTTCCTGTCACCCTCGTTTCTTGAATAATGGTTTGCGGTTTTCCAGTCTAGGGAATTTTGGAAAATTATCTCTCCAGCCGCTTTTTTTAAGACCCTTGGATGCAGGCCATCAGGTCCAGGGGACTTGTCAGCCTTTTGGCCCATTAGTGTTCCTAATCTATTTCTATTTGAGTCTACTGTTTCGTTGTGTTATTCAGGAGGTGAGACTACATTCCTCGAATAATCAGTAGCAGCTAGTTTGAAAAACAGCCACAAACAATCATACTGCCACTCTTTGTAATACAACAAAAACTCCAGCATAATAATCTTTGCAATATTTATATATGCTTTTAAAGAAAATACAGACACTCTGTTAACATTACCAGGCTACAGAGCCTGTTTTAAAGCAAACCTGTATTTACTTTTGTAACCTTCTAGTTCAAGGATAGTAAGTTAATCTGAGTTAAAATTGAACAACATAAAATAACTTTTGTTTAGTTGCAGCAGTTGCTCCTAAAATTGATGTGGCTCTGAAACACTGAATTAACCTTTGCATAATTCCTGAACTGCTTTTCTTCAAAACCAAAGTCAGCCAATAACCTTTTGCAGAGGTGACAAAAAAATTCTGGATTTTTTTAACAAGGTCAATTTTGATTTTCGTCTTCGCCTTCATTGCAAAACATTGCACTGATATCATGATTTTATCATCTTTATGCTGCTTGAAATCTATCCTTTTTCCATTTCAAGCTTAAAACAGCTAAATTACTTGTTTTTTTAAAAAATTAAGCTATTGAAGATTTTCATTGCAGCCTCACATAACTGTAATACGTCTGCGAAAATGGATAAAAACTTTACTTTCAGCACTGTTCTTCTTTTCATGTTTCATATAGATTCCCTTCAGGCATGATTTTAGGGACTGTTTCATTCTCAATCTTTTTAGAGCAGTCTTCATTTTTTTCTATTTACTTATTTCTGACATGGTTATAAGTCTTCAATCATGTTTTGGAACGTTGGTGTGACACGTGCTGAGAATGCTATGATTTAGCTAAAGTTAAGGGGTTAACTTCACAGATGATAGGGCTGTAAGTTAGATTTCAGTTGGTGTTCATTGCTGGAGATGATAAAAGATATTGCTGTTCCATTGACCATTCACCCACCCATTGATACCACATCAACTCTATTCATTAGATCATGGCAAAGGGGGTTGCCAAGTTAGGCTAATTCGCTTTGCCCTGTAGGGGGTTATGTTTGACAAAAAAAAATGAGACCAGAGCCAGCTTTCTGAAGGAAAAAGAGAGAACTGTGGAGGCCAGTGGGAATCAGACAGAAAAGGGCAAAGAGGAGAATGGATAACAATGGTGAGGAATTAAAAAATTAGCTATATGCCAACCAACTAAAGTGGGATTGTGTAGCTAGTTTATTAATTCTATGTTATAATGCAAGACAAGTTTTGCTGATGGAAATATATGAATCTGATCATAGCTGTTGTTATGTATATTCAGCAAATGGGAAATAATGCAACTTACTGATTCATATCAAGTCTTAACTCCCGGGTGCTCATCCAATTTGCCTTTGGAGAAACTGAACAAATACCTGTATGAAAGACACGAATATCAAGTGGGCAGATCAAATGGACTTTCTATTTTTGCGTCCCTAATTTACAATATCATACAAGTATATATAGTCAACTCCTATAAAGGTAAATTGCTCAGCCCACATAAGGGCATGAATGATACCTGAGACGGTTATTTTGAAACTCTTGAATATGAAACAGTCTTCAAACTCTAATTCTCCTACTCTACCATCTAGCTGCGACTTCTACACTTTTGTCCTACCCTCAGCTCTAGCTGTGATTCTGTATCATACTGAGGTGGAAAACTTGATGCAGAAACTGTCCAGAACTTCAACAGCTAAACTAGAAGAGTTGCTTCCCCAGGATACTGAAGTAATGTTTGTAATGGCCATGAGAGTGTTTAAATCAAAACTTTCCACCTACCCTAATAGATTCAGCAATTCAGCATAGTGACAAGAGGTAGACATGGATAAACTGAAATACTGATGCCTGCTTGGGCTTCCTTGACAATTTACTTGAGTTTATTTAGTCAGTAGTTGAGCCAGACATACCAGGAAGGACTTGAGCTTAATCCCTGGAATGTACTTCACTGGTCTTGGCCAGGACAAGGTGGGAAAACCTGATTAAGGTTCCCCTGGTCAACTGGAAGTGAGCATGTGTGGGTGTCACCAGAGGATGTAGTCAGGCCTAGATTAGATCTCCCCACACGTGATTGAGTCGCATCATTAATGTTGCTCTGTATCTTGACTTGCTGTACAGTAAAGCAGCTTAATAAATAACTTGTATCAAGCCTCATTTCACTAAGTGTTTGTTCAGTCCACTTTGGCCAAGATTGAAGAAGTACCCATTTGAAAGACACAAAAAATTGATTCTGGTTATAAGTATTCTCGTTTTCTACTCATGTGTTCTTGTATAAGTAGCTATATAACAGTGTGCGTCAACCCCCACTCCTCTCAACAAATAAGATTCTCAGGCTGCTTACAGGAGTAACTGATGCCACAGAATCTGAGAATGTATCAATGGCAGACATCATATTATATGTGTCAATAGATGATAAAAAGATTCGCATTTAGTTAGCAGCTTTCATTACCTCAGGACATCACAAAATGTTTTACAGCCAATTAAGTGCTAGAAAACTGCATGCTACATTTTGGGTAGTACTTTCTCCATGAATTCTACCTATTATTGTACTGTGGATGGTTCAGGCTAGTGATATTGCTGACTAGATTATCACCAACACTAGATACGCTGTTGCACTCAGTAGAAATTGAGTCTTGATTGGCCCACTTTATTCCAAATGAGGGCAATGTGTTTTGATAAGAAAGATGACATTCTCATGCAAGCATAATCCATTTGTTACAGGGACCTCAGGGCACTGTAGGCATTGATTTTTATACATCTTGTCATTAAGGAGCTGGAAATGTGTAAAGATGCTAAAATGTTGTATTTGAAGTAAAATTCACAAGCATTATGGGAAGCATTGTCTGAGAAAATAAAGATGAAAACAGTCATAGTATTTCAGCCGACAATGTGTGACGAGGGTATTATATTTTGAGAAAAACTGAATCTCTCAAATGCTAGTGGGCAGGGTCACTGAAGGGACAGAGCGGAGTGCAGAAGCTGAAATTCCTACTGCTTCACTAAAATTCTTGACATGAGGATTTTCACTCACCTTATGCAACGATCCATAATAACCGTAATGAAATAAATTTGATGCAGTTGACAATGAGCCAGTAAGTTGTTTGCATTCAGCTGTTTACACTAAACATTTTTGAAATTTCTTGTGAACGTAATAATTGTGGGAATCACTGAGAGTGTTAACAACTTTCAGTTCACCCATGTGCTCAGGTGGTGAGTGTGTTGCTCAGTATGGAACTGAATCATGCCAACCAAGGCGTTCAATCACTGGTTTGTGCCAACAAAGTAAGCAGAGAAAATGTAGCAGTGCAATTCACCTCCTGTGCCCATTGGCTGTGGAGGAAAGTCAGCTAGAGTTCCTACTCATGATTGCTGTAGTGATTTCCAGAAAGTGCACATGCGTGTGCAGATAATGTGAGATCAAGCTCAGTTGTGAAGTCTCCCAATGTTTAAGGTCACATATGAAGAATGACTGAAGTACCAAAGAGCAGCTCAGGTACTAGAAAAAACTGTTACCCATGAGTCTGTACCTTTGGGAAGAAGTGGATGAAAATTAAAGGCTTGTAAATGAAAGGGCAGTGTGACAGAAACCTTGAGGCTGAGAGTTAAGTTCTCAGTTCATTATTCCTTCATTTATTACTAAAATCTGAGTTAAGATGCACTATAACTTTCAGTTCAGGCATCCCTCCTCCTGTCTTGGCCCTCTCCCTGTCATTGAATGCCTCCTTATCCTACATGGCAAAGTGACATGTCAAGAGACAGCTCACTCCCTTGGCTGCATGCATTCCCATGCCACATACTGGCCGCACATTCTACCTGGAACCCAACTGCCTTATCATGCACAACTGTTCACACAGTCTGGCCTGTTTTGCCATATGGTACTGATGATGACCATATATTTCCCGGCCTGGCCTCTCTCCCCACTTTGACATAACCCCACATTGCCACTTTCCCTGACTGATTGGAGGAGTCATTCATCCTCCTGTGGCACTGCACCCAAGCTTGTGGCTGGACCCCATGCCCATCTCCTCTGCAATTTCTGTTCAGGCTACCCAGGTGCCCAGGCCACCTGGGCAGCCTGGAGGAGAACCTGCAGGGAGGCATCACTAAACTGTGGGGCTGCTCTTTGTCTGTATGCAGACATGTTGCTGAATTTTGGGGGGCAGGGTGTTTGGGAGTTAGGGGAGTGATGGGATCCAAGAAGATGCTTCACCAGATGGAAAGGGGGAGCGATAGGGGTTATTTGATGAAAGGTGTCGAAGGGGATGGAGGCACAATAGAACATTCTAGATGGCCCTGCAGATAGAGGATTTGAAATCAAAGTTGGCATCAGTTCTTATCTGCCCCTGCCACCAGGTAACTCAATTTCGGGTTGGGGCAAGCTACAAAGGCCCACCTCTGCAAGCATCCAGTCTCTGCAGGCAGGGAGAACTGGTGCTACCCTTGGGTCTACGCACAGCTTGATGCAGCCACAGACAAAGGTGGCCATCACAATGAGGTCAACGTTAAGCCTGTTTTTCCACCTTTATCTGTCTGGAGTTTTGTACAATGTGTCTGTGCGGGCACAGTCTGTTTCCGATCTCCAGATAAAATGGACGATGCCTCAGATGACCACTGCTTTTGTAATCCAAAATGTTGCATAATCCTGAGGGAAATAAAAGATGAATTAGCTTAGTCTGGGGTGGCCAGTGCTGGTGTGTCGTTGCAGGTACTGGCGGCTGGCTCAGACTACGTCCTTGATCCTGCCTCTGGAATTTGGGCTGGATCTTCAATTGATTTAAAACGTGGCCCATGGCAAAAACAAAAAATTGTTTTCTTTCTAGAAGGAGCTAACCAAGCTTAATTTTAAATTCTTCATGTAATGACCAAACTATAACCATGTTTGAACAGGATCTAATACTGAAATACCTTATGATCCGTTGCAGGTTGAAGCTCAAATCCGTTACAGTAGGCATTTGCCTTAAGCTGTTGCAACACTACATTGATTAATGTGTTGTTGACCTGAAACCCACCCCCTCCCTCCAAAACCCCAACTGTCTATTATTTTGGATATTGTTTCAAGATCAGTTCTCTGAAATGGACATAAGCCTACAGAGGATGACAGAACAGACTTGTGTCAATTCCTTTTCCTGTTTTATATTTGCCATTCTATAGGTTCATTAGTTTTGGTTTTCACCATCTCTTTGCCTCAGTGAGACACTTCCCTTTTAATGTTTCAGGTTTCCAGTTGATGATGTGATTTGGTCTTTCACAGCTCTCCTACTAGTCGAAGAGTGATTATTTCTCAATTGTTCATTTCCTTAAATGGTTGGTTGGTATTTTCTTGGGGTTGATGATTTTTTTTTTAAGAGAAGATATTACATAGAATTTACAGCACAGAAACTGGTCCAGTTGGTGTTCATGCTCCATATGAACCTCCTCACACCTACTTCAACCAACCCTAACAGCATATCTTTCTATTCCTTTCTACACCATAAGCTTATCTAGCTCCCCTTTAAACGCATCTATGCTTCTCACCCTCAACCATTCACTATGGTAGCAAGTTTCACATTCTACTCACTCTCTGAAGGTTCTCCTGAATTCCTCGTTGTATTTATTAATGATTCTTATATTAAGGCCTTTAGTTTTGGACTTGTCCGGATACGTCAAGATCTGTCATTTTTTTTTTGTGTGCCACAAACCATTAGTCAGATTTGCAGGCAGGTGCCAGCATTTGAATCTGTACATGTACGAGGAACATGAGCTTATTTCTCAGCTTTGTTCCACAGTGATTTCTGTAACCATGGTTAGTACACTTTGTTTACATGTGACAACCTTAATTGTACAAATTTAAATGACAAACGAGAGGTTATTTAGTCTGACAGTCTCCAGCCTATCAATTAGCAACTGCAAATGGCTGGTGATAGCTATGTACTCTTTCGAGTTATCAACAGTCACAGATTGCAACTCTTCGAGTACAATCACAGTTCTTGGTTTTCCGGGAGTGGGACATGAACCCACAACCCTCTGATTCAAAGGCGAGGGTGCTATGAACTGAGCCACAGCTGACACCTCAAAGGTGATATACTTTTAAACTCTTTCGAGTTATCAACAGTCACAGATTGCAACTCTTTCGAGTACAATCACAGTTCTTTGTTTCCGGGAGTGGGACATGAACCCACAACCCTCTGATTCAAAGGCGAGGGTGCTATGAACTGATGTACTGCACACCAATGTGATTTATAAATCATAATGGATTTCACTTGCCTAAACCTGTCCATTTGTCCTGTCATACATAGAGCGTCACATTGATTTTGAGTATTGTATGGCAGCTAAACTACTGAATGAAGTCTTTTTGAGTCGGTTCCATTACCCTCTTAAAATGGGACACTTAAACACCTACTGTTCATGTTGAACCATTGCCTTGCACTTCTTTGAAGATAGGTGGTGCTACCCTCTTAGCACAGAAGACGTCACAGTTAGAAGGAATTTTTTTTCCATTCGGTGTATGGACACCTTACGTTAAAGCACAGGAAAGGATTTGGGTCATGAGAGCCCCTGGGATCTCCAGTAGGTTTCTCATTTTCCCCATTTCATTTTTGGAAGGGCTACTTGAAGGTGGTTTGTTAGATTTGCTACATGCTTCCAAACTGCTACTCAGAAAATGCACTTGTGTAGGAGTGTGAGCCAGTCAGTCAAACATATTATTGGCCATTTGGGCAAGTACCAGAGGCCGCCCAATTAATGTCCTCTCTCAATTTTTTTTAATTCATTCATGGGATGCGGATTTCGCTCACTGGCCAGCATTTATTGCTCATCCCTAGTTGCCCTTGAGAAGGTGGTGGTGAGCTGCCTTCTTGAACCGCTGCAGTCCATGTGGTGTAGGTACACCCACAGTGCTGTCAGGAAGGGAGTTCCAGGATTTTGACCCAGCAACAGTGAAGTAACAGCGATATATTTCCAAGTCAGCAAGCCAGGATGGTGAGTGACTTGGAGGAGAACGTCCAGGTGTGTTCCCATCTAACTGCTGCCCTTGTCCTCCTAGATGGTATTGGTTATGGGTTTGGAAGGTGCTGCCAAAGGAGCCTTGGTGAATTCCTGCAGTGCACCTTGTAGATGGTACACATTGCTGCTACTGTGCGTTGGTGGTGGAGGGAGTGAATGTTTGTGGATGTGGTGCCAATCAAGCGGGCTGCTTTGTCTTGGATGGTGTCAAGCTTCTTGAGTGTTGTGGGAGCTGCACTCATCCAGGTAAGCGGAGAGTATTCCATCACACTCCTGACTTGTGCCTTGTAGATGGGGGACAGACTTTGGGGAGTCAGGAGGTGAGTTACTCGTTGCACGATTCCTAGCCTCTGATGTGCTCTTGTAGCCACAGTATTTCTATGGCTAGTCCAGTTCAGTTTCTGGTCAATGGTAATTTGTTTTTGTCCTGCTTGGCCTGTTCATTGGCGGTACCTTTAAAAATTTGTTATGTGGCTGTGCGTGCGGTACCCTAAAGGGGACAAGTTGTGAGCAGCCTTCGTGCCACTTCTGAGTTGCTGAGTGAGTGCACAATTTACAAAGAACAATACACCTTATGCCAGGAGAGGAGAAGTAGAGAGGAAATCAACAAGGAGAGGAGGAAAAGAAACCTTGACCATTTAGACTATTACCCACTGGGATATTAACTCTCTTCGGCAATATTTTAATAGCATTGTGTATGAGGGTTAAATGAGCAATACAGCCCCAATATACTGGAAAAGTAATCCAGGTATCATTTCAGGTATCCAGGTATCATGAGATAAAGAACCTTTCATTTCAGTGAAGATGAAGAACAAGGTTACAGCTGCTTTGAGCACAGTGCTAAATAAATGTGTTTAGGCTGTGAGGCCAGATAGTAGCAGTAAGTGGCAATGCTTCTCCCTGGAATGATTTAAGAGGAGCGTTTACCACTTAACTTGTGGATTGAACTGAAATTGGAAGTGGCAATTTCATCATAACTGTGGCTACCAGAATCGTCCCAAGATACTGAAACATTTAGCTCATATTCATTGAAAGTGAAGTCCTGAGATCCAAATTTGGTAGAATGTCATTTACTCTGCAATACTCTGTGACCAAGAAACTCGCTGTCAGTAAACCAGCATTCATAATGGTTCTTAATTGTTGTATTTATGGCTGCGGTATTATTTAACGGTCACTGGATAGCTTTAGCACATTACGTACGGTATTAAGTAAATGAGCAAAAATGAGAAACGGAAGGCATTCTGTGTAACAACCTATTCTTTTCATTATTTTGAACAAAACCCAGGAAAATGAGAATTGATCGGCAGAGGTCTCCAATGTGCTCCAGTTTGTTTGAGAATGAAGTGACAGCAACTTGATGAAAAGAAATATGCTAGTTACATGTGAGAAAGCAATGCACACTGTAGACAGGTGTGTAATTGTAGGCAAAGGTTCTCACTAATTCTCTGGCTCAAAGAAAGGAGAAAAATGTGCACTGGTATTCTTCACAAAGATCTAATTGTTCTCAAACAAAACCATCTGCTTTTTTAGATTTTTAGTCAGCCAGTTTACTCCGCTTTGGTTTAAGGAATGATTAATTTCAGGAATGAGAGACTGTGGGAGGCCACATGATTCACATTATTATTAGTTCTTCCCCACTTGGATGGAATTTAACCAAGTATACACTGGCAATTACTTTAAGCATTAATTTGAACGTCTGTCTTGTAATAAGCTCCATGGTGAGATCTATCCCCAAGGTCACAGATGGCTTTTTTTTTTTGTTAAGCCAACCATTCCAAATGGATCAACAGCATCAGTAGGGCAGGATGATACATTTTTATCACAGTGGTAACTTTTACAAGACTGTAGGAAAATGTCCAGAGCACTCTTAAGATAAATACCATGTACAATTCCAGCCTATTATTTGTATTTCTGCCATTCTGTGTGCAGTGGGGGTTGTCAACATTGATTACTAATGTCCTTTCTCCCTTATACCTGTTAAATAACTGTGACATGGGACTTCCAGCTGACTATACCTTAGCCATTCTTTGGGGATGGGGGGGAGGGTACTGGCTGGCTCATTGTGCTGATGGTTTGGAATGTATAATTGAATTGTATTACTGCTTTTGAAGAAAAAGACACAGCCAGCTCCATTATTTATGGGAAGCAATATGGTCTCAGCAGTTGGGATTATGGGAAGGGAATGCCAGCTAGTCTCTATTAGAATGGTGTAAGAACTTCAGATACTGTGGGCCCAGGATCCAGCATCTGAATAAGTCAAGTCTTAGACTCCTTGGCTGTCTACCCCTTTTTTTTTTTGATCCTTCTATTTACACATGGATAAAGGTGCTTGACGGTTCAGATGTGGCATTATTATAAAAACCAACCGCCTGATCCTTGACTACAGCACACACGGCAAATGCATTCTTAACATGACCTGGGAGCAGTGTGTGACTGTAGAACAATGGATGTTGATGTCATCTGTGAAAATCTGGCCAAAGTTGTCCATGTAACCATTCTCTAAACAAATTGAACTTGCCAAAGAACGCACTGTGGAGTTTGAAACGTACACAGGTACCCTGAGCAGTCATGAGAGATGCCCTCATTATCTCCATGAGCTGGGTCATTCAGAAGCCTCTGGTGCTGCTATGTACTCCATTGCAGGGTATTGTTCAGCCAACTATTCATCAGGATTCTGTAGACCTCTATGTTGCACTCCTGCACATCCAGCCCCTCAGTTATGTTCATTCCATAGAGGCAAGTGAATCATGTGGACAATACTGTTCAAGCTGAAAATCTCTGAGAGCAGATCCCGTGAGATCTGAATTCCCAAAATATTGCAACAGGGCCACTAATGCCTGCCATGTGGTGCTTGGGTTTGTGCATCCAACATTACCTCCCAATCCTTAACCTTACACTGTGATTCCCCCTGCACTTCCTCGTCGATCTCTCGCTAACTACATCCATCTATCTGGAGTAATATGTAGTTGTGCTGGTGCTTGTAACACAAAATGCCCTGAATGTTTGTTTTCTTTGCAGGCATAGGCTAATGAATCACTGAATTCTCCCATTTTAAGAAAAACAAGAGTAGGTTACTTAGCTCAATGAAACAGAATGCAGTAACATTATCAATGTACTCATTATAAATTTGTTCCAATTGACTTTATGATTGGAATTCAGTAGGATATCTTGCAAAGAATTAATATCTTTGCCCTAGCATCAGCTTGAGGATAGCCTCCAGTTTTACATCCTCCACTGCTTCTATGTTCTCCTAGCAATTATTTGCAATGTTTTCTCCCATAATGAGGATTCTACTGCCAATGTGTCCCATTCATGCCAGTGGCTGGTCATTTTGTTTTGTAAGTACAGCACTGTTAATGCAATGGATGTACTTAGAATACCACAAATACTAAGGAACAGCATAGTCTGTGGGGTATGCTGGATGTTTTAATTCAGAAGCCACACGTGCTATCCTGGGCCCTAAGAGGATATGTGCTGGATTTGCACAGGGTCTTTTAGGATCCCAGGCTAGTAAACTGCTGTTGAGCTTCAGAATTTTATCTTTCCTGTTATTAACTCTATATTCAGGTAAGTCCATCATTACTCATAAACTATGTTGACATAGTTTCTATCTCAAGTGAATTGCACAACTTCACAAATCTGCTGTATGTTCTAAATTATTTGCATTTAATCTTGTATCTCTGGCCTCTCATTCTTCACTCCTCAACAGTCTGCTCTCATCTATTTGTTCTAACCTTTTATACATTTTAAGTTTCTATGATATTGCACCATAATCTGATCATTTATGTTGTTACAATGAGAAAAGACAAACTTAACAGATCCTGCTTCGTATTTGTATTTCCTCATTCCAGACAGCATCCTAGTGAATCTGTGTTATAACTTCTCTGAAGCCTCAATATCCTTTCTATAGTGTGGAGCCCAAAATGGCATACAATACTGCAATTGAGATATGTTTTATATGGGCTAATCATTACTTCTTGGCTATTGCATTCTATGGCCTGAATTTTCCTGTCAGCGATTTGGGGGCGGGGCCCGCTCACCGACAGGAAAATTTTTAGGAAGGCGGGCGGACAGTGAAATCAGCTGGTCGCCCGCCGACCTGTCAATGGCCAATTAAGGCCATTGACAGGCTAATTAACCTTATTAAACACCCTGCCCGTCCAACCTTAAGGCTGCTGGGCAGGCCAGGAGCCCCAGCGGGCTTCTGAAAGGACATGAAACCTCATCCAATGGCGAGATGAGGTTTCATGTCCGTTTTAAAAAAGTCTAATAAAGTTTATGTCATTTTTATTAACATGTCCCACCTCGTGTGACATTGTCACATGAGGGGGACATGTTAATAATCTTTTAATTTTTCTATTTTTTACTTTTCTTACCTGTCACTAATCTCCCTGAGACAGGACTTTGCCTCAGGGAGCAGTGCGCTCTCTCACGCGCATGCGTGAAAGAGCGCTCTTTGACAGTTGGGGATTCCCTCCACCCCCCCGCACAGGAAGCGCATAGCACTTCCTGTCGGGCAGGCCACTGGGCGGGCCTTAATTGGCCTGCCCACTCAAAATGGTGACGGGCCCCGTTTCGGTGGCGGGGGTTGGCTACCCGCCTGCCGCCAAGCCAGTAGGGCCCGCACGCCATCCCAGGGCAAAATTCTGCCCCATGTCTCTTGAGATGACATCAACCCGCGGAATGACCTTTTACTGCTCTGTGAACCTGTACCCCAAGTCCCTCTGCTCTTCCACAATACTGAGTCTGCTCTGCTCTCACACAATTTTGAAACCTTGAAGGGTAGAAATTCATCTCTGGTGGTGGGGCAAAATGGGCAGCTTGGATCAACTGCCTGTTATTCACAATGCCTGATATCAGTTCCATTGACTGCAAATAAACTGAATTTCTGTTGCTGCATATAGGATCTGATTCCACCATTTTGCACCAACATTCGAGACAAATTTCTACCCAAATGTCTAAGCCCAGTAAATAGGTTTTAGGTAAAGTTATTGCAGGGTAGAGTTCCATTGACTATTGTGTGATCATTATGGTGTACATAATCCCATAATAAATAAGAGCACATCTGTACATAATTATATAACTTCAGAGAGCATAAATTAGCACTTATATCAATTTGTACTTTCAAGGCTTAGAAGAGCAAATGTTAATTAAAATTCACATCAGATGATGTCAAAATGCAATCAGTTTGTACCAAAGACCATTGAAACCTGCGTACTGTTTCGAGTGTTACAGATGAGGAGCGATGATGCTAGGATAACTTTTCTCCTGTTCTCCTCACCTCTCAGTTGTCAACAACAAGACATGTGTTTAGAGGGAGTGTTTAAAATCTTTTGAGGGTATGACTTTTAGCAATAGACAGGAAATGGGTTTTCGGGTAAGTTTAAATCGGAAGAGAAAATAATGTTTATTCAAAAATGTGAAATGTGAACGCAATGAAAAACATTCACTCCCTCATCCACACAGACACATACACATAAGTAAAGATGGCTTCTAGCTACGAAACATGTATTTAGGTTATTAACAGAAATACAAAAAGCAAATCACATCTTTACATTTAGTATTGCTGAGAAAAGACATGGTGTCGAAACTTTTTGTCTTGCACTCATCAGGACAATTGGCAAGAATACCAAATGTAAAGGGAACAACAATTTATGTTTCATGAGAAGAGAGTGCTGGTTGATTGGCAAGTGGACTCTGGTAGAGGCGTTCCCATGGAGAATGCACCCGTTAACTGATGACTGACAGTTAACTGCCAAGCTTTGTTTAAATTCATACCAGGCAGGTTGATTCTGATTGGTCAAAGCATTGCCCTGGGGAATGAACCAGAGAATGGCTGTTGTCTATTTTGTTAGTTGAAACAGGTACAATGCATGTAAATGTTCTTCCTGTCTGCAAAGAGCAGAGCCATGTCTATTAATATATGTAGCTTCTAGCATGTGTAAGAGAGCCACACTATGAGCCTGACTGATAATCTTAAATTGGTTGTCAATATAACTCTTAACACTCTCAAATATGGTCCAATCGCGGAATCACATCTAATGTTGGACACTGTGTTTTGAGTTTTGCAAGCGTGACTGGTTAGGTACAGTCAGTACCTTGCCTGTTGTGAACAGCAAAGGACATGCTGTTTGATATAAAACAAAAACAAAAACAAAAATACCTGGAAAAACTCAGCAGGTCTGGCAGCATCGGTGGAGAAGAGCACAATTGATGTTTCGAGTCCTCATGACCCTTCAACAGAACTAAGTAAAAATAGAAAAGGGGTGAAATATAAGCTGGTTTGGTGGGGGGGGGGGTTGGGACAAGAAAAGCTAGATAGAGGGCCAGTGATAGGTGGAGATAACCAAAAGATGTCACAGACAAAGGAACGAAGAGGTGTTGAAGGTGGTGATATTATCTAAAGGAATGTGCTAATTAAGGGTAGAAAGCAGGACAAACAAGGTACAGATAGCCCTAGTGGGGGTGGGGTGGGGGGAAGGAATCTAAAAAGGCTAAAAGGTAGAGATAAAACAATGGATGGAAATACATTTAAAAATAATGGAAATAGGTGGGATATGATCCACCACTCTTTGGGATGTACGGCCTACATTCCTAGCATCACACCTGAATTTCTGAAATTCACATACTGCATTACTCATTTGCGTGAGGCAGAATGTCTTTTTGGCTTGATGGCAATGTCCTGTTAGTGGCAAACACCACTTGTGTTGCCACTGCATAGTAGCAGTGTGAAATGGCTAGCTTCACCTGTTGTTTAAATTTTTGAGAAACCTGCCCTTCCAGGGTAATCTGTGGCAGATTGGGCACTTTTCAGGACCGAAAGTGGCAGCCTCAGGCCCATTCGTGAGTTTGCGTGTGATATACAGTGATCGTGTGACCATATGATTGTTACTTCCATTGTTCACACAAAAGATTCAAAGTTATAAGCTGTTGCTACATAATAGGGAATGAATGGTTGCTGTTAACATCTGTTTGTCATGAACTGGTTTCTCCGCCCCTCTTTTTGTTAAACATCAAACTTGCAGACACTGAGTGTGGAGGGGCAAATGGTTTTGAATTTTAGTAAATACCTAATCAACCGTTGGAGTAAATTCACAAGCGGTTTTGCATCTTGAATGTCTTTTCAAGGGAAGGCATTCCACCCACAGTCATTTGCAGTTTCAGAACTTTCCAGAGAACTGAGTTAATTCTTTGTCTGTGCAGAAATCACAAAAGATCACCTAACCCTCAATGGCCATCTTTGCAACATATTGTTCACTTAAAAATTGATTTCAAAAAAAGTCCACATTGACTGAAGTCCGTATCTTGAAAGTTAGGAATATGATATCTTTACAGGGCATGACACAAGTCTAAGTTAAGAGTACCTGTTCAATGTCTACTTCCACTCCACTTGTGATGAAACACTTAAAGGGGAACAACTATATTAGCACACAAAAACAGAAAATGCTGGAAAAACTCAGCATCTGTGGAGAGAAAGACAGAGTTAACGTTTAACATACGGACTCAAAATGTTAACTCTGTCTTTCCACAGATGCTGTTAGACCTGCTGAGTTTTTCCAGCATTTTCTGCTTTTGTTTCAGATTTCCAGCATCCGCAGTATTTTGCTTTTAACTACATTGGCACCTTCACATAGGCTTAACACAGAGCCTATGATTAGCCATAGAAACAATTTACTTTCATTTGCTTTATGTAGTATTTTCAGTTTACTAGAGATTCAGACTGTATTCCCTGTATGCTGGTGTTAACTCATTTATTTGAAACTGGTTATCTCCTGCGTAACAATAGTGCACAGAGGAATGTGGTATGAATATGTTGGATGTTCACACATGATGTTTGGCGATCAAAATTTTTACAGACAAATGGTACACTGAAGTGATAATTCAAGCTTTTGTGCTTGTTTTAATGAATTCAAAACATCTCATTTTGAAGCACTCAATTTAGAAATGAAAGTATAAGTGCTGGCAGAGAGGAATGTGCCTTTTGCCATTTGTATTCCCTTTTCTGTGCCCTATCACAAACATAACCATTGGCACAGTAACTGTTGGCAGATTTAACTGAATTCACACTATCAAAGGCAGGTCTCCCTGTTTGCCTTTTTAATGTACCTGATAAGGTTTTTTTTTCTCTCTGTAAACACACAATCTGGAAAACTGGCAAAAGCTAGTCAACAGCTTCAACAAAGCTGACAACTTAGAAACACCAATATTGTGACATTGCTCTCATCCTTCTTCACTCTGATTTCATTTCACATCCATCAAAATTAATGGATAGAAAATCATAGGCTGACGATATGACATTCCCAATAACGTGCTCCCAGTGAGTACCAGGAGCATGGTTATGAAAATATAGCCTGCAGTTACACTTGGGAATGGGCTTATTCATAACTTAAGATGCATCTTTACTCAATAATCTATCATTTTTACAGATTGTGGCAACAGTCCTTTGTTGCTTGCAAAGAAATTGGAGCTATTGTACACACGTGGAGATGTATTGAAATCTTTGTCATGAAATTTGGAAGTTGTCAATCATCACAATCATACGGAAGTAATTGTCTGCTCACTCCCCAGTTCATACATATATTTAAGGAGGAGCTTGAGAGGTATTCCATAGTATTTACAGTGCAGAAACAGGCCATTCAGCCCATTCAGTTAATGCCAGCACTTAAACTCCATACGAGTCCCCCCCCACCCTACTTTATCTAACCCTGTCACATATCTTCTTATTCCTTTCTCCATCGTGTGTTTATCTTGCGTTGCCTTAAATGCATCTGTAGTATTCACCCCAACTATTCCTGTTGTAGTGGGTTATACATTTCAACCACATTATGGATGAAGAATTTCTCCAGCATTGCAGTTATTAGTCACTCTTATATTTACGGCCACTTGTACAAAAGGGAGAAAGGAATCCAAGGATATTCTGGTGAGATGAGATGAGGTCAGTTGGGAGGAAGCTCAGATTAAACACTGGCATACAAACCTGTTCCTGTGCTGTAGAATACTGGGTAATTCACGCAGCCTGTCCTTTCTCGCCATCTTTGCAGCACATTGTCCACTTTTTAAAGTTAATTTCCAAAAAAGTCCACGTTGATTAAAGCCTGCATCTTGAAAGTTAGGAATATGAAACCTTTACTGGAGATGACACAAGCCTTGGTTCCCGGAGCAGCACTTCTTTTTCAGAATAGCTAGAGGCTGTTTCAAAATTTTACATGGCCACACCAGATCGCCTTCCATCCTTCTTTATATATGTTTCTCTCTCTTTAATGTGTAAAATTCCATTGTTCTACATGTCTTTGGAAGTTTACTTTTCCCATAATGTCATCATTATGATCAGCACTTCCGGGAAAAATAAATATGTTGCTTTTCCTTACTTATCTTGTTAGTTGTAAACATTACACCATCCCTTTGAAAATTAAACAACCCCTTCACTTATCTAAAAATGCAAATTTTCATCACACCCTAACTGTGGAACCCTCATCCTAGCTTATCCATCTCCATTTCAAAAGTTTACTTTACACCTAACTCTTCTGATGATTTCAATCTTGTAGTCTAAACGTCTCTAGTCTAATGAAATCGATCACACAGACAGAACCACCCGCACTTGCACTCATAAGCCTACAATAATATTATGAAAAACATGATAGTTTCATAACAGTTCCGAGCAGGGATCAGTAGTGAAGGGGGTGAATCCGAGAGATATCAATTTTCCTCTGAATATGCAGTTTGTTGATATATACATATAAGGGCCAAAACATCTTGTTCCCCAGAGGGTTGTACCCTGGAAGTGTACAAAACCACAGAAGTGTTCACAATTATGAGGGGCTTAGATATGGTAGACAGGAAAGACTTGTTTCCCCTGGCTGAGGACAATTACCAGAGGACATAGATTTAAGGTGATTTGTGGAATGATGAGAGAGGACATGAGGAAAAGCTTTTTCACCCAGAGGGTCGTTGGGGTCTGGAATTCACTACCTAAGTTGGTGGCTGAGGCTGAAACCCTCAACTCATTTAAAAGGTACCTGGATCTGCATCTGAAGTGCTGTAACCTGCGAGGCTACCGACCAGGTGCTGGAAAGTGGCATTAAGAATGAGCGGCTAGTTTCTTTTTTCTCCTTTTGGCCGGTGTAGACATTTGGGTTGAATGGCCTCTTTCTGCACCGTAACTTTTCTATTCTTCTATGGAAGCTGCGCTGGGAAACCCCTCAGAATTTCCCACGCAAGGACTGCGCAGGAATTGCCCAGCAAGTTTCAAATTCTGTTGGGCAATTATCCTGCAGCTGGAATCCTCCGAAACTCCAATTTAAATTGGAGACTTCAGATGGTTCCGACTGACTTAGCAGCATAGTTACCCAGGAAAAGTTAGAAGGATTAAAACCAGTTCTAACTGCTGGTTAACTATGCTACTGACCCCCATGACCCTCCCAATGGACCACCCTGACTAACCCCCTGACCACTTGACTACTTCCACCAACCCCCCCACCTCCTGAGTACCCCATCCCACCACTTCTACCCCCTTGGCCCACAGACTACCTGCCCCCTTCCAAACTATCCTTCCCACCACCAACTATCCCCCACCGACCACCCAATCCACCCTCTCAGACGCCCCCACCCCTCACCTGACCTACCCACCTTATAAACTTACCTTCTCTCCTAGCTTTAAATGCAGCCTTAACAACTGTGTATCAGCCAACAAAAACGGTGCCTGAAAAATGCATGAGATGTGCTAGGTTCCTCTGGTAGATTGAATTGTTCCATTCAATGGCCTGATTGAGAACCAGCATGCTAACCAAATAGTGCTGATGATTCACAGTTTGAAGAAACTCTACATGCCCTTTGTTATATCGACTCACTGTGTGTTGTCTTGCAAAATAGTTAGTAAATATCCTTATTTTTACAACTTTATCCTGACAGAGCAATGAGTCATCATTTTCCCCAGTCCTCTACATATTAATTTCTAAGGCGTCTTTCCAGCAGATCAGCAGTGCAGGAAGGAGCAATTATCAAAGGTGGGGCCATGTGAACAATGAAATAATTCCTGATTTGCCATCATTCCCAGCACCAAAAATAGCCTCCAGTCAGTCACTGATAAAGGAGGGTAGGGAAGAAATCTGGGAGTTCGGGGGAATCTTCATGTGAAAGTCAATTCTTTCATTGACCATTTTTCTTGCTGTGAACAGTTGTTGTAAGTAGGCATGTAAATTCTCACCCACTTTCAATACAGTAACGGCAGTGAGTAATGAGCACATGGTATGATGGGGCAGGATTTTAAACTTCTCTGGGGGCAGGTTGGGAGGTGGGCGCGGGGTGTAAAATTGGATGTAATACCATGGGCGCCATCTCCAGTGTCTACTCGCCTGAACCAAACCCCACAGCAATTTTACGCATGATGGGTGGCATTGGGCGGCCCACTCACCTGTGGGCCAATTGAGGCCCTCAAGTGGCCAAGTAATGGTCTCTTCCCACCCCTGCCACAGTCTTGTTGTTTCAGTTAGAGGCTGGCACCCAGTTTGAAGCCTGCCAGGCCTCACTCCTCAGGCTATTGGGGGAAAGGGGGGAGCTTCTTTATGGCTCTCCTGAGCCCATCAGAGGTGCCTCTCCCCTCCCGCCTCAGGTCATCCCTCCCCAAAGTTTTGCCTTCAATCTTCCCCTCCCACACTGCCCCTGGTCCTGTGCACATCAGCCCCACCTCCTCTACCTCCCCTCGCAGGGCCACCACCCCTGGCCACCCGCTTTAAATCCCCCCAACTTACATCCCCATCTGGCTCCAATGAAGATCACCATCGGGGATTGGATGCTCCCCCAACGGTAGTCACAAAGGTGGGACCATTTCCATACTTCGTTTCTGCAGCCTCTCAAACGCCTTCACATCTTTCCTAAAGTGTGTGCCGAGTATTGGATGAACCAATGTTTTATAAATGTTCACCATAACTTCCTAGCTTTTGTACTCTGTTCCTCTTTGGAAATGGTGAATGAGGGAGGGAAAATTAAAGACCATTTTGGAGGGTTTAGACAGGAGATTTGAACTTTATAAATAAATTATTTGATTCTTTCAGGCAAATATATTTGCAATTTTAACTGAAACAAAATACAGAGGTGGCGGGAGTTGGGGTGGTTGGTGGTTTGGTGGGCAGGAGACTATGAATGGGCAGCTGTAGGCTCATTCTTGAACTAAAGCTCTTAGAGAAATTCATCTGAATGGAATGTTTGTAGGTGGTAATATATTGCAAACCAGACCAGTGATGTGTCAGCTATTGATACATATTGGTGGACCTCAAGGAAGTACACACTTTTCTTTGGGTTAGACCCTCGCCTTAACAAAAAAATATTTTTGAACTTCAGTATTCAGGGAATAAGTTTTCATTTTGTGGCAATGTTCATCCTCTCCCCCTTTCAAATGTAGATTGAAGAATTTTCTGTTTTTACTTTAGGTTTCCAACATTCAAACTTTCCAGTACATGGCAATCTCCCTGAGTTTGACTTTACCCCCTTTGCTATATTTATAAAAATGTCAGTAGAGGCAAATTTTCTTCAGCTACAGTATAACCACTTCTACCCTTATCTCATTCGAATTTTGCATTTCAGAAATTGCCTTTTAATGTGGCAAAATCCATTCAAGAGGCAAAAATTTCTTGGAAACTGAAATACTCCCAACCAGTACTTCCAAAACACATTTTCTTCTTAGATTCTCATTTTTAAATACTCCTGTTAGTCGTGACTCTGCCACAAGATTGTTTTAGAGCAACTGAGCTTGCATTCTTCTCTCACAATGGAATGCAGGAATTATTGATGGTTGTGCGTCTTTTAACCTGCCTATGATCAGCAAAGTTTGAGGATTGAGAAAGGCCTTGAGGCATCTTTGCAGTCCTGGAAGTTGGAGTGTTCATGAGTCAGCTAGAATTGAATTTTTATACTGAATTGTTTCCTAAGCACCTAAACTCAAAGTATAGGGGTTGTTCAAAAGTCTCTGATTGCTATGATAAGGTAGATCAAGAGAAGACCCTTGGTATTTTTAAATTACAGATCCTATCTCATTGTACTCTTCAGAGGGTGAAGTGCTTATCTCCAAAGATTTCATACACAGTCACAAGCTAGTACAGAATGTTGAGATTTGATTTTAATCAATAATTGCCTGCATGGACCAAAAGTTACATTGCTTTGAACTCAGAATTCGGCTATGTTTGCATTGATTTCCATAAAGTTCAGTGGAACATTGTTGCAAATCCAATCAGCCAACACACGTTTTTATTGAGCCCATTCTTGGATGTTTGAAAATCCTGCGGAGTTGTGAACTATGTGGCAGAATTCCAATTCACCAATGTGAATTTACATATTCAGCTCAACTGGTCCATATCAGCATTTATGCTTCACCTGAGCATACTCCCGCCCTACATTATCCATTCCCTTCATCTATTCCTTTTTCCTCTCGTGTACTTATCCAGCTTACCCTTAAATTAATCTATGCTATTTGCCTCAACTAGTCCACATAGGAGCAAGTCCCACGTTCTATATTCTAATTTCAAAAAATGCCCATTCTGTATTTAATTTTCCATGTTTAAATAACTCTTCTGACTTTCTATTCTCACTCTTACCTCCATTTATAATAGCTTATCATCTTACAATGTGAAATTGTCTAATAAAGCCTATTTTTCTTCACAACACAATTATTGTGTGGTATGCAAGTTCTTGATTTCTGCTGTGTTGCAGGTTAAAGTTTTAAGGAACCTTGTAGGTACTTTGAATAACAAATGTTGTAAATGCTGTTCACTGTCAGAGGGTAGGCTTTCACCATTATATCCTTGACTAATGGATTTACTTCCTAAAGCATTTGGCTCAGGCACCTCCCTCCCTACTGTCAAATGCCTCCTAAAACCTACCTCTTGAATCAAATTAACTTCTCTCCCTTCTCTCCTCTTTAAGTGAACAACTCTTAGATCTTTTTGTAAATGAGGAGTGCTTTATAAATGTAAGTTGTTAATATGCAGAAATATGTGAGACCCAGTAAAAGTGAACCCATGAATCTAAAGACTACTTGAGCTGAAAGGCACGCGCCTGTCAATTCCTCCACCTTAATTGGGACAAGTTCCCATTGGTGAAGGGGGAGCCAGTGATTTAAAAATGCTGAACATATTCCAGGTTCAGAACAGTTTTTCACTTGATCAGATATGTTCACAGGTCACCAAGGAATATTCTGTGATAATCTGTAATATATCATTGACAGCATAAAAAAGACCTAGAGACCCATTTAATATCCAGGGCCACCCAGGACCAACTATCTCAATTAATTGATATAAGTATCAGGGTGTGGAGCTGGTTTGCTCCCATCCATGCATCCATACTAGTCTGCATGAGCCATGCATCTTCTGTCTTCAGTGAAATGTTCTGTCTCTCCCTATGCAAAACATTGTTACTTCTGCTCAGGGCATCTAAACAAAAACATTGATATCAAATTGTTGGTGAAATTTGATAAGGAATTCTGACAGCTGTACTGAATGAATAGTTATTTGAAAATTTGAGCTATGAAGTTTCTGCTTTTTAATAAATATATTTTTAATGTTTGCTAATACCATTTTATTCTTGACCATCATGCAAACAATTTTTGTTTATTGTCCCCTGACTCCTTCACTGTTGCTCAATTATCAAGCTGCTTATCTGATACCCAATGCTAGATAAGCAGAACTTTCCTCCAATTAAGTATTGGAAGACCGAAGCCATTGTTTTGGTTTCTGCTTTGAGCTGCATTCCGTAAATACTGCATCTATCCTTCTCCCTGCAACACCTTGAAATTAAGCCAGTCTGTTTACAACCTTGGTGTCACATTCAACCCCAAGATGAGCTTCCGACCTCGTACTATCGGGCTGTCACTAAGACCGCCTATTACCATCGTCATAACATTACACAACATCGCCTCTGTTTCAGCTCATCTGCTGCTGAAACTCTCCTTTGCTTCTTCTGGACTCGACTATTCCAATAAACTTCTGGCTGGACTCTTAACATTCTATCCTCCTTAAACTTAAGGTCAACCAAAGCTCTGCTATCAATGTCTTAACTCGCAGCAAGTCTCGTTCCCCTATTCCCCCTGTGCTCACTGAACTACATTGGCTCCAGTCAAGCAATGTCTTGATTCTAAAATTTTCTTGTTTTCAAATCCCTTCATGACCTCACCCATCTCTATCTCTGTAATCTCTTCCAGCCCCACAACCTTCTGTGATATCTGTACCCTTCTAATTCTGGCCTCTTGTGCATTCCCAATTTTAATCTCTCCACTATTGCCTAGGCTCCAAGGTTACCCTTCCTGACCCTCTCCACTTTTTACCTCACTTTCTTCCTCTTAAGACACTCCTTAAACCCCATCTCTCTGACCAAGTTTTTGGTCAATGACCTAATATCTCATTATGTGATTCGGTGTCCTGCTTTGTTTTATAAAGCTCCTGTAAAGGATCTTGGGACATTTTGCTATATTAAAGCTGCTATATGAATACAAGTTGTTGTTGCTGCTTTAGGCTTCCTGGGAGAGATGAGCGCACTCTCAGCTGAGGGATTCCCCCTCCTGCCTGCACAGGGAGCGCATAGCGCTTCCTGGCAGATGTCACACTAGGCGGGCCTTAATTGGCCCGCCCACATAAAATGGCAGCGCACCCCCAATCGGGGGCACTGATCGGAGGCACGTCCGCACGCGTCCGCTCCTGCACCCGTCCCCCCAATGGGGGGGAAAATTCTTCACCATTTTTCTGTTTGAATCCCATGGTCTTGTCTCCTGGTCTCTGCAACTTCCTTCAAACCTTTCCCCAAACTCTCCACTCCTCATACTCTATCCTCCTGTGCTTTTTTTGCCTTCCTTTGCTGATCATTGGCCTTCAACCGCCTAGGCTCTACAATCTGAAACCTCCTCCCCAAATCTCCCCACCTCACAACATGGTGCTCCTTCTTTCAGGTCCACCTTAAAACCCATCTACTTTGACCAAGATTTTGGTGGTCGATTGCAAATATGTCCTGTGGCTTGATGCTCGCTTTTTGGTTCATCTTCTTTAAAAAATTTCCCAAAGCACTAAATAGATGCATTACAAAAGGGTGAACATCAAGCTGTAGGAGTTATTGGATGCTATATGAAGGCGAGTTGTCAACAATGACAAAAACAGCTATATTATTTGCTATAAGTTCTGTAGTAGGTCTTGAACTCAGATAAGAGTGCTTCCACTCAGCCAGATTGGCACTTTCATGTTTGTAGTTGTGTTTGAGTTCTTTTCCACATCCAGTGTAGCACAAGGAATGCCCCCATATCCCCCCACTAAACCCCTTCATGATTTTTCAGCTCGAATCAAATTTTCTGAAAAACTGATTATGGAATGCAGATACTATTATTTGATCAGTATAGGTTTTAAGCCATTTTTAGCAATTTTACATCACATCTCCACATCTTCATTTCTCCAATTAACAGGTTTTGAACCCTAATCTGTTATCAATTAACTTGACATTGCAAAATACAAAGAGGCTAAATTTCCATTTGCACAATTGGGAAATTGCACCCAAAATGTGTTTAAGTTGCACAGTTAGGATACAGTTCAAATTTCTGTTAAAATCCATTGGCATAATCACAAACTTAAAACTTCCGTGAAACAGCATAATAAAATGTAATTGTTTAATTTGTCTTGATTTCCCATTAGAAGAATTCACTGGATGTATTTAAGGGTGGTAGCCTAATGCAGTTTTATTAATACAGCTGGAAATGGGTTTCCAGCAAATACAGGCATTTTAATAAGGGAGTCCAGTCTGTCATCTATTAACAATGTGATTTATAATTGCTGAAAATGACTTAAAAAACCTGTACTGAACCATTAATAATTTGTGCACAGCGGTCAGCTTTTAAGTAAATTAAATATTTTTTTACATGAAAAGAAAGATTAAAA
This sequence comes from Cetorhinus maximus, assembly GCF_964194155.1. NCBI lineage: Eukaryota > Metazoa > Chordata > Chondrichthyes > Lamniformes > Cetorhinidae > Cetorhinus > Cetorhinus maximus. The sequence continues at coordinate 32,210,814 of NC_135896.1, read as the reverse complement.
AGTCTCTACCTGTGTCTGTGAGGAGGTCTTGTGGCACAGTGAGTAGCATCCCTGCCTCTAAGCCAGAAGATCCAGGTTCAAACCCCACTCCAGGGCCAAGGAAGGCATGTTCATTATGCAGCCAAACAGATTGGGCATCAACTTGCAAATACTTCTAATACACAGCAGTGGTAAGCATAGGAGAGATTGCTGGTCAGCCATGTGATGTAAGAGAAATTGGAACCTCTACCATCATGTTCCAGAGTATAATATGCATTTAGATGTGTATGTTGCCACACCACTCCAGCCTCCTTGTTGGGGGGATGTGGGGTTGGCTTAGTTGGTTGGGCGGCTGGTCTGGATTAGATCGGTACCACAGGGTTCAATCCCTGTCGGGCTGGAGTAGATTCAGGACTCAACTGCCTCTTTGCCCTACACGTGGTGGAAATTGTGGTGCTGTGGGTCAGACCTGCTTTCGGCAGAGAACACAAGAAGAACAAGATCAGTGCCTATGCACGTGGAAGAATAATGCAAATTGAAAAGCCTTCTGGCTGGATTGTGCAGTTATAATTGGCCGAAACTTGACCTCCATTTGTGGAAGTGCTTGATGTTGATACAAGCAAACAAGAGTTTCAATCTCCAGTGTATACCTGTCATTTGTGGAACTATACCCCTGCATGAGTGTGAGCCCATTGAATTTTGATGTGGCCAGTTTCGGATAAGACCTGATTTTGATGGATTGAAGCTTGAAATAACGCGAAAGATCATGGGAAACACTAATGTATGTGGTTTTGGGCATAACTCACTTGGGTTTAAAGTTTCCTAATCTTTTGCACTGATGTGGCCAATTTTGTCCACATTGCATTGATGTTACTGGCATAAATGAACAGGGCCTTGATCTCACACAGAGTGAAAAGTAACTCTAATTACTGTGAATCTGAAATAAAATGGAACATATTGTAGTTGAATTTTAGACTCAGGAGTCCTCAAAGCTTCAGCATTTTCATAAGCAACATTATTGGAGCATGACTTTATAGAATCTTGGCTGAACTAGCAGGCAAAAGTCCAGGATGAATGTTTGGCTCTAACTCTGCCTCGCTGATGGAAATTGAATTGCTTGCTGATGTATTGTATAATAAAGGGTTAGCAGCCGCACTTGTTGTCAAATGGCCAAGGCCAGTTTTGTCAGCTGGGGTCCTGGGGTCAGCTGTCAAACTTCAGAATTTTTCCAAGAGTAAATTATTGGAGACGTAACAAAATTGTTAATTACTCGGAATTAAATGGGGCAATGGGTCAGCAACTATTCTTTTACCACTATGATGAGGTCCCAGGGGGTTAGAATTCAGCTTAGATTGATGGGATAAACATGTTCCTTCCTTTTCTATGCCAAACAAGTTTGAGCAATCACAGACTAGAAGCTAGAACCTTCAATATGTGCCGGAAGGGCAATGCTGATTTCAGTTTGATACTAAGCTAGAACACTTGCGCTAAGAAGCCAGTAAGATAGGCAAGTGTAAGAAATGGAGCAATTCATGCTGATGCAGAAATGGGGTTAAGTTACAAAGTAGGGCCAGTATAGGGGGAATGTTACACTGCATCTAGCAATGTTATATCTAAGAGTAATGGTTCCACTTTGGCACAATTAGGAAATTGCATCCAAAATGTGCTTTAAATTGCATTGGTTACATTAGATTTCAGGTTCCCTCTAAAATTAATTTGCCTAATCACAAACACAACATTTTTTATGAACCAGTGTAATTGCCAGTGTAGTAGAATGTAATTTATCTTTTTTCATCAATAATAAGTATTTTTGATGCTTTTAAGAGGCACAGTTTTAATTGTACAGTCTTTTTAATAAGGGTGTCCAGTTTTTCAGTAAACTGTAGTTTTGATATGAAAAAATGTGTAACATGTCTACTGGTGCCTGTTAGCATAGGAAGATGAGTATGATGTGAAGAGCCTTCTGGAATCAGTGCAATCAATGTGGAATCTTACAAATTTGACCTAAGGGAATGTCCAGTTTTGTGGGCTGAGCCTGATCCAGATGAATTGAAGCTTGAATTAGTGTGAAAGATTGCAGAAGCCATCCACGCATTGTTTTGGGTGTAACTCACCAACATTTAAAATTCCTCAATCTTTTGCACTGGTTTGCCAATCCCACTCGGATTGCGCTGATATTACTGGCAGAAACCCAAACGGCAGTGTTTGATGTTGATACAGGGCAGGTAAAAGGAGCTTATTTCCACTGCGTGTCCGATGTCTGAGGAACATTCTTCTGAACCTTAAGAAAAGGAGAGGAATCTGGAGGCAAGTAAATAAATAAAATGCACTGTTGTACACAGCTTCAATGAGGTGGATTCAGGCCATTCTATACTGGAGGCCATTCAACTTAGCTGTGGTCTGCAATTTTGCAGGAAGACCAAACCGCTATGGTAATTTGAAGTTATTTTGCTTTTTTCATTTGACAGGAGATAAACACATCAGAAATTTTTCACACTTGTTACATTTAACAATATTTTTGGACCCAAAAAAAATTGCAATTTCTGACTTCACTTGAGTTTCAATTTGGGTGTATAATTCTTCTTGGCATGAAATTATTCATCATTGGTGAAATATTCTTTTTTTTTTTGAAAATAAATCCTGTGCAAATAATTGAGTTTTTAGTGGTTTGCATTATTCATTGAATATCTCTGAACAGCAAAATCTCCAGCTATTCATTTGTGCTTTATTTTGATTTTTTGATTTTTTTTTTTAAAGTCATTGTTTCTTGATACATTGCCACTTCTGTTTGTTCTGAAAGATAAACAGGGGTGCGTGGGTGTTGTTGGAGCACTGACATGTGAGGTCACTCAGTGGGTGGAAGCACATTCAATCGCCTACACCTCTCAGTTCCTCATCTGAGTGATGCTAGCTGGAGAATGTGACCTCACCACATGGGAGAAGAGAAAATTGGAATGGACTTTTACTCCTCTTAGCATCAGCAGGCCACTCTGTCAGCAGCAGTGAGTCCAAGTAGCCTTGGAAATGAGATTTTTCGCAGCGAGAAACGCACTTTTATGTTGTTGACGGCTGCAGGTCTAGAGCACAGAGAGATCATTGTGTGACTGAATGTATGCTTGTGTGGTAGGGGGGTAGGTTTTCTTCCCCCATTACATGCTCAGTTTTGAAATGTGACACAATACCATTTCGCCCTGATGTTGGGAGACAGTTCTGGAATTTTCTGTTGGAGGACATTGGATGTTACATACTTCAGTATGAACTGGCGAGTCCAAAAGAGAGTCCAGTGATGGGAAAAACATCATCCAACTCATCCTTCCCTCAGCAATACTGGTCACTTTGGTGTTTTTAAGAGGGGAGAGTGTGGGTCAAGAGTGTTGAAAATGTAAAGTGCCACTTTGCCTATAGCAATTGATTTTGTAAAAATATAAATTTTTTTAATGTTCTTCAAAAAACTATTAGTCATGGGGAATTGGTGGCTACAATGCACAGGCAACATGACAACTCCACCATCACACCCCAACCTCCCCACCCCCAAACTAAAACACTACCAGGAGCAGGTGAGCCAATCGTAGCTAAAATAAGGCCAGGAACCCACCTAAAAATTTTAAATGCGCCTGAACATGATTGGAGAAATGCCTTTACACATTGTTGCATATTATGTGCTATGGTTTGCCATAGTCATGTGACCCCTGAGTCACGTTTCATTTTGCATTCGGGGCCTAGATGGGGTTTCTTAGGGTTTTTCTGTTACCCTATGAATGTTACTCATGGAAACCATTCTTGTTTATTTACAGATCTATGTACACCTCAGTACTCTACATGAGGTTGTACTTCCGCTTCCCACCAGATCTGTTACTTAATCATGTCATTGCATCGTAGTTACATCAGCAGTTACACCACTATCAGCTGCTCCTGATGTTAGCCATTTACTCTACACATGTGACCTCTGAAGTCATCCTTTTGCGAGTAAAGGATTGAGGCAGAAGCCATTTTTACCACCACATGGAACGGAATGTGCAGCTGAATTTGAGTGAAATTTGATAGCTGTAAGATAGCCAACTGCTGTGAGAAATAACAGAGGATAATTTAAATATCAGCCTGCAACTTTGTACAGGACCTTGAGTCAGTATGTCTCTGAATATTCCACTACCAGCTCTTATGGAGATGAAAGAAGATTTCAGAATGAATTGGAAATTTTTCCAGTTTCAACAGCAGAGCTATGAAATTGCCAGAGTTAAACAAGATACCTGAACAAATAAGAGTAGCAACTCTGTTAGCAGTGCTGGGGAAAGAGTGCTACACGTTTTATTGCACGCTAGCCTCACTGAGGAGCAGAAAAGCCAGTCTTGTGAAATCTTTGAGGCCTTGAAGATCCACTTTGAGCCCTCTACTATTTTTATTTATAAACGCAATGTATTCAGCACCAGAGCTCAGAAAGGTGGGGATGGTGAGGGTGGGGAGGGGGTGGTGATATTCATCAGTATGTGACTACACTGAGACATCTCGCTGATTCTTGAGTTTGCGCCACCAAAGGATGATATGATCAGAGATAGGATTGTCTTAGGACCAAGAGATCCTGCCATGAGAACATGTCTGTTGAGAGAAGAGAAACTAACTCTCAAGAAAGCTATTGATGTGCAGAAGCTCTAAAGTGGTCAATTCTCAGTACAGTGACTCACCAGACTTGTTCAGGCTTGATCTGCTGCTCCAGCTCTTGGCTGCAGTCCTGCTTGCTCTCTTTCTCTCTCTCTCTCTCTCTCTCTTCATGAGGCTTCTCAGACTCAGGTGTGCTGCCAGTCAGTCTGACTAGGTCTCCTATTCCCTTTCCTGACTCTAGCCGCCCTCAGGGGCTTCAAGTTACCTTAGCTGTGGCCTTGGCTCCTGCCACACTGCCACTCAAGTCCTGATGGTCCAAAAGAATATTGATGGGAGAAACTGACAAAGCTTTGCACTCTGCGGAGAGGCAGCTCAGGCCTTCCCAGCTCAAGACAATGGAGAAAAGCAAGATCAATATACAGAAGGGCCAGCAGATAGATGCTGAGAGGTTGTTTCCCCTTGTGGGAGAGCCTAGGACCAGAGGGCATAATCTCAGGGTAAAGGGGTGCCCATTCAAAACAGATATGAGGAGGAATTTCTTCTCTGAGCCTAGTCAATCTGTGGAATTCTTTACCGCAGGGGGCTGTAGAGGTTGGGTTGTTAAGTGTATTCAATGCTGAGATAGACAGATTTTTATAATCAGTAAGGGAATCGAGGGTTATGGGGAAAAGGCAGGAAAGTGGAGTTGAGGATTATCAGATTAGCCATGATCTCATTGAATGGCGGAGCAGACTCGATGGGCTAAATGGCCTACTTCTGCTCCTACATCTCATGGTCTTATCTAGGCCAGAGTACTGGTTGTAAATATTGTGGAGGACACCACACAAAAGAAAAGGACGTGTGTCCAACATCAGCAGAGCAGTGTTTAAACTGCGAGAAGCTGAATCACTTTGCATGCAAGTGTTTTGCTGGAAAGAAGTAAAGTAAGTCTTTAAAGAAGGTTGCTGAAGAAATGCCACACAATGATTCTGACGAATCACTCTACACCCTAGAACAAGTTGGCACCGTCAAATCTCAAGGTAAAAAAATGGTTTGTGACTACTGAAGTGATGACTACAGAAGGAGAGCATCAAGTTACTGTGAAGCGTCAGTTAGACACTGGTGCGATGTGCAACATCATGAGCTTTGCAGACTTGTGTGAAATTGCTCAAGATGGTGACCTGAAAATGAAGCCGTTGAAGGTAAAGTTGAGGCTAAATGATGGAACAATGTTCACCCCAAGAGGGCAAACTAAGCTGAAAGCCCAGTACAATGGGAAGAAAGAAGATCTATAGTTCCAGATAGTAGACACTAAGCAAAATCCCCTCATCAAGGCTGAAACAAGTGAAAAGCTTGGACTGGTAACATGCCAGAAGAGACCTGCAGTGTTTTGCATGGCACCAAGCCATTGACTATTGAACAGATCCTGACAAAGGGCAAAGATGTTTTCACACGTCTTGGATGCCTTCCTGGTGAATAAATTCTTGAAGTAGATGAGAGTGTGAGACCAACTCAGCACCTTCCGAAGAGAGTTCCAGCTGTCCTCAGGCCCAGCCTGAAAGACAAGATAGAGGAGCTTGGAAATATAGGAATAATCAAGAAAGTGACACCTTCTACAGACTGGCTTAACAGCATGGCAGCATTGAAACAATCTGGAAAGCTGAGAGTGCGCAGAGATCCAAAGGGCTTAATAAAGCTTTGAAGACTATCCCATTCCAACTATTGAAAAAATGTTGCCACAACTTGCCAAGACAAAGGTCTTTACCACCCTAGATGTGAAGGATGGATACTGGCAAGTGAAGCTGGATGAAAGCAGCCATTTTCTGACTACGGTCTGGACACCACTTGGGAGGTACAGATGGTTGTGCATGCCGTTTGGCATTTTTATTGCTCTGGAAGAGTATCAACTCCGATAGTATGAAATAGTTAATGACCTTCCAGGAGTGGAAGCAATCATGGCTGACCTGCTATTCTATGGATGTGGAGATACAGTGGAAGAAGCCATCATTGACTATGATCAGGATCTAGTGAGACTGCTAGAGAGAGCTTGCCAGATGAACCTCAAGCTGAAAACGGAAAAAACTTGACTGAAGGCAAGTACATAGGTCACGTACTGACAGTGAAAGGATTTTGCCCTGATCCTGACAAGTTGCGAGCTGTAGCAGAGATGCAGTGACCAACAGATGTGAAGGTAGTCGATGATTTCTAGGATTTGTGAATTACCTAGCAAAGCTCTTGCCCAACTTGTCATCAGTGCGTGAACACCTACATAAGCTCACTGAAAAGGACGTTCAGTGATATTGGGAAACAGAACAAGAAGCAGCTTTCACTGGCATAAACAACTCGTGCTGAGGCACGATACCAATTACAAAGTTACCCTGCAGTGTGAGGCCAGCAAGACTGGACTCGGAGTAACCCTCATGCAGCAAGCACAACCAGTTAGGTTTGAATCTAGAGTGGTAACACAAACCGACAGATTGAGAAAGAGTGCTTGGCTATTGTCTTTACTTGTGAGCATTTTAATCAAAACGTGTTTGGGAAAGAAAAAGTGATGGTAGAGTCTGACCACAAGCTGCTTCAAAGTATTGTAGTGGGGCCTCCGGCACTGGGTGGCGATGGTGGGGGGGAGCACTGAACAAGGAAACTTGTTGGCCCCTGGGGGAGGTGCTCCCTGCAGGGAGCATTGTCTTTGACAAGCTAAGCGGTGGAGCCAGATGCCATGAGGCAAGGTGAGAAAGCAACAGGGACATGTCCAGGACTTGAGTGGCAGTGAGGCAGGAGCCAAGGCCATGAATAAGGTAGCTAGAAGCCCCTGAGGGTGGCTAGAGTCAGGAAAGGAAACAGGAGACCCAGTCAGGCTGACTGGCAGCACGCCTGAGTCTGAGAAGCCTCATGGAGAGAGAGGGTGCAGGACTACAGCCAAGAGCTGGAGCAGCAGATCAAGCCTGAACAAGTCTGGTGAGTCGCTGCGTTGAGGAGCCAAAACCCTGAAAAGGACAGAGGTGTTGAGCATCCGCTGTGAACATTCTCTGTAAATGGTTTGTTTCTTGAAATTATGCTTTCCCTTGAGAGTTTATACAGTTTTAATGCCAGTGGTATAAAGGTGCCTTGTCTTTTAACCTTCGTGCAGCCCATGTGTTTGAACCCCACATTACATCTTGATGTCAGAAGCGGGATTCCACAACACAGGCATTGAATCATGGTGGACGTAATGAAAGGGCGCCTGACTGAGATGGAGCAGGCAGTGAAAGAACTGAAACTGGCCCTGTCAGCAAGGGAGGCTGAAGTAGCTTCAGCTCTAGCAGAGGCACAGGCTTCGCAGGGTGAAGCTGAGGGTCAAAGTAGTGACCAGAAAGCAGCTTCCAGTGTGATCTCCTTTAGCATAACAGGGGAAGGACAGAATATTCCATCATAGATATTCTACCTGCCAACGGGTAGGAAGCTGAACAGATTTGGAGGAAGACTGGAGACATCCAACGACCAGGCGGCCGAGGGCTGCATCGAGCTGGTCATGTCATCCAGAGGCCTCAATGAGAGGGAGAAGGCAGCTTTCATGGTGGAACAACTGTGCTGGAAAGGTCGCTGGCAAATACTGGGGTGAGGTGCAGATGTTCAGAAAAAGTCTGCGCCGGATCTTTGAGGTACTGGCGTGGGTTTTTAGGGACAGCACTAGCCTACTGCAGCTGCAATAGAGGTTTTACGAGTATAGGCAAGCTGAAGTAGAGGACATGTTCTCTGTATCCCTGGAGCTGGTGAAGTTGTTCGATCACATTGTCCTCCTGGATTCCTCCTTTAAATAAACCAGAGACACGCAGCTGAAAAATCACTGAGCTGAAGCGGCGAGGGATGAAGACATCCAGAGGGAGTTGAGGAGGCTTAACAGTGACGAACTCCAGCTCTGCTTCTTTGACGCGTGAGATTACCTCATCTGGATCATGGGGAAAGGCTGGACTCCTAAGACCAAGAGTCTAACATCATGGAGGTGACTTTTGGCACAGATAAGGATGTAGACCTTGGGCCAAAGAGGTAGGCAGAACAGATTGCTGCACAGCAAGCCTAAATCCAATCCTTGCTGTCCTGTCTCTGTCGCGACTCACTGGGGATAGTGCGTTATAATATCAAGCCCCACTGTTCGTCGAGCCGTAACGAACGTGAAAAGTTTGACGAAACCAACAGATTGCCCCAATTCTACCTAACTGTTTAATTTAGGTTAACAGAATATGAGCATCAGGTTTGTAAACTTAGTAAGTAAATAACTGTTTATTGAACAAATTGCCTTTAACTAGTGGCAAAAGAAAGAAATATGAACTGCTAACTTCTAACTCAATAACTTAAACTCTACCCCTTCTTAAACCCCTATACATAAACACACACACAAGACATGCAAGACATGGATTTTAAGGGTGGGATAAAACAGTTCAATAACACCAATCCGGAGTACAGGATTAGATGGGTTGGTTTTGGTTGATGTCTTCCAAATCCCTTACAGTTTGTTGTTGATGGCATGAAGTGGTCTCCCAGCACTTTCAGTCTGTGGTTCACTGGTTGAAAAACTTGCTTTTCAAAGTCTCTACTGATGATTTTTCCCCATTTCCTCTTGACAGGGGTTTTCAAAGAAAGCAGGTCACAGAGGTGTGAGGGATAGCCATATAGCAATTATGTCAGAATTACTGGAACCTTACAAACACAGGAGAGAGCGGTTTAAGGTCTTCCCTCTTTGCAGGCTAGCTGTTCTGTCTGTACTGTTACCACAAAAAGCCCTGGTCACCTGGTCAGAAACCAATTAAAATGCTGTGGTTAGGCAGTTCCCCACTTTATGGCATAGCAGAACCTGACATGGCAGCAGCGGTGGCCTGAGGAAAGTGATGGGGAATCCTGGAATGTGTGTCAGGGGCTCCTGGGCTGCATCAGTGTGAGGAGGCCAACTCCAACGCTGGAAGGAGGTGCTGAGGTGTCTGGCAGGGAAGCTGCAACTGGAACAACCAGTGCTGCTGATAATATGGTCCCTGCACTCTTGACCAATCTAGACCACCACTTGGCTGACCCATCACGGAGACTGGGTGCTATTGAAAGTGCCAGATCAGAAAAGGGTCTGGGAGGGTCATCTTGAGCAAATGCTGTATATCACCCTAACCTGTACCATTTGCCCTGATCGGTGATCCCTGAGGGGAATCCTGCCACCAATGTGGACTTGAATATGCTAGTTGTCGTAGCCCAATTGAACCTGCTGATCATGCAACTGCTCAGTAAATAGTCGCTGTGTGATATGTCTACTTGCAGGGATGACAACTCTCAAGCAGGGAAGTGTGTGGTAAGGCCTCTGGCAGCAGGTGGTGATGGTGAGGGAAAGGACTAAGCAGGGAAACTGGTCGGCCCCTGGGGGCCACTCCCTCCAGGGAGCATTGACTTTGAGAAGCTGAAGGGCAGAGCCAGATGCCATGAAGCAAGGGGGAAAACAACAAGTCTAGGACTTGAGTGGCAGTGTGGCAGGAGCCAAGCTATGAATAGGGCATGAAGCCCCTGAGGGTGGCTAGAGCCAGGAAAAGGAATACGAGACCTAGCCTGACTGATTGGCAGCACCCCTGAGTCTGAGAAATCTCATGGAGAGAGAGAGAGAGGGAGAGAGCAGGACTGCAGCCAAGAGCTGAGCAGCAGATCAAACCTGATGAGTCACTAAGTTGAGGTGCTGAGACCCCGAATAAGACAGAGGTCTAGAGCATTGGCCATGATTATTCTCCTTAAATAGTTTATTTCTTAAAATTATGCTTTTCCTTGAGAGTTTATATTGTCTTGATGCCAGTGGAATAAAGGAAACTTGTTTTTTTTTAACTTTTGTGCAGCCCATGTGCTTAAATCCCACATTACAGCATTTTTCTCAAACTGCTTCTATCTGTTCCAAAACACCTGCAGAGGATGTTACTTTGTTTGCAGAGCTATCATTTGGAAGTGAAGTACAAGTAGGGGAAGCAGATGCACGTCACTGACATGCAGTTGAGAGCTGTACTCCCTTTGAAGGAAGTTGACCATGCTAGCACAGAGTGTGGAATCTTCCAGATTCAACGAGAAGCAACGGCATGATATGTTCTGGAAGCCATGAACCCAACAGAGACATTGAATCTGACAGACAAGCATCTTGCTTAGATCAGGCAAACTACACAACAAAATGCAATTCTCCAAGTGGCACAAGAAATAGTGATGATAGGATGGCCGGAAACCATGAAGGACACATCTGTTGCTATAAGATCGTATTGGGTATGCAGGTATGAAGTGATTGCCCAAGATGGCATCTTGTACAAAGGAGCTAGAGTCATCATTCCTAAGGAGATGAGAGAAGATATGCTGAAGTGCATCCATGCAAGCCATTAAGGAATCAAGTCTAGTCTGAGGAAGGCAAACGAAGTGCTCTACTGGCCAAACATGAGCAATGATATCAAGGACCATATCAGCCAGTGCAGTGCTTGTAGCAAACATCAGGCTGAGCAAGCTAAAGAGCTGCTCATGACTCATGACATCCCAGACAGACCATAGATGAAACTTGGAGTAGGTCTATTCACTCTCACTGAAACTGAGTATCTCGTCACAGTTGACCACTATTCAGACTACTGGGAGTTAGACCAGCTGACGTCAATGACTGCCAGTGCAATTATAGAATGTCTGGAAGCACACTTCAGTCATCATGGCTTTCTTGACATTGTGATGAGTGGCAATGACCCTCAGTTCATGAGTGAAGAATTCAGGTACTTCATGAATGATTGGGAAATTCAGCACTACACTCATTTCCACACTATCCCCAGTCAAATGCCGAGGCACCGGAGAAATTTGTCAAAGAGATCATCAAAAAAATTGAGTAAATCTGGTGTCGATGTGTACAAGGCATTTTCAGAGTGGAGAAACACACCTACTGAAGGCATGGAAAGTTGTCTAGTCCAGTGACTAATATCACGTCACACCCAGACTACTCTTCCAATAACTTCTTCCAAAACTACTGAAGCCAGAAGTGGTAACAGGCATGAGTGACAAAATCAAAGTCAAACGACAGCCAAATTCCACTTTGATGTAGCGGCCAAACCAATGCCAGAACTGAGAGTTGAAGAGCCAGTCAGAGAGCAAACATTCAATGCTCTCAACAATAATCACTCACTTGGCAACCTGGGACCTGTATGTAACAGTTGTCACCCTGATCGTATTCAGTAAAAGTTAACACCAGATATGTTGTCACAATTGCAGACACATACATGCTACTGGAGAAGCTGCTCCTTCACAGCAGACAGCCAATGAGGAACAGCTGATTTCACCAACTGAACAAGGAATGGAACAAGCATCAGCCCCAGAGGCCAACTGCTCCCCAACAAATGTAACAAATCAGTGACCACACTCATCACGGCAATGACATTCCCTGGAGCATGTCACGTCAAGAACCAGCAAACACCGGATGAGCAACCGACAACAACCTGTACGCATACCATTAGAAGACCTGAATGTTTTAAAGATTATGTGTGCCATCCTCTGATTTATGTCTGTCTCTGTGGAGACAAATGAACGTGACTCGAATGAACAGTTTTCTATTCGCGGGTGATGACTTTATGGACTTTTTAAGTCGGTAACTTATAACTGTAAATGATAAGCGCATGCGATGTGTTATTCTTTTTATAAAAAGAGTGATGCTTGGAGAAATGCTTTTGTGCACTGTTGCGTATTATGTACTGTGGCTTGTCATAGTCATGTGACCTCTTGAGTCATGTGATCCCTGATGTCATTCCTTTGTGAGTAAAGGGTTCAAGCAGGAGCTATTTTTTACCCACCACATGGAACAGAACCCAGAAAATCTGTCATGGTTAGTGCTTGGACAAATGAGCAGGAGTAAAGCCCACTCCAGCACTTATGATTCCCTTTGGGATCAGAATAATCAGGATGCAGGTGGAGGTTTCCCTTTGTTGGTTTCAATCTTTATTGTAGAGAATCTGAAGAGGCGAGTGTAGGCTGGAGCAATGCAATATGATAGCAGCTTATGGTTGCTGGTTTTAGCAAATTAAGAGAGGAGCTGGTCGTGAGAATTATCACTCTTGGTCTTCAAATGACACAATTGGAGTCTTTGGGCTAAATTTTGCCATTGAGGTGAGTTTGAATGGGAGTGGGGAAATTCAGATAGTTGCCTGTTGGGATGGCTCACTGATCCTGTCCCACCTCCAGTAGTGTATCCCGGGACAGGTTGCCAGGGGAATTAACAATTAACCTGCTCCATTGTGCTGGGCAGCCGCTTAAGGCCCCACTCAGGGGTCATTATCATTTCGCTGGTCCAGAGCTGGCCCCGGTATCATCAGTGTCTCCTCTCACTGATCCAACAAATGAACCACAAGTATGAAAAGGCCACAGGTCAAAACCGTTCTTGTGGAGGTGTTTCCCCTCCACACTGATGGCCCTGATGGCTCTGGGCCTTCTTTAATTTTAAATCTTCAGCAGGTTTCTGAAGTACCTCCAACTTGGAGGTGCCCTCACACTCATCTTTCTGCCCACCTCTCTCAGTGAGATTGGTGGCTGTTCAGTTTTGCGACCCTTCCACCTCTGGGAGGGGGCCCAGCTGCTCTCCGTAATTGGGCAGTAAACATGCAGGCGGGCAATTAGGATCCCGCCTCGCTCAGTCAAGTTGCACCATCTGGTGATTTGGTGACAAGTGCGGGGTTGGGACCCACATATGATCCTGATGCCCCCAGGAGAATTCAGCCCCACGGTGTCCACCTGTTGGCAGCAGCTTTAAGATGCGGAGAGCAGCGATGTGGGTGAAACAATTTTGTGCACTCCCTTCTAACTTTTTACAAATCGGGCCAACCCCCCCCCCCCCCCCCCGCTCTCTCTTTAGAGGTCTGGATCACTTCCCAGCATGATCCCACCCCCTCAAACCTCCTCCCTGCCTTCAGCTTTCTAGAAGTCTGGTCTTGAGCAAATGCCATTGATGAAGAAGCAGGAATTCACAATTTAGTAAGCCCCTGCACCCTCCACTTTACTCTTTGTTTGGGAAGGGCCCAGGCTGTTGGAAACTCCTGTCAAATTGGGATCTGACAGATTTGGATAATTCCTGGTCATCAATGGGATAGGATATGATGAATCTGCCAGAATGTTATGTATGTATAGTCCCACTTTCTCTTAACTCTATAATGTGTATGTAAAGTATTCTGCATACTCACCTGAATGAGAATATCTGGCCTCTGGAGAATAATTGTTGGAGCTGGTCCACTGTCAACAGTAAAATAATGGGAACCTTTTCCAGTTAAACCACACATCTTGTAACTAGAGTTCAATGCTGAATTTCTCCATAGTAGACCAATAATCAACAACCATATGAAAATGACAATGAATATGCAGCAAGTCAAATTTAGGACTGTATTAGTTCTGCACAGTATTTTGTCATTATCCCTAACTCTGCCTATCTTCTGTCTTTTCCCTTTTCACTCTTTCTTCATTTGATTGTACACTATCCAACTTTTGGAGATAGTTTCCTAAAAACAAGAACTGAGATGAGCCACATAACTGAAGTTTCAATAATAGCAACAACAGCCCTGTATTTCTGCAGCTCATTTCATGTAGAAAACATCCCAATTTTTCTTTACTAGGAAGAGGGAGGGAAACTGATAATGAAGGAATAGACACTGAGTCGGGGGAAGGTGGGAGTGATTGGATGAAAAGATAGGTTTTTAAAAAGTTGAGAGGGTGGTACAAAGGAGGAGGTCTGTAGGGTAGGTAGAAGATTGAGAAACTAGGAATGAAACAGCAAAAACGATGGCCAGCAATGGTGGAACGAAGAGCTGTCAGAGTCATAGAGGTCTACAGCACAGAAAAAGGCCCTTCGGCCCATCGGGTCTGCGCCAGTCAAACAAGTATCTAACTATTCTAATCCCATTTTCCAGCACTAGGCTCATAGCCTTGTATGCCATGGCATCGCAAGTGCACACCCATATACTTCTTAAATGTTATAAGGATTTCTGCCTCTACCACCCTTTCAGGCAGTGAGTTCCAGATTCCCACCACCCTCTGGGTGAAAATATTCTTCCTCACATCCTCTCCTGCCCCTTACCTTAAACCTATGCCCCCTGGTTATTGATCCCTCCACTAAGGGGAAAAGCTCCTTCCTGTCTACCTTATCTATGCTCCTCATAATTTTATACACGTCAATCACATACCCCCTCAATCTCCTCTGCTCCAGGGAAAATAACACCAGTCTATCCATTCTCTCCTTATAACTAAAACTCTCCAGCCCAGGCAACATCTGGTAAATCTCCTCTGCACTGTCTCTAGTGCAATCACATCCTTCCTATAATGCGGATTCCAGAACTGCATGCAATACTCTGGCTGTGGCCTAACCAGTGTATAACCGCATAGTGTGGGAGGGGATGCAAGACAAGGTGGTCACAAAGATAGAGTAAAGCCTTAGATGGGTTTGAACATGAGGATGAGGATTTTAAATTCAATACATCAACTGCAAAGAGCCACTGTAGGTTAGTGAGAACAGTAGTGAGGGGTAAGTAGGGGGACAGAAGCGGCCCAGCTAGGTATGAATTTGTTCTAATTTTTGAAGACTCTTTTGGCCCAGGAGGAACAGGAAAAGAACCATGGATCTCTGTTGCTCCTGTGAGTTTCGATCTCCACACCCTCCAGCCACGATTGGTTCAGGACCCCCGCTCCTGCATGACTTACAGATACACATCAGGAGAGGATTGACAGTCCGGGTCTCTATTTTCTTGAATAAAAAGGCTAAGAGGTGACCTAATAGAGGGCTTTAAAATTGTGAAAGGTTTTAATGGAGTCATTACAGAGAGAATGTTTCCTCTTGTGGGCCATCCATGGCTCACTCAGGGAGTTAAGGGTCGTATTAGATTAAAAGAAGATGCTTACAATGTTGCAGAAACAGAAGCAAGTCTGAGGATTGGGAGTATTTTAGAAATGAGCAAAGGGTCACCAAAAAGTTAATAGGAGCTCTTTTGAGTATGTAAAAAGGAAGAGGGTAGCTAAAGTAAATGTTGGTCCCTTAGAAGCAGAGACAGGAGAAATTATCATGGGGAATGAGGAAATGGTGGAGGCATTGAACAACTATTTTGTGTCTGCATTCACAGTTAGAAGACTCAAATTCCGTACCAGAAATAAACAATAACCTAGGGGCTAAAGATTGAGGAAATTAGGGAAATTAATATCAGCAGAGATAAATTATTGGAGAAAGTTAAGGGACTAAATTTTGACAAATCCCCAGGACCTGATGGTCTAGGGTTCTAAAAGAGGTAGTTCCAGAAATAATGGATGTGTTAGCTATAATTTTTCTAAAATCCCTTAGATTCAGGAACGGTCTCACTAGATTGGAAGTTGGCAAGTATCACACCACTTTTCAAGAAAGGAGGAAGAGAGAAAACAGTGAACTGCAGGCCAGTTAGCTGAACATCAGTTGTTGGGAAAATGCTGGAATCTATTATTAAGGAAGTCTTAACCATGCACTGAGAAAAGCATAGTACTAGAATAGGTCAACATGGTTTTACTAAAGAGAAATCTTGTTGACAAATTTATTAGCGTTTTTTGAGGATCTAACCAGTAGGGTAGATAAAGGGGACCCAGGAGATATATATAGCTGGATTTCCAAAAGTCATTCGATAAGGTGCCACACAAAAGGTTATAGGCAAAATTAGGGTTCATTGAGTTTGGGGTAATAAATTAGAATAGATAAAGGATTGGTTAATGGATAGAAAACAGAGAGCGGGCATAAACAGGGCTTTTTCAAATGTCAGGCAGCGAATAGTGGAGTGACGAAAGGATCTGTGCTGGGGCCTCAGCTATTTGCAGTCTACATTAATGATTTAGATGAAGAGGCAGAGCATAATGTATCTAAGTTTGCTGATGACACCAAACGAAGTGGAAAGGTAATCTGTGGGGAGGACGTAGTGAGGCTGCAAAGATGGCAGATAGAGTATAATGTAAGGAAGTGTGAATTAATTCACTTTGGTCATAAGAAGAAAAAAGCAGAATTTTTTTCAAAGGTGAGAAACTTGGAAGTATTGATGTTCAAAGAGACTTGGGCGTGCTGGTGCAAGGAATGCAGAAGGTTAGAATGCAGGTACAGCAAGCAATTAAGAAGGCAAATGGCATATTGGCCTTTATTGCAAAGAGATTGGAGTGTAAAAATAAAGAAATCTTGCTACAGTTGTACCGGTTTTTGGTGAGATTGCATCTGGAGTACTGAGTGCAGTTTTGGTCTCCACATTCAAGGGAGGATATATTTGCATTAGAGGCAGAACAGCAAAAGTTCACCAAATTGGTCCCTGGGATGAGGGGGTTCTCCTATGATGAGAGGCTAAGTAAATTGGACTTATATTCTCTGGAGTATAGAAGAATGAGAGGCGATCTCATCGGAACCTACAAAATCCTGAGGGGGTTTGATAGGGTAGACACTTGAGATTGTTTCCACTGATCAGGGAATCTAAAACACAGGGGCACAGTCTCAGGATAAAGGGCTGATCATTTAGGACTGAGATGAAGAGAAATTTCTTCTCTAAAACGGTTGTGAACCTTTGGAATTTTCTATCCTGGAGGGTTGTGGATGTGCCACCTTTGAATACATTTAAGGCTAGGATAGACAGATTCTTGGTCTCTCGGGGAATTAAGGGATATTGGGAATGGGCAGGAAAATGGAGTTGAAACCCAAGGTCAGCCTTGATCGTATTGAATGGTGGAGCAGTGTCGATGGCTGTGTGGCATACTACTGCTCCTATTTCTTATGTTCTTATGGAAGACCATAACTGGAGGCCATCAATATAAGATAGTCACTAAGAAATCGAATGGGAATTCAGATTCTTTAGCCAAAGAGTGGTAAGAATGTGGAACTTGCTACCACAGGGAGTGGGTGAGGTCAATAGAATAGATGCATCTAAGGAGAAGCTAGACAAATATTTTAGGGAGAAGGAATAGTGGGTTCTGATGATAGATTTAGGTGAGAAAGTTGGGAGGAGGGTTAAGTGGAGCATAAACACCGGCGTGACCTGTTTCTGAGTTGTTTATCCTGTATAACCAGGCCAGGGATGATTTCCAAGGTTCCCCGCCAAAGTCTGTGGCTCCTGCTCCAATTCCTGCCAGCTGGAGTTGATATCATTCCTGTTAACTTTGGGCAGGGCTACAGTTTAGCACTTGATTTAAGGCCTGGGCCTTGCACTGAACTCTCTGTGGCTGTCTTCTCACATGGCCACATTAAAATCGGGGCTCAAGTTGCCAATGCAGCTGATGCAACACATGCTATAGGCAGTCTGGCAGCTGTGCTAGCTGAGTATTTACCGCAAACTTTTCCATCAATTTTGAGCCTGCCTACAAATCCCATGAAACGTTGGCAATGTTGCTTTAATTCAAAGACATGCAATGATAATTGAAATGCATTTAAGCAGGTTATAGCCACTACTATTAAATTGAATCCTAAACCAAATGCCCTATTTGTTAAAAAAAACAATTTTCTGGATGATTAACAGAAAGTAAATACATTCAGAATACACTCATTTTCTATGTTGAGGATGGGATTAACAAAAGCCATGAAAGGAAGTGATTTAAATTGTTTTTTAAGATGCACTCAGTAGAAGCAATCTGGATCACCCTGAACTAGAGGTTCATGTTTAATGTGTATAGCACTCATTTGAATTGGTTTGCAATGATATTGTCAATTTAAGTGCCTCTAAGACTGATGTAACTGAATGAGTGTTGCAGTTTGCTTCTTATTTTCAAGACAGGAGAATTTAAAAGGATTTTATTTGTTACCATTTATATTTTTTGTCCTTAAAAATATAGATCAATATCCATGCATTATTTCAAGTATGAAAGAAATAATTTCAAAGTAATTCTTCTCCCCACTTACAAAATTCAGGATCGATATTCAATCAACGCTGATCTTGCTTCATCTTAATTACTAATGTAACGAAAATCCTTAAATGCCTATTATGCTCTGAAGAAAGAGCAATGCTTAGCAATAGGACTAGGCCTGGTAATTAGGTAATGGTGCCTAAAATTGAAGCATTCCCAGGAATGCCAGCAAAGTTAATTGCCTGCTTAAAAAGCAGTGCCCAGCTCACAACTGAAAATAATGGACACACCCGTGGTTATGAAGGACGCCTGGAGCACGATCCCATTGGTGCATGTGTGTATATTCAACTTTGACTGTGCGGAGAATTTTGAGCACCTCATCCACCCAAGAAAGCTGCTGCCAAAATTGGTGTTGACTTCAGTAGCAGTGCTCCAAGGTAAAGTACTGGGCATCAAGCAAAAGCGTTTTGAGCCTTTCTCAAAAGGGCATATCCATTTTCTGACAATCTCTCACCCATCATTTTGAATGCATCTTTACAGATTGATGACGAATGAGATCTGATATCAGATAGTGTCATGTTCCAGTACATTATGAACTTTCAGTCAACATTTTAAAATTTGAACACAGTCTTTATAATGGCCACTGCAAATCATGTGGCATTTCGAGCTTCAGACAGTCCTGAGTCTCAAGCAAATAACGAACTAAACATGGATATTCACAGCCATTCGGGATTTACTACATCCCCTTGTTTAAGGGTGGATCACGAACAGAAAAACTAGAGCCTTTGAGCCAGCTTGTCTATCTGTTCCAACTTGGCCAAAAGAAACATCGAAACTCAATGTGTATTAGTTGAATATGAAAAGATCCCATTGACCTTCCATTGTATTATGAAGGTCCCTCCTCCAAACTAAGCTTGATGAAGTTCAAGGAGTCAAGCGACAATACAAGATGTGTAATCAATAGACCATCCCTTTTTTGTAGAAGGGACTTTGAACTTGTACAAATCACATGATGAGGAAACCATTTTGTTGCCTACTTAAAAAATTCAACAAAAAGCTGCTTGCAGACAGAGTTCCACTGAAAGACATCGAGTCCATTGCAAGTGATCCAAGCAGTCAAGGTTATAGACAGCAATACCTTGAAAGTGGGAGAAGGATTCTCCCCCACCTGTTCCAACTTTGAGTTCACCTGAGAACCAACCTCTTGGAAATTCAACTACAAGAAGCTTCGTAGCCTACTGAGAATCCTCTGCTTTTCAAGACCTTCACTTCAACTAAAGCATCAATTTCATCTAAGGAACTACAGGCCTGCCATGAAAGAGACTGGGATAGTTATAAGTTGCAACCGTATTGATTTTACCTTCACCTGTATCCGATCTTCATGTGTGTAAGAGTCGGTGTGAGACAAGTGAGTGAGAAGTTGCATTTTAAATTCAGAGGCAAGTATGTGCTAATAAATAACTTCCCATGTTTTTAAATTTCATGAAAAGTTTGCTGCTGGCAATTATTTAATTGGGATTCTCACCACCCCACACCCCCCAACCCAGCCCCCCAACCACCCACCAGAAGAAAGGAAAACAAATTCTGCCCATGCCAGATAGCAATAAGTTTTCCAATAAGTCATCACCCATCATTTTCAGCACCCATAAATCTGAAGGAACTTATAGAAGGTAGGCTGGCATATAGCCATATAAGTTTGGAGTTACCAAGCTAGAAGCAAGTCATCAAATTCCTTTAAGTGACTTTCCAGCTTGCTCATAAAACAGAATCTGAGAACAACAGGAGAAATTCAGGTTCATAATGATTTAAAGGGTTGAACTTCTTTCTTGAAAGAAGGACAAATGCAGCCCTACATTTCCATCTAGTCAGTTATTGCTTCTGTTATGGTTTGACTGTAGAAAAATGATAAAACACCTTGCATTTTCTCATATTATAACATTATACTTTATAATAGAATCCATTCACCAGCGGAATGATTTACATCAAGTGCCACTGGCGTAGCACATTCTTAGGATTATTGAATATTCCAACCCAGAAATAGGCAATTTAACACATTCTCTCTTTTTCAATATTTTTCTCCCTATGAGCTGCCTAGTCACTGCCTAGTGAAAGGATGTCCTGTCCACTGCCAGAAAGTAGTTTTCTGCTCTTTCAAACAACTAATTCTCTTCGAAAAGAATTAATAGGCTTTGCTCCTGCAACAACGTTTGACAACATTTGTTCTACATTCTAACTATCCTCTGAATAAAGAAATTTTCTAACCTTCCCTTTATTCCATCTTAAGTTTGTAACCCTTGTAGTGCCTCACTCACCAATGGAAGCAATCAATTGCTCATGACTTTTTAATAATACTTTGTAGAAAGAAGCCTCAATTTCTCAAACCTCTCTCCATGTCGTCATTACACATCGATTTAAGCTACCGTCTAAAGAACACCAGGGTACCGACACTCCTGAGTTGCTGGAGGGTGCATCTCGGATTGGTGTTAGGGGTGGGATGGTGGGGAGAGAGGAGAAGGAAGATTAAAAATTTGGGATGGACCCTGGTTTCTGCCCCATCATGATTTTCAGTAGGTTAAGGGCAGGTGGATTTTTTGCTTCTAGAGCTGTGTGAGCTGTGTTGCAGGGTGTTCCCAGGCATTTTGCCCAGTACATCACCCAACAAACCTGGCAGGATTCAACTGGCTTAAGTTCTATTGCTGCCCCCTCAGGAAGCAAGGTAACCAATCCCAGAATGGATTGATTTATCTTTCAGCCAATGGCATTTTGCTCTCTTATAGGCATGTCTGAAAAACAAGAAATTCTAGGCACTTTTTTTTTTGTCCCATTCTAGGCCTTGCTGTCCACCTGTTGGAGTAGCCGGGTGATGGTCAGATTGCTTATCAGGGCTAGCAGCAGCTCGGTTATGCCTTTATAGGCGTGGACATTTTACCCTGACTATGGAAGTGACCTCGTTCTCCTAATTTGCTATGGGTCAACATTTCAAAGAGTTGATGGCTGAACTGGAATCCAGGAATTTCCATTCCCATTATAGAATCATAGAACGGTGGATCTGTCGAATCCATGCTGGCTTATAGCAAGAGCAATTTAGCTAGTCCCACTCCCCCTTAACTCTCTCTGTATCCCTGAAAATGTCTTTCTCTTCAGGTGCAAGATCATGTATAGATTCAGGTGGTGAAGAGATTAATATTTACTTCTAAGTGTGGTAGAAGGAAAAGGTCAAATTTACTTTGCTTTGTCAAGGTGTAAAGTTGGTGGTAAGGAGTCGTGCATATATGTTAGACTCATGGAGAACTATGTAATATGACCTTGCAGCT
The DNA here is from genome assembly GCF_964194155.1 of Cetorhinus maximus. Lineage (NCBI taxonomy): Eukaryota > Metazoa > Chordata > Chondrichthyes > Lamniformes > Cetorhinidae > Cetorhinus > Cetorhinus maximus. The sequence continues at coordinate 32,189,131 of NC_135896.1, read as the reverse complement.
TCACGTATCTAGGCTGTACAATCACCAACAATCTGTCACTTGATGCTGAAATCAACACAGGCACCACAAAAGCCGCAGCTGTTATGTCCGTGTTGGGTAAGAGAGTGGGGAACAACAGCAACCTGACTGAGAACAGCAAACTGTGAGTCTACCAAGCCTACATCCTCAGTGCACTCCTCTACATTGGTGAGACCTGGCAACATATACTAGGCAGGAGAAAATGCTGAACAGTTTCCACCTTCACTGTCTCAGGCGTATCCTCAACATCTCTTGCCAGGACAAGGTCACCAACCCGGAGGTCCTGGAGTGTGCTGATTCCATCAACGTAAACTCATTGCTAAGCCAGTGATACCAGTCTGTGCTGGCTCAGCCATTTTCATCGGATGGATGATGGCCAAATACCCAAAGACCTTCTATATGGTGAATTGACCACTGGGTCAGGACCTCCTGGGCATTCATGCCTCCTCTAGAACAACACCTACATGTGAGATATGAATAGGCTGACTGTTTAGAAGGGCATTGGAAGAGGCAAGGAGAAACAAGAAACTCAGCTAGCTGAGAAGGGGACCCAGAGAAACCAGAGGACAATGAATCATGCATCTTCTCAATCCACTATCTTCCTCTGCAGCAAATGCAGCAGAGACTGCCAGGCCGGAATGGGACTCCTGAGACACACCAGGCGATGCTTAGCATAGCGTTGACCACCATGATGCAAACCATTGCCTTACTAGACGGAAGGTTGTCATTGTGTTGTTATGTCAGCCTCTCTGTGGCTGTCCTATGGCTGAGATTATCTAATTAAACAGAATTCTGAGAGATTTCTATATTGTGCTGCACAGTATTGTGCCAGGAAGTGTCAAATACCCAATAAGCCAAGGCCCTAACCACTCCCAGTCTGAGATGGCCATCCCCTTCTTGGGATGTTTCCTAAATTAACGAGAGTGTCTAAACTTTATTGACTGAAAAGCACTTCAGAAATTTCTGAGATTGTAAAAGCCACCATATAAATGCAAGCTTATATTTCTTCTTCCTTCACATGCATCAGTTTCAATTTCCCATGTCTGCTATCCTTTGGTGTCTGAGTGGATTTTGGATTTATACCACAATCTGAGTAGTTTTATGCTCCATTGCAGTACTTACAATGAACTGGTTTACATCTGCCCAAGTTCAATTATTGTACATAGGATGTTTTATACCAGTCTTAAATTCAAATCTGGGGCACAGAGATGAAAGAACAGTGTCATAACCCTTACAAATTGATAAAACAATGGGTTTTGAAATTTATCTATTGAACTATTTGTTCATTCAGTAGAAATCTTCTGTGGTGTGACTGTTAATTACAGAAAATAATCTTTACAGTTGATATCTAATGCAAAAATTATGAAAGCACATAAAAGAAATGTTGTCTATCCTTCTCAACATCCCATCCCACGACCCCCCAACCACCCACCCCTCCCTGCCTCATGCATTATTCACCAAGATAATGGGGACATTTTTGCAGGGCCTAGACAATTTTGGTATTAAATTTCATCCTTCAAACTGTGTAGGGCACCCTAGGATGCTTTACACTCATTGCGTCTCTCTCACTCTCCCATCTTTCTCACTCGTACTCCCTCTCTCATGATGCATATGTGCACAGTGGGGATTACATGGCAAGTGTCAATGAAGAAAATCTTTTGACCTATTTGAACTTATTTTTCTCAAGTAGCAACCAAACAATCCCCTCATGACATGTCCGAGCTGCTTCTTAAGCAAGTCCAGCATTCTGGCTTGGACCGTCCTTCCTGGCAACCCATGCCAGCTGGAGATCACCTTCCTAGTAAAGCCAAAATTCCTGACAGGTCTGGTAAATTTTCCTTCACAACCCCAAGCCTGTGCTACCTTCTTCCATTTCCATGACATATCTGAATGTCTGGCTTTGAATTTCCTTACCCTATCTCATTAAGTTTCATTCTATAACTCCTCTAGAAACTCTGTCTGAGGCTTCTCTTTTCACCTCTATCACGGGCGAGAGGAGTAATTTGATGTGTAATCCATTGCCCTGTGACATGGCATGAGAGCAGCACGGAGTATTGTTACCTCACAGTGCCGGGCCTTTTGGAACGAACAAAAGCTGCTATTTTGGAACAGAATTACTACAGCAAGGGCACATACATTCCCATCCCGATATGGAAAGCAGCTTCAATTAGAATTGGTTCAACAAATTGGTTAATGTGAAGCTAGTGCAATTTCACAACTTCACTGGTCAGCATCAGGACTGATGTTTGAAGTTAAATATGGAGGCAATACCTGAATTTCATTGGTGCAGTGTGTGGATGAAATATATAGAATCCAATGGATATAGTAATGGATCAAAACACTGGCTTTGTAAAAGAATTTCTGAATTGTCCACCAAGGTAAAGCATCTTTGAGACTTTCTGACAATTTCATGATGGAAAACATGTTTAGCTTGAACTCTTTTTTAGAACTGTCTGGTAAATGTTTCGAAGTCTACACAAGTCACAACAAGTAATAATGAGTATATCACTGCATCATTGGCCATATTTTTAGGCATTCTGCTTGCCTCTATCAATACTGTGTCTGAGATGAAATCACCAGTGGTCAATTGAAAGAGACATGAAATGATTTATTTGAAGAGTTTCATCAAAAATATTGTGCTGATCAACTACTGACTTATTGGGTCAGCTTTTTAATACTGGGTCAAGAACCTGAAATCGAGATGAATTCCAATTCCAACCTTACGCCTGAGCTATGTCACACTTGCGACATTATTTTAAAATTTAAATGGCCTAATTGGCCAGAAGGCAGAGGTGTTGAGTGCCTCCAGGAGACGGGAGCTGCCTGCCTTGTACAAGCAGCAGAGGCAGGCAGCAGCCATGTTGGGGACTGCCACTGCCTTGCTGATTAGAGGAGGCAACTCCTGGGAAGTGGAAGAAGATGCACAGCAGCCTGGCACAGGAAGGCCAATGCTAGTGTCAGCACTGGTCGACCTGAAACATTTGTTTAAAAAAGCCATTGCTAGTAATGTCATTTCAATCCTGCGGCAATAAACCTGACAGCTCTGCACTGACATGCACAAAACTGGCCAGGCTCATGTGGAAAAACTATTGAAAATTTTGTTATGGTCTGCATCAGGCCCTAAACAAGCTCCCTATAAGGAGCTTAAGGAGCCATCAATTGGCTTTGGGCACCATCCATACTTCCTCCTCCAGCTTTCTCTTTGAGAATCTGAAACAGTCCCGGAGATGGCAGGATTCCTGCACAGTCTCCGGGGCCATGATTTTTAATGCCCGCTCCCCTTGGGTCCTGACCCCGCTGGAAATTAAAAATTCAGCCCATTATATCTTGGCCAGAATTTTTCCGTTGGCGAGTTGGAGGTGGGGCCTGCTCGCCGACGTGGGATGATGTCGGGGGGAACTCCTCACGTCATCATGCCCCATTTAAATATTCAGGAAGGCGGGGGGACAGCGCGATCAGCTGTCCACCCACCAACCTGTCAATGGCCAATTGAGGTCACTGGCAGGATAATTAAGCCACTTAAAGGACCTGCCCATCCAACCTTAAGGTTGGCGGGCAGGCCAGGAGCCCCAGTGGGCTTCTGAAAAAGCATGAAACCTCATCCACTGGCGGGATGAGGTTTCATGTCTGTTTAAAAATCTTTAATAAAGTTTTTGTGATATTTATTAAAATGTCCTATCTCGTGTGACATTCTATTTTTGAGGTTTATAAAAGAGCGCACTCTGACAGTTGGGGGATCCCTCCTCCACCCCACCCTCCCCCACCCCACCAGCCCCGCCCCCAGCACAGGAAGCGCCTTATTTGGCCTGCCCACTCAAAATGGAGGCGGGGCCCACTTCAGCGGCGGCAATCAGCTGCCCGCCCGCCCACCAAGGGCAAAATTCTGCCCCTTGTTTTAAAAGGCAATACATGGAATCCTTTGTTGCCATCTTTCATCAGGGTATTAGTTATTGCATTACTGCTTGATTCCTCTGAAGGGATAAAGAACAAGAGGTCACTTTTGCTGTTCAATGATGATTTAGTTAAATGGATAATTGCTTTCCAAATTTTATCAACCCATAAAATTTACAGTGAAGGAGGATATTACTTGGTAAAGCCAGCACTGAAGCTATTTAAACCTTTAAGAATTGTATAGGTGGTATCATTAACCCTTGTTTTCTGTTTGAAATTTTTGAAATTTATGACATTCATGCTGACATAAATTTTCAAAATGGTAAGCGGTACAGTTTTGGCTTTTAATTTAAACCTTTCAAAAACATAGGGTGGAATTCTGTGCTTTGGGTTGGGACCCCTGATGCTGGGGTCAAACGCAGGTCTTGGCAGCGATCACTTGACATTGAGTTTTGCCTGGATTGGCCAATTAGTGGCCGGAGGACGCACTTACCATCCAATTAAGGGATGGTAAGTGGGCTCTCGAAGCTGGAGGGCCACAAGGATCCCCTCCAGCACAGAAGGAGCTGCAAACTGCCATTGTAGGTAAGGGAGAGTGCTGGCATCTCAAGCTCGAGTCGCCCTCCCAGCACTTTTAAAATTTTTGAAGTCAAGATTAACCACAAATGCCAGACCCCGACCATTGTGGTGCAGCCACAGCTGTGGCTAGACAGGTGGGAAGAGGGTCTCAGGGTGTCCCTTCAGTGCTGACCCCTCAGTCTGGCACTGAGAGGTGGCTTTCATGCACTGCCATACTCCCGATGCTGCGAGGGCGAGGTATGGAGTGGGGTGGCCCACAACTTGACTGTAAAATTCCAGCCTGCCTCTAATCAATGGCCTTAGTTGGCTTCTTAATGACCTTAACAAGCTCCCCGCCACTTGCAGGAGGGTAGCCATTCTGCCCCCAATCCGGCAACCAGGAAAATTGTTTTGGGGTGGCACTGGCAAATTGGCACATCGCCAGATGGCACAAAATTATGCACCCATCTCCCTCAATTCCCACCTCATATCAGAGTGAAAATCCTGCCCTTATTTTGTATTTGGAAATCTATCAAACAATTGAAGCCACCTCTGGAATCCCTGACATTGGTTGTTAGAATATGTAGGTACAAGCACATGTGGAAGTCCAGTTTATGGGCAGAAATTTTCACTCGGCAGGCGGGTGCACGCCCGACCAGCTCAAGAGTGAAATTATGCACGTGACATAGGCCGAGTGTGCCGACATCAACGTGCAGTCGCGCGATAGTTCGGTTAGCGGGCACACGCCAGAGCCAGCAGCAAGCCTGCCGACAATTAAAAGGCTTATTTAGGCCATTAAGTAATCAATTAAATTACATTTTTCACTGCCTGTCCAACCTAATGGTTGGCAGGCAGGCGAAAAGGTCAAGCGGCCTTTGCATTTTTTTCAGAAACTTCAAGATGACAGGATAAGGTTTCCAAAAGCAAATAATAATAAAATAAAAACGTTTAATTTTTCATTAATAACATGTCCCTGCTCATGTGACAGAGTCACATGAGCAGGGACGTTTCATTACATGTTTATTCTTTTTATTATTTTTTTTCATATCCCTTCATCTCCCTGAGGCAGTTTTGTGCCTCAGGGAGGTTATGAAGCGCTTGCTCGCGCGCTTGCACAAAGTTTGTGCTCGGCCCGCTCGCCCCCTCCTCCCCCCAACCACACAGGCAGCATTCAACACTGCCACTCACAATTCATGCCGGACGGGCCTTAATTGGCCCACCAGCATGAAATTGCGGTCCAGTGCAGATAGTGGGAGGCGGTTGGCTTCCTGACCACCCCTGCCAAGCACTCCCACCAAGGGCAAAATTCTGCCCTAGCAGTTGGGATTAATCAATTGCTCCCAAATTCTCAATACAGGACAGTAGGTCAAAGAGCAATTGAAAAATATGTTTATTAGGTAAACATTAAATACAATATTTTGTAATTCCTCATTCTTATCAAGCATGCATTTTAAAACACCAAGAACAACGACATCACCGAATTCTGTAGAATTCAACCAAGGTACGTCCAAACTGATTACTTCAATTAGACTCTCGTACCCCTAGTGTTAATTCAAAAGGACTGGAAACTACGTATACTACATTTCAACCTTTTCTTCTTGTATTCTCTTTTTTCAATTGAAGGTTACTCAAAAGAAAAGGAGGGCATCTTTTCATTGCTTCCGGTTACGGTGTAGTGCCTTGGTTATGCAGTGAGGTTAGAGTTAACATCATATAATAGAATATAAAAACTGCTAGTAATGTGTGACAACTTGGAACACATTGGCCTCTGAGCCAACAGACTGAGAGTTTAGACACTATACCATGAGCTCCTAACCCAAGCTGGCATGCCAGTGCAGTGCTTTCAATGGGCTGCATTGTTGGAGGTGCCATCCTTCAATAGAGGTGTCAGATTGAACCCTTGTCTGATTGTTGCAGTAGTTCAGCTGAAGATTTAAAATTCCAGAGCACTATTCAAAGAGGAGAATGAAGTTTTCCCAGTCCCTTTTCCAAAATATCTCACTCAGCCAACACTGCCAAATCAGATTAACTGGTCATTCATCTCTGAGTTGTCCATTGGGTTTTGCACTCTCAGGAGGAGAGATTGAACCATCGGGAGGTGAGCAGTCATTGAGGCAGTCTGAGTCAGAGAGGCTTTTGAGTGAATTCCGAGGCTAGATCTTTGAAATGAGGAGTTGAAAGCCCTTGCGAGGGAGACAGAGTTTTAAAGAGATTTTGTGATTCACAGTGGTCACTAATGTCTGGGTAGATTGCTGTGAAATCTGTGAGATCTTTCTTGGTCACACCTGCCATTTAATGTGCAGTGTGGTCTGTTCAACCACAGTTTTCCTGTTAATTCATATTTACCTCATGTTAATTCTGAATGTTAGATGTCAGATTCAGACCTTGTCTGCCTCTTGCAGTAGTTCAACAGGAGATTTAAAATTCCAGAACACTATTCAAAGAGGAGGATGATTTTTTCCCAGTGCCTTTGCCAACATATCTCACTTAGCCAACACTGCCAAATCAAATGAATTGGTCACTCACCTCCATGGGGTTTTGCTCCAGGCAGGTAGGGCTCAGCAAAGTCTTGGGGAGCTGCTTGGTGCAGTTGAAAGTTGCAGTTTGGACCTTGTATGGTCTGCAGCTCACAGGGTGCCCTGAAATTTGTTAGCCCTACCTGCCTGGAGCAAAACCCCATGGACAACATGACAAGAGATTGAACCATCGGGAGGTGAGTAGTCATTGAGGCAGTGTGAGTCGGACCAGCTTTTGAGTGAATTCCGAGGTTGGATCTTTGAATGTGAAGAGTTGAAATCCCTCATGAGGGAGACAGAGTTTTAATGAGATTTTGTGATTTCAGTGGTCACTAATGTCTGGGTGGGTTGCTGTAGAATCTGTGGGCTCTATCTTGGTCACACCTGCCATTTAATGTGCAGTGTGTTATGTTCAACCACAGTTTTCTTGTTAATTCATATTTACCTCATGTTAATTCTGAATGTTAGATAGATATTGTAAATAGTTGTACTTTTGTGACTTTGTGTAGTAAAGTTTATTTTGTTTGTTTAAAGCTCTGGAATCCTGTGGCTTTATTCTCTTAGTGGGTAATTGGATTTCAAACTTTGTCTACTTTAAACAAAAAGTTACTGGTCCCTAACTGGATTGTAACACTGCTGAAATCTCCTAAAACCTAATAACAAAGATGTTGCTTCAGCTTTCTTCTGTGCTTCAAACATCAAGCCCCATGATATTTCATTTTCTACTCCCAACCCTCTCATTACATATAACTCTGAAGGAAAGTGTCCAATTTTCATAGAACCATTTCTGTTCCTTGCTCTAGGTCTTCCCTTTATTCAATCCTCCAATGGCTCAGCTGATGGCTCGTCCCATCAGATGCTAGATTGCTATTAAAGGCTTTTAAGGTTAATAGTCAGGATATCTGTTATAAATTCTACAGCTCTTCCCTATTGTGCTCCTCATTGTTCTCTGATTCTACACTCATCATTCTTCTCTGATGTTACATCCATACTGTGACTGTGCTCCCATTCCCTTATGTCTGCTATTCTTGTATTCAGATTGCCTTAGTTACATCATTAACATTCTAACCTACCACATACAAACACACACACACCAATGTATTACATCTGCATATCACTTCACTACTTTCTATTTAAACCCCCATGTTCTGTTTGAAATTACAGGAATAATAGCATTCTGGAACATTGCAATGATCAATATTTCATAATACTTTCTAAATTAATATTTGACAATAAAGATTTCATTTTGTAATGTGCAAATCATAATGGAGAGGTTCATGATCCCATTGTGACAGATATGCAGTTCCAGCTGGATAATAAAACATAAATGGAAATCCAGGCACAATGTCTGTCACAGCTCTTTTCTATCACATATACCGAAAGGTGTGTGTTAATGACAACTGGCCAAAGCTGGAAAATAGCAATCAGAGTAAACCTATTAATTCAGTATTTGTATTAAAACTGCAATTCTCTGCCAGTAATATTAATCTTGATGTTTTTAAGCAGTTTTGGAAGGAGGAATTACGTACTTATTCTTGTACAGTAACAAGCACTCTGCAATCGAGAATTGTGCAGCTTGTATTTGTTCAGAGTTTCTTTTACATGGCCAGATCAATGAGTTCTAACCCTGGTCAGAGGGGATTCTAACATTTCCAACTTCCGACTAGCAACCCTTGTGGCTCTTGAATGGATGAATGATTTCCTACAGCACTGCTCATCACAGAGCTGCAATTATCAATGGAAATGGGGATCAGGCTTGTAAACCAATAGGTCGTCATGCATAATGTGGGGAAACTATTGCTCGTCATCACTTCTATCAAACTCACTTATCCAACTGTTTCTTTCGTCTCTCTGTCATTTTTCTCCCTCTTCCCCCTGCCCCCCCACCCCTCCCCCCACACCCCCAACCCCCTCATCGACTCCAAACACAAAGATACCTAGTGACCTGGAACTGATCAAAGTTATCCTATTCACTGATGACTTGAACCGGATCTGATTGCATGGAATGTGTTCAAACTCACTTCATGAACCTAATTACTGTCAGATCATATCCAGTATGAAAAAAAATAACTGATAAATATTTTCAAAAGAAGTATGTTTTGTTCCAGGCTCTTTTGAAAATTGGCTTTTTAAAAAATAAAGCGTGAAAACAAGCCTGCTAGTTGTAAGATTTTGATGATGACCAGATTTGAGGATTCTATACGGATTTGAACTAACATTTTAGGGTTTTACCTTAGCCATCGCTTCTGCTAAACACTGGATCATATTAGAGAAGGCCTGTTCATTACTGTGACAGCTGCTGCACTCATCCCACAGTGATTGACAGATGTTCCCACTCATTGTTATGGCTGGGCTTTGAGAGAAACAGAAAAACGAAGCAGGCTCCTTGGAACTTACTTTTCAGCTGAGTCTTTTTACATCGGTTTTCTGTGGCAGCTTTCATTCATTGCCATTTTAGGGCCGTTATGAGGCTGGAGCAACTTTATTTTTATAAGGATAAGATCACATACACACTGAGAGCGATTTTGTAATAGGAATTATATCATTAGGGTATAGATTTGGAAATGTTGGGACTAATTGGTATTGGAGAAGATACAAAAGTAAAAAAAAACGCAAGGGGGATGTGAGAACTGAGAGGATGCAATTATCAGGAAAGACTGAACAGGATGAGGCCCTTTTCTCTAGAAAACAGGGGTGACCTGATGGAAGTCTTAAAGATAATGAAAGGTTTTGATAGGGAAGACGCAGAGAACATGTTTCCACTTGTGGCAAGTCCAAAACTAGAGCTCATAAATAGAAGTTTGTTGCTATTTAATATGGATTCAGGAGAAACTTCCGTACCCAAAGAATTGTCATATCGCATGCTTACAAGGAGTATATGAGGCAAATAACAAAGATGCATTTAAGGGGAAGCTAGGTAAGCACAAGAAAGAGATAAGAGTGTAAGAATATATGTTAGGGTTAGTTGAAGAAGGGTGAGAGGAGGCTTGTGTGGAGCAATGTGGGACAAATAGCCTTTATCTGTACTGCAGACTCATCGGCCTGTATTTTCGTGGGAACAAAAGTGGTCTGCACCTTAGCTGGTGCTGGAGCCCTGAATCTAGATGTCCCACCACTGAACCCGGCGCACCATTTTTGCCTGAGGTAGGGTGGGGAAGGCGATGGGTGTGTGGAGGGAGGGGGGTGCGTGGGGGGAGAGAATGGGGTCGTTTTGCCATTTAAAAGTGCAGATACCTTCAATCAGAAGCAATTTTGTCACCCAAGTTTCTGAAACATGGCTCATGGGCTTTAGACATTTGAGGGAAAGGTCTAAATCTGCCAGAGTTCTTTGGAGAGGTAAGGTACCCCTTTGGGAGAGGTCAGATGCCCTTTGGGATTAAGAGTAGACATGAATATCAGCAAAAGGTGTATAATGTCTACAGAACTGTCAAGTTGTGAAGTCATTTAATTCACTGCTCTTTAAATTTTTGAAACTTGCAGTTGAAAAAGGAATGGTTCTTGCAATTTTGCTAGCTGCTTGTTGACATTAGCCTGAGGGTTATTATAGGACGAGTGCTCCTTGACTGCTTCCACAACCTATCATCACAGTGGAGGATCAAATTCACAGTTTGATTAACAGTTCCAAGTTAGTTGTCTTTGATCTGGAGCTATGAATACAAACGTTTCTTTTTATAAGTGATTAAGTACTTAACGGAAATGTTTATTTTTATAAGGGGTTAAGTAAATGACGGAATTTAAATGGGCAAAATTTTGCCCTTGACGGGAGGGCGGGCCTGACCAACTCAGTGGCGGGCGGGCAGCCGGTCCCCGCTGTCGAAACAGGCCCTGCTGCCATTTTAAGTGGGCGGGCTAATTAAGGCCTCACGCCTGATGGGAAGCGCTATGTGCTTCCTGTGCGGATGGGGGGAGGGAGTTCCCCAAATGCGAGAGTGTGCTCTTTTGCGCATGCGCACATCTCCCTGAGACTAAGTGCTGCCTCAGGGAGATCGCTGAAAGTTTTTGAAACTTTAAAAATAGAACAATAAAAAAATCATTAACATGTCCCCCTCATGTGACAATGTCACACGAGTTGGGACATGTTAATAAATACCGCAAAAACTTTATTAAAGGTTTTTAAAACCGACATGAAACCTCTTCCCGCCAGTGGATGATGTTTCATGTTTTTTCAGAAGTCTGCTGGGGCTCCTGGCCTGCCCGCCAACCTTAAGGTTGGACGGGCAGTGCCTTTAATTGTTTTAACTACCCTGTCAATGGCCTCAATTGGCCATTGACAGGTCGGCGGGCGGACAGCTGATCACGCTGTCCCCCCGCCTTCCTGAAGATTTAAATGGGGTGGGATGACGCCCTGCGTCATTTTCACGTTGGCGAGCGGGCCCCGCCCCCAGCTCGCCAACGGAAAAACTTTGCCCAATGTATTGAATGGGCTTTTATCAATGAGTGTTTTCTTTTAATATCATTAAGTTTGCAATAGATATTGAGAACTCTATTTAATTTCACCTCACCTTGGCTCCTGAGATATGCCCATGGTGGATACTGGATCAGTTGGCATGGAGGATGTAAGGCCAGAGGGTGGTGGGTGTGGGGTCATTTGTTGGCATGAGCTGGCACTGAGTTGGCATTGAGGCGATAAAGGACTATGTGAATGAGTTAGGCAGTCATGGGTTGGCATGGAGGGTAAGAGAGGCCATGGGCTGTGAATGGGGGTCATGAGGTGGCATGAGTTGAAATTGATAGGGCATGGGGAATGTGTGGGGGTAAGGGTGTGTGAGCGGTGAAAGCTAGAAGGCTGTTTTTTGTTGTACTGTTTTTATTACAACTGGGACATCATCCCAGAGCACCGAGGTGGGCCTTTTAAACATCCTGCCTTGGCACCTGGCAGCCACTCTGGCTGCCTCCGCACTGTTTCTGGGGGCGGCATGTCCAACTCCAGTTAGCACCCACCACCCCAGATGGAAAATCCAAACATACGGGGCACTTTCTCCCATGTCAGTTTGCAGAGTTGGGAATTTCTCGACTCTTACATACTTGAATCGGGAGTGAAAATTCGGTTCAATGTAATTGCGATACTGTTAAATAGTGTGCTTGACCTGAAACTATCACAGTTTAAGGCACAGGATCTGATAACGTATTGACTGATTTTTTAAACCTAAAGTTGTGCTGTGGCTGGGAATGGGAATTTTAAGACATGAAATAATGTAAAATAAAGACCTGTAAAAATGATGAAATAATGTAAAATGCCAGCATTTCTGATAAATGTTTTCTTGAATAATGTTCCATTTCCCCTCTGATAATCCTGTAAGTACCAATTTATTTTTCTTTATATCATGTATTACATAAAGTGAAACAATTAGCTAAGAAACCCTGATCTGAAGTATATAGTCTGCCATAACCTGTTGGGCCAGGATTTTCCAGTCATCGGACAAGCTTGGCAGCGGCGAGAGGGGAGCGGCCGTGAAACGGACCGCTGCCCGTGATCATGCCCTGACCACGATTTCACACTGGCTGGCCAATTAATGGCCAATTAATGGCCAGCCAGTGTGATATGTGCACTGAGGAGCTCAGTGCTGCCGGGATGGGGAGGAGGGGGGGCGGGAGGAGCGCAAGCGCAGAAGTTCGCACATATGTGCACAGTAAAAGCTCCCTGAGGCACAGAGCTGCCCAATGGACCTTAGTGGAAAGCAAAATGGTTAAAATAAAAAGCTAAGATTGCTTCCTATGATTTTTCAACCATTTTTCATCTGCAAGTGAGTTTGGCAGCTGCATTCCAGTAATGTCCATTGGATAGCGCTCAAGAACTGCAACCCTGGATGATTTTCTTTTGCCCCCTCCAGATTAGGAACCCTATAGCTATAGTTTCTATTGCCACCAAGTTTAGGTCAGCTTCTAATCTGCAAGGCTTAGTAACATACTTCCTTTACCAATTTTTTCTTCGTTGTATCTGTTTAGATTGCAAAATCAGTATCCTGTCTCTTAGCATTGGTACATGTAGCTCCTATTTGTTCCCTTTTGGACATCCATCAATGTTTGGCTGGCCTTATACATTTTATTTCTATTTGATAATATTTCATATGTGAAGGAATTTAGTTTTGCATAATGCTTGATAGAGAGAGAAAAAAACATTTTGGAAATGGCGTTGGGAACTGAGTTTAATAAAGGCATACTGCAGATAGCTACACAATCACTCCCAAAGATTGCAAGGACTGTTCTTTTGCTTACATGCTAGAAGACTAATAGGTAATAATACCAGGCAATTAATGCTCACTCCAATTCTGTCATTGTCATTCTCACTTGGTTAACTTTCTTTGGTCACCATCTTCTTACCAAAAATTCTAATAGCTGCAATTTTCCACTCTTACCCAACACAACAGGCCAGAGTGGAGAAGCCGAGGAATTGGTGTGATTTGAATGCTAGAGCTGCCCAAATTTCAGCTTCTGTGAGATAAAATATCACTTTCCTAGTCTTTATTTTCCATCCTGGAATTTGACAGAACATACTGCAAGGCCGATGAAATACTTCACTGAGCATAATGAAAATATGCTGCTCCATGCTTTTATATTCAAACTTTGAATTATTCAAATGTATCAAACATTCTTGGCAGCAACAGAGCTGGTTCCATTCTTTCCTTGCCAAAGTAATAATGCAATTTAAGCATATTGTAAATCCCGGTAGTCTTAGAATTTTTATTTTTGAGTGTAAATAAGAGAAACTTCATGTTGGATTTTGATTATGAATGGTAAATTACTGTATAGTGAGGTGTAGATATTACTGCTTTATAGGGTTGACTGTCAAGAATGCGGATAACCCATTATTGTCTGTTTTGATGGTTTTGTTGGTGAATACATTGTGGATTGGACAATACTGACCAGGAATGAATACTGACCTTTGATTCCTAGCTCAGTGTTGAATTAGCATAGTTCAGTTGAGTTGCTGATGGGGGAATTACATTTAGGCCCAAATTTTCACGGGGATAAAAGGGCTCCATGCCTTAGCCAAAATAGCCCAAATCCAGGAGTCCTGCTCCTGAACCCAGCACATGCTATTTTCACTGGGAGGCAGGGAACGAGGGCAGTTTGTACTTTGGACATGCCCAATTCATGGAGGCAGCTACACGTGTAAAAGTGCAGCTTCCTTCAGTCGGGCGCAATTTTCATCATCCAGGTATCTGAAAGTTGACTTGTGGGCTTTACACTTGTCAGGAAATGGCCTAAACTTAACAGAGTTCTTTGGAAGGGTAGGGTACCCTTTTGGTTAGCTCAAGTACCCTTTCGTGTAGCTACAAAAAATTTAACCAAGTGCCGCAGAGCTTCCACTAATTAAATCACAGGCGTGTGGCTGACACCCAAGGGAGTTGGAGGGTGGGGCCGGTGACCTTGGAAGGTCAGATATTTTTGCACCTCATGACTCAGGCATCCAGGTGGCAAGAAGGAGCATGTGCCAGAGAAGGAAGCAGTGCGCATCATGGCAAAAAAGCTGCAAAATGGGGATGGCACCTTCATACATTCCTGCCATAGAGGCATGTGACCAGGAGTTGGATGCAGCGCAGTGCACAGCAGGCAGGAGGAGGAGAAGGACATCCAGGTGTTACCCTGAGGTAAGTGTTTATTGACTGTGGAGGACATATCTAAATATGACTGAGAACCAATGCTGAAGGTGACTCAGGCTGGGAATTGGTCACCAACATCTGTGCCATGGTCCAATAAGATCTTGAACCACTGTCAGTCAATCCACATGCCCTGCCACTGGTATTCAAGGTCACAGTGCCTCCCAATCAGCGACTTCCTTCATGAACAGGAAAGCCTTCCAATACCTGAATGTGCAGGTGGTGTGTGACCACACCAGGTTTTCCTACATGTCTGTGCATGTTAGCCAATTAGCTGCCACGTCTCATTTACCCTGAGGAATTCGCAATTGCTTTGGCTTATTCAAACACTGACACAGGTCTGTGGTTAGCTCCTGGGGACAAGGGATGATGACCCCCTTTCAAAGGCTGCAAATGGAACTATAACAACAGCCATGTGTTGACCTGTAGTACAATAGAACAAGCCAGTGGTATTCTCAAAATGCACTTCAGGTGCCTTGGCTGCTCAGGAAGAGCTCCACAGTATTCCCCTGCAAGGGTCTCCCAAATACTATTAGTAATAGTGTCACCATGGTGAACACATTGCTGATTGATGTAACACTTGTGAATGCTCCTATGAAGTGTCCCCCTCCCTCCTTGTTTTTTCAGTGGAGATGGAGGCAGGCAGCTCAGCTCTCACACTATACGGCACTGAGGAGCGTGGTGGCCTACCTCATCATCCAGGGACCCATTGGGGACCTACTTCAGACTGCGGCCTCTGCATTCCTCCAGGGGCAGCTATTGTCACTGCTGCATGTGGAGCAGACGAGGGCTCTGCTGGAGGGGCTGGGGAGGTGGAAGAAGTTGAGGGTGCTGAGAAGCTCTCAGTACTATTACCCTCCTCTGTTACCACCACAGCCCTGGGTTGGCCTTCAAGTGCACAGTGGTAGTCCATTCCAGCAGCTGCAGGGCCACGAGTACGACTGTCCTGTTAAGGGATCAAAGCTGCTCATATATTCCATGAAGGTCAGCATTCATACTCTGAGCAGACTGCTCCGGCTACTGAATGAGTCTTGCAGGCCTTTGCAGGCCTTTGCAGGCAGTTAGGCAGTTATGCTGCTCTTGCATCCACTCTTAGTGATACTGCATGTGTGTCTCCATGATATTGGCCGTTCTCTCATGGTTTGGGTCATGTGGTCAAGCCCCTGGGACAATGTGGAGCTCATCACCACGATGAACGCCTCCACTCACAGTGCATGAGCTCACATTGCCAGAGAGTCATAGAGTCATAGAGGTCTACAGCACAGAAAAGGGCCCTTCGGCCCATCGAGTCTGCACCGATCAAACAAGTACCTAACTATTCTAATCTCAATTGTCTCAAGGAACTCTGCCAGATGCCCACACATCTGCTGGTGATGCTCCAAATACTGTTGTGACTCCTGAGGCCCTGTCTCCTTGCCCACTGGAGAATCATTGTGACTTTCTTCCCTCCTATGAAGGGTACTATGCACAGATTTCTCTGGCTCTGACTCAGCCACCTACTGCACACTGGTATGGTGCCCTTTACTTGTGCTACCAACTCTAGACATGTGCTACATCCTCTGAAGTGCTGGATCTGTGTTGACAGTGTTAAGGCACAGTCGATAGTAAATGCTGAGTTGTTCAAATCCCAGAGGGAAACTTGAAACAACTGCCACAACTTGTTTTGCAATTTGTATAAATTTTGAGCTGCGTGCCTTGAATTCAGTAGTAATAAGACCACCAAGTGTTACAGGTTTTTACAAAACTAGATTAAACATTTATTAATAGAAGAAATGACTTTAAATACGTACGTAGTAGTAGAAATTACTACAATGATAACTTCTAAGTCCCCTACTTAATCTGACTCCCAGTTATGCTTTCATTAAGGCAACAGTAAAACACATATTTTAAAAGACCCAGGCAAATTAAATGATACCCTGAACAATCAAATTCAAAGTGAGTTCTCGTAACTTCAGTCCCTGAAGATACATGCTGAAGGTGTTTCACACTTGTTGAATCTGCCTTCTCTTACACACAGCCTGCGCTCCTTTATACATATTTTCCCCTTTGAATGCAAATAACCATTGTTTCACTATGTCTTTGGACTTTACCTCCCTGATAATAAAAATCTCTCATAGCACTAAGTTTTACCAGTAATCTTTGGGAAAAATAAATAAACTCACTATTTTTTACTACTTCTGCTGGCTAGGTATACATTACACCCCCACGTTTGAATTCAAGCCACACTAGTTTGTTTAAAAATACAAATTGCCCCGTTTATACTTCACATTCTAAAACTTCCCCATGTTTACCTAATTAGCATTTCAAACCTAACCTCAAACCTAACTCCTCTTCTTACATCAAAGCACCCAGATTAGCTGCCTCTAATTCAATTAAGTCTCACGCACACAAGCACACACACACACTCTATTTTACAATAAATTCCAGTAACATTATGAATATTACTATATCTTCCTGACAACAGAATGTGAGATTGTACGATGTGACGCTACCTCCTCAGACATCTCTTCCTGATGCCTGAGGGATGAGATGGCCTGGTGATGCAGGGGCTTGTGAGCGAGCAGCACTGGGAGCTGAGTGAGATACTTAGGAGTTATTTAAATACAGCTCTTTACATTACGGAAACACACTCTGGAGCATGCCATTGCCTTTAACCACAATCGCACTGCCCTTATCATGCAACCGGCCCTTCACACTCCTTCGCTGCCACCATCTCCTTCCACTCAGTGAACTAAAAGCATCACCTCCACCATTACACCATTCCCCAAAGTGCCATTATCACTGCCTTTAGCACCTGTGATAGGCAGATTCCCCAACACAGCCAGCATGTACCCTGGCTACCTCCATTGCTGTCTGCTCTGCATTCCTAATCACCTGTAGCTTCACGACCGCACTCCAGTCTGGGCCATCTCCCTGGTGTTATGGGCCCCCTTATTCTGCAGATACAACAAATGGAGTAATGTTAGCCTAATACATATAGTGATGCCAGGGACAAATCTCTTGAATGTGGCAGGGCATCACAGTGGACCTTCACACCTCTACTGTACGCACCTACAGGAGCGGCTTGGATATACAAGCCTCTGTGCTATCAGAGAGGGATGTGCCAGGTCTCCCACCATAGGTGCACCGTTCAGATGTGAACCATCACTTGGGTCTCTGTGTGCGTGTGCCGAATAACTCACCTTGCTGGAGCACAGCAGGTCATGGAGCTTCTTCCAACACATCCATGTTCTTTCATGGTCTCCTGCTGTGCTCATGGCTGTGGCGATCTCTTGCCATGCCCTCCTGGTTGCTATGGGCAGGCTCTGGCTGCCATATGGATTTAATATTGCATGCCGTATCTGGACCTACTCCACCAGAATCTGGAGGTCCTGGTCACTGAAGCAAGGCGCTGGCACCCCCACACCCCCCACTCCTTCCCCAGTCTCTCTTCGGTGAGAGCTACTAGCATGAGAAATGTAAAAAGAAAAGGCATGTAAGGCATCCACCTTCAGATGGTCTCTCACATATTTGTGTGATTACATAGGTGAACCATGTTCTCTACCTCATCAATGACTCATGTTTGGCAAAGGGGCAGGGGGCGGTGGTGCGGGGCAAAGGGTCTGGACAAATGCAGGGTAGCCTGGCATTTTCTCTTGTCACTCCCAGGTATTATGCATTGCTCCCAACTACTAACTACCCCGCTGACTTACTTGCTCTGAGTCACACTGTTTTACCATTAGACTGTGCAGTTGTGGGAGTCCTGGTCAAGGGTCAATTGACTGGGCTCACCCTGAGAGATTGGTGGAAAGAGGAAGGGCAAAGGAGCAAGGGAAATGTGATGTCTATCAGTCATCCCCTGAGGCATTACAAGAAACTGCGTCAACACAGAATATCATGAGCAGCTGATGATGCCAAGATGTGCCGTCTCCATGACTGTGTCTTGTGTCCCTTTTCCATCCTTAAATTGGTTGAGTGACTTCCTTCATTATGAAGTGAAAAGGCAACAGCAATGATTTTATTTTCCTCAGAAAAGATCATGATGGGCCATTTGTTCCAGTGTCAGCAACCAGTTAGAAAACTATTTGCACTCATCTGACTGCTCAGTAACGTCTCCTCCAAATTAAAATAGTGCCTCCATCCTCTGCCTCACGTAGGAATTCCTTAGTGGCCTGCCTTTTCAACCCAATTAAGTTGCCCAACCCATGCTGGGCCTGCCTCTACTTCTACATTACTTCCAGGATCAGTGGGCCCGATACCAGTTATCCCCCACCACCCCCAGAGTGAAAATCAGAATACCTGGGGTACTTTCTCCTGAGTTGGGTTTGTGAAGTCAGGAATTTTCCCGACACTGCGTTCCTGACTCGGAAGCGAAAATTCGGCCTGTAGTCTCTGCCTCTGGGATAAAGAGGTGGAAGTAAAGGAGTTCCCACTCTTGTTCATTAAGTAGCTGCTGTGAGAAAATGCGGGAGACAGGGTCAATCTTGGCTATAACGGCCTCCATATTGTCTGCTGGCTGCTTGTCTAGGCTCACAATTGAGGAATACCCATTTGGGTGAGGCGCTAGACAGTGGCCTTTAACATTGGAATTATTCCCCAGCAAGAGTTGACACATCCAGAAGGAAATTGTCTTTCTCTATCTCTCCCTCTCTCTCTCTCTCACACACACTCTTCAGGAAACAGGAGTACAGAAGATATCAAGGAATCTTTGTCATTGAATAGCACCCTTCCTCAGGTCATGCTTGACTCAGGAAAGGTACATTCCTCCACATCGCTCCACCCCCCACCACCCCCCACCCTGAGGAAGATTTTCTTCCTCCACCTGTCCCATGCCTATGAAACCTCCCCTCTTCTATCTGCTCATCCCTCCAAATTTTCTCCCATGCCTGCTCTTCTTTCTGAGATTCCATAACCACCTGGTTATCACCTGGATTCTGAATCCTACCACACCTTTATCAACATCTCAACATTACTATTCTAAAAAGTAGCAATCCCCTACCTTCTCCATGTTAGATCTTGCTTTTCCCTAAAATGCCAGTGCAGCAAGACAGGGAGCAGGGAAGCAGGAGGGCTTCCTTGATCCCCAGATCCATTGAGAGCAGCTTCATCATCTCGCTTACCTTTAGGGTCTATTACAGCCTTCCTTCCCTCATGGTGCTTTCCCTTGCTGGCAGTCAGTGAAAGGTGTGATGGGGAAAGATAAAAGCAGACATGGGGTGATGTGTATAAATACTGCAGACAGACATTTAACAAGGCTGAAGCTGACTACCATCAGGAATGCAGTGGGATATTCAGACAGTTGAGTTGCTGCTCTTTAAGATTTGCTGATCAATTTTGACACACGCAGTGAAACCTTCATTATCTGAACAGTACTCCAATTATCTGCTTTCCCAATTTATCCACCAGAACGTTTGCAAGACAAAACCTTACTTGGGACATCACCCCATTAAATAGCCTGCTAAAACTAATCTATTCTTTGTGACTGCAATCTGTTGTGTGGGCTGAACCACATGGACCAATGTTAATCAATTTCACGTCCCAAAAATATACAATTTACTTGTTTTTATTCCTATCCCTAGGGTATTGCTGTACCACATGTGCAATCCCAAAGCTTGTGAATCCTTATCCATTAATTTTAATTATTCATTGGTGATTTTCCCCCATTACAGCAGATAAGGAGGATTCCACTGTTTGTAACATTAAGTATTAAGTTAATGAGGAAACTAATGTGTGACAATTGTTATCTAACATCTAACTACAGCGAATACATTTATGGTTCTATATGTATACACTCTAACATGCCAAGTGCAGAAAGATAAAAATCGATTCTATTTTCCCACATTACATCTCCAGGACTATTGGATATAGCAAGAGGCCCTTCAGCCCCCCAAGCCTGTTCTGCCATTCAATTAGATCATGGTTGATTAGTACCTCAACTCAATTTTCCCACCTTTTCTCCATATCCCTAGATAGCCTTACCTAACAGAACTCTGCTAAACTTTGCATGAAGGCTGACAGATACCCCAGCACTATGCCCCCTTAATATTTCCACACCTGATTTTGGCAGAATGTTCAGCTTTCCACATCGTTATATCAAATCGTATGCCTTTTACCCACTGAGCTTAGGACTACTCATTGTCTACATTGCTAAGTTATTTTTAACATTTGTGAACATTCTCTGAATTATTTTTGAAGCATATATTTTGAATTACTGTGTACTGGTTTGCCAATTGGTTTGATGTGTCATTAAGTTGAATTTATAAAGGGTGCGATTAAAGTCCTGTTGCTGAAGTCGTCTCTTCAGCCTATTGACCAGAGTGAAAAGAAAATACATATATCATTCTCATCTCACAGGATCACCACTATGTCAAATAATTGGAGAACCTCTACCATGTCAGATAAAAGTTCATGGGCTGAATCGTCTGGTCGGCGTGTGGGGGCGGGTCCCGCTTGCCGATGCGCAAAATGACACGCGGTGATGTCGGGCGTGCGTCCCAATGTCACCGCACCTCATCCTGATCTTCAGTTCAGCAGTCGTGCACTGGTGTCGGCTGCGTGCCCGCCAAACTATCAAAGGTCTATTAAGGCCATTTAAAATCTAATTAAAAGAATTAAAGGAGCTGCCCGTCCAACCTTAAGGTTGTCGGACAGGCGAAGAGCCCAGGCGGCCTTCGCATTTAACATGAAACCTCATCCACGGGTGGGATGAGGTTTCATGAAGGGTTTATAAATCAAATAAATTTTTAAATTAAAATTCATTGACATGTCCCAGCTCATGTGACATTGTCACATGAGAGGACATGTCTGAAATTTTTTTTTTCTTTATTTAAAATTTCAGAATGAAATTAAACTCCCTGAAGCAGCTCCATGCCTCAGGGAGATTTCTGCGCTCTTTCGCGCGCATGTGTGAAAGAGTGCAGGCCTCGACTCAGCCTCCTCCCCCCGCCCGCACAGGGAGCACTCAGCACTTCTGGGAGCATGTCACGCTGGGCGGGCCTTAATTGGCCCGCCCATGTAAAATGGCGGCATGCAGCCAATTGTGGGCGGCGATCGGCTGCACGCCTGCTCGCGCCAGCTCCCACTCAGCCCCCTTGACGGGGAGAAAATTCTCCCCCATATGATAGATGAGTCAAATTTGTGTCCATTCCCACAACTCCATGGTTGAATCACTCCATATAGATTTCAACACCAGTGGGTGTAATGAAACTTCCCTAATGTGCCATAATCAAAGCCCTAAATTGCTTCCTCTGTGACCTTGGTACACCTTTCTCATTCTCACTGCGGCCTCAGACACAGCCAACTACACCAGTCTCCTCAAACACTTGTCCTCTGTTGTCCAGCTCAGTGGGACCACCCTCACTTATTGGTCCCACTCTTAACTATCCATTAATAACTAAAGCAACTCCAGCAATTGCTTCTCTTCTCTGCCCACACTGTTACCTCTGGAATCCCACAAAAGCCAATCCTCTCACCTCTCCTCTTCCAAATCTACACACAGTCCCTGTTGGTGATTTTATCTGAAGGCATAGAGTTGGCTTGCATCTATACGCTAATGATACTCACCCCTCTACTGCCGCTGAGCTTTCAGTTTGAATGTCCAACATCCAATCATAGATGGCAGCACAGATCCCTCCAGTTAAACACTGGGAGCCCAAAGTCATTGTTTATGGTCCCCACAACAAACTCTGTATAGTTATCACTGATTCTATTCCCCTTCCCTGCCATTGTCTGAAGTTGAACCAAACTGTTCTCATCCTTAGTGTCCTATCAAACCCTAAGCTGACGTTTTGATCTTTCCCTCATAAAGACTCCCCACTTTCAACTCAATCACCTGCCTTTTCCCCTGCTTCAGCTCATCTGCTGCTGAAACATTGCTTTGTCACCTCAATACTGAGCTATTGCAATACACCCCTAGCTCTCCAGCCTCTACTCTCTGTAAACTTCAGCTCATCCAAAACTCTGCTGCCTGTATCCTATTTTGCACCAAGTTTTGCATGCTTATCCATTAATCTTATTCTTGCTGACCTACATTGGCTCCCAATCCCCCAGTGCCTCAAATTTAAAATGCTCATCTTTGCATTTAAATATCTTCATGACCTTGCTATTCCCTTTCTAGGAAACATATACCAGCAGTACTTAGCATTCCACCCTCTCCCACAGCTCTCCACTCTGGCTTCTTGCATAATTTCTCTAACACATGCCACCACCCCCCTCCCCTGATACTCACTACCCCCTTCCCTCCCCAACAAGCTCTTCACAAATGATTAACAATCACTCATAAGCAACCTTGATCCCATACTCTGGCATTTCCTAAAAATCTCCATCTTCCTTTGCTCATTTAAAACCTGTCTTGAAACACCTCCGAACAACTTCCTAACATCTCTTTTATTACTTTGATTTTTGTCAATTTTTATCTGATTACACCTCTGTGTGAAGCACCTTGGGCTGTTTTTGTATGTTGAAGATCCTACATAAAAGCGAGTTGGTTTTCTTATCGGGATTGCCATCAATAAAGCAGCACTGTATCTGTGGACCCATATGTTGTATAACTCGAGATTAGACTACTGCTGGAGGTGAGCCAGTGTTGGCTTTTCCAAACTCAAGCTCTTGCAGGTGTGAAAGAAAACCTGCAAGTGTCTGTCAAAAGTGAAAGATTCTATTCATTCCGTAGCTGTGCAGTTCGAAACTGAGCTCGTATTTCATCAGGACTGTGTGTACTGGTTGTTCACTGTGTGAATTATCATTTGTAATTTTTCACGTATGTGAAATATCAATCTTGTGGAAATTGAAACTCTCTGTCTGAGGCCTAACATAAAATGCTACAACTTCTTACATGGAAAAATATAATGGGAAATTTGTACTTGGGTTCTTGTATAATCTTACACTTTTATATAACCAGACATTTACTAACTGTTCTTAGGACTATTCATGCCCTAGAAAGCTTGCCTCACATCGTATTAATTTGCACATTTTGAGGGAAAAATATACTTAATTTGCTGCATGCCCTTTTCAGTATAGATCTGAACTATTGCATTACAACATGCTTTGGGCACTTCCACATTTGTTTGGTGTTGGGAATATCAACCTTTTGCTTCCCCAAAATGAGACTTTTTCACTTTCCATTGGTGAATGGAGGAATGACTCCTACAGGGCCTCTTGTGTGCCTGTTTTGTGGAGTAATGGAAATTCCCCACATTTGAGCAAAGACATCACATGTCATTAACACTGGGAACAAACAATAGCTGAGAGTAGAAAAGAAAACTGAACTGCATGTGAGGAGTTGAAGCCGTGTCATAAACTAAAGGTGAAAGCTGATGCAGTTTACATGGCCATCTGAATCCCACAAATACACACTGAGCCTTTGTTCTTTATAAACGGGTCTTCACTTGTGTATCATTTTGACTGCAATATATTTTTGGCTCAGTATGGTTTTCATATCCCATCAATATAAAACTAACTGCATAAACTAGAGAGTGAAGCCGCCAAGTAGGTATGTATATGAGTGTATTGTGCAAGTGATATGAAATCTGAAGGAGGTAGCTCTCACTGCATTGGCTTCACACCAGCTGCTCCTTAATTCCAACCAGTGCAAACCAAACGTTAAAACTCGTCAGCTATCTCAGAATGTTTTATTATGAAATCTATGAAGAGATCGCTCTGGAACCAGCTGTCCACTAACATAACAGTTATTAAAACATTCTGAGATGTATGTGGACATCAACACTTGTGTGTAAGGACAGCGTAGAGAGCTCCACTTACCCTGTTTGGAGCACCATGGAATAATTAGTGTAACTCATTACTATTGGCTTAGAATAACCCAAATCAGTGTCTTTATTAATTTGTTCAGGGATAGGAGTGTCGCTGGCAAGGCCAGCATTTGTTGCCCATCCTTAATTGCCCTTGAGAAGGTAGTGTTGAACCACTCTTTCTTGAACCTGCTGCAGTCCATGTGGTGTATGTACACCCACAGTGCTATTAGGAAGGGAGTTCCTGGATTTTGACCTAGTGATGATGAAGAAATGGTGCTATAGTTCCATGTCCGGCTGGTGTGCGAATTGAAGGTGAACTTGCAGGTGATGATGCTCCCTTGCGTCTGTTGCCCTTGTTCTTCCAGGCAGCAGAGGTTGGGGTTTGAAAGGTTCTATTGAAGAAGCCTTAGTTAATTGCTGCAGTGCATCTTTTAGATGATACACACTGCAGCTGCAATGTGTCAGTGGTGGAGGAAGTGGATGCTTATGGTGTGAAGCTTCTAGAGTGTTGATGGAGCTGCATTCATGTAACAAGTGGAGAGTACTCCATTTTACACCTAAGTTCTGCCTTGTAGATGATGGGCAGCCTTGGGGAATCAGGAGGTGAGTTGCTTGTGAAGACCTGCTGTTGTAGCCACACTATTTATATGGCTGGTCCAGTTAATTTCCTGCTGACCCCAAGGATGTTGATGGTGGGGAATTCAAGGAAGATAATACTGTTGAATGTCCATAGGAGATGGTTAGACTCATTCTTTCCTGAGATTATCATTGTCCTGCACTCGTGTGGCACAATGCAATTTTTCACTTAACAGTGTTGTCAAGGTCAAGGTGAATGTGGGCATGGAGTGCTTCATTCTTTGAGGAGTGACAAATGGGATTAAACATTGTGCAATAATCAGCAAACATCCCTACTTCTGCCCTTATGATGGAGGAAAGGTCATTGAGGAAGCAGCTGAAGGTGATTGGGCCTCGGATACTACCCTGGGAAACTCCTGCAGTGATGGCCTGGGATTGTGTACAGGCAGCATGGCTACTGCTCTATACCAAATTTACAAGATTAAAATAGGAATAAAATGGGATGAAGAGACAGGAGAAATATGATAATTCATATATTTGTCACTCGTAATGACTAGCATTATCAGATTATTTTTTTCTCAGTCAATTTCTTCCAAATGTGATGAGTACAGATACGAGGAAAATACTGTGGATGCTGGAAATCTGAAATAAAAACAGAAGATGCTGAAAATGCACCAGGGGCAGAATATTAAGCTCGGCATGCGGGCATGCACCCGACATGCCCGAGCGTAAAATGACGCGCGATGACATCGGCCGTGCGTCCCAGAGTCACATGAGGGGACATGTTTTATTAAATTTTTAGTCTTTTCACCATCCCCCCATACCTCCCCCACCACCCGCACAGGCAGCACTCAGGGCTGCTGCTCGAGATGCACGATGGGTGGGCCTTAATCGGCCCGCCCGCGTGAAATCGCAGTGTGGAGCCGATCGCGGGCAGCTTCCCGAGCGCTCCCGGCCACTCCCGCTTAGCACCCCTGCCAAGAGCAAAATCCTGCCTCAGGTCTGGCAGCATCTGCGGAGAGAGAAGAACAGTGGGCAAAAATTTTCTGCCTGTCAGGCAGGCCGGTCGGGAGCGGGCGCAGGCCGGTATGGAGCCGATCGCCGCCCGCAATCGGCTCCATGCCGCCATTTTACGTGGGCAGGCCAATTAAGGCCCGCCCAGCATTACGAGCGGCCGGTAGCTGCCTGTGCGGGCAGGGGGAAGACGGAGGGTCAGAGCCTGCGCGCAGAAATCCCCCTGAGGCACGGAGCTGCCTCAGGGAGATTAAGTACATATTGAGATTTTTTAATAAAGAAACATAAAAATGATTTACGTATGTCCCCTCATGTGACAATGCCACATGAGCTGGGACATGTTTCTGAATTGCGCAAAAAATATTTATTTATTTAATAAAACCTTCAGGAAATTGCATCCCGCCCGTCAGTGAGGTTTCCTGAAAAACGCTTGGGCTCTTCACCTGCCCACCAACCTTAAGGTTGGACAGGCAACGTTGATAAGTGCTTTAATTGGTTTTTTAATGGCCTTAACAGTTCTTTGACAGCTCGGCGGGCACGCAGCCCCCTCTGGTGCGGCCGCTGAACGAAAGATCTAAATGACTCACGGTGACGTCAGGACGCACGCCCGACATCACCGCGTGTTATTTTACGTGTCGGCATGTCGGGCCTGCCCCTACATGCCGAAGTCAAAACCCTGGCCCGGGTTAATGTTTTGACCCGAATATGGCCCTTCTTCAGAACCGGTTCTGAAGAGTCATTTTCAACTCGAAACATTAACTGTTTCTCTGTCCACAGATGCTGCCAGACCTTCTGAATATTTCCAGCACTTTCTTTACTTATTTGAGTATGGATGCACTTGGTTAATGAGCCACACACCAATTGATTCAGGTCCTCAGTCATTGAAGTATAATTGCAGCTTTTGTACTGCAAAAATTATAGCTACCAGCATTTCTCAATGAGCTTCAATCTCATTGTATTACACAGAATGGAAAGGCAAACCTTGACATTTGCCTTTAGAAACACTGCAGCCCCAAAATGACAGTGACATTTGTAAAATATATCCCAATAGATATATGCCTTCGTTTTTCTCAGAAGACAGTGGAATAATGAGGTTAACCAATGATTGCACATCTTCCATTGACATATTCAACCTTGTTAGCACAAAGACCACACACAATACAATGTGGGGTGACCTCAAAGTTCTGTTTTCTGATTAAGTAATTATCACAACCCTCAATTATGGTATTCATATATACAGGAATTAACACTATAGCTGCTTCCACTCCTAAGCATTTCATCCATGAGTTTTAATTAATTTTGCTTTCTATCCGTGGACTATTTTATTTTTGGTCTGCAGTCTTTATTTTTCAGGAGAAAGACTTCCTAACCTCAACATTGTGAAGTGGCCAGAGTATGCCGTAGATGTCAGCATATAAGTTGACCTTTGAAGCCTCCAAAAATCGTTCCAAAGATGGGGTCAACTTATACGCCAAGTATAAGATGTGAACCGCCAATGTGGGTGGTCACCATTTTGAAATGTGAGGACAAACATAACATAAGCAATTCATAGTAAATTAATCTGGCATAGTTGATTGAGTAAATTAATTGTACAAAGATACCTTTAACCATAAAGAAAGCATTTTAAAACCCGTCAAATTCAATTTTTGCAGCATCCAATGCAAAGAGTTCATTGAGTTCATTGTGAGTTGCTTTGGCTGTAGTATCATTGTAAAGATTCCACTCTGGATCAGATGTGGCATTTTTGGTTTAAGAATCATCCCTCCACAACAAATGACCTTCCTCTCCATCCATTGAGTTGGAGATTCAACATTTTTTGAACAATCTGATGACAGTTTGTGCACTAATAACCTCCTACGTTTTGATGACAAAACCACACAAAATATCGAGTATGCATATTTCCACTGTTTGGCAAAGTTTTTTCTCCATCAAGTATCCACCTATTCCATTTGACAAAAACATGATCCTTGAATGGCTTGTTGAGGCACACATCCAAAAATTGAACTAAGGATGTTAGAGCCCCTGGAATGACTGCGATGTAGGTGTTATTTCTTCGCAGGTGCCTCTTCATCTCATTGGTTTTACGGGATCTGAACATGTACCACAGTAATAAGCTGCATTCTTTACATAGGTCACCGGAATGTCCATTCCACACATTATCGATCTATAACTTCACTCCGTCCCCAGCCATCCAACCATTGTCATTGACATGCACAGAAACTACTGCAGGGATCTTGATTTTCGGCATGGTTTTACATTTGAAGATTGCCATCGACTTTAATTTTGTTCTCTTGGCTATGCAGGCTAGTGCCATAGTGAATCTTGTCTCTGTGTGTTCTGTGGTTTTCACTAGAACAGTTTTTGAACCTTTCCACTCCAATGTTTGGTAGCTGGGCATATTGAAATTCATGGGCATTTCATTCAAGTTGTCACTGTGGTATAATGGGTCCTCATGTTTTTGCCACTGTCTGATGATGAATCGCTGGAAACTGGTCATTTTGGCATTGAGGTCCGTTGGTAGTCTCTGAGCGATCTTGGTCTTCTGCAACAACACTTGGCATTTTTGTTCCTTAAAGGGGCTACACCAACTAGCTGTTGTTCTGAAATCTGAAATCTGCACTCAGGGTTTGATTTGACCTACTTAAGTCTGTATATACGCATTACATTTCTGGTGACAATGTAACCATTTTGATGATTTTTGAGGGCCCGTTCAGATATATACTTCCCAAGATTAGGCCGATGATTGGTCCCTGTTCTTATGGCACATTTGGTCTTGGGCATCTTCTCCAGGATGGATTCTTTCTTTTCCCAGCCCCACACCAGTTTTTCACTAACACTAAATTCTCTCACTGCAGCACAGTTATTTGACGAATTAGCAAATGTTACGACTTTTAGTTTGAAATCAGCTTCAGACTTGATTCATTTTGTTAGAAGACTCATTTCTCTTTGTCATTCGCCAAGCGGGGTCTGCTCTGTGTGGGCGTGTCTTAAACTCCTGCATATCTTCACATCACCTGCTCGATCCCTTACACCCAATTATAAGGTAAGTTAAACATGCATTTGTGGAGCGAAAAATTGAGCTTGACGACTCACACGAGTATAGCTTGACATGGCTGAAAAGGGGGGTGGACTTATATGCCGAGTGTATGCAAAAACCCAATTTTTGGAGTCGTCTTGCGTGCCGGGTCGACTTATAAGCTGCGATCTATGGTAATCATTAGTCCATTGTGCAGTTTACCCTTTAAGGATACTGGCTTCATACACTCAAATGTATTTGTGTTTAAAGATGTGATACAAAATATCCGTGTACAAAGGTGCCCCATCCCTTTCAGTGAGTTGGCTGATTGGCAGCACTGTCTAATCAATTGGTTCATTTTGTGATTTATAATGGCGTTGCCTTACCCTACAAAGCACTTATATGAAGTTGTTCTCAGTTCGACCATTTGGAGTTGAAAAGTCTAAAACCTGCAGTGACTTTTTAGATAGTCTATTTAATAAAAAAAACTCTTCCATTAAAAAAGTACCTGGGGGAACCTTTAAAGTATGGAACAATTAGCTGTCTTTTATATCCTTAGTCTCTCTTTTAGTAAACCTTTTCCCATGGTCAAAAATAACTTTATAAGTGTAGGGAGTTGTAATTCAGATCACCAAAAACAAAACATGAGGATTCTGCCTCTGCAATCTTTACTGACTATTTTTAAAAAAAAACAATCACTTTATTGATCTGCTTGAACCCTGGACAATACTGAGACCACCATTTCAGAAGTGCTAACCCAGTGGTTGGTTAGGACAGCATCATATAACATTTCTTTGTTTTTGAAACAAAAACTTATTTTTAAAGTTAGAAGAAATGCTTAAGGGTCAGCATTCGAATTACACCTGTAATGTTGGAATTTGTAGCTGGGTGTTGCATCTTGGCTGATCTATGGCTGGTTTATGTATCACTGCATATTATAAGTACTTTTATGTTATTAAAGGGTGACCAGTGGCAAATGTAGGATTCTCTTGCTGTCAACTGATGTTAGAGACTAAAACTGCCTGATTTACCTTGTTCTAGCAAGACTGCCACCAGAACCAAATACTGTGGATACTGGAAATCTGAAGTAAAAACAGAAAATGCTGGAAATACTCAGCAGCACTGGCAGCATCAGTGGAGCGAGAAATAGAGTAAACAGAGTAAACAACGTTTTACCCGCCAGCCGCAATGGCGGGTTTTCACACCATATCGTCCCGAACCTACCACATTAGTTATGCATTCCTGGGAATCATGTCGTTTCCATGGCGGGCGGGCTCTCATTCGCCTGACACGCTATCACCTCGCCACTTCATCAAGCCAGGTGCCATATTTAAAGTCCAGATGTGCGCTCGCATCTCAATGCTTCCAGCCCACGACTACCGCAGGGAAGATGTCCACAAAAGGCAAAAAGACAGCAGCCCCCAGGTTTAGTTACATGTCACTGGAACACCTTTTGGACACTGTGGAGGCCCGTCTTGATATCCTCTACCCCCGCTCTGGCTGTAGGATGGGCAGTGGCATGACCAACTAGGCTGGGTAGGTGATGGCAGTGGTGGTCAGTGCCAATGCCGCACGGAAGAGGTTGGCCATCCAATGCAGATAGAGGATGAATGATCTCACTTGTGCAGCCAGAGTATGGCAACCATCTCAAAATTCTAAACTCACACACTCAAGCCCATCACACATTCACTGGCATCTCACTCACTGCCAGCTCAAGGGACATCACCACCCTTTCTCACACACATACCCTCGCATGTCCATTTGGCCTCATCTCTTCTGAAGACTGCCTCCTCAGACACCACCCTCTTGAGGCAACTTGCACATATCAACATGTGCCCCCCACACACACCCTGGGATACCCTCCTTCCCCAGTACAGCCCTCGTCCTGCAGCCTCTTCCCTTGCCTGAGGCCACTTCTCCCCCTTCGCCAAGCAAGTCCTAGCCCTGCATTGAAAAGCCATCCACATATGGCTGATCTGGTAGGTAGAGACCTACATATAAGCACCCTAAAAGTGACGTGGCTGTCTGTAAAGCCTGGCGCTGATGACTGTGAGCGCTGACTAAAGCAAGGTAGACAAACAAACCTTGAAGTCTCGAACAAAGTGCAGCCCGCCAGGTGACTTACGTGCTGTTGTGAAACACATCGGATTGTTTTCCGGATGATGTGGGCAGACGATTCCAGCGGGCTAGCCTAATAATAATATGCTGATGTATCACAATGAGGTCCCCGATGTCCAATGGCGGATGGCGGGCCGCGCGCACAATTGCGAAATGGTTTCACGCCATCGTGAAATCAATCGCGCCCCATTGTCTGTTCACGTCACTGAACACGCCCGGCGCTGGTGTGCCCTGGTGTGCCCTGGTGTGCCCTGGCCTTTGTCTCCAGAACAGAAAATTCCACCCCATAGTTCAGGCAACCTTCTATTAAAATTGTGATGGAAAATTCCTTGTAATCTTGTGAATTTGTCCATTAGTAAACAAAACATTACCCTGGAGTCAGTGGTCAGTGGTGAGGCAGTGCTGCTGTAGCTGATTGCAATGTTATTTTACTGGGACTCTCAGTTTGGAGCAGCAGTGGTCACCCTGACGGATTTTCACAGACACCAAACAGAAAACAAAAAGCAGTAAAATAAAGTTGCTTTTGAAATATTTTGCACAGAACCAATAAAAGATTATAACCTACACATGAGGCCAAGTTAGAAGCTAAAATGTTCTGTAAAACTTATTTTATCTAAATTAAATTATGTAAAAAAAAATTGTAATTTTAAAAAAATTACCAAATCATTTAACAGCACTTCACAAATATAAAATTATTTCTTCAGAGTCGGTTCTGTTGTTCATCAAGTTTTATCAATCATACCACTAATGAAATCTCAGTTACATATGATTGAACAAGGTGTAACTTTTGCTGGGGTTTCTAACAGTGATTTGGGACCAGGAAAGCTGACATTCTCACTGATTTCAATGATTGCTGACTCTGATGGAGGTCGACAGTGCAGCCTATATCAAAGCCCTGAGTGACAGATCACAATTTCACCTTCCAAGCCTGCAACCCCTAGCATCTAGAAGGGCAAGGGCAGCAGACACATGGGAACACCACCACCTATAGGTTCTCCTCCAAGCCACACACCATCCTGACTTGGAAATATATCGCCATTCCTTCACTGTCACTGCGTCAAAATCCTGGAACTCTTGCCCGATCAGTACTGTGGGTATACCTACACCACGTGGACTGCAGCGGTTCAAGGAGGCTGCCTTATCAAGTGCAATTAGAGATAGGCAATAAAAATGCTAAAAATTCTGATGAAGAGTCATACGGACTCAAAACGTTAACTCTGTCTTCCTCTCCATGATGCTGTCAGACCTGCTGAGCTTTTCCAGCTATTTTTGTTTTTATAATAAAAATGCTGGCCTAGTTACTGATGCCCACATTCCATGATAGAATTTTAAAAATCTGCTTTAATCTCCACAGGCTGAAGTTGCGGTCATTGTCAGAGGTAGTGATGGCAAACACAATTCACTGCCAATCTCCTGCCAGCAAAATCCTGGCCATTGTATATTTAAAACGGTTATTTGTTTCAGTTTGGACGCCCTCATTCATTATTGAAATTGTGCCAGATTTCCTGAAAGTCACATTCCCTTGAGTATCTCATTGCAGCCCTGAACTTCAGACCAGTTGAGAACTGTGAATCTGAATTTAAAACCTAATTGAGATGTTTTGTGTTCCTAACACTGATCCCTTCAGTTTTCTGAAGCACAACCATTCAACTTGCTAATGTGCAAAATTAAATTTTCTTTCCTAAAGTAACTTTACCAGCTGTCACTGTAATCCATTAAGGAAGAAATTGGTGTTGAGAAGCGTACAGCTTCCTTGATGCTGGAGCACTTGTGAAATGACAGCGTTTGCACTTTTTTTCTGGAGTGTAGAGACTATATTTGCAGGGGGAGGCTGTATTTATGTTCAATTTCACTAAATGGGCACAAGTACTCTCAGCTGGACACTTGCCTTCAAATGGTGAGTGCTCCATGTTGGTGAAATAGGTGGCCACGAGTCTCACTTCACAAAATGAATGCACAGTCAAGCACAATCATGGACCGCAATGTAGATGTCACTTCTGCAGTTGTGCCCCTCTCCCAGGTCAAAAGAAAGAAACAAATTGATGGCAAACTACACGATGGAAAACCAATGTTAATCTGAGATTCCAAAATGAGAGCCTGATTTTAATTCCACGTGCAGTGCACGAAGGCTGGGATGTGTGGACATTGCCCAGGACGGGCATCTGTGTGAAGCTCAGGTCATTTTAACAATGGCCATCGTTACCACATTGCAGGATGGGCTTCTCGGAGGAACAGGATTTCCTGCAGAAGGAGGCCACCAGCAAAGGAATAGTTCCCCGCCACTAACGTAAGTAGTGAGGTGGGGGTTTGGAAGTGATTGCCATTAGGGGAGGGAGGGGACAGGGAAGGCCTAATGTTTCTTTTTGAGGCCTGGAGGAGCACGCTATCTCTTCCTGGCCCACAAGGAAACGCTAAAAAAAAAATAACATTAGGACTAAGCTGGGCTCTTTCTGAAATGGCCAAGTTTCATTGGCAGGTCTGGCACTGTCTGCGAATTGTGCAATCCGAAGTAAAATTTCATGTCAGAGTCTGAATGATGTCATTGGACTCCAACTCTTGTATATTAGTGAAGTTCCCTGCCTGCCCACAATGGGTGGTCAACCCCCTGCTGAAAACCCGGTAGTTAAAATGGCGGCACAAGCGAGATTATTGGAAATGCAGTGGGAATCGCTCGACAGCCATTTTTACCACTTGCCCACTAGGAGGGGCAGGGTTCAAGTTGGCTCTTTGCATTTGATTTAGACAGCATGGAGTCTGATATCAAAAGCAAAAAGTTAATTCAGTGAGCTATTTCTAAGTGTCTTCAGCATGATTTATTATAATGTTGTACTGCAGCATTTACTGTCATGTTACTGAGATCTGATGATAAATCCTTGTTAGGTACATATTTGACAAAGTGCCTAACTTGGTCATATTTGACTTTCTTCCCTGTGTTTTCTCCTGGATACATGGTATGTGGTAACAATTGAATAGGAAGATGAAGACAATGGCGATTTTACTCCTTTTAGTTTGCTTTGGGCCACCCTAGTTCCTTCTAGATAACTAGTTATTTTATGCCCTTTGCACAATAATGTAATTCAGCAAATTAAAAAAAAGAACACTTGTGTGGTTTCAATTTATTGCTGGCTGAAAATGAGTAGACATTTGGAATAACTTGCTCAAGCACCAGGTCCCACTCCCTATCACTCCTGTCCTGTGCCAAATTTCACTGGCTCTCCATTGAATTGGCTTCAAAATCGTGGTCCTCATTTACAAGTCCTTCCATGAATTTGTAATCTCCCCTCCCCTCTTCTACCTTGGATTCTCGATCTGTAGCCTCTGCCAGCTCTTCTTTTTCTGATCTCCATTCTAGCTTCAATCGTGGAATCCCCACGCAGTCTTACACCTGTACATATATGTCGGGATATTCTTGTCTGAATGCATCCACCATATACCTCCTTCTCCTCCATCGAAAACCCTCCTTAAAATTTAATATGAAAGCAAAAAATTCTAGAGTGCTTAGCAGGTCAGGTAGAGTCTGCAGATGTTGAAGTGAGAAAGTGCTGAATGTACGCTAAAAACAGAGTCAAAGAAAGAAGCACTGTGTAGACTGTTGTCTTCAAAGGATTAAATAAGCTGTTGTGGAAGTGAGCATAGGCCTGACTTCCCGAGGCTGCTGATGAAATTCATTTTGGAGAATTTGACACTCAGGGTAATTTTTTGGTGTGTGTTTGCTGGAGTTTCGGAAGTTAAAGGGATTCTAAACTATACATTTTATATCTTTTATGTGCAAGTTGTAATGATATCCCTCAACATGTGTCAATTTAAGGTGCAGCACTATTGCCCTTCTTGCTTTTCCAGCACTTTCTCAGTTCCAGTTTCTTGAACCTGCAATGTTTTGCTTGTGTCTCCTTAAAACTTACCTCTTAGATATTGCCTCCTGTAAGCTTTCTCCCAGCACCATTCAACGGCTGAAGTGTTTTGGGGAATTTTGTTAGATTAAACAGGCTATAAAGGTGCAAGTTGTAACTGTTTAAATTGTACAGAGTTCATTGACATTCACATAATGTATGACATTAAATGTCACCGTGCTTTTAGAATACCTGGAATTGAACGGTGCCTTTGCCAACATCAATTACCATCCAGATGTTGAAGTGAGAAAGTGCTGAATGTACACTAAAAACAGTCAAAGAAAGAAGCATTGTGTAGGCTGTTATCTACAAAGGATTAAATAAGCTGTTGTGGAAGTGAGCGTAGGGCTGACTTCCCGAGGCTGCTGATGAAATTCATTTTGGAGAATTTGACACTCAGGGTAATCTTTTGGTGTGTGTTCGCTGGAGTTTCAAAAGTTAAATGGATTCTAAACTATATATTTTCTCTCTTTTATGTGCAATTTGTAATGATATCCCTCAAAATGTGACAACTTAAGGTGCAGCACTATTGCCTTCCTTGCTTTTGATCTGACCTGGTTTATTGAACATCGGAATTCAAAAATAAGGCCCAAATTTTCACAATTTGGACCATCAGCAACAGTGAGTGAGCTCGTATTGCCTCAGAAAACTCCACCAGATGTCCACACATCTGTTGCTGATGCTCTAAATACTGTGCCCCAAAGGCACTCTTGAGGCCCTACCTCATTGCTCACTGGAGCATTTTTTGTGACTTTCCTTCCTCCTCTGAGGGAGACTGTACACAGATTTCTCTGACTCAGGCATCTCCTGCACACTGGCGTGGTGTTCTTCACCACCTGCCACCAACTACATTCGTCCTGCATCGCTCTGATGTGCTAGTGTCCGTGTTGATGGCGTGTAGGCTAGTCAGATGTTATGCTGCCTCCTCAGGTATCTCTTCCTCCGCCTGATGCCTGTGGAATGAGCTGGCCTAGTTGGGGTGGTTGGGTGAGTGAGTGGTGTTGGGACCTGTGTGACACACAAAAAATATGCAATGAGATGTAGCCCTTCACATTGTGAGAGCCCACTGTAATACACGCCATTGCCTTCGCGCTGCCCTTGTCATGCAACCTGACCTTTGCATTCCCTCTCTTGCCAACTTTCCCCTTCTACTCAGTGAACTAACACACCAACCTTCACCATTACCACCATGTTCCAAATTGTCTCTACCATCACCTTTAGCATCTGCTATAGACGATTCTCCATCCCCGACAACTAGTCAGGCGGGCATTCTGGTTACCCCCACGGCTGTCTCCTCCCCCCGCCGAGTCCAGGCCATCCCCCAGCATTATAGGCCCTCTTGTCCTACAGATGCAACATAAAGAGTAATGTTAGCTTAGTGTATAGTGCTGCCAGGGACAAATCTCTTGAATGGGTCAGTGCATCATAGTGGTCCTTCACATCTCTACTGTGTGCACCTACAGTAGCAGCTTGGAGATACAAGCCTCTGTGCTATCAGAGAGGGATGTGCCAGGTCCCCCAGCATAGGTGCAGCATTCAGATGTGAACCATCACTTGGACCTCAGTGTGCTTGTGCTGAAGAATCTGTCTTGCTGGAGCACAGTGGGTCATGAAACCTCTTCCTACATTGAACTTACGATCGTCCATGGTCCCCTGCTGCATCCATGGCAAAGGCTACCTCCTGTCATGCCCTCTTGGTTGCTGTGGGTGTGTTCCAGCATCTACTTGGATATAATATTGAGCACCATCACTGGACCTCCGCCACCAAGATCTGAAGGTCCTGGTCACTGAAGCGCGGTGCAGCCCCTCCTTCCCCACTCTCCCTTCTGCGAGACATTCTGGCATGAGAAATGGAAAAAGAAAGGGCACATAAGGCTTCCCACTTCGAATAGTCTCACACAAACATCTCTACTTGCATACATGAACCATGTTCTCTATCCCATCGATACTTAGTGTTTTGGGGGAGGGGGGACAATGGGCCTGGACGAGTGCAGGGGAGCCTGGCTTTTGTTTCAGTCACTCATGGATGGCGTGCTGTGCTCCTTACGACTAACAACCCTGCTGGCCTGCTCCCTCTGAGTCACACTGTTGTGCCATAACAATGTGCAGCTGTGAAGATCCTGGTCAAGGCTCATCTATGTTGCATGGCTGTACCCTCAGAGATTGGTAGAGAGTGGGTAGGTGGAATGGCAAAGGATCGTGGCAATTGTGATGTGAATCAGTCATCCCCTGAGTCAATACAGAACTGCCATGCGCAGCTGATGCTGTCAAGATGCAGCCATCTCCACAGTTGTTTCTTATCAAGCTTTTTCAGCCTGAATTTGGTAGAGTGTGCTCCTTCATTACAATGCAAATAGTCAGCAGCACTTGTTTCTTATGGAAAGCCCATGATGGGCCATCTGTTCCAGTGTCAGCAACCAGTTGGACAACTATTACAATTATTAATCACCCGACTGTTCATTGACGTCTCCTCCAAGTAAAAACACCCAACTGTTGAGTGATGTCACCTCCATCCACTTCCTACCTCACAGCAGGAACTCCTTACCGGTTCACCCTTTAAACCCTGACTGCGTCACATAACCCACGCTGGGCCCACCTCCAGGTCACCACTACATCAGTGATTGGCAGGCCTGACTTGCCCCGTCCATCCCCAAGTACAAAAGTCCGAACATCTGGGGGAGATTCTCCCTCGTTGGGTTTGGGGATTCTGGAATTTTCCTGACTCTGTGCACCAACTCTTGAGCGAAAATTTGGCCCCATATGTGTGTCATCATTCCATGAATTTTAATGTGAATTAAATGGAATAATAATGAGGGGAACTGCTCTTGAGTCAATTAGCCCAGTAAACTGGAGCCGTGATGTGTGGCCTGATTGTGCAAAAATATTTTTTTTTCTGATCAAGATCTTTAAATGCAGATAAATTAAACTATGAAATAACATGCATGAGGACTGAGTATTGGTTAGCAATTTGGAGTGATTTCAGAAATATTGACTATATCTCACTATGGGCACACGCCCGACCCGAATGAGACTAACATGACGCGCAATGACGTCGGGCGAGCG
Organism: Cetorhinus maximus; assembly: GCF_964194155.1. Taxonomy (NCBI): domain Eukaryota; kingdom Metazoa; phylum Chordata; class Chondrichthyes; order Lamniformes; family Cetorhinidae; genus Cetorhinus; species Cetorhinus maximus. The sequence goes on along the minus strand of NC_135896.1, from coordinate 32,151,142 downwards.
TCCTGACATCAGCTCGCACTTGCACGATATTTCGGTCGGTGGGTGCGGGCGGGAGTTGGCAGCATGCCCGTCGGCAATTAAAAGGCTTATTAAGGCCATTAACAATTTAATTGAATTAAATTTTTTGCTGCCCGTCCAACCTTACGGTTGGCAGGCAGGCGAAAAGGCCAAGCGGCCTTTGCAATTTTTGTGAAACCGCATCCACGGGTGGGATGAGGTTTTTATCTGTCATTTAAAAAAAACCATTTTCACTCTAATTTCTAACATGTCCCAGAGTCACATGAGGGGACATGTTTTTTAACATCTTAAAATGCCTTACTTTTAACCTTTTATATCTTCCTCCCCCTGAGGCAGCTCTGTGCCTCAGGAAGCTTTTCTTGTGTGCACTTGTGTACATGTGCAAAGTTCCCCGCTCGCCTTCCTTACCCCACCGCACAGGCAGCGCTGAGCCTTAATTGGCCCGCCAACGTGAAATCGTGGTCCGGACCCGTCGCAAGCAGCGGTCAGCATCCCAATGGCTCCCACCCGCCCGCCCCAGCCTAGCCCGGCGATGTGGCCACAATCCTGGCCTGTATTCCCCATAGTGTTCAATGGTTTGGTTGATCTGTGCTTCATTACGTTAGGTGGTTCTCGATTTTAGGTAACTACTTGATTGCTTAAGCCTATAGGTGGAGCTAGAAAGACAGGGCAGAATTTAGCCCTTGGCTGGCGGGCGGGCCCCACCGGCTCAGCGGCGGGTGGGCAGCCAAACCTCGCCGCCGAAACGGGCCCGCTGCCAATGTGAGTATGCGGGCCAATTAAGGCCCGCCCAGCGGCCTGCCCGACAGGAAGCGCTATGCACTTCCTGTTCCGGGGGAGGGAGGGAATCCCCAACTGTCAAAGAGCACACTGCTCCCTGAGGCAAAGTCCTGTCTCAGGGAGTTTAGTGAAAGGTAAGTAAAGTCAAAAATTAGAGACATTTTAAAATTATTAACATGTCCCCCTCATGTGACAATGTCACACGAGATGGGACATGTTGATAACAAACTCATAAAATGTATTAAATTTTTACAAAACGGTAATGAAACTTCATCCCGCCAGTGGATGAAGATTCATTAACAATCTACAGGCCGCTGGGGCTCCTGGCCTGCCCGCCAGCCTTAAGCTTGGCCGGGCAGGGCATTTAACTATCTTAATGAGCCTGTCAATGGCCTTAATTCCCGACGTCATCCCGCATCATTTTCCCCTCGGCGAGCGGGCCCCACCCCCAAATCGCCGAGGGGAAAATCTTGGCCACAATTTCTGGCCTTAGGAAAAACAGACAACTTGAAATTTATTTATTTGAACTTGAATTATTTAACTCAAAACACGGTGTTTGGTTGATAGGGGAAAAGATGTGGTGTTCAACAGTTTGATTGATTATGTTAGTTGGTTCTCTGATTTATGTAACTGTACTTGGGCCAGAATTTTCGGGTTGGCGAGCGGAGGCTGGGCCCGCTTGTCGACGTGTAAAATGACGCACAGTGATGTCGGGCGTGCGTCATGACATCACCGCGCGTCATTCAGATTTTCAGTTCAGCAGGTGCGCACCCGAGTCGGCTGCACGCCCACCGAACTGTCAAAGGCCTATTAAGGCCATTTAAATATCAATTAAAACAATAAACTGAGCTGCCCGTCCAACCTTAAGGTTGGCGGGCTGACGAAGAGCCCAGGCGGCCTTCGCATTTTTCATGGAACCTCATCCACGGGCAGGATGAGGTTTCATGAAAGTATTTAAAGCTTTATAAAAATTTTTAATAACATTCATTGACATTTCCCAGCTCACGTGACGCTTTCACTTTTGCATGTGCGAAAGAGCGCTTTCCCCAAATCAGGCAACCCCCCCCCACTCTGCCTGCACAGGCAGTGCTCAGCACTTCCGGGTGTGCATCACGATGGGCGGGCCTTAATTGGCCTGCACACGTAAAATGGCAGCACCCAGCCGATCGTGGGCGGCAATCAGCTGCGCGTGAGCCTGTGCCCACTCCTGCCCAATCCCCCAACGAGGAGAGATTTCTCCCCTTTTTTTCTTAAGCCTGTGGATAGAGCTAGAGAGCTAACTGAAAAGAGAAGCTTCCAGACAAAAGACCTGGTTCTGGCTGATACCATGTATTTTTTTATTCATTCACAGGATGTGGGCGAAGTGTATGAAAAATCCTGTGAGGTCTGAGCTATTTTAAAGTACTATAAATAAACCTGTTGTAGATTTGGAACTGGTGTCATCTCTGCATTGCTCCGAGATAAATCAGGCAAATGGATATGCAGCAAACTGGTGAATGCATAATATATCCCTTAAAAGAGCTTCCATGGTTCTGCCACATTGGACTTTGATTGTTTAACACTGCTGCCAATACAAAATGACCAAACATCTCATCATAGAATGGATCATTTATTTAAATACCATGGCTGTTCCAATAGACACAAGAATTTTAATTTTTAAAGTGTATCTTTTTTAAATTAATTTTTATGGGGATGTGGGCCTCACTGTCCAGGCCAGTATTCATTGCCCATCTCTAATAACACTTGAACAGAATGGCTTGCTAGGCCATTTCAGAGTCAGCCATGTTGCTGTGGGTTTGGAGTCACATGTATGCCAGACCAGGTAACGACTGATTTCTTTCCCTAAAGGACATTAATTGTAGTAATTATGGTTTTAGTTAGTGTGTAATGTACCTTTAAGAATAATACTTGTTAGGAAAGATCACATGATCTGTAGTAACCAATAGCAGAGTAGCATGGGCTACCTCAGCAGCTGGTGTTAAAAGAAAGGGCAGAATCTTCTGGCTGGCATGCGGGTGGCGGAGTCCACACACCAGCACTTAAAATGTCGCACGAGTGTCCCGATGTCAGCGCGTGGCATCGCGATATTTCGGTTGGCGGGCATGCTATGCAGCAGGACGCGCGCCGGCCATTAATTAAAGGTCTTGTTAAGGCCATTAACTCTCCAATCGACCAGGATTTTGAGGGGCCCGTGTGAACTTCGGGTCGGCGCACGGGCCCAATGGGCAGGCGGATAAGTGATTTTTTTACTAACCTCATCCAGTGGTGGGATAAGGTTTGATATCGGAATTTAAAAATTGTTATAAAGTTTTTGTGTATTTCATTAACACGTCCCATCTCATGTGACATTTTCACATGAGGGGGACATGGTAATGATTTTTTCATTTTTCTGTTTTTAAAGTTTCGCTGGTTTTCAGCGATCTCCCTGAGGCAGCATTTTGCCTCAGGGAGATGTGCGCTCTTTCGTGCGCTCTTTCGTGCGCATACGCGAAAGCGTGCACTCTGGCAGTTGGGGAATTCCATCCCCCCCCCAGCCTGCACAGGAAGCACATAGCACTTCCCGTTGGGCGTCATGCTGGGTGGGCCTGCCCGCCCATCAAGGGCAAAACTTTGCCCAAAGTTGGAGTTGAAAGCACACCTGTAGTAGTTCCTGAATATATTGTAAATAGACTTAATGTTTCCATTCAAAAAGTGCCTGCAGATCAACTCTATCACTAACAGGTCAACTCAGCCACCCTACAACAAACTGGCAACGAGGATAAAACAGGATTGAACAGAAGAAATCAAGTTAAAAGGAAATCGGCAATGTACCTCGCCCAGTGATTGTAAATAATGAGTTCCGTAAGAATTGAAGTAGTTATCCTATCTAAAAATACCACAATTTGGGAGAATTGTTCCTTTTGAACCAGCCACAGACGATTGGTTTCAATACATAGAATGCTTCACGTTCTTTTTTCAAGCGAACGAGCTTACTGGGAAGACAGGAGGCGAGTGATCCCCTTGAGTACTTGTGGGAGAAAAACCTACGGTTTGGTTCAAAGTTGGATGGCACCCAGTGCTCCAGATTCGAAGGATTCCAATGAATTGGTGGACCTCGTGAAGGGTCACTTTCACCCAAACCCTCAGTCACGATGCAGAGGTTCAGGTTTAATTCACAAAATAGAGCTCCGGGTGAGACAATTGCATGCTATATGGCAAATTTGAAGCAGCTAACGGTATATTTTGAGCTCACTATGACTCTGAACAACATGCTCAGAGATCGTTTAGTGTGTGGTCTGAAAGGGGACACTATTCAGAAAAGATTATTGTCTGAGGTGAATCTGGATTGCAAGAAGGTGCTAGAGATAGTGCTGGCCATGGAAAGCACAGCTGGAGATTTACAAGCTATCGCCTTGAGTGGTTCCCTCTCCACTGCAAGGGGCCTTACCGCCTTTGATCCTCATCAGTTTTTAATTTCTTGAATGCCTCCGAGGGCGCTTTCATCTTGAAATGTCTTCAATCTCCCTGACTTGCCTCAGCTGCACCCACCTCTCCTGGTGGGGCTGTTGAGGTTCCAAAGCAGCCAGCCCTCCGATTGGGCCAGCAGCATCAAAAGCCAGCCCACCATCCGTAATAAGAAGCAGCCTCTGGAAAGATTCTGTCAGCAGGGGTGCTTCCAGCAGGTGTGGGCTTGAGATTCTTATTTGGCCCAACTTTGGAATCTCAAATTCTGTGGGAAAATCCAGCCCAATAAGTCTAATCTTTTTGGTCCACACCAGCTCAAATGCTGGTTTTCCTGCTTACCCGGCAAGTTTAAACATCTTGAGTTCAATTCTACATGAGTATTTTATTATCATAACCAGCGTTTGTAAAGGCTTCCTGTTTTGCTGTCCCATTTTTGACCATGTTGTATTATGGGTTCTTTAGATGTCTCATTGATGAGACCTTGAGACTTGTATATTTAAACATGAACCCTTTATTGTTAACCCTTGACTATTTAATTTTTCCAAAGTATGGTCATGCATGATGCTGTTACCTCCATATAGGGCACTACCAGAATGTTGTCTCTCAGCTGTTCTCTGAGTCTATTACCATGTGGCTCTATACATCATTCCATGGGTGACGCTTTTCTCCAGTCCCACATTAATCCTTGCTCTGCTGAACACTGGCATGCAGGCGCATACAACATCATACAACAGACTGGACCAACAGCCACTATTGTCGCATTTAGTTTATTGGTCTTCTACAAACATTTGGTTCACAAGCTTCATATATCAAACTTGGCTTTCCTTTAAGACAATCCTGTTTTAACAGAAAGGTCTGCTCAGACATGGAGCTTACGTTTTAGAATTATTCAAACCACTGCATTTCTAAAACTATTTGAGTTACGGCACCTTTAAAATTTACTCAGATAACTGCATTGTCAAAGACCTATCCTTACAATACTGCAGTAAATCAATCAATAAAATATTTATTAGTAAAAGAATACATGATAATCTCATCTAACATTTTATGGAAATGCAACTGTTATCACATCACATTCATTTCACACGATCCATATCAGGGAACATCTGTATTCTCAGCTCTGCATTCCCAGGAATCTATCAACAGTTCAGTTTAGATTTGACATATCAGCTTACACTTTGTCTGACAATTCACAAAGTACAATACATCCTTACACACACACTGGGCAGGATTTTCGGGTTGTCGGGCAGGCACAGTGGGTGGGCCCCCGATCGTGATTTAATGCTGGCAGGTCAATTAACGGTCAGCCAGCGTGAAACGCGCGCTGAAAATCTCAGCACTGCCGGGGTGGGGATGGGAGGAGGGCAAGTGCTGACATCGATGTGGGTGCAACAAAAGCTCCCTGAAGGTAGAGAGTTGCCTCAAGGAGCTGAAGAATTTTAAATCCAAAAATAAAGATCGTAAAGTTCCGAGTCAAAACATCCTCCCCCACTCACCTGAACATATAGATAATGGGCAGAATATCACGCTCGGTATGCGGGCGCGCACCCAACATGCCCAAGCATAAAATGAGGCAGGATGGCCTCTGGCGTGCATCCCGACTTCATCGCACAGTCTTGCAATATTTCTGCACCCGCCAATAATTAAAAGGCCTATTAAGGCCGTTAGCAATCTAATTAAATTCAAATTTATGCTGCAAAATCCAACCTTATGGTTGGCGGGCAGGCGAAAAGGCCAAGCAGCCTTTACGAGCGGGATGAGGTTTCCTAAAGCAAATAAACATTAAATAAAAACTTTATTTTTTGAATTCAAAACATGTCCCAGCTCATGTGACAGAGTCACATGAGGGGACATGTTTTATTAAATTTTATTCTCTACGTTTTTTTTTTCACACAGCGCCTCAATCTCCCTAAGGCAGCTCTGCCCTCTTTCTCGCACATGCGTGAAATGTGCGCCAGGCCTGGCTCTCCCTCCTCCCTCCCCGCCCACACAGGTAGCGCTGAGCACTGCCGCTCGCGACGTATGCAGGGTGGGCCTTAATTGGCCCACCCGCATGAAATCACGGTGCCGAGCCGATCGCAGGCGGCGGCCAGCTTCCCGCCCGCCCCCACCAGCCCCTGCTCGCCCCCGCCAAGGGCAAACCCCTGCCCAATGAAAATTCTGCCTCAACACATTTTTAAATTAATATCAGAAATCTCATCCCGCTCATGGATGAGGTTTCCTCAAAAATGCAAAGGCCGTCTGGCCGATTCGCCCGCCCGCCAATCATAATGTTGAATGGACAGCAATAATCCATGTTAACTGAAACTTTAATGACCTTAACAGGCCTCTTATCTGTCGTTGGACACGCTGCCGACTCTCGCTCATGCCTGCCGATTGAAATATCTCGTGAGTAGTGCGCAATCACGTCGGGACGCTCGCCCAATGTCATTGCACGTTACCTTACGCCCGATTGGATCGGGTGCATTCTCACCAACAGGGCATTAAATTCCGCCCATTATTGTTAAAAACTTGTTATTAAAAAGTAAAATGATAACTAATTTCAACCCCTTACAGATTGGTGACTCTTCCAGAGAGCTGACACATGGGCCAAATGGTTGTCTTCTGTTTTGCGTGATCTTATGATAATAACAGAATTCAAGTTACAGCTTGGAGAGATGACAATGCCAATCTTTCACCTTCATGGCCATTAATGATAGAATGCTATCTTATCACAAAGTATTATTGCTGCCAATTCAGACAGTTTTGCTCCTGAAAGGTTTAGCTAAGTGTAGGGACACTCAAATGCCAAAGAATGAAACAAAAAGTGTCTGACCAGGGTACTAGGCTCCCGGTCTCATCAGTTTCTCATTGTACATTTTTCCTATTGATCTCCGAAGGTTTCTGTGCTGCAGTTCTACAATGAACAGGAGACACTGATAATTCCAAAAGCAGACTTAGCCCATAACATAAACTAACTACACAGCGTCCATATTGATTCTAGCCAAGCAAATGCATATCCATCAAACTACCTGAATTCTGATAAGAACTGGGACCAGAAATCTGCTCACTTTTGTACAGATTGCATTGCAAAGGCATGATGCCTGTTCGAACTCTGTAACAGTCTCCAATTCTGGGAAGTTTTGCAATGTGGGCAGTTTTCCAAAAATGCACCATCACTGAAGATGCAATGATGATGATATTTGCTACACTGGCAGGTCTTGAAGATGATTGATAATATCTCAGTGGAGAGTGTGCCCTTTCCATGCAGTGCGAAGCCATAGTCAATTCATGAGCTCCTGCATACATTGGTTTTCTCAACAATAAATCACAATGCTTAAACAAGTGAATGAAGATTATGCCATTTTTTTTCCTGAGTGGCAGTGGTGTGCAATTGATTGCTGCTCTTTATTATTCAGGCTTTGCTCTTGCATTCTCGCGTTCTGTCCGTCTCATTTTTTTTAGATTATAGATTGGTTTCTAGAAATAGATACAGAGGATTTAACCTGAGGACAGCTGCTGGAGAACATCCAGCTCTTATAAAAGCTCTTATAAAGAGCTCTTATAAAACTAAGAGGAGTTTTATATATTTTATCTTAATCAGGAAAGCCTTGTATTTTTCAATGATATTTGTAAAAGAATAAATAAATGAAAAAAAATGCTGTTCTTTTATACATTTGTAGCCATGCTCCAATCCATCATTTCTTTGTGTTCTGTAAACAATGTTTTTCTACAACACTGTATAAATGTGATTTTTTTTTGTGCCATCTATGTTTTGACAATATGATTCATATCATTGCTGGCAGGGGTGGCATATGTTTGCCCATCCCTAGCTGCCCTGAGATCCATCTGGTGGTGGCGAACTTTCTTTAACTGCTACAGTAGTAGCTTGATACAACTCAGTGGCTTACAAGGCCTCTTCAGAGGACAGTTAATGTGGGATTGAAGGTACAGATACACCAGACTAGGTAAGAATGGCAGATTTCCTTCCATAAAGGACATTTGTGAACCAGTTGGATTGTTATGATAATATAGCTTGTACTGTAATATGGTCACTTGCTTTCATCACCAATTTTTTAAAACTGAATTCAAATTCTCAAACAGCCACGATGGGAATTAAACACTAAGATAAAAGCAAAATACTGCGGATGCTGGAAATCTAAAACAAAAACCAAGATACCTGGAAAAACTCAGCAGATCTGACAGCATCTGCGGAGAGGAATACAGTAGAAGTTTCAAGTCCGTATGACCCTTCATCAGAACTAAGGAAATTCTCTTAGTTCTGATAAAGGGTCGTTGGGAATTAAACATGTGTTTTCAGGATTACCAGTCTGGTAACGTAAATACTACACTACCGTATCTCATTCTTGGATGGTGAATAAGACCAGCAAAAAAGATTCATTAAAAATCTTGACCTTTCATCTTCTAGGCAACATTGACCAACCATCTTCTATGTTTTATTTTTCTGAAATCAGCTACTTGGAGTCAGAATGTATACATTTTAGAAGCAATGCCTGTTACTACCCCTTCATCACTCCCCTCCTGGGTCAATGGATAAGATTCTTACAACCTTTAAGATCATATGAAACAGGAACAGGATCATAGACCATTCTGCTCCTCAAACCTGCTCTGCCATTCAATAAGATCATGGCTGATCTGAATGTGGCCCTTATCTCCACTTTCCTGCCTGCCCCCATAAATCTTGATTCCCTTGTAGATCAAGAATCTCTCTAACTCAGCTTTGAAAATATTCAATGACCCAGCTTCCACTCTGAGGAAGAGAATTCCAAAGACTAATGGACCCTCTGAGAGAGAAATTCCTCCCCATATTGGGCTTAAATGTGAGAGCCCTTATTTTGAAACTGTGCCCCCTCGTTCTAGATTCCTCCACAAGGGAAACATCCTCTCAGCATCTACCCTGTCAAGCCCCCTCAGAATCTTATGTCTCAATAAGATCATCTCTCATTCTTCTAAATTGCCCTGACCAGTTGTAGCAAGACTTCCCTACTGGTGGAATTTGAATTCAAGTGATAATCGGGAATTGAAAAGCTAGTCTCAGTAACGGTTACCATGAAATCATTGCCAGTTGTAGTAAAAGCCCACCTGGTTCAATAATGTTCTTTAGCTCTTAACTGCCCTCTGAAATGTTGTGGCAAGCCACTCAGTTCATGGGCAATTAGGGCTGGGCAACAAATGCCGGCCTTGTCAGCGATGCCCACATCCCATGAAAGAATAAATTAAAAAAATACTCCATTCCCCCTTGCAGTAAAGACCGACACTCCATTTGCCTTCCCAATTTCTTGCTGTACTAGCATGCTAACTTCTTGTGATTCAGGTACAAGGGTGTCCAGATCCCTTTGTACCAGAGCATTCTGCAGTCCGTCTCCATTTAAATAATAGTCTGCTTTTCTATTCTTTCTGCCAGAGTGTGCAACCTCACATTTTCACATTTTATACTCCAGGGGCAAAACTTTATAGTGCTCTGTCAGCAGGTTTGCCAATGGGGTGGATAAGGGGCTGGTCAGCGACCACAAAATTCCACAGGTCGCATTCCTGCTACCTTCCCACCCACCCGCGACCTATCCACAATTTTACCGGGGTGGGGGAATGGGGGGTGGTGGGTGGGAAGGTAGCAGGAATACGACCCCGCATCTACCTGGTCCAGGGGTATGCATTCGGACAGGTGAGGCTGCTTGTAGTCTGGCAGTGGACACCACTCAAGGTTGCCACTGTTGGGACTACAAAACTGCCAGCCAATCAGATTGGCTGTCAGGTCTCTTAGGTAGGAATTCTTCCCTCGCGAGGAACGGAAATCTTGCCTCTAGCCAATTAATGTTCCTCGGAATATTATATGGCGGCGGGACTATCGTGATCGGTGGGGACTCATTCCCCTATGACTCTTCGGGTCTTGGGGCAGGAATCCCTGCCATCCGAAAAATCCTGCACCACCTCACCAACTCTGTGACCTGTGGAACAAAAGCGGGTCTGACTAACTAATGCCACCCTTCATGTGGATGGGATTAGTCAAGGCTGAATCGTGATAGTTCTGTGCTTAAACAGAAGAACCATGTCAGATAATTAACCTTCTGCAATCAGTGTTATTGGCAATTTTCCAGATTTTATTTTTAACGAAAAGAACCAGGAGAAAATCACATGCGTGGGATGGGGGTGCTGGGGGGATTGGGTGGAGGAAGGCGGTGAGGTCATGGAATTAGATCCCCAAACATTGAGAAAGAAAAGCAGTAAACAAAATCAGCTTATTTTGAACATCATTAAAACTCAAGAAAACTAGCGAGAGACAGACCAGGCACAGTTAAGCTAAATGACAGCCAGCAATTAGCTGAACAGTTCATAGGCGCCACTTTTGTAGGCCTCAGTAAGAGTTGCAAAATTAGTGTAATACAAGTTCCCGTAATCACAAAATACCATACAAACTATTGTGGCAGCAACATTTGTAACTAGATAGTGCACTGCGTAATGGTGACTGCTGAAATGTATGTTTAAATAGTGTGTCACCACCAGTGTCATGAAGTTGACATTTTTAAAATTCTGACAAATATAGCCAATGCAGTTTGTGTGAGGAGTAGGATAGGGTGATCATTGTATACAGTCTATCCATTTTGTGAATAAAATAGCTCTAGTCATTATTGGGGCTTCTGAGTTAAATTTCATTTTGTACATTTTTCATTGTGTCTTAGAGTCTATTATTATTGAGAAGCTTTTAACGAACATATGTCTTGATACACAGTCTCATTTGGGGATGCAGTGGCAATAGTGGCAATGTCACTGGATTGGGAATGCAGAGGCCCAGGTTAATGCTCTGAACATGGGTTCAAATCCCACCATGGAATTTAAATTCAAGTAATAATTAATAATCTGGGTACAATGACTAATGCCATTGTCAGTGCCCATAGACTTTGCACTATCCAGTGGAAGGAAACCCTTGGCCTGGCCTACATGTCACTCCAGGCCCACAGCAATGTAGCTGACTCTTAAATACCTAACATGCCATGCAGTTGTATCAAACCGCTAGCAAGCCTAAAAGAAATGAAACTGGCATCAACCGAGGCACCAGAAACAATCAATGACAAACCAATCCCTGATCAAATCTGCAAAGTCCTTCTTACTAACATTTGTGGGGGGCTTGTGCCAAAATTTGGAGAGTTTTCCCACATAGTCAAGCAACAGCCTGACATAGTCACACTCACGGAATTATGCCTTACAGGCAATGTACCAGACATCACCATCCCTTGGCATGTCCTGTCCCAATGGCAGGACAGACCCATCAGAGGTACACAGGCAGGGGGGAGTTACCCTGGGTGCCTTCAGGACCCCATGCAGTCTTATGGCATTGGGTCAAACATGGACAAGGAAACCTCTTGCTGATTACCACCTACTGCACCTCCCCACCCCCTCAGCTGATGAATAAGTGCTCCTCCATGTTGAACACCATTTGGAAGAAGCACTGAGGGTGATCAAGGGCACAAATATATTCTGGGTGGGGAACTTCAATGTTCATCACCAAGAGTGGCTCAATAGCATCACTACTGATCAAGCTGGCCGAGCCCTAAATGACATAGCTGCTAGACTGAGTCTGCGGTAGGTGGTGAGGGAACCAACAAGAGGGAAAAACCTACTTGACCTCATCCTCACCAATCTACCTGTCGCAGATGCATCTGTCCATGACAGCATTGGCAGGAATGACCACCGGGTAGTCCTTGTGGAGATGAAGTCCCGCCTTCACATTGAGGATACTACCACTGTGCTAAATGGGATAGATTTTGAACAGATTTAGCAACTCAAAACTGGGTAGCCATGAAACACTGTGGGCCATCAGCGGCAGCAAGTGTATTCAACCACAATCTATAATCTCATGACCCAGCACATCCCCCAGTCTACCATTACCACCAAGCTGGGAGGGTCAATCCTGGTTCAATGGACAGTGCAGGAAGGCATGCCAGGAGCATCACCAGGCACAACTAAAAATGAGGTGTCAACCTGGTGAAGATACATCACAGGACTACTTGCATGCCAAACAGCAGAACCAGCATGCAATAGACAGGGCTAAGCAATCCCACAACCAATAGATCAGATCTAAGCTCTCCAGTCCTGCCATATCCAGTCGTGCATTGTGTGGACAATTAAACAACTCACTGGAGGAGGAGGCTCCACAAATATCCCCATCCTCAATTATGGGGGAGCCCAGCACATCAGTGCAAAAGATAAGGATGAAGCATTTGCAGCCACCTTCATCCAGTGCCAAGTGGATGATTCATCTCGGCCACCTTCTGAGGTTCCCAGCATCACAGATAACAGTCTTCAGCCAATTCGATTCACTCCACATGATATCAGGAAACGGCTGAAGGCACTGGATAGTGCAAAGTCTATGGGCACTGGACAATATTGCGGTAATAGTATGGAAGACTTGTGCTCCAAGTCTTGCCATGCCCTAGCCAAGCTGTTCCAGTGCAGCTATAACCCAACACTACACAGTATCGGGGAAAATTGCCCAGTATGTCCTGCCCACAAAAAGCAGGACAAATCAAACCTAGCCAATTATCGCCCCATCATTCTTGATCATCGCAAAGTGATAGAATATGTCATCAACAATGCTATCAAACAGCACTACTCAGCAATAACCTGCTCACTGACACTCAGTTTGGGTTCTGCAAGGGCCATTTAGCTCCTGATATTACAGCCTTACTCCAAACATGGACAAAAGATCTGAACCAGAGGTGAGGCAAGAGTGACTGCCCTGACATCAAGGCAGCATTTGACTGAGTGTGGCATCAAGGAGCCCTAGCAAAACTGTGGTCAATGGGAATCAGGGGGAAAACTCTCAAATGTTTGGATTCATACCTAGCACAAAGGAAGATGGTTGTGGTAGTTGGAGCTCAATCATCTCAGCCTCAGGACATCACTGCAGGAGTTCCTCAGAGCAGTGTCCTCGGCCCAACCACATTCAGCTGTTTCATCAATGACCTTCCTTCCGCTATAATGTCCAAAGTGGCAATGTTCAATAATGATTGAACAAATTTCAGCATCATTCATAATTCCTCATAAAATGAAGCAGTCCATGTCCATTTGCAGCAAGACCTGGACAATGTTCGAGCTTGAGCTGATAAGTGGCAAATAACATCCATGCCACACAAGTACCAGGAAAGGTGGTGGCATAGTGGTATTGTCACTAGAATTAATATTCCAGAGACCCAGTGTAATGCCCTGAGGACCAGGTTCGAATCCCACCATGGCAGATGGTGAAATATGAATTCATTAAGAAAATCTGTGATTAGAAGTCTGGTGATCACCATGAAACCAATTCTGATTGTCTGGTTCACTAATCCCCTCTAGGGAAGGAAACCTGCTGTCCTTACCTGGTCTGGCCTACATGTGACTCCAGACCCACAGCAATGTGGTTGACTCTTAAATGCCCTCTGAACAAGGGCAATTCGGGATGGGCGATAAATGCTGGCCTGTGTGAGCGATGCCCACATCCCATGAACAAATAATTTAAAAAAAGCAATGACCATGTCCAGCAAGAGAGAATCTAACCATTTCTCCTTGAAATCCAATGGCATTACCATCACTGAATTCCCCCATATCAACATCCTGGGGTTACCATTGACCAGCGACTGAACTGGACCAGCCATATAAATGCTGTACCTACTACAGCAGGTCAGAGACTAGGAACTCTGAGGCAAGTAACTCACCTCCTGACTCCACAAAGCCTGTCCACCATCTACAAGTCATGAATGTGATGAGTGTGGCTCCGACAACACTCAAAAAGCTTGACACCATCGAGAACAAAGCAGCCGGCTTGATTGGCACCCCATCTACTGCCTTCAACATGCAATCCCTCCATCACTTATTCACAGTGGCACCATCTAAAAGATGCACTGCAGCAACTCAACAAGACTCCTTTGACATCATCTTCCAAACCCGTGACCTCTATCACCTAGAAGGACAAGGGTAGCAGATGCTTAAGAACACCACAACCTGGTGTTCCCTTCTAAGCCACACGCCATCCTGACATAGAACTATATTGCCATTCCTTCACTGTTGCTGGGTCAAAATCCTGGAATTCCCTCCCTAATAGCATTGTAGGCATATCTACACCACATGGACTGCATTGGCTCACCACCACCTTCTCAAGGGCAATTAGGGATGGGAAATAAATGTTGGCCTTGCCACTGACGCCTACAGTCCATGAGTGAATAATAAAAAAAATCTCTTTTTGTGTCATTTTCATTATAAACCATAAACGCCCTAATGTCCTTAATGAACCTCTTAAATGTTGATCAGTTGTAGATTTCTATAATTATTATAGACATGTCTATAAAATTTTGAATACAGCCCTATTTTCCTTTTGGTGCACAGGGCAAGTAGTACTCTTGCCTTAGAGACAGGAGGATCTGGGTTCAATTACCACTCTGGAGACATAAGCACAAAATAAAAGCTGATGATGCAATACAGTACTGAGGGAGCACTGCATTGTTGCATGTTAATGCCTTGTCAAACCAACTGTTGAGGTTTGTTCATTACATTGTTAAGGTTAAGAGGAACAGGTGATGGGTATTAATTGAGCACCTATAAATAGGGGATAGCTGGGACACTGGATGTGTGGGAGGAGAGCTGTGAGACTGTGCATGTCAATAAACTGAATCAATAAAGAAAAGCTCTGCGTATTGGTTTCTGCTTCACCAATCAGCTTGGACCCTATTAGCATTACACAGGCCACTTTTTGGATGAGGTGTTGAACTGAAACCCTGCTTGGCCCCTCAAGTATGTGTATAAGATCCTATGTCACATTTCAGAAGAATAAGAGGGACATTCTCTCCAGTGTCCTGGCTAAGTCTTTATAAAACAGATAAACTAGTCATTACCTCACTGCTCTTTTATGGGATTTTGCTGTGCATCAGTTGAATACTGCAATTCCTACATTAGCA
This sequence comes from Cetorhinus maximus, assembly GCF_964194155.1. Lineage (NCBI taxonomy): Eukaryota > Metazoa > Chordata > Chondrichthyes > Lamniformes > Cetorhinidae > Cetorhinus > Cetorhinus maximus. The sequence goes on along the minus strand of NC_135896.1, from coordinate 32,135,975 downwards.
GCAGAGATTTCAATAGTACTTAATTTAAGATGTTGTGAGGTCTTGAAAGGTATTATATAAATGCAAGTCTTTCTTTCTCTTTCTCAGTCACATCATTAGACACATTGCATGCACATTATCAACCATAACAGAAAGAGAGAATATTTTACGACTTCCAAATGACCCAAACACCTTACAGCCAATGAAGTACTTTGGAATTGTTGTCACTGTTATAATGTAGGAAACAACCAGAATTCACACTTTTACAGTGCTTTTAATGTGGTAAAACATTGCATCGTACCTCTCTACTACTCTCCCCTCCTTTTCTCTTTGATCAAGGTTAATGTCCTTTTATTTGGCTTGGTATCAATTTTGGTCTGATTATGTTCCTGTGAAATGCTATATAAATGCATGCTGTTGTTGTTTTATTTTTATATAAAATTCTTTTAATTTTTCTATAAAATTATTTTAATTTTTCTCCCTTTCTTTTTATTCTTTGTTCATTTTTCTTTTAACTGCATTTCTGCCTAGGCTTTCTTATCTCTCTGTGCTTCATTTACTTCAATTTGTTTTTCTTTACTCTGTTTTTTCTCCCTTATTTCTTGTAAACTAATAGTCAGCATAAGCATGCAATCAAATGTAAACAGGTTTAAAACAGTGTCTACTGTAAAGAAACATATACATACTTGATCCTAGGTTTTAAAGATAGAGATACCTGAAGTGCAAAATGTTTTGTTAAATCTGTACCAGTTATTGGTTTGGCCACTATTGAAATATTAGCTCCAATTTCAATCTAGCTTGCTGCTGTTATTGCAGCATACTTCTCCTCGATTTATCATTTTCTGGGGTAGGGAAGAGCAATTTCTCCAGTTATCCTCACATTGTCATGATTCCCATTGATACCTATAACTTTTTTTTAAAAAGAGATTTGAACTTTCTGTTAATAGCTAAAAGAATGACACAACAATATTTCATGTTTTAAAACTTTTGTTATAACAAATGACTAAAAGCACTGAGGACTAAACACTACTCTCTTTTTGTAGGCAATGTATACTTTAAACTACAGAGAAGAATATTTCCCTTTTATACTTAGCACACATCAAACTCTCCATGAGATTACAGTCCTTATAGCAAACAGTCCACAATTGCTTCCATCTTCCAATACTTCCTGTATCCCCACTTTGCCGAGTTGCAGCTTTGAGTGACCAACTCCAGACACTTCCCTTAGTTTTTGGCACGCTTCTTAAACCCACTGCCAGCAATGAAACCTATTCTAATGATCCCTCTCCCCCTTGGCCATGCCAGGTCAAATCTCCCAGAATCCGTAGAAGGCTACAGAATGCGTTTCTTCAACTAGAGACCATCTCCCTCCTATATATAGCTTTGGTAGCTCAAAAAATCAAGCAGCTGTTTCCCTTTGTTGACCACACAGAACCTCTGCTGTCTGTGATATTCATTGATTTGCAGGAAAGCCTGTAACCTGATCTCAAAAATGTCTTCCCCTGCCCTCTTCCTCAGGGCTACGTAAAACACATTAGCCTTGGATCTAGGTAGAAATGTTAATTAGCTATCCTTGATCCCATCTCCTTTTCATCTTCGAAGTAAATAGATAGTTTACAGCAGAACCGTTTACAACCCAATGCCAACAACATTTTTCTGGGACTTTGGGAGACTCAGAGACTGTTGCCATTGCCTCCAAGTAAAAGCACCTCGCACCTTCTCCTCAGTAAAACAATCTAAACCTTCCTTTGATCACTAGCAATCAAACCACTGCTGTCAGGCAGACTTAAGTGCAGGTCACCTGACCTCTTCATTTACATGAAGTTTAAAGATACCATCCTAACATATAATTAACTCATAGCTGTAACAACATCAATTGGGTATCTAGGAAGGTTCTTGAACTACTTCAAGTATTCAACTCAGTATGCCTTTTTAAGGTCATAGCAGAGCTGGCATGTGTTCTGCTAAGGTCCTAGAAAAAGATTCCGACCTTTATTGTTGAAAACTGACCCTCAGGTGGATTCTGCTGGTACTGGGCAGGTCTTCTGACTTAGTGGGTAGGGCCCCTTCCTCTGAGCCAGAAGCTCTGGGTTCAGGACCCACTTCAGGACTTGTTGGCTGTAGAATGAGAATTCGTGACATGGTTCAACAGGTTGCTGATCAGCCAACTAATCCTCCCAACACTTCCCCACTATTCTCCAAAGAGAAATAAGTATGCATGAAGATATGAAACAAAAAATTCTGTTTGTTTCATATCTGTTTCTTTCAGAGACTGAAAACAATTTAGTGTGCTGGTTTTCTTTAGACTAGTGTGGTCTTTGATGGAATGGCTATGGCCTCCCCAACTATTTCTGCTTTGTTAACTAAGGTGTGTGGCCTTATTCTTGAGCAGATGGGGTCACTGCTGTGTTGCATTTGCACCAGGAAAGTGGGACTTCTTGAATTTCTGGCCCTGTATTTCACTTGTAGCTCATGGGACATTGTACTCTTTTCCTACATTGCTTTCCAGTTAAACAATTGGTAAGGTTCCTCTTAATTTTTTTAAACTGCAGCAGTTCATTGACAATGACCTGTACCAAATCACAGGCATCTTTCATTGTAGTAAAAATTACATTTCTTGCATGGCAAATTAACCAGGCATATGTGTGCAGTGACTGACCCTTCTGGGCAATGTTCCTAAAGTGATTTAGAATTTGTTCAGTATGGCTTTCTTTCATTTCAGGTTATGTAAGATTATTATAATTAGCTGTTCAGTGAAAGGGCTGAGAAGGAAGTAAAATAGGGTCATTATGTTAATTAGTGCAATAGTTCTGTTTCTTAGTCAAGAAATTGTTGACGATCATCATGCAAGTAATGTTTTTAGAAAGTAAACAATTAATATGTTAATTAGACAGATTGTGTGCATTTAGGTGACTCCAGTTAGTGACACAGGGACCGTTATGTCATCTTCAGTATGGTAACAACAATGACACAACAATAGAATAATTCTTAGATAATGCCAAATTATGCATTCATCATGGGTTTAATACAGCCAGTGTTGTCTGTTCATTAATGTGCACAGTCCTCAATGAAGTACACGGGATGTGGATGTGTGAAGGTGGTGTGGGATGACTGAGGACCACATCAGGCTGTGGCATTTGTTAAAGCCATCAGATGGAATTGTCCGTGCCCGCTGACGTTGGGCATGCTGGGTGGCGTGAATGGACAAAATGGCGAGAAGGCCAAAAATCGGTTTCACGACATGATGAAACCAGTTCAATCTTCTGCTCAGTCCATCGATGGTGGGCTGCATTTCCCGCCATCAGACGTTGGGAACCTTATTGTAGTACACCTGCATATTATAAGGCCAGCCCGCCGGATTCATCCCCCCTCCCCCCGCTGGATCATCTGCCCACGTTGGCGTGATTGCATGCCGACATGTTTCACAACTGCACATAAGCGACGTGCACCTGGTGAGCTTCACTTCGCTCGGGACTTCGAGGTTTGTTTGCCTATCCTGCTTCGGGCCAGGCTTCACAGACAGCACCAAATCACTTTTAGGGGTCTCACAGGCAGCTCTTTACCTACCAGACCAGCCATAAGGCGGGGGTGGCTTTGTTAAGCAGCTGGGCTAGGACTTGCTTGGGAAAGGGGGAAAAGTGGCCTTAGGCAAGGGGCAAGGGAAGAGGCTGCAGGGTGAGTGCTTTACTGGGGAAGGGGGTATCCCAGAGTTTGTGTGGGGGCACAAGTTGACCTGTGCAAGTGGCTTCAAGGTAGTGAGGGCTGAGGAGGCAGTCTCCAGAGCAAATGAGGCCAGATGGAGATGTGAGGGTGTGTGAGAAAGAGTGAGTGATGTCCCTTGAGCTGACAGTGAGTGAGATGCCAATGAATGTGTGATGGGCTTGAGTGTGTGAGTTTAGAGTGTTGAGCTAGTTGCCTTACCCTGGCAGCATGGATGAGATCATTCAAGGATGGCCAACCTCTTCTGTGCAGCTTTGGCACTGATCGCCACTGCCACATCGCCTACCAAGCTGGAGTGGCAATGTTGCTGCTCCTCCTGCAACCTGAGCGGGGGTAGAGGACATCATGGTGGGCCTCCACAGCGTCCAAAAGGCACTCGAGGGATGCGTCACTAAACCTGGGGGCTGCAGTCTTCTTGCCTTTCAGAGCCATGTCTTATTTGCAGCAGTCCTGGGCTGGAAGCACAGAGAAGTGTGTGTGGGGCTACACTTTAAACTTAAATTAGCCCGGAATGATGAAGCGGCAAGGTGATGGTAGGGCAGCCGAATCAGAGCCCACCTGCCATGGGAATGGCGTGTTTTCTGGGAATGCATAATTAATGCGGCGGGTTTGGGGACGATACAGCATGAGAAGCCGCCAGTGCAGCCAGCAGGTAAAACGTCATTTTACCCGCAGTCACTGCACTCAGGTGGAATTGTCCCAGATTTGCACTATCACCTCTGTAGTTGCACATGGGCTTCTTATTGTGCTACTCGCCTGAGGACAATGCTGGATTTTGCCCTTCCTTTCACAGTTAAGCAGAGTGAATAGGAACATTTGCAACTTATATCAAAGGGAAGGGTGAAATTAATCAATTACTCCATAAGGTGACACTTCACCAATTCACAATGATTTAAAGTATATTTCATTGTACATTCAATGCACATTGTTGATGATTTTCGAGATAAATACTGGTGGTGAAGAAATGATAATTAATATGGTGCATTTTTTGTTAAACCTGAGATGTTAGCCCTGTTTGTGCTTCGGGGTAAATGAAAGCTGCCCACAATTCATTACACTCACACCCCCGCACAGACTTTCTATGGAATTTTGTACTGGACTTTGCTGTGTTAGAAAGCCATTTTGCACAGTACTCTCTACAGGGAATCTGGGATCTGCATTAACAGTGTAACTGCAAATCTCCTTAACCAATCAGATTGAAGAACTTTTACTGAGACATGCAGAGTCTAAACCAGGCAATGTCTGTTAGAATATTTAATTCAATGTCAAATCATGTACAGAAAGTGAAAAAAAGAGAGGGAAAGAGATAAATGAGAGACAAAGAAAAAGTTAAAAAGTAACATTTAAATCTTTATTTTTTAAATCTCCAACGGTGTAAAGAATCTGAAGGAATAAGACTTCACACTTGTAAAAGTTAATTTCAGTGCTCGACACTTTGGCAGTAATTAAGACACATCACACCATTAAAAACAGCACTTATAACTAGAATGGACAAATCCTAATTTTTTTCATGAAATTGGTATGCATCTATCATGTAACTAATATAACTTCATGCCCTTTGTGCATTTGAATGCCGAGTCTCTTGTTGAGATACTAGCATAGCAAAGCTTTTGAAAGAGCAGGGCAATGTAACAACCTCCTGCTTTCCACTTCTAACTGTGCACCTGTGGTCCCAGATTTTGCTGTCCAATTGACACTTCCAACAATATTGAGCACTGATAGCCTCACCATTATTTTCACTGCAAAATTTGGGCCTGGTCTTTGATTGGAACAAGCATCTGTGGATCATTCCTGATCTCTGCATATGGTTTTGTTCATCTCTGATTTGTTATCTAGTCTGGTACTAGTGGTACCTCCCACAGACTCACTTTATAAAATTACAACATATGTATGTCTGCACAGTGCTGACTGTACCTTTCTGACAGGCATGAAATAATTTGCAAGTAAATAATTTAATAGCAACTTTCTTGACCATGCATCTGACCTCAACCAAGGCTCCTCAGATCTCAGCTGAATGGTCCTTTGCTTTTTTGAAAAGGCAAAAGGAACTTTGTGAATCCTGCACAACTGATATTTCCGACAATGCTAAAAAGCTCAATCATTTTACTGGAACTGGTGTTCGATTGTTCCAGATGACTGTCCACAGACACAAAAAAAAATCATATACTTAAGTATTAGATACTGATGTTTGTACTTGGATTCATGATTATATTGAAAATTGCTATATTGTATCTCATCTATAAATTCCACAAAATTGAAATGGTGCATTCAAATTCTGTGGTCGGACCAGGTTTCTTGAGACTGTTCTAGCTGAGGCATAAGCTCAAGGAAGGTTCTAAATCAATCAGCATGTTTTAGTGGAGCCTTAAGTATTTACGACAAACTTCAGCATTGCCATCTGCTGCTTTTGGTTGAATGTACCATCAACAGGTCTGTAGTGTTTGGGGAAACAGATTTGCTTTAGCTTGGCCAACATCAATCATTCTGCCAGTACAGGTTTAGATGCAGCTTAGGAGGCATGGGTCAATCTTCCGAAAATTTCCTGTCTGTGATGTATAATGCCAACAAGATTATTCGGCTAGACAGGCTGCTGTTTGATATCACCCGATTAAAAGGAGGAGTTTTCAATAACCTTCAGCAGTAGCTCACTGAGTGTAACAGCCTGATGTACAGTATCTGGACTTTGCTGTCCTTGTATCACTCTGCCAGTGTACTTTTTTAAATCAAAGGTACTAACTCAATAAATGATCTCATATGTATTTTCCCCTGATCTAGGTGAACAAAGTCAGCATGCATATCAAGTGGTACAAACTTGCTTTCTAATCCACTGTCGTAAATAAATGACTGACTAATGGGCCCAGCTCTATAAGAAGTAGCAAAGTTATATATGACTCTGCAGGTCTTTTCCATTATACAGTGCTGAACCACTGAGATCCCCAGAAGTAAAATTACCGGTATACCCTTTTGCAATGTAAATTAAAATTATTAATGCTCCTGACAACACCACATGTACTCTTCCTCAGTCCCAAAAGGACAGAAGCAATTAATAAAACTGCAAAAAATCAAATAAAATTAGATTTTAGCAGCCATGTAGAGAGAGAGATCATTTTTCTTCAGCTGTAAACTGAATTGTTTTAATTAAAGAAACAAATTTTAAAAATTGGAATGACAGCACTTGCAATTTATATTTTATTTGTTAGCCATGAGCCAATATTATTTTCTGGTACAGACCCTTGTAAGGTTGTAAAACTACAATTTTACAGCTTTATTTTTGATTTTTATTAAAGTTGTGCTGAACCTGTCATATTTCAGAGCCTTTAAAATGGGAAACTTCTAATGTTTTAAGCAAAAGTGCACTCTCAAAAGACTAAAAACAAAGATAATATAATAAATGGAAGTTTATTGCCTCAAAGGATAAGTGTGCAATTTATTTGCTTGTCTGGGTAATTGAAAAATCCCTTCTCACATCCATTAGGTGGTACTTAATGGAGGCGACGAGAGTCTCGCCTGCCGACTGGAGAGACGCCAAGAGCCCTGTGTCGCCTTCTTTCAGGGAAGCCTGCCGAATTGAGTGCCAATCAGGCATGTCCCCCTGACCTTTCCACCATGGGTGGCCCTATCAGGAGCAAAGCGGTCCTGATGGTATAGCTTAAGGGATCGTCGGAATGCAGGAGCCTCTCCACTATGTCAAGGTGGCGATCCACAGAAAGTACTTTTACTGCAATAAACAAACTAAAAGCAACATTGACTAAACATTACTTAGTAGGCAACTAATACACTAAACTACAGAAAAGACATCTCATGTTAGCATTTTAACACACACAAACCCCACGCCGCATTTATATGATACAGGATGCCCTCAGCAAAATTCGAGTCTTTACAGGAACCAGTTCAAAGTTACTCCCAGCTTCCAAAAGGCTGGCTTCTTCCCATTTTGCTGAGTTGTAACATCCAGTGTCCAAAACTCCTTTCCCTCAATGTTTCAAGATATCCCAAACTGACCTTCAGTAGCACAGCTGACTCTGCTTGTACTGGGCACCCTGTCTTTTGGCAAATGCCTCCCCACCCCATAATTCTACCAGTGGCAGCAGCATGAGGCCCTTATTGACCACTTAACAGCCTCAATTAACCTTGGGATGGGAAGGTCGTCTTCAACCTTCCCTACACCTGACTTGATCATATGGAAGTTGGCAAAGCAATGGCACTATGTCTCCTGTTTTCCCTCCTGATTCTAAGCACCCCCCCTTCCCAGTGGCATCCCAGTACACTTCAGGAGTGGGCTGTCGGGGAGGTGGGGAGCTGGTGGAATTAAATTCCGCCCATCAGATGCAGAGAGGGAGGTTCTGCCCTGGACTCCAGGACCAAATGCAGAGGAACTGGGCTGGATTTTCATTAAGTGTGAGAGACTCCATAGAGGGATGAAAATGGTGGCCAGGACCTGGTTCCAGGATTTCTGACCCTATTCCCAGGGTTTCTGATTTTCAGTGAGGCCTTTCAAGGGTGTGGGCTGGTTTGTGTCACAACCCTGCACTCCTGACTTGGCTGGCTTGATTGTGGACTCCTAGTCCTCCATAACTTTCATGGAGTCAGGCCAGCTTTTCAAAGTGTCATGGTTCATGGTGCCTCAGAGGTGTCACGGAGCAAAATCCGCTTGAGGGAACCTTTTGAAATGTAAGTTCAAAAGGTCCTCCTCATTCCCACTATGTCATGGTATTCCCCTACCCACCTGCTATGGCCCCTCATGTCCCTATGCCAAGCTATGCCATTTCCATGCCCATTCACTTGCTATACACTGTATAGAACCTAAGAACCTTATAGTGACAATAGTTTGTGTAAAAAAATGGTTTTAAAAAAAGCCATCATTGATAACTCCCCACTTCCTTAAAAAAAAAGTTATTTACTACTCTCTCCTATCGTAGAGCCAGAGCTGTCAATCAAGCAATGTTTTCTGGGGCTCAGGTGTTTCAACTGTCTAATAGATTTCTCAGCTTTCAGCTGAGCTCACTGTGATCTCTTCTGTCAACTGTACAATATTTATGTACACAAGGCAAAAAGGTTTCAAGTGTGTTCAGTTTCTGCTATTGATAATTGAAAGGATCTAGATGATTGACACGTTTATTGGCCTGTAGCAAAAAGGAGATTTCTTTAAGGAAGTGGAAAGTTATCATTGAGTGACCATTTTTTAAAGCTTTTTTTTCACATCCTATTGTCACTACAGGGTTAATTGGTTCTATACAATGTATAGTGGGTGAATGGGCATGCAAGTGCCATAACTTGGCATGGGAGGGGCGTGAGGGGACATAGGGGTTGGGTGGGGGGCAAAACCTGGCATGAGGAGCATGAGGGGCCATAGGGGAAGGGTGGGGGCATAACTTGGTATGGGGACATGAGGGGCTATAGGGAGTGGTTAGGGTGAGCTACCTTGGCATGGGGGACATGAGAGACCATGGGGAGGAAGTGGGAGGATATTGAGCATGGGCGGTGTGTGGGGAGTGAGGGGGTGTGCGAGGCGAGGGTTGGGGCAGCTTTTATGCTTTTATTTTAACTGGGATGAAGTCCCAAAGCACTGAGGTAGGCCTTTTAAACAGCTCGCCTCAGTACCCAGTAGCCACTGTGGCAGCCTCCAAACCTTTCTCCCAGCTTGGCTGGCCCAACCGCAGCATGCAGCCACCCATGCCCACCACTGCCTACTCCCCACTACTCCCCCCTCCCCGGAACCCCAGGATGAAAATTGTGGCACTTCTCCCAAGACAGGCGGGCTGAGCTGAGAGTTTTGCCGACTCCCACTATCCACCTCAGGGGTGAAAATCCAGCTCATTGTTTCAGTGAAGTCTGTACATCGATTGATGTGAGAAAATGGAGTGTGTTTGTTATTCAGTGTTATTATACAATATTATATAGTTTCATGATTAAAATAAGTGAACACAATCATAACTGTTGCTCTGTATGTTCACACAATGTGAAATAAATGAACTTAATATTATCGTGCTCCCTTTCCCTATGCTTGTTCAGTCTGCCTTCAGGGGAAATGAAGAAATACATGTCTGAAAGACAAAGATCTGACCCTGATCACAAAGGCACATTAAGCCCTCATACATTTATGTATAGGGCAGTGTGAAACAATTCATATAAAAATAAGATACTCAGATCGCAATGAGGAGTGACTGACACTCTGGATCTCAGGAATGTATCTATTTCAGATTTGACTTTGTAACAGCGCCAGAGATGCTGCATCATCCACTGTCAGATTCTTAGGTATTCCTTCCTGAACCATGTCAAGATGAGAAAGTTAAATTGTTTACTTTATTACATAAACATAAAACACACGAGCTCTAACATCAAGGATTTATGCCTCAGATTTTTTTGGTTCCCTACTTGGCAGGAAGTGTTGATGCATTGAGGTGGCAAGTGCCATTTGCAAACAGATATTCTGCTTGACTTCACACGAAAGGTACAAAAGCCCACATTTAAAATGGACTCTGACAGGTGCATTTCTTTAATGGTCATTCTCCTCGTAAAAAAGATGCATTGAACTTGCAGTTTCATACATAGAACTGGTTTGTGTTTCTGGAATGCTTTCATACCTAAGGTATCTAACGATACCTCAAGCTTGAAAATCAAATGGTCCTGTTTTGGGGCTAACATAATTGTGCAATACATTGCAAACAATGGAAACTACAGTGGAAAAGTCACTGATAAAATGTCACTTGCTCTGTAACATTTTATAATACCTCATGCTAAGACTTTAAGTCCGGTAGAAAAGCAGGATCAGTCGGGCATGCACATCTCATACAGCCGTTCAGAAAATCAGCTTTTGAAAGAAATTATCCAAACAAATCTTCCTTTTTCAAATGGCTTACTGTGCTGCACTAATATCATTGTGGGCAGGAGAGATTAAGGTCATGGACAGATAAATTATGGGATGTTGGATTATTTTGTGTCCTAATCCTCTCAGCGATTGACTTTATCTTGGATGTTCTGGACTGACTGTAAAAGCATTGGGTCTGATAATTGACATGACTTGTTGGTCAGTAACTGCTAAGCTTTTGTGATGGATTCTAATAGAAATGTAAGTTCCAGTGCTGACATTTAAACTCACCTCCCCCCCACCCCACCATCCTGAGAGTGAATTTATCTGCATTTGGTGGTATATTCAGGGAAGGGACAGATGGAGTTGAGACTAGAAAGGAAATCACTCTTCCTGTTTAGCCCAGACAAGGAAGGGCACTGCGGTGTTTGTGGAGACAATTGTTGACCAAACTATTCCACTCTCCTGAGTAGACTACCATGGATATAAATTTCTGGGGGAAGGTCCCACTGTAACTTCAGCTAAAGACCAGTAGCAACCCTGGAAAAATGGTGTAAATGGTCACTTGTTTCATTCCGTTTCCAGAATAACCCTCCCAATCCCATACTCCACAGAAGTTTCAGCCAGAGATATCTTTGGGTGACAAGAGAAAAGAAAAGGAGGAGTGGGTTGATTCCATTGTGCATGAACTAAGTGAAGCGAACACTAGTCCTGGCAAGAGGAAGGTTGGAAATGCTTTACCAAACAATAAGACAAACTGGTCTTGTGGTGGGTGCATCTTGGGTGTTGGTGGAGAAGGGCCAATAGTGAGTAGGGCAGAATTCAATTTGTTGAGATACCATCCAATGGAGTGGAGGCTGAGAAATTCTTGTGCAGACGGATGTCTTTCCCCAGGAAATTCTGTCTAGTTTACCACCAAAGGGACCCACTGTCATCTACCTCTGCTAAGAGCATGATTGAGTTCTGATTTGGGCCTAATAAAGACCTGCTGGAGGCAGCAGGTGATGAATCCTGGAGAGCAATGATTATCTTATAAGGACAGCCCAATAGCTCCTTTTGGGAGCTGCAGAGAAGGAAATAAAACTGGCATCTATATCACACCTTTGAAAAGCTCAGGACATGCCATTGTGCTTCACTGTCAAAAAGTACTTTAGAGTATAGGCATTGTTGCAGTGTAAAGAAACAAGGCACCCTGCAAGGTCCAAAGGATATCAGTGAGATAAATGAGCAAATAAACTATTTCATGGTGTTTGATAAGGAATAAATGTGGACATCACAAAGGGAAAACTCTCTGGCTCTTTTTCAAATACTGCTATTGGGCCTTTTATGCCCACAGAGAGCAGTTGGTTTAACATCTCATCAGAAGGATGGCACCTCTGACAATGCAGCAATGGCTTGGCACTGCACTGAAATATTAGCTTGGATTAGATACTCAAGTTTCCTGAGTGAGTCTTGAAGCCACTGCCTTCTAGCTTGGGCAAGAGTGCTACAATGGATACCTACATTCCCTTCATGGGCCACACCTATGTCAGAGTACCCTGGAGCCACTCTAACGTCCAGCGATTCATTTGGGGTTGGGGATGGGGGTGGGGGGGGTGGGGAGGAGGAGAGGGGAGGGTTAATATGCCACCCTATTTTTCTCCCTCCAGCTCAGCAGCATTTGCTTTGGATTCTGCTGTGCTGGGCTTGCAGTGATTTATTGCATTTCCAAAGAATGGAAAGTTGGGCCTCAAACTCCTGCCCATCATTCCCACAAGGATTTTCAGGACTGAAAATGAGGAGTCATATGGCCAAAATGGTTTGGGGAAGTGGTGGGATTGTTTTCTTGAGTGTTGCAGAAGATTTTTGGAAAGTTCAGTTCAAGTTCATTAGATGGAGTCAAACTCAAGTTCTTCTTGAGCCTGACATCAGTGCTTTTCTGAAAAGCAAAATACTGCGGATGCTGGAAATCTAGAACAAAAACAAAAATACCTGGAAAAATTCAGCAGGTCTGACAGCATCTGAGGAGAAGAATACAGTTAATGTTTTGAGTCCAAATGACTCTTCATCAGAACTAAGGAAAAATAGAAAAGAGGTAGTAATCGCCACCTATCACTGGCCCTCTATCCAGCTCTACCTGTCCCACTCCCCCCCCCCTTAAACCAGCTTATATTTCACCTCTTTTCTATTTTTCCTTGGTTCTGATGAAGAGTCATTTGGACTCGAAACGTTAACTGTATTCCTCTCCTCAGATGCTGTCAGACCTGCTGAGTTTTTCCAGGTATTTTTATTTTTGTTTCAGTGCTTTTCTTTTTCCTTTGCTCTTGGGTTATTTCCACATTTTTAGTTATCTTCTTTCTTCTTTGTGCGATCTCCAGCTGTTCCTATTGATTATTTTTGGTTTCATCTATTTCATCATAATTATAAAAAGAAATTAGTTTCGTGATTTAAGAAGATACTAATACCAGCTTTTGACTTTTTTTTATATAGAATATGACTTGTGTATCTCCATTTTGATTTTACATGGAAAAATTATACATTATGCACAATTTCTGACTTTTAAAAGATTTGTTTTAAGAAAAATACTTAGGACTACCCTTTCTGAGTAATTGTGATAAATGTAACATAAACAGCCCTGCCGGCTGTCATTGGCAAAGCTATCAGACAATTACAGAAAGGATTTGTGCCCACGCTAAATGCCCTGTAGGAATGCCTTCTAACCTGCACAGCCTGTGTTTGTATTGCAGGTCCTCAGGTTCCTGCTCATCAAATGTTGGCATGATTGATGTATGTGAAAAGTCCTGCTGGGCCCTACATTAGAGTCTGCTTTTAACATAGCAACCTGGAAGGACTAGTTTAGTTTACTCCCACCTTAAGAGTCCCAAAATTCAAGCTGTGATGGAAAGGAAACATTTTGCACTTTAGTAGCAATCAGGGCTGATGTTGCAATTTTGGTTAGGAACTCCCTCTCAAAATTGAGGTCTTCTCTGACGGAAATTGTAAGTTTGTAGCACTTATTGCATAGCTGCCTATAGTCGTTTGGTAGTACAGAAATTAAGTATTGCTGAAAAATAGAGACTTTTTTTGTCAAAGCTTTTTGTCTTGCACTCTCAAAACAGGCGTAATGTGTGTACATGTGTAATGTTTAGCTGTGGCAGGCTGTTTCAGCTAAACAAAATAAGTGACAGCCATTCACTGGCTAATTCCCCGGGGCAATGCCTTGACCAGAGTCAAGCTGCCTGGTTTAAATTTAAAATGGTGCTTGGCAGTTAACTGTCAGTCACCACCAACTAGTGCATTCTCCATGGCAATGTCTCTACTAATCAGAGTCCACTTGCCAACCAATCAGTACTCTCTTCTCATACAGTATAAATATGTTGTTTCCCTGACATTGGTATTTTCTTGCGAATTGTCCTGATGAGTGCAAGATGAAAAGCTTCAACTAAAAAAAGTCTTTTCTCAGCAATACTTAAGATCATCTATGGCTTAAACTCTTCTTTGTGTAATATTGAATTCACATTTTGGATTGAAATTATAAGGAGTGATATTCTCCTGAGAAACTAGAGATTTCTACATAATGTTCTGGATTCTAACATTGTATGTAAACATATTTGTATATCATCAAAACACTGTGAAGACAGGATTATTGTTTACAAATAATTATTAGTTGGCAATTATGTTATAAATATAAACTAAGATTATAAACTCCTGATATTAATATTGGAAAGAATATGGCTGGTGGAGATATCTGAGGCAATAAATAGTTTTGATGAGCTGGTATATTACCAGTGCCCACAACACCAGAGGATTATTCGCACAAATGAAAATGCACAGAATTGGAGGGGACTTTTTGTCATGGCCTGGGAATGAGTAGGAGACAAAGAATAGAGATAAAAGGCACATACCCGTGAGCCTGGATTTTTGTCTCAAGCATGCAAAATGTGAGTCCGGCCCTTTTGCGACTTTATAAACGCACATCCAACTCATGGCAGACTTTGCTCGGAAGTTTAATTTTCTCACTCAAGGGCAATGTGCAGCTTGCGAGCTGCAATATACTAGAGTGTGGACACTGAGGCAGACTGGTTACAGGAGGCACCTCGGTTCCCGGATACAGCAGCCCAGCTCCCAATATCATTCTTGTGGCGCCTAAAGATCACCCCTCACCCCCCCCCCCCCACCCACCCCTCTGCCCCTCCACACCCCCTTATACACGCCCTCTCATACACCTTATGCCCCCTCATATTCCCCATGCTCTGTCCATGACCCCCATGTATCTTCCATAGCTACTCACCCAATATCCACTGTGTATCCTTCTCTCTAGGAAATTACCCACAGGTGTGAAGATAATCCACAGAGCAGACTGGAAACTATTCATCCAATGCACCTTCAATCCAAAACAAAAATCACTCCAGCCTCAATCATTGATCTTCACTATGCAGATGACACTAGAGTGCATTCACTCAGAACCTGACCTCTAGGTCATTGTCAACTCCTTCACTGAAGCATATGAGGAAATTGGTCTTTCACCAAACAGCTGGAAAAGAGGGTCACCTTCCAGCCAGCTCCCGCAGCACAACACCTCCCATTATTGGTTAAGATCAATGGCAAGATCCTGGAAAATGTGGACCATTTTCTGTATCATGGGAGCTTCCTCTTGATGATGGAAGACATTGATGAATTTCATCATCTTCGACAGGCAGCGGATATGTGCAGACCACAATCTCAAACTTGAGACTAAGGTCCTGGTTTACTGGGCAGCAGAGATCCCTGTGCTACTGTATGCTTTGGAGAATTGGACAATCCAAAGCAGGCACCTCAAAACACTGGAGAAGCACCACCAGTGGTGCCTTCGTAAGATCCTTGAAATCTGGTGACGAGAAAGGTGGTCCAACAGACATGTTCTCTCCCAAGCCACCATGCCCAGCATTGAGGTGCTAATCACTTAAAACCAGCTCCGCTGGTCAGGACTTGTCATTCATATGCCTGACATCAGACTCCCAGAGCAGTTGCTCCACTCGGAACTCAGTTGCGGCGGGAGACTCCCAGGAGGACAGCAGAAATGCTTTGGGGATGCCCGTAAAAGCATCCCTGAAGAGATCAAGCATCCCTGCTGACTGAAAGTAATCCCGGGCTTGTGACTGACCAAAATAAAGGCGTGTTTGGAAAGACATCAAACATAGAGATATTTTGTCGGGAGCATGCAGAGACAAAGTCCAAACATCGGAGAGAGGGCACAAACCTCCAAACACTTCATCTGCCCGACCTCAAGCACTACCTGCCTCAAATGTGGCAGAGTCTAGATCGCATATTGGACTTGACAACCATCTCAGAACCCATTGAACTGGAGTGGAAGCAAATCATCTCAATCCCATGATATTGCCTAAAAAGATCCATTATATTTAGTCCTCAGGAGCTATACAATGACAATAGGTGCAGATGAAAAAAAAGCAAACCTGTAACAATCTAAAACTCTCCTTCAATCCTCTGTCATTGATACTGCAAAAAAACCTGTAAGCCCATAGAAAAATAATTTTAATTCCTTAAGTAGCCATTACGTTGTGTAAGCAAACAACCATGTAGTCAAGCTAGCCATATCAAAGGCAGCTTTTGTTATTAAAATCACTTAAAACTGTCAATCACTCCACTGAGCCGCGATGTCAACACAGCTGGGTACTCTACAGATTTTGTAACTCAGCCAAGCATTCATAATGGCCGCAGCTATCCAAACATCAGCTTTCAGTTCCAGAACTCATGAAACTAAAGAACATTTCCATTTCAAAGCAGGTTGCCTGTCATTCTATGGAATGGAGAATGTGCTCTTTTTAACTCTCACGAGCAGTGGGAGTTTTTCAAAGTATAAGGTATCTGTACATTTAGATCTCAGTGTGAAACATGACAGGGAAGTTTGCCAGTGCATTTTTCCACAGTTTTGAATACATAATGCACTTTCTTCATTTGTAAAAGTACTATAATGCTTGTCAACACTTACACAATGCTGGTCAATGTAATGGTCAGTTACCTTTGCAGGACAGAGCCCCATGATCAACCATTGCATTAAAACACATCTACATTACAATACAGCATCGAATAGTCTGACATTTGTCAGTGTCAAAACATTTAACACTTACCTGTTAGAGTGTTTCTGACTGTTCAGCAGGCTTCCCCTAGTGGTCACAAACTTTACAAGGAGGTGTATCTGAACCTGCACCAGCACACAAAAATAGTTTGGGGAAGGACATTCAAATCTCCTTTGGTCCCCACAATGATGACACTAATCTCAGAAGAGGTATGTATGCATTCTTTACCCAAGGCCTTCCCGACCTGTGTAAAGGTCAATGAAAATGGCGTGGAGTCAGGAAAGCAGGGGAAAGTTGTTTTTCCAGCAAAAAGCTAAGTTCAGCATTTTGTGACCAGATTTCCACCTCCATTGGGAGATGAAAATCTGGCCTGTGGTGTTCCCTACAGATTTGTACTGGGGTCTCAACTTTTCGCTATGTTTGTCAGTGACTTAGGTGAAGGGCCAGAGAATCGTAGATACAAGTTTGCAGGTGATATTGATTTGGAAGCACAGTAAACTGTGTAGACAGGTAGCAACAAATTGTATGAGTGGACAAAAACTGTGGCAAATGGAATTCATGTGAGGTAGTGTGAGACCTTTTCACTTTGGATCCAGGAAAGAAAAATCAGACTAATTTTTGAATGGTGAGAAGCCATGAGCTGTGGAGAAGGAGAGATTTGTGTGTCCATGTACACAAATCACCAAAGGCTAGTGGCCAGGTACAAAGAGCAATCAAAAAGACTTATGGAATGTTAGCCTCTATCTCAAGGGGGCTGGAGCTCAATGAGAGAAATTTGTGTACTGCCTTGATCAGACTCCATCTATGTTCTGGGCACTGCATCTCAGGAAGGATATATTGGCCTTTTGCAATTTCACCAGAAGATACTGGCTAAAAAAGTTAACTTACAAGGACAGATTGCATAAACTTGACCTGTATTTCCCGAGTATAGAAGACTGAAGGATAATCTAATTGTAAAACATTAAATAGCGTAAATACAGAGAAAATATTTCCTCTGTTGGGGAATCCTAGGCAAGGAGCATAATATTAAAATTAGAGCCAGGCTATCCAGGAGTGAAATCAGGAAGCACATAATCACATAGTGTGTATTAGAAATGTGGATTCATTCCTCCAAAAGGCTATGGATGCTAGGTAAATTGATCAAATTGAATGGCCTACTTCAACCCTTGGCCCTGTTCCTATGCCCTTTAAACACACCACTGCACTATTGTTACTCTATGGATCTCTATTGTATAATTTTTTAAGAACTTCTCAGTATGAGTATGGTAAACATGCCGAGCTTCATAGGGACCATGTCATGCAATGGAAGTATAAAGAAAATGATGGTGTATCAAATAGTACATTGCATTATTTAAGTATCAGATTTTTCAGCAGTAGATCCACAAGAAGTAAGATATCACATTTTAGTTGCTTGGTTGTACAGAACTTAAGTATTGACCTGAAGTATGCAACAGGGAACAGTTAACTGCCAAGCTTTTGTTTAAATTCAATCCAGGCAGGTAGACTCTGATTGGTCATGTCATTACCATGAGGAATGAACCAGGAAATGGCTGCCCCCAAGCTTTCATTTAGTTGAAAAGCACGCAATGCATGGACATGTTCTTTCTGTTTGCAAAGGATGGGTCCTGTCTGTGGATATATGTAGCTTCTAGCATGTGCAAGTGAGCCAAACTGTGAGCCTGACTGATAATCTTAAATTGGTTGTCAGTGTAATTCTTAACACACTCAGGATTGTTTAGCAGGTGTTGTCCAATCATGGAATTACATCTAATGCTGGAAACTATGTTCTGAGGTTTGCAAGGATAGGCTGGTTGAGTACGGTCAGTACTTTGTCTGTTGTGAAGGGATGTGCTGTGTGATACTATCTACCATTTATTGGGACATATGGCCTCCATACCTGGCATCACACCAACACTGAAATTTGTATACCACTTTACTCATTTGTGCAGTAGGCAAAACGTCCTTTTGGCTTGATGGAGCATCCTGCTAGTAGAGAATACTACTTGTGTTGCTACTGCATAGTAGCAGCGTGAAACGCCTAGCTTCACCTGTTGAGCACATAGACATGCCATTGCTATCCATATGCAAATCCTGTATGGAGCAATCAAATGATCTTCCTTTCCTTGACATGCTAGTTGAGAAATCTGTCCATGGGTTCTTTACTACTGTCTACTGCAAGCCCACTTTCACTGGTCAATATATGTGTTGGCATTCCTACAGTTCCATGCGCTACAAGATTGGCTTTATCTGCAACCTTGTAAATAGGGCCAGAGCCAGTTGCTCATTGTGCCAGTTTGATGCTGAACTAGGATGCATCAAAGCCATCCTGCAAGATAATGGCTACCCTGATCAGATCATTGATTGCTGTATATCATGCAAACTCATGAATGGGCCTAAGACCACCACTCTCAGTCCTGAAAAGTGCCCAGTCTACCTCAGATTACCCTGGAAGGGTAAGGTGACTCAAAACTTTGAGCAACAGGTAGCAACACAAATGTATTCTCCACTAACAGGATACTGTGGTCAAGCCAAAAAGTCGATCTCACAAATGAGTAATGTGGTGTATAAATTTCAGTGCTGGTGTAATGCCAGGTATGTAGGCCATATGTCCCAAAAAACTGGTGAATCGAATCAAACAGCATGTCCCTTTGCAACAGGCAAAGTAATGACCGTACTCAACCAGCCCGTGCTTTGCATGGTGTCCAACATTAGATATGATTCCGTGATTGGATAACACCTGCTAAACAGTCCTGATTGGGAATGACACTGACAGCCAATTTAAGATTATCAGTCTGGCTCACAGTGTGGCTCATTTATGTGTGCTAGAAGCTACATATATCCACAAACAGGGCCCCGTCCTTTGCAAACAGAAAAAGCGTGTCCACAAATTGTGCCTTTTTCAACCAAGTAAAAGCTTTGGAGACAGCTATTGCCTGGTTCATTCCCCAGGGCAATGCCTTGGTCAATTAGAGTTGACCCGCCGGGTTTGAATTTAAACAAAAGCTTGGCAGTTAACTGTTCCATGGTACATTCTCCATGGCGACACCTCTGCCAATCAGAGTATAAATTGTTGTTCCCTTTGAGATTTGGTATTTTTGTGAACCTGTCCTGATGAGTGCAAGATGAAAAGCTTCAACAGCATGTCTCTTTTTTCAGCAATATCCCATTTTATAGGATGCATAATCTTGGTAGGTTTTTGCATTCACTGCTCACCATCCCCCAACTCCCAACCTCTTCTCCACCCAACCCCGTGCCCCCCCCCACCCCCACCCCCCCCCCCAACCCACCAAGTCCCTGTCACCTCTTTGGTGGTGTGCTTAGGCTGAACTTGATAGGGGACAATGCAATTGATGTATTTGATCCTGATTTGAGATCCATATCCCATTTTCAATCCCTTATAACGACTTGTTATTTCCATCATTGCAACAGTTGCCACCTTTTGTTGAATCCAAAAGAAAGGTCAGAGATCAGATTGTTTGACTTTAAGACATTAGTTATTACAAATCTGAATGAATCTTCATCAACAGAAATGTCATAAGGTTTAAATACGTCATTAAAATTGGCAAAAGAAAAGAGCAAGTATTTAAAAATGGAAAAAGACTTTCAATGTCCAGTTTACACTGCTGCCATTACCCTATCCCCACCATTATTGAAACTCTCATCTTTGATAATATTTCCATCCAGCACAACTTCTCCAAAAATGCACATTGTCCTCCTGAGCTCCACTCTGTAACCCTAACTTATCCAAGCCAGGCAACTTGCATACTATGGCGCACCAACTCTTGTTCACCAACTGCCCCTATCCTTGCCAGTCTTCACTGGCTACTTACATCCATCCACCCACCATTGATTGACTTCAAAATCCTCGTGTTTATTTAAAAGTCTTTTCAAGGTTTCACACCAGCTGTTCCTTAGGCTCTGGCCTTAAAGTGTATCTCCAGCCCCACTCTAACATCAGTGGCAGAACTGTCTGCTAGTAAGGCCTATAATTTGGAACTTTCCTCCCAAACCTTTTTGCCTTGCTACATCATGCCATCCTTCCATACGCCTGCTCTTCTTTGATATTTTTATCAAATATTTCTCATTTTCTCATTCCTCATTTCTCTCCCCGTATCATTTCCCCCAACTGTGAAGTGTCTTGGAACATTTTGATACATTAAAGGTACTTTGTCAGTAGAAGTTATTGTTTGGTTTGATTTTCTGCAATTTGCAATGTTCAGTAGAGGTCTACAAATTATCTATTTGGAACTGTCCCCTGTCATGATAACATGCCGGTAACTATTACCTGAACAGAGGATGGGATTTTCCGTGCCCGTCTGCCGCTGTGATCTTCTGGTCCCGCCACAAGTCAATGGGCTTCTGGTTGGGGCACCTCCTTGCCCGTGGCGGGTCTCTGCTAATGATGAATTTCCTTATGCAGCCTTCAAATTGCCACTTCATTTAAACTGGACAGTCTGGCCATCTGGAAATTTCCAAAATGCAAACTGGACATTGAAAGTCTTCTTTTTCCATTTTTAAACACTTGCTCTTTTCTTTTTCCAATTTTAATAACATCTTTAAACCTGATGACATTTCTGTTGATGAAGATTCATTCAGATTTGTAATAACTAATGTCTTAAAGTCAAACAATCTGATCTCTGACCTTTCTTTTGGACTCGACAAAAGGTGGCAACTGATAACTAAGCAATCGTTTAAAAAAAACAATCTGGAGTGTGATTTTAAGTCATGATATCTGAAGAACATTAATTTGTTTTTCTTACTATTGTGATTCAGTGCTCTTGGTAGCTCTCTGGCCACTGAGTCAAAGGTTGCAGATTCAATCCCGCTACAGATTTGATTGGCTTATGTTTCTAAAGGTGTTCTTCAGTATTACAGACTTAGCTAAAGCCCCATTTGCCTGCTTCGGTCGATGTAAAATGTCACATGGATTGACAAAGATGAGCAGAAGATTCACCAGGTGTCCTGGCTGAACCAACATCACTAAAACCAGATTATTTAATCCTTTGCTGTTTGTGAGACCTTAATTAACTGTCATATTTGCTAATAAAATTCCAGTGAGTGCACTTCAAAGTGATACAGTGACTTAAAGTGCTTTGGTGTGACCTCGCAACGTGATGAGGCATTATGAAACCGCAAACTATTTACCCTTCTTCCTTTCTTCACAAAGCTGTTCTGGCTATATATACATTCCAATAATGATTGAGTTCTGGTTGGCTGGAGTTGGCTCAGAATAATAGCCCAGATCCTCCGGTCTTCAGATAGTTGGAGACTCTTCATATCCCCTAAGATGGTCCCTGTGGAAGTCCTAACGCAGTGACTAGGTAGTAATAGCCCGGAAAGTTTGGACCTCTGATGGGTAATTACCCTGCTCCCCAGAAACCTCCAAAAAGCCTCCAACTCTGAGTTAGAGACGGAGACTTTGGACAGTTCTGACTTACTTACCTGGATAGTTACCCAGGAAATGAGGAAATGTTAGACAGAAAAGTCCTCATCTAATTCCTGGGAAACTATAAAACTGACCCTCCGATCACTCACACTGCTCTCCCCCCCACCGCCCCCGATGCCTCCTTGACCCACTGAATCCCCCCCGGGCCAACCTGCTGGAACCTTACTGTTCTACCCAACTGTCACCCTTCCCCTTTATCTACCCTAACCCCTTACCAACTTGTCTCACCCACCCTACTCCCCTTACTAGCTTACCTTACCCACCCTACCCCCTTACCCACCCTACCTTCTTACCTTCTCCGTAAAAGCAGCTTTTTCAAAGGAGATTTGGGACATTTAAACTCTTTGGGCAGAGTTTTTCGCTTGGCGTGTGGGCTTGAGCGTAAAATAATGCGCGATGATGTCGGCCGAGTGTCCCAACATCATCGCGTACCTGTGCGATATTTCAGTCGGTGGGCGTGCACTAAACTTGGAAGCGCGCCCGCTGACAATTAAGAGGGCTATTAAGCCCATTAATAGCGCAATTAACTGGGATTTTTCGCTGCTCATCCAGGGTTATGGTTGGCGGGTGGACAAATCAGTCAGACGGCCTTTGCCTTTTTCAGGAAACCTCATCCAAGGGCGGGATGAGGTTTCTGATATTAATTTAAAAAATGTTTGCACAGAATTTTCATCATCCATATGTCCCGGTGACTGATTTTGATGCGTAGGCATTTTTTTCCCAGTTTTTAAAATCTTTATTTTCCGCATGTAAACTCTTCAGCTCCCTGAGGCAGCTCTCTGCCTTCGTGGAGCTTTCATTCCATGCTCTCCCGCGCATGTGCTGTCTTCAGTGCTCGCCCTCCTCCCGCCCCCAATCCAGACAGCGTTGATCATATCAGCGCGCGCTTCACGCTGGCTGGCCATTAATTGGCCAACTAGCCTGAAATCGCAGCCAGGGGCCAATCGCGGTCGGTGGTCCATTTTCTGACTGCTCCCAGGTCTGCCCGCTGAGCTGAAAATTCAGGCCTTCATTACCAGAATATGGCAGCCATTGCCATCAAAAAAGGGGACATGATTTCTGCACAAATTCCCTTCACTGATGTCTCCGAGGTTCCCTGGGCCGAGTCACTTTAGAAGGATCCTCCATTGGAAGATTGACCAGAAAAACTGAAGGGAGATAAGTGGATATTTTTTGCCTGATCAGGGTCAGAGCCAGGGGTTCCAATCTTGACTGCAAGGTTTGTCTTTGTCTACTGATCAGTTTTCTGTTTTATTCACAAGACTGCTGCATACTCATAAAAAGTGCATTGCCTAAGGAAATTTCTCTGCAAGAAACACACACAAATTTAAATTGAGAGTAAATTTTTGACCCAGGTTTGTGCACTTGCCAGCCCATTTATTTTAATGGCAGGAAAACTGAATGGCAAGCCTAGAAGCACAAGTCTGCAGCTTTTTTGTTTTGCCAATGTCAATGGTATCTGAAAAACACTTTAATGAATAAAACTTTCTCACAATAAAAAGAAATTAATGTAATTGAAACCTCTTCTGGCAGCAAGTTGCCTTGTTGGCATAGCAATAGGAAGTTGTTAGATCTGCCCAGTTCCGATTGGTTAGAGGCTGTGCATGCTATTCTGGTTGTTATCCAATTTGTGCTCTTCAGGATCAGATCTGTAATGGACTACACTACCTGGTTTGCTTGACAGAATGTTTTGGGCCAGTTCCTTGGTCGTGTCACAGTGGTAATAAGAGCTACTCCTTGAGGGGATCATGTGACATGAATGCACTGACCTGTCCTGGCCTGAGCTCATTTATATCACAGATTTGTTATAGTGCAGAAGGAGGCCATTTGTCTGCATTGGCTCCCTGAATGAACAATTTACTTAGTGCCATTCTCCCGCCTTCTCCCCATAACCCTGGGCATTCTTTCTCCTCAAATAACAGCCTAATTCCCTTTTCAATGCCTCGGTTCAACCTGCCTCCATCGCACTCTCAGGTAGTGCATTCCAGACCTTAGCCACTCACTGCGTGAAAACATTTTTTCTCATATCGATTTTGCTTCTTTTGCAATTTACATTAAATCTGTGCCTTCTCGTCTTTGATCCTTTCACAAGTGGGAACAGTTTCTCCCTATCTGCTCTGTCCAAACCCCATATGATTTGAATACCTCCATCAAATCTCCTCTCAGCCTTCTTTTCTCTAAGGAAAACAATCCCAATTTTTCCAATCTAACTTCATACCTAAAGTTCCTCATCCCTGGAACCATTCTCGTAAATCTTTCCTGCACTCTTTTCACATCCTTCCTAAAATGCGGCGCCCATAACTGGACACAATACTCCAACTGAGCCCAAACCAGTGTCCCATTCAACATAGCCTCCTTGCTCTTGTACTCAATGCCTTTATTTATAAAGCCTAGGATACTGTGTGCTTTATTAACCGCTCTCTCAACCAGTCCCAACACCTTGAATGATGTATGCACATATACACCCAGGTTCAGCTGTTCCTGTATCCCCTTTAGAGTTGTACCCTTTATTTTATATTCCTCCATATTCTTCCTACCAGAATGAATCGCTTTACGTTTCTTTGCATTGAACTTCTCTGCCACCTGTACGTCTATTCTACCAAATTATCCATGTCCTTTTGAAGTTCTACACTATCCTCCTCTCAGTTCACTATGCTTCCAAGTTTCATTTCATCCACAAGCTTTTAAATTGTGCCCTTTCAACCTTTCTAAAGGTTAAAAACTTTATATAACTTCAAATGATGGCATCCCTTTAACTTTTCCTTCCAAACTTTAAAGGTGTTGCATCCTTGCAAAATGTATTGCTTAAGCATATTTGGTACATATACCTTAGAACGATAATTTATTTTGTCTGTGTTTTTCCTTTAATTTATTTTAATAGCCTGAATTTTCCCCTCATCAGGTGCGTGCGATCGGCAGGCCTGGGAATGGTTGGGAAATGGGACCCCGACCGCGATTGGCTCCTGATCGCGATTTCGTGCTGGCTGGCCAATTAACAGGCAGCCAGCGTGAAACACGCGCTGAGAAGCCCAGCGCTGCCTGGGTGGGGGCGGGAAGAGGGCGGGCGACGATATCGCCACGGGCGCAGGTGAGTGTTTCAAGAGTGCTCCCTGAAGGCAGACAGCTGCCTCAGGGAACTGCTGACCTTCAAATAATAAAATAAAGCACAAAAAAAACTGCAAAAAAATGGCCATGCATCACAATCAAGCACCTGAAAGCATACCTCACAAAAATACTACCCCCCCCCCACCCCCACCCCGCAGATATTTCTTTTTATTTTATTTCCGAACAGAGACTTCATCTCACCATTGGATGAGGTTTCATCAAAAATGTAAAAGCTGCCTGGCCAATTCACCTGTCCGCCAACTGTAAGGTTGGACAAGCCACGAAAAAAAATCACAGGCAATTGCGCTATTAATGGGCTTAATTGCCCGATTAATTGTTGGCGGGCATGCCCGCCGAGTGAAATATCGCACAAGTGCGCGATAATGTCAGGACGCTCGCACGATGTCATCTTGTGCAATTTTATGGCCGTTCGGGTCGAGCACGCACCCACCCATGGAACGTAAAATTCTGCCCAATGTGTAGGAATCACTTTAATGAATGTAGTTGAAATATCTTCTGTATCCATTGCTACTTTCTTCCCAGTTAGTGCATCCAAGGAAATGTACATCAGGAGTATATTCATCATATAGGGTCTAAGAAGAGTTTAAGAAGGGTTTGAAATTGATGAGGAGGTGGTATTGGATAGGCTATCTGCACTTAAAGTTGATAAGGCACCAGAACTGGTTGAGACACACCAAGGATACTGAGGGGAAGTGAGAGTGGAAATTGTGGAGGCACTGGTCATAATTTTTCAGTCTTCTTGAGACTCAGGTGTGGTGCGAGAGAACTGGAAAATTGCAAACATTACACTTTTGTTCAAAAAAGGTGTACAGATAAACCCAGCAACTACTAGCTTGTCAGTTTAACTTTGGTGTTGGGGAAACTTAAGAAATAATAATTAGGAGCAAAAAAAAGTCACGTGGACAAATGTAGACTAATTAAGGTAAGACAGCATGGATTTCTTAAGGGGAAATTGTGTTTAACTAACTTGCTGGAGTTTTTGAAGAGGTAACAGAGAGGTTGATGAGGGCAATGCTGTTGATGTGATGTACACGGACTTCCAAAAAGCATTTGTCACAATGCCACACCACAGACTTGTGAGCATTTATAGCTCATGGAATAAAAGGGACAATAGCAACATGATACAAAATTGGCTGTGAGACAGGAAACGGCGAGCAGTGGATAATGGATGTTTTTCGGGTTGGAGGAAGGTTTGTGATAGAATTCCCCAGGGGTCAATGTTGGACCCTTGCTCTTCCTGATATATATTAATAACCTAGAGATTGAGAAAAGTCTTAATATTTGTTACCCTTTCTGAAGGTTAGCTGGGGAGACACCAAAAAAAGGTGTCATGGAATTGGCGTGTCTTTGGGCAAGTGGTAGTCTCAATGCCCCTGGTTCCTTGTTTAACGGCTGGTGAAGTAAATGTGCTATTCCATGAGAAGGATTTGCTCTGTTAAATGTTCCACAGACATCCATCACCCCTTACCACAAGACAACAAGGCATCATCCCTCGCAGGAGTCAGAAGCTAGGTCCAAGCTGTGTACAATATCTGCAGGATCAATGAACCCATACTGGAGAAGACTGCACACTGAAGAATCTGACAATTAAGATGCTCAACTGGACTATATAAAATAAATGATTTAAGACAGTGCCACACAAAATATTACCTGTTAGCCTGTTCCGCGCTCATCGATCAATTGTGCTAGGCCATTGCATGACTTTACAATTCTCTCATTTGCTACTTGTACGTAGCCATAGTTCAGCAGGGCACACATTCAACCCACAAATTGCAATTAAGAGCCTTGCCACCCTTGCATGCTCCAGGGGGGGCACACATCACATCATTGTAACACTGATGTAGTTAGCTAATGATCCTGATGAGTTGCATGTTGAGTATATGTCTTTGGAAAACGTCATTGTGTTGTCAGTGATGGAACTGCTGGCCGGTGAACCAGTCAGCTGTTTGGTAACAGAACAAACAAAATGCAAATCACATAGGGTGAAAAGTGTTCTTTTAAATAGATTTATCTGAAACCTGGAAGCTTAATTACATTACAACAGTGACTACACTTCAAAAATACTTAGGTGGCTGTAAAGTGCTTTGGGATATTTTGAGTTCATGAAAGGTCTATAGAAATGAGTCTTTTTTTCTTTAATGAGACTTGCATGAAATAAGTGTACACAAGGTCTATCACACAAACAGACAGCAAAACTGCGGTCCAGTAAGAAATAAGTAGTGTCCACCGCACTCTGTGACTCTGCTGTGCCAATGGCATAGCTGGTGTCCTGGCACAAAGCACTGTCCTGATACTCATAGCTTCAATGAATAGTTCTGAGAAAGATATTACCGTGAAGCCATCTGCCTTTCAGATGCAGCAATCATCACTGCAGCAAGACAGGTACTGTATGTGCTTGTACGAAAGTCAGTTCTGCACTCCCAATGAAAAGTGGTGCTCACAGATATTGTATCATAGGAAATCGCAAGTCACAACCTGTGATTTTCTGTCCATAGTAAATTAGCCATGATTTTCTGTAATGTGGTTCAACCAAGTACAGTTCCTCACTGGAAGCATGTAATTGGGCCTATTGTTTCATCGGAGGATTTTGCAAATAGTTGCCACATATCTTCTGTATTGCTGAAGCTTTTCATCCTGCACTCATCAGGACAAATGCAAGAATGCCAAATTTCAAACGATCACAACATCAGAATCAATTTACTAACCAATCAGCACCCTTTTCCCCTGTAGTATAAATTGTTGTGATTGTTTGAAATTGATGAGTGAAAGATGAAAAGCTTTGGCAAAATGTCTCTCTTTTCAGCAATATTCAATTTCTGTATTACCAAACAACATTTCTTTTAATTTAATGAGACTAGATAAGCCTCTCAAGAACTCAATATTATTGTACAATAGATTTCAATGTAAATCAATGTTTGGGACAGTGTTTAATATTATAAGTATTTGTTAACCAAATAATTTGATTGGAATTATTATATTAATGCTGTTCAGGAATACAGCTGCCATCCTCTCCATATGATAGATAACTGATTTCAAAATTGTCTGCAATTTAATTGAATGGGCTATACAAGTAGATTTTCAAAATTATTATTGAGACTTGATCAACCTTGTCATCTTTCATCAATATTTTGGCACCTTCAAATAACAATTATTCCCAAAAAAACTTGTTGATGCAATTTTAAAATGAGCACAGGTACATCTTTGACAAATTTACATGAGATTAGTTTTTCTAGTCTACACAACTTATTAATTTGTCCAAGTCTGGCTTTTAGCCAAAATGTTCCTTCAACACACAAAGGAATTTGAAGGAAGTCTTATGAAAACTATATAACAAAGCAGAAAGATTGTGTTTTGTGGTAACTATCTACCCATGTCACACATGATACAACTCAGCCAGATCAAAGGCACTTCACCAGTTACCATGGTCACCAATGGATATACCCTTACCATTAGGATCATGGCATTTTAGTGCCATACCAAGGGCTGCATTTTCCCTGTGGGGGCGGGAAACAGAAGTCAGAACTGTTTCCAGGTCCCAAAACCTGTTCCTGGGCAGAGTCAGTCATTGGGAGTTTCATGGAGGTCTCCCCTTATAACTGGCATGGAGACAGGTTCCCTGTCCAATTAAGGGCAATGGAGGGCCTGTCGAAGCTGGAGGGCGAATCAGAGGTCTTCCAGCTCGAGAGAAGCAGCAGAACATGATGACAGGTAGCAGAGAGGATGCTTCAACATGGGGGTGCCCTCTTACCAATGTTTTTAAAACTTTAATGAAACAATTGTTCTTGCAGCCAGAACACCACTGTGATGGGAGGACCCCCTCTACAGGATGGCACGTGGCTGCTCCCACATCCAAGTAGGCCCAGGGAGGGCCTCTAGGTCTGCCTGGAGCACAGATCCCCTGGTCTGCCACTGGGTGCTTGCTTCAGGCAGTTAAACTGTTTCCTGCTGGTGTAGGAAACTGGAGGATGACTGGAAAATGGCCTCCTTTAATTAGGCCCTTTATGAGTCTAATGGGCTTTCCACCGCAGGGGGCCAGGCAGCCTGGCTGACCCCAATCCCACTTCCACTAAAATGGATGATGCTGGGAAGGGCATCAGGAAACTGGCACGGCAGCATTGTTTTGGGCCGTGTCCACCTCCCATTTGAAAATACAGCCCCGAGTGTCTACAAGGCTAGTAGTACCCAACATTAGTCAATATACCCAAGGGACCTCACACAACCCGTCAAACTATTTTGTGCTTTGTGGACAGGTTCCTCAATGAATCTCATGTGCCATGTCTCTGTACTTTTTCTCATCAGAGCTGAACTCAGTTCTGTGATCTTCATGTTTTGAAATTAGCTTGCAAAGTCTGTGCACTGCTTTTGTAATGAAGTAGCAAATCAAGGGTAATCATTGCTGGTGGCTGCAAGCCAAATTTCTGTTTTGTATTGTTATTAGGTTGTATTATCTTTTGGTTTAATACTTTTCCAACTCTGTCCATCTTTTCTTAAATAGTAATCAACTAAGAAAGAAAGGCAAGTGGTTAGTGTAGAATCACCATGGATTTCACTGAGAGTAACATCTTAAGTAAATCTTGAAGGAAGTGAATGATATTGAGGTTACGATGATGGCACTATTACTCATAGACAGAAATTAATGGATTGTCTGACTTTTGTGGAATGGTGACCACTTGAAAATATAGGTTATGACAGTTGTTTAAAGTTTCCCTCTAGGATTTTAAATAACTCAGCGTGTAAAAACTGCTGTGTCATAACAATCAGGCAGGCTTTAAAACTGACAGGATTCCCACCTATTCCCGTTGCAGGCAATTCTGAAGACTGTGGGATAAGGTTGTGGGTAGTGAGCTCACATTCTGCTGTCCCAACATTTCAGCCCCCTCTACGAAGGTGGGCATTTCAGACCCCCTGTAACTTTGATGGAGCTGGGCTGTTTTTTGAAGGCAACGTTATTCACACTAGCATTGGGCAGCCCAGTCCTGAGTCAGGAAATTTTTAAGTTCGAAAGGGATTGCCAGCTTCATGTCATAAGAAATATTATATGATAAGTTACATATAGTCTTAACACAGTGATTGATGATAGTTGTGCAATGGAATCTCACAATGAATGTTTGGCTGAGCTCAAAACCCATAAATTGATTCAACTCTGCAAGGATTGTTGATAAAGCTGTCAGGGAGTCTATGAGCAATGTTATTTTGACAGCTTTGTGACCTCTTAAAATGATAATGTTTTCTAAGTAGTTTTAGAATGGCTGTTTATCTTGACAGTTTTATGTGGTTTTAAAAGAGGTTGTTTTTTTCATTTGCATTACTAAATACTGTTTCTTTATTTTGACAGTTTTATGAGCATCTCCTAGACTTCCCAATGTTTTATAGGGCTCCTGAGCTCTGTACATAGTGGAAACTGGGTGAGTGGGAATGCAGAGGTATGGGGCTAAATTTTTCCGTCGACAAGCAGGGGGTGGGGCCCGCTCGCTGACGCGAAAATGATGCGGGATGATGTCGGGGGAATTGGTACACTTTATGCATCTACACGTCACTTGACATTTAAAGTGCATTTTGAGTTAGGGCCTTGTTTAATATGCATTGGCTGCTCCTTTCCACCAGGCAAGGCTGTGGGCTTCCAACAGCATCATCTGGCTGGGTTACAGGCAATAGCCAAGAATCAAAATTAAGAAACCTGATATGCAAAATACAATATGAAACAAATTTATGCCTTAGGATATAACAGGTGCAAGATTAGTTGTTTGCACTCATTCTAGAAAGAACAAAATGGAAACTTAAACACCCAACCAATGAGGAGGAAAAGAATTAACTGTTCCATGCAAATGCCAACATTGACTTACAACCTGTTATTCTACAACAATGAGGGGAGTGCTAAATGTCCTTTCCCAAACAGAAAAGACTTATAAAGTGCTTTTCATGACCACCAGACGTCTCACAGCACTTTACAGCCACTGAAGTACTTTTGAAGTGTAGTCACTATTGCAATGTAGGAAATGCAGCAGCCGACTTGCACACAGCAAACTCCAATAGCAATATGATAATGACCAGATAATCTGTTTTTGTGATGTTGATTGAGGGATAAATATTGGCCATGACATTAGCGATAACTACCCTGCACTTCGTCAGAATAGCTTTATGTTACAATCGCAGCTGATGTTATTACTGGACAAGTCAGATCCCAGAATGAAACCTGGCTTGACAGACCATAATTTTTCTTTTGGTTTTTTTTAAAACCATGAATGGTACTTACTGAAATAAGAGTCAGCTGTTGACTTTTTAACAAAAGGATAAAAGATTTATTAAACAAAGAACATTAACTATATTCCATTAGATAACAAAAAGTTTGGAAAGATTTCAACACAGATACAAAAGAAAAGAATAATTCAAACTCACGCTATTGCTTTTATCCCAGCAATGCCTTTGCAGACCCAATGCTCCGGTGAACGGGGTACCACTATTTCCACACCAAGGCTAGAGCTAGTGTGCAGTTGCAAAGAGGTTTATTTTCCAGTAGACTTCGGAACATTCACTAGAAGTCCTTCCACAATGGGCATCTCCCTTGAGATATTCAAAATACTCACTCTAAATTCACTACTACTTTAACTTTACAGCAATACATATGAGTTCCTTAAATTCATTTCCTCAGCAGTCTGGCATCATTTCCAGCTATATAGAGTCTTAAACCTTTACTGTCTTCACTCTGTGGTATACACATTCCAACTGAACTAAATTCCTCCTTTCTTTCTCTCTCTGTGGGCCTTTCCCTAATACCCTGTTGCTAGGCAACAGCATAGTTTTTCTACTTTTTGTGTTTGTTTTAACTTCCCTAAAGTACAAACCCCTTCATAACCCATCTCTTCACTTCAACAGTCGTAAAACCTCATTAAAATGCACATTAAACAAACAGGACCTGGAGACTTCCTGGCTCCATTTCAAAAAGCTCTAAAATGAATCCAAACCAAGGTTTCACCTTTTTTTATTCTTCCATGGATGTGGGCATCGCTGGCTGGACCAGCATTTATTGCCTATCCCTAATTGCCCTTGCAAAGGTGGTGGTGAGCTGCCTTCTTGCACCACTGCAGTCCATGTGGTGTGGGCACACCCACAAATAAAAAAAAACTATTAATTAAACTTAAAGCTATACCTTGTTCCTAACACCCACAAATACAAATATAACTTACTTGAAACTATATCTAGTTCCTAATGGCTAGGGGATGTTTTATATCCCCCTGAGCCTTGGTTTAGTGTCTCATCCTAAATGAAGTGCTCCTTCATTACTGCACTGCATGTCAATGTAAGTTTTGTGCCAAGCCTTGGAGAGAGACTTAAACTCAGCAAGTTGTGGCTCAGAGGCAAGAGTGCCACCAACTGCTCAGCCATGGTTGACAGTGAACAAAATGATTGCCTTGAAGAAAGCTGCCTGCTGATCAGGTGAAACTTTGTTTAATTTGATTTAAAGCTACAAAATCCAACTGGACAACTGCTGAAATCCAATCTTCCACTTGCTAAACTACTCTCTTCAGACTTATGCTCTAATTAAGCACATCCTGAGACCAATTAGTGGCTAATTGCTGCTGTTGAGATAAATTTACTTGTTGAAATACTACAAGGTGAAAATAGCAATCATGCCTTCCTTCCTGTCTTTGCACAGAATGGAACAGTTCATTGGTAGGGACCACTGCATCTTTTAAGGGAATGGAAGGGGACTACTTGGAATCAAGGAAGATGCAGAGCTATGAAAGCGAGTGAGGCAGTGAATTTATTCTCGATTGCTTTGGGAAAGAGTTGGCAGAAACAAAGAAATGACATACTTATGTGTAGTAAATTTAGACAATGCAATTGTTTGGCATGCTCCACCAAGCCCATAATGAAATCTTGGGCTTCTCCTGCTCAGGACTTTCCTGCCCCTCATTGAGCTGTGACCATAACACTCTCCTGACACCTCCCCCTGCCATAATCATTTAGTTCATTACTGAGTCCCCAGTGGCAGCCTTTTGCCTACCAGTCAGCTAGCGCTTATAGCCGGATTCAGGCAGGAGTCTGATGTGGAACAGGCCAGTGTGGCAAGGGAGTTCAAATCTCCTGATCCTCACACTGCAGTGGGCCATAGGATTTCCCATTTGCCAGAGCTATTGCCCACATGGCTGCTGCTGCAAGTTAATATCTGGGTTCTAATTTAGACTAAATCAAAATTTATTTAGTCCCAACTATTTATGCTGTATATTCATCCATTCAGCACAGTGATTGGATTCAGCCCAACTTTAATTTTACCACCATGAAAAGGACTGTTTGCTTGATTTCCTCATCACACTGCACTTATACTTTGCATTCTTCTCCTGGAGCTTATTTAACATATCCACAAGAGAACTCCCTACTCTTCTCTTTCCTTTTACAGCTGAAATTAAGTGAAAGGAAAATTGTTCATTCTTTAGCCATTTTATTTGTTAAATAGGCAAAGAATTTATTCCTTCCAGCTTTTTAACGTATTATATTTGAGAACGAACTTTATCAATGTGCTGCCTACTCTTGAAGGGAAAATATTTTTACATAACGTTAATGCAAGTTAAGGGAGATATATTTTCAATTAGTGGTGCCCTTTACTTTGTGCTCTTGTGTAATGTCTCAAAATGGCCAAGCAGAGGTAACCTAGGAGAAGATATTTTGTAGAAACCATGTGAGTTGAATGGCGTTTTCATCTGTTGATATCACCAATGTGAATTCCCGCTTTACACAAAATATCCAAGTTGGCTCTGATCATGAGTTTGAAACTTTTGGAACATAAGGACTGAAAGGACATCAGGGATCTCCTTCTGTCTTAATTTGTACCGTTGGTGATTTAAATGGCCATTCCCAGTTGAATATTTTATTGCAGTTCATTCATTTTCTCAATTTCAGCCTATTCACTCTCAGGAATTGTGCTTTTATGAATGTGTACTTCTCTCAGTTGGGTCTGCCCACCCCAGGGTTTCACTGCTCAGTGCCAAGCAGGATTATCTTGGACCTGGGTGGTCAAGTCTTTCCACAGGGAGCTTTGAACATCTGTTTCTATCTCTATGATGGCAATGCCCAATTCAGTAACGTCTGTAGTCTTACGAATGGAGAGTGGAATTCTGCTGCCCAGCACCCACCCTGTCAATCCCACTGACCTTCAAAAGAATCTGTAAGTCCTACATCTTTTTATCTTCTTCCAATATCATTTGCATCTGTATCCAAAGCACAATGCTGACATTACTGTCTCGTATGAATGGATTGACGCAATATGGGATCTTCAGGTCGGTCCACATCCTGGATACCCAACAAAACGTCTGCCACAGAAACACTCAGATGAATGCCGTGATGACTGCTTTCAGATCCTGTGCACTTGGCATATTTCTTCTTGGTTTTTCAAGTCTCTTTATTTAAACATTCCACCAAACAACGCCATCATTTTAGAACAATCTTGTACTAAAACAAAAAGAAGAAATGATTCAACAATATGATTTTCACGTGATATACTTGCCTTCTGCTTGAACTGTACAAATAATATTTCACAGAATCACATAATGGTTACAACACAGGAGGCCATACGACCCATCGAGTTTCTACTGGCTCACTGCAAGAGCAAATCAGCTAGTCCCAGTCCTCTCCCCCTAGCCCTACAATTCTTTTCTTTCCTGAAGCTTATCCAATTCCCTTTTGAAAGCCACAATTCAATCTGCCTCCAGCCCATTCTCAGGCAGTGCGTTCCAGATCCTAACCACTCAGTGCATTAAAAAAAGTTTTCATCATTTCGCCATTGATTCTTTTGCCACTTGCTTTATATTAGTGCCATCTGATTCTTAATCCTTCTGCCAGTGGACATGATTTGTCTCTATCTACTCTATCTGCTCCCAAATCTTATTTACTGGAAATTAAGCTAAAATGCTTCATTTTATATTTGCTTCCTAATGCTCTTGTGAAGTGCCTTGGGGCATTTCATTACGTTAAAGGTACTGTATAAATACAAATTGTTGCAGTTGTTTATAAGCAGAAATACTCTGCGGAACATCTGTGCTTGAATTTTCGTCGACGGGCTGGGAGCACAGAGTTGGGACAATTCCCGAATCCGCAAACCCAACCCAGGAGCAAGTGCCCTGGAAGGCCAACTTTTCATTCTGCGCTGGCTGGATTTTATGGAAGTGGGCTGGGTAACCCCAGAACGGTTTCAGTGGCAGGCTGGGCGGAAGGTCTGCCTTGATGCTCAGGCACTGTGTCGAGGTTTTTAAAAGAGCAGTGAAACATAAAACTGCCCTCCATCACTCACCCTTACATCTCCTCAACCCCACAAACTTCCCATGCCCCATCTATATCAACTCATGTCACCTCATGCCCCCATCCATCCCCCCATGGTAGCCTCCATCATACCCTCCATGCCAACCTATGCCCCTCTACATACCACATAGCCCTCTATAGTCCTCCTGCCAAATTATTGCCAATTCATGCCAAACCATACACCCCACCCACCACCCTTTGCTCTTACACCCTCCATGTCAACACACCCAGTGTCCACCATGGGCAGACCTCAGGACCCATGCTGAGATGAAATAAAATAAAGTTCTGTGTCTATTGTAGAATTTATTTTTAAAAAACACTCTCAGTGTTAAAACCCATTTACTACATTTACATTCCTCAAACTACATAATCCCTTATAGAAACAAACATTTCATTCGAGTGCTTCATCCCTTATAAAAACAAACATTGGAATTCATAGCCCCACTTCAAAGAGTCTATAACCACTTGTATCTGTCAATCAAGTAAAATGGCAGCAATAATCCAGTAATGGTAACCCTCAGACTTACGTCAACAGACAGAGGGAAATAACAGGCAATTTTTTTTTTACAATCTACACAGTTTCTTCAAAGATTTAAATGCCTAAGCAGCTTGACAATTGCTTTTTACAGTTGCTTTTTACAATTCCTTTTGACACCTTTAACAGTTCCTTTTGACAACTTTCTTGATAGTCCCAATAAGTTTATGCACTTTTAATGCA
This sequence comes from Cetorhinus maximus, assembly GCF_964194155.1. NCBI lineage: Eukaryota > Metazoa > Chordata > Chondrichthyes > Lamniformes > Cetorhinidae > Cetorhinus > Cetorhinus maximus. Next base: position 32,099,829 of record NC_135896.1, on the reverse strand, counting down.
TACTCGTGTCCACCTTTAACAATTGCAAAGAGTACTTTATCTCTCCGAAGAGCATGTCATTTCTCCAAAAAGGCAGCTCACATCTTCCCAAAGGGCACCTGAACTCCCCAAATAGGGTTCCTGAGACCATATACAAAGTGGCGTCCTACCTCTCCAAATGGGTAACTCACCTCTCCAAAGGACCCTGCAAAGTTTAGATCTGCTCCTATCAGGTCTAACCTGCACAAGTCATGTTCCACTAATGAAATTCCTGACTAACAAAAATCAGAAATGACTGGAGGCAGCTGCTCTTTTATAGGGAAGTTGACTTCGCAAAATATGTATGTGCAAATCCTGACCCACACACAGGCCCGCCTCGGTAGGAATGATAGGTGTCATGTTCGGGGGGGAGGGCTTCCAGAATTCGGCCCCCTCCGCCATTTTTGCAATAATGGAGAGGCCCTCTGTTGTTGCAAAAATCCAGGAGGTAGGATGTAATGCTGTTTATTTTTTGAAGGGAGGTAAATGAAATTATTGATTCATCTGTAAAATGCCCATATTTAAAAATGAGAGCTGTTACCCATTGGCCCCTGCAGTCCTCCAAAACAATATGCAATGCTTTGCAAAAAAAAGTTACATGTGCTGTGCCAGTGGACTATTGCCTTTTCTGGCTTCTGTGATAAGAATTATTGCTAATGCAAGCCGATGGTTAATGTTGTAAAGCTGCCAAAATCTAGGATTCAGACCAAATTCAAGCGATGTGAACATAAAGGCCAAAATACTGCAGGTGCTGGAAATCAGAAAATGCTGGAAATACTCAGCCCCAAGTTCTCTCTCCACAGATGCTGCCAGACCTGCTGAGCATTTCCAGCATTTTCTAAGTGATGTGAAACCAGCAAATTTTCTGGAGGTTGGCAAATCTGTGCATTTCAATACACAGGGAGGTCACAAGAGGGGCTGAACTCAATCAGGTGAGAACTTTGACATTGTACTTATTTTGCGGATGTAGAAGTCGAAGGAACAAATAACATTGGCCCTGAGATGTTTCCCGTGTCCTGCGAATTTGACAGTCAAATTTGCACAGCCTTTCTTTTGTAGAGAGAAGGAAACTAATTGCAAATTTATTTTTGATAATGTGTGGAGGGAGGCCAAGAAATCTTTAAATCCTGTCTCGATCCATCAACATAAGCCTTGTGTTTGTCATGTGACTGCGAATGTGTAAAATACTTATTTGTTGCCAATTGTCGCAAATATTGGGCCGTAACTTTCGAGCTCCCCAGCGTCGAATTGGGGGCGGGGGGGATGCCACAAAGATGCGCTGGGGAATCCCCTTCGGACGTACCCAGTAAGGTTTGTACAGCAATTGCCCAGAAGTGCGAAATTCCCCTGGGCAATTGCCCTGCAATGGGAACCATCTGAAAATGTGATTCAAATTGCAAACTTCAGATGGTTCCGACTAGGTTACACCAATAGCTACCCAGAAAATATTAGAAGGATTAAAACCGCTTCCAACATCTGGGTAACTATTGTACAGACCCAGACTGACCCCCCCACTGGACTCCCCCCACACCCTTGAGCCCCCAGGGGTCTCCCCCACCCACCCCAACATGGAACTCCCAGCCACCACCGAGCCTCTAGGAGACTCCACCCACCCCATGACTATCTCCCAATGGGATTCTCCCCACCTGCATGGAACACCTCCCTCCCCCAGGGAGTGTGACTCTCACCCCCAGCTCCTTCAGGCCCGAATGGACCTGACCCAAGGCCCAAACTCTCCACTCACCACTTCCTGCCCCCCCCAGGCCCAACACCCCCTCCTGAGGCCCAACTCCTCTCATCCCGGGGCCCAACAACATCCCCCCTTTTCCCCCAAGACCCAACTCCCTCCTGCCAGGGCCTGACCCCCTCCCAGGGCCCGACACTCCCTCCCCGCCCCATCAAGGCCACCCCCCCTCTGAGGCCCAACACCTTCCCCACCACACCCCCGAGGACTGAGCTGACCCAACCCGAGGCCTCCTACCCCCACCACACCCATGGCCCAACACCTCCCAACCCCGAGGCCCTCCCCACTGAGGCTCAACCCCCTCCTCCCCCTTAGTCCTGACTCGACATGATCCGGCACCCCCCTCCACCCGAGGATGGACCCAAGCTCGCCTACCTGACCCAACCCCCTGACCTCCAAGCCCCTGACCTCCGACCCCCCCGAACCTCCGATCCCCACCCAACCAACCAACCTCCGAGGCCCCCAGCCCCACCAATCCTATCTATGTATCTTAGGCACTTGCCTTCTCCCTGGCCTGTCAAGGACCTTTAAATTTCAATGGACCTTTAAAATACCTGGTTAATGGCTGCTAGCGCAGCAAAAAAGGGGCCGTGGCCTCCTTCACTTTGATTCTGCTGGACTTCGACACTGGGCCCTGGGAGTGTGCTGAACTGCCTGGGTCTTGTCCAGCTTGAGTCAGAAGGTCGGGCAAGACAAGATCGGAACAAAATTGAGGAAAGCAATTGGGCATGGAACGGTCATCTGATGCTGCTTGCTACTCCCAGGTACTTCAGGCCCTTTATTTTCATGGGCTAGAATTTTTTCCTTGTCAGGCGGGCTCGGCAGGGGTGGGCATGGACGTTTGGGAAGTCGACTGCGATCGGGGCCGGTCTACAGTTTCACACTGGCGGGCCAATTCAAACCCGCACAGCGTGAAACGCATTGCTGCAACACTCAGCGCTGCCTGCGTGGTGGGCTGGAGGGGGAGGGGAGGGGCGGAGGAGGTCGAGCGGGGAACTTCGCACATGCGCGCGGGTGTGCGCTGGAAAAGCTCCCTGAGGCAGAGAGCTGCCTCAGGGAGATGTAGAGTCCTGAAAAACAACAATAAAGGATTCTTAAATGTTAAAAAACATGCCCCCTCACGTGACACTGTCACATGAGCAGGGACAAGTTATGAATGAGATGTAAAAAATTTTTATTTTATTTTTATTTGCTGTTGGAAACCCCGTGGATGAGGTTTCCTAAAAAGTGCAAAGGCCTTTTCTCCTGCCCGCCAGCTATAAGGAAGGACAGGCAGTGAAAAATTTAAGTTAATGAACACTTTAATCACCTTAATAGGCCTTCTAACTGTTGGTGGGCAGACTGCCGATTCTCACGTGTGTCCGCCGACTGAACTATCACATGACTGCGGGACGCTCGCCCAACGTCATCGCGCGTCCTTTCACACTGGAGCGGGCTGGGCATGTGCCTGCCCACCGAGGCGAGAATTCTGCCCATAAACTGCAACTGAACAGGGCAAGATGTAAGCAGACAAATTGGCTATCTAAGCTTCCACCGAAAACTGCAATGTATTAAAATAATCAAAACTGAGAAGTCAGCAAAAGTTTTTGACAAGCTGAAAATATTTTTTTAATTTTTTTTTCCCGTTAAACTGACAATGTGCTGAGAATTAGATTCATGGCATAATTAAATTGCCATATTGCTTTCATCCTGAGCCAATCAAGTCTCCCTCAGGTGCTCACACGTGGAATCAGAGTAAATGGATGGCTCCTTGTAGACTAAGGGCTAACCTCAGAAGATGTGGCTGATGACTCTTGTGAGGAGCCCAGTCAATGAGACCCAGGAAAGATACAATAGAAGCCGCCTGACAACCAGAGCTTTAATAGAGCAGCGAACACAGGTGTCTGTGGAGGAGGAAAGTGCTGAGCACTTAGGAACAGAGGAAGAGGAAGATCATGGTGTGGCAAGGGCCTGTGTAGCTACACACATTACTCCCAGCAGACCCAGGGAGGCTTGATTCAGGTACACTTTACTTAGGCTGAGGCAGCTGCAGCCAAGTAGCACATAAATTCTGAACTCACTGTTCCCCTTGAACCTCTAGCACCAAGCAGTCCCACAGATCAGCAATTCATCCCTTTCTCAGATACCCATTATTCATCTTCAACTTGTGTCATACCATTCTCCGCAAAGGAGAAGGCCACTTGACGTCACAGGCAAAAATGGTCAAGACAGCACAATGGAGAAGTGAAATAAATTTTAAGGTGTGGAACAATGAAACAGAAATGTAACCAGCTGCATATCCCTGAGCAACTACAATTCCTTTCTCTTCTTTTTCCTTCTACTCCCACATGGTGCTTCAGCTCTGCTAGAGGCAGGCTGCCTGCTCATATTCCTGTTCTGACAATTCCGATGTTCTTGATTGATGTCCTCTTGGGTTTTGGAGCTTGGGAGGGCCTCACCAAAGACTACCCCACTCAGTCATTGGGATAACCAGGTGGGATGGGGAGTGCAGTGCAAAGGGTCAGAAATGAAGCACTATAAGCACTTTTCCCCTTCATATTTCCTCTTTTTCCATCTTCCCTCTCATGGCCCACCTGTACTTCTCTGCTCACCAAGAGCTGGAGAGCACTTTGCTGCAATTCAGTGAGGTGCTGAATGACCAAGGCAAGCCTTTCCGCCGTCCTGTTTAAAGTAACTAAGTGTGCAGACCATTGGTCAGGGCCAGCTTGCACCCGGTTGCATACTGTGTCTGATACTCCATGCAGGTGGTCACTCTCTCCATGGATGTAGCCATCAGTGCAAAGTACTGAAGCATCATGACACTCCTGCCAGAGATGGACTCCAATCTCTCTCCAATGTTGTACAGCACAGCTGGAAATATGACAGAATCACACACATTTTCTCTTTCTGCTCCCGAATAGTCCTCTTCATTGATAACCCCTGAGGCACAGAATTTGCATTCATCTGAACAGAGCTTTGAGCATCTTTTGCCCTCTGGGAACTCTCCACTGCATCATTGACTCCTTCATCTGCTGTTGCTCACTTCTGGATGTGTGAGACATCAGGCTATACTTGAATGTGCCATGGCACTTGCCTTTCCTGTCCTGATTAGGCATTAAACCTCTTGCAGCACTCTGTCCAGTGCCATGGCACCTCATCTTCTCATCCACTTCCAACCATGCTTTTGGAGGCAGGCATTTTCCTTCCCTCTGCAGAGAACAGAATCTCCTTGTGGACCCTTACAGCCCATAACATCGTGTAGTGAGGTGAATCGCTGGAGCGGTGTGCTGCCTTGCTACATTGTGATTCCATTTCTACAAGTCCTGGCTCTGGCTGAAAACTTCTACAATGCTTTAAATCTGATCTTCACAGGGTCCCTTGAACTAGGTGAGTTGAAATAGACTGAAGTCGGTCATCATCACGCCTGCTGGCTCCGACCGATTGGGAAACCCGAAAATCGAATGCAAATGCAGTGACTGGGTTAAAAAGCCACTGTACAACATGCTGCTGAAACTTCTGCATTCCACACATACTGCTGGACTCTCCTGCTACGACCAGATCAAGTTTTAAAAATTCAGTCCTATATATCCAACTGCTCAATAGAGAAACCTGTGTCTACTTACTTTCCAGGAATCAATAAAACAAATTACAGCTCCCTCTCGATGGGCCAAATGTCCTACTCCTGCTCCTACATCTTATGGTCTTATGGCCTCACTGAGCAATTATCCAACTGATTTCTTTCTTGATCATTTCATTGGATGTGTAAATCCCTCCCTTACTATCACGTTCCTACAAAACCCCTCTTGCTAGAGCTTAATTTCCTGCTCACTATGAACACTGCCACAAAAAATATTCTAATCATCACATTTCAAGCATAACATACAACAATTTATCCATCACATTAAAAAACAAGCGACAATAAGAAAGACAGTCAGTCCTTGCTTGTTTCCTCTGACTTTGGAAGAAGCCCAGGATTTACAAACAGCCTCAAATCTATCGAGAAGCACTAAATCTCCAATTTCCCTTAGAATGTGCGTATTCTCTAATTGAGCTCAGTTTATGCCTGTTTACAACACTTAGACCCTGAGGCCTTTAAGAGTATATATTTGGCAAAGTACCTACCACCCCTCCCCACCCCACTCTAGCCCCGACTGAAAAGTCTGTCAGCACCACACTGACCAGAAACCCAGCTGCCTTGCCGTGATAATACAGTGGGTGCAGCCTCAATTGGATCAGAGTGGGAAATCCATCCCAAGTGGAAGGAATTCTAGCCCCAGTAGACCCAGCAGCACCAGAATCGAGTAGTGGCCACTGCATGCATCTATAAGCAGTCCCCAGAGGTGTCATGGATCCTGGACTTCAGGAATGTCCGGGGATTTTGGACAGGCCCACCTGGCACACCCCAGTGAGGGAGGGGAGGGAGTGAGCGGGGTGGGTGGCTGAGTTTTAGGGTCCGGGAGGGAATTTAAAGGGGGATACAATCTTGGGGGGTGTGTGTCCGATGGCCACGGAAGACCCCACAACAAAAAGGGGGGGGTCCACCTCTATAACTTGTGCAGCGGGGAACGCAGAAGAAAGGTGAGAAGCCTTGCAGTTTTCACATTGGGGGGGGCCTCATGCCCATTGGAGGCACTGCCTCACCTCCCCGCTAAAGTCATATCCCTCTTTAAGCCTCCCCTCCAGCCCGGCCTCTAAAACATTTCCCCGACCTTTTTCCCCTCCCATCAACGGGGTCTTCCACGCAGCCCCTTTCAAGATCCGGACTTAACCTGAAGTCTGGGATTCATGACAACATCTTCTCCGGGAACTGCTTGTAACCCCAGCAGTGTCCGCTGCTCGATTTTGGTGATGCTTAGAACGCTGAGCTGCCAGTCAATCAGATTAGCCTCCAGCTCTCTTGAGTGGGACTCCCTCCCAGATGGGGGTGGATGTCCCACCCTGATCTGAATAAGGCTGCCCCCTGTGTTCCCCACACCCCCAACCTCCCCTACCACCCCTGTGTGTTACATGGGATGCTGCTCCTGACTTTATGATTCAATGCAACAGAAACTGGTGATTACCTGATTTTGTTCAGAAGCTGTATGAGTTCTTGGCTAGGAACCTAAATGATGGGTAGTTGCCTGCAAGATCTTTACTTATCTTGTTTTAATACAGAGTACAATTCAATGTTTTCAATTTTTAAAAAAACTGTGAAAGAGAAGCTACAATTCAGGTCAATTACTCCTTTCACCTGGTTTCTGGTTCTTCCTCTAGCAGATGGCCATACGTCAGTTTGAGAGAGCTAGAAGTCACCTACTCCTAGGTTTTGACCAAATGCTGTACCTCAAATCTTTGTCCCCATCAATACTATCTCCCTGAATGGCACAAGTAAGGCCATTGACTTCTCAATTTTAGAAAAACATTTACACCTTGATTATTTTTTGTAATTGAACCTCTCGTGTTAGCGATTGAACACTGTTCCTGTGATTTTCTATTTTTAAATTAGGAACTAAGAAAGTGACATGGCATTTAAAACAATGAATTCAATATATTTAGCAAGTGACTGTTCAGGGACAGAGTTGTCAAATGTCCCACAGGAATTGGGTCAGATTCATATAACATGAAACCTCTGAGGCTATTGAACCATACATGCCTTTGTACTGGATGCAGCTTAGGATGGTCTGAATGAAATTAGCTTGCTACCTCACCCTCTGTCGAGTTTAGTGATTTCTGTTTAACTCAGACAAGTATTTGCATCAAAGATTTCTAGGACTTCTTAGTGAGAACAAAACGTGCCAATGAACTGGATTTTCCCTCTGGGGGTGAGAACAATCATTATTTGCAATTTTTACCGAGCGCCTTCTTGAAAGGAGACAGACTCTTTATCCAATTAAGGGTAGTGAGCGAGCTCTCAAAATTGAAAGGACAATCAAAGGCCGTCCACCTTCAGAGGAACAGTAGACTGTAATGGAATGTAAGTAACAGAGAGGGGGCTTCAACATGTGACGCCCCCTCTCCAACTTTTTTACACCTTTAATTCAAAAATTGATTAAACAGCCAGGCCACCATTGAGGGAGGGTATTAGCTCCTCTCAGGATGGCCTATGGCTGGCCTTGCAACTGGGCAGGCAGGGAGGGTCTTTAGGTCTGCCTGGAGCGCTGTCCCCTGGCCTGCTGTCGGGTGCCCACCTCCAGGTACCTCCCAGGTACAGGAAACCTGAAGCCAACTGGAAAATCCCAGTTGACCTCTGTTAATTGGATTTAATTGGGCCCTTAATGAGTCTAATTGCTACCTGTCATGTGCGGGCAAGTGCCCCTGCCAGCCCCAATTTAGCCTCTGCAAAAATGACCTGGAGGAGGATGGAGCCGGGGGACTGGCATGCCAGCCTGTGAAGCTAATCTTCAGACCTGTTTACCCTCTAGGGTCAGACATCCAGACCTATAGGGTGGGAACTGGAAAGGAAATTTAGGACTCGATTCAATCTAGAACATTAGATTCTGTTTTCTTCCAGCAGTTGTAATTGACAATAAGTTTCACTGACTCTTTATAAGGGCACTAACGTATTTAAATAAATATTCAGAAGTACATATTTTAATTTGAGCAGAAATGTAATTACAGAGGCCTAAAAAATTGTTTTTCAGTCCAAGATTAAATGGAATTACTTTCTTCTACGAAAAGTTCTTGCTACTCTGAAGTTTTCTTTAAAGAACATTGAACTGGGGCACAAAGAAGCAACATATCTATTTGTTTTATTTTCACATTTACTTATACCTTCAGACATTGTAATTTCTTAAAACCATGCCGGGGGATATTTACCAGGCCCTCGGAGGTGGGAGAGAGGTTGGGTGGGTGAGCAAAATTAGAGAAAATTGCATTGGGCCAATTTCCACATGTTCCCAGCTTCGCCCCAGTGATAGGCCGAATCTGATGTCAACAAACCTGCCTGGCAGCAGTGGGAAGCCAACCGATGTGGAGCAATCGGTAATTAACTGCAATCTTCCACCAAAGTTGCAATTTTCCCAGCGTCACTGTGTCAATACCTTGGCTACTCAAAGGAGGCAGCTGCATAACAGGAGGTTGGAGCAGTGCAAGAGTTCGAGCCTTCCTAACCCTTAATGACAAAAAAAGGGCAAGGTGGATGTCTTCTCCTGGCACTGGCTTGCCATTGCGTGAGGATAGTGCTGGAGGTGATGCAGTGGAAGCCATTCCAATCAGACTGACCGCATGTCCATTGCATCCCTCCAACTTCTCCTGCACTCACCTTCAGCAACATCCTCAATGCACTCACAGTGAATGCTCACAGCCGGTTTGAACTGACCTCCTGCCTCCTCAGGCCGCCCACCCTCCATAATTAGATGGCGACCCCAGAGGTGGGTTTTTAATTGGCTGCCTTGCAGAAGTTAAACCAGAAACGCTGCTGCTGCAAACAGGGGTCAGCACCCAAAGATGGTCCTGAAGTCCAAAAATGTTCAAAGTCCGGAAAAGTCTGCCCCCCATTTCTTGGTTGTACCTCAAGATTTTGGAGGACCCGATAACTTTTAGACAGAATTTTAGGAATAAATTGTTTTCTGCTATAAACCCAGTTGACATATCTAAAACCCCATTTTAACTCGGGGTGAGAGTGTGTGAGGTGTGCAGTGAGGAGCAAGGGGGTGCAATGGTGCACCTGAGGCCCAGAAAGATTTTATCTCCCTCATAGCCAGCTGCTCGATGAGCGGGAGTGAGATATCAGATTGTAGCTCAAGGGTCAAAGTCCTTATTGTAAGCTAAGGCCGCTGGAGTGCGGTTTTGGGATAGTGAAAGCAATCTCAGGGCATCCAGGAGATTCAAGGTTTCTTTGCTGGGTCTGGGAGAACATGCCTCTTCTGGCCCTGTTCTTACTTACTGCCCGGTTTTACTGGAGAGTGCAGCACTGTGTGCAACTGCCATGATCAACAGTTCAATTCTGTTCCCTATTCCCTGTGGAGCGAAAGGGTTAAGATAGGCCCTTAAGAGTTTCATAAGGTTATAAGATGTTTATACTGATGCTGTAAACACCTATCTACAGAACAGGGCATTTTGTGATAAGTCGAATAAGCATTTAAAAATGTTGAACGTTTTGGGATTTAATAGAGTGAGCAGCAGTTATAGGCAATAGTTACAAATTAAACTAACTTGGAAATTCTGTCATTTTTTAAAAGCGTTTGGTAATCACTGATGGCACAAACATTGCCAGGAGCAGTAAAGTTAATTTGAATTCTGCTAATAAATGGAGATTCCTGCCAATATACTTTCCAATGATTTCAGTTTGAATTTTCTGCCACTGGTAATCTAATTTCTGTCTGTGTCACTGCTGGGAGCATCACCCAAGCCCCAAGTATGAGTTTGCAGTGACTGGGTAAAGCGCTGATTGCGTGCTGCCTTGTTGAAGACTGTCCGCTTAAGTGAGCAGGATCCGACACTTGTGAGCAGGTAGTGAAAGAGAGTTCTTCTTCTGCAACCATACGTTGCAAGAGATTGTCTTTTTACCGGTTGCTCAGGGCAAATCACATCACTGACTGGAAGACAGTAATGGTGTAGGCTGTTCACATCTTCTATAAAAGGCAGTCAGCAGAGCATTTTCCCTATTCACTTTAATGGACAGAAAATTGCACACTGGCAAACACTGAAATCGAAAACTCTTATTCTGCATCTCTGAGAGGCCCAAGGCACACATCATACTCAGCAGTAATGTTGTTCACTTTTTAAAGCCAAACACTGCATTCAAATACCTGCTTTGTGCAAATTAATAGTCAGATTAATCCTCATAATAGTGGTTGAGCTTTAAAATGTAATTCACTGGGTGTAAAGCACATTGGAAATGTCATGGTAAGGTGCTTTATGAATGCAAGTTCTTTCTTCAAAACAGGATTCTAATGAAAAGAAAATAACTACTTGTTTTTCTGTAGTATCTTTCACAATGACTGGGATGCCTTCAACCAGATACTTTGCAGCCAGTGGAGTATTTCTGAAGTGTAGTCACTGTTGAAAAGTAGGAAATTTGGTAGCCAAGTTGCGCACAGCAAACTCCCTCAATGTGATTATGGCCAGATCATTTTTTTTGTGATGTTGATCGAGGGATAAATATTGGCCAGGACACCAGGGAAAACTCCCCTGCTCTTCTTCAAAATAGTCTCAAGGCATCGTTTATATCCAGCAGGTAGATGGGGGCCTTGGTTCAACATCTCATCCAAAAGACAGCATGTCTGACAGTGCAGCAATCCCTCAGTAGTGACTGGAATGTCAGCTTTGATTCTTGTGCTCAAACCCTAGGGTCGGAATTTTCCGTGTCTGCTGGCGTCGGGCATGAGCGGACAATATGGCGTGATTAGTTTTACAACGGCAGGAAACCAGTTCACCATCGTCCGCACAGCCCACCAACGACGGGCCATATTTCCCATCATTGAACGTCGGGAGCCTCATTGTAATACATCAGCATATCATTATCAGGCCAGCCCGCCAGAATTATCTGCCCACCCCCTGCTGGATCGTTCACATTGGTGTGCTTTCCCACCGACCTGTTCCACAACAGCACATAAAAGGCATGCACTTGGTGATCTGTACTTTGAGGGGAACTCGGGGGTGAGCACACAGTAACGTGCAGCGCTCACCAGGGTTGCCTGTTGGATGACAAACTTCAGGGGCATCGAGGGTCAGGGTTAAAGGCAGCCCTGCTGTTGAGGAGACTCGTGGTGGGGGTGTGGGTTAAGAGCAGCCCTGTCATTGAGGCGATTGGCGGTGGGGTGTGTTGACCTCGGTGCGTTGGCATGCTGGTGCTATCCTCCATTGTGCCTTGCAATTTGAGGAGTGCAGTGGACATCCCTTACTGTTGTTCCCTAGCTTGCCTTTGCAGCTGCAGCAACTGCAACTTGACCGAGTCCAGAGGCTCATCATCTGACTCGGACTCAGCAACGTTCTGGCCTTCAGCAGTCCTCCGAGTGCCAGAAACCTGGGAAGTCCTTGTCTCCACCTGCTGTGGATTGGATGGTGCAATGTGCTCACCAGATTGTGATCCCGGGGTTATTCTAAAGCTAGGTCCCTCCGAGGTGTGTGTCTCTGCGCTAGTGGAGGGTGTGGGTGGGCACTGTGATGGGATTTCAGGAGGGTGCCTCCAGGTTCCTTCAAAGGTTTCTTTGGTCTTGATTGGAGGCCCTGGGTCATTGGCTCTGTCAGCTGTTTGGCAGACATGCTTGCGAAAGCAAGGGGAGATAATTAGTACATGGCAGTGACCAGCGAAACAGGACACATCAGTCACAGCATGGTTGTCTGATGGATATTGCACTACTGGACCCTCACTTGGTAGAGCAGCGCTGACCTCAGTGTCAGCACAGGACCGATCCAGACCCTCGTTGGCCAGCTGGATGGCTCTGTTTTCAAAGTCCGTGAGGACCTTGATTTCAGGCATTCCACCACCGGCCTGTGACCTGTCCCTCTTGTCATGTGCCAGCTTGTCCTGCATGGATATAGATGGAAAAAGTGTAAGCAGGACACCTGTCAGGCCAGATGATAAATATGCCTGGCATGTGTGGATGATGAGTGGTCCCATGAATGGGATGAAGACAATGATGGTGTGTGTAAAAGAGTGAGTGGGGATATCCCTTGAACTGGCAGTGAGTGAGGGCCCTGTGAGTTGCGGGTGATGAGAGGAGTGACTTACCCTGGAGAAACAGAGGAGTTCATTCATCCTCTTGTGGCACTGGGTGGCTGCCCTCTGCTGACCACCGCTGCCACCACCTCCCAAGCCGGGTTATTGCTGTTGCTGCCCGAGCAGGGTTAGAGGACATCCCGGTGGTTATCCATGGCATCCAAAAGGTATTTGAAGGATGCGCTGCTGAACCTGGGGGCTGCAGTCTTCTCCGGTTTCAGGGCCATGGCTTCCTTGCAGCAGTGGTGGTCTGGAAGCACTGAAATGTGTGCTTGCAGCTGGACTTTAAATATGGCGCCCAGCGTGATGCAGCGGTGATGGAAAGCAGGCGAATGAGAGCCCGCCTGCCACGGAAATGGCATGTTTTCCGGGAGCACATAAATAATGTGGTGGGTTTGGGATGATACGGCATGAAAACCCGCCAGTCGCTTTACCTGCCCGCTACCGCACGTAGCGCAAATCTGGGATGATTCCAGTGGCACTTGAACCCAAAATCTTGTGACTCAGAGGCAAAAGTGTTGCCAACTGAACCGTGGCCAATTGTAGAACTTGTGGTTTTGGAACTGAAAGCCTGGAGGTGAATTGGAAAATAGTGAAACTATTTATTTTGATTATGGGACTTTTAGATCATAGGGGCTTGTTCTGGGATGTTTTTTGAAGCTGACTACTTGAAAAATGTTAAGTAACTAGACTGTGTCTGTGATCTACTGTTTCCATAGACTTGGTTCTGATGGTGACTATTTAGACGATTTCCTTAACCATATCAGACTTCAGTCCTCATGCTGAAGCACCTCTCGAGTGTGGAACTGTACCTTCAAGTTGTAAGGATGAGGCCTGTAGATGGGTGGAATGGTGACTCAATCAGTTAGTTAAGGTTGGTGGAATTCTTCAATTGTCAACCCAAACTGGCACTATGGTGAGTTGGAACATCATTGCAGCAGCTGTCATGAATATCAGATGTTGAATTAGCACAAAAACATTCACATTTTAACAAATATATCCATTTTTTTGTTATAAACTGAAACATTTAAATGCAACACAAGGGGCAGAATCTTTTGTCCTGTGTACAGGCGCGTGCCTGACCCGAACGGGAGTGAAATAGTGCGTGATGACGCAGGGTGAGCATCCCGACATCATCGTGATGACGCAGGGTGAGCGTCCCGACATCATTGTTCATGCTCGCGATCTTTCGGTCGCCGGACGCACGAGAGGCGGCAGCGCGCCCGCTGACAATTAAGAGGCTTATTAAGGCCCTTAATCAATTAATTAAATTGAATTTCTGGCTGCCTGTCCAACCATTCAGTTGGTGGGTGGGCGAATAGGCCAGGCGGCCTTTGCATTTTTAATGAAACCTCATCCACGGGCGGAACAGTGACTAAAAAACCTATTAAAATTTTTAAAACTCATATTTCACATGTCCCTGACAGAGTCACAAGTGGGGACATGTTTTCCTTATTTTTAGGAATTTATAGGAAGGATGTGATTGCACTGGAGGGGGTGCAGAGGAGATTCACCAGGATGTTGCCTGGGGTGAAACATTTAAGTCATGAAGAGAGGTTAGATAGACTTGGGTTGTTTTCGCTGGAGCAGAGAAGACTGAGGGGGCGACCTGATCGAGGTGTACAAGGTTATGAGGGGCATGGACAGGGTGGATAGGGAGCAGCTGTTCCCCTTAGTTGAAGGGTCAGTCACAAGGGGGCATAAGTTCAAGGTGAGGGGCAGGAGGTTTAGGGGGGATGTGGTGACGGTCTAGAATGTACTGCCTGGAAGGGTGGTGGAGGCGGGTTGCCTCACATCCTTTAAAAAGCACCTGGATGAGCACTTGGCACATCATAACATCCAAGGCTATGGGCCAAGTGCTGGTAAATGGGATTAGGTAGGTAGGTCAGGTGTTTCTCACGTGTCGGTGCAGACTCGATGGGCCGAAGAGCCTCTTCTGCACTGTGATTCTGTGATTTATTTGTGATGTTAAAATTCTTCAGCTCCCTGAGGCAGCTCTGTGCCTTCAGGGAGCTTTCACTGCAGACTTCAGCGCTCGCCCTCCTCCTGCCCCCACCCCGGCAGCGCTGAGGCTCTCAGCGCCCCTTTTACACTGGCTAGCCGTTAATTAGCCAGCCAGCGTGAAATCGCGGCTGGGGCCCGATTGTGGTCGGTGGTCAGTTTTGTGGTTGCTCCCGGGCCCACCCGCCTGATGAGGTAAAATTTCTGCCCTAGGAGCCATAATGTAGTATGCCACAAATCTTGGTAAAAATAAAAGTAGGGATGAAGTAAAGCTGGGAGGAGCATTTATGTCGGGTCTTGAGAACCTATAAATGGGAAAACTGAAGGAGGTAAGAAAAAGATCCACAGCTTTGTGGTTCTGGGAATGTTCAGTAACAATAGACAATAGAATAATGAGTTTTAATTTTTAAAAAGAGGAGGAAGGGTGTGCAGTGTGGTGCTTTGTGGGCTTGGAAAGAGCAGGAAAGAGGAGCAATGGGTGTAGTATTGGTTCAGTGTGTAAATGGAGGAAAAGGCATTTTTAAAAATTCTTTCACGGGTTGGGGACATCACTGACTAGGCCAGCATTTATTGGCCATCCCTAATTGCCCTTGAGAAGATAGTGGTGAGCCACCACCTTCAATTAGTACTGAAGAATTGAAAATTTGGCCACACAGACATTGAAGCCCTGCAATGCAAGAAAGGTTGTGAGACGATGGTGACCCTACTGCTAATGTGGAAGCAGGAAGGATGGGGGTAACTCTGTAAGTGAACAAAGAACCCTGAACCCTGAAGGGCCTTCGTTAAGAAGTCAGTGCAGACTCCTGCCTGATATCTGGGCAAATGGGCTGCCTGCAGTAGTAATTGGTACCAGGAAAGTGTAGCCAGAAACCCGTGAGAATGGTCCCTGACTGTTAGTAATCGGGGAGGCATGAGGGGTTGAGGCCAAGATTGGGGGAGTGGAGGTCAGAGTTAAGATCGGGGTCAGGGATGCATGAGAGGTCAGGGTCAAGATCAGAAGGAGGAGGAATGAGAGATTGGAATCAACTGGGCTTGACTTGGGAGGGATAAGTGATTTGGCTGCGATCAGGAACTTGGAGGCTGAAAGCTTCCTGTGAGGTCAAGTTGGAACACATGTGCCCCTCCTAGCTCAGAAGATACTGAAAAACAGGAGGTGCTTCTCAATTTGCCTGTGTCTTTTGCAGGTCTGTTGGTTCCTCCAGCCCTGCTGTTGCTGCTGTCAGGCAGCAGACAGCATGGGGCTCTCCTGTGGTAATGGGGAATCGAGCCCAGACTTTTCCATATTAACTGCACTCTGCCTGCTTTTCGTTGGAGCCTCACCTGTGGCCTGAATCACTGCTGTAACTATTACAGTGGCTAAAATTGGCATTGGGTTGCTAAATCTTGGCATTTTAAACACAACCTCCCACCTCCAAATACTGAGGCCAGTAACTCTTTTATGGGTTTCTCGTGGTTTGCATCCAGTCAAAAGCCTTGTATTTTTAATTTTTAATGAAAATACAGGGTTAAGAAAGTAATTGTTAAATATGGACGCAGAGACACAGAAACCAACTTTACTTCATTGAAAAATACTATTGGCATGGATATAGCTGTGATTTTCACAAGGCACTAAGTAGCATATCAAATCTGATTATAGCTGACTAGTCAAAATTAGCAGAATTTTTTAATGCCTTTCCAGACTTTAACAGAATTAGTTTGTAAATAATGGATGGTAATGGATAATTTCACTGTGGTGATTTAATTGTAAATTCTCAGAGCAGCAAGTTGGAAGTGTGAGATCATGTAAACAGCTGTAGCCGACTGTCAAGTTTATTTCATAAATTTTGGAAGTGACCCACTTTGAAAATTTGAAGAATTACATTGTGCTGTTGAAAGCCATGTTAATGGGAGCTGTCATCTTGCTGACCTTCGGTCAAGCAACTCACACTGATAGTGCTAAGTTTATTCATGGAGTTGCTGTTGAAGGCATTGATACCTTCTACTGCCATTTCCAAGTGTCAATTATTCATTTCAGTTGTTGCTGGATTGTGATCTAGAATAGGAATCTTGCCTAATCAGCCCTCCTCAATCCTTGAATACCAAGATGATTAGAACATCCCTTCTGCAGCCTTGACACAGACCAGATAACCCAGGATAGACCAGGGGTTGTTTTTTTATGGAGTTGGGCTGACTCTAAAAATGGTGGACAGATCCTGAATACAAAAGTTCTGCCCTCATTTCTGGCAGATCCCATTTTGGCTGGCAGGGAAAAAGTGGCAGGGCGTGAATCACATAGATGGGCAACACAAACTCAGAAGCGCCATTTGAAATTGGTACTGAGCTCAAACAGACCAATTTTCCCTGTACCAAGGGCCTTAACCTCTAGTGTGGCAGTCACGAATTGATGAAAGAGATGTAAACACTACTGAAGGGCAGAAATGTCTGTTAAATGTCATCATGATCTGAAGTTATTTAAATCCCCAGCCTTTTAAACATGAAAAATACCAAGCTACAGCTGTCAGTTAGAGTATAAAAATAAAAACACGCTGCTGGAGCACATTCATTGACAGACATCTAGTGAAGCTTAGAAAATAATCATTACTATCTGTTCCTGCAGTTTTTATAGACTTCTTTCTTGACATTTCCCAGGGTTGTTATTGCAGCTGAGTCCACTATGAATGCTTGGCTGAGTTTCAAATGCTCCAAAATCACATCTCCCAGCAGGGAACGCTGAGTTCACATTTTGATCGACAGTTTAAAGAGGCTATTAAAGGATTAGCTGTCTATGATGTGGTTACTGATAGAAGTTTGTATTTGTAACAGATTGACCACTTGAGAGAATTTAATACCTTTGAATGGGTTTCATAGATGCGACTTTTTTTCTGTATCAATTGTGTATGAGTGAGCTCTCTTAGATTGTTAGAAATTTAATTTGTTTTCATCTACACCTGGCTCCTGAGGTCAGCTCATAGTGGCTACTGGGTGAGTATCTACGGAGGTGGAGGTGGATGGAGGTGGCATTTGAAATTAGGGGGGCCATGAGGGTGGATGGAGGGGTGAGGTTAGCAGGTCTAACAGCCTTTTATAAAACTGGGCCGATGTCTCAGAGAACAGAGGCGGACTGGTTATAAGGCCCACCTCTGTTCTCTGAGACTTCGGCTCAGTTTTATAAAAGGCTTTTAGGCCCTCTAACTCTCGCCCCATCATGATTATAACCAGCCTGCCTCAGCACTCACCCACCTCCATGCCTGCCTCCGAACTGCTCCTGGAGGGGGCAGGTCTGACTCGACCACGGTCCTGTCCCCCGGAGCGAAAATCATGTGCACTGGGGTTGATTCTATGGAGATAGGTCTGCCGAGCCAGGAAATTTCCACATTCGAACTTCCTGCCTCCATGGTGAAACTCAAGTCCCAGAGATCAAATTTAGAAACTTTCTGACCTATATGACTCAAACTATTCAGCTGGGAAGGCGCCTGCTAACAATATCTAGCTGGCCTATGTTTTTAAAAGTTTGTTATATTACAAACCTTCAATTTATCTCTATGTTTTGAGGTAAGCACCCCTGAACAATTGCAATGAAATGGTGAAGAATTTCTTAATCTTATCTCTTCAATTGACATGTAACATTTTAGCTTTTGATGGCATTTGTTTATGTAATTCCCGCCATCTCTTGGCACAAGGTCACCAATTCAGAGGTCCTGGAGTGTATAAATTCCATCAGCATACACTCATTGCTAAGCCAACAATGCCTGCACTGACTCAGCCATGGATGAAGGCCGTATACCCAAACATGTATACCTCTGTGTACTGAACTGGCCACTGGGTCACAAACTCCTGGGTGCCCATTGCTCCACTACAAGGGCACCTGAAAGTGAGATATGAAGATGGCAGGAACTAACACTGACAACTGGAAGACAGTTGCTGATGGCCTCTGGAGGCTCACTGTCTATAAGGGCATTGGAAGAAGCAAGCAGACACGGAAACTGCGGATGGCTGAGAAGAGGGCCCAGAGAAAGCAGATGCCAGCAAATTGTGCAGCCTCTCAGCAGTAGAGACTGCCTTGCCAGAGCAGGGGTCCTGAGCCACACCACATGATATTTAACACAGAGTTAATCACCACAGTGCAAATCATCATCTTACAAGGCAGAAGGCTGCCACCAATCCTGTAACACTCCTCCTGTCTTATTGTATTCCCATCCAGGGTTGATAATTTTGGTTTCCATCCCTTCCTTTGGAGAAGCTTTATCCTTGAGGCCAAATTGTGCAGTAGGATTCAGACATGCCAGCCCAGAAAATAAACAAAAGCTTCAAAAGCTGTTCTAGCCCCTGAAAAACTGATGCCTCGTAAATGGTTCTCTATATAAGTAGCTGCACAGGCTTATGTGGTAAGTTAACGATATACACAACCTTCATTCGTTTCAACATGAATACCAGCCTCGTCCCTTAACCATACATTTCTGCTGCTTGCACCTTTATATGTGATTTCGCTGTCGTCAGTATCAACTACTCTTAATATTGCTCTTGCTGACATCCCATCATCTGCTGTCCATAAACCCCAACCTAACCAACTTGCCTATATCCTAGACCACACTAACTTCTGCTCATCTGTCTCATCCCTGCTCAATGAGGGGCAATGGTTCCCCGTGGCCTGCCCAATCCCCATATACATTAATATCAAATGCATTTCCTTATCTATGGATCATTTAAGTCTTGTATCATGTGCAATCTCCTCCAGCCTTATATCTCCACTTGTTTCTCTGAAGTCAGTCTTCTGCTTCGTCTCTCCTCCCTTTGCCTCATCATTGGTGGAAGCCTTCAGCCCTTTGAGTTGTACTTTCTGCATCTATCTATTTTAAGGATAGTTCTCTGTTCTTCCAGCACTTGTTTTAACACTTGTTTGCTATCATACAGTCAAATATGAAGCAAAATAGGTTCAATACTTACATCTGAAGAGAACTTGAATTTTAATGGAGCTTTCTTGAAAGTTGCCTACTCAATCTTCTCAGCACTGAAGATAAGGCATAGTTCATTCACCAACTATTTGATTTTTTTGAGTCAATCAATTTGAAGGCAAGGAGTTCTGTGGAAAGTAATAAAATTGACAAGGAGTACAAGACCAGTTTTGGTGCCAATCAGGTTTCTTAATTGAAACTGGAAACAGATTGAAGGCAAGTAAACTTACCTGATAGATACCTGTCTGGGAATTGTGACAGGTAAGTGACCTAAAGTGACCTATGAGGGAGTCACATCTCCAATTCAGTAGGCCATTAGGCCATTAGGCATGACGCAAGAGACCAGCTGCAAAATTACAAGTCTATGAAGAAACATTTACAAAAACAAGCACTCTTTTCTGCATAATACATCCAAGAAAATAATTTAAAGTACAAATAGTTCAAAATAAAAATGGAAAGATTCACTCTAAAGGACTGGGAATGAAAATTTTCCCTACTTTGGTGCATTTTCCCACCTTTTGCGTTTGTTTTGGGTTTCTGCTGGTTGGTCGTTTTCTGCAGCTGAGTAAAAGCTGCACAATTCCTCGTAACCGACTATTGTTCTATTTGGTGTCCAACCGATTGGATCAGCATTCTCTACATGAAGCATTGGCGAGACAGTCAATACTTCTCTATTCTTATGGCAAGATGTATCCACAGGGTGCTGATAGGGGCTGATGAAGGTCATTGGCTGTCTATTGAACATATTTGATAATACATTAGCAGAGCTATCAGTAAAATTGATTTAACTTCAGGTCAAACTGCTGGAACGCCCTCTTTGGATCTTTTTTCTACTCGGACAGGGCAAAAATGCAGTTCAGACAGTGAATGAATATTTTGAACATGTGACCTCCAAATCAGTGAAGTAAATGTATTCACACCATTGCTATTGGAACCATTGATGCATTTCAACCCCTGATCAACCTCCAGTATATAATAACTTGATTCAAAGACCTGCTGAGTTTTTCCAGGTAATTCTGTTTTTGTTCCAGTATATAATAACTTAATTCAAAGTATTTTGTCCTAGACTTCTCACCCCAAGTGAAAAAAGTGTTGCAAATGTGTTCATGATTTCTAAAGATTACAACTTCCTTAGCTATAAACAAAGCAACAGAAACCATGAGCAAACAAAATAGAGCTACTATTTATTTGGGCACGAGAAGTTCCTTTGAATGCGTTTTTAAATTAGGTATTCACAGAGAATATCACACCAAATTCATTTCACATTGCTAAGCTTATCTAAGGAGCAGTGTTCTCTATTGAACAATAAGAAGCACATTTATTTCCAACATAAGGTATCAGAAAGTTTGACTGGAGAAAATTTAAAATCTAAAGCAGAACTGATTTTCAATCAAAATTTAGAATACTTCTGATCAAACTGTGAAACTAAATTAAATTAAAATGTGTGGTTTTTGAAAACCTCCCATTATGGTGATAAAATCTTTTGCTACCACCGTGACCAACAGTGAAAACGATTCATCTTTGGAACCGCAAACAGATTGCTGAACCTTCGGGGCGTTTTCAAGATGGCAGCTAAAAAGCTCTCATGGTGGAGGGGTCTAATTATATTTTTACATATGATGCTTTTGAACTAGCTGTAGAATCAACTCCTAGTTTTTTTTTAATTGCATAAGGTAAAAATGTGCACCTACGTGACAAAGCAACCTTCCTTCTCACTCTGATAAAAGCAAAAAACTGCTGATGCTGGAAATCCAAAACAAAACTAAAAATAGCTGGAAAAACTCAGCAGGTCTGGCAGCATCTGCAGAGAGGAACACAGTTAACATTTCGAGTCCGTATGACTCTTCAACAGAACTAAGTAAAAGTAGAAAAGAGGTGAAATATAAGCTGGTTTAAGGGCGGGTGGGACAGGTAGAGCTGGATAGAGGACTGGTGATAGGTGGAGATAGCCAAAAGATGTCATAGACAAAAGGACAAAGAGGTGTTGAAGGTCTTTTAGTCTATTTTGATCCCTTCCCTTCACCCCACCCCACCCCCACTAGGGCGATCTGTACCTTGCTTGTCCTGCTTTCTACCCTTAATTAGCACATTCCTTAGATAATATCACCACCTTCAACACCTCTTTGTCCTTTTGTTTTTTCAAACATTTTGCATTTTGTTCAAGTGATTGACATAATATTTCTTGAAATAGGTTTGGGTTGGTAATTGTAAGATGACCAAATGAGCCACTGTCAGCATCTTATCTTGCATCCCAGAAAAATATAACATAAATACTGACTATATTTCCTGCATATATTGTAGGCATTGAAATTGAGAGTATTTGGATAGCAATCTAATTTATCTTGAGTTCCAAAATTGAACATCTGATCTTAACAGAGGCTCAAAGCTTGGGTTTAAGAGACATATTAATAATTTATACACTCCTCTAATCTAGGATGTTCTATGATGGAACATTTTGAAAAAATTTTGAAGTGCACATTTAATCCTCCAAGAGTTAATAGACACTGAGATGAACCAATACAGAATTGGATCCAGGCCAATTAAACATGATGGCAAGAGTTTCTGCTTTGGGTGCAATTGGCAATCCAAGGGAAAATTATGCCCAAAATTGCATTAGTTTTCAGAAATTTTTGTTTGCTTATGTTTCTGCTCAAATGCATTTGCATATTGTTGAACGTGAAATCTTCCATGCGATCAGCATTTTGGAACTTGCTTCCACAAAAATAATTTGCATTAAAAACATTAGTCCTTGATGTATTTAAGACTTGCAACCTAGCGCAGTTTGGTTACTATATCTAAAAATGGGTTTATCACAAATTTAGCATTCCTAAACAGAGTGCCTAGCCCACCATCTCTAAGTAATCCAGTTTTAAACAATGATAATCACTTAAAAAAAACTATACAGAACCATTTACTCATTTCATTGATGTACAATAATCAGTTCCTTACTAAATAAAAACTTCTAACAGATGCCTAGTAGCATCCTTGTGCCTAAAAAACATAACTTAATTTGAAGAACATCTTCGAAGGCCCAGACACAGATGCAATTAGTGGGAACTCACAGTTGTGGGAATTCGTGCTAGAGTTGTGGCCAGCTTTGTGTGCTGGGCCAACCTCTAGAGCATGGTTTTTAACCAAGTAGGTTTTGGAAATTTGCATTGGATATAATTTACGTTTGAAATTCCTTGATCTTTTGTGCTGGCTTTGCTGGTGTTGGTGAGTTTGGCTGAAAAAGATCATCTCAACCTGGTGGAAACTCCACATGCCGGTCCAGACCCGATGTGCTGAATGGCCTCCTTCTACACCATAACAATTCTGTGGTTCTGTGAACTCCTGTTACAACTGTCATTATCTTGCCCACTCCACATTGACGTGGCTCTGTCATTAGCTACAGCCTACATGAGTTGAATTAATAGTTTCTTTGTGTTGTAAAGGCGGTGTGGGTATGATGTCAAGTGACAGTTAAAGGCAATGCATTGAACATCTACCCTTCTATGAATACATCAAATTTTCAGATTTAGGTGACCCCATAGCTTCCTGCATGAACTCTACATGTAGTATTCAGCTAAGACATATAACATGGATTTTTTTGAAAGAATGCTACAATGCAAATAATAATCAGTCACATTGATTCCCTTTTGTTCAACTTCCATTCATTATTTCTTATTAAACTAGATGAAGAATTATAGTTCTTTTTCTTTTGTGTAATCTCCTCCTGTCCTTTTGCTCACTATGCTAAGTATCATCAGGAGCGGGGGAGGTGCGCAGAGCCATGTAGCGAGGGATAAATACCTGGGTGGGATCCAAATTGTTCCAAGACCTCGAAACCTGCTGGAAGATCTTGGCAGCTGCTAAGGTATAGAGAAGAGAATTTAAAAAAGAATTCAGTTGGTTACTCCCCGTCTTTTCACCAATGTCTTACAACATTGTAGATAAGCAGCAATGGAGCTCAACCTCCTTAAGAGCCTTTTGCAAGGAAATGCAAGGAAAGACAAGGCACCTCATAAAATAGAACAGTTCATAAAGTGCACACAAACTTCACAGATTTAATTAGTTGCAATTTTGTAACAAAAGAAACGCTGCTGTCACTCCTCAGGGTTTTTCTTTTAAATTATTAAGATCTTGCCACTATGGAGAAACATGAAAGGCAGGTATGTGAGCTGGCTGCTTCTCACCCTTCTCTGCTTGGAGGTGTACAAGACCTAGATCAGCATGGTACTTTTCTTATTATTTCCCCTCCTCTGAGGAAGTGTTTCATGGAAATGGCCTGATTGTAAAATTCAAGTGTAAGGGAGTGCTGTCAACATTGGGCCTTTGTTTGAGGATAGATTTATGATCCAAACAAGTGCAAAAGTTGGCAAATGAAAAGTGGGTCAGTAAAGGAAGGAGAGATGACTTGTGCTTTCGTTTTCTATCATTTTTATGCAAGATAAGGTAAGATGGCTATAAGCCTGGTGATAAATATGAAGGCTAATGAGAAATCTTTAAAAGGGTAAGTTGTCCCTATTACCTTGATAATCCTGCTTTCAAATTCCATTAACAGAAGCCTCTTTTCCTTATCATGGCCCGATACTGTTTGCATTTATATTTTTCATTCCTCCACTGTTAATCAATGAGAAGAAGCAAATAACTGAGCAAATGAAAGGGTTTATGGAGAGAGCAATAAACAAGCACAGTAAATGCATCTTAAATTATTATATATTTCCCATGGGGGAAAGAAAATAAATATATGTAACGAGCCAACTTTTGTGGCATTGCAAAGAGAGGGGTCAATACCACGGACAGTATCGATGTACTCGGGGTTGGTGGCATAATTGAACCAAGGCATTGTGGGAGGTTAGAGAAAAGGGAGAGGGTGGGGGAGGAGAGAGGACTAGGGAAGCTATCAGAAAAACCTCTTTAGAATCGATTGATGTTTGTGAAGTGGGCATTACAGTTGAACCCCAAACACTGTCACCATCCTGCCTTGCAGAAAGTTTGTTGTGAGCCTGTTTATAAACTGGCAATCGGACTACTCACAGAGCTAACCAGCAAATATTAATATTTTCTGCTATTTTAAAAACAGAATTTACATGTGCCTTCAAGATGTTTCTTTATTTTTCACTTGCTGTCGAGAAATGGGAATCAAGTCAGAAGAATAGGCAGGAATAAAGTTAATGAGACCAATGTAATTATATGCAATGGGCTCCCCACGCTCTGGAGAGCAGTGACTTGCCTAACAGCCACTACTACCAAGGTCAATCTCCCCACGCACCCTTCGGAATAACCAACACTCCACTTTTCCCGAGCACAGCTGCTGACACTACAGCACCTTGGGTATTTTTATGATTCATTTATAGCACTCTTTAACAAGTGATCAAAACCTTCGATGACATTCATCACTAAAAATATTTTTTTCATTTAGCTTCGAAAGAAAGCGGTGAGGCTGGAGCCTGTATTTTATGTATCTTTGAAAAGGTGATAGTAAATTCTGACATTTCAACATCTGCAGATGATAATTGAGTTTTAGACAAAATGAGGCAATTGTCCTTTAAAGTGTCATGCATAGACAGCATTTTGACAGTCTGAAAGTCACTTTATCCTTTCTTCTGTATTTGTTGAAAATTACACAGGTTTTGCTTAGTATTAACTTCAACAACGTCCCACAGCTCAGTCACACTGGACAGGATTTCAGGGTTTATGATGTTGTCACTTGACCATGTGTATTCAAACTGTGAGTTTGTACTTGCTTTCAGGATATCATTTGGAATAAAAGCAATGTCAGTAAAAAAATAAGTGAAATAAATCAATATATTGACCTTTTCCTGCACATTTTAAATGGCTGCTATACTTCAAAATAGTTTATTTCCACCTCTTCCTTTATTCCTCACTTTTACTTTTAGAATAACAGAAATGAATTCTGCACAAAATCCTTTACTAATTGATTAAAATTCAAAATTAAGATTGGAAGTATTGATTTTCATTAACTTCCTAATTTTTCAACCCATTTGTTTTGGTGAGTACAGAGTTACAGGACATTAAGGCCACAAAATTGGGCTCAAAGCGTCATTGGAGCTGGTGCTAAGAAAGCCGCAGCAGCAGAAAATTGAAGCCAGATCGATTCTGACCTTGTCTCTTTTGGCCTGCATGGCACTCCATACTTGAATGAAGGGCAGGATGCAGACTGGGCAGATTGTGGCTTCTCACAGTTTCTAAGGTTGCTCCATGGGGGAATGCCCCACTGGCGCTATTTCAAGAGCCAACCATCGAACTTGTTTTTGAGATGTGGATGCAGGGATAAATATTGGCCAGGACACTGCGGAGGACTCTCCTGTTCTTCATCAAAATAGTTCCATATGATCCTTTGCATTTACCAGAGCAGGCAAAAGGGGCCTCTGAAAGACAGCGCCTTTGACAGTGCAGCACCCTCTCAGTACTGCACTGGAGTATCAGCCTTGAGTTTTGTGCTGAAGCGGTGGAGTGGGAGGATGAAAATTTGTTTAGTTACAACAGCTTTGTGTGAAGTATTTACAGCCGAGTTCTTGAGGAAAGTTCATCTTGTAATCAAACAAGGCTAAATCGAAGAAGTATATTTTATTAACATGTTCTCCCTAATAGTGTGCTGTACTCTTCAAGTTTCATAGATGCATGTGTATTTGAGTTACATATGGGGAAGGACATAATTAAATTAATTGCATATAGATACCAAGTTTAACAAATATGTTGTTAAAAGGACAGCCACATTTGCATAACCAATATATCCTTCTGGTCTCATCAGTTATAACTTAAAGGAGTCAAGGAATCAATTTGCTAATCAATCTGATTTGCACATTTGTGATTTCTTTCTATATATTCATTATTAATAATGTCTATTTACTCAGCTCTCTGTTCCCATGTACAATTAATACAGCTAATGATTATAAATAATTTTATTCTTCAAAACTGATCTGAGGCAATATTTTTGATATAAACATAAAGGTACAGGTGCTTAGAACAGAATATTTGTGCAAACAGTGGGTTAGTTTGAGCGTGATGGCAAACCTTCAAGCTTTTGACCAACCATACTATTCGATAATGCATTCCTCAAACAAAATTCCCAGCTTCAAGACACTTTGGCTGTTCATAGAACTAATCATCAAGCCATTATGAACTATCTCCTCTTACTTAAACCAGCTTTTAGGAATTCAGTGTGAAATGTTACCACACCTGCCCATCTACCTTTAGATAGGCAACACAGTGAGGTGTCCGCTACCTCTCAGTTTTAAGGCTTTCTATGGGAGGAATCTTGTGAAGGTGATGGGGGTCTTGCCTGCTGGCTGAAAAGCCAGTGAGAGACCTTCCTCCTTTGGTCCTTTCCCTGGGATCATAACCCTAGCGGTGTAGGTCCTGCCCATCAAGAGCTGCTGCCAATCAGAGACCAGCTACTCTTTTACCTAGCAGCATCAGCAGGGAGGCAGTGGCTGCTACAGGAAAGACACGCACCAGAGGCCCAGGATCATGAAGCAACCAAGGTCAGAGGTAAATAATGGCGGGAGGAGTTTTGCGGAGTGGGAGTCACAGGGTAGGGAGACGGAGTGGGGGTCAGCAGTAAGGATAGGGGGCTGGCTCTCAGCAGACTCTCCCCCTCTCCAATGCCAAGCCTTTGAAGGAGGGACACTCCCCCACTCAGCCCCTGGGA